>NC_081844.1:73662043-75013688 GCF_963259705.1 Myotis daubentonii | reverse complement strand
CTGCATGGCTGGTCTGAGCTGCTCAAGGAGTGTCCAGAAAAGGAAATATCAAAGGAAAGCTACAGAACAACTTTAACTAATTAAAAGTTCCTCTTTCATCCTTGACTGTCCTGTTTCCAGTACTTCTTGGACAGACTTAAATGGAGTAACGAAGAGTAGGTTGCACTATAGGAGGCATCTGTTCCGGCATCTAAACAGAGAGAGGGCGCCTCCCCACAGTGCGTTCTCTACAGAACTGCAGGGGTAGATTGCCCATGCTGTTTTTATCATATCATCCATGGCTCCTTTCCACTTACAGCACTTACAGAATATGGCTTTCATGACTTAACAGAACAGAATCAACAATAACAATGATTAGGGTAGAAAATGGTTAAGACTTAACTTTTTGTAAAATATAGTTTTACTGATTTCAGAGTGGAAGAAAGAGGGAGAGAGAGATAGGAACATCGCTGATGAGAGAGAATCATCCATGGGCTGCCTCCTGCATGCCCCACACTGGGGATTGAGCCCACAAGCAGGCCCTGGTTCATAGGGTGATGCCCAACCTCTGAGCCACACCACTGAGCAAGACTTAACTTTTTAAAAAACTCAAAGCTAGTTGATCAGAACTCAATGCTTTATGTATTGTTTACCTTTATTACTATTTTACTATTATATGAGACTGGGATATTTCTGGCATTAAGTCAGTTACATCTAGACAGTGAAGTTAAAGTCTATAAAATAAAAAGTTTGAGTTAATAATATATTACCCAGCCATCTTCAAATATGTTCATTGCTCCATATTCAATTTCTGTTTAGTCAAGAGGTAAACATACTTTCTGAATCCAATTTTATTTAACACTGGCTGGTGGAAAAGCCAAAAAAAAAAACAGAAAACAGGACACACACACACAAACACACACACATACACACATACACATATGCACACATGCACACACATTCAGAGCATTAGCCTCTATTCCTGCTGCATCCTAGTTTCTCCACTTAAACCAAATCATTGGAAGTCTCTAAGCCAATTCCATTAATATTCTTTTAAATATATTTTGAATCATTTCCCTTGGTTAATTTGAGAATTTCCTACCAGAAATTCTCAGACACTTTCATATTTTAATCATCTGGTATATTTGTTTAAACTTAGACTTTCAAATATGCTATGTGTTTATATATATTGGAAAATTCTGTATGTCCATGATATACATTTCAAAAAGTGGAATAAAATATCCAATCATTTTGAAACTTGATTATATATTAATCAATATTTTAGAAAAGGGTCAGCAAACTATGACTCCTGGACTCTAAGTCTTGGTAAAAATATTTTTACTGGAACACACGACATTTATTCATTCATGGATTATCTATGTTGCATGTACAGCACAACAATAGAGTTGAATAGTTGCACAGTGACCATATGACTTGCAAAGTCATATTTATTTACTATCTGTCCCTTTGCAGAAAAAGTTTGCTGAATGCTGTTCTAGGCACTTTACCTATATTAAGTCATTAAATCACAAGCAACCCTATGAGATTGACACTGTAATTATTCCCATTTTATAGATAATAAACTGAGGCACCAAGAGGTTAAGTAAGCAATTTGCCCAATGTCACAAAGTTAGCAAGTGGCAGAGCTGGAACAAGGCACTCTAATTCCAAGCCTTTGTTCTTAGCCATTGCCTGTCAAGCTAATTTAATAGAAAGGAACTAAACAAAGAACGCTATTCAACATCTCTTTTTGTTGTTGAATCGATATCTATTTTAACTTTCTTTTTATTGTTGACAATACTGCATATGTCCCCATTTCCTCTTTTTCCCACGTCCATCTTAATTTTTTATTATAACATCAATTTTATAAAACCTGATGTGATAGAGAAGAATTAGACAGTTTCTGCAAAAAACTGGCTGCCAGTGTTTTTATTCCCGTTAACCTGGAGCACGTTATTTAAGAAATAGTTCGCTAGTTGTGAAATTAACAATCATTCTTTAAGTATTCAATAGTAATACATTTTTCATAACAGTAATTATATATAAAACATACAGTAGTATCCTTTGGAGTCATGCTATGTGTACTGAAATCCAATAAAATCTACTTGAAATAATTAATCTTGATGCTTTCTTTTTTCAATGATATACTTTTTTTTGTTTTGCTTCTAAAGGTGAAGATTTAAGGCCAACTTGTTAGAAAGCATCAGAATTGCCAATCATTTCAAGTAGGTTTTATTGAATTTCAAAATCGTTAATGTGCACCTCCTTCATCTGGAGGCGGAATGTTCCAAGCTTTCCTTCCAGGCGGGCTAATGGGCCTCTCTGATGAGGCCAGTACAGAGTCCTCCTCCCCTTCTTTAAGTTCTGATGGATTTATATACTTCCAGAAACACACACACACACACACACACACACACACACACACACACACACACACCCTTTTTCTAAAACCTTGAAAAATAGTTAAAATAATATAATTATAATTCTCTCTTGGGAAGTCAGTAGCTCCAAAGGCTCCATCTGTGACTTGATTAGCCCAGTGATCTAGTTACAATTAATGCAAGTGGTAGTCCTAACAGAATATAAATAATGCATTTATTCAGTACTATTTATTGAGTGCCTGCTATGTGCTAGGCTTTGTTCTAGGTACTGGAAATACAACAGTGAACAAACAAAACTGATTTTAAAAAATCCTAGTCATCCTTAAAGTTTATCATAATTTTACTTAAACTGGCTGTAAATAAAAAGCCTTGCTCGGGCTGTGGATGTGCCAATGGCTGGGTCCTGGGTGGAGGGTAGGGGAAGCCTCCCTACCCACAATACTCTGTGCGGGACCTGGAGTCTAGTGCTCTGTGCACAGCATGTTTCTGCTGACAAATGTTTCATGCTGTCTTCCCAGAACCCTCCTTCCTTTTCAAACGCATTCTCCTTTTGTACTCCACATCTCTGCAAACGAAATCACCATCTGACCAATTCTCCAAGTCAGACTTCCTTATACTCACCCCCAATCCACTGATGCAGACAAAGAAGGTGCCTTCTTATCTTACGAAAAAGCAAAATACATAGAGGACTAGAGTTGTGGAAGTAGGAGAATGAAAAACACAGTTTAGAGACCGTGACCACTCTCACCCACCGTTTTATAACATCGTCCCAGAGAAAAAGAAAAATTCACATCACTGGACAGAAGAAACGCTCAGGTTTGAAGACTCAGTGCTGCTGTATAGATGTGATGACATCACTCTGGATTTTACTATCTGGATTCAAAGTTACTAACACAAAAAAGTCTGATATGAAAAAAAACAATCTATAATAATAAAAGCATAATATGCTAATTAGATTAGACTGCCGAACAACCTTCCAGACATCCTTCTGGGTGACCTTCCAGACAAAGCCGGGGCTGCGAGGGCCAACGCAAGTCACCGCAGCTGCGAGGGCCGAGCCCCTTGCATGAGTTTCATGCATCGGACCTCTAGTAATAAATAAAGTAAAATAAAAAGCCCTGCTCTGTATTTTAAAGAACAATGAAAAAAATATAATAAATTTGTATTTATTTCCTTCAAAATTAAGACACAAAGAGAAGTAAAAAAGTATTATTATTTGTGCTACTGAGCTGTAAGAAGATTCCTTCCTATAGATATTACTTTTCAATCTGGCTTTATATACCAGACCACCCCATTGGCTATATATTTTTCCTTAGGAATTTTTACACATGTTCTTAAAATGCTGACACTTAATCTTTTTCCTCTTGTCAGAAAAGAAATTTTTTCAAGTGAAAGTTATGACTTGGGAAAGTAAAGGAAGAGATATTTTTTGCTCCACACCATTAGAGTCAGTAGACATTCCATTATTTATATAGTGAAGTCGTATGCATTCTGAGGACACAGTAGACAAAGTGCAAGACACAGAGAAAAGGCGGCCATTCTACATTCTAAAAATGCATGGGTTCCTGTGCTCGGAAATGGTGGAGACCAACGATGACTATCACCAATCACAGACAAGAACATTTCTAGAAGACACTATGAAAGCCAGTGGGGATCCATGGCTATCCTTACCACTGCCTGATTCTTTAACAATATTCATAAACAGGTCTGCTTCTCAAAAGGCATCTTGTCAGGAAGGAAAGGGAAAATAATGATAACCTTTTAGATGAATGATCAAGGTGTGGCTTTTATCAAACATATCTTCATCCTGTGGACTCGCCTTCTGAATGGTTAAACAGGATGAAAATAATCTAAGAGATCTGCACTTAATGTCAAATGGCTCTGGTGCTATTACTCATCCAACTTCAGGGAACAATACATATGCCATTGTCAGGGGAGTAAATTTCCCTAGATAAGGACGGTAACTTGTTTTTAGCCCTGGGTCCAAGTGACACTGTATCTCTATAAATTTATTTCGTTTCACTCTTTGGTTCCTATATGCATAATTCCAGCTACCTAAAAATTTTAACTGGTAATTATAAATTTCATTTTCCTACTGGCCAGTTATCATTTAAGAACAATGTATACTCAAATAATGCATAATACAAATATGTCATGTTATACATATAACCAAGACAGAAAAAAGTATTAGTTAACATGGCAGTCTTCTTTTTTAGAGGCACTAAAACCAAGCCAAAGAATAGCACCAACTCTCTAATATCTGTGAATGAGATCATTATTTCCCTTGAGAAGTCATTTCTTTAAACATGATTGATACATATCTTTGCTACAAGTCCAGTATATTTTAATTCAGAGACTATCCTAAAAATATTGTAAAGAAGCCAAAATCATGAGTTAAAAAATATCTCCTATTATTAATTACACAGAAAATTTCCTAAAATCTAATTAGTATAAAGTATCCTATATAATAAAAGCCCAGTGACCAAAACAGCGGAATGACCAGAACGACCAGAGACCAGAACAATGGCGGCCTCGTGCCCTGGCTGGCCCCACCACCCAGCGGGGACCCCCTTCCTGATCCGGGTCCCCCATCAGGGTAGGCTGGTCGGCCCCTACCTGTACACCAGGCCTCTATCCGATATAATAAAAGGGTAATATGCAAATTGACCCTAACAGTGGAACGACAACTTGACCAGTCACTATGAGGCACACTGACAACATCTCGATCCCTTTCCCCAGCCAGCAGGCTCCTATCACCCAATGGCAAATGGGGAACCGAGAGTGGGTGGCAGCAGGAGGCGGGGCCAGTTGTGGGAAGCTGGGGAAGATGGCCCTGATCACAGGCCATGCCTAGAGACTGTACCATCACATGAATTTTGTGCACCGGGCCTCTAGTATTAGAATAAAACATTTCATAGCTCTATTAGTAACATAATGTTGAATTCCCTGTAGATGGTCCATAGAATTTTATGAATAGACTGATGAACATAATTCCTCCCATCACAAGTTAGATTCTAAGGTAGTGGTGAAATCTTTATGCTTTCTGTATTCTTTATTTTATTATTTTTACCTCATTAAATGTCAAGGTCTCATATAACTACTATACTTTGCAAACAAAACGTACCTTTAGTAAAAGCAAATTTTTTAGCAATTTAAATACTTATAAAATAATGGTGAAATACTGCGGCAGTTTTCCGTGACATCTATTTTCCAGCTCTGCTCAACCTGTTTTTAATCAAAGAAACCTCATTAATAAGAAAAATTCCTTTGAAATATATAAAACGGCAATAAACTGATTATGCTGGTTCTTTTTAAAAAAATCTATAATATATGGAGAATTAAAATATAGTCTCAATCAAATAAAGTGTGAATCCTTGATTGGAAGTAATACTTAACAAATGAGGTTTCTGATGAATTTTGTAGTTATCATCAAGCAGACAGCCCTCCTTGTTTACTACTTCTTAATTTTTTTTTTTTTTACCAAAATGCTTTAGGATGTTTTCCTTAATATGCAGGAAACTATCAGGATCATAAGTGAATCTTTACTGATGACTGAGGGTTTGGTGATAATTCAGAGATATAATTCTGAATATAATTATAATTCTACCTTGTGAAGCGTTGTTTGGGCTGAATTCATCTCCTGGAAGCTAGATGAGCTGCTATTCCCCTAGTGCGTTATGCATGGATTGGTCTTAACACTTAATACATGACATTGAAATGAATGTGTGCGTGCCTGAGCATCCGGAAGGCAATTTTCATGGCGTCATCATTAGCATCCACCCTCCCACCTGGCATACAGTTGGTGCTCAATAAATGTGTGTTGAACTGATTCATTCATAGCCCACATCAGAAAAGAATAAAAATATTTTACTCTCCTCAGAGATCAAAGAATATTTAAGCTTAATCTAAGTGTATACAGTAGAAAAAATTGTTAAATGGAGCAAATAACATTATTTTATTTCATTAAAAGTAATGTATTATATAACTTCTAATTGACAAGTATGGTTCTAGGATAATAAAGAATACTAAGCAAAAAATAAAGCAGATTTAATAACACTGTCTTGTGAGTATAAATTTAAAAGAATTACAATTTACCACAGCACCAAAACTGCCTGAATTATATGCTGAAAGTCTAGAGATTTCATCTTCCCATTCTGGAAACAGTTATAGGGTTGATAAATGGAGAGAAGAGAAATGAGGCAAAAGCACAACTTAAAATATGCAAAAGATGTCTATTTTATTATGCTTTTGAACTCAGTAGATATATAATATAGTCTTTTTCAAAGTATACCTTAAAAGTTCAATTTTTATTGAAAAAAAAATATGCTTCACTATAACACAGAAAGTTACAAGCTGGTTAGTTTAATGATCCTATCTAATAAAAGAGAAACATGGTAATTGGCGTACGACCGATACCCTTTTCATTGGCTAATCAGCGAGATATGCAAATTAACTGTCAGCCAAGATGGCGGCCGGCAGCCAGGCAGCTTGAAACTAACATGAGACTTGGTTGCCTCAGTGACGGAGGACTCCAACGTTCTCCGCCTGCCGCTGCCTCTGAGCCGGCAGTTTAAGAAACTCTGTAACAAATACGCCCAACTTCAGCCAGCAGATTCGCAACATTGTAAGCAAAGGCCAGAAACCTACTTTCAGCCGGAGGCCTAAGAGCTGGAGCCAAGCCTCAAGCTAAAGCTGGCCCAGAATTAAAAAAAAAAAAAAAAAAAAAGGAAAAAAGGAGCGGTTGGGAACTTCAGTCACCCCCAGCCTGAAAACAGCCCTCAGCCCCTCACCCAGACTGGCCAGGCACCCAGGTGGGGACCCCCACCCTGATCTAGGACACCCTTCAGGGCAAACCAGCCGGCCCCACCCATGCACCAGGCCTCAATCCTATATAGTAAAAGGGTAATATGCCTCCCGGCACCGGGATCAGCGTGACAGGGGGCAGCGCCCAAACCCCCTGATCGCCCTGCGGCTCTGTGTGTGACAGGGGGCAGGGCCACAACCTCCCTATCCACCCTGCTCTGTGCCTGATAGGGGGGAGCTCCGCCCCCCCACGGGCCCTGCTCTGTGTGTGACGGGGTAGAGCCATAACCTCCCCATCAGCCCTGCCCTGAGTGTGAGAGTGGCGGCGCCCCAACCCCCTGATCCGCCCTGCTCTGTGGGTGATAGAGGGCAGCACCCCAACCCCCTGATGGGCCCTGCTCTGTGTGTGACAGGGGGTTGCTCCACAACCTCCCCATCGACCCTGCCTTGAGTGTGACAGGGGGCTGCACCCCAACTCCCCAAATGGCCCTGCTCTGAGCCCGACCAGGGGCTGCACCTAGGGATTGGGCCTGCCCTCTGCCACCCGGGAGCAGGCCTAAGCCAGCAGGTCGTTATCTCCCGAGGGGTCCCAGACTGCTAGAGGGCACAGGCCAGGCTGAGGGACCCCCCCTCCCCCCCCCGAGTGCACAAATTTTTGTGCACCGGGCCTCTAGTAAAAAATAAAATGCAAATTCTAACCAGAAAACTGAAATGTACATTAACTTTGAATAAAAGCTACCATTTTATTGAGCATTAATTGTGTGCAGGTACTGTGTTAATCCCTTTACCTACATTGTGCCATTTAATTCTTAAAACAGCTTTGTGGAGTAGGTATCATTTTCACTTCTATCAGATAAGAAAACATTAAGAAGTGAAATAAAATTCATGTTTAAATCAAGTGTATATACACTTCTAATCAAGTTTTAATTCTTTTTTTTTTAAATCCTCACCCAAGGATATGCTTTTCATTGATTCTAGAGAGGAAGGAAGAGGAAGAGAGAGAGAAAGAGAAACATCTATTGGTTTCATCTCCTGTGTTCTCAAGGGGATCAAAACCATAACTTGAGTATGCACCCTGACTGGGAATCTAACCTGGACCCCTCAGTGCACGGGTGACGCTCCAATCAACTGAGCCACACTGGCCAGGGCTCTAATCAAATTTAGTTATATTAGTGATTGTATGACTAGCTGAGCACTGCTTCTGACACTTTGCTTTAATTAAATTAATATAAATTTTCTAAATCCTGGAATGGAATGTTTCATTTACAATTGATTTTGATGAGGCTGCTAAAATACACTGGGAAGAGTGAATAAAAGGTAGAGTATTAAAAATAGTAACTGCTCTTCCCTGCCCCCTTTTTTAACAAAGTTCTGAATTGTGCAGAAGAAAACTAAAGATTGGGCTAATGATCTAAAATACAAATTTTGATCAAATTACACAACTGCTTTTAAGACATTATTCTGTTCCAAAGTGGAAAAGATGGTGAAAGGAAGGCGTTCACATTTCTACATGTGATAAAAGGATGACAGAAATACATTCTTTATCTGTCCTATGTTTTAAAATATTTGTAATGATAAAAACAACAAAGCCAACTGTGTTAGTGCAGCATTCATTGAGGGGTTGTGTTTTTTTTTTCATCAGCAGAATATAGTTAAATATAGAAATATGTGAAGAGAAGAATCAAGGAAGACTGAATTCCTGTCACATAAATGAGTTAAATGAATAGTGCCTTACAAGGAACTTAAAAAAAGATTTGTATAAAAAACTAAATTATGGGACCAGATTACTAAAAGATAATACTTACATCAGTAAAATTAAAAATATACATGGCACTCAGATCCTATTAAAAGGCAAGCTTTTATCTCTAATTGAACCAGCTGTTATGCATTAAGAAGTTAAAATACCACATGATATCATCCAGTGAATGAGTATATAATATATAAGAAATATCTAAACTTTAAGTCAATTTTTAAACTTCACTTATGATTTTAAATATTTAATATAATATTATCCCACATAGATTTATTTCTGGCTTATATTGCTCACTACTAAATAAGTAACAACTTTTTCTAATGACAGCATAATACTAATGGATATTTCTCTGGACTTGTAGATACCTACATAAATACAAAAATACATAAGTACAGTTGTAGTTGAGGAGCTAACCATATTTCAAGTTTAAAAAGTAAATTATAAATCATGCTCAGTGTTTTTTTTCTTTTTTCCAGGTAGATTACAACTACTTTAACATTTAAATAAATTAAGATAATATATAATCACTTTAGAAAAATCATCAAAGCATATATGAACATACTGTCAGGATACTGGTTAGACTTAAAGGTATTTAAAATTTCTATGGATTGTCTTACTCATTTCTGACACATAATTTTCTCTTAGTAAGAGTATAATACAAAAATAAAAATTTGTAGATGTTTAGGATTACAGGCTCCATTTTTTGTAACATGGATCATAGTGCTTCCCTCTGACCTATTTAAGGCACATTGGGGAAAACATTTTTAAAAATTAAAGGCTATAATTATAAAATATAAATGAGCAATTATATCATGATTTGAGCTCTGCAACCATTCCCGCCCTGGTTTCATATATCTCATCCCAGTGCATATGCTCAGATGATTGCCATAATAGACATTCACCTAAAGACATAGTGCATTTGGAGGGATCATTTGAATCAAATGCTATAAAAAGGGGTGGGTTGAATAAATGATATCTGGGGACCTAACCATTTTTGGAAATTGTATTCCTTTAACAATATTCAATATGGATCTTTTTTAAAAAAAGGTTTTTTTATTGATTAAGTTATTACATACGTGTCCTTATCCACACATTACCTCCCATCCCCCCACTCATGCTTCACCCCCCTATTTTCTGTGTCCATTGGTTAGGCTATATGCTTGCATATAAGTCCTTTGGTTGATCTCTCCCCGTTACCCCCACCCTCCCCTACCTTCCCTCTGAGGTTTGACGGGCTGATTGATGCTTCTCTGTCTCTGGATCTGTTTTTGTTCATCAGTTTATGTTGTTCATTATATTCCATAAATGAGTGAGATCATGTGATATTTATCTTTCTCTGACTGGCTTATTTCACTTAGCATAATGCTCTCCAGTTCCATCCATGCTGTTGCAAATGGTAAGAACTCCTTCTTTTTTACCACAGCATAGTGTTCAATATGGATCTTTCCAATTCATAAAAGACTGATTCTAGTTTCAAACTAACTGATCACATCTTTCTTCTTCATGAGATCTCCACTGCTCATCTCCAACAGCTGAAGGTGTCCAAGACAGGGCAGTTTCAAACCAACTCTTGTATCAAAAAGAGAGCAAATAAAACAGCCAGTATTCCTAAACAAGATGGAACTCCAGCCAGTTGTTTCGTTTCTGACACAGGTCCCCTGAGTGCTCGATTGCTCAAACCAAGGGGCGTTAATGTAATGGCTTCAGGCACCTGAACCAGTGAACTCAGCTTCTAAAAAGCCTCTAAATAGCCTTAATAAGTGTCTAAATCACCTCTAAGGTAGAGAAAGTGATGGCCCTGATGCATATTAGGGAAGACATTTGATAGATGTTGAATTAATAAATACCTTGTGCCAACACACAGAAGTTGCATTGAAGTGTTAACTAAACCTTATGGCAATTTGGGCAGCAGAAACAACACTTGATTTTCAGTAAAGAGGTTCTACTCCTAACTGGCTACTGATATGTGCCCCCTGGGAGGGAGGCACAGGGCAGTCACTTGGTCTGTCTACCAGTAGTCAGCAGTGTCTTAATTTACAAAACAAAGGGTTTGGACAAATGTCTAGTTCAGATTACAGGGATGCTGTGCAAATGGATCTAGGCTATGCCTCTGGTTTCAATCAGAGCTTCTCTTTCTCTCTCTCTCTCTCTCTCTCTCTCTCTCTCTCTCTCTCTCTCTCTCTCTCTCTCTCACCAGCAGAGTGGAGAATTGGGGTTAGACCAGCTGGGATGCAACTCTGATTGCGGCCACTTACTCACCTGGGGGCGTTACTGAACCTCTCCATACTTCAGTCTCCTTGCAGCTACGTATACCGAAAATGACTTACAAAATGAAAGAACTCATCAAATAATCAAATTAGAGAAAATGCTTTCTATTTAAAATGTATATTTCATCATAGATAAATTTCAAAGAAATAACTTTATTACATATGAAGTAATGAGTAATTCACTGTATTAAAGTATTGCTTTAGCCCTAAAGATCATAATACTCAGCTTATAATCAATGCTTTGCTTACATTCTTCCGCTTGTTACTTCCTTTAGAAATGAAGGGTCAAGGAGAAGTCATTTGGTCGGATTATAAATTATGACAACGATTTTTAAGTAATAATTACACATAGTTTGAAAATTAAAGTTCTGAGCAGCTGCTACTACATCAGAAACAATGAAAGCCAAAGTCTCACTAGATTTTCATATCACCATGCCTAACATTACTTCTCCACACCGTATTTTATATCAGTAACATCCTTTCCAGTACAAATTACAAATGGAGAGCTTTTCTACAGAAAAAGTCAAGAGCACTTTATGGTGGCCTGAAATCTGTAAGAACAGCTGGGTTTCTTTGCCCGTCGGCTGTGCCGCCCACCACGCCCAGGAAGGAGCCCTGCGCTCAGCCTTCCATTCCCAGAGACCCCCACAGCTGTGCCAGCTAGAAAGGGCACCACATACCCTATCACACGTGACAGCTCCAAAGCACCATAAGGACACAGGGGCCTTTGCTTTTTATTCTTAATTCTGGTACCTTTCTTTCCCCAGAGATAACTTTAAAAATCATGGTGCTTTCACATCCTACTTTAAAGGTGAGCAACAGGAACTCTAGCAAGAGCACTGGAAGGTAGGAAGGGATGAGCATAGACACACTTGAAACATTTCCGTTGGAATTAGTGTTCCTCTGACTGGTCCGGCTTTCCCGAGCCAGGGCCACTCCACATAGGGCAGTCAGTGTCTCGTTCCTGCGGTGATAATCTGCACACTCAGACTGGGACATTCCATCCCTTGTACGTGATTCTCACCAAGGACCCGGCAGGCGTGTAACCAGACCAGGATAAGGGTCCAGCAGCTCACAGGCATCCCCCCTTCTGGCTGAGGATGACTAGAGAGAAGCTATGTGCCAGGAAATCCCATTTGTTCCGAAACAGATTGGATGAAATTCTAACATTTCATATCCAGCTACTGGGGCTAATAAGTTATTTTGACAACTATAAAAAATTCAGGGGTGGTCAATCTATTAAGAATGTGGGGCAGATAGGAATTTGCCAAGCAGACAAAATAAAAGCCTTCCAGGCTGAGGATCCAGCTTGTAAACAGTCACGGCGTTGTGAAATAGCATATGGTTCTCAGAGAAAATACAACTAGTTTTGGGTTTGAGAGGCAGCACAGTAATTTTTATGTAGAATGTGAGCAGGGGCATATCTTGCAGTCTGTTCTTTGTCAATAGGGAGACATTGGGAAAAAAAAAAGCATAAAAATGCCTTATCCAGAATGACGTGTTTTAGAAAGACTACTGTAGAAGCAATCATTCGGAGAGGGCATGGGCTGTGAGGCCACGCCTCATCACTCTTCCAGGAGATTACAAGGCGTTTAATCAAAGCACTGCCTGCAGAACTCCAGGAAAAGAGATTTTACCAAATGACAACACAGACTGCTGAAAATGTCTAACCGAAGTCATACCCAACAGCAGGGGATTTTAGAAAAGGGGGGGGGGGGCGGGGGGGAATCAACTTTGAAATCTAGAAGAAACTAAGTTGCATTGGAAATGATCTCAAAAATTTAGAAGCTATTCAAAAAAAAAACATTTTATGTTCATTTGAACAGGAATCAGAGTTTTATATTCAGAAAATAGCTAGTCGTACAGGAATACAATTTGCTCAGTTCAGTTGAATAACGCAGCTAGAGGTAGCCAAGCTAGGACTATAATAGAATTCTAGATTCTCTAAAATTCTTCATTAAAAGTATAATTAGGGAGGAGGTGGGTGGAGGTGGAAGAGGGTAAACTTTGTCAAAAAATTACAATTAAATTAGGACAAATAAAATAGGAATGAGCTCTTTTAGGAAAGCCTATGATCTTGCACTGAGTAATATGTGATATCAATTAACCATCATGGCTGAGAGGACTAATTCCTGGTAAGGTCTGACTGGGGTAGGCAGGACCTATGACACAAAAGTTTCATAAACACCATAGCTAAATGATAACTCATGAGAGGGGAATTCAATGAAAGAACCATCAAAGGGAATACAGAAGTAGGGAGCATCATGTGAGAGAGTTACAAAGACAGTGCGAGAGCAACAGAGTGCGTAAGGCTCATCATGAGATCAGAAAGCATGCGTGACCCAGCACAAGACCCAGTCAGTGGGCTAAAGACCATGTAAGAAGAGACCGGGCAGCAGATGGGAGAAAGGGGCAGAGCAAGCAAGATAGGCCTATGACACAGAGACACGGCCATGGGAAGACACGGGCAACTACAGCACACAGGCAGCAGGGAACATGCAGGGTGGCACACATAAGAACTGGATGTTGCTAGAAGAACAGAGGAGTGTTTCCCTACTTCTTCCTTGCCTGGTTTTGAGTGCATGATGGGTGGGTGGGGAACATATTCTTCAGTGCCTAGTTGCAGGGCATTTTCCCATATTCATCCAGACACACACACACACACACACACGACTGCAAAAATAGGCCAATCGCTGTTTTCATGGTGCAGCTTTCCTGGAAAAAGGCTCCCAAAACAGACATGAAAGTTATTACTTAGCTAAGAAGGGCTACTACCATCAAGAATTTTACCTTATGAAAAAATAATGGGATGCCTACTTCTGTACATATACAGGTTTGGAGAACTAACGTGGGCTTGTCCTGGACACTAGGAATAGAAAGTAGAAAGGAAAACGTCCTAGGGACAGGGGTTAAGTATCCTCAAGTGGCCCCCGCTCTTGCTTAATTTTTCATCCTTTTATCTTTCCAAAACCCTGATGTCTGTTAAGCCATGAGATTTTCTTAGGACGCTTCGTTTTGGTATAGCTAGAACTATTAATAAGTTCTCAGTATAGATGAAAAATATGTTGTTGTTTTTTTTCAAAATGAACATGCACTAAAACACGAGATGTAAATTAAACAAATTAGCATAGGCATACTTCCCCCTTTTAACGAAAGGTCTAGAGAAGGAATTTCAGTCCCAACCACTCTCTCCTGGGCAATGGATGGCTAAAGACCAAATGGGAAGAGAGACCACAGGTGCGTATTAGCAGAACAGTCACCTCAGATACTGAAAAGCTCTTCTCCCCGCCCCCTATGCACCACTCAGCTTTAGTGCTAATTCCTAAAGCTGAGGGTTGGGTGAAATAAAAGGAAATATCAGTCTCTGGTACGTTGCATGTGAATTTTGTTACTCGGGTCATAAAAAATTTGGAAATACAAGTTTACAGATGGCACCCTGACAATGGGTTCTTACAGGAAATAGACACATTCAAGCTTTACTATCTAGTTAAAGGCCAAACAAAAACAAAAGCACACAGCCCATGATGACAGTGCCAGAAAGACGATTAGGCTGCATGGAACAAGATGACAGTTCACACGTTTGTCGTGATGATGTTCTGTGCACATTTTATGTTCAATAAGCTTTTAATGGGTTTCAGCATGTGAGTTCTCATTTTTAAGTAAGACAATTATGTTCTCGGGAACCTTCAACCCAATTGAAGTATCATACCAAGTAGAAGTACAAGTTCTTTCATCACAGATTCCTTGTAACTAGAAATGCTGTGCCTTTGGCCCTCTGCCTCATAGGGGATGGACAATAATAGCAAGTAGGTACTTAAGGTCAAACCTTTCCCTACCGGAATACTCAGTGCTGAGGAATTAATCCTAGTCTGATGAGGTTTCAACTTGAAAGGAGTCAAATAACTACAGTTGCTGGTCCCTAGAAATTACAAGCCTTGAGCCAGGAACTGGGTTTATTAATTGAGCCTATGTGCATTAAATGCCGGTGGTGGCTGTCATCCCTGTTGGGTGTTGCAAAAACAATCAGAAATGAATGTATAATATGTTGCAATCTATTTGAAAATGCAGTCACATATTGAGGCTAGAGATGAGCCAGCACACAGAAGGGGAGGGAACAAAGGATGGTGGAACAATAGGGACTAACCGAGTTCTGGGAAGGAATGATTAATAGGGATGGAAACCATTGAGAATGTCTTGCCAGGGAAGGTGTCTTGAGCCAGACATGCAATACGAGTCAGATTTGCCAAAGCAGCGAAAACACTCCAAGCACAGAGAAGCCTACAGAAGTGATGGCGAACCTTTTGAGCTCGGCGTGTCAGCATTTTGAAAAACCCTAACTTAACTCTAGTGCCGTGTCACATAGAGAAATTTTTTGATATTTGCAACCATAGTAAAACAAAGACTTATATTTTTGATATTTATTTTATATACTTAAATGCCATTTAACAAAGAAAAATCAACCGAAAAAATGAGTTCGCGTGTCACCTCTGACACGCGTGTCATAGGTTCGCCATCACTGGCCTACAGCAAAGGATTCATGTCAGTAGCCACCACAGCAGATTCAGGGAATAAGGAGGTAGACAGCCTTTTGAATTTGTGGGTTCAGAGTGGTAGTCTAGGGACAATTTGGAATGTTTTTAGAAACTGATGATGAATTTCTTAAGTCAATCTAAATAATTTAGATTTGTTTACCCCATAGGTAGAAAGCAACACTAATGTTCTTTTTGTTCAAAATACCTACTTTAATTCAGTCACAATTCCAATCTGATTCATAAGGGAAAATTTGTCTCTTGCCAGAATTATTTAGTCACTGCTGGTTAAACAAGGCACACTGAGAGTTGCTCTAGGGAAGGCAGCCCTTTCACATTTTTTAAGTAGCTAGAGATGAAGAGACAGAGCTGGATTCCCAGGAGACCCCAAGCATGGGAAGGTTTACAGTCACTGGATATGATCTCACTTTACAGAACGAACGTCCTTGGAGACAAATATGCTGCATAATTTTAGAATAGCCCCAATGCTCAGCCACGCCTAGTCACTTCTTATGAATGTTTGTTGACTGACTAAATAGGAAAGCTAAACTGCATGAATAATGTCTCTGAGTATTATTTTAAATTGCTGAAGCTCCCTTTCTAGAAGCAATGTGATGCAGCTTTAAAAAATGAGGATTGAAAGCAGATAAACTCGAGTCAGCAGGTTTTTTTTTAGCAATATGGCTTTAGACCAATAATTTCTGTGAGCCACAATTTTCTCATTTGTAAAACGGGTAATAATAGTACCTTGCAGAACTGCTGTGAATGTAGATATGTAAAAATCTTGCCTAGCTCAGTGCCTGGTAATGTAACAACAATTCAACCTACAATACATAGTATTCTGATGCTAGTCTTTTATTAATCAACTAGAGGCCCGATGCACGAAATTTGTGCAAGGGGCTTAGTCCTTGCAGCCCTGGCTTCGTCCGGAAGGTTGTTCGGCTGTCCAGTCTAATTAACATATTATGCTTTTATTATTATAGATGACTGAAGATTTATAAAGCTAAATGACTGGCCTGTAAAAATAAAATTAGGAACAATCCCATATTTTTATTATTTTTGCATATCTTTATAACAGCATCTTCTTAAAACAACTTGTTATATTTGACTAATTAAGTAATATATAAAATATCTATTTTTCTCTGTTAAATGATGCCAAATCTAAAATGCAGTCTCCTACCTTATTAACATTAAAATAGATGCAGTCACTTCCATCTATTTTATCTCCACCTAAGGGTATGTGTCTATTCACTTTAGAGAAAGAGGAAGGGAGAGAGGAAAAGAGAGATAAAAAGAGAAAGAGGGAGAGAAAAACATTGCGACCTGGGCATGTGCCCTGACCAGGAATCAAACCCAAAACCTGGTGTACAGGACAACGTTTCAACCAACTGAGTCACCCAGCCAGAACACTGTTCAGTATATTCCCTTTGCATTTTAAACATTCCATTTTCTTCTAAATGTTTGCATACATATATTTTTGTTTTTTATTGATAGAGAGAGAGAGAGAGAGAGAGAGAGAGAGAGAGAGAGAGAGAAATATCGATGTGAGAGAGAAACATTGATGGGTTGCCTCCCATACACACCCTGACTGGAAATCAAACCCGAAACTAGGTGTGGGACCAGATCAGGGAATTGAACTCACAAACCTTTGGTGCATGGAATGCTCCAACCAATTGAGCCACCCACTCAAGGCTTCGTATATTTTTAAACAGAAACCAAAGAATGTGCTAAGTGGGCATTTTGTAGGTACATATTGCAATGAACCTTAATTTTCTAGCTTCATGGAAAAGAGCTGTCGTGACTTCTATTTATCTGACACAATGGAAGCATGTACACTGACATTTAATAATAATTGAGAGTTGCATATATTTACTCACTTTTCCCCTAATGCTATCCCATACATCACCAGGTTTAGATATTTACCAAATTCAAATCACAGCATGGCTTCTGGCAGCATAGCTTTACAACCTAGAGTAGCTTGTGGCATTATTAATCAGATTAGATCCACACATCATGCTTTGTTCACAAACAGGAGAAAGTGTGTCCACAGTTATACAGAGAAAATCACATCTATAGTATCAACCAAGTCACACAGAACAGAATGAATAAAGAACACAACCCACAAAATGCTCCTATACAATGAGTCAAATTCCCCTTAGGTGGTTTAGATAAATAAAAAATTACTCTGAGGGCCCTAATGCTTAGAGTGCCTGCCCATGGATTTGATTCCAGTCAAGGGCATGTACCTCACGTGCAGGCTCCATCCCCGCCATCATGGGTCCGGGCCCATGAGGGAGGCAAACAGTTGATGTTTCTCTCTCTCTGCCTCTCCCTCTCCCTTCCACTCTCTCTTAAAAATCAATGGGAGAAAATATCCTCGGGTGAGGATTAACAACAATAACAAAATTACTGAGGGGCTTACCACTGATCAAATGCAAGCATCATTTAATGTTAGCATGCCACTTAAGATGTGTCTCACTGTAAACATTTCAACCTAACAGCATTTACTATTCATCTGTCTGTCCTTCCGTCCATCCATCCATCCATCCATCCATCCATTCCTGAAGTCAAACAGATGTATACGAGTATACTGAATACCTCTTATGTGCCAGTCATTCTGCTAGGCCCTGGTTATATAAGTGTTTATAAGAGAGATATTTTATCCAATTAAAAATTGCTCATATCCCAGTGGGAAAGACAGAAAAGAAATGAGTCAACAGACAAATAAGACAATTACAAGTTGTAATAAGCCTTAAGAAAGAAGCAAACAAAAGGCTGAAGTAGAGATCTACATTAACTATCACAGTCAAACAAGGCTGATCGGAAAAGAGAGCCTTTGGATGCCAAGGAGGCAGCTTTGCAACGCAGAGGGGCCTCTTTACAAGCAGAGGCACAGTCTGTGGCAAGAACCCGAGGGCAGGAGAGAGCTCGGAGCAGTTGGAGGAACTGAAGGAGGCACAGCACTCATTTTATTTACTCAACAAACAAATATGTGCATAATGCTTCACTAGCCTTTGGCTGTGAGTTCTTTTTTACCCTTGATTCAACAGAAAGCAACTGCCTTAATGAATTAAAGTAGAACATTGTGCTCAACCTTATAGTCCTGGCTGACCTTCAGCTCTTGTAGAAATAGCACTTAAGAATACCTTACAAAATTGATTCCACCATTGAATAAAAGATAAAAGAATTTAAAATTGGGAAGGAAGATATATTTTCTACTTCAAAGAATCTTGAAAATCCACTTAACTATGCTTTGAAATTACATGTCCTTTGTGTAAAGAGAAATGAATTAAATACTTTACAAGAAAGTTTCTATTCAGGCCTGAGTTCAGTTGGGCAAATAAAAATAACTGATAGCTGCCCTGCCAATGTGGCTCAGTGGTTGAGTGTGGACCTATGAGCTAGGTCACAGTTCGATTCCAGTCAGGGCACATGCCTGGGTTATGGGCTGGATCCCCCTTCTAGGGCATGCAGGAGGCAGCCAATCAATGATTGTCTCTTATCATTGCTCTTTCTATCTCTCCCTCTCCCTTCCTATCTAAAATCAATAAAAATATATATTAAAAATAATAAAAACTGATAGTTGTATACCATATTTCAAGTTAAATGTCTATAAAGAGCAAGAAAATGTGTTTAGCACGCAATCAGTATACTTAATGACTTAACTACAATTATCTAATGCTTAGTTGAAGAAAATATATATCGTAAAACATGATCCATTTAATTACATTAAGTAATGTTTAAGCATTAAGCATTAATGAGTAAATCATTACCTTGATAATGAAAGTAGTATCAATTACTTTAAATAAAGTGGTATTTATGCTGATTGCAGAATCTGGTCCCAAACTTGTACCAATTTATTTAACCCTGGCTATGCTACCTTTTAACCTCATGTGTGTGTTCGTATAAGTGCAAAGTAAATTTTTTGAAGTATCATTTTACAAAAAAATAGGAAAGGATCTATCACAATGGCATCAAGTTTCTTCCTCTGACCCTTAGACACCTCTCTTGGAAGATATAGTAATTCTGTAAAATATACACAAATACATAACAACATTGATCTAACTGATGTGATAGTCATTGAGTATAAACACTTTTCATAGCAATAAATCACTCCCCCAGATGCTAGCGAGATAACTTAAATCAGAGGTTAAGAAATGCCCAAGGAGTGAGCTAAATGCAGATTCTCAGTCTTCACTTCTAGAGATTCTGACTCATTAAGTCTAAAGTGGGGCCAAGAAATCTGCATTGACAACCACCCATACATTTCAGATGCAGGAGGACAATCATTGGCCTGGCCTTTGGGAAACACTGCCCTTCATGAACACCTCAACACGAATGTTTAAGTACACACTGGCCTATTTGTTCCGGGATCTTATTGTCACAGAATGCTTACCATTTAACAAAATTCTACAGTCAAAATTATTGGTTCCCATTTGCTTTTGCTCCTGCCAAGTCTGAGAAAGATCTGTCCGTTGTAGACAGTTCTACCTGAACTCAAAAGAACTGGTGAGAATCCAGCTGCTCAGATGAGATGACTAAACTCTCCACCCACACACAAGTAGAGTTGGAAAATCCTTACCTGGCTTTTCCCAAGGTCAGTGTTACAAGTTACAAGTTTTGACCACCCATCAAAATAGTTTAATGTAGCACAGTGTATTTTGCACTCACTATTTAGCTTACGTTTGCCAAATTACAGTAAGGCAGATAATTTGAATATTAGATATATGAATTGAGCATACAAAAATAGAAGTAAGTGTTTGACTTTAAAGAGGCCAGGCTTGAGAGCACATGGCTAAATTTCAAAAGCATTAGCAGCACAGATCAAACTGAAAACAGAGTTCACATAGAGTTTACTGCAGATTCATTTTAAACTATATTTAAGTGTGGATGTATAAAAACATATTATGAGAAGATGTCTCTTGAATAGAAATAAAAAATGAATGTAGATTTCCAATACAGTCTATATATTTAATAAGACACAATCTACTTGCTGACCACTTAGCAATAGGTGTGAGGACTGCCTCTTTTTGTATCTTTATACTAAGGAAACATTTTATTTTAATTTGTAGTGGATTTTAGAAGAGTACACCATCCTAGTTGATGATGAAGGGAGAGGAAACTGACCTGTACCTTCACAGGATTTATTCCTATTATATCATATTTGCTCCTTTCTTGCTACTTCAACCAAGCAGTCATGCAAAGTAAACACACACACACACACACACACACACACACGACTTAGCGGTAAATTAAATTCCATGAAAAAAACTAGACATTAGTGTTGCTTCTCAATGTGTCCTTTAAAAGCCCCAGGACAGCTGATTCCAAACACTCAGGCAAATTGATGCCTGTCAGATGAAGTGCATAATGCTTGAGGACTCGGCCAGCTTTAAGCACGGTTTGCCTTTGAAAGATCCTCTCTAGTCACTCCCCGTCTTCCATATAATTAATAGCCACTCTCCCCAATCACATGCCAGTTAATGAGATGCAGATAAAGGCTTAAAGGTCTGTGCTGCAATTCAGTCTTAATGAAAGTCAATATCCTTTTGCCAAGAAAGCTCAGATCACATTTGGCTTTCTCCGATAATTAGGAGGGTTTTTATGAAACCAAAGAGTAGCAGTGACTGGGAAATATTAGACTTTTGAAATAAATGCCATATTTAGCCTGTAAAAGCACAGCTTAGAAGTCATTTTTCAGAAATAAATTTGTTTTATTCTCTTCAAGGGGTATTTACAAGTAAACAAGATACACGTATATGTGCATATCCATAATTTGCATGTCATATAAATACTTTCTATCAAGTTTCATCACTTGAAAGTCATCTTTATTCTCATTTCTTGATTCTCCTTGGGTCAAATATTAACTGTTTAGACTGGTGGACAAGGCCCTCTATTAACTGATTCCACCTTCCTTCAAACTTTTTTCCCCACCCTATATAATATAAAGGGACCTGGGAAGTTTAACACAGTATCCTGTATAATCAGCCCCATTCGCATCCTTCTAAAACTGCACATCATGCCCTAAAATGTTCTTTTGCTCCTTCCTACCAATATGCATCACAGGCCAAGCTTTCACTTGGAGTCCTACTTTCACTTGGAGTTCTACTTAGGATTTGCTCTGCGCTCGTTAATCCTGCCGGAGGGAGATTCTAAACATATGAGTACAGTGTTGCCCAGGAACAGCGTTCCAGCTCTTTCCTGCATCCAAACGTCATCCTACAGATTACGTTAAACAACCTGCAGGAGCCAGGGCCACTGTCTGTCCTCCTCAGGCCACTGCCACCTGAGTCAGGCAGACTTTTTGCAATAAATGTGATGTTATTCAGTCTCATTTAGGTAAATAAAATTATCTGAAGCAAGAGATAACATTTCCATTTTCCTCCCTCCCCTTTTTAATGATGAGAATGCCATACTCATATAGGAGAATGAAAAATGAGGGGAGCGCTGAGGGAGGAAAATCCAGATTAAGTTATTTATACCAAAAAAAACCCTGATTTTATTTCACTCACCTTTTATCACTTAATGTTTCAATTCAATTTCAATCTAATCCCCAAGTTTGAGAATGACTGTAAATTGCATTTTAAAAATTATTATGATGACACATTTGAAAGACTCTGGGCTTTTAAATATTTAAATTTTGAACAATTTTAACAAAAGATCATTGACTTTCAATTATAAAATATAAAGAAAATTGAAATAAGGGAATCTAATAGTCTTAAGCTATTTCCTACCCTCATGTATATGGAAGAAATATTTTGTTGGGCATGTGGAAATACACGTTGGGTCAGACCAACACCCAAATGACCACACCTTCAAAGAAGTTTGTTAGAGTTTTGATGCTCCTACAAACTAAGACTGGAATCGAATCAAGCTGACCTCAAATAATCGGATTAGTTTCGTATTTAATTAACATACAGGCAGTATTGCTTAGGAGTGAAGTACATTAAAACAGAGAGCCTGTGAGAAAAGCCTATCATTTTAAAAATAACATATATATATATTTTTTTTTATTGATTTTTTTTACAGAGAGGAGGGGAGAGGGATAGAGAATTAGAAACATCGATCAGCTGCCTCCTGCACACTCCCTACTGAGGATGTGCCCGCAGCCAAAGTACATGCTCTTGACCAGAATCGAACCCGGGACTCCTCAGTCCGCAGGCCGACGCTTTATCCACTGAGCCAAACCAGTTAAGGCAGCCTATCATTTTTATTTTACAGATGAGGACCCAAGAGCAGTGGAGGAGTGAAGTCTGACTTTAAACATAAGGTCCTTTGATTATAAAAGGAATGTTTTTTCCATTACAACTCTGTCACTCTGAACTGGTTATATAAATAGAGGATGGTCAGAATCATTCATTTATTAACTTCTTAAGTTGCTTTCGACACAAGTAACACTAGACACGTTGAGACCCTACACAAGGAGTCCTTTGACTTTAGGTGTAAAATTACTTACAGTGTGCTCCGTGTAAGACAGGCAACGTGATCACCAAGAAAGAAAATGAAGTCAGGCATTGCCTCCCTTCCTATTGTTACTTTTTATTGCCATTTTCCTTTTCCTTTTCAAGGCCAGAGCTAAACACACTTCAAGACAACTTATCCTCAATAGTAGGGTAGAGTCTCTCCCTCAAGTAGCCACTGCATAAAACTGAAAATTTTTATGGAACTGAAAAAACCCCCACCAATTTACTAAAGAATCTTGGCTGAATTTTCAGGCTGTATACACTCCAAGCTGATGCGAGGTGAATCTTTCAGTTGTGGTTCCTCTAAAATGTACTAAGCCTCGAATAAAAATATTTATTTATTGTTAAAATTGCATTATCTAATAATAACTTGTTATCCAACATAATGCTCGTAACTGCCCTATGACATGGGCAATGATTGCTCTTTTCATACAGAAGTTCAAGAGAGAGAAGGGTTATCAGGCAAGCAGGTGGCAGAGCCAGGATTCAAACTTGTGCCATGCGGCAAGTTCTACAGAATGACCTACGTACTTGTTGAGCAGTGCACTAAGAAACAAGACGCTGATTACTGCCATTCACCATACATAACATTGTATTATGTACAAGGCAGTGGATAGTTTGCAAAGATAAATGTATTTGGATGAAGAGATTAAATAGAAGAAAAATATTCTATACTTGAGCTTGCACCACACAAACACGCCTCGAACTTTCAACAGCTGCTATTCTCCAACTGTTTGGTATTTCTAATACTTTAAAGAGAATTTTTCTTTAACAGCCTACAATACAATTACAGGATAACATCTGGAATAAGGCATGTTGTCAGAAATGTTAGGAAGACTCTTTACATCTTTATAAGTGTGTACAGATCTCCCCTCATCAAAATATGTTTCTGCTGGATGGAATCCAGACTGTGAAATATGAGAAGAGTTAGTCAACTATTCCTCATCTAATAGCTTTTAAAACAAGAATTTAAGACTCTGATCTCACTAATTGAAATGTTTTTCTACCAGAAAATTTTACAAGAAGCAAACAGCTTATGAGCCAGTGTTTTATAATATCAGACAAAGACTCTGGTGACCCCCAAAGAGACATATTTTGCACTTCTTTTCTTACAGCTGCAGGGAAGAATTACTGAAGAAGAAAATGTTTGACAAGTGTGGAAAGACAACTGCCCTACAGCAATTAACTATGTGTTAGAATTAGTAACCTACTATTCCAGCTTTCTTTTTGGAAGCTGTCAATTATCTTGTTTCAATGAAAACTTTCTTCAACTACTCTCAAAAGCATTGCATCAATACACAGGGTATTTAAATGGAACAACCTCAAGGCTCACCACAACCTCAAAATAGCTTTTCATAACTAAAATTGAGGAGTCCAGAAAGCAAGTGCACACAGTGTGTCTTTAACTGTCAGTGCAAGCTAACTTTTTGATGACCTACATGTGAAACAGATTGTGCTATAGGTAAACATAACTTGGAAATCCTTCAGCAGAATGAAAGAATGTGGCAGAGTGTCAGATGTTAAAGCTGGCTGTTATGGATGGGATGCTTGTGTCCCCCAGATTCATGTGTGGAAGCCTCAATTTGACAATATGTGAGAGATAATTAGGACACAAGGGTGGAGCCCTGAGGATGGGCCGGTGCCCTTACAGGAACAGACATAGAAGGTGGCTGTCAGCAAGCCAGGAATTACCACTAGGGACCAAAGTGACCTGCACCCTGATCCTGGACTTCTAGCTTTTAGGCCTGTGAGAAACAAATTTCTATTAGTGAAGCCACCAGTCTAATAGCAGCCCGAGTTACCTATGATACTGACTGGCAAAGTTCTTGGGAATACATCTAGCCAAATCCTGCTTATTTTAAGATGACGAATCTAATTATTAAAGAGGTAACATCAGTTGCCCAATGTCAAGTGCTTATGTTTACCAGAAGTTGACCAAAAACCTAATTTCTTATACCCATTTCAGAGCTTTATTTTATGAAATAACGTGTACCCACATCACTGCCCAATCTCTCGCCTCCTGAAATGCAAAACTCCTCTTAAATCCAAGTCTTTGCTAACACACATACCCAAGAACTCAAACTAATGATGGAATTTGTAATAACAAAAAATTGTTTAAATTTGTTAAAAAATAAATGTGTGCTGGGGTGCTGGAGGCATGAGGCAGTGTTGTCTGTCTTACCTACAGCTCTCTATTGGGCCAGCTCTGATGAGGACATTGTCCTGGGTACCTATGACCATACTGCAGACACTATGGACATAGGGATGGGGTGGCTCCACTAGCCAGTCACCCACAGAGGTGAAGGGAAAGTCCTCCTCCCCCTTTTTGATGATTCTCGCACCAAGTCATTGAGAGAGCCTCCACTGGCTCCCCAGCTCACTCAAAGGAAAAGCAACATTCTGACCGTGGATTCCAAGCCTGCAACGGTCTGCTCCCACCCCAGTACCTCACTGATCTCATGCCCCTGCGCTTAGCTTTGCTCACTCCTCTCCCCGCCTCCCTGGCCATCTTGTTCAGCCTGTGAGTCCCCGGAGCATCGGTTACCGTAAAGCCTTTTCCTGTCTCTGCCTGGACCACTCTTTCTTCAGGTCACTCTGTACATGCTCCTCAGAGAGGTCTTTTCTTCATTCTACTTTATAGCACTTGCCAGCACTTGACATGGAATAATTAACTTGTTGGTTTGCTGCCTGTCTTTCTGTACTAAAATGTAAATCTAAGAGGGCTGAGATTTAGTTTTCTCATCTTGGGATCCTTAGAGCCTAAAACTCTTCCTGGCATATAATAAGCAATGACAATTTCGAACAAATAAGTTTAACAATACAAAACTTCTGTTAATGCTCTTAACATGTTTATGAAAATGGCACACTAAAATTAAATTTTATTAGACAATGACCTATGTCAATTTGTGCTCTGCCTACAAAAGAATTAGTCCCAGGGTATTAGTATTAAACTTGCCCCTCGAATGCCAGTTCATTCACACATTCAGAAGTGATTTATTGGGTGCCTGCTACGCACCAGACAGAGAGATGCAGGCAGTAGAGATGCAGCCGTGAACAAAGCAGACTTTTTAAAAAGAATCTCCTGTCACGAGCTTACATCCTATGAATTGCCAAAAAAAAAAAAAAAAAAAAAATTGGTCACAATCCTAGTCACTTGCAGCTGATTAGATGAGAACTATAACTTTTAACTAAAAAGACATAGTTGCCACAGAAATCGTTATCAGCAGAGATGGCTCCTGGCCCATGCAAGGCCTGGCAGCCCGACAGTTTCTTATACCTACCACCCATCCCCTAGCCTGTCTCTCTCTCTCTCTCTCTCTCTCTCTCTCTCTCTCTCTCTCTCTCTCTCTCTCTCCACCCCCCCCCCCCTCTTATCACTGTATAGCCACTAGCATTGACATCTATCTTTCAAAGTGCAGACAAGGAAATACTCAAAGGTAGTGCCCTGATGGCAAAGTAAAGCTCAGCCCTGATTCTGATGACAGGGACTATCACAGTTCATTGCGCCTGGACTGGCTGTAAGGAGACACCAACACAGCATTCTCATGAAACATGTAAAAAGGTTTTCAATTTTAAAAAATCAACAGTGTAAATTGGTAGAAATTAAAGTCTGTAAATGATTCAACTTCTATTTTTTGATAGCAGATGAACCATATTTCAAAAAAGATATCCATGCTTGAATGACAAATACACAGGGGGCAGGGGAAGAAAGGTCAAGAATTCTTTACTTCTAGAACTGTCTTCAGTCACAGCTCTAAAAGAAAAAAAAGAGAGCAAATATGTATACCATGAGCAGCTTCATAGCATAAGAGTTTGTACAGGGAGGAATACTCTTCATATTAATTTGAATTTTACACATACCAGAATTACTAATAACCTGTCTTATGTCAGTAATTAAGATCACTTCTAAAGTGATTAAAATTCTGTGCATACTATTCGCTATGCACGGGGGGGTGGGGGGGGTGAGGAATGGAGGTGGTGATCATACTTAATAACTCAATCCCAGATGGTTAAATCATAGCCGTTAAAGTAAGGAGAGTTGAAGGCCTCGCACCGTTTCCAGCTGGGAATCCCTAACAGAACAAAGGCACATGCTATTGGCAGGAATGGAGCGGGAGCTGTTGGAGTCTCCACGCTACACATGGATGCACACTTGGGCTTTGTTAGCCCCAGCTTCAAGGAAGGTTATAATTACTCCCTTCTCTTTCCTGGACCACTATGACCTTCTCCTACCTTCTCCCCAAGCTGGGCAAGAGCCTGACTGATGGGACAGGAGAGGCTGTGGTGGCAGTGTTGGGAATCCCACCTATGCAAGGACACAACTCCTCTCCTGCACCAATGCGCAGGTTCAGACTCCAACCAGACCAGCAGCAGGCACATCAAGTGCTCTTTTCTGGAAGCAGCTTCCAGCCCCCACAGAAAGCCAGGCCTCAGAGGAGCTGAACCTCATGCCCATGCTGCTTAGACGTCCCTATTGCCCACGAGGTGGGCCTGATGGGGAGGCTACCCTCCTTATCCATTCCTGATGGCACACACGTTTGAGAGGTCAGGATGGGGGAATAAATATTGTCATGACTCAGACATTTTTTCATCACAAGTGACTTACAAAGGACACACACACACACACACACACTCACACACACTCACACACACACACACTCACACACACACAGAAAAATCTTAGGGTTTTTCAAATTCTTAAAGGGAAAAAACACACCTGACATTATATAGGACTGAAGATCAGCTGAACCAATACTGTAGAAGAAAATAAAAGTGTGTGTTTTCTGAGTCATATGACGTCTGTAACATCCAAATGATGACTAAGGGCAAGAAACACCAAGCAGAAGGTTGTAGACTCGGTTCAGTCCTGCTCTGGGCTTCATCCCAAACACAACTAAAAATAGGCCAATTTAACTGCTGAAAGAGGGCTGCATTGTGGAAACCAGCTGACAGTGGACTCCTCAATGTCATCTGCTAGTTATTTTCTCACAGCATCGCACTTCAGTAATATGTGAATAGTGCACACTGCGGCCAGAAGGGTGTTACATTTATACCCACCCTCCGAGGAGCAGCCCAGGAATTAGACGTGGCTGTTCATTCTGACTTTGAAATACAAATGTCATAATGAAATTGCAAACTTTCTTTTTTGCTTCTTTGTCTAAACAAGAATTTTTAAAATGTGTGTTGTGAGCTATCAACCTCGGCAGTAGGTAAAAATGGGTTCATGAAAATGACACATATTTATAAATGTACTTATAATAACTACAATCTACTTCCTTAACCTGAGAAATAAAATAAGGTCATACTTTTCTTAACAATCAATAGGATTCTAGCCCTTGGCTCAGCACAGAAGTCATCTCTCTCCACCACATTGTAGTTTGGGTCAATTCTGGTCATTCATTCTGGCTTCATGATGGAAGCTTGGCAGCTGCCTTGAGTTTTCTAGAAACCACCTTGAGGTTAGGAGAATCCCAGCAGTGGGACATACAGCACAAACCCCACCTGACACTGGCTGCCCTGGCATGGCTACCAACAGCCACAGCTGCTGTAACCTAGTTCACAACCCATGTGTTCTAATCTCTCCTAGAGTCGATTTACCCTTCTCCATAACTGCAATAGTTCTAGATAATTCCTCTCTTTCTACTGGAGTTTTCATGCGAATTCAATCCTTGAAGCCAGAATTCTGCCACTGAGTTAATATGTGCAAAAGAGCCAGCGTCCAAAAAGAAGAGGAAGCAGGACTCTTTTGCTTGAGCAGAGAGAGAAGGCTGGTGTGATTAGAGAACAGGGAGCATGGAGAGCGAGGCAGGGCTGAAAATGCAGGCAGGATTCCATCCATATGGGATCTTACAGGCCATGGAACGGAGCGTGGTTTTCATTTTGCTTGCTATGGGAAGTGACTAAAGAGTTTTAATCAGAGGAGTGACAGGTCATATTTATACTCAGAAAAGATAAATACAGCTTCAAATTGGGGAGCAATCTTGAATTAGAAGTCTGTTGTAATCTCTGGTAACAGGTGATGCTAGCCTAGATGAGGGTGTTCAGACGGGCTATGGAAAGAGGGAGATATTCTGGAGACCTTTAAGAACAATGTCAATAAGACTTGAATAGATTGAATTCAGGGAGTAAGAGAAGAAGAGATCTTGTGAATGGATCATGTTTTATGTGTAGCTGGCTGGGAATGGTGCTATTTACTGAGATCAGAGGCTCAAAGGCAGGGGATGGTGTTGAAGGTCATGGGTTCAATCATAGAGTTATTGAGTCTGTCTTGATTGAAGTGATTCCTTTGAGATGAAGATGATATGGGAAAGAGAAGAGAGTACTTGATTATAGAGATCTTGTGAGAGAGTTGGGGATATAGGAAACAAAGCCCAGAGGAAGGAGTTGGTATAATACAAGGCAGGGCCCCTGTTATGTAACCAAGGAAAAAGTTGAAAAAAGGTCTGTAGATATGAGTAGCTTCCTGGTTTGGGCTGAGGGAGCTGAGTTTCCATGTGATGACTTTCTTTTCTTTTGGATGAAAGAAAAAGGGTCATCTGTGGAGAATGGCATAGGAAATAAGAACCATGAAAGTAGAGAGGGTATAAAAATATTGAAAGTTTTTTTTAAACTACATTGACCAGAGAAACAAAGTATAGTTGTTGTACAAGTTAATGTCAGGTTGTGCTTTTATAAGAAAGTTTGAGCTTAAAGGGAATTATGAAATAGAGTAAAGTTACTAAAATTATAGTCTAAGGTGTAAAGATACACACACACACACACACATACACACACAGACACACACAAGAAAGGAAGAAAAACAAAAACAAAACAAAACAAAAAGGGTAACAGAGAAAAAAGTAGGAAACAGTTGAATGATTATACTGGGGAAAAAAACAAACAAAAACTGTGATTACAGAGGGACTATGTGTGGTAGTGCTGAAAATTAGGAACACAGAGGGATGAGTAAAGCCTGAAGTGTTTAGGGCTTCAGGTATCGGAGAAAAATCCCAGGGCTGAGTGATGTTGTGTAGAGTATGTGCACATTTTACATGGAGGTGATCACAACTGACCATTGTTCTGTAAAAGGAGTAAATGACTTAAACTTTTATTCTCAAATGAAAGGGTTCAACTTGGACAGTTCAGACAATTTTTAAGAATAATTTTCTCTATTTTGGTATAGTTTCACATGCAAGTATTAGAAGAGATAATACACCAATGTGAACACATTTGTTATTCTCTCTCAATACAAACCCTTTTATCACTCTTGTACACCTCCCCTACTCTTACTGACTTTATATGTTACAATTAGGAAAGTCAGCATCTTGAGCAACTTTAGCTATGTCAGAAGTACTAAATTTAAAGAGGGAAGGAAGAAAGCAATTACCCCTTGCGGTGTATTCCATGCATTAGCTGTAATTTCCACTGCCCATTTTCTGAAAACTCACGTCTGTACCATTTATGGTGAAAAGCAAGTCAGACTTGCCACAGTCAACCAAACATTCCAATTCAAGTCACTCTGGGAAGAATTTCAACTCAGAACATGCTGTGGAAATTTTCTACTGGTTTGAGCATATCCACTGGTGGACAGAGTATTCAGAGAAGCTTAGAAAACATATTCTAATTTGATAATTCAGAACACTAGACTCAAAGTAAATTATTACCAGGGCATGCCTTTATGACACTCTTTCCTATTTATGCTAACATTGGGAGTAGGGTGTATATATAAAATGTGCCATAAAAATCTGCTAGATAGATCCCAGGAAAAGAATAAACTATTTTACTTCTTAAACAATGAAACAAATGAATTATTTTAAAAGTAATAATTAGTATATAAAACAATTGATTTACTAAAACAATTCTGATGCAGAGTTTCACATTTACAAAATCATCAGAGATTATTACATTGAAAGTTTTAAAACATCAAAAATAAATAAATCTAAGAGAGCTAGAGATGAAGTTAAATTACCTTTTTTATCATTTCCATTTTCTCATGTATTCAAGTAAAAGATCCAAATCTTTGCTCATCTCACTATAGTTATCCATTTCAAGTAATAAAATCTATAAACTGATTTAAGTCATTTCATTAAAAAATATCAACCCTTGAATTATTTCATTAAAAATGTACCAAGTAATGAAATCACAACATCAACAGCCATTTTTAAGAATAGGAGAAAATAAAATTTGAAGACACCTTTTTCACCATGTTATTTTGGTCAAAAATCTTCAAAGATTATCCAACATTTGGAAAATGAAAATTCATTCATTCACGTGTTTTAGTGAGTATCTCCTATATGTCAAACACTAACCATCCTTCTATGGACCAAAGCAGGTAAAGAAAGAGGCCGGAAAAGCCAATAAATGCAGGATAAGGGCCACATTGGAAGGATGTGCCAAGAACAGAAAGAAGCTGGGCATATTGCTGTCTGTAGGGTGGGAAAATTGCACTGATGGGATCCCAGAGAAGTCATTTTAATTCCACCAAACTGCTGTCTATTGTCATAAAACCAGCAGGTCTATTTGGCATTCTTGAGATTAGGGATTCCCTAAGGTTTGTGTGAACAACAAAACCAGAGTTAAAAAATGCTTAACTCAACATGACTCAACTCTGGGGCCATGAAATAATCACAAAAAGATATCAGAGAAGTTTCAAAGTACTCTTAAGAAGTTTTTTTTTAAAAAAGGATATACTGTATGTCAATTACAATAACAGAAAAAAACAGTACTTAAACTGCTGTAGTCCTGTCTTGTCCATGGAGGATGCCAAAACCTCGAATAGTAATGAACCCCATGTGTACGGTGTTTTTCCTACACATGCATACTGATGATAGTCTTTAACTTATAAATTAGGCATAATAAGAGACTAACAATAACTAATAATAAAACAGAATAATTATAATAATATCCCATAATAAAAGTTATGTGAATGTAGTGTCATCAACTCTCTCTCTCTCTCTCTCTCTCTCCTCTCTCTCTCTCTCTCTCTCTCTCTCTCCCTCCCTCCCTCCCTCCCTCCCTCCCTCTCTCAAAATCCCCTATTGTATTGTACTCTCCTTTTTGCCTAAAGGAAGCATTTCACAGCTTCTCATTGGCAAATCCAAATTGCCAGCCTCACTGTTCTTATACTTTGGGGCCATGATTAAATAAAGTAAGGGTTACGTGAACACAAGCACCGCGATACCTTGCAGCAGACCTGATAACCAAGACTATGACTAAATGACTAACAGGAGAGAGCGTCTCAGGGTGAAGACACAGGATAGGGGAATGATTCATGTCCAGGGCAGAATGGAGGGGCGGAGCATGGGATTTCATGTGCAATTTAAAACTTATAAATTATTTATTTCTGGAATTTTCCATCTAATATTTTTGGACTGCAGTTGACTGTAACTAAAACCATGGGAAGCAAAACCAAGCATAAGGAGGGACTACTATATAACAAAATGTACATAAAAAGCAAAACTGTGATTAAAGAAAGTTTCCAAATGTGTTATTGCTCTCAGTATCTTTCCCATGCTGGTGACAGGAATCTTAATGCAAATAAGTCTAAAAATGCTGTCTATGGAAACCACTTCTATTTATAACTTTATCTCTTTAGCTGCATATTCAAACTGAATCACAATAAGCTCAACTATCCCAAATCATAAATATGTTTATTGTTATTTTCCCCTACTTAACAATATTGAAAATGACACATCTCATATTCTTTCACATGCAAATTAGGATTTTCTTTGCTCTACTGAGTTAAATATGAATATGAAAAAATAGAGAAGAAGTATTTGTGTTCAAATCTTTTATCCATAACACCCAAATTTCAAGATGCAAACCATAATTCAAAATACAAACTCTAATCCCAGAGATAAATTTAGAAAATATGAAGGGTAAGCATCAACAAGTAACACATTATTATTGGAAAATGATGAGACTGGCATTGTTCCAATCATTTGACCAGTATTATTTACATACTTAAGAAACATGCAAACAGTACCTAAGAAATATACAAAGTTAATTAAAAATTAAAATCTTGTTCATAACAAGATTAACAGCTAACATTAGCTATAATATTAGTACACAAGTCAGAATATGAAGCAAAGCATGGTAAGTCTCATGAGAGAGAGAGAAATAAGGTTATAAGTAAAAGTGAGAGCACAATTCATTGGGATTCATCCAGGAGGACTTTACTAAAAGGGGCAAGATTCAAGCTGACTTTGAGTGCTAAAGAGGACTTTGCTATGTTTGGCCAATAATCAAGGGCAAGGACTCATTTATTTAAGCAAGTAGGGAAATATTGAGTACTGTGTTATTCTTTTGGGGATTAATCTTTACAAATTTCTTTGGCCATTCAAAAATGATCTCTCTCTAAAAGAAATTACTTCTCTATTTTCTTTTTAAAAGGGCACTGAACACAATTTAACATGGCGATTATATGACCTATTTTTCATAGTGTATGATTCCATCTTCTATTTACTTTTGTTTTCCAGAGGATTACCTACTTTTTACTATACCTCTTATCCTTTTCATATTTTCTATGAATAAAAAACAACAACAGGAAAGCAACCTTGTTAGAAAAACAGGGAATCATAAAATTCATTGAAGTCCTCCATAGACATAGATAGACAATGGTATGGTGATTTCCAGAAGGAAGTTGGGGTAGGTGAGATAAAAGAAGGGAAAGGGGGGATAAATGGTGATGGAAGGAGACTTGACTTGGGGTGGTGAACACACAATACAATATGCAGATGATGTACTGTAGAACTGTACACCTGAATGAAACCTATATAATTTGATTAACCCATGTAACCCCAATAAATTCAATTTACAAAAAGAAATAAAGTTCATGATTTAAATTATATATATTATTGAAATCTAAGAGAGGAAGGGAGAGAGAAAGGGATAGAAAGATTAATGATGGGAGAGAATCATTGATTGGCCACCTCCTGTACACCCCATACTGGAGATCTAGCTGAGTCTGCAATGTGGGCACATGTCCTGACCAGGAATGGAACCGTGACCTCCTGGTTCATAGGTCAGCACTCAACCACTGAGCCATGCTGGCCAGGCTAATGTTCATGATTTTTCTCTGAGGTTTTTGTGACAGATACTTTGGAATCTCAGCACTTTTTAAAAATTACTTTTAAATCTGTTTTGTAGGTTGAAAATAATTGGCTCTTGTTAATAAGTAGGATTTCTCTGAATGTAGAACCAGCAGTAGAGTAAAATTTAATGGATAACAAAAAGAATCCAATTTATAAACATGTTAAAGCTTTCTAGTGCAGGCTAGGGGGTCATCCACTTGTCACCTCCTTGTTTGCCCATTCACTCTAAGCAGCACCATTCCAGCGCTTCTAAGCCAGCATTTCTCCCTCATACTCAGCTCCCTGCCACGCACTACTCCAGAGGGCTCAGTAGGGAGCAGGTCTAGTTGCACAACATTAGAGGAAACACACACTGCCACCTCAGAATAATTACCCAAAGCTTTCATTCAAATGTGGGCAGACAACCAAAAGTCACCAGATTTCCAAGGAAAATCAACAGCATGAGCACGAAAGGACAGGAAGATTGTGCTAATTAAGATACAAAAGAAACACACACAAACTAATAACACTCAAATACTCAAGAAGGGTATCATATCCATAAAAATGGATGCTCTGAAAAAAAAAGCAACCTGAAACCCCTTTAGAAAGTCACAAGTTTGTCAATTTAAAAATCAACAGAAGGTGTGGAATATAAATTTGAAAATATTGCTCAGGATGTATATTTGAGAAAGATGAAACTATAAAAGATAAAACAGAGAGAATCGATACTGCAGATAAAAGATCTGACTAACAAGCATTAATTTCAGGAAATAAATGGGAAAAAAATGGAGCAGAGTAATGTGTCAGAGAAAGAACAGAGGGGGAAAATCCCAAATCTGAAGGACACAAATGAATATGAACCTACAACACCTAGACACATTATAATTGTCTTGCCATACAGTATATTCATACTCACATTTGCTCTTTCAATGGAGCCAAATAGGGCTCTTTTCATTGCCCTGAGTGAAGGATAGCAGAAGAGAGTCAGACTGAATATAAAAATAAATCATTAGAACCAAAATGAAGATAAGAATATCATCAGTGCACACTATGAGAAAGGTCTTCTGGAAGGTCAGAGAGATGACTAATTGTTTAGTTGTCATCATCTGCTGAAGATTACATAAAATTATTAGATTTGATAAGTTAAAATGATAAGATTAAAAGTTATTCTTAAACCAGAAACACCAATCAGAAAGGATATATGCACCCCTATGTTCATAGCAGCACAATTCACCATAGCTAAGATCTGGAAATAGCCTAAGTGCCCATCTGTAGATGAATGGATTAGAAAACTGTGGTACATCTACATGATGGAACACTATGCTGCTATAAAAAAGATGGAACTCTTACCAATTGCAACAGCATGGATGGAACTGGAGAGCATTATGCTAAGTGAAATAAGCCAGTCAATGAAGGAAAAATACCACATGATGTCACTCATTTCTGGATAATAAAGACCATTATAAACTTATGAACAAAAACAGATACAGAGGCAGAGCTGCCTCGAACAGACTGTCAAACTACAGCAGGAAGGCCGGGGAGGGTGGGAGGGCAGGAGGGGGGTGGGTAAGAGATCAACCAAAGGACTTGTATGCATGCATATAAGCATAACCAAAGGACATAAGACATTGGTGGGTAGGGGAGGCTAGGGGATTGTCAAGGGTGGGGGAAAAAAAAAAGAGACATATGTAATACTTTTTGTAATACTTTAAGCAATAAAAAAAAAAAAAATACACCAGAAAAAAAAAAGTTATTCTTAGAATTCCTGTGTGTGTGCATACTAGTTTAATCATTCTTGAATGGCGGTGGATTCTAAAAATTTTTCTCAAAGTTTCCATGGCACTCTAACATACCTGAGTATTAAGCAGTATAGACATCACTGTTTCCTATTTATACTCTTCCAACTATTTCTCAAAAATGTTCATCACAGTGAAGACCTTATATGTTCTTTTTTGCACTAATGTTGCACAATTAAATTTATTGGAGATTTGACAAAAACCTGCGTAATAATATTAACTCTCAAAATATGCAAAAGGCATTATAAAAACCAAAAATATTATATTCATTCTCATACTACCTTTTCTACCTGATCACATCCTATATAATAAAGAGGTAATATGCAAATTGACCATCACTCCAACACACAAGATAGCTGCCCCCATGTGGTCAAAGATGGCCAGCAGGGGAGGGCAGTTGTGGGCCATCAAGCCAGCAGGGGAGGGCAGTTGGGAGGGACCAGGCCTGAAGGGGAGGTTAGTTGGGTGCAATCAGGCCTGCAGGGGAGGGCAGTTAGGGGTGACAGGGCCTGCAGGGGAGGGGAGTTGGGGGGGACCAGGCCTGCAGGGGAAGGCAGTTAGGGGGAACCAGGCCTGCAGGGGAGGGCAATTAGGGGTGACTGGGCCTGCAGGGGAGGACAGTTAGGGGTGACCAGGCCAGCAGAGGAACAGTTAGGCGTCGATCAGGCTGGCAGGGGAGCGGTTAGGGGCAGAAGCAGTTAGGGGCAATCAGGCAGGCAGGCAGGCAGGTGAGCAGTTGGGAGCCAGCAGTCCTGGATTGTGAGAAGGATGTCCGACTGCCTGTGGGATCGGGCCTAAACCGGCAGTTGGACATCCCTTGAAGGGTCCCAAATTGGAGAGGGAGCAGGCTGGGCTGAGGGACAGCCCCCCCCCCCCCCCCGCATGAATTTTGTGCACCAAGACTCTAGTTTATGTATATAAATATGCATTGCTTCAATATAATTACTCATATAAATACCAATTATTAAACATTAAAAGCAACTTACTAGTACACTAAGATGCTTCGGTATTTAATGTAACCCATATTTTATGTAAAATAGAACATTTCATATATTTTGTTTAAATGTACCTTTTTTAATTTAAAGAGAGTATAGATTAATGCAGAATTATCTATGAACTTACACAATTTCAACCTAAACAAAAAGTTCACATAAATTTATAATTGTTTGGAATGTTAGATTTAAAACATTTACTTTCAGTATTATAATTTGATATTTTACCTTGACCTAAGTTTGCATAATAATATCCTTGTCTGAATAAATCTTTTCTGGAAATATTTACTCCCCAAGTCCCCTAATCTGTCTTCAAACTGATTCTTTAGGAAGCAGCTATGAAATAAAACAAATTTTTTTTTCCGGAAAGCTCTATTTTTCTAGAACAAACTAAAAAATTACTTCAACCATGCTACTTAACATCAGCCCACATACATAAAGATAAAAGAAACAGCTGGTGAGCAAAATAGCTGTATTCATAAAGGTGAAAAATTCATCCCAGCACCTCCCTGTACCTCACCTAGCACCTCACCAAGTCGAGTTGTGCTTTTCTGACGCTATTTAAGTCACTGCTAAGTGTGGGAAGACTGTTAAAAATAGGTTTTGTGGCTTGAATAATATTTTTACAGTTTCACTTTTCTCAAAGTCTTGTTCTTTTTTCTCTGAGAGAGTCAGAGCCTTTTAGATCTACAAGATTAAAAAATTTTAAAAGTACCAGCCTGTTGATGAGTTTTTTAAAAAAAACTTACTGGCAACGTTTCAGAGCTAGTGCTCAATGGCCAGCATTATTTTTCCTTAACAAGAACAGAAACTGAATAAAAAAGCCCACAGGCATTTTTACATGTCCTACCATCTGTAAGGTATTATGCTACATACTGTGAGGAATAAAAAAAAAAAAGAGTGACAAATGCTCAATTTTTATCTATCCGTCTCTTCTCTCATACTGTCCCAAATGAAAAAATCCACGACTCTCTTCTCTCTCTGTATCTTCAATATATAACAGTGTTTCTCAAATTTATCCAGACAAAAGTACCCTTAAGGGCAGAGGATATAGATCCATATCCTTAGGGATTGATGGTATATGCTTAATGCCTAAAAATAATTTCTTTCATTAAACTTACAAATTCCTATAAATTAGGTGCTAGGTGGGGTTTTTTCTGTATTGATTAAGGTATTCCATATGTGTCCTTATCCCCCCATTGCTTCCCCCACACTCATGTCCTCATCCCCCTGGTGTCTGTGTCCATTCGTTAGGCTTATATGCATACATACAAGTCCTTTGGTTGATCTCTCCCCCTTACCCCTGCCCTCCCCTACCTTCCCTCTGAGGTCTGACAGTCTGATCAATGCTTCTCTGTCTCTGGATCTATTTTTGTTCATCAGTTTATGTTGTTCATTATATTCCACAAATGAGTGAGATCGTGTGATATTTACCTCTGATTGGCTTATTTAGCTTAGCATAATGCTCTCCAGTTCCATCCATGCTGTTGCAAATGGTAAGAACTCCTTCTTTTTTTACCGCAGCATAGTATTCCATTGTGTAGATGTACCACCATTTTTTTAATCCACTCATCTGCTGATGGGCACTTAAGCTGTTTCCAAGTCTTTGCTATGGTGAATTGTGCTGCTATGAACATAGGGGTGCATATATCCTTTCTGATTGGTGTTTCTAGTTTCTTGGGATATATTCCTAGAAATGGGATCACTGGGTCAAATGGGAGTTCTATTTTTAGTTTTTTGAGGAAACCCCATACTGTTCTCCACAGTGGCTGTACCAGTCTGCATTCCCACCAGCAGTGCATGAGGGTTCCTTTTCTCTGTCATTTGTTGATTTGTTGATGATAACCATTCTGACAGGTGTGAGATGGTACTGCATTGTCGTTTTGATTTGCATCTCTTGGATGATTAGTGACTTTGAGCATGTTTTCATATGTCTCTTGGCCTTCCTTATGTCTTCTTTTGAAAAGTATCTATTTAGATCCATTGCCCATTTTTTTGATTGGATTGTTTATCGTCGTTGTGTTAAGTTGTATGAGTTCCCTGTAAATGTTGGAGATTAAACCCTTATTGGTGATAACATTGGCAAATATGTTCTCCCATGTAGTGGGCTTTCTCGTTGTTTTGTTGATGGTTTCTTTTGCTGTGCAGAAGCTTTTTATTTTGATGTAGTGCCATTTATTTTCTCTTTAGTTTCCATTGCCCCAGGAGCTATTTAGGTGAAGATATTGCTTCGGCATATGTCTGAGATTTTGCTGCCTATGGATTTCTCTAATATTTTTATGGTTTCCCGTCTTATGTTTAAGTCCTTAACATAACTTTATTTCATTATAGCTTTTTTGTCCTTAAAACTTCAAGCAAAGCTGAGACTTCAAGAAGCTGTGCCATTTTTATCCTGTGGCTTTTCTTGGGGTGCCCAGGCCAATTTGAAAAGAACAGACTAGCGATTTTTGTTTCAGCTTCCTCCCAGCAGGCGCATGTGCCATGTGACACGTTCCTCCTGCCCCCGTCTCCGAGTGCCCATCCTCACCTAAAGAACCCAGGGCAGTGGCTCACAGAGGCTGCGGGATGATTCACTGACTGTGGATATGGGAGTAATCAGAGATTCAAGTAGACATCTGTTTTTACTGAAGCCCAACATTTCCAATTCAGTTAATTTGGGGAGACAAATTCAAAGAAATAAACAGAAAATAACAGATTTCTTACCAGGGAATATTAGTGTACTAAAGTTACCATTTGACATCAGCATTTGCTTAATAAATGACAATTTTCTTAATTGTGCTGTGTCATTCATTTTGTATTCAAAAAGGCATTGTTTGGTCTAAAATATGAACACACACATTGTGAAGGGTACAGAGAAAGGAGACTTTTTGCTCCCCTGACCTGTGTATAGTGTGACTTGATAAGAGGCATGCATTACTTCTGTAATGGAAAAAAGAAAAACTATACAACCTGGAATCTTTATCTGTAAGCAGGATACATTTGTTTTCATGTAACACTTTCAAAAGGGTATTGATCTAAATATTTAGATCAAACAGTTGAAAATACTAAATTAATTTCACTGTTCCAAATGAATGGAAGGAAGGCCCATAGGCAATTTGTAAGAGCATCTTCCTACATAGCTTGTAGTTCTGTTTAAGGAAATTAAAACAGAACTCCTTCTTGTTATCTTACACTACCAGTCTAGTGCAGCTAGTCTTCTCCCTTGTCCTCACCTCTGCCAGCAAACTACCTGGGTATTTAGATGAATCACTTATCTTGGTCCAAGAAAGGAGACCTCTGGGTTAGAGGCGCTGACTCTTCCTCATATTAATTTCAGCTGGCCCTTTCCCTAACTGCACAGGAAAGAGAGTTTGTAGACTAAGTGTTGATGCCAAGAGGAGAACAATAGTTCTGTGACTACTGCTTATCACTTTCCAAGAGGAAACCCTAAGTTTAAGAATCCTGCAAGAGCTATCATTAGAATAGAGATTTAGAATTGAATAGTAGACAGATATTCATCGAAAGCAACTTCACTGCAACTCTCATACATGTGTGTTCCCCAGTTCTGTGCAACCTGCCTAGCATTCATCTAATTTTGTGAGATTTCCAGTTAACGTCTTCCAAATTTTATGACAATGTTTAATAGTTGACACCCTAACCCTCAGTTTCATAGTGGCAAGCCACAAACACGGCAATCCATCAACAACTGAATGAACATTAATTTAGCAATATTTTAGTGTCACAGTTGTTTTGCAATTTATATAGGGCACGGGGTGCTTTTGAGTCCAGATGATCACCATTTGATGAAGCAATTCCTCCAGCATTTTCTTCTTTTTGAACTACTTCAAAACCTTTTTCCCAGTGGACATTGTTGGTGTTTGATCTTCATTATGGTTTTAATGCACTATATCTATACCCTTCACTCACGATAATGAAGAGTCCTATTTGGCTCCAATGAAAGAGTAAACATGGATATAAATATACACAGTGCATGGCAAGACCTTATAACGATGTTATCCAGAAAATCCATACTCTCTCCATGTGTCATTATGTATTTTCAATCTTCAGCAAAACAAAAATACAACAACTTGTGAAGAGAACTTGCAGGCCCATAAGAATGCAGCTATTGATTCCTTGAAGTCCAAGAAAGGACCCCAAGGGAGACTTTCCATTGGTGGCAGGATAAACATAAGGCTCAAATGAAGCTAATCTGTAAACTGTTATCCATTCAATCAGCAACATGTCCTAAGTGAAGAAAACGGTAGACATAAGCTCTACCTCCCAAATCCATCATCAAATCAAAGATTATTGTAAAGTATCAGTTTTCTTTACCTGTAAAATGGGGATAAAAATACATACCCTCAGGGTTATTGCAGAAACTAAATAAGTTAATATATGTCATGTTATCCATGGTTCAATAAATGTGAATACCTTTTTTTATTCCAGCTAATGAAAAATAAACTTTAAAATAATAATAATTATTTGAGAAGAGGTTGGACCAGTGAATACAGCTTAAGAATCAGTATGACTTCAAGTTCCACAAATAACTGAGGCATGGCACCTCTTCTTGAAGAGCTTAAGTGGGGATGAGACAGAAAACAAAAAGGGAATAAAAAAGCAAGAGAGAGCTCGAGCTCTAAATGAAAGAAGGTATTTCCTCCTACGGCAAAAAGGAAAACGTCAAGGAAAATGTGGTTATTGCGGTAGCCCTTAAAGGACAGTCTACATAAATGGGAGAGGAGAGAGTTCCAGACTCAGGAAACAACCTGAGTAAAATCACAGTGTCATTATTGTGATGTTGAGGATAACAGGGAGTATATGGCCACAATGCAGAGTATATGAGGCAACAAAAGGGTGGAACTAAGTAAGCTATGAAGTTGGTAGTTTAAGACTCTGCATGCCACATACATTTTAATTTTTTTCTGAACTTTCATCATTTATATTCCATTCTTATGTTTGAGGAATCCCCCATTTTATATATGTCAAAGAAACAAAAATTGGACATGGTCACGTTCCCAACCTTTCTTAGAGCTGGGGTGCGGAAATCTGACCTAGGAATTCCCCACCAGACCCACCTGATCCAGGAAGCCAGTGACATGAAGAAGCATAAACAGTGCAGGTTGCTGGCCGGCCAGGGCGGGGGCTCTAAGGCAGCTACAGCTGATCTCCTGCAGCTCCGGGGGCAGTGCCTGCTGTATGTGCAGCCACGGTGATGCCTGACATCATACCAGATGGGGGTTGGAGCATAATTCTGGGCTCTGGCAGCCTGGCCTCAACCTGGGTCTCAGGTTCCACCAGAATTCTGTGAACTGCCCAAAATCCTTTAATAAGTCTCCTCTGTATAAATTAGCCAGAGGTGGTGCTTTGCTTTCAACCAAAAATCCTGACCCATAAGCCATGCAAAAGTGTTTGACCTTTATTTTGTAGGATATGTAGAACCAAAAGTCAATTAGAGGCAAATTCATTTTCTCCAAATGTAGGTTTTGTTTTAGAAGTGTCCTTTCTTTTTCTCTTCTAAAGAATTTTATAAACTTATCAAATTTTCCTAAAATTTTACATAAGGACACACGTATTATTTAATTACAATATAAAATAGATTCTCTTTTAATTAGTACTTTGCTAGAGCTCTGAAATCCTGAATTTTTTTAAACCTCCAAGTTATTTATTTTTGCCAAAAGTTTCCTTCCAAATCAACAAATAAAAAGTTGTCATAGATGTAAAAATCCTCAACAAAATATCAGCAAACTGAATGCAGCAATACATTAAAAAAAATCATACACCATGATCAAGTGGCATTTATTACTGGGTGCAAGGTTTGTACAATATCCATTAACATGATATACCACATACACAAAATGAAGGGCAAAAATAATGTGATCATATCAATAGATGAAAAAAAACACATTCGACAAAATCCAGCACCCACTTATGATAAAAACTCTCAGTAAAGTGGGAAAAGAGGTATCATACCTCAACATAATAAAGGTCATATATGACAAACCCACAGCTAACATCATACTCAATGAGGAAAAACTAAAGGCATTTTCCCTTAAGATCAGGAACAAGACAGGGATGTCCATTCTCACCACACTTGTTCAACATATTAATTAAAGTCCTAGCTACAGCAATCAGACAAGAAAAAGAAATAAAAGGCATCAAATTGGAAAGGAAGAAGAAAACTGTCATTTACAGATGACATGATACTAGAGAAACATAAAGATTCTACCAAAAAAAACCTACTAGAATAAATGAATTCAGTAAAGTAGCAGGATACAAATAAATATTCAGAAAAAAATCGGTTGCATTAAAAATTTTTTTCCAATTACAGTTTACATTCAATATTACTCTGTATTAGTTCTGGATGTACAGCATAGTAGTTAGAAAATCATGGGGTTAATGGGGCAAAAAGGAGACATCTGTAATACTTTCAACAATAAAGATTTTTTTAAAAAGATACACATGATTAAAAAAAAGAAAATCATATTCTTTACAGGGTAGTCCCCTGATGTTTCAAGTACCCACTTGGTCCATACATAATTATTATGATATTATTGACTATATTCCCTATACAGTGGAATATTACTCGATCAAAAAAAATGAATGAAATCTTACCTTTGGTGACAGCATGGATGGACCTAGAGGATATTATGCTAAGTTTAATATCAGACAGAGAAAGACAAATACCATATGATTTCATTTATATGTGGAATCTAAAGAACAAAATAAACAAAGAAAAAAATTGAAACAGACTCATAGACACAGAAAACAGACTGAAGGTTGACATAGGGGAGGAGGTTTGGGGGGTTGGTGGGGGGAAGGTGAAGGGATTAAGAAGTACATATTGGTATTTATAGAATAGTCACAGAGATGCAAATTACAGCATAGGGAATACAGTCAATAATATCATAATAACTATGTATGGTGCCAGGTGTGTAGTTGAAATATCGAGGTGAACACTTTGTAGAGTATATGACTGTCTAGCCACTATGGTCTACACCTGAAACTAATGTAGAATAACATTAGCTATAAACTGTAATTGAAAAATAAAATTTTTAAAAAGACCTTTGTAGTCAGAACATGCTCTGCAGCCATCTGGATTGAAAAGCACTGACCAGGATACCGTCCTGCGTCAGCTCTGCAGATGAAGGCGGTCTAACAGCGGCCAGAGGTGTGTGAGCTATTTGAAGTCAACACCTGAATGTGGCGACCTTGGTTTAGAGTTTGAGTGGTGAACGCTGTGTTATAGCACTTACTTTAAAATGCAATATTTCCATGTGACTGACTCAGAATTTAGTAAAAAGTAAATATATCAAGAGTATCTCCATCTCATTTCCAAGTACAACAATTTTCATTTTTCTTTTTCATCCATTCCTCCTTTTCATCCAAGCAATTCTGTTTGTGAAGAATTCCCCTACATGGCTATTTGTCATCCTTGTTGTGGATGAATGAACTCTGAAAATGCAAACTGTGCCAAATGCATATTTTGTCCAAATGACAGATTGTCAAGAACCAACCTTTTAATTGGATGAATGACAGAGTGACTTCAAGAGTAATGTTTGCCCTTCTTTATTTGACACGGGAAAATGAGTGTTCTGAGGTAAGGCTGTGTAGCGAGTCTCATTTAATGACACAGAATAAAGATATGGACTGCCCAAAATAAACAAAAGTTTTCTTTGAGTTTCTTACTTCATAATTCATATATGACTAATGTGAACATTAGAAGGAAAAAAATGATACATAATTTTAAAAACACTTCATTTATAGTTGTGATTAGAAAGAGAAATTATTTAATCATTAAAGGGACTGCTCAAAACAAAATATTTCAGAAACTTTATGTCAGAAATGTGCATTTGGATACTTAAAATTTTTCTCACATTAAAAAAAAAGATAACTGCATAAGAGAAAACATGTTGCAACCAAGGAAAGTTTATCTTCACTAGAAATGTACTCCTTAGCACTGCAGTTAAAATAGGTCTTTTCAGTAATGTGTCTTCCTTTAAAGCCCAGCTCTTAGTGTGTTTCATGTAACATGAGGCTCTAATTCTTTTTTAAATTTATTTATCATTGACACTATTACTACATGTCCCCCGTTTTCCCCACCTCCACCGAGTCCCCATACCCCATCCCCTGGCCTTCACCACACTGTTGTCTGTGCCCATGGGATATGTATATATATTATTTGGCTAATATCTCCACCTTATTTTATCCAGTAGCCCCTACACCCTCCCCTCTAATATCTGTTCATCTATTTCATATATCCTGCCTTAGTTCTATAAGTGAGATCACACGGTGTTTATCTTTCTCTGACTGGCTTATTTCACTTAGCATAACAATCTCCAGGTCCATCCAGGCTCCTTTATTACAGCTGCATAGTATTCCATTGTGTAAATGTACCACAACTTTTTTATCCACTCATCTACTGATGGGCACTTGGGCTATTTCCAGATCTTGGCTATTGTAAACAATGCTGCAATGAACAGAGAACATATTTGTCGATGATAAGGGGTTAATTTCCTAAATACATAAAGAACTTATACAACTCAACACCAGGAAGACAAACAACCCAATTTAAAAATGGGCAAAGGACCTGAATATACACTTCTCCAGAGAAGACATACAGATGGCCAAAAGACATATGAAAAAATGCTCAACATCACTGATCATCAGAGAAATGCAAATTCAAACTACAGTGGGGCCTTGACTTACGAGTGTCCCGACTAATGAGGTTTTCGAGATACAAGCCGTCTCTCGGCCGATTTTTTGCTTTGAGTTGTGAGCTAAAATTCGGTACAATGAGGTATCACCTCTCACTTGCCAGAATGGCTACCTCAATAAATCAATACACAAGCGCTGGCAAGAATGTGGAGAAAAGGAAATCCTAGTATACTGTGGTGGGGATGAAAAATGATTCAGCCACTGTAGAAAACAGTATGGAATTTCCTCGAAAAATTAAAAATGGAACTGCCTTTTAACCCAGTGATCTCACTTCTGAGAATATATCCTAAGAATTCCAAAACGCCAATCAGAAAGAATATATACACCCCTATGCTCATAGAGGGTCTAATTCTTATGGTAAGATTCTTATTATGTCCATCATCTGGCAATAAACACACCATTTTTGTTTGTATGTGATTTTTAATTTCCCCACATACAAAGCACTCTAAATTTCATTAGAGTACCCACAGTATTTTATATATTAACATACTCTTATCAAAAATCACAGTGCAATGTAGTATCCCCAAAGTCCTAATTATATACTACAATATATAAATACTAGAGGCCCAGTGCATGAATATTGTGAACTAGGGTAGAGGAGGGGGCCCTCAGCCTGGCCTGCGCCCTCTCACAGTCCAGGAGCCCTTGGGGATGTCCAATTGACAGCTTAGGCCCGCTCCCCGCAGAGAGCAGGCCTAAGCCGGCAGTCAGACATCCTTAGTGCTGCCGTGGAGGCAGGAGAGGCTCCTGCCACCACTGCTGTGCTTGCCAGCTGTGAGCCCGGCTTCTGGCTGAGCGGCGCTCCCCCTGTGGGAGCTCACTGACCACCAGGGGGCAGCTCCTGCATTGAGCATCTGCCCCCTGGTGGTCAGTGAGCGTCATAGTGACCAGTCGTTCCGCCATTCAGTCGATTTGCATAGTAGCCTTTTATTATATAGGATATTGAATTGAGGTAATGATGTATATCCCATTTTTATCCCATTCTGTTTACAAAACATTATGTCATAAGCATTTTTCTAATTCATATAATAAACATAGAAAATCATTTTTAATGGCTGTCTGTAATTCTGTCATGAATACACAATAGCTTAGCTATTTCCCTCTATCATTTAGGTTGTCTCACATCCTAAATATTACACACAAATCTAAAATCATCTCTACCCCCACAGGATAAATGTCTAGATCACAAATAACCAACATGAAAAACTTGAAACAACTTTGAAATTTCGAGTGTCCATTTCACATGATCAAGGAAAAGAGTTAATAGCTAGTGCTTATGAGTTTCAAAAGCAATATTTTTAAAGGAATTAAACTGCTAGGTATACATTATAAATTTTATAAATGAGAAATTGATATCATATATAAGCATTAAAATCATTCTCCCAAAGGCATTTAGGATTATATGAAAGAAGTCAGAGATCAATATTAAATACAGTCAGGGTTATGTAAATCCCATTCAGCAGGTACATTTATAATCAACTATTTTTGGAAGTTTAGCTGATTTTGATATGCTTGAAATGATGGCTCACTGAATTAAGAACTTGTTGATGATTTTTAGTCGTGCCTAATTATTCTACGTACAAGTAAAATTAACTAACATCACAAAACTATTTAAAGGCTGTTCTTATAAATACAACATTAGGTAAGCTCTTCTGTTACTCCCTTATTTATTTAATTTTTTAAAAATTAATACTTAGCTCTAGAAGTTTGTTCTTAAAATATTTATTAAATTAATTTGTGCCAATATTAGTTGAATAATTGTTTCCAAAGGAGAAGGCAGGACAAGAATGGATTGTAACAGCTGCCATGCTGACCAAACCTAGTAGCCTGATGTTAATTTCAAAACATTCCTCATTCTGCCAGGAAATGGCCCTTGGATTGCTTTCCTCAGAATCACACTCATGAGATGCAAGTTCCTTTGAGGTTCTCTGGGCTAAAGTTTACCCGATCAGACTTGGCCCAGATCATTTCTATGTCTGCATCAGCTCTAACCTTCCCATTTTATAGCTCATCAGCCAAGCCATCCCTCCAATCAAAGAGGTGATTAGAAGACATTTTTCTTTATATTCTAATGTCTCTATATATTTTTATCTTCTATTTCATAAACCATTTTTAAATCTAATACCTCATTCACTGTCATAATTCAGCAGGAAAGGTGGGAAATATATTACTAGTCCTCTTTTATAGGTGGTTCAGAAAGACAAACTGATGAGCTAGCTGATATCAAAGCTAATAGAGAAACCCCATTAATTTCAGGCCAAACATTCCACTATCCCTCCTAGCATTCCCTGGTCCATTTAGATAAAAAACAATCTTATTGGTTAAAAGGCTATAAGTCATTTACCACCTACAACTAAGTAAGAGCCCAAGCAATCTCAATATACCTTTGTTTTAAGTCATTTTCTTGTTTAAATGGATATTAGCTTTTTAACTGTTTCAGAATTAACATGAAAATTCTCTTAGATACATAGAAATTTTTTTTAATTTCCATGTTTTTTAATTTTCATATTTAGTACACAAAAACTAAACATGAATCAGAAATATGTCAACACACTAAAGCTACTACTGGATTTGAATGTGCAAAAATTCTAAACCACTGGCTATGATCAAACCTTGGTAAATAATGTAGGTGTGATGGTTAATTGTATGTGTCAACTTGGCTAGACTATGACACCCAGCTGCTTGGGCAAAGAGCAGTCTAACTGTTGCTATAAATGTATTTTTTAGATGTGGTTAACATTTAAATCAGTAAAGTTTGAATAAAGCAAATTACACTTCATAGTGTGGGTGGGCCTCATCCAATCAGGTGAAGACTTTAAAAGAAAAAAAAAATGATGAGCCCCCACCAAAAAGCAAAGAAGAAAGGAATTCTGCCTCCAGACTGCTTTCAGATTTGAGCTGCAACATCAACTCCTGCCAGAATTTCTAGCCTGTCTGCCTTCCCTGAAGACATTGTACTTGCAGGCCCCCAAATAGTGTAAACCAATTCCTTACAACCTCTTTCTTTACAGATAGCTAGATAGGCAGCTAGACAGACATACATCCTATTGGCCTGTTTCTCTAGTAAACCCAATACTGTACATTAGCTGTATTCACACCTGTTCCAAAGCTCTTTCTTTTTTGCTTCCTTAATCTATGGAAGCTAGAAGTACTCAGTTTACCTACCTCTCTTGCAGCCACGTATGGCTACATGGCACAATTCCAACCGGGGATATATAGGCAGAAGTCCATGGGGAGAAATAACATCACTGAAAGTGGGACTAATCTCAAGCCAGTAGAAAGTCTTTCCCCTTCCAACCTGGAAGTAGGATCAGACACTTAAAAGTGCCTAAAATCTATTACCATGAGGAGAGAAGCCAACGCTCTAAGCAAAGGCAGAGCAAAAGGGCAGTAAAAGCATGGGGCCATAATGATATCACTGAGCAGCCACTTAGTCATGACCCCCTCACCTGTGCATCTGGAAAACTGACAAACAAAATCCACTATGGCCAAGTTTTCTGTTTTCTTCAATCAAATTCATTCTTATCTGACACAATAACTTGTAAAATGTCTTTACACACATCTACCCAAATATCTATAGCATTACGCTGATAAATGTTGATTTCCATATAGAAAGGTTAGTGAAAATAATTTTTAAAAAATACAAATATGAAAAGCCCAGGTTGCCGGGAGCCGGTCCATCCTTGCTGTTTCAAGGGACCTGGCATATATGGCATACGGTTCTTAATATGTTTGCTCACCTTCTTGGCGCTGTGTTTTAACCAAGGTCACCTCTCCGAGAAAGGTTGAATCCCCAGGTAGGGATTTTCCCCTGAAGTTAGGGAGGGAATAAAACCCCTCAACTAAGTGCCAGGCGGGTAATTAATCACTTTAACTACGCACAATCATGCTTAAACTACATAATCTTTTCTCCCTGGAATGGAGATAAGAAACGCCCTAACCTTTGTAATAGAGATTGATGGGATTGAATCAACTGGTATAAATACAGTTGTAACAAGACAGAAACACACAGAACTTAGAACACAGAATTCAGAAGACAGAACCTACATGGAGCCTGGAGACAGAAGAACTTCGCTGGAGAGAAAATGGCAAAAGATCCTGGACTGAACCTGACTACAGAAATTGGCAAGAGAACCTGACTAGAACCTGATGACTGAACCTGGCTGGAGATCTGAAGCAGAACTTCTCTGGAGATCCAGACCAGAACTTGGTTGGAGATCCTGGCTAGGCTGCTGATCAACTGAACGCTGTCTCCATGTCATTCCTTCTTCGCCGACTCCGTCCACACCTTTGGGGACCCCTGGACCTGTTGGGGTTGGACCCCGGCACCAGGTATAATTTATTAAGCACTTAATAATGTTCTTAATTAAAATTTGAGAAAGCAAATAATGGGTGTCTTCTTTTCAAGGGCCTTCTCTTACAGCTACGCTGGAAGAAATAAGCCCTGCCAATCACTGAGACGCATGAGGCAGAGTCAGATTCTACATAAGTACCAACGGTGGTAGAACAGCATTAATAAATAAGGATATTGCCACATTTTTAGATTAGATATATTTTTTACAAATATATATATATATATATATATATATATATATATATATATATATATTTACAAACATATATATTTGTAAAAAATATATTATTTACAAAAATAATTACCTACAAAACTTCACTAAACAGTAACTGTTTTCAGTGGATTATTCAAAATGAAAAAAACAAACGAACATTTTTTCAGTTAGCATGACATATGAGCCTAAACTGTTGCTATAGGCAAGTTGTAAAAAGTCAAGGTGGCTGAGATAGAGGCAACTGGATTGGAAAGACTGAGACACATTTGACAAAAATTTGAATAAAACTGTTTGCAAAGAGGACATTAAGGTAACCTAGTGGCCTGAGGGTTCCCTGAATTCCAATTACTCAGAAGGCTAGAAGATCCCCAGAGGTGAAAGAAGATTCACATTCATGCCTTTTTAGGGTTCTTTATCATCTCCTGTCTGTAGCTTTTGCATTGCTTTTCACCAACAGTTAGGCTCTTACGTAGTCGCTGGCACAATCAGTCCTATGTGGGTAGAATCTCTAGCTTCCTCTTTTTGGTGCTGTGACCCCCTCTTCTGTAGCTCTAACCTAAGTGAAGACAGCCCGTTCACCGTGCCCAGGGCATCGTGCACAGCCCATGCTTGGAGAACTGACCTACCTATTCTTCAAAGTCAAGATCAACATTTCCACAAAGCCCTCCTGCCTAAACTTCACAGTTACCCCAGGGATGGCTCCTTTTAAACATCTTTAGTGCTTGTCTATAGGCAACTCATCAATGCCATGCTCGCTTCCATGTCATTAATGCTGTATTTTCGGTTAGCCATCCTCTTTTCTAATTAGACCCTAAACAATACAAGGAAGGAGACCATGCTCAGAATAATACATGGAATCTTATACTTGATAAGTGCTTCCAATACACTCATCAGAAATGGTCTAATGTTCTGATATTTCTACTGTATGACCTTACATTTTGACTCCAGAAATAGCAGTACCTTTCTTATTCTGTTACCAAAATACCATCTTTGTTTTCATGGTCTTCCTACAGCAAAGCATTTAGTTGGCACTCAACCTGAGCCAGATCACTAAAATAACTCTAACAAAAATAGCAATAAACCCATTTATCCTTGGGAATTTTCACAAGAATTTATTAACAGTATAAGTCCATGTAAAAGTCACTCCTATAAACAAATAATTATAAAACACTCATAGCAGCCCGGCTGGCTTGGTTCAGCGTTTGAGTGTTGACCTGTGAACCAGGAGGTCACAGTTCGATTCCCAGTCAGAGAATACGCCCAGGTCGTGGACTCGATTCCCAATGTGGGGCATGCAGGAGACAGCCAATCAATGATTCTTTCTCATCATTGACATTTCTTTCTCTCCCTCCCTCTCCTTTCCTCTCTGAAATATATTTTAAAAATATTAATAAAATGCTCATAGTAAAACTAAAACAATAAGGGTTTCTATAAAATTTTAGCTCTTTTAAATAGATGCATATTTAACTATCCTGTAAAATCTCTAAGTGTATGTATTACTGAGCAGTAAATGAATATCTTAATTCTATCATAAACTAATTATCAGAGGAAGAAATATTTCAAGATAAAATAATGAGTTCTCAAAGTATATTGCAGTAAGTGAAATTCTAGTGTGATAACATAGGTTCACGTGCTGTTGTTTCTAAACAGTACAACAGAAAGAAATACAATTTAGATAAAACAGACAGCCCGCATTTTTATTCTTGCCCTGAGGTAGGGTAAAATATACAATTTTCTGTTTCTATTGAAAATGAAAACTTTATTGTTGTTAGGTATTCTTCCTGTAAACCTATATGCTAAGCACTGGAAGAACTGTAATAATTTTGGTCCTTTCATTCACTTTTCAATCTAACAGGTAACCACATCTAGTGAAAAGAATGCTAAAATCGGTGACAGCAGCTCTCCATTTAGGGCCTTTATCGTCTGACCTTTGTCACCTACCTCTTTTCTTTATGATTTCCTCATATTAAATATACTTGAACTTCCTACTTCAACCTGACATTGTAGTTTTAAAATAAAAATGAAATGTCAGTCTTTGAATCCTTAGGCAGAATGCCAATGTACACTTATTTCAAGAAGAATATGGTTTCTGAAATCAAATAAACCAGAGTTCAAAGCAAGACGCTAACAGCTCTCTAGCTGTGTGACCTGGGCAAGTTAGTAACCTGCTCTGAGCCTGCTGTCCACTTGTACCATAAAGCAAAAGAAACTTCATCTCGCTCCCCCTTACAGCCCAGGACAGTATTTGGTATACAACTAATGATCAACAGTTTATTTTTATAGCTAGATATAAATAAAAATCAAGTTGACAGTTATTATTTTATACACTCAGGACGAAGGCTAGAAGCTTAGATTATTGTTCATCTTAAGCATAATGAAATTCTATCCATTTCAGATATTTCCAAGCATAGTATTTATTCTTAATAGGCTAGAGTAGAAATTAATAGCTACAGATTAGCATTTGATCAGGTTGTTGTCACTGCTTTTTAAACTACAATAAGACTTATAGCCTGTCTTCACGGACTATTCACCTTTACTGTTAAAATGATGCAGGCTCATCTAAATTTACATCAACAGTAGGTACAGCATTTAAAAGAAATAAATCTTTTGTGACATAAGCCCGGCCGGTGAGGCTCAGTGGATGTGGCTCAGGATGTCACACTTCGATTCCCAGTTCAGGGCATGTGCACGGGTTGTGGGCTCGATCCCCAGTGGGGGTGTGCAGGAGGCCGCTAATCAATGAATCTCTCTCATCATTGATGTTTCTATCTCTCTCTCCCTCTCCCTTCTTCTCTCTGAAATCAATAAAAATATATATTTTTTAAAAAATAAGAACAGAATAAGTGGACAAACAAAAGTGAAACAGACTCATAGAGAAAAAGAACAGACTGATGGTTGCCCTCCCTCCCTCCCTTCCTCTCTCTAAATTCAATAATTTTTTTTTAATTTAAATAGGATAATAAAAGAAAGAAAATTAAATTTTATTTAAATTAGGACCTTAGCCCTGGCCAGTTTGGCTCAGTGGATGGAGCGTCAGCCTGCAGACTGAAGGGTCCCAAGTTTGATTCTGGCCAGGGGCACATGCCTGGGTTGCGGGCTCAGTCCCCAGTAGGGGGCGTGCAGGAGGCAGCCGATCAATGATTCTCTCTCATTATTGTTTCTTCCTCTCCCTCTCCCTCTCTGAAATCAATAAAGAAATATATATTTTTTAAAGCTTTTAAATTATGACCTTATAGAACCTCATAAAAAGGCCTACGCTTTACAGGGTGTGCTCTGAGTTTTTGTTTTATTATAGAAATGTCATAATTATATTATGATCATAATTATATATTCCAATTAATATACTGCCATTCACTATCTTGCTTAGGTTTCAAAACTAATTTATGGTAGACTATTAAATGCTCTTCAAATGTAAAAGTAAATCAATTTTAATAGATTTTAAAATTATTTTTTTAATTAAGTGTTATGCAATCTCTATGCAGAATTTACTGGACTGAATGTATAAATATTATGATAACAAATATATAACAAATGTGCATAATAACTAGACCAATCATTAGTTACATGCTTATAACCAATAAAAGTAAACATTTATAAACACTACTGTAAAATATATTGTCAGAAGAGCAAATACTGATTAGTGAAGATTATTTTATTATAGGGAGTCTTTCCATAGACTTTCCAAAGTCAGAAGACGTTCTTGCTGTAATTTAATAACCACGATTTCATAAATCTTTAAGGTTAAATTTTAAAAAAGGGAAATCATGACAAGACAAAGGTTAAATATGAGAAATGCTGAGTTTTAAATAAATATAGGGGAAAGACATAAATCTTAATATAAGCAATTACGTAAGTAAGAAAGCAAGGATGATGGATTTACATGCAATGTAATTAATCTGAAGGTATCCTGCTCTAAATCTATTTGTAGCTACAGCACCTACAATTCAACTAATCAAGACACAAAACAGAACTATATATGTTCATAGTTCCAAAACTCCAGTTTCACACAGTAAGATATGTACCTTACGAGAGTTGGAGCACTAAGCTCAAGCCATTTCAGATAGACATTTTCTAAAATGATTCTACATTATAAGAATAACCTCCAGGCGTAACAGCTAATGTCTTGTAAATATGCAATAAATTACTTACGTGAAATTATCAACCAAAATTTCAAGGGAAATAAAAAGAACTTTTGTCTATTGCCAAATAATATTGTGTGACAAAGTTCCATTGTATATGCTTTAATGACTCAAAATTTATTTTGTAATCCTATTGCAGAAAATCATACAATGACATAATATATTGCACACAAGTTCTGGTAAATCACATATAATAAGTGGAAGCCCAAATTTATAACAACATTTATTATGCTTTATGTCCAATATCTACTTATTGTTCATTTAGTAATACTTTTGTGACTCCCTATTAAATCTGTCCTCACAGGTCAGATATTAATAAATGTCTTATGTGTAAATATACATATACTAAATATAATATGCATAATTAATATATATTTATATAATTAATGTATGATGTAATATACCAAATGTAATATTTAGTATGTTCATATTTAATATGTAGATATTTGACATAAATAATATTCAAAAATCTAGTGCTTTTAAATGTTACAGTTTGCATCAAGATACCTTTCAGATCACACTATCTTTATCTAAAAAATCAGATCATGCCGAAACCGGTTTGGCTCAGTGGATGGAGCGTCGGCCTGCGGACTGAAAGGTCCCAGGTTCGATTCCGGTCAAGGGCATGTGCCTTGGTTGCGGGCACATCCCCAGTGGGGAGTGTGCAGGAGGCAGCTGGTCGATGTTTCTCTCTCATCGATATTTCTAACTCTCTGTCCCTCTCCCTTCCTCTCTGTAAAAAATCAATAAAATATATTTAAAAAAATAAATAAATAAATAAAAATAAAAAATCAGATCATGATTTTACATGTTCAAGTACAAATTATTATTTAGAATACAAAAATAAGGAACTTGAAGTCAGAAATGTCACACTGCTCACTTGGCTCTTTAAAATCTTCTCATTCTTTTATTAAGCTTCTCTTCTGCCCTCTGGCTCTCGCCTGTCTGGAACCTCATTCTCATACCACTTTCTCCCTGGATTTTTATAGTTAAACCACATTGGTTACTTCCACACATACTTCAGGGCCTTTGCACTGGCTATGTCCTTACGCTATATATTCAACTCTTCCCAAATTCATTCTAATGCTCTGCCTCTGGGTTCAAATGTCACCTCTTCCCAGAAGCCTTCCCTGGCAAAGGAAACAAAAGAAAAATAAACAAATGGGACTACATCAAACTAAAAACTTTTACACAGGAATAGAAACCATCAACCAAACAAAAAGGCAACCTACTGAGTGAGAGAAAAATATTTGCAAATATTGTATATAGTTAGGTACTAATATCCAAAATATTTAAAGAACACATTACAACATAAAAAAAATTAAACAATTCGATTAAAAAATAGAGGACCTAAATAGACATTTCTCCAAAGAAGACATACAGATGGCCAAGAGACATATGAAAAGATGCTCAACATCACTAACCATCAGGGAAATGCAAATCAAAAGGACAATGAGATATCACCTCTCACCTGTCAGAATGGCTGTTATAAAAAGACAACAAAGAATAGTGCTGGCGAGGATGTGGAGAAAAGGGAGCCCTCTCAGGCACTGCTGGTGGGAATACAGATTGGTGCCGCCACTATGGAGGTTCCTCAAAAAATTAAAAATAGAACTGCCATATGACCCAGCAATCAATTCCACCTCAGGGTATTTGTCCAAAGAAAATGGAAACACTAATTTGAAGAGATATATGCACGCCATGTTCACTGCAGCATTATTTACCAGTACAACAGCCCAGGTATTCCATCTCCTTACCTCCTCTTCTACTTTGACTTTCAAGACTCCTCTCTCACTTGGTCTGGGGCAGCAGCCGCCTAACTGTCATGTGCGCTATTCCTAGGCACAATGGCCTCCAACCCATCCTCCCGTGCGACAGGCACCGCATGGTAAGCTGACCATGGTGCTCACCTATGAAGAACCCTTCAAAGCTCCCCAATCCCCATGAAACTGGTTTTTCACTCTATTTGTTAGAATCTCCCAGAGAGATTTTTAACATAAATTCATGGGCTCCATCATAACTGAATCTAAACCAATTGCATCACCCCCCGTAATTCTAAGAATCACTGCTTTACAAGGTACACTCTAAACCTCTGCAGATGATATACATGGTCCATCATCAAGTTTTACCAACAGCCTCTGAGCCTCATTTTTCCAGCCTCCAGATACACGAGCCAAACACACAGTTCCCTATCATGCTGCGCTCCCGTCTTTGCCTTCCCATGTATCCCCAATCCTCTGGCATGTCCCTATGCATTACTTCTAGTTTGGAGAAAGCTTTGCATTTTCCTATGCTCCTTGGCGACTTCCTCCCTTTCACGCCTATATATCCTGTACTTACCTGGATTGTAGCAGTTCCCTATAGCAGTGGGCAGGAAAATACTGGTTGAGAATGACAGATCGAAATCAATTACCCACTTATTAAATAAGTTTTAGTTTCTGCAATCATGAAACAAATCACTCTTTTTAAAAAAATATATATTTTATTGATCTTTTACAGAGAGGAAGGGAGAAGGATAGAGAGTCAGAAACATCGATGAGAGAGAAACATCGATCAGCTGTCTCCTGCACACTCCCTACTGGGGATGTGCCCGCAACCAAGGTACATGCCCTTGACTGGAATCAAACCTGGGACCCTTCAGTCCACAGGCCGATGCTCTATCCACTGAGCCAGACCAGTTAGGGCCAAATCACTCTTTTTTTCCCTTTTGAGCCTCAATTCAAGAAGTCAACGTTAAAGCAACCAAGTCAATGAAAACATTCATCCTATAGAGACATATCTTGGAGATACTGTGGTTTCAGTTCTAAACCACCACAATGAAGTGGGTATCACAATAAAGAAAGATGTAATCTCTTTGCTGGTGAAGGGCCTTGCTTTCAATTTGTAAAAAAACAAAAACAAAAACAAAAACATCTATGAAGCACAATAAAGTGAAAAGCAATAGAGCAAAGTATGCCTGTATTTTAAGAACTCCATTACTATATATTACTCAAATGTAATAAATAAAAACAGCTATAAAACCTTAAGCCTTGCATGGATACACATTACATCTTTTCCTAATAATATTTTAACACATTGTATGCGGGAAACGTATTTATACGTTTTACTTTGACTGGTAGTAGAGCACGGGACACCTATTAATACATTTTTTATAGACTAGCGGTAGAATGCGGGTAACGTATAAATACGTTTATTTTTATACTTTTTTATTGCTCTAAAGGGATGCTAACATGCAGATATATGAATTCCAAAGGACAAAATTTGGGTCTCTAACACATACAATGGTGAATTATGTATGTACTTCCAGGTATAACGGTAATCAATCTATTCAACTGCAAAAATGGCCCGCGCCACCTGTTAGCACGTGATAAAAACTACCTGCAAACAATGTGTTAAAATCCATTTTGAATTTTTCTTTAAAAAAAAAAAAATGGAGCTCTATGCAAAAATGAGCATCAGACCATAAGAAAGCACACTACAGTTGTAAGTAACGGCTTTATATTTATTCACTAGAGGCCCGGTGCATGAAATTCGTGCACTCAGGGGCAGGGATGTCCCTCAGCCAAGCCTGCACCCTCTCGCAGTCTGGGATGTCTCGCAGCCCTCGGGGGATGTCTGATTGACAGCTTAGGCCCACTCCCCACAGTCGGACATCCTTAGCACTGCCACGGAGACAGGAGAGGCTCCCACCACTGCCACTGCACTCACCAGTGATGAGCCTGGCTTCTGGCAGAGCAGCGCTTCCCCTGTGAGAGCGCACTGACCACCAGCGGGCAGCTCCTGCATTGAGCATCTTCCCCCTGGTGGTCAGTGTGCATCATAGCAACCAGTCATTCTGCCGTTCAGTCGATTTGCATATTAGCCTTTTATTATATAGGACTGTCTTTAATCCAGTGACTAGCTCTTTGGAACAGATGTAGAAAGAACTGCAGAAGTGTTTATTACTTTACTGTGATTTTCCCAAAAGGAAAGTAAAACAAAAAGTAAATTTTAAGGAATAAAGAATAGATTGGATATTTGAAAACAGAAATTAATAAAAGAATGTATACAGTGGTCTAGACCCTAGAGCCACATTAGAATCACTAATGTGGGAAGTTTTATGCATGCCATGCTATACACCTCAACTGTAAGAGATTCTGGTCTAATGGGTCAGGGATGGGCTTCAGCAACAGAATTGTTCAAAGTTCCCCGGGGGATCCCACTGTGAGTCAGGGTAAAGAACCATAAATCAGCACCTTCCCCCCATAGCAAAGCCTATCTTTCAAAAAGCAATTGCAATTAACTCTTTCCAATCAATGTTGTTTTTCTCCTGTGAACGGAAAAAGGGAATATGAACATCATTAACTGGAATATATTAACAACAGTTAACAGATATACTGGAGTTATTATGTGGCATGCATTATTTTAAGAGCTTCTAATACATTGACCTTTTTATTCCTCACAATGGATCTGGAGAGTTGGCACAATTTTATGCCATTCTGCAAAAATAGCTAACAGTTGCATAATGCTTAACACTGCCACATATTATTCTGAATGCTGCTGTATACATGACTTGTTTAATCTTCACAAAATTTCTGTAAAGTACTGTTAATATATCCATTTGATAGAGACAAAACTAAGGCACAGAGAAAAATAACTTACGGAAGGCCATACAATTAGTGAATGACAGCTGGGATCTGAAGCCAGGTAGTTGTCTAGCTCCAGACTTAATTAAAAAACAAAATCCTAGTGCTCTGTGCTATATAACAGGCACAAAATATATTAATATGCAGGTGAGTTTCTAAGCATATCTTTATTTTTCTCCTCTTCAGAAGACAGTAATACAAACAAAGAGGAAGATGCTCATTTAAGAAAAGTGAAATACGAATCATTTGACTTTAGGTCTGAGACAGGTAACACTCCTGGACCCAATTGGAGTTTTCATGACTTAGAATGAAAAGGAGTTAAAGATGATGAAGACAAGAAATCCAGTTCTCTACCAGACATGAAGGCAAGAGATTGATTCGAAGCCTGACTCCTCCTCCCTGTGAGCTCCATGAGGACAAGGAACCAGTGTGCCTGCACTGCGCAGAGAAAGTGCTGGGTAAAGATATTTGAGCAGATGAAATCAGAAGATGTAAGATGACTGAATTCTAAGGTACACTATTTTTAATTTTTTAACACTGTTTTTCATACTTCAAGATATTTAGCATGTATGTTACATGTCCTTATTTCATAGAAAATTTAATTCTGTACAAGAGAACATTAGATGACTAAAATATATTATTTTTCATCAAAATGTTGGTCTTTCCATATTTTAACTTATTGCATGCAAATTTTACCTTCAAATTAAATATATATAATAAAGTTAATAAATATGTCATTATTCACAGACTTTACAGGATACTCATATAATTATTAAGTTTATGAAAACAAACATTTCTAATAATCAGCTCAATAGCCAGGCAACCACACTGCTAACTCAAGGCCAAGCATTAGGCAGTCTCTTGGGCCTCAGGTGGGGTGGCCATCTGTCCCTTTATCTGGTGTGATTCCTCCATGTGTAGCTGGTGCCTCTGCCTTCCTCTTGATTAGGAAACCACAACCCTGACCGCCCCGTAGCCAATGACACCACAGCTGCACTCTGGGTTCTCACCAGAAAATAGGCATAGCTCAACCTTCCCGGTGACCAACCTAATATACAACATTTTGAGTGAGAACACCCCTGAAGGGCTCTCTGAAGAGTGCTCTACATTTTAAAATAAAACGAGCAAGGACCGTAACTGCATTGTCTCCAAGTAGAATTCCTTCTGCACAACTGCCCTTCGGAGTTACAGTCCTGGCCTACATAGAGGGGATATATAAGAAACACCCAAGAGAACCATGCTATGCCACTTACACAGAAGTGCTGCTAAGGATGGGAATCCTCAAGCCATCTACTCTACAGCAAAAATTTCTTTCAGATTTCAGTATCACGGTGAGCTAGGGGTCTCTTTCATGTCAGGAAAACAGAAGCCCAACATGTCTTTTACAATTTTTTTGCTTATTTTTCTGTTTTCCTCTTATTTCGTTACATTTTAATTTTATTTGATTGCATTTTATTTTTATTAATATGTATATTTCTTTAAACATCTCTTTTCGAGGTACTAGTATTCTATGAATAAACAATTCTACAATAAAAATAAATGAAACTGAAAGGGATAATGAAAAGTTCAGATACCACTGACTGTGAAGAATGAGGGACATGACTTTCAAAATTATAAATGGTAAGTAAAGATTTCACAGTCTCAAAAAATTAAGACATTACTTCGTTCATTCATTAGTTCCAAACAGTACCTGCTGAATTTTTTCAAAAATTATTTTGATTCAGTTAATTTAGAAATTTATAACATACTTATTATATCATAAGTATTCAACACCCTTGCAAGAAAGGGTAACATTAAGTGTTATGTCATGACTCAAACTGATTTATAGTCGGTGAAGCCTTCACTAGTGTATTAATTAATAGAGAGTAAATGAAGAGACCATCAGAATTCTGAGAAACTGCAACCCCTCAATATTAGATTACTTAGGGTTTTTTTTTAATAACCAAAAAATCAAATTATGACTTAAGACACTAATTTTTCAAATAATGATTTAAGACACTAATTTTTTTTTATTTCCATGAAGTTTATGTTTAACTCAAATACCTCATTGAAAAGTTATATCTTTGTGCAAAAGAAATGACATGCTGTAATCAAAGTATAATGTAGTATAGTTAAATGACAGTATAGATTTCTTTGTACGTTGAGCACTAATTCACTACGTAGAAAAGAGACTTACTGAAATAAATGTTTCTCAAAACAGCTTTTGGGCCCTGACCGATGTGGCCGTGTGACTCAGTTGGTTGGGTATTGTGTCATGCACTGAGTGAGGGATTGCTGGGTCAATTCCAGGTCATGGCACATACCCGGTTGTGGGCTCTATAACCTGGGGTGGGGGGCTTGCAGCAGACAGCAGATCAATGTTACACTCTCACATCGATGTTTCTCTTTCTCTTTCCCTCTCCCTTCCTCTCTCTCTAAAAATCAGTTTAAAAAAATCTTTTTAAAAAAAACAGCTTTTTGGAGACCAAGACAAAGAAAGTGGAAGTAGAAAATTGATTTAGGTTTTGTTTTGTTTTGTTTTGTTTTTTCAGAAAATTAGAATCCTGATGCTCAACTAAAGAGAAAGACTATCCAAGGTTTTTAAACTAATATGAATATTTATGTTATTATCTGGAGCTTATTTCAAATTGCATAAAATCATTGTCCAAACTTAATGTGTTTCACAACTGTTGGAAATCATCTTGGAAAGCATATATTGTCACGATCTAGGGGATAAGGCATTGGTGAACAATGAAAATGAACTAACTAAGACTACAAAATATGGAAAAACCATACGATGCTTCTTCTTCAACTCGAAATATAATTTTATTTTGTACAATTTAGGAAACAGTGTGGCAGAAAAGAAATTTCATAAAATCAATGCATGATGATTTCATCTGACAAGTTGAATGGGGGTGGGAAAGTAGGTGTGAGAAGCTTACTGCCTTTAGTAAAGTTAGAAACTAAATCAGAACCAAGAAAAGATTTTTTGAAAGACTAAATTTTAGATATAAATTCCAAAGCTATACTTTCCCACAGATATTAATATGCCTCTTGGGCATATACCATGTTCATGATACAATGAAATCAGCATTACATAAGATGAAAGCCCATAATAGGAAGAAGCCACAGGATATGCAATAGCCCTATAAGAATGGCATGCATATTTAACCTTAATGTTAGGAAGAACTTATATGTAGTTAAAATTTTTATGGTGCAAATCTCTGGTATTACAAGCCCAGGGAAACACTTCCAGAACATATCCTTTTGTGAAATAAATGGAATTTTCTAGGGTGTTTATAGCCTTTAGGGGGCCAAGATTAGACATAAGACATTCTGAATTTAATTCTTTAAGAAATCTAATAAAGAACTATTTAGTCATAAGAAATGGTTTCTTCAACCCATAGAGAAATATTTTTTTAAAGCTAAGTTTTCTTTGAAACAACATTTAATTAGGTGAAATAAAGATATATATTCTGTGGCTCCATTTAACTGTAAACATTAAAAAGATAAATTCAAACTATTCTAAATATGACTCTTAGATAGATGAAATGCAAAACTCCCTAATAGGGAAGCAAATCCTTAAAATTAAAATTATTTTAATGCTTGAGTAGAACAGATCCTACTAAAACAACAACAAAACAGAATTTCCAATTCTGCTAAGACACCAGCTGAAAATGGAGTTATATAAATTATATAAATAATTTTTTAGCAGTGGGGACGTTCTAGTTATTAGTAAAAGCATACTAATAAAAAGAAAGTACATATAACTATATTGTATGACATATTGATTCTAACAGTCAAGTTTGAAAAAATTATTCCTTCCCTAAATTATTTAAAATACACATCTCATTCCCACTGGAAAAATCACTTCATTTTCTAGAGAATATTTTAATGAAATTTGCAACATGTGGATTATCTGGTTCAAAATATCAAGACTCTTATACCTACCTGAACCACTTAAAATAAAGGCACAAGGAAAATTCAACATACAAGGAGTTAAAATAAACCTGGGAGGAGAATATTGTGGACAACAATAGGACATGAAGGGGACTGAAGACTGCTAAAGTCATCAAAACACAAAAACAAAAACCCTAAACCACTTCACGGCCCTGCCAAACAATGTTTAAGAGCCATATGCAGCCTCCCATGCTGCCAGATTGCAGCTCAGATAACTAGAAAAACAGTAGCCAAGATTGAGCTCAACCAAAATGTGAACTTAACCAGCAGTGGATGCCAATAAATTCTAACATTCGCAGACTGAATAGAATAGAATAATTTTTCACAAACATTTAGTAATTTTTACGGATACATCTTGAGGTATAAATGAGTATAACAGCAATCCATTGCATCTGTTGGTATTAACATCTGTCACATGTCCTTGAAAACTAGGTGTTTCCACCTCCAGGTAGGGAAAGAAAAATCTCAATTCTTTTTTTGATTTTTTTATAAAATATTACAGATAGTAGTACATATGTCTCCTTTTTTTCCCACTGACCTTCCCCTCGCCCCCCACCCCCACCCCGCACATGCCCTCACCCCACCCTCTCAGTGTCTTGTGTCCATTGGTTATGCTTATATGCATGGATACAAGTCCTTCGGTTGGTCTCTTACCTCCCCCCCGCACCCCCCCCCCCCTGAACACTCCCCAGCCTTCCAGAGGCAGAGAAGCATGGAACAGACTGTCAAATTAAAGTAGTAAGGGAGCATCTCAATTCTGACTCCAATGGCCTCAGGCTCACAAAGAACCAGTGGGGCTGAGGCTGAGCAGCAGCCAAAGGCCTCCTTATTCGGAAGAGGTCAAGCCGTTCCTGAGCCCTAAGTGTGATCTGGGTGCACATCCTGGGAGCTCTTGGAATATCAGGGTTGGCCTGCCATGAGCACATTAATTTACTGAGAACTTGATGAAAAGCAGTGCATATCAACAGGTATTTATAATTTATTTTATTTTTTTATCATTAAAGGCAAAGGGAAAAGAAGTTGTTGGAGTTGATGGAGAAGGAAACAGAGCAAGAGGCTAACAGGAAAGACAAATTTTCCCAGACCACCAGGCCTTATTGTGAGAACTAAAGCTATACATCATTTCCTGAGAAAACCAAGGAACTTCGAGGGGCGGCCTTGAGAGACAAGTTACTGTGAGTTGACTGCAGAATGGGATACTACTGACTTCTTTTTCTTCAGAAAATTCTAGAGAAACTCAGAAAATGGGCTATTGTTCCAGAAACTAATCTAGAAATCTACACAGTAATAATTTTTTATTGTAGAGTCTGATCTGTTTGATATTCTTTAATTATCTATATTAAGTAATTGCTTGTTAAATAATATTTTCCACACTGTCCTCTTTTTTTAAAATATGTTCTTATTGATTTTAGAGAAGAGGAAGGGGAGAGAGAGAAACATCCATGGACTGCCCCTGCATGCACCTACATGGGGGACCAAACCGGCAAGCTGGGCTTTTGCCCAGACAGGATTTGTGCGGGCGACATTTCGGTGTATGGAACAACACTCCGACCACCTGAGCCACACCAGCCAGGCTTCCACACTATTGTCTTAAGATCAGTTATTAAATATGATGTTCAAAGGCTGAAGCAAATATTTGTAATTCATGTTTTAAACACTCTTCCATTTTTTCTAATAATGGATTCCTCGTACTTCTAAAATATTGAAACATACTGGTTTCTTTTTCTTTTTGCCAAAAAACCCTAAACTTGAATTTTTAACTAAAAAAAAAGTATTGTCTAACTCTTTTGCTATAGATGAACAACTAATCCATGTTATATATAACATAGTAAGTATATGATCTATTCAGCATTGTAGTAATAATAGCTAATATCTGACAATTTACTATGTGCCAGACACTATATTAAGGGTTTCACATGGGATAATTTATTTTACCATTTCACTTCATCTCCAAAATCAATGAGGTAAACACTGTTATAATTTCCACTTTCAGTTCAATTAAACCAAGGCTCAGAGAAGTAACTTATAAAAGACAATGAAACTAATAAGTAGTAGAATGATGACTCCAACCCAAATTCAAGTTTATATTTTCTTCTCTGAGTTTCTCTCTCTCTCTCTCTCTCTCTCTCTCTCTCTCTCTCTCTCTCTCTCTCTCTCTCTCAATATTGAGTTTAACTGTATACAACACAGATAAAGCAGACTTCAACTGAACAGTAAAGAAGAATACTAGAAGATTCCTATGTTTATAAAATATATAATTTATATTCAAGAAAAGCTACATGATCTATGTATTTTAATATTTTTGTCCAATTCTTTCCTATAAGATCTGAAAGCCTGTTCATCATCTTTTAAAAGATATAATTCCATCATGAATGTTTCATCTATTCAAATTCAAAAATCTTGAACATGTGTCCATAACAATGCTGTTACCTCTGCAAGAACTTTTATTCAGAAGAAAAGTCACAAAATCCTGAAACCCATGGAAGATATACATAAAAGAAATTCAAAATTTTAAGCAAGTTCTGTCACAGATAGCTCTTTTAAAAGAAATATGGAAACAAAATTACTGACCAAGTTCATAACTTATTCTATTACCAGAAGTGAAATCTCACCTTTACTCAGGATGCCAACCCGTAATGGAATAGATCAGTTTTTCCATAGAATATGAACACTAGAAAAGATGGGCATCATTTCAACTAACCTGAAATCCAAACAGGAAAGCCTTAATGTGGCTGTGCCCCAACTGACCTACTCAGGTGTTTCATAAATATAATACTCCTTGGTAATGAAATTTTCCATTATTCTTTTAAAGAAGACATTGAGACTTCATATAAAGATTAAATCAATGCCTCCTCTAAAATAAATATTGTTTAAGTTTCTCCTTTAAGTAGTGAAATTACAAAACAAAATAAATTCTATATAATTGCTTAGCAAAACATAAAGTCAACATTCTGAAACAGTATTCCTTCAGAAAATAATATTTTCTATTGCTAGGAAAAAATGTAAAAGTGACTTTATTTTCATACAGATTCTGAACTTAGTGATTGACAAGTATCAGACTAAAATTCAAAATGTATTGTGAAAAGTTAATAAAAATATGTCAATCATAACGTTACATTCTGTAAGACCTGGAATCCCTTTTGTTTGTCTCTTCCTTTATATCAGTTAATGAAAAGATCTGTTTCCACTATTCTAACAGAGAGGACACACATCTATGATAACTCCCTTTCACTTTAACCAAAACAAATGCCCATGTTATAAATAAATCATTAAATAAATTCTTGAGCATAGAGGTAGGTCACTTGAGTATATTTTACTCTCTTGGAACATGAATGGGTAGACTGCTATGTAAGGGTTGTACCTTCATAACAGAATCAATGAAAACTTGAAGGGAGAGACACAATCAAAACCTAGGAGTATTTTATAAAACGAATCACTGCATGAAAACATGTTCAAAGTCCCTGCAAAAAGGTTTGTTAAAACTTTATATGTGATGTTAAGACAACAAAGTGTCAAATAAAACAATAATTTTCCATCTTCATTTTTAAATATGAATGATTTCTTTTACTGATCCATTCAGAGTGAGTCTGCAAAATAATATCCACAAGTCAACAAAATCCACTATGTGTTTTCTATGTTGAGCATTTTTTTCTTTGCCTTTTAGTTAGTTTTATATTCCAGGACAAAAGACAGTTTTTTCATTGAGTTTATATTTTACCTATTTTTAAACTATAATGTGCTTGCATAAATTTTATTCTAAACGTTAGTTGTAAGACAGTTTTATAAGAGAAAAAAACTTTTTTTCTTACCAAAACAAATGAAGAATGTAATAATTTTAGATTTGCATAGTACATATTCCAAATAACTACTTATCAAATAAATTTTACTTTCTGCAATAAATATAAGAACTATTTCTCCACAGTGTAAATACCACAAAACAGAAAAAAAAAGCAAATTTTACAAAAGTGGGATTAAACTTCTAAAAGAAAAATGAATGAGACTGTGTAATCTTGAGGTATAATGACTTCACAGGTAATACATATATTTTCATAAAATATTTGTTCTATACTAAGAGACATGAAAATTTGAAAAGTAAATGAGTTATCATTTACAAAGGTATGCACTGGGTAGTTAAAATATATTAAACTCCAAATACTTGAAAGCCAAATTATAGTGAAAAACCTCAATACACTATTTGTGTTAAATCAATTTTTACTAAGGTTATCTTTCAGGAAAACTATCTTTTGTAAAAATTGTATTTAACTTAAAAACCAATTTCTGAAGGGAAAAGACCTCAAAGTATTTTATAAAACAAATCACTGCAATTAAACAACAGTTCACAGCTCAGATTATTTTAGTAATGGTTGCTGTTCAGAAAACAAAATAAGGACAGATATAAATAACCTCTAGGGAACCAATCAAAGTATCAAGCAGTTGCTTAACATCTTCTAAAAACAGAACTACTTCTGTTTGTCTAGATAATTCATTTACTTTAAAATTTTGTGCACAGCAAAAGAAACCATCAACGAAACAAGAGAGCCCACTGCATGGGAGAACATATTTGCCAATGTTATATCAGATAAGGAGTTAATCTCCAAAATTTATAGGGAACTCATACAATTTAACAAAAGGAAGATAAACAATCCAATCAAAAAATGGGCAAAGGACCTAAATAGACACTTTTCAAAAGTGGACATTCAGAAAGCCAAGAGACATATGAAAACATGCTCCAAATCACTAATCATCCGAGAGATGCAAGTCAAAACAACAAGGTACCATCTCACACCTGTCAGACTGGCTATCATCAACAAATCAACAAACGACAAGTGCTGGCAAGGATGTGGAGAAAAAGGAACCCTCATACACTGCTGGTGGGAATGCAGACTGGTGCAGCCACTATGGAAAACAGTACGGTGTGTCCTCAAAAAATTAAAAATGAAACTCCCATTTGACCCAGTAATCCCACTTCTAGGAATATCTACCAAGAAATCAGAAACACCAATCAGAAAGAATATATGCACCCCTATGTTCACAGCAACACAATTTACCATAGCTAAGATTTGGAAACAGCCTAAGTGCCCATCAGCAGATGAGTGGATTAAAAAATGGTGGTACATCTACTCAATGGAACTCTTACCATTTGCAACAGCATGGATGGACCTGGAGAGCATTATGCTAAGTGAAATAAGCCAGTTGGAAAAAGATAAATATCACATGATCTCACTCACTTGTGGAATATAATGAACAACATAAACTGATGAACAAAAGTAGATCCAAAGACATAGAAGCATGGAACAGACCATCAAACATCAGAGAAGGCTGTGAGGGGGAGGGGGAGGAAATGTGATCAACCAAAGGACTTGTATGCATGCAGATAAACATAATCAATGGACACAGACACAAGGGAGGCGAGGGCATGTGCTGGGGGGTGGGAGTGGCTGGGGAGAAGTCAATGGGGGAAAAGGAGGCATATGTAATACTTAGAGCAATAAAGAATTTCTATTAAGAAGTAAATAAAAGTTTGTGAATAAATCTATCATAACTGATATATTATGAATTAACTTTTCTTAAACTTTGAAAGAAATACATGTTAAATTTCCACATGAAAATCTTCAAAGAAATTTCAGATTTTCACTGTTTGAAAAAACACACAACACAGATGAAATGACATACCTGGCCAAAAAAACAAGAAAGTACCAGGTGCTAAAAGCTACAGCCCAAGAGAATCATTCCTCCTGTTAGAGACAGGAAATGGATACCCATGTATATAAACACCAATAGAGCAACTAAAAGGGGAGAGCATCTTCAGACCATATTTCTAGGCTGCTGATTAAAGTTAAGGTTAAGGGGTCACACCGACGAGCAAACCTCGGATAGGCCTAGCTTGAATAAGAAAGGTATGCCCCACAATCACGCTGTTTCCATTACCAGCTGCTGCTATCATTTTCAAGCAAATGCAAGGATACAGACAGAACACACAGAATCATTGCCCAGGCTGTGAAGTGGCATGTACCTGCCAGGTGTGAACATTTGCAAAACAGCTCAAGTCTTACCTCATAAGACCAGACACACTGAGTCCCACCAAACCGTCGAACACATCTTCCTACTTCCACATCTTCGTGAGTCGTGTACATTTCTCTGAGGCACTCACCAATGTGTGGCACCATCCTCCTGAGGACTTCTCGGCTGAAGATCATGCCAGGTCCTCCCATACAGAAGTTCTCCCCAGGCTCCAGGCCCAGCTTGCCGAGTTCTTCAATATTCCCCAGGCCAGTCTGGCCCAGGTAGAGGGGCTTGCTGCTATTCAGAGATCTAAGAAACTCTTCTAACTTGTCACCTACAAAGAGAAAGGCAACAATCATTCTTTTCCTAATTTCATAATCATTTATATGTACAAAGTAAGGGACAGAGCTTCCAATATTGTGTGTGAACTCCCCATAAGTCTTAAACAAATGAAAAGAAGAAAAACCTCTCTGAATATTCTTTTATTTTTTCAGAACTAATTTAAAGAATCAATCTTCTAGTCAAAGTCACTGAAAAACTTTAACAAGTCTAACAATCATCAGATTTCTAAAAAATTTTCATTTATTGATTTTTTTAGAAAGAGAGAGAAAAAACACACATTGATTTGTTGTTCCACTTATTTATGCATCCATTGGCTGATTCTTCTATGTACCCCGACTGGGAATCAAGCCCGCAACCTTAGCATATGAGGAGGACACTTGAACCAACTGAGCTACCCAGCCAGGGGGAAACAATCATCAGATTTTTAAAGGTGAAATAATTAATGATAAGGAGAATAAAGAGGTTTCTTAGCATATTTGAAGTAATGATAAAATGCCCAGAAGTATTAAATATTGATATTTAGCATTGACTGACAATATTAATATCCAATAATTTTTTTTCTGGCAATTGATTCAGTTTAGTGTTTTGTCCTTAACTTTTCTTGAAATTTAACTTTGGAATTTAGGAAAGTACCCTTTTAGAAAAATAAATAAATATTTAAATTAAAGAATAAAATTGGTTTACTTGTAGTTTGTTAAGTCATTAGGAAAAACAATTTAAAATCAACTAACACACTTCAAAAGCATTTATTAGTCTACAAAATGGCAAACTGGAATAAGTAGTCACTTTCTTATATTCCCAATCAGCATCTTTACTAACATTTTTGATGATCACAGCATTTGCAGTCATTACCTTGATCCCATGCCACGCCCCTTGCATCTCAATGAGTTTCAGCTATTATTGGGTTCTTAATACAAGATGCATTTCATTCTTAACAGAAATGGAAAGACGAAGGCATTTCAATGTTCTGAAGGACAATCTTTTCAAAGCACTAAGAGAAATGCTTGTTTTTCCCTGAGCCCTGGGAAAGGTACTGCTTCCTGGACCAGGGGGGAGCAATGAGGCTACAGGTAGAGAGGCTCAAACTGAGGAAGGGTGGCACCCCTTGTCCAAGAAGCTAGAAAACCTGAAACGCACAGGGGGACCTCCGTGCCATACACTCTTCTCCTTCCCGGGCACCCCTCTCCCTCCTCGCCATAGGCTAGGCTGGAGAGATTTCCTCCAGCTCGCAGTAACTTCTCTCTGCTGAGTTTAGAAATCTCTGGCCAGAGCCGCCCACACTCGGGGTGAAGGACCGCGCCTCTTTAAAAAGCTGACAAAGTTTTCTCATGCTGTGGCTGTGGCTGCGCGTGGTCTGGGGCACTTCCAGCCTCTGCTTATCGCAGCAGCCAAGATGGTCTGGAAAGGGCCCATGCTGGTGTGTGCTAGCACAGCTTGGAGCTCCTAGGACCTAGGGTCTGGAAAATTCTCGGATGCTATACCCTCCTTCCCCCACCAAATGTGACAACGCACTCGTCGCCTGGGGGTGTTACTGAGGTGTGGCGGGGTGGGTGGGTAGGTGGGTGGAATGGGGACGGCTGGGTGCTGCGCGGTAGCGGCTGGAAGGCGCGTGGGGCGCTGGAGATGCTCAAGGACTCCCAGGGCGGGCGGGTCTTGCGAGAGGGAAGGAAACGCACAGAGGAGGGTCCGAGACAGGGAAGATGATTCCCTCGATCTCCCCAGTTCCGGGATTGCGCTAGATCCAGGTAAAACAACAAGGTAGGGGAACAAAGCAAGAACAGCGATCTCCATCCAGACTGGCTCCCGCCCGCGTCCGCAGCCTTCCCTTTCTCCACCGAGGACACGCCCCTCTGGGCTGCTGTGGGAACCGGCCACCACCCCGGGCTTTGAGAGCCAGGCAGAGTGGGAACAGCCTTTGGTTGAACCCTAAGGTCCCGGTCCTCACCTCTCCCATACTGTGAAGAGGAGGGCTAAGCGCTGGGATGGGACGAAAAAGCCAGAGTGAGGGAGGCGGATAAAGCCGGGTAGGTGTGAGGAGAACCCGAACCGCTAGAGAGGAAGAAGAGCGGACTAGGGATGGGAGGCGGATGCGAGGGTTGGGGTCGGCGGGCTGGGGGCTGCAGGTGCCCAGGCCACGTGCTGGCAGAGCAGAGAGGCGCTGGGCAGAGGTCGGGGTTGGATGCAAAGAAAGGAGGTTGGGCAGGCGGGGCAGCCGGCGCTGGGAGGTCACCTTTGATGTAGACGTCGTCGTCGGCGCGCATGAACCACTCATACTTGTCCAGGTAGTGGTCGTGCATGTACTTGATCATCATGAAGGACTTTTTCTGGGGAGGATAGGAGTCGTCCACCCCAGGCAGCTCGATGACAGGCAGGGGTGGCGGGGGCAGGCCGAGTCCGGCGTTGGGGGGCTGCTGGCTGGAAAAGAACTCCACGCGGCCGGGGATGAAGCGCGCCCAGGTCCGCTGCGCCGCCAGCGCGCGGCTGCCCAGGTACTTCTGCGCGGTCATCACCCCCACATACAGGAAATCTCGGGGTCGGGAGCTCGGAGCGGCGGCACCCCCGTCCCCGCTGCCGTTGTGGCTACTCTTCGGCCGGCCGCCTCGCCGCTGCCCAGCCGCGCCCCCGTCCTCCTCCTCGGGCTCGCCCTCCGCTACGGGGGCGCCGGGGAGCCCCGTCGCACCTTCGGGCTCGCGTCCTCGCCGCCGCTGCTGCAGCGGAGGTGGCGGCTGCCAGGGGCTGCTCCGAAAACTGGTCACCCCGGCCGCTGGCTCGAGCAGCGGCGGCCCCTGGCGCTCCTGGCGCTCCTGGCGCGCGGGGGGCGGTGACTGGTCCGGCCGCGGCCGGGGCTGTGGTTGGGGGAGCGGCTGCCGCGCGCCGGGGCCAGCGGCCGAGCGGCCGTAGTAGGAGCAGAGGCTGGAGCCGCGTCTCTTCCTCTCGCTCAGCTCGGCCACTCTGGGGGCGATGAGCCAGGACGCGGCGGTGAAGCCCAGCACCAAACCCAGCGCCACGCTCATCCACGGGCGGCGGGAGCGCACGGCCATCGCGGCTGCCCGGCGCCGACGCTAGCGGAGCGGCTGCGGCGCGGCGCGCGGGTCCGCGGCTCCCACCCGCCCCTCCGGCGCCTCCGCGCCCCCAGCCCCGGCCGCTGCCCGCCGACCGGGCGCTGCCGCCGGCTCGGGTTCGGAGCGCTCCGGACGCCCAGCCCGCCGCGGGTTGCAGCCGCCGGCCGCGCTCCCCAGTCGGCTCTGGGTCGAGGGCTTCCGAGCGCCAGTCGGGAGTGAAACTTCTCCCGGCGGCGGCGGCGGCGGCGGCGAGAGGAGCTGCAGGAGGAGGAGGAGGTGGAACGGCGGCGGCAACGCGTCCGCTCCTCGGCTGCCACCCTGTCACTGGCGCGCCTGGTCCCTCCCTCCTCTCTCCTTCCCGAGCCCCCGCCCTCGCTCCCCGCCTCCCGCTCCCCCTGCTGCCCGGCTCGGGACTGGCCGGAGGAGGAGCCTCCAACACCGCCGCTGCCAGCGAGGGGCGGTAGCGGGGCCGTGGTATTTCCCCGTCCTCCGCCCTCCGACGCCCCCTGTCCGCGCCTGGGTCCAGAGGCGGCCTCCCCTCCGGAAGGAAACGATCCCAGTCGGGCCGCCTCCGGCTGCCAGCGCCGACGCCCCCTCGTCCCTCCTCCCGTGGCCCTTCTCTCGTCCCTTTTCCAGTCCCGTCCCGCCCCTCCGCCTGCCTCCCGGCACCCGCGTCCGGGGGCTCCACTGCCTCCTCCCGGCGCGTCGGCTCCGCTGACCTCATCGGCGGAGCTCGGGTCCCCGAGCCCTGGCTGGCCTACCCGGGCCCAGGGCTTGCTCCGTCCCAGCGTGACCCTTCCCCATGAGCCGCCCTGTCCGTCTGAGCTCCTCTCCGAGTTTTCGGTCCTTTTCGGGTTTCTCTCTTGGCTCCTGGTCCCGCTCACTGTTTAGGAATCCAATGGCCCCATCCCAGCACCTCCTCCCAGCCTCACTAACTCCCGTCCCCACCTGCATCCTTCACCACCTCTCCACCGGAGCACCATTGTCACTGGGTGTCTCTCAGGAGGACTGAAAAGACAACCCTGGAAGGCCGGGAGAGATCATGGGGTGTAGGCTTAACCCCCAAAGAAATAAAAATGCCCTGTTCCCCACCTGTTGAGTTAGGAAATATGGGCCTGCTTGGCGGTCCCCTCCTCAGCTCTCCTACTGTCTAGAAGGGAAAACCAGGAACTATTTTCAATCTTGGTAGTAGACTGGGTCAGTAAGACTGGAGAAATGGAATCAAATTATAGGGCCCAAACCTGGAAGATTCAAACTAAGAAAATTCTTCCAAGCCTGCCCTCCCCCCCTCCCATAAACGAACTTAAAAAATAAAATAAAATAAAATGTTTACTCTTGTCTAGTAACCATGTTATTTCTAAGGCAATGACAATTAGGGAGGTGAAATCTCCAGCAATATGTGACATTTTGAAGAAGGAATCATTTAACAACTTTCTCTCCAGAAGTTGTGACTCTTAACTGTAGTCTGAGTTGCATTCGGCATCCAAACCCTTCCCTCTTCTTCAAATGTCAGTCTTCTGTTTTGTACATCAAACGCAAAAGGATGGTATTGAATGGCATTAGACATGGGGCTCCATCCAGCAAGGGGCTGGCAGCGTCCCTGGAACATAGGCCTGCCCGGAGCCCTTGGAGGAGTGGTTCTTTCCACACCAGTCACGGCTGTGCATGAGCACGTCTGACTCAATGTTTCATCTGTGGACAGTGAAGCTCCTCTTCACATAATAGGCCTTGACCAGAAACACTTGGGGATACAGATGATTGGATTCTTTCTCAAAGTTTAATTTTTATTCGAATACAAACCTAGTCAAACAGGCCCCTTCCGATTTAAAAAAATATATATATCTTCCCAAGGACATTTTAAACTTTCTGGAATATAACTCTTCCTTAACGGGGCTTTTCTTTGTCTGTGCTGTCCAATAAGCCAGCCACTAGTCATGCATGATTATTGAGCAATTGGAATATGGCTTGAAATGATTGTCCAGTTTTATTTAATTTTCATTAACCTTGATTTAAATAGCCTTGTGTGGCTAGGAGATGCCATGTTGGACAGCACATTGTCAGAGGAGATCCATACCACACGGACCCATTGCCTACCGTAAATTGTGAAGAACAGTCCCCCTACACACCAGCATACGCTCCCTGTGATATTCTGCCAGGCTTTGTTCCAATGGGTGCCGTTCAGGTAGTTGATCTACAAAATCATGACTCCTCATCATTAATTCTCACAAATAACCCACTCATCAACTGTGACAACATTTGGGAGAAAGGGAACTTCATTCTTTTATTCAACAAGTAGATGTTAGAGATTGAGCATTCCACAAAGTGGAAGGCTCTGGACATGGAAATGTCAACAAGATATTCGTTGCCAATTATCATGCAGTTTACAGTGCAGTGGAGAATACAGACATTAAACACCACAGGACACAGTGAATTATAACAGTGGCAAATGACATGAAGGGACAATGTAGGGCGCATACTCTGAAGGAGTATTTATAAGGAACTAATGTAGTCTGGGAGTCAGGGAAGGCACGTGGAGACATTAAAATAAAATGAAAAGTATTGAAATGATGTTCTATATTGGCTAAGTGACTTTGGGAAAGTTATTTGAATTATCTGAGCTTTAGACTTCTCATCTGTAAATACCTTTTGTGAGGATTTATTAAGATATATGTGTTTGGTACAGTGTCTAGTTTATTGTGGCACTCAGAAAATGTTAGTTCTCATTTTTTCAATCTATTCCTTTATAATAAAATCTGTTAGATATCACCTTACTTATTTTTATAATATTTCATCTTTTCACTTAACAAATATTTATTTAGTGTCTACCATAAGCCAGGCACTATTCCAGAAAAACAGTGGTAAATGAAACAAAGTCCTTGACTGCATAGGGTTAGGGTTAACATTATAGTTAGGGCTAGGACTAGGGTTAGGGTTAGGTTTAGGTCTAGGGCCAGGGTTAGGGTTATGGTTAAGATTAGGACTAGGGCTAGGATTAGAATTAGGGTTAAGTTTAGGGTTAGGGTTAGATTTAGGGCTAGAGCTAGTGTCAGGGTTAGGATTAGGGCTAGGGCTAGGGTTAGGGTTAGCGTCAGGGTCCGTGGATGCACAGTGGAATCTCCTAGGGAGTTAGGATAAGGGTTAGGGTTAGGATTCCTGCCCTCACCTTCAGGCATTCTGATTCAGAAAAACTCCAGATTTATTATTGTTATACACATTAAAACATTAGAAATATTTTTGTAGGATTCCTGAGGATCCCATTTTGAGAAACTTGACCTAGGTGCCAACATTTTAATTACTGTTAAGGTGTCACTGCCAGTTGGGTACCATGTGCTTATATGACTTGATCTGACTAATGGCTCTATCATGTCCTGCTTTCCCAACTCTGTGCTGCTAATACTAAAACCTAAATTTAATTTTAGTCTGACTCTGATGGTGCTGTTGCGATTCCTGCCTGCTTTCTGTAAAGGCAGACATGGGAAGTACAGACTGGAAAAAAAAAAAAAAAAAGGTGTGGTGTAGAATGGAGGGTGTGGTAGCAGAACTCTAGCACAGGTTCAAGAATGCAGAGCTCCACCCCCTCCGTTATTTCTAGGATGGGCCTCAGCCATGTCTTCTTCTGAATCTCTTCGTGCCAGTTTGGGAAATGAAAGCAGAAAACACTGCTGAGAAATCACTTAGCCATGAGGCTAACATTTGCTCATATTCCTCTCTTGAGGCTCATCTTCCAGTCCTCTTTCTTCCCAGTGGAGATTCAGAGATAAGGCCACTGAGGCCCAATGAAAGTCTCACCATACTCCCCCCTACTCACATTTTCCATCTTGAACAATATTGTTCATATAGCAATTTCCAAATAATGGCCACTTGTTTCATTTATAGGAGCCAATTTAACTTTTTCAATTAGTTCACAATTTTATTTGGATTTTGCATTCTGCCTATCCCTAGAGCTCCAATTGGCTTCAAAAGGCAAATAATTGCACCTTCTACGTTATTGGTATGGCAATGCTATCTTTTTTCTTCACCAAGTTTTACCACACTCCAAGTCTAGAATTAACTTATTGAGACATTCTTTCTTTGGCACAGTAATACAAAATGGCTGGAGCCGCATAACAATGTTCTGTCTGCAGTTTGTTTTCATAGAAATGAAAAGTATAACTCCAAATTCATTAGAGATACAAATTAGAAGCAGAAATATCTGAATGATTTAAATTCTATTTGTCTCAGAAGATCCATCCCTGCCATTCCCTTTCAACAGCAGCACATGCAAAGAAAACTCAAGCCACTGCCATCCTAGAATGCAACAGGTGTGGATCTAAAAGAACAGAGGCAATAAGCTATAATAATAAAAGTGTAATATGCTAATTAGACTGGACAAAGCCGGGGCTGCGAGGGAAGCTGGGGTCCCGGGTGCCAGAGGGAAGCTGGTGCTGACAGCCTGTGGAAGAAAGGCCTACTCTTGCACGCATTTCGTGCATTGGGCTCAGTACACTTATAACCGTGTCAAAGCTTCAAAATGCAAATTCAAGGACAACTACTCTCATGTCATCCCAAACTATTAGAATCAGTGTTCCATCAGGAGCAAGACATCCTAACTCTTGATTATCTATTCTAAAAAAATTGTACTATTTCTAGGAGAAGAAAAAGATGAAGGAATTTCCTTAGGCCAGTGTTCTCAAATGTTTTGTTATTGGGACCCCTATTATATTCTAGTATATTTTTCCCCCTCTGGCTCTAATTTTTTGTTCATCAGTTTATGTTGTTCATTATAGTCCACAAATGAGTGAGATCATATGATATTTATCTTTCTCTGACTGGGTTATTTCACTTAGCATGATGTTTTAGAAGTCTATTTTGTTAGATATGAGTATTGCTACTCCAGCTTATTGTTTTTCTTTTCCATTTGCATGGGAAATTTTTTTCCATCCCTTCACTTTCATCCTGTGTGTGTCTTTTGTTTGAGGTGGGTCTCTTGTAGAAAGCATATAGTTGGGTCATGTTTTTCTATCCATTCAGCTACCCTACACCTTATTTTTTTTACCCTATACCTTTTGATTGGAGCATTTAATCCATTTACATTTAGGGTTATTATTGAAAGTACTTATTTATAACCATTTTAATTCTGTATGGCTAGGTTTCTCTCTCTGTTTCTTCTCAGCAATCCCTTTAGCATTTCTTGTAATGCTGGCTTGGTGGTGATGAACTCCTTTAGCCTTTTTTTTTTTTTTATGTCTGGGAAGTTCTTTATTTGTCTGCCTATTTTGAATGATAGCCTTGCTGGATATAGTAATCTTGGTCTCAGATCCCTGCTTTCCATTACCTTAAGTACTTCATGCCATTCCCCTTCTGGCCTGTAGAGTTTCTGGTGAGAAACCAGGTGTCAGCCTTATGGGAACTCCTTTGTAGGTAACAGTTTTCTTTTCTCCTGCTGCCTTTAAGATTCTCTCTTTGTCTTTAATTTTTAACATTTTAATTATGATGTGTCTGGGTGTGGTTCTGTTTGGGTTCTTCTTATTTGGGGTTCTCTGTGCCTCCTGAACTTGTGTGACTTTTTCCTTTACCAGGTTAGGGAAGTTTTCTACCATTATTTCTTCAAACACCTTCTCTATTCCTTTCTCCCTTTCTGCCTCTTCTGGCACACCTACTATTCTAATATTGTTACGTTTCACATTGTCCCACAGCTCCCTTAAACTGTCCTCCTGTTTTTTAATTGTTTTTCTTTTTCATTCTCTAATTGAGTGATATTTTCAACTCTGCCTTCTAATTTACTGATTTGCTGTGTATTCCTTCCAAGGTGTTCTTTATTTGTGTTATGTCATTCTTTATCTCAGACTGTTCTTTTTTCATAGTTACTATATCTATTTTCATACTGTTGAGCATTTTTAACATCATTACTCTGAACTCCGTTTCAGATAAATTTCTTATCTCTGCTTCATTTATCTCTTTTTCTGGAGAATACGCTAGTTCTTTCATTTGGGGTTTATTTCTTTGTTTCCTCATTTTGGTTGTCTGTTTGGGTTTGTGACTATGTTTTAGTAGATCCTCTACACCTCTCAATCTCTAGTGCAGGACAGTGTTAAAGGCTGTTTCTGACTAATTGGATCAGGCAAAGACTCAAAGCCTCCAGAGACCGCCTCTGTCTACAGACCAATAGGATTCTGACTTGAATTTCCCCCAGGCAATCATCCTCAGGTGTGGTAAGAGTTTTTTCAACAGGGTGGGCTAGTTGTTTCTGCCTGGAGCCTAATTGTTACTTAAAATCTCTTAAGTGGCCTCAGGGCAAGGTGCTTTCCAATAGGGTGTGTCGACTGTCTTCCCCCCAGGCAAGGCAAATGTCTGTGTGGGAAAGATGTCCTCAGCTGTGTGAGGGAATGACTCAGCCCAGAAAACTTGGGGTGTCTGCCTTCTGAGCTCTATCCCCCAAGTCCCCGGTCCTGGGTTCTGCTCTCACAGCTCCAGTCCACTTCACCCTCCCTCTGCCAAAGTACAAGGTGGGTGGCTTCACAGGGAATTTTTGTGAATTGGCCCTTTAAGAGGGTACCTGAACTTTCAGCTGCCACTCCCTGGCAGATAGCACCCCACTTCTTTTCACAGCTAGATGTTATGTGGTTACCCTCCTCAGTTTGGTGCTCTCTGCTGGGGAGCCCAGCTTCAGGATTAGATCTCAGAGTTCTCAGTGGCTCCCCTGACAACTGAAATATCTCTCCGGGACTTCAGTTGTCGTCTATGGGTGCCCGGCCAGCCCTTTTGCAACTCTGCCCCTCCTACCAGTCTCTATGCTGTCTCTACCTTTAGTCCTTGGGTATCAGGGTTCTCTCCTGTGAGTTTTCCATTAATTATTCAGGAAGCCTTTCAGTATTTCAGTTGTAATTCCCAGCTTGTTCCTGGGAGCCTGTCCGTGCAGCATCCTCCTACTCTGCCGCCATTTTTAATCTCCTCCAAATGTATCACATTTTAACATGAATAAATAATATAAAAACATAAGTGTATTTTCCAAAACAAACAAAAAAAATGTGAAGAGTGGAATAAAAACAAAAAAGCTCTGGCCTCCCAGGGCTAATATTTTATTGGAATCCATAAAACCTGACCTTCAAGACTATTGAAAGACTTGGATCATTGTTAGCTCACTATGGATTTAAATAAAAGTACACTGCTGGAAGTTCTAGCCGGTTTGGCTCAGTGGGCAGAGTGTCAGTCTGCAGATTGAAGGGTCCTGGGTTCGATTCCGGCCAAGGGCATAAGCCTACTAGGCTTAGTCCCTAGTAGGGGATGTGCAGGATGCAGCTGATCAATGGTTTTTCTCTCATCATTGATGTTTCTATCTCTCTCTCCCTCTCCCTTCTCTCCGAAATCAATAAAAAATATATATATTTTTAAAAGTACATTGCTGGATACAGCAGCCTTCAAATGAATTATAAACTGTACTTGCCTCACTCCCTCAAGATATAATGACAATGGGTTGAGAGATGTAAAATCTAACCTCTTTTGCATCTTAATAAAATATCCAGAAATTTAATAAAAATAGGAATAACATAAGAGAAAAGACCCCTAATCCCTCTTCTTATGCTTATTCTGTAATGATAGTGTGGATATAAATAATAGTGTGGACATAAATAGTACCTTTTTACTTACAAAAGCTTGATTGGGTATTTCGCTTATGTCTAAGAGACTGTCATTGGAGCCCAGGGGGAACTGAAGAAATCTGAATTCTGATATGGTCACCTCTTGACCCTTTCAGTTTATATATATATATAAATATTATATATTTCAATAATATATAATATTTATATGTATAGTGTGCAATATATTTGTATTGATGCATAAGAAAGCAACACAGTAAAATCCTGTAAACACTCTGAAATCCAGTTGTCTCTTTGCTATTCAAAAGTGACCTTTAAGAATGAATAGTCAGAACTGGATGTATTGTGTAAAATAAAATAAAGTATATTACTAAGATGAATTCCACAACCCCCCCCCTTTTTTTTTAAATGTGGCTATTAGAAACATGTTAATTACATATGTGATTACTACATTTCTTTTCAACAGCAGTTATCTATAGAACAGGAAAAGAGACCAAGAATCTAATAGGGGTTGAAAATTAAAGAAAAGGAAAGTAACACATGCATTTTAACTTTTCTAAGAGAAAATACTGAATTGGGGCTCATTAACATTTTAGGAGAGTTGTGAAAGGAGAAAGTCAAAATAAAAAACCTTGTTAGAATAAATTCAGATGGGTGATTAGGTGCTCTCTGAAGAATTTTGCCTAATCATAGACTATTACTACTTAAGAAGAAAAAAAATCCTCACATCATAAATAGTGCCTCTTTATTTGTAAAAGCTTGATTGAGTGTTTCGGTTCTGTCTAAGAGTCTGTCATTACAGCCCAGGGAAATGGAAGAATTGGGACTTTTAATTCTGATATGGTCACCTCTTGACACTTTCATAGTGACGCAGGAGTCTCATTCTCTCCTTCTCAAAGTACACTGATGGTTTGAACAAGTGGACCATCTTATAGTCAGATAATTCTATAGGAAATAAAACTAAATGTGTGCTGATCTTAAATAAAATATTTTCTTTAAAACTGTTTATGATAGAGAATTTCAAATCTACCCAAGGGTAATCACCCAGACCCAACAGTCACCCATCCCTGGTCCATCAAGTCTCACTCATATCACCATCACATAACAACCACCCTTAATCCCATATTATTTGAATTCCACATATTTAAATATTTACCTTTACCTTTCATTACTGATCAAACTATGATATTCTCATTTGGGCCTTTTTCTGTAATTTTAAAGTTATTGCTAATTCCTTTCAATCAACTGATACACTCAGTGTAGTGCCTTCAGGGCAATATGCCGAATGGCTCCGAGTGTGTCAGACTTAGCTTTGGGGTATTTGACATTAATGTCATCCCAAAGCCAGGGACACAGCTACTACAAGAACTTTGCTTTGGAGTGAATGCAGATGATTCCTATGTTCCCATAGCTTCAGCTCAGAGAAGGTGGCAAATGATTCAACAGTCAAATGTGGACATGTTTGAAATTGTTAAAGGATTTAGAGAGGACAAAGCATCAGCTAACATTTTCTAGTAACTATTATCATTTTAAGACTTTTTTGTTTTATTGTTTTTCTCAAAATATATTGAAGTGCTTCATAGCGATGTTATCTGGTTGTTCAAAAGTGTTAGTAACTATTGAAATATTCTTGTTTATGTAAGAACAGCAATCCTGACAGTCACTTTTAGTCAGCGATCTTAGAATTTCTGTGCTCTCTCTTCCAACATAGCATACAGATCTATCTATATTGCAGTACGCATTTATTTTGTTTCCTTTTCTTCAATGACAGAGTCTTTATACAAATTTGTCCCTTTACTCCCCTTTTACCCAAATAAAGATGTTTTCTTAATTTCTTCCTAGAATGTATTACTTTATTCTTTTTAAAAACATATTTTTTAATTGATTTCAGAGTGGAAGGGAAAGGGAGAGAGAGATAGAAATATCAATGATGATAGGGATTAAACCTACAACCAGGGCACGTACATCTCCATTTTAACACTTTTGGTGTTTTCTTGTCTCTGCCCCATTGACAGCTGTGCTGTGAGGAGCAGGCAGGGAGCAGATGAGTTTTATTTTATGTGAGTGGACGTCCGCAACTTTGAATTTTAAAAAGAGAGGTGAAGAACAACCACCTTCTTGTTCCCAGGTTCTTAAAAAAATTTTTCAAATATGTACACAAATATGACCACTGGAGCTTTATTCTGAAGTTCAAGCAAAAACAAGGTAACTTGGAATACGATGAGGCTAATGTTAGTGAAAACTGAAGTTACACTTTTAAGAGCTTGGAAAACAAGCTGAAAATCGGGTTGAATAAAAATTACTCTTGAAAATCCTTTACTTGTCCATAAGTTAGATTAGGTGTAGTCTTTGGATAGAGATCACTGTATGATATATTTTATGCCACTTAATGTTTGAAAACTGCTGACATACAGTAAGAAAAAGAGTCTATTCAAATGTGCGGACATTCTGCCTTCAAGTTAACCTATCAAACCCTTGCAGTGACTAGAGAGTGGGTGTAGAATTCAAAAATGCCCCTGCTTTCAGGATTCAACTTCTGTTGAAATACCTTTGCAGGTGGTTGTGTGGATCACATGAGTTAAACAAGATGAGCACGCCCACAGAAGTTCTGGATCACAGAAGCACTTAATAAATAGTTCCAATATTTGAATATATGACTCTTAAGTATAGGCATGTATTTAAACAAGTGATCAAAGTTTCCTCTATAGTTGTGTGCGTATGTCCACAAGAAGCTCCAACAACAGTTAGGACTAAGAGATAGAACTGTCTCTACACACAGACATCTATAAAGAAAAATCTGAGCACTTGTTCTGGTCTTTCTAAGATGGCATTTGCTCTTTTATTCCACTGATCCTCTTGACCTCTATTTGTTTATTCAACAAAGAGTTCCATGCGGCGTTGCTATAGGTGCTGGGGTTTCATTAAATAAAGCAAACCAAATTCCCTTGCCTTTGTTTTGGGGAGATTGCACACTAGCTGATGGCAGACAATAAAATAAAACACAGCATCAAATTGCATAGAATGTAAGATGGTGAGAAAATGTATGAAACATAAGTTAGGAAAGGGGGTTAGGAACTTAGAGACAGAGAGGCAATTTTTAAGTATGGTGATCAGAAAGGGTCTCACTCAGAAAATGGCATATGAGCAAATGCTTGAAGGTAGCGAGGAAGCAAAATACAGTGATGTCCGTGGAGCAGGCAGAGGGGAACACGTGTGGTCTATTCTAAGAACAGCACGGAGGGCAGGGTGGCTAAGGGGTCTGAACAAGGGGAACATGGGAGGAGATGAGGTTGGCATGATAAGGGATGTCTTCAGTAACACACCCATTTCGTATCTCTTCACAATATAACAGTTTTAGGTTTACTTTCTGATTTTCATTATAGAGTTAAAAATAGAGAAAAAACATGCTATTTTTAAGTGGAACTCCAACCCAACATTTCCAGAAGTCACCTATAAGCCCCTTTGTGGACTGATAGAGCATAGGCTGACTTCTGAGTCAGATGAGCTTAAAGACTCCCCGGAGCCAACAGTCTCTACCCCTCATCAGTCGGGCACCACCCAAGCTGGCCTGACTTCCATTTCCTATATGCCTGGCCTTTTTAATCTGTTCTCCAGCAGTTTTTAAGTGTTTTTTTTCTGCATATCCTGCATATCTTACTAATGGTATCTCTGCATTCCTTCATCTAGCTGCTGTGTGGGGAAATCCTGCTGGCATCCATTCTGGGCAATTCCTCCAACTCAGTGGAGCTAAGACATATTTCACAGACTGGAGGTGATGAGATTTCTGGTCACCTGGTATATCATTTCACTGTCTATGATTCAAGCTGCAGATCCTGGTTAGATATTTATAGCAGAGCAATTAAAAAACATTTTTGGTCATTGTTGACAGTATTACAATTGTCCTCCTTCCCCCGTCTCTGCCCAGCCCTCACCCCACCCCAGACCTTCACCACACTCTTGTCTGTGTTATGGGCTATGCATATAAGCATATAAGTTATTTGGTTTATCTCTTCCTGTGGCCCCCCCAACCCCTGAGATATGTCAGTCTGTTCCATGCCTCCATACTTCTGGACTTATTTTATTGGTCAATTAATTTTGGTCATTAGATTCCACAAATAAGTGAGATCACATGATATTTGTCTTTCTCTGACTGGCTTATTTTACTTAGCATAATAATCTCCACATCCATCCATGCTATCTTAAAGAGTAAGAGATCCTACTTTTATTACTGCTGCATAGTATTCCATGGTGTAGATGTACCACAGCTTTTTATCTACTCATCTACTGATGGGCACTTGGGGTATTGCCAAGTCTTAGCTCTTGTAAATAGCACTGCTATGAACATAGGAGTGCATATATTCTTTCTGATTGGTGTTTCGGGGTTCTTGGGATATGTTCCTAGAAGTGGGGTTGCTGGGTCAAACAGCAGTTCCATTTTTAATTTTTTGAGGAAACTCCATACTGTTTTCCATAGTGGCTACACCAATCTGCATTTCCACTAGCAGTATACTCCACATCCTTGCCAGCACTTGTCTGTTGATTTATAATTGATGATAGCTATTCTGCCATGTATGAGATATCTCATTATAGTTTCTTTTTTTCTTAATTCTCACCCGAGAACATTTTTTCCATTGATCTTTAGAGAGAGTGAAAGGGAGGGAGGACAGAGAGAGAGAGAAACATCAATGTGAGAGAGACACATCTACTGGTTGCCTCCTGCATGCACCCAGACCAGGGTCAGGGACTGAACCTGCAACTGAGGTACATGCCCTTGACCAGGAATCTAACCTGCAACCCTTCCGTCTATGGACCGATGCTCTAACCCAGTGGTCAGCAAACTGCGGCTCGCAAGCCACATGCAGCTCTTTGGCCCCTTGAGTGTGGCTCTTCCACAAAATACCACGTGCAGGCGCGCACGTACAGTTCGATTGAAACTTCATGGCCTATGCGCAGAAGTCGGTTTTCGGAAAGAAGATAGACAAAACAAGTATACAAGATGGGTGTGGATGGGAGAGTTGGAAGGGGTCGATCTCAGCGAACATATCTCAATCAGATTGAGGACGTTTTTAGCAAAGGCCAGCTTAGGAGTACCCTAATTAAGTTAAGAACAATGTACCTACCTATGTAATTTGAGTTTAAAAAATTTGGCTCTCAAAAGAAATTTCAATCATTGTACTGTTGATATTTGGCTCTGTTGACTGAGTTTGCCGACCACTGCTCTAACCACTGAGAAAACCAGTCAGGGATCATTATAATTTTAATTTGTGTCTCTCTGATGATTGGTGACATTGAACATTTTTCATATGTCTATTGGGTATCTCATGTCCTCTTTGGAGAAGTCTACTCAAGTCCTTTGCCCATTTTTAAATCAGATTGTTTGCCTTCCTTTTGTTGAGTTGTATGAGTTCTTTATATATTTTGGAAGTTAATCCCTCATCAGAGGTATCATTGGCAAATATGTTCTCCTATACAGTGAGTTCCCTTTTCATTTTGATGGTGAGTGTGTGGTTGTTGTTGTTTTTTCTGTGCAGAAGCTTTTTAGTTTGATGCAGTCCCATTTGTTTATTTTTTTCTTTATTTCTCTTGCCCTATACAGTGGTCAGCAAACTCATTAATCAACAGAGCCAAATATCAACAGTACAACAATTGAAATTTCTTTTGAGAGCCAAATTTTTTAAACTTAAACTATATAGGTAGGTACACTGTTACTAACTTAATTAGGGTACTCCTAAGGCTTAGGAAGAGCCACACTCAAGGGGCCAAAGAGCCGCATGTGGCTCACGAGCCGCAGTTTGCTGCCCACGGCCCTAGAAGATGTATCAATGAAAATTTTGCTACGTGAAATGTCTGAGATCTTGCTTCCTACGTTTTCTAGTACTTTTATGGTTTCACAACTTACATTTAAGTCTTTTATCCATTTTGAGTTTATTCTTGCATATGGTGTAAGTTGGTGGTCTAGTTTCATCTTTTTGCATATGCCTGTATAATTTTCCCAACACACCATTTGTTGAAGAGACTGTCTTTACTCCATTGCATGTTCTAGCCTCCTTTGTCAAATATTAATTGACCTTAATGGCGTAGGTAAATACCAGAACAATATTTTTAAGATAATAATTGGTGCTTATCTTCTGTGCCTCTCCCTCCTATTTTAAGGTGATAGCCAGGTCATTTGTAGTTCCTTGCTCCTGGACTTTTTGCAAAACTGGAAGTAGAGGTCTAGGAGGACAAGAGCCATTCTTATGGTTTGTAAAAGTATTAGCTTATGGATGAGATCTTTTTAGCTAGCCCAGTAGATAAGGTGAAAGGAAGAGTAAGTCCTTTGGGGCCAAATAGTGAGAGAGATGACATTTATAGAACCAGTGAATGGGACCAAGATTTGCGGGTCCCCTTGAGTCTCCCTGCGTAGTGGCCTTCAGGGAGCCTAGACCCTAGACACAGTGGTCTCAACCTCTATGAGGACCTAGGGCAGCCAATAAAAGCAGAGAGCCACTACACCTGAAGGGACCATTCTACCATGCTTGAGGAATGATGGAAGGACGCAGATTATAACTTCAGCAGTATTCTAGATAATTGATGCTGTACACAACCCCAAGATTTTAGATAACTATGGGGGGTGATATATCCTGACAATATATTACTTTTAATTTCTTACTATCTACACCAAATGGAGGCCTGGACATGGACTGAAGATGGTTTCTAAAAATAAAGAAATGTGACATGAAGTGTATATTGAATTGAGTATGTAGTTTAAGATTTATTCCATACATGGTCCCCCCTCCCTTAGGCAATAAAGACCTTTAAATATATTAAAAAATAAGTTCAGCCCTAACCGGTTTGGCTCAGTGGATAGAGCGTCGACTTGCGGACTCAAGGGTCCCAGGTTTGATTCCGGTCAAGGGCGTGTACCTTGGCTGTGGGCACATCCCCAGTAGGGGGCGTGCAGGAGGCAGCTGATCGATGTTTCTAACTCTATCCCTCTCCCTTCCTCTCTGTAAAAAATCAGTAAAATATTTTTTTTTAAAAAAAAGTTCCTTTCCCCAATGACACTTTTCTGTTATACACAGAATGTTAATCAAGTACTTGCTGTTGCTTCAAGTTCTTGTAACTTCTGAACTTGTTTCATTAAACGTGTTCTTAGCAATCACATTTATTCAGCTAAAGAATGTGCATAAAGCTGACATCCATCCAATAGAAATTTCCACTCTTTGATTTTATACACTCAGGAAATTGCAAGTAAGAGTTACGATGCATAGAACATTAAAATGTTTTTTAAAGATTAATTATCACCACACACTGAAGGACTAGACCAGATGAGTGTCTAATTTCATTCATTTAAGTGTATTTAGTCTTTTAAAATGCGATACCTGCCATGCAGAGGCAATCTGAGAATGAAGAGAAGGAAGCCAAGTGACAGACCCTGCTGTGATTCCAGCATCTGAATCCAGCAGTGTCTGGACGCCCACTCCTCGATTTTATGCCATGTTTCATAAGCCAGTTTACAATAACTTTCTGTATCACGACTAATAGGATTTTCACAAAAAGACTGTTAAGTGTGCATTGAAGTTGGACCACATGTTAGCAAAGCCCAGCCCTTCCGCTTGCCAGCTTTAATCCTTTGTGCCTCAGCTTCTTCCTCAGTATCAGAGGCATCACTGTGATACCAGCCTCCTTACGTGGGGAGCACTCATTGTGTGTGTGTATTATCACACAAGGCCTGGCCTTGGGAAGTACTCAGAAAATGCAGGCTACTACTATCACATGGGCACACTGAAAAAAAGTTACCTGGTTAAGAATAGATGCATTAAAGCAACCAAGGAATAGTAAGTAATTGAAAAACAGCACTAAAGCCAAGTAAAGGTAGAGAAAATATAACACACTGAAATTAAAGGGAACCCCAAGGAAGGTGAAGAAATTCTTAGTTTAAAAAAAAGGAACATAAAAAAAAAATAAAGACATAAATTTTTATATTTGATGACACCAGCAGCACAAAATCCATGAATCAAAAGTTGCCAACCAGACATTCTATTTATTTTATTTTTTTTAATGGAATCTTTGATTTTGGCACTAAAACAAAAACTCTATGGATAGCACCAAGCAGTAGCTATTCTAAACTGACGGAATTTTTGTTAGCTATTTCAGTACCTTAGTTGTAAATTTTCCTTAAATTTTTTTTTTTTCCTGAGTGGTGTTAACAGAATTATATGAAACTTGAATATTAAGTTTCCAGGTTCCTGAGAATTTTATGCACACAGAGCAGACATTTCTACAGACATGTTGTAACAGATACTTAATGGAATGCCGTTCCAGTCTGAGGCATTTAATTAGAGTTTGAGGCAAGTAAAATAAGACATTAAAAACCAAATTATTTTATATTAAAATTGGAAAATAAATTATATGGCAGCAATTTTTATATTAAAATGATAATTTGTGTTAATATTTTATAGTTTCCTTTTAAATAGGTAGCTACTCAATTCCTAGGCTTGAATCAGAATGTCAAAATGTAAACTGGATGAAAAATAATACAATGTAAGAAAATAGAACAAGTCATCAACTTTTCTGACTATAACAAGGATGTTTTTATTGTTGGTTACTTATAAATGTGTCCACCTATTCTATAAATATTGGGCTTTTATTAAACCTTAAGATAAATTTTATTACTTTTTCTCTATAATGAATTCAGTAAGAATGCTCTGAAATGGAAGTATTAGTCAAATAATCTTAAATGCTGCAAATTGCATAATTTTACATAAAATAAATGAGTGAGCCTATCTGAATATTATTGTAACTAATCATTTCTTATCATATCAACATAACCAAATAATTTAAAGAAGTATTTAAATAGTATAATCCCTACATTTTTCTACTTGGAATTCTGTTTCCAAAATGCCTGTGACTTAGGTTGTATATAATTATGTGCGCACAGCTACTATCATCAAGCTCTTTTAAATAGGTAATTATCATGGTATTAAGTCCACACATGTAGTCATAGATGTCCAAAGAATGTGAGGACCCTTTTTGAAAATCTCCACAAGGAGAAATAGGCACTGGATTGGAGGGGAACTCTAACAACAGCTCATTATCTTTTGTTTTAAACAGTGTCTTTTGATTAAAATCTCTACTGTGTTAATATTCTCTTAATCTAAAATTAAACTTCCTACAGTGCTCTCCCTCCCTTTCACTTTCTTCTCTCAAGTAAAATCAGGGCACAGGGGAAACTTTGCAGTCTTCAAGGCTTGGGGCAAGGGTTTCCCAGTGTTGCCTTGTGTGGTCCTTGTATCAGCCTTTGCCATGGGAGCCAGTAAAAGTGCCCTTGATCCTTTTAATCACCTCCCCACCAACTCTGTTATTCCCCTCACGGTGGAGAGGGGTCAGCCTGTGGGTGGTCTACCAGGGCTCTAAATGGAGAACAAAGTGAAAGCTATTCTGTTTTCCACTTTCTCCAGAACACATCTAATAGACACTCAGTGATTCCTCAGGCACTCGCCTGGAAAGGGGAAGTCAGGACACAGGACACAGGACATAGACTGTCTGTGTTCCTCTTTGCCCAAACCCAGATCAACCAGGGCAGTCTCTCTCCCCTCTCTGTATGATAAGGACTGCCCTCACCTTATTCTGCGTTTGTTCTATTCTTGGCTTATGGTAACATTCGATGATCCGATCAACAAAGCTTGGCCCCAGATATGTTCATGAAATCCTCTTCTCAACAAAGCCTAGCTTTCATGCCTATTTTTATATTATTCACTCAAAACTCCCATTCTCGACATCGAATACTAAACGTTAACTCCGTCTTCCTCTTGGCACCCTCCTGTAACAATCAAAATCTCTGCTGAAGAAACATAATGCTTGTGGAAGAATGAAGGGAGAAGAGTAAAAGGAAGTTTTCAAAGGATAAAAATACACAAATTTATTTCAAAATCTATTAGTTACTTTTCAATTAGAACAGGCCTACAGGTTTATTATTATTATTATTATTATTATTATTATTATTATTATTATTATTCAGATGCAGTGAATGGTCACACCTGTATTGTTATGATCACTAACAACAACAAGCTAGATATGTTAAGCCATGAAAATGTTTGGAAGGGTATGGGAAATAAGGTCAATTGTGATACAAACATAACCGTACAAAAACAGAAAGGGGGGAAGAGCATTCATAACTCTAGCAACAGCAATCTGAAGATTTGGAAATGTAACTATCCCTTCCAGGGGATTCGCCCTGTGCACCATCTCCTCCTCCTCACTATTGTATAAAAATTTTGTGCAAGAGTTGTCTGTAGGTAATACAATAGTCCATAGGAACCATGGCTAAATTGGAAGAGTAATTAACATAGCAAAGAGAGGGGGAGTGACTCTCTACCAGAAATGCATACTGTGGATGAAAAAGGGGCCACACACTGAACCTGAGGAGCTCAGGGGAGGCCTACATGGCCGGCCTTACAAACTCAGAGACCTACGGTAACCACCTAGGATAGTCGGAACATAAAAATGCTGGCTAAGAGCCGACCATGGTGGTAATCAGGTCCTGGGCCTGTAGCTTCCTACGTCAATCTTTACCTTACCGAGCCCGTCTATTGTCTTTGCATCTGCGACAGCATTTCTTTGGAGTACTCTCTTTCCCAGACCCCTCAGGGCCCAATCTCCCACCTGAGCGCAAGACCACAGAACCCTCATCATTATCTTGTTCCCCCCAAATGCCATCTCTATGAATGGTGCTGTGACTGTTATTAACTATCCTGTACCACCAATGTAAAGGAGGTATGCGTCTCTCCATTTTACTTTTTACCCAATCCCAGAGATTTCTCTGCTTTGCTTTCTCCTACCTCCTTAATCTACCACCAGTGTACCTTATGTGACCCTCTACCACTTACATCTCCTCCTTTGATTCTAATGGATAAAATAAGTTGTAGAACTGGCATTCTCCAGAGCATTTTCTTAATCTGTTGAGATTTTATTCCCCAGAAATTCTCACTTGGGCTGAAATAAAGTCATAAAAATTCTCTACCTGTTTGAACGTTTCTTTTGTGTATTATTTTAACATTTTTATTGATTGATTTTAGAGAGAAGAATGGAGTGAGAGAAGCATCAATTTGTTGTTCCACCCATCCGTGTACTCATTGGTTGCTTCCCACATGTGCCCTGACTGAGATCAAACCCTGAACCCTGGCACATCTGGACTACGCTCAGAACAGCTGAGCTATCTGGCCAGGGCTTGGCCATTTCTTACAGCAACAATGTAATGGCTGTTGGAACTTTGCTTCTTCTTATTTGGAGAGAAGAGAACATTTTCATTTGTATGAGGAATAGTTGCATTATGTTAGGTGGAAATAGGGAATTCCCAATTTTTATCAAAAGTTTTATATGGTTGCTGAGTAGTCAAAGGTTGATATGCTGGTTATTAAGCTATTTATTCTCCCTCAGCTCCAAACCCTCTTTCCATATCATTTTGAGATATTAGGGCTGAAACGCTACAAATCCCATTGCTGCTGTGGGTGACTCCCTGTGTCTGAGCTGATACTGGCACCAGAGAGAGAGAGGCTGTGGGAGAGGAAGAAACTTGTTCCGTCCTGTTTGCCTTGGGTTTGCCTTCTGTTTGGCTCCCGCTCCTAGGTGCATCATCTTATCAATGCTTTAAAATACATCCAACAGAGGAAGCTGTGGTTTCTTTCTGTAGCAGTGTTTGAATCCAGTGTATATTTTCCCAACACTTTCAGAATCAGCCTCATGCCAGTCCAACACAGTGGACCTTCAATAACACAGATTGGAACGGCACGAGTCACTTATACATGGTTTTTTTTTTTCCACTTTGTAAACAGATGATGTAAATGTACAGTATCAACAAACACAGTTCAGTACTGTAACTGTATTTTCTCTTCCTTACGATTTTCTTAATAACATTTTCTTTTCTCTAGCTTACTTTATTGTAAGAATACAGTATGTAATACATATAACATACAAAACTTGTATTAATCACAAGTTGGTGCTATCGGCAAGGCTTCCAGTCAACAGTAGACTATTTGTAGTTAAGTTTTGGGGGAGTCAGAGTGATATGAGGATTTTTGACTGTGTGCGGGGGGAGGTGTGTCAGTGCCCCTAACCCCCATGTTGTTCAGGGTCAAGTGTAGTGTCTTCCTTAGAGATCTGGGTTTCAGCTTCACTGGGCCTGTCCTTCAAGCTTCAAATTTATACTAATTTCCATCTCTTCATGTTGTTTCCCCAAACTGTAGTGCTTCCTGCAGCTGCCACCCTTGTAATACCATAGTGTTCTTTTTTGCCTTTTGTGTTAATGAGATAAAAATTGCTTTTGGAGGGGATGCGGTTAAGAGATCAAACAGAGAACTTGTATGCATGCATATAGCTAAGCATAACCTGTGAATACAGACAGTAGGGGGGTGAGGACATGTGCTGGAGGGTGGGGGGTTGGAATGGCTTGGGAGAGGTCAATGGGGGGGAAAGGAGACATATGTAATACTTTAAAAATAAAGAATTAAAAAATTTAAAAAAATAAAATAAAAAATTGCTTTTGCTAAATGATCTCTCCTTTAAAACATAAATCCTCTCTTTTAAAATACCAGACTGATACAAATGATACATTTTTGTGACTGTTCTATGTGTTCTGAAAAATAAAATATTTGCTATCTTTTGGGGGGTTGATGTTCTAGATAATAATCTGTTACATACATTTTCTAAAGATATTACCTATATTAATTTATTTAACTAAAAAAAAGGAAAAGAAAGAAAACCCTGGGTGATGTGTAAAAACATTATAATTCCCATTTACAGGCAACAAACAAACAAACAAACTGGAGCTAGCAAAAAAAAAAAAAAAAAAAAGTAATTCACTGAAGATCACACAGCCATTAAATGCTAGAGCTAGGAGTCCAAAACCATCAGGATATTGCTCTCTGCTGCCAGAGGTGATATATGTGTAACGGATCCAAGATCATATCAATCAGAGTTCAGTGCAGGAAATAGAAACCCATTTAGATATTTCAAGCAGGAAAGGATTTACTATAGGGAATTAGGTCTTCACGAACCCACTGTATGAACTAAGGGGCCCCACGCTGTCATCAAACTGTTGAATTAAAAGTCCTCCCTGACACAGCAATCCAGATTCCAGGAAACGATTGCCGCCATTCATGATCCTGGAAACTGTTGCTGTCACTGCATCACTGTGTTGACACAGCTACTCTGCAGCAGGTTCTTTACAATGGAGTCAGGTTACTTTCATGCCCCACTCTTTTCCCATTCTTCAGCCTTTAAACCACAACCTCCACCAAATCCCCACAATAATGACCCCAACGATGCCCACATCCTGCTAAGAGATAACGGAAGCATGTTAAAAATGTCAGGAGTCTTTCTGGCAAACATCAAATTAGGCAGCTCCCACGGGGAAAGTGGTTAGGGGCGCTCTGAGGACAGGCGCCCGCCCGGGAAGGGCTTTTTAAAGCAGCCCTGGGAGCAAAGCAAGGGGATTCTTTGATTGGCTATGATTTAAGCAGTTGCCTTATTTGGGAATCCAATAAGGTTGACGATTGGGTATTCTCAAATTCCCTTTTCTGGGATAGGAGAGCATTTACAGGGACTGGCTCTGGCTTAGGTTTGGTGTGTTTATGGCGGCTACCAAGGCATTAGAACCACCTCAGTCCCGTGGCCTTGAAGGGGAGCAGAATTTGCCAGCCCAAAATATGTCGTTAGGCAAAAGGATTATTATAGGCTGATTATTTTGAAGAAACATCAGACACAGATGAAGCTCTGAAAGCAGAATAGAAGCTACCCTTTTGTAAGAGACATTTACAAGGGAAAGAAGCCTCCATTTGTCCGGGTGACTAAAGCTCTAGAAAGGGCTATCAGTGCAGAAGGCAGTGACTTAACTCTGCACAGCAACCTACCCTTGTTTACTGTGCTCTTCCTCGATAACTAACTGGTTTCCTCCTCCATTCCCAGCGTCTTCTTTTATCTTTAACTGGAGGTGGATGGTATTTAAGGTGGTGGCTTGGGCCCTTTGGGAAGTTACCTAGTTTGCCTGGATGTCTCCTATATATACAGGAGGTATGCATGTTGCTGAATTTCTGTTTGCTTTTTTTCTTATTAATCTATCTTTTACGACGGGGGCGTGGGGTGGAGTGGGGTGGGCGTGGAAGTGTCTCAGCTCTGAGAGAAAATCGTGTTTCCTTGTTAATTGCTTGAACAATTCCAGTCCCTGGAACCTGTGAACATGTTACCTTACACGGCCAAGGGTCTTTCCAGGTGTGATTAAATGAAGTGTTTGGAGATGAGGACATTATCATGAATTGGCTGGGTGAGCTCAGTGCCATCGCAAGGACCCTCATACGAGGGAGGCAGGGGGATCAGATACAGAGAGGATGGAAGAGGTTGTTCACTCTGAAGGTGGAGGATGGGTCTAGGAGCCAAGACAGGCAGGGGCCCCAGAGGCAGAAAATACAAGGAAACGGACTCTCCCCTCGAGCCTGCAGATGCACAGAACCTTGCTGAAAATTTTAGGACTTCTGATAGCCAGAATTCTGTGCTAATACACTGGTGTGGTTTTAAGCACTAAGTGTGTGGTAGTTTTCACAGCACCTATAGGAAACTAAAACAACAGGAACAAACACAAAGTCTGACCCAAGAAGAGGCAATTGACCCTAAAAAAGAATTGCAAGCCTGGCCGATGTAGCTCAGTGGTTGAGCATTGGCCTATGGACCAAGAGATCACGGTTCAATTCCCGGTCAGGGCACATGCCTGGGTTGCAGGCTTGATCCCCAGTGCAGGGCGTGCAGGAAGTAGTCAATCAATGATTCTCTGTTATTGATGTTTCTATCTCTCCCTCATCCTCCCTCCCTGAAATCAATAAAAATATATTTTAAAAAAATAAAAAAGAATTGCAATATTTTTGCTAATTTCTTTAGAGAAATCTAGGGAATGCATGTAGAAGGGCTCAACTAATGCCATGTTCCTTCACTTTTAAACTCATTGCCACACACCTTTCAGAGGAGGGCCTTACCAGGTCTCTCAACAAGGCAGAGCCAGCTCAACACAAGGGAAGGGAGAGGCGGCCTCTGGTGGTCAGAGAAACTCTGGAAGGTTCCTGGGTTCAGAGTTCATGGATTTGTTCCACTCTAGCCTGACCCCAACACTCCAGTTCTCAGGGGCCACTGTTTTTCAATCAACCCCCACGCTTTCACATAAGAGTCCTACAGAGCCTGGGAATTCTGTGATTGCAGGGTCAGACTCTATCTGATTTCTGGCTTATTTTGCTACCAGCCAGGCACAGATCTCCATTCTCTCTGGAGAGGGTTATGTGTCCTCTACATCACCACATTGCCACTTAGATGTGCCCAGCTCCCTCTCATCCATCATGTAGACTCTCTTCTCAATTCCCCCAAATTTCACCCATCTCTAACGATCCAGTTTACGTTTAATCTTCCTTTGTTAGTCCTGTCCTCATTTTTCTCTTTAGAGCAATCTATACTTCTGAGTATTCATTATACTTAATGTCTATTAAGTTATTTTGGTATTTGATTATATAAGAATTTACTCCTATTCATGATCCCATTTGAAGTAAACTTAATTATTTAATAGTGTCTGCGCCTATCAGTGCTTCATGAAGGATAGAAAGTCAACAACTCATGGTTGAATGAGTAAAAGTTACATAGTAAAGGTAGGTAGCTTCCGTCATTTCTTAAATAAAACAAAGTATTTTTAGGGTTTTTCTAAATTTCAAAAGTCACATTGGCTGAGGTTGCACGCTTTTGGCTTTTCAAGGCATTTAGATTTTCTTTATAGATTGCGTTGCTTTACATGAAGCTGTAAATGTCCCAGGGAAACACCTTTTTCCTAAAAGCATTAGTGAGCAGCTAAGAATTTGCTGAACATTTTATAGGTGAGATGGAAGAATGTATTTCAGTCAAAATCACTAACAAATAATTCGGTAAATCCTCCTTAGATGTGAGTGGTCTGTGGAAGCCTGCCTTCAGCCACGCTACCCATCTCTCTGGCCCTCAGTACAACACTGAGCATCCTCTACCTCCCTCCCCACATTTCACTTAGCAGAGTTGCTTCCTTTTTTCACCCAGGAACCTGGGATCTAACCTGAGGTGCTTCTGTTCTCTTCATAAGCTTAGTAAAGCTGTAAAGCTGTTCACCCTACACTTGAATTATTGCACCAGTTGCTAAAATATTTTTAAAAACATATTAAATTTACATGGACAGAGATAGCTGTCTCAGGTTGTATGCATAGGTGGTTATAGTTGTACATTGCTTAATATCTACTCATTGTACAACTTTATTACACTGAAATATGTGCCTTCTATATCACACCTTAATTGCTTTTTTCAGACATTACTTTTTCTCTTCCTTTATTATTTTTTAATTCTCCTTAATATTCATATTCACAGTAATCTCTTTTTTCAACTCTTTCCAAACCTCTTATTCTCTTCCTTCTGTGGCAAAATGAATCTATTTTTGTTAATTTTTCTGGCTTTCTAATTACTTTGTGGTTTTATACACAACCATAGCTGTTATAAGAATTTACATCAGGGAAAAACTAAGATGGCGGCATAGATAAACACCGGGAAATTCCTGCCTCCCACAACAATTGAAAATCCATCAAAAACACAAAACGGACATCATCCAGAACTTCAGGAAAGCTGGCTGAGTGTAAATTCTACAACTAGAAGGAAAGAAAAGCACACTGAGAGCCAGAGGAGCTGCGGAGGTGGAGTGCAGAGGTACGGGGGCCGCGCAGGCGGAAAGGGTCTGGCACCTGAGGACGTGGCTGTCTTTTTGAATCCCAAGGGAGACACAAGCTCCCGACGGCTCTGAAATCCGGTTCTGGGAAGTCTCTGGGGACCCAGAACTCATACGGGGAGAAACTGGTCTGTCTGGCAGCTGGCGATCTTGAGGGCGGCTTTCCCTCAGAGGTGTTTGCAGCCATTGCCGGGACACTGGGACTCGGGACTCCTTAGGGCGGGGCTGAGGCTCCGCCATATCTGCTTGCTCCGCCCTTTGATTCCTTGAGACCCCGCCCTGCCCAGGCTGTGGCAGACGCTTTTGCATATGAATGCCCCGGCCATTTGCAACCTGTAATTACCTAACCGCAGCCTGACCAGATAGACCCAGAACTTCCAAGAGAAGGCCCAAGGCCCCACAGCAGCTTGCATTGCTTCACAGCTGAGCAGCATCAGGGCACTTCCAAACTCCAAAAAAAAGGAAGGGGAATCTGCAGTTCTCTTCGTAGTTCCTGCTGTGTAACCTCAGGCAGAGGCTAAATTAGCACCTCCTTAGATCCAAGAGCCACTGTACCCAGTGGTCAGAGGGGGACCATCCAGATCACAACTCCTCAGATCCATAAGGGACACCCTCAGGGTGCAGTCTCAGTGAGCACCAAAGCCCCACTGAAGCAAGTCTTGCCCCAGAAGGGTGTCTCCAGCACAGAAGTTCTCCCACTGCAGACACAGCTGATTCTCACTGCCAATTGGCCTGGAGGTCAATTCCTCCCAGTGATCCTACAACAACCAAGGCATAGCTACAACAAGACTGTGCACAAAGCCCACAAGGGGGTGCACCAAGAGTGTCCACCTCAGGTAACTGGGGAGGCTGAGCCACTGGGCCCTACAGGACACCTAGCACACAAAGCCACTCTATCAACACAGGGAAGCAGCCAAAATGCGGAGACAAAGAAACAAGTCACAAATGACAGAAATGGAGGAAAGCAAACGACTGGATATAGAGTTCAAGGCCACGTTTATAAGGTTTTTCAAGAATTTTATGGAAACCGCGGATAAATTTAATGAGTCCCTCAATAAGTATAGTGAGACCATGGAGGACATGAAAAAGGACCAACTAGAAATTAAGCATACACTGACTGAAATAAAGAATAATTTACAGAGATCCAACAGCAGACAAGAGGATCCCAAGAATCAAGTCAAAGATTTGAAATACAAAGAAACAAAAAATACCCAACCGAAAAAGAAAAAAGAAAAGAGATTCCAAAAATATGAAGATAGTGTAAGGAGCCTCTGGGACAACTTCAAGCGTACCAACATCAGAATTATAGGGGTACCAGAAGAAGAGAGAGGGCAAGATATTGAAAACCTATTTGAAGAAATAATGACAGAAAACTTCCCCTACCTGGTGAAAGAAATAGCCTTCCAAGTCCAGGAAGCACAGAGAACCCCAAACAAAAGGAATCCAAAGAGGACCACACCAAGACACATCATAATTAAAATGCCAAGAGCAAAAGACAAAGAGAGAATCTTAAAAGCAGCAAGAGAAAGACAGTCAGTTACCTACAAGGGAGTACCCATACGACTGTCAGCTGATTTCTCAACAGAAACCATGCAGGCCAGAAGAGAGTGGCAAGAAATATTCAAAGTGATGAATAGCAAGAACCTGCAACCAAGATTACTTTATCCAGCAAAGCTATCATTCAGAATAGAAGGTCAGATAAAGAGCTTCATGGATAAGAAAAAGCTAAAGGAGTTCATCACCACCAAACCAGCATTATATGAAATGCTGAAAGGGATTCTTTAAGAAGAGGAAGAAGAAAAAGGAACTCTTACCATTTGCCACAGCATGGATGGAACTGGAGAGCGGATAAATACCACAGGATCTAACTCATTTGTGGAATATAATGAACAACATAAACTGATGAACAAGGGCTGATCCAGAGACGGAGAGGCATTGATTGGACTGTCGGGCTTTGGAGGGAGGGGAGGGGAGGGTGGGGGTAAGGGGGAAAGATCAACCAAAGGACTTACATGCAGGCATATAGGCCTAACCAATGGACACGGACAACGGGGGGGGGGGGGTGAGGGCATGAGCGGGGGGGCAGTAGAGGGTAACGTGGGGACAAGGACACATATGTAATATCTTAATCAATAAAAAATATATTAAAAAACAAACAAACAAACAAACAAAAAAAGAATTTACATCAGAAGAGTATTGGGGAATTGTTCAACTCAGAGTACTGATTTCTGTAATCCATGGGGTGCATCTTCCTTCAACCCCTGAACCTTCACATTTCCTCCCCTTCATTAACGTGGTGCGCCACATCAACTCTGACTCCTGGTAGCTCCTACTTTCTCTTTCAATTAATGACAGGGAGCAGTGGGTGGTGAAATGCTGGGAAACACCCACTGAGTATGCCTCATACCCTACGTTCACCACCGGCCTCTGCCACAGCAATGAAAAACAGAAAGTGAGAGCTAAGTGAACCAACAATGCAAAGAAGAAAAAAGGTGCTGTCAGGAGGCAGATTCAAGGTTGACAGGAGTTGCATGTTTGTACTCCAAAGAAAAGGAAAAGCAAGTGCCTGGGAGAATAAAAACAATAAATGCAAGAAGTCATAAGGTTTAATATCTTTCTCTTGAATAACTCTTACAGCAACACTTATTTTAGAATAAAATCTAATTCTTTGTGCTATATTTGCATGAGGCGAAGTCGTGACTGAGTTTTATGATTTTCAAATTTGACCTACGACACTACCTTTGGTAAATTGATGTATCTATCACATTTCTCAAAGAAAATACAAACAGCCCTAGCCAGTTTGGCTCAGTGGATAGAGCATTGGCCTGAGGACTGAAGGGTCCCAGATTCCATTCTGTCAAGGGCACCTACCTCGGTTGCAGGCTCGATCCTCGTCCCTGGTTGGAGTGCGTACAGGAGGCAATCAATTGATGTATCTCTCTTTTACATCAATGTTTCTCTCCCTCCCTTCCATTCTTTCTAAAAATCAGTGGAAAAATATCCTCGGGTGAGGATTAAAAATAAGAAAAAGAAAATACAAATAAACCCCACTTATCTATTGCTTTTTCTTTTACTCAGTCATTTCCTTTGGATTTTACTGTAGAGATAACAATAGCCACATGTGGGATGACTTTGCCTTCCTCATAAAGTGCAGCTGAAATGAGATATTAAATATCAAGTCTAATTCGCAGGTGCCCTGGAAAACAGGAAGGGTTGACACGGGGGGAGGGGGGGGGAGAATGGGGACCCCCTGAAAGACATAAACAGTAACAAACTGACCTCAGAATCTAGAAGATTGGAAAACTCTGAAATTCCAAAAGGTACTATAGATGGACACAACAAACAAACAAAACAAACGAGCAAAAACCCGAGGTCCAAAAGGTCGGGGGTTTTTGTTTTTGTTTTTAGCAGAACCTAAAAATAAACACAAGATAAAAGTGTACCAGGGACTGAATGAAAATGCAAGTGATACAAAACAGCGGAATAACAGAGGCAGTCTGAACCACTGACTCTAGTGTTTACCCTCGGGCCATTCTCCAACCTCCTCCACAGTCACCTACGAATGGATGTTTTCACCCAGAAACTGGCACCTTACACCTATCCCCCAGGCCCACTCCCTTGCCTGTACAATCAGTCATGGAGGTCAGGTTCCAAATCAGAAATTTTTTTGATTCTTGGTGAATAAATTATTTGGGGTGATATTATTTAAACTCGTTACATCAATAGAGAAATGTAGAATGAAATATTAGTATTTTAAAGTAGGAAGTTAATCCCGTGAAACACAGAATTCTGTAATAGTACTTTCTGTAATAAGAATAGAATTCTCTAACAGAAGACAATAAAAGAGGAAAAAAATAACTGATCAATCCAGCAAAGGTGAAGAGAAAAGAGGAAACATTATGACAAATATAAATTTTTAAAAATAGAAGAATATAACCAAATGCTATTTCCCCCAAACTTGACATTGAATTACTATCAATACTTCATCCATCTATGTATCCTCTGCTCTCCCACATGTGGGGATAAAGTTCTTAAGATGCCTCAGAACACCAGGTCCAAATGTCAATCCACTTGAGTCTCAGAGCTAGTTCTCAGGGTAGTGCTCATCAGAGTGAGAACAGAGGCTGGATTGGGGTAAGGCTGAAGTTTAGCAGAGGTGGGCATGGGACAGAATTGAGCAGGTGTGTGTCCCTCACTCATGAGGGACACAACCCTCTGGGTCTATGAGAGTACTCTGGGAAGCCTTTGGGCTTTGGACCTAAAATGAGTGACACAAGGCACAGGGGAGAAATAAGTTCCGCTTATGCTGGACCATGGTTCCTTTCCTGCAGTTTTGTCAGTGAGCAGAGCAGGGAAACAATGTGGAACATTAACCATGAGACTTGTACTAACTCCAGTTTGACCGGAGTCCACAGGAAAAGCAATAGGTAGCTATGACCAGAAGCTTTCTAGGTTTGCAGACATATAGGCTTATGTTGACCCTTTAATAATTCATATTCCTTTTCTCTATCCTGATTCTTAATCTGCATCAGACACCCAAATTCCTCCCCAGAACATCTGAAAATGCAAAGTGAGAGGTATAGAAGCAGGTAATCAAGTGATGACCTGTCTTCAAGTTACTAAGTACATCATTTGTATGTGTTTGTTTCCTTGTTATAACATTCTTAATATGGGGTAGAGCTCCTGTCATTCAGGGCATTCTAGACAGGATTACTGAGGTATAATTTGATTTTTTTACAGCTTTATTGAGACATAATTAACTTAAAATAAATTGTACATATTCAGTGTACAATTTTATATACTTGACATAAGTACATATCCACAAAACAATCCTGGTAATGAACACATGCAGCACCCCTAATAGCTTCTTGCGCTCCTTTGTAAAACACCCTTTCCCCCCACATCCCACTCTCGCTCACCACTGACCTGCTTTCTGTTACAGTAGGTTGCTTACATTCTCTAGAATTTCCTGCAAATGGAGCATTTGGTATGGACTGTTTTTCATCTGGCTTCTTTCACTCGTCACAATTAATTTGAGATTCATTTATATCATTGTGTGTTTCAATAGTTCACTCCTTTTTGTTGCCGAGTAGTATTCCACTGTGTCTACCACTATTTGCCTTTTCTCCATGTACCTGTTGATAGCCATTTATGTCCTTTGTAGGTTTGGGCTAATACAAGTGGGGTGGAATGGCTGGGTCATATGGTAGGTATATATTAACTTTAAGGAAGCTGTCACCTAGCTCTTCTTCTTCGAGGGTCTGAACTGCCTTTGCGCTCTTGTCAGGTTGCTACAATTGTCCTGCATAATTCACGGGCATGGCAGGAATAATTGTTTCCCCAGTGAACCCCCTGAAAACCAAGACACTCTGCCTTTCCAAATTAGGTGTCAGCAACTCTTAAGGCCTCATGACATGCAGGGTCACTTATCCTTGCTGGTATAACAAATCCATGCTTTGCCTGCTGGATTAGCATGATAAATCTAAAATGACCCAGCTGAAGTCTTATCTTCAGGTTTAATAGAACCCATACTTCTGTCAGATAATGGAGGTAATCCCATTTTCCCCAGGAACCAGGGCCTCTAGTTCAGAAAACTTTAAATTTCAGGAACAGGTAGCACCATGTCCCCCAATGGGTCACTTGGACTTATGGGGAGGAGGGCTATTCTTGCTTCTTTGTCTTGATTCCTGGATGAGTGTATTTCAGCCACTGGGGATGCTGAACCATAGAACGACGATTGGTTCAAAGTATACACTGCACCTTGAAGAACCATGCCCAACCCCTCGAGGGTGTCATTCTTATGCTGATAACTTTAGTTATGCCTGAAGAGGCCATTCTGATATTCTATCAGGTTGGCATCTTATGAATAACTAGAGGCCAGGTGCACAAAATTTGTGCATGGGTAGGTTCCCAAGGCCTGGCTGGCAATCAGGGCCAATTTGCGGGGCTACCGGCAGGACTATTGGGGTGGGCCCCCGCTGGCACCAGCCTTGGCTGGCCTGGCGCAGCCAGCTCACTGCCGCCAGTCGGGGCCTGCATTGAGCATCTGCCCCCTGGTGGTCAGTGTGCATTACAGTGACCAGTCGTTCTGCCGGTCATTCCGCAGTTGGTCGACCTTCATATGAGGCTTTTATTATATAGGATGTGTGCATTAGGAGCAGTGGGGATGTGCCCAAAATCACACCTACTTCATCACAAAATGGGTCTCTTCCTCTGAGGTGATATTATGTGAAATTCCACAATGATAAACCAGAAACTCTCAGCCATCATATAGCAGTAGGGGAACACAATCAACTAGTGTCTGATGTTGTATAATAAATCCATTCTGACATGACTACTGTTCTGAGACTTCCCTCAATATTCACCCAAGGACTGGAAAAGGATGGAAAAAATATAAACATGTATCAATTCTTGTAAACCCAAATTGTTGTGTCCTCCAGGCTGAAAGATGTCTGATTTACTCAACTTGCCACTAAGTGGCTGTTTGGTTCTTGATGAATGGTGCCCTATTTAGAGTTTAACATCAATTTTTTTTTTCTATTGATTGGTTGAAATACAGCACTGGTAGTAACTACTCTGGCAGCCTTGGCATGCACATGCAAAACCTCATCCCTGACTCTCTGGATACTCTATTTAAAGAATAATTTTTAAGCACTGTGCTGCCATGGAAGTAGCCAGAGTATCAGGAATAAAGGTTATGCATATGTGTATTCACACCTCAAAACACTCCCCTTCCACGCCTACCTAATGTCCAGGTATACCATTTAAAGATCTCCCAACTGGCCCTGGCTGGTGTGGCTCAGTTGGTTGAATGTCATCCCATGTACCGAGAGGTCACGGAGTTAATTCCCTGTCAGGCCACGTACCCAGGTTGCAGGCTCGATCCCCAGTGCGGGGAGTGCAAGAAGCAGCCGATGGATGTTTCTCTCTCCCTCTCACCTCCTCTCTCTCTCGAATATAAATAAAAACATATTTTTTAAAAAGATCTTCCCACAGGAGAATTTAGTCCTGCTGCTGTCTTTTGGGGATGACTTTGAGTGGGATTGTAGTGTAGCAGCAATACACTTTTGAATTTTACCAACATGACAAACTGAACCTATCACATTCTATCAGCTGGTCATAGGGAATCCCCCACAAGGCCATGAGTATGAGCGGGGGATGGGCATTAGTGTAATAGATAAAGGTGTCTTGGAGAAGAAATATGGATCATCTTTAGCTTTCTTATCCCATCCAGACCCTCTTTGCCCAGAACTTGAACGTATCATTTCCATCTTATGCTTTACCCTTCAATCTTATTACTTGGTAGGTCTAACAAATTCCAGATATTGATGGCCATCTCCATCACATAGTCACTCGATGTTCCGCAGTCAGAAACCAAGATTCTATGAGGATCCAGGGACATGTTAGGAGTTGATTTTTAAATGATGAATCATTCTCTGTTACAGATGGCATTGTCTTACTCCAAAAGTATAAAATGTCTGTGCTCTGATTCTTCTCTTAGAGTTTGCAGAAAAAGTACGTCGCATTCTTATTGAGAAATGTCTAACATCATAGGATCTGCCGTGACATATGGCCCATGAAGCAGCAGGGCTTGTAAGGTAGCCTGAATGTACTGAAGAGCCCCATTCAAAAATTACAGCCTTCCATGTCAGCCAATAAATGAGTTCGTAGCATCTGCCATAACTCATCTCACTTTTTGAGGGACCAGACTGGTAGGTTAAATGTGGATATAATGGGAACTTGCATCCTTTACATTTTTTGAGGGTAGCACCAATCCCTGCAGTTCCACACAGAATGACACATGGCTTCTGATGTATCATCTTGGCCAGAGTCAGCGGGTTCAAGAGCTTCCACTTGGCCTTTCCTCCCTTCTGGCTCCTGCTGCCAGGGAACCAGCGTGAGGGTGCTGCCAGCTACGAAGTATAGCCATACCAATTACGCACGCAGAGACCAGGAAAATGACATATAGGCCCCACTGCGAGACAAACTTTGAGCCAAACCACTGTCACCAGCCTCTGCACTCTTACAGGGGGGCCATGAAAGTGGCTTTGTGCCCTGTATTAGACTTACTTCAGACCCTATATCCAACTGCACCTAAAAGGTTTGAATAGTCTCCTTTCCACAGAGAATGCACGTCACCTGGGGAAATGCTCATAGCTCCCAGAGGAGAAGGACTGGGGGAATCACACTATTAGCATTTCAGAATCGTTCCTCGAAGGGACCTGTCTTTCCTTAGATGTATGGGTCCCAGGGCTGAGAATAGGCTCAGCTTCTCAACAAGGCCCTTCACTAGCAGATCCCTGTAGTTAGAGCGAAAGAAAGTCTCTGGGAACTTGAAGGGAACACAATCAACTAGTGTCTAATGGTGCATAATAAATCCATTCTGACATGACTACTTTTCTGAGGTTTTCCTCAATATCCACCCAAGGACTTCCAACTTTTCCATCTATCATTTTTTCCAACTTCAAGGAGCTATATTAGCAGCCTATTAGGAATAAGTGTAGGAGACACTGCTAGGACATTAAACCCTAAATCATAGGATATTCTCATCCAGTACCCAACATGCTCTCTCAGCCCTGCCAGTACACACTCGCCAGGTCCAGAGGTGTTTTTGATGAAGAATCCATTTCCTGCCAAAGCAGGGCTCAGACTTCCCTGGTCAGGCCACGTTGAGACTGAATTGAGTTAGTGGTTTAGAAGCAATGAGGGAAGTTAGGGCAGGTCTTGAGAAGAGCCAGACTCACCTCAAATGAGGCCTTTCAATGGTCTCCAAGCAAGAAGAGGGTGCTTATCTTGTAGCAATGGAAGGGACACACTTCTGCTGGCTTTGCAGGGTCAGGCAACTCTGGGAGTCTAGGTCTCCAGCACAGCCATCTGCATGTTCCCATCCGTATCTCAGGATCTCATTCCTTTATCAGAGCTCTGACATGATCATTGAAGACTTGCAAGGGCTGTTCATTCAATGATCTTTGTAAATCTGCTAGTGAAACAACAGCGCCTGGGAGGGAACCTCAAACAGTCTGCCCTCAGACCTCAGGAGAAGAGGAGGTCTTTAATGCTACCCGGGAGGCCTCTGGGCTTCCATCTGTTGGTCTGAGTTGGGAGTTAACACTGTAATTTTCTCTCCTTGGTGCATAAATGGGCTGGAGCAGCTACTGATCTTCCTCACAGCCCTTATCTTCCCCCATCTCCCAAGCAGTGCAATGCCCCAGAGTCTCAGTCTTGCATCCCTGAGTACATCCTTAAATCCACCGGCCCCACTGATAATTAGGCTCTTACTGGCATCAACAGTTCAAGTGGGCATGCTTTTGTGCCTCTGAACTGAATTTACTCCCCTCTCAAAAACAGACTGCCATGCCAAACCGGTTTGGCTCAGTAGATAGAGTGTCGGCCTTTGGACTGAAAGGTCCCAGGTTTGATTCCGGTCAAGGGCATGTACCTTGGTTGTGGGCACATCCCCAGTAGGAGGAGTGCAGGAGGCAGCTGGTCGATGTTTCTCTTTCATCGATGTTTCTAACTCTCTATCCCTCTCCCTTCCTCTCTGTAAAAAATCAATAAAATATATTTTAAAATAAATAAAAATAAACTGCCAGATCGCTCTCACTTCTCTTCCCCAATCTCCAGAGACAAGCTCATCTGATAAGGTTACTGCATGACAGAAAGCGGATGAAATCACAAAATACCTACAGGCAAAGAAAGTTATTGCAGAATGAGGTACAGCTGCAAAAGCATCTTCCTGCCAGCATCCAGCTGGGGTAAAAGGGAGGAAAAATGGGGGAGAGGGGAGGAGACCCGGAGAAAGAGGAGAGAGGGAGAGGAAGGGGGAGTAGTAGAGAGAGGGAAGGGAGAGGAAGAGGGTGGGAGGAGGGAGAGACTGAGACAGAATAAAAGAAATTGACCTGAATGAGCACCCAAACTTTCAAGTCATATAAACGATAAACTCATTTTTCTCTAAATATGTTCATAGTAATTTTTAAAAATCCTTGCCTGAGGATATGTTTATTGACTTTAGAGAGAGAGGAAGGGAAGGAAGGAGAGAGACAGACAGACATTGATTGGAGATGTATTAATTGGTTGCCTCCTCTATGTGCCCAGACTGGGGATCAAACCTGTAACCTGGGCATGTGTTCTGACCAGGAATCAAGCCCGCCATCTTTTGGTGTATGGGACAACGCTCCAATCACTGAGTCCCCTAACCAGGACCATAGTAATTTTTTTCAAAAAATCAATTCTTAATAATCAAAACATAGTATAATGGCTGACTAGGTAACAATAGATTTGAATGACTAATGCTTGTTGCTTTTCTGTGGAAATAAGCTAGAGTCGCCCAGTGAGGACAGTGCCCCCTGGGAACGAATCTGGCCCTGCTGGGGCACACTGCAATACTGTCAGGACGCTAGGGTATGCCTCAGGAAGGTCTCGCTGTCATCTTGCAGAAGCACGGGTGGAATCTGGCAGCTTTAGAGAGAGTTTTAAATTCAGTGGGAAATAAAGGCTCTGCCATTGAGTCACAATAATATTCCTAGCATACATCACAGCACGATGAATTTTTTTCTACCTGCTGAGCTCATTCTTGCTTTCTGTAGGGTTTGGTGGTTTGGCCAGACAGTTGATTCTCTGAGACACATCTGGCTATGTCATTAAGTTATTCCTGAATGTTTTGGCTATTGCCAAAGTGGTCTGCTGGTTTAAAAAAAAATCCGAGTACCATCTTGGGAAATATTACTCTTGCAGACTGCCTTTTACAGTCCAACTCAGTCAGCCAGACCAAGCTATTTTTTAGCATCCCTTAAATCCTCTGAGAGAAAATGCGGGGGGGGGGGGGTCTGTCTTTATTTATCATTAAGGTGAGTCACATCTGTTTTCTTCCTTATTTGCTATACACTGATTAGAGGTGTCAATATGCTCTTAGGTATAGAAGTTCTTCCAACATATTTCCATTTTCCGGGAAATAGAAAATATCCTCCAAGAGCCTCTCCCTTCAAATTCTTAATAGAAAAAAGACACATAGGTGGAAACCCTAGACATTCCTTTCATGTTCCCTCTCTTTATTTCATACTCTCGCTGCTCTTTGACTTTTTGGGTGTTCAACTTGGTGAGAAAGTATTTCCAGGCTGTGAGTCATCTCCAGGTAGCAGATAGAAAATGTTGAAATCCTGTACTTTTATTCTCATTCTAAATATGTAACCCTCTTATGGGAAACAATGTGATTTTCAAAGTATTTAATAAACAACTACATCCTGATCTTTCACAAACTTAAAAGCTAATGTGTTGTATGTTTTTTTTAACTCTGCCTATATGCCAGGCACTCTTTAAACACCTTCCTCATATTACTCATTTCATCACTCCAACAACTCTATGAAATGAGTGCTATTTTTAATCTTCATTTTACAGAGGTAGAACTGAGGCACCAAGAGGTTATGTAAGCTGCCTAAGTAAGTGGTAGAGTTGGGACCGAGAGCAGCAGGCTTGGGTCAGAGCCCGAGTTCTTACCTATTTCATTAAACTGCCTTTGGGTGTTCTTCCCTTATTCACATCTGAGAGGGAGCGAGGTAGATACCCTGATGGAATAGCTCCCATTTCCATTCTCTTCTGGGCGGTCCATGCTCAATTTGATGTCACAGGCCTTGCAGCATTTCCTTTTACTTCCCAAGGCGACACAAATAATGCTAGGGTTTAAATGGGTACAACTGCGGCTTAGAGAGCTACCTCTGACAGACTGTCTAGGAAAGCAAAACAAAACGTTGGGTTTTAGATCAGCCAGTGCTGCTTCTAGTTGCCTTATTTTCTTCATTCAAAAATACATAGCATGTTCATGAACCACTGGGGTGTAAAAGAGAAAATAAAATGAACTTGAGAGAAAGCAAAATCCCAACAAGTCAGCCATTGTGTCTGTGTTTAGCCATTATTACCACTCCAGCTCAGGCCACCAGCCCCGCCCACTTGGGCCATGCCAGGAACCTCCTAACAGTGCCCTTGCTTTTGCACCTGCTCCCACTCTAATAGTATCAGTTCCAACGTTAGTGACTTCTCCTTGCAATCTGAGCACCTCCAATCTCTTCAAGACCATCAAGTTCAGGCTTCTGGCCACTTCTCCAGTCTTTTTCCTCCTATCAACAACGTGCCAACCTCCCTGAGCTCCTTGCAGATTTTTAAAAACACTTTCTAACTTCCTGAGTCTCTTTGTACCTGCTTTCCCCCTTTTCTTTATCTACATGTGAGACTGATCCCTATAATCATATATGTTTTATATGTTACTTCCTCAAACAGGCTTTCCCTCACTTCCATTTTCAATGAAGTATTTTTTATTCTATTCTTTATTAGTGTTCCAATTCTTCTTTGAAATTATTGCACTTTGCTATAATCACTTATATGTTTCATTGCTTAAGTCTATCTTTTTACTAATCAACTGAATACCCAGCACACTCATCACAGTCTGTCGAATAGCGTTCACCACCAGGTGGCACCAAAGCACAGCAGGGACCAGGGTGGAGATGGCTCACAAGACCTTTGGACTCCAGGCTTCCCAGGTTATTCCATTAACCTGATAATATCACTGACCTGCATTTGAATTTTTGGACCAACTCCCTCCCCAAATGTATTAGAGTGGGGTTTCATAATAGTGTGTTCTGTTCTGATTCTACACTCTAGAAGAAGTTTGATCTATGAGAGAATTAGAATATAGTTTTGATGAACTAGACACGTCTTGGTTCTAAAGACCACAGCTCAAAAGTCTTAGAAATACAGAACTTATATGAAAATAAATGACTATTCTAATAAATACATTTATACTTAAACCTTCTTTGTATGTAATGACAAAGATCCCTACCACTCTGAGTTGTTCAATAAGAGATAAGATGTCTAGTTGCCCAGATACTGTGTATGAGATTGAAGACTCAATAGGAGGTAGGATTAGATGACCACACAGAATTTCAGTCTTGAGAATATATGCTTCTAGAATCCAATTTAAATGTTTAAAAACATATAAAAGTTCTTTAAGAATGGCAGTTTTGGAACTATTGGCTTACTCTTCAGTGGAATATCAATTCTCCTTTATGGCGATAACATATTAAAAAGTGCTTAGATAATGGGATCAGACTGACCTGAATTAAAACCCAATCTGCCACTCTTTACCTATGTGACCTTAGACAACTATTTTTACCCCTATTTCCTTATTTCTAAATGGAATATTAAGACCACATTACTGAGTTATCATTAAGCCTCTATGAAGCCCAAACTATTATTTATATTTGGTTTTTAAAAAATAGCCCATTCTTCTATAATAAAGTGCATAATTATAACAAATGATCCATCACCACCACCATCAACAACAAAACTCAGAATTTCTCTCTTGCCTAATTGTTTCCAAGTCACTTTTAAATAGCAAATAATGTAATGTACCCCCTTGCAAGTATGGCTCAGTTGGTTGAGCATCATGCCATGCACCCAAAGGTCACTGGTTTGATTCCCAGTCAGGGCACATGCCCCGGTTTCAGGCTTGATCCCCAATAGGGGGTGTGCAGGAGGCAGCTGATTGATGCTTATCTCTCTTTGGTGTTTCACCCTCTCTCTCCTTCTCCCTTGCTCTCTCTCTCTCAAATCAATAAAAAATAAATAAATGGCACATAATGTAGAAAGACTGACGTTGAAGAGATTCTCTACTTATTAAATCCATTTTAAAAATAGAAATAGTTTGGAAACTGTTTCCCCCTGTTGGGGTAGGGGCTGGGCACAAATGCTCTTTTCTTTTGGGTTTCCATCCTCTGGATAATTAGGAAACAAGAGGATTTTGTGCAAGAGAACATAGAAAAACATTTCTATATCAACAGGGGTGCTAGAGAGGCAGAAAGACCTTTATTTTTATTGGCTTCGGCAGCTTAGAGGAATTAGAAAGATCACCTGTGGCTTATCCAGTGAGGAGCAATATTGAGCAGCCCACAGGCAAGTGGCAGGGGCTTTGACAATAAGCCAGTTTAGTGCCAGATGCTCCCTTTATGCTTAAGTCCTGAAAATGACTGTGACACTAATCTAAGACTTGGAGTGGTTTTTTCAAATATTTCAATCAATAACTGTATATAAAATTAAAGGTAGAATTTTATAAAATATATTTCCCTATTTCCCCTCCTAAAATGAATCTACAAATATGGCAGGGCACTCTCGTACAGAAACACCATAGAACCCCTTTATTCAGGAAATGAATATTGATAAAACCCTGTCGTCTAATTGTCTAATTCACAGACCCTATTCACATTTTGCCAACCACTGCAACCGCGGTCCCACCCAGGAACACAGGTTGTGTGTAGTTGTCATGTTCTGTGTGTCTCCTTCAATCTGGAACAGTCCCTCAGCCTTCCCCTTGACAGTTGTACAGAGGACAACCTTCCCTTCTGTGGGACACCCCCAACTGCACTTTTCCTCATGTGCAGTCTCAGGCCATGCCTTCCTGGCCGGAATGCCACAGAAATAACACTGCACTTCACAGTACCTTGTCTCAGGAGACACACAAGGCCAACCCATTCCCACCACTGCTGACTTTAACCTTGCTCACCTCCAATTCAGTTTCTGTCTGTCAGATTTCTCCGCCATCTTTACCAAAATATAGAGAACATTTTCCCATTTTTATTTGATTATTTGCATTTAAATACATGGAGAGATATCCACATATTATGTAAATATTTTATCCTTTAAAGATCTTATTGCTTTTGGGCTCTTTCAACAGACAGAGCCAGGAATCATATGCCTGTATACATCTACACAGACACATGCACGAATATACGCATGCATACATACATAGCTATTTCCGTTTATATATATTTTTTAAAGTGTGAATTCATAACAATACTTATAACTCTAATTCAACACCTATGGACAGGTTAAATAAGATGAGGACTAAGCTTGTATTTAGCAAAGTGGAATTTCTTGGTGACTTTTCTAAGATATTTCTAATGAAATGGTGGAGGCCAAAATCTGTTTGAATAGAGTCAAGTGAGTAAGAGGAAGAAAATCAGAAACAGTGTGTAAGACAACACTTCAAAGAGGTTTTGCTGTAAAGAGAAAGAGAAAAACTCCAATAATACTCATTGGAGTTATTATTAATCTGGAATAAATAATAATATAGTATAGTTATATACAGATGTGAATGTTGCCAAAGAGAAGAACAAAAGTATTTTCCATGTGCAGTACCAGGAGATTAAGTAGAGTATCTGGGCAAAGATGCAGGTCAGTAGGTACATATGGAGGAGCTTGTAGAAATTTTCTTCTGAATGAGGAGAGACTAGGAATTAATCATTTGGTAGAGTGATCAAGTGAATGGAGATAAGGGATCTAGTGTGAGTGCCAGGCAACTACAAGTCCATTTGTTAGTGACCATGTCTTTAAAATTAGACAAGTTAGCATAACTGTGTATTTTTCTTTAGTCCCTTTTGGCTGCAGAGTTGAAATGAACTGACCCAAGTGAGAGAGTGGAAGGAAGATATTTTTAGAGCAAACTATGAAGGAAATGCTCAGAGAGATGGATGAGGACACAGGGAATTTTGTTATTAAAACTTTTGAGTTATAGAAGGCACACGAAAGGGCTTCAAAAAACTGTAGAGGCATAAAAGATGGGGTCATAAAAGGCAATATACAAAGCCATTTGGAGATTAGAGTGGGGGTTGAGCGATGATTTAGAATGTGGCAGTTCACACTCACAGAAATGAGGAGGTGATGAGATTAGGCCCCATGTTTTTATGACAATCATGGAAAACGACCGTGAACACTGACAGGGATGTTTGAGGTTCTCATTAGCCACATGCAGGTTTGGAGACCTCAACTGACTCCCGAGGTTGGTGGTATAAAATCCCACAGAGGCACCGTCTCCCCTGACCGCAAAAGCACTCTCTTAACCTCCACTCTCAGGCTCGCCTTCATTCCTGTCGACAGTGGTGAATGGACATATAAATGCCCTCATTTATAATGCACATGTGTAAGTGTGTGTGTGATAAAATAGATCTTGTTGGAGATGTTTTAGGAAATTAAACCACAACAGTAAATGTGACAGGGACACCCTCTTGGAGGGTAGTCCCCATTGTTGGTATCTGTCGCAGAATGTGGAAAATAAGATGATGTCTCTTTGGGCAGCCAGATGGATGTGGCCACCAGACCCTCCACTTCCCAATCTCTGTTCATAAGGGCTCCAGCCCCTTCTCGGCCTGGATCAGCAAGAATTGAGTTTCCCATGAGCAGAGAGAATGTTTGTTAGCATCTGAACCTGAAAGCATCCTCTGTTTCTCCATGTATAAATGGTGGTGCCTTGGTGTTGCAATGTTTGCAAATATGTAGGAAAAGTGGAGATTGAAGGCGTCCATACTGAACGCAGTTAAGACCCCAGAGCAGTTAGAGATACGGGCTCTGGCTGTGAGCTGCCTCTTTGCTCATCTTAATGCTATTATACGTGTGACTAGGGAAACTATGCTAAATTATTAGTAGTGACATTCCCTCCCCCCGCCACAAACCTTCTTATATGAGTGAACCCTGAGATTCCTTTTGCTGAGCAAGTTGATAGATAAGAATGCAATACTTTTGGAGGGGGCGGGGCTGAGGGGTGAGGGGGAGACACCAAGGAGATGATGCAGAAATCAGAGAAGAAGCAATACAGGTGACAGGAGCCTAAAAAGGCTGAAAGGGGAGGAGAAGGCAGACACATTGGAAGCTGGCAAGAACACTGGCAGTGATCTTAGAAAAATGAAAGTATCATGGAGATAGCTAAGTTGTTGAGATCTTCACTCTGAACCATGAGATGCTCACTCCCGCCCCTGTCCCCCTAAACAAGTTTCAATAACATTCTGCCTTAGGTTTGTTATTTTTGTCATCGTTGCTGTTTTTATTGTTAGATGCGATGAGATGGGAGGCTGGATTCCAGCCCGGCCTGCCCACGGAGGCGCAGGCACCAGCCTTTCTCCCTTGTTTTTGTGGAGGCTCCACTTTCTTTGGAGGCAACCACAGCTAACTTACGTATTTGATAAAGCCTTTCTGTCTAGCATATGGATATCACTGTATTAACATTATAGTTAGTACAGTGGGGCCTTGACTTACGAGTTTAATTCGTTCCGAGACCGAGCTCGTTAACTCAAATTACTCTATCAACTCAATGCAAAAAATCGGCCGAGAGACAGCTGGTATCTCAAAAAACTCGTTAGTCGGGACACTCGTAAGTCAAGGCTCCACTGTATTTCTGAATTTCCTGCCTTATGAATTTCAAATTCAAAAAATATATATAATAAAATTGGAACCTCACATTTTCCCGCACAGCTACAAGCACTCAGTTCTGTAAAGCTCCAACCCAAGCCTTCGTGTCCCCCTGCCCAGTGGTGCATCCCCAAGCCCAGCACCAAGGGAAACCTTGGGCTCTACACTGGACGGCTCAGTTGGAAATGTCTCCATTTTCTGAGCAGCCTTGGGTTACTAGGTTAAAATGCCTGTGTTCAGATTCTTCACCCGTAAAAACTGGGTGAAATACATCTGCTAAAGCACGTAAATTCCTTAGCACAGTGCCCAACAAATTCCTTAATGAATGCTAGCTAGTATTAAAGTTACAAAATTCCTGATTTTGGAACATTCAATGTGCTATTTCCCATTAGCTTTGTTCACAATGTTCTTACATATATATATATATATATATATATATATATATATATATATATATATATATATATATATATATATATATATATAGATAGATAGATATATATACTAGGGGCCCAGTGCACGAAATTCGTGCACTGGGTGTGTGTGGGGGGGAGTGTCCCTCAGCCCAGCCTGCCCCCTCTCACATACTGGGAGCCCTCAGGCGTTGACCCCCATCACCCTCCAATCGCAGGATCGGCCCCTTGCCCAGGCCTGACGCCTCTGGCTGAGGCGTCCGGCCCAGGCAGCGGGGACCCGCAGCTGCAGCGGCCCCACGATCGTGGGCTTCGCTTTAGTCCCAGGCAAGGGACCCCTAGCTCCTGGGACTGCCAGCTTCGACTGTGCCCAGCTCCCATCGCTGGCTCCACCCCTACTTCCTGCTATCACTGGCCAGGGCAGAAAAGGCACCTGATTTTCCGATCATGGCTGGGGGGCAGGGCAAAGGCGGCCCCAGGGCCGCCTTTGCCCTGCCCCCCAGCTCTTAGCTCCCCCCTGGGTTTCCGATCACTGTCAGTGGCAGGGGGCTTCTTCCTGCTTTCCCTTTCGCCTCCCTGCATTGTGCCTACATATGCAAATTAGCCGCCATCTTGTTGGCAGTTAACTGCCAATCTTAGTTGGCAGTTAATTTGCATATAGCCCTGATTAGCCAATGAAAAGGGTAGCTCGTACGCCAATTACCATTTTTCTCTTTTATTAGTGTTGATATATATATATATATATATATATATATATATATATATATATGCTTAATAGTTAGTTACTCATAAAATTGTATTATTTTTAAATGGAGTTAACTCTTCTCCCTATAGTTTCCATTATAATGCCTATTTTTTTTTTAACTTTATGTTGTTGTTCTAGCTGGTTTGGCTCAGCAGATAGAGCATCGGCCTGCGGACTGAAGGGTCCCAGGTAGATTCCGGTCAAGGGCATGTACCTGGGTTGTGGGCACATCCCCGGTAGGGGGCGTGCAGAAGGCAGCTGAACCAATGTTTCTAACTCTCTCTCCCTCTCCCTCTCCCTTCCTCTCTGTAAAAAATCAATAAAATATATTTAAAAAAACAACAACTTTATATTGTTTACTATGTTCTGCTTCTGCAACTTAATTCATGCTTGTTAGTTATTAACATCTGATACTCTTTCATTATTTTTCTTTCTATTGTTCTAATATTCTCTATCATAGTTGTAGAGTTGCATTTTCATCTCACATAAATTCATTCTCTAAGGTCTCATATTTTTTTCTCTAGCTTATTATTATTTTTAATCTTCACCTGATTATATGATTATTTTATTAATTTGAGAGAGAGGGAAAGGGGGAGAGAGAGAGAGAGAGAGAGAGAGAGAGAGAGATTGGTTGCCTCCCATAGCACCCTGACTGGGAATGGAACCTGCAGCCTAGGTATGTGCCCTGACTGGAAATCAAACAATAACCTTCTGGTGTATGAGATGACACTCCAACCAACTGAGCCACCTGGCAAGGGCTCTAACTTATTTCAGTCATCACACATATTTTGTGATTTTGGCATTTAAGAATTTCAAATTTTAATATTGATAAATTTTACAAATACTTACATTTCCTGAGAAATAACCACTATCCAGTACCGATCAGTATTGTCATTTATAGGTCAAGGATTGGTTTTCACTTGACAACTTGATGTTTGTGCACTTGCCACTAGGATTGTACAAAAATCTCACCTAGCTGAAGCTGGAGGGAAAGAGTCTAACATTTTATGTGTGTCATCAATTAATCAGTAATTTAAAAAAAGACAGGCAAGCAAATGTGCAGATAGATAGGTAGATAAACAGATGAGAGTACCATGCATGCTGCTCTATTATTTGGATTACCAGAATCTCCAGGAATCCTTCTTAGCAAAATGTCCCAAAGCTACATCTGTAATGCTAAAATAATAAACATACACCTGTCCGTAGCCTATTAATTCACTGCAACTCTCTCCTGTCTGATTTAATGACTGCTCAGCTCCTTCGGTTTCTCTAATACTCTTTCCTTTGGAACAAGCCTGAATTGATCTTCACTACTCATCTCTCTTGATGGTCAACCAGGATTATACAATTTACAACAAAAAGGTAAGCAAACCAACACTCACTCTTGATTAATTAAAGGAGGGTTAGGTTTCAGCAACAAGTTAGCCCAAGCTCAGAATGGCTTGGTTTAATAGACATTTATTTCTTGCTACATCAACAGTTCTGTCTGGGCCAATGAGTAGGTGTGTCTGTTCATGGACCCAAGAGCCCATCATTTCTATATCAGGCTCTCATGGTCACCCATTTAATGGCTTTTTGGAAGCTGAAGGGATGGCAGTGAGATGAACAGAGGAAAACTTGCCATTTTTGAACTAAGTTATTGGAATGGTTTCCAATGTTAAGTGATTAGAAACATTGTAATCTGTTCTGAGAGCCCATTTTTAACCTTGGAAAAGCATTTTAGAGGGTTCCTAATTGGTATACTATTTTATGACTTTTTATTTAACAAAGAATCTTACATGCTTTTAAATTTATTTTGCTAAATAGCATTTTGGGCACCGAGGCACAACTTCATTAAGTGATCTGCTCTCTGAAATAGGCTAATATTTCTTTTTAATAATCTAAAGTGGTAGCAAATAACAAAATGAAAGGAACAAAAAAATATGCCATAATTATAGCATGAGTGTCTCCACACTATAATAGACATATCTATCCTACCAAAACATACATATCGATGCCCTTATGTCCCTATCTCTGTCTCCAGGACTGAATGGCAGTATGATGGCAGTACTCTGTAGGGATAGCTTGCCTGATTCAATTATTTCTTATTTTTATATATTTCTCTATTAACCTAAAAAAAATTGGTAGCACACATACATAGAAATAAAAAGCTGATTTGGTGTGAAAAATGATAAAAATCTTACTCTGTCAATTTCTATTATACCCATGTCACATTTATTTTTTTATATTTTAACATTGTTAGTAATTTCTCTCACCTTGACCTGAAAGTTAAGTGAATACTGGACCTATGAGATGTTGGGGAGACTGGGCTTTGTCTTGGAGAAAAGCTTCAGAGAGTACTGGCTTGCTATCCATTGGTCACTATAAACTTCTGCCTTCTGGGTTCTGGTGTTTGCAACTTGAACTTGAGCTGGTGTAGAAGATTTTGGTGGAGATTTGGTATCTCCAGCATCTTCTAATTGCTCTGTGATTTTGATCAAACGTGGAACATCTCACCATTTATTTCCTTCCTTGAATCAACATGATGAAGAAACATAGATAGCTTTCTTAGTCTTTTACCTACCAGGCTTCCTGCCAGCATCTTTGATTTTGAACAATCTATTACAAAATTCTCCACATTGCTCTCCTTGGTGATGGCAATAGTGCAGATGAAATTTGTCCTCAGAGTGACAAGGCTGGCTCAGGGTGCCTCTAGAACTGGAAGGGCCTCAAAGCAGTGCGCTGGCAAGGCCAGATATCAGGGATCCATCTACCATGAGGACTCGGACTTCCTCACTTCCAGGCCAGCAAGGCCATACTGTCTTTTTCCCTCTCTAGTGTTTTGTGTCCTGTGTGTCACAGACATGAAACACAACCCGTTTGCCTTTTTCTTCTGTGTTAACCTGACACATAGGATGGGTTTTGGAACAAGCTGTTCCCCGAGTGCTTTCTGCAGAAAGGTGGAAAAGGAGTTTAACAAACGGGAGTTCCTATTCATAGGCAGTCTCTCCCCAACTCACTCCAAGCCCCAGAATCACGGAGGCATATCCTGCAGGGCATAGAAATGCCACTCACAAAGACAGTCTTTCCTGGCCATTTCTGCCCATCACAACGGAAATGCCTCTGGCCCGGACCACCTCACTGGTGTCATCTCAAACCTCGCAGTCCCAAGAAGTCCAGGGCCAGCCCCTGGCAGCTTTCTCTCACTGATTTTGATTGCAATGATGACAAAATCCAGATACTTTTCTATAACAGAATACCTGGAGGGTTCCTTTATCTCATCACTTTATGGAAGATACCTCCCTAAATTTTTTATACAATTAACTTAGCACAAATGCCTAAATCATATGTAACCAATTTCTAGTATAAACTTTTCATTCCTCTTAGCAGAATTTAGGTAAAACATTAAGCTAGTGCCTCAAGAATCCTCTTTACTAAGTTCTGGGAGAGGTTCATCTTCTTCAATCAGTCAAGATGACCTGGACCATATGTTGCTACCACCTGTTCTTGTCCAAAATGCTCTGTTCAAGAATGGCGATTGCTTGTGGTACTATTTCCAGATCATCCTCAACTGCTACAGCTGCAATATATCTAAGATTATAGGTACGAGATCTTATTGTGTGTTTTCAGAGATTGTTTCACCCCCCACAAATATTGTCCATTTCTAAAGGGCAGGAGTATTCTCCTGCCTTTCATTTACTGTCCATTCACTTGCCTATGGTTTTTGCCTATCTAAATGTGCCTGTGTTTTATAGCTCCCAAAGGTTTCTTATGAAAATAAAATATATATCAGTTTAATACTCACAGTTTTAGTTTCTTTTCCATTTTACATTATTTCTTGCAGTTGTTACAACAAAGATTTTGTGATGAAGCGGGTAGATATAATCCAAAGTTTAGTTAATAGTTTAGTCCCCCCAAAGAAGATTAATCGCTCAGCAAATGAAAACAGTGGTTTAGAGTCTAGTTTCTCTAGATAGGGCTAAACTAAGGAGTCCTGTATCTTCTGTCTGGAAGCAGTGTCAATTCAGAGAGATCTTAATCTTAATTACAGTACCACTTCTAATTAGCATATGACCCTGGGCATGTTTCTCATGATCAGTTTTCTAATCTGTAATATGGAGATACTAATCTATCTAAGAGCTTGCTGTAAGGACTGAATGAGGTTATTTATATTGAGCTGCTAAGACATTGCCTTATACCTAGTGAGTTAATAAATATCATCAATTAATTATCATTGAATTAAGACAAAGTCTGTGTTCTTTCATCTGGTCACTTGGATGATTTTTGACTTTTTCTGATATTGATTTCAGGGTGTTTTTTTTTAAACCTAATTTTCTTAAAAATTCCCTTGGAGAAATGCCTGTTTTTCAAAATTGAGTTGAGAAGGCATGGAATACATACTGGTCTCAAGAAGCCCTATCTGGATTCAACTCATTGATAGAATGCTAGAGAGTTAGTGTTTCAGTTCTGATTTACAGGACGTTCAGATAATCCAATCAAGGAGACAGAAAAATATGGCGGTGGGGATTTGGGGGGTAATTTTTGAAGACCCCACAGTTCCCGGAATGGTCCATGGCCATGGGGTCTCTTCTCTTACACTTTCTTCTCTCCTGCCTCGCCGAGGCCCTGCAGAAAGGGGGAGGCGAGACTTGTGCTGCAGAGACCAGGGAACGCTCAGGCTCCATGGGAACGCAGAGAATTGGTGTTGACACAGGGCCATGCCGAGGAGGAGACGGCGCTTTATGGACAGGCCCGGGTCCTACTGCACATCTCACCGTCAGTTTCTAGCTCTCTGCCGAGTGAGCGCGCAGGAATGTGCTGACGTGTGTGTTAAAGAGTCGAGATAAGAACCCGAATTTGCCACAGGGAAAGTGATAAACATCAGTAATAGAGGAAACATTTCATTTTTCAAAACTGTTAGCGGCTAGGGGAGATTAAAAAAAAAATCTATAAAAATGTATTTGCATGCCCTTTTAAATGTAAATCACCAAAAGGCAACATACTTAATAGAGGACCGCATGTTGAAATAGACTATATGAGTCAACTGCAGCTTCTTACTAATGAAAGAAATCATTTCAAAGTCCTTTGAATGTTCAAGTCATGGCGAATGGTTTTAAATATTTCTCACTAGTATTGATCCTCTGTGGTTGAGGAAAGGCTACCTCACAGGTGACATGCTGGTTTCTGAGGTTTAGGTTCTACCTTCTGAAATGATTCTCAGGGGGAAATAAAAGTATTTCTGCCCCTAAAAGAAAACAGATTATGTGACGCAGATGACTGTTGAAGAAAATAAGGTGAAAGTGAGGAAGAGGATGCATTTCAACCTTCCTAGAGTTGTTAATATTTGCAAGTATGAAGGTGCAGCTTATATTATCCCCTCTGGCATATACATAGTCACCAAGGATGAGGAATAAGAGCAAGTGTATGCCCAGAGATAAAATGCAAAACATCACCTTTAATGAAACCTTTTAGGTCTGCTTTGAAAGCTCAATATTTGAAAGGCAGTACTATGGGCAAGGAGAAATTCAAATGTTGTTAATATGCATAAATATACATTGAAGACATCAAAATTCCACTGACATATGCTTCTAAAATCAGTATTGCTGGTACAGTATCTCATAACTTATTCTCAAACATCTATGCGTATACTTCAGCATATTCTTCTAAATTGGGAAATAAAGCAGTTTTATAAGACTGAAAATGACATACAAAGATATATTTCTCACTTTCAATGACCTCTTTCATTTTGTTTTGTTAATCCTCACTGGAGAATATTTTTTCCAATGATTTGTAGAAAGAGTGAAAGGGAAGGAGGAAAGGGGAGTCAGAGAGAAGGAGAGAGATACAGAAAAACATCCATGTGAGAGAGACACATCGATTGGTTACCTCCGAACCAGAGCAGGAATAAAACTGCAACCCAGGTACATGCCCTGTACCGGGAATCAAACCTGTGACCCTTGGATGCATGGGCCAAGACTCCAACCACTAAGCCACATCAGCCACGGCTAATGACCTCTTTTAAAGCAATTATATGATATAGTATCATTCTTACTGGCATGCAAAAATAAGCAAGGTTTAGATTTTAAGGTGATCATATTATGCTTTGTCATTACGAAAAGGACTTTACATATACATGAAACGATTCTTATAAGTACTTTCCATTATCTTTTAAACCAAAACTTTACCTGGCAAATTTTATAGTCTCAAAGACAGAACAGATAGAACATACGGGAAAAACTACGTGGGTCACTACCACCTTGGGCTTTCCTCCCAGTATTTCATTGGAAGCCTGTATGTTGGGTCTGAGTGTTGTGCATATATTTGTAGCACTTCTCAAAACATACATAATTGTAGATAAGATGATCTTATAATTATCATCTTATATCATCTATACATTTTAGCTACAAAAATGTTAATATCTTGTCTGATACACTCTGAAATATCACCTGTATATCTCTATTCAATGCTGTATGAAGTATATGTAACTCTGTTTTAAAATTGAGGCCCTTGAATAGTCTTTAAAAAGTATAACCCATTTAAGAATGAAGGTTCTTGGATGGAAGATTAAACCATAAAATGCTAGGAGACCAAAACATGATAGTAAAGAGGTGCTGACAGTCATCAAATATTGTTTGAGAAGTAAAGTCTTCTCTTGAAAATGGAAAGTGAATCCCTTCTGGGTGGATTGTCACAGGTTCAGGACACATGTAGGGAACAGTGTAGACTCTCTCTCTAGTCATGTGCATGGAGTAGAAACCTGAACAAAAAGAGCGAGGAGCAGAGCTAACAGTGACATGAGCAAGCTGAGTGACAATGCCTAGGACTAAAAATAACACTTAAAAGCTTTCCAGAAGGACAAAGTTCATTAGGGTTTTAATATTTGAAGTTATTTGCCCTGGAGCTAACTATAGATTTCCTGGAGAAAAATTTAGAAACCAATTATGGGGTATTATTCTACTCAAGTACCAGATTCTACAAAAGCACTGGATGGGATATCTTTCTTGTTATTTGATTAGCCTTTCCTTAATCACTGACGGTGTGGAGTATCTTTTCACGTGTTTGTTAGCCAATAGATTTGAGGTATGTTATCGTATTTGGAGAATTGTTTATTTATATCATGTGCCCATCTTTAATTGGATTATTTGCCTTTTTATTGTTGAGTTATACGAGTTCTGTATATTTTTGGAAAAATAACAAATGTTGGCAAAGATGTGCAAAAATTGGAACCTTCATACATTGCTGATGGGAATGAAAAATGGTGCTGCCTCTGTGGAAAATACTTTGGCAGTTCCTCAAAAAGTTAAACATGGAGTTATATGATCCAACAATTCCACTGTTAGGTACATATCCAAGAAGATTGAAAACATATGTTCACACCAAAACTTGTACACTAAACATATGGTCACACAAAGTATTGTCCACAGCAATATTATTCACAATAGCCTAAAAAGAGTAGAAATAACCTTTAATAGATTAATGGATAAACAATATGTGGTATGTTCATATAATAAAACATTATTCAAGAATAAAAAAGAGTAAAGTGCTGATTCATATTACAACATGGATGAACCTTGAAAACATTACGCTTAGTAAAAGAAACCAGGAACAAACGGTCACTATTACATGATTTCATTCATATGAAATACATAGAGGAAGTACATTAGTGATTGTGAGCAAAAGGGGGGAACTGGGAGTGACTGCTCACAGGTACAAGATATTTTGGGGGGTTTTGATAGAAATGTTCTGGAATTAGATATGGAAATGATTGCACCGTGTTGTAAAATACTAAAAACCACTGAATTGTGCACTTTAAAAATGGTATATTTTATGTTGTATAAATTATATCTCAATTTAAAAAATGAGCTAGAATTACAATGGGCATAAATTGGTACCTAATTGGTACCTAAAGGTATATCGGTTCATTTGTAGATTCAATGATATAATTAGAGACTGAAAGTGAACTGAGCACATCTCTGAGGTCGCTGCTCCTGGTGAGTTTAGATTCAAGAGAGAGGTTCCTGTGTATCATCAGAGCCAGCTACGGACGATAGAAATCAGTTCCAAGGGGAAGAGTTCATTTCTGACAATACTAGTTGAGAATTTAGTTATAATTCTGCCAAAGATAGACAAACCAAAACAACAACCAAAAACTCTCTTGCAAACCAGGCAGTGCTTCCAGGGCAATAGCTCATTCTTATTCCAGATTTTTAAAAATACACAAGTTCTTGTAGAATTACTTTCTCATTCACAAGGTCCAGGTTGGTATTTTGAATTTTCTTTTAAAAGCTATTGTCCAGATTTCCTGGCAGCTCAGTTCCTTTTTGTTAGAGAGCATTTCCCTCACTGAGCTCTCAGAATTGTTTCTCTGAAAAAATGTCAACCCGTTATCTGAAAAGAAGAAAAACGTGTGCATATTTGGAGAGTGGTGGTAATTCTGTGATTTGGGGAAACTGCATAGGCTAACACTTCCTTGGAGAACCTACATAATTCTTATTGTCACATTAAGATTTTGAGAAGTCCTGTTGTAAAAACCAACCAATGCAAGAAAAAACAAGCCCGATCAGATTTGCTTAACCCAGTTTATTGCAATATTGCCATTGTCAAGGAATACAATTAACATTTTACCCATGTTCCTTTGACTATAGTTTGATAAACATTTTGGTTAGAGCTTAGCTTTGCTCCACTAATTCAGAGCTCCTAATTTTGGTTGGACATTTGAAAATGCATGCTGTTTTTAGAAACTTCAGGATTATGTTTAGTGCAAATAGATTTACAGTTGGCTGTTTATTATCTCTTTAGGAAAAAAAAAATGCCTTGGTCTACTTATCCCTGGGCAGCAGTGCAGTCTTTACAAACAAAGTAAAGAGAGTTAGTGTTTCACTCCCTATTTACAGATAATTGCTATCATCTCCAAAAGTGTTACTTTCAGAGTATGTGGCCATATCAGTGAGGTGAATTATTCTTGGAAAAATTTTAAAGGAATGTGGTTCTGTTTAAGAATATATTCAAGAAATGTAAACTTTTAAAGCTCACCTTACAATGTTAGAAATGATTTTTTGAAAAGAAACAAAACTCCAATACTTTAGAAAAAATGCTCTACATCATATTTATGGTTTTCCCCTCCCCTTACAATATGCACAATTGGGGAGCTTTATTTACTGATGGTTATGCCCTATTACTGACACTGAAATTCTAATTTTATACGAAATGGTGTTTACTTAATAAATGAATTTGGCAATGTAGCAGGATACAAAATTAACACCCAGAAATCTATGGCTTTTTTATACAACAATAATGAACTCACAGAAAGAGAAACTAAAAAAAAAAAAAAATGCCATTTACCATTGCAACAACAACAAAAAAATTAAGATACCTAGGAATAAAATGAACTAAGGAGGTTAAAGATCTGTACTTGGAAAACTACAGGACGTTGAAAAAAGAGATAGAAGAAGACATAAGCAAATGGAAGAATATACTGTGTTCATGGATTAGTAGAATCAACACCATTAAAATGTCTATACTACCAAAAGCAATCTATAGATTCAATGCACTCCCCATTAAAATACCAATGGCATACTTCACAGACCTAGAACAAACTCTCCAAAAATTCATCTGGAATAAAAAAAGACCCCGAATAGCCTCAGCAATCCTGAGAAAGAAGAACAAAGTTGGAGGGAGCACAATGCCAGATATCAAGCTATATTACAAAGCCACTGTCCTCAAAACTGCCTGGTACTGGCACAAGTACAGACATATAGACCAATAGAACAGAACAGAGCCCAGAAATCAACCCAAGATATTATGCTCAATTAATATTGTACAAAGAAGGCAAGACAGCCTCTTCAATAAATGGTGCTGGGAAAATTGGACACATGCAAATAAAATGAAAGTAGACCACCAATTTACACTGTACACAAAAATAAAATAAAAATGGATAAAGGACAGGAAACCATAAAAATCTTAGAAGAGCCCATAGGCAGCAAAATAGCAGACATATGTTGTAGAAATATCTTTATGATACAGCTCCTCGGTCAATGGAAACTAAGGAGAAAATAAACAAATGGGACTACATCAAAATACAAAGCTTCTGCACAGCAAAAGAAACCATCAGCAAAACAACAAGAAAGCCACTGCATGGGAGAACTTATTTGCCATTGTTATCTCCAATAAGGGTTTAATCTTCAACATTTATAGGACACTCATACAACTTAAAGAAGATAAAAAAAAAATCTAATAAAAAAATGGCAAAGGACCTAAATAGACACTTTTCAAAAGTAGACATACAGAAAGCCAAGAGACATATGAAAACATGCTCAAAGTCACTAATCATCCAAGAGATGCAAATCAAAATGTCAATGAGGTACCACCTCACAGAATAGCTATCATCAACAAATCAACAAACGACAAGTGCTGGCCAGGATGTGGAGAAAAAGGAACCCTCCTTCACTGCTGGTGGGAATGCAGATTGGTGCAGCCACTGTGGCAAACAGTATGGGGTTTCCTCAAAAAATTAAAAATGGAACTCCCATTTGACCCAGTAATCCCACTTCTAGGAATATATCCCAATAAATCAGAAACACCAGTCAGAAAGGACATATGCACCCCTATGTTCACAGCAGCATAATTTACAGTAGCTAAGATTTGGAAATAGCCTCAGTCCCCATCAGCGGACAAGTGGATTAAAAAATAGTGGTACATCTACACAATAGGATACTGCACTGCTGTAATAGCATGGATGGATCTGGAGAGCATTGTGCTAAGTGAAATAAGCCAGTTGGAGAAAGGTAAATATCACATGATCTCACTCACTTGTGGAATATAATGAACAACAAACATGAACTGATGAACAAAAAGAGATCCAGAGACATAGAAGCATCAAACAGATGGTTGAATTTCAGAAGGAAGGCAGGGGAGGGTAGGTAAGAGATCAACCAAAGGACTTGTATGCATGCATATAAGCATAACCAATGGACACAGACAGTTGGCAGGTGAGGACATGTGCTGGGGGGTGGGAGTGGCTGGGGATAGGTCAATGGGGGGAAAAGGAGACATATGTAATATTTTAAACAATAAAGAATTTAAATTAAAAATAAATAAATGGTATTCTTTAATTTCCTAGAAAATATCTGGAACTTGAACAGAAAATTTTGTAGGACAAAGCTTCTTGGCCCAAGTTAGTAATGTTGTCCATCACGGTCCAAGTGTATTGAGAACACAATAGTGTGGAGACCAGACCGTCAGGCTCCAGCTTGCAATTAGCTCAGAAATGTAATCTAACTTGTAAGCTTTGGAAAATACTGCTAAGATTTGTACTCCGGTCACTAATATTTTTCACAAATATGTCTGACTACTCAACTTCATCTATTGCCATACTTTAGGCAAGCAAAGTTTAACCAGATGTGATAGCTGCCCTCCAGAATCCAATAGTCTAGTGGGCAGATGAGTGAGCGTTATTAAATAGAATGGAAATTAACATTTAAATCACAAGAAGATGCTGTACACTCACTAGAATGGCTAAAATAAAAAAGTCAGGCCATACCAAATATTAGCAAAAATGGGATGCAACAGGAACTTTCATATATTGCTTAGAGAAGTATGTTGGTTCAAAAGGCATACTGACCAAGCAATTCCACTTTTCAGTACATATCTCACAGTGAGCTGCACATGCAGTAACCAAAACACTCACAGATACTTATAGAAGCATTATCAACACTAATAAAAGAGAAAAATGGTAATTGGCGTACGACGATACCCTTTTCATTGGCTAATCAGGGCTATATGCAAATTAACTGCCAACTAAGATTGGCAGTTAACTGCCAACAAGATGGCGGTTAATTTGCATATGTAGGCACAACGCAGGGAGGCGAAAGGGAAAGCAGGAAGAAGCCCCCTGCCACTGACAGTGATCGGAAACCCAGGGGGGAGCTAAGAACTGGGGGGCCAGAGCCCCTGCCCCCCAGCCATGATCGGAGAATCAGGCACCTTTTCCACCCTGGCCAGTGATAGCAGGAAGTAGGGGCGGAGCCAGCGATGGGAGCTGGGCACGGTCGAAGCTGGCAGTCCCAGGAGCTAGGGGCCCCTTGCCTGGGCCTAAAGCAGAGCCCAAGATCGCGGGGCCGCTGCAGCTGTGGGTCCCCGCTGCCCAGGCCGAATGCCTAGGCCGGAGGCATCAGGCCTGGGCTGGGGGCAGAACCAGTGATGGGGGAAAATGAGGGTCCCCTGCCCAGGCCTGACGCCTCTGTCAGAGGCGTCAGGCCTGGGCAAGGGCCCGATCCTGCAATTGGATGGTGATGGGGGTCAACGCCTGAGGGTTCCCAGTATGTGAGAGGGGGCAGGCTGGGCTGAGGGACACTCCCCCCCCACACACACCCAGTGCACGAATTTCGTGCACCGGGCCCCTAGTTATTAATAATAATTTTGGAAACATTCCAAATATCTTCAAATAATAGGTTGGCTAAATAAATAGTGACATATTTATAAAATACTTTGCAGTATTGTTTCTTAGCCGGGAGTGACTTTGGCCCCCAGGGACATTTGGCAATATCTGGAAGGCATTTTTGGTTGCCACAACTGGTGGGCTTCCTAATGGCATTTAGTGGACAGAAGGCAGGGACGCTGCTAAACATTACACAAGACGGGTCCCAACAGCCAAGAATTATCTGGTCCAAAATGTCAGTAGTCCTGAGGTTGAGAGACCCTGCATATTAGTTTTCTATAAAACTACAAGTTACCACAAACTAGGACAAACTACCACAAGTTTAGCGGCTTCAAACAACACAGATGTAGATCAGAAGTACAACGCAGACTAAAATCAAGCTGTTGGCAGCGCTGTATTCCTTTCTGGAGGGCCTAAGGGAGGGTCTGTTTACTTGTCTTTTCCAGCTTCTAGAGGACACCCACTTTACATTATTGCATCTCATGCTTTATTTCTGACTCCTGGATCACTTCCTCCACTTGCAAAGCTAGCAAAGCCAGCCTAGTCCCTCTCACACGGTTCTCTCTTCCACTTTCAAGGACTCTCGTGATTACCTTGGGCCCACCTGGAGACCACAGACTAACTACTCTATAGTACCATCAGCTGACTAGCAACCTAATTCCATCTGCCAATCACTTCTCCTTTGCCAGGTATTGTAACAGATTCACAGGTTCTGGGGATTAGGATGTTGACGTCTTTGGGGGCCATTATTCTGCCTGCCTCCCCCTGCTACACAGCAAACAGCACAGCGCTCATGGATCTCACAAACATGATGGTGAGTGGATAACACAATGAGTAGAGAATCTATGGCTCTGTCTATAGAAAATTCAAAACCAGGCCAAACTAAGCCTATTTTAGTTTGATGGAAATGGAATAACCATTCCCTGACTCAGCGGTAGCTTCCTGAGCACAGTACCGGTGGTGGAGCCAGCAGAGCCCAAAGCCTCCTGGTCACCAGAAAGCCTCCCCGTGCTGCACACTCTCCTGCTGGGGGCTGGGCTGGCTGCTTCCTGCTCGTGGAGTCTGGGGCGGCTTTGGGGGCTTTTCTAGAAGCTCACCCTCGATTCCATTGCTTCAGCCCTCCCCAACATGCTGGCAGCAGTTTAATTCTCTAAAAGAAGCCCTCTCTGCTTAAAGGAGCATGAATGGATTTGAATCTCTAAGGGAAAAGTCGCCAAAATTATGGAGCATTAGCAATAGCTCAGGCAAAGCTCTTGTCAGTCAGACTGAAGTATGAAGCATTGCTGTAATACTTTACAAATATTATGCCATTTAATCCTAATGATCATTGGGTATGATTGTCCTCTATCATAGGTGATGCGACTGAGAATCAAAGAGATTAAGTTGCTTACCTGCAGCTAGTAACGGTGGTGCCAGCCCGGAGCTCAGCAGGCCAGGCGCTTCTCCTTGCTCAGTCTCTGCCTCATTACCCTTTAGAGTTTAGAGCGGTGGCTCTCAACCTTGGCTGCACATTAGAATCACCTGGGAATCTTTTTAAAATCCTGATTTCTGGGCCTCATCCTCCGGAAATTCTGTTTTTTTTATTATGGGGTGAGGCCACAACATTAGTAACAAAGAAACAGAATTTCCGGAGGATGAGGCCCAGAAATCAGGATTTTAAAAAGATTCCCAGGTGATTCTAGTGTGCAGCCAAGGTTGAGAACCACTGATTTAGAGCTTGATTTCCCCCCTCAATTTATGAGACGCCAGGGTATATCAGTCAGAACACTTGGTTGTGAACAATAGAATCTGTTCTGGCTACTTGAATCCGAAAAGCAATGTATTTGAGAATGTGAGATGGCTAAGATGTTCACTGGGATAGTTTGAAAACAAAAAAGCAAATACTCAAAACTAAGCTCCTAGCAATAATATTCCAAAACACGACACAGAACTAAACTATGGAGGAAACTGTGCCCACTGCCTCTGTTGGGTGCTGCACACCAGAAACTCAGTGTGACTGGCACTGACGGCATCTCTGCATCAGGAACTCAGCCTCGCAGCCCTGGGATGCTACTGCTGTCCCTGCCCGCCTCCCTCCTGCATCCAGTCACTCCCATGGCTCATTTCTGAAAGACAAACAAACAAAACACGCATGCACGCACGCACGCACGCACGCGCGAGCACACACACACAAAAAGGCCCAGCAAGCATGTCTGATGGCTGTGCTCTGGGCACAGGCCTTCATCTGGTCTGCAAATCGGGCTTTTGACTTCTATTTCCACACTGGAGAGAGAATGATCATATGTAGACATTTCCCCCAAGACAGGGGAAACAATGGGGAATGAAGAATGTGATCCATGTCCATTACAAACAGGGTTGAAGTTTAGTCTCTACTCTCTTTTCTAAACACCGTACTGAATTAGGAGTTTACTAGTCCTGAGTGTTTTCCATCAGTAATTAGAGCTGGACACCATCTACTAATCCATTTTGAAAGCCTGTCATTGGCTCTGCACTGTTTAAAACAAGCTTCTTTTTGAGAGAAAATAAAAAGTTTAATGCAAAACCATAGTAGAGACTATTCACTTCACAAATTACCCATCTCACAAATGAATGAAACAAATGGTCATTAGCATGCTGCTGAGTTCTTAGTTCTGCACAATTTCATTTTAGTTTTGAGCCTATACAGGCTCTTATGTGTCATGTGTTTGTAATTGCATTTTTAATACTCAGATGTTAAAGTAATCCATGAAAATAATTGAAGAATTATGAATTGGACATATACATTTTAATCACCATGCCTTTAATTAGGCTCACTTTGTTTCTCTTCTGAACATATGATTTCCTGGCATGATTTCACTTCACTAATACTTTGTAGGCCTTTAAAAGACACTGTTAATAACCACAATGTAATGTAGGATTTCAAAGTTCCGCTTACTAGATATACATAGAAGAATTGAGTACATCTTTACATCAATCAAAAATCAATTCCTCTTTCTGAGCCCCCACAGTTGGTACTCTCCTGTGGACACTGACTTGAAACAGACCTGGTTAACACACGTCCTCTCTTCAGGATGCACATTTTTCTGAGGGTTAAAAAGTAATTTGTATTATTATTTTTTTGAATTTTTGTTACATATTACTCTTTTGTCTTTCATATATCAATTAGCTGCCAGGGCCTCATTAGCATAAGCATTTTAAGGTTTCTTTTAAGTGAGATGACAACCAGCTTTTTTTTTTTTTAATTGATTTCAGAGAAGAAGGGAGAGGGAGAGAGAGATAGAAACATCAATGATGAGAGAGAATCATTGATCAGCTGCCTCCTGCATGCCCCCTACTGGGGATTGAGCCCACAACCTGGGCATGTGCCCTGACTAGGAATTGAACCGTGACCTCCTGGTTTGTAGGTGGACACTCAACCACTGAGCCTTGCCAGCCAGGCTGATAACCAGCTTTTTATTTCCATTGTTTATTAGGAACGAACTAAAGGTTGTCCCAAAATTCACGCAAGAAGTAATTTTGATAGAAAACACAGGTTTATAATTAAAAATTGTAAATTTTTTATTGATTCATAAAGTATATAGTATAGGGTTATGTAAGGAATACCATATCGGGTAATTGGCCTCCACAGCTTTGCTGGCACATACGCACTCTTTTGTTATTGCCTGAGCAGCCACATTTTTGAAGAAGAATGGTCTGATGATGCCTCCAGCCCAAAATCCGCACCGAACAGTGACACGTTGTGGATGCATTTGTTTCCCAACAATCACTCGTGGATTTTCTGAGCCCCAAATGCGACAATTTTGTCGATTGACCAAGCCATCAAGATGAAAATGAGCCTTATCGAAATTCAGCCACATATATGCAAAACAGTCATGGAAAATTTCAACAAAAGAGTGTGTATGTGCCAGCAAAGCCGTGGAGGCCATTTACCCTATATGCTATTCCATACATAACCTTATACTGTATACTTTATGAATCAATAAAAAATTTACAATTTTTAATTATAAACTTGTGTTTTCTATCAAAATTACTTCTTGCGTGAATTTTGGGACACCCTTTATAAGCTTGCCTTATATTAAGAAGCAGTAAAAAAGGTACTTAATTTAATGAAATGCATGACCTTTTTGTGATGTATCAGATAAGTTGCAGATGCTGAGAATATACAGCAAGATGTTAGACCTCTTAACTTAACACTTGTAATTAAACAAGACAGACAGACAGACACACACACACACACACACACACACACACGGAGATAATTACATAAATAGACTATTAAGCCACTTAGTGAGCTAGATATCAACATTCCCTGTTACAAAATCCTCAGCCATCCTATGTCCCCTCCCCCACCTCAGTTTTCATGTTCCAGGTCTCCTTTCCCTTTAACTAAATTTCTTGAGAGAGTTGTTGTCTCAAGTTGTTTTCATTTTCCACTTTATCTAAGACTGTGACATGTGAATTCTGCTCACCTCTTACCCACAAGGTCATTGGAACATTTCTCACCAAGGTCACCAAAGCCACCTCTTACTTGATCCCTTTACCAGAATTTAACACTGCTGACAACTCTGTTCTTATTGAAACACTTGGCCCTTGATTTCCCTGACACTTCACTCTCCTCACTTCCTTCCTTTGTCTTTCTTTGGACATCTTATGTTGGCCTTCTTTGCAAACTCTTTATGCCTGTCTTTTTAGGCTGTTTCTTGGGAGTTGGTCCTACTTCTCCTCTCTATACATTACCTGGGACATTTCAACCAAAGCTACTGCTGAAATGATCATTTACATACCAACGAATCCAGCGCGTCTTCATCACATGTGTGTGTTCTGAGCTCCACACCCACTATGGGGCATGGTATCGGCACTTAGAAGCACCTGCACCGCTGAGACACAAACAGCATTTCAAGCCATCACCTCATTAGATTTATAAGAACCTTTTACCATTCTCTGAGACGTTTCAATGCTTGTAACTCCCCATCTGGAATTTAATGAGGATGTGATCAGAATGTAGATTCTAATCTTGAAGTTCCTACAGTGAAATGATTTTGCTTTGAATGTCCTACTCTTCTGACAAATGCTATGATCTAGTTTGGACTGAAATCCATCAGGACCGTACACCACAGCCCTCCAGTGTGGTTCACACAAGGATAACTTCACGCTGACAGGCCTTGAAGAACAGAAAGTAATGGGAACTCTACATGTCTTGGTGACATTTATGAGAAATCACTTCACACTTATAAATCTAATGGTTTTTATCTCTTAGGAAAAAGAAAGGTAACATTTATAAATTTTAAGCAAGTAAAATAGGGCTTTTCAGAAAAATTTTCTACATTGTAGCAAATGGAACATGTACCATTTCTTGAGTTCCTCTAAGAAATACATGTCTGAGCTAATGCCAGTTTATATTAATGGCATTAATATAAACACAAGACACTGAGCCTTCTCTTTGCGACAGTGAAAATTTGAAGGAATTTACCTGTGAAACCATTTGGGCCTGGTGCTTTATGTGGGGTAGATGCTTAATAACTCTCTAATTCCTCTATAGAGAATGGTCTACATCAACTTTTTAATGCTAATAAGATAATTTATAATCTGCCAGTATCCAACAGTCCTTCCTTACTCAAGGGTGCCTTTGAAAAAGTAGAAAGAAGGGATACATGTGAGTGTTATCACAGTGTCTCTCTGTCAAGAGTTTAGCTCAGCTACTTCATGGTATTGCCGCCTTGGCACCCATGTTATTTGGCCAAGCAGCCTGCAGTGGCTTTAAACTCAAGCAAGAGCATGAAAGCATAAGATTTCTCAAACCCTCTTGTGACCAAGTCTCCCCTGCCTCCAGTGCCTTCCCTTGGACCCTTAAAGAAGACACCACTGTGGAGCATAGCCAAGACCTTCCTCTTTTGATTTGAATTGACCAATCTGGCCTCAGCCTTGGAAGCACTGCACCCAAAGACCCTAACAAAGGCATGCACCCTACGTCCTGCCTCTCTCTGTCTGCACGTGAGCCTGAGGCGGTGTGCCAGGGCCTTCCTCCAGAATCTGCAATTGATAAACAATTTAATGTCTCTTGTGGCCTGATGTTGAACTGCAGCAGCTCACCATCCAGCACCCTGTGCTCCACGCAGGAAGTGTTTACTTGATAAATTCATAACATTCTTCCTAATGGGACCTGACCTCTTTCTCCAAAGTGCTCTGAGTTTTGATCCGATGCAGGCATGAGACCTAGGTAGAGATTTGGACTTTCTACTTTTGTGACACAAGTCAGGCCTCACCAGACGTGGAATTTGGGATTTTTACAATTCAAGTAAGACCAAATTAGCTTTCTGATTATTTTATTTGGGTGGGCCACTATAATTATTTAAATATTCTAGAGAATTCTGAGTGTGCAATCATTCCCTAAGATGCTAACTCTTCCTACCCTTCTGCTCTATTTGCCAATATCTGGCTTCTGCCCACCAGATACCTCCATTATTGCTAAAATCACAGGGTCCAATTTTGTTCATTTTAACGGCTGCCCTTTGCACTAGAATTGCTGGCCTAGAATAAACAGCCAGCAAAGTTGATTTAAAGATTCTAGGGCTTCTCTCATTAAGCTATTCCTTCAGAAATTACCCAGTTAGCCTAGGTTTTCCAATTTATTTTCATAGAAGTCTGAAAAGCAGTATCTTAAACCATGATGGAGGAAGGACTGACTTTTCCATCTGCCCATGAATGCCTGGCCTGCTTTATCCCTCTCACTGGTGGCAACATGTGGGAAGAAGGAGTGTGGTCAACGTTGAAAGAGATCACATTCCAGGAATGCCGTGATTGAATGCAGCTGGAGAGACACTGATGAAGATATATTGTTCTACATTTTATGCTATAAAATTTTAAGTGATAACTTTAACGTGACCAGAAGATAAATTACTGGTCACATTTCCCTACATACTCTGGGTACACATGCATTTGTGGCCACCACTCATGAAGCTCAGTAACCTCTTTGAGAGGATCACTGGAAACCAGTGATCATATCATTGATTCCTGGACCACATGAAGAATGACGAGTGTTACGAGTAATGATGAAACAATCAATTAATAAAGGATATTATGAAATTACAGAGGCAAATTTTGTTTCAATACAAAATACAAAAATGGGTTCTGAAGAGTGTGGCATTGTCTGTAATAACAGTGTAGCTACCTCTTTTTTTGCAGTGGGAGGTATGAAATTAGACAGGATGGTGTATGTGGCCATAAGGGTCACAAGAAGGGGTTCTTGGGCCCTAACTGAAAGAAATGGTGTATGAACACCATGAATCCTCTTCATGTGCACTGACTGGACAATCAGCAAATGTGTAAGTACTTCTCTTCTTATTACTCCAAATCTCCATGGGGATATCAATATATCTCATGTGCCAATACATTTTATAATAATTGTTTTAAATCAAACTATTTATACAGAGAGATGCCCCATACAAAATACTGGCCCAGGGCCCCTCACACCCAGGGCCCTCACACCCTGGCAAGAGGTGTCATTGATCAAGCACTGAGGACCCACACTGTGCCAAGCACTCTACAGCTGGTCCATGCAGTAACATTAATCTCTGACTCACACAACCTCTCCATTGGGTAAATTTTTTTAACCATCATTTTAAAAAGAGGAACAATTGAGTCTCAAAGAGCTAAGCAACTTGTCCAAGGCAATAAGAGTCAAACGTGGATTTAGTTCTGGTTTATCCAATTTCAAAGCCCAAGCTCTTTCATACTAAGTCAAGAACATGAACAACAACCAAGTAGAACTCCTCAGAGGAGCTATTGGAAGGTAATACATGTGGAAATAATGCCTCTATTACCCCAGATATCTTTTGGGATCACCTCATGTGAATGGCTTAAAAGAGTATGTAAAGCATGAAAATTACAAAAAACAAACAGATAAAAACCATTATCCTTACACTTAGGGACAGTCACCACTGGCCCAAAGTCTCTTTTGTTTTGCCTGTCTCACGTGCTTGGCCCTGTGAAGCAAGAATGGTAGAGGGTTATGGCAAAGTATGAGAGGTTAGATGATACTGGGCCTAGTATTGGGCATACATTAAGAAGGAGAATGGCAGGTTAAGGTTCATTTGTGTGCTCTCCGCTAGCAATGAATGTAGTCAATGACATAGATTTAATTGGCTGAAGGCTATAGAAGAAAATTGCTGGACATCAAATTGCTGGACATCAAATTGCTGTACACCAAGGTCCACCTATGTGGTATATTTAACTTTTCAGAGCACTTTAATGTGAATTATATAATGTCATCCTCGTCGGCAACTTGTCAGCTCTGGACTTTGTGTTTGTGGTTTGCAAACGTATACTCGTAGAATGTTAATGCTGGTAGGACTCAAAAATCACTCCTTTCATTTACAAAGGAGGAAACTAACACTCAGAAAGGTTAAATGATTCACACTGTGCCATATGGTGGATTAATAGAGGAACCATGACTACAAGCCCTGTTTTATTTGCAGTGATATAAATTTATATGCTTCTTTGGTTTTGAACATTGATTTTTTTTTTTTGCCCCCGTCCCTCTCCTTAATTTTAGATGGGAGCTTTACCAGTAATTTCAGTGGGGGTTTGTGGTGGGAAGCAAAACAGACTCTTTGTTCAGTAATTGCTACACACTAGACTTTTAAAATACTCTAATAAAAATGAGGTTAAGAGAAAGGGCTTTTCAGAGATGTAGCTGCTCTTGTGGGCTTGCACCCTGCCTTACTCATGACGAGTTTTAAGGGTTTGGGTGGGGGCAGGTGCCTATAAACACAGTTCCGTGTACGGATTCAAGTGTAAGGGCATCATGCCTCCGTCGGAGCAGCAGCAGCAGCTATGGGGCAGTTCCTCTTCTCCCAGATGCTGGAGAAGCAGCACGAAATTGGCATGATGGGTTTTTAGAGCCAGAATAGACCTCAGAGAGCTCCGCTGAAATTTGACCGGTTAAATTCTAAGTCATTTTCAAACTGCTCACTTTCGTGAGTGGCATCTCACTGCTTAGACCAAATACAGGGCTACACTGTATTTGTAGTTCAGCCTTTTCTTCTGTGGAACCTGCTCTATTTTTTTTATATATATCACATTCTTTTCATAATCATTCTTTTTTGCTTGGGGCACAAAATAACTTGCCCCATGATAGTTAGCTCAACACCCAAAGCTTAGGTCACAGCACTATGCGACACTTATTAGGGGCATAGATGACTCCACAAATGTCACTGTCCTATTTGGCTTTGAATCATTTCATCCTCAAGCCTGTCTCAGCAAGTAGGAAACAATACCCCTCGCAATAGCAAAGAAACACAAAGGCACCGTGTCCTTTTGGATTCCAGATAGGCCGGGAACACGTGTCCTTTCTAGCATCCTTGCACATGCTAAGAGCCAAAAACGCCGAGTAATGAAAGTCCAAGTTTACACCATCACGTCTTTATACGCTTTCACACATGCAGTCATTGTGCTGCCGAGGCAGTCTGGGGGCAACGAGAATGAAAGAACAAAGCTGTCTTTCTTTGGCAGGGCTCTTCACAGCTTCCAGAGGATTCCGCGGTGTGCTCACTCGTTTGATCATTCCAGTGTTGTGAGGAAGGCGTGAAATGACTCATTATTTTTTAGTGGATGAAGAACTTCAGGCTGAGCGGGTGACTTGCTCGAGGTCACACCAGTGGTAACTGACTAAGGCTGCTGCCTCCTCACCCGGTATCTTGGCTCATTGATTTTGGGGGGAAGACAAATTTGACAGAACTGCCTGGTTACAGGAGGTTGAGTACTCGGAAAGCTGCCAGCGATGACCTTGTAAATAAATCAAAGCCAGAATTTCACTTTTGCTTTAGTTATTAATTTTTTATAGCATAGATCCACTTTCAATTATTTTCTTAAGCCAAGTATATGTCAAAAGAAAATCAACATTTACCTGCTCAACACCCTCAGCAGCTGCCAAACACCCCAGCATGGAGTATGAATAGTTTGGTCTGACTCACTTTTATGAGCCTGAAAAGCACTTCCATTTACCTCTGCCTGCTAAAATGTTCCCAGTTCTTCCAGACCTCTCCACAGATCAAAACTCTGATCCCCTCAGCCAGGTATGGTCCCTTCTTCTTTCAAACTATCATTGTACTTTACTTGTGTTCATTTGTTGTTTTATACTTTCTATGTGCTGTGCAATTCGTTGAACAAGGAGGCCACTGCACTCGGGTGGCTCTAAGGCCAGAGCAGCCTATGTAAGCAAACTGAGATCTAAGCCTCGAGATGATGAAACCAAAATGCTAAGGACAACAGTTCATGGCCAACAGGTGTTACACTATGGTCAATAGATAATTTCTTTTCTGTTTCTGCCCTCTCTCTCTATACGTCTTCCCCTGACTCCTGTCCGCAGAGCACTCCCACCACTTCCAGACTGGCACTGTCCGATTCGAATTGATTTTTGTTTAAATAAACTCTTAAAATGTTTAACATGCCTCAGTTTATCTTGAACAGTTCTGGTGTTGGAAGAGGGAACTAAGAAGACCCCAGAGGCCCTCAGGAGCCACGAGCAACCAGACGAGGTACGAGTTGAGCCCCTGGGGCTCTGCTCTCTCGCTGCCTCTGGAGGTCGTGGGTAAGTCCCTCTGAGATCCTAGCTCGGCAGCTTTCTTTCTGTTCTGAGCTTTCATGCTTCACTGGAGCATTTCTTTTTCCAGAAACTGACCAGAGTTGAACTGGGTCTGCCTTCATCTGGACCTGGTGCACTGTGAGGCTCAAGTAAATAACATTTTGTCTTAAGGCTAAACAAGTAGTTTAAGCTTACCAAAGATAATTTTGAATTACAGTGGCCACAGCGAAGAGCTTTTAACCTAGATAAGCTTACCCTAAAGAAAAAGGGACTCAGCCAAGTACTCACTATGAAGAGTAGAGGAAAAATTATTTTCCCTGCTCTATAGTTTCTGGTGGCTGAGACAAGACCTGCTGGGACACCCCGCTCACTCCAGATCCTGAGGACAGACAGCATCCTGGGAAAACTGGCAAAAATCGGTTAGGGTAAGAGCACTTTCATACCACAGTCAGCTCTGCCAGATGAAAATTTCATCATGTCCCCTCTTTTCCAAATTCAGATAGGCAGGGGAAAAATCTTTGTGAGAATTGGACCTTTGAATTTTGACTTGTGAATTTGGTTTGGATACCCTCAGTGGTTATGAAAGGGATTTTTGAGGGTGAAATAGGCAGGTTTAGGAAATTTTAAAAAATTAAGGGGGTCCATGGAAAAAACACAGGGCTACAGAGTTGCAAAAGGGTACATTTCCATAAGACAAGGGAGCAGCAGAAGTTATATTTCCATAAGATAAGGGAGCTGCAAAAGGTACACATCTACACTAATAAAAGAGAAAAATGGAAATTGGTGTACGGCGCTACCCTTTTCATTGGCTAATCAGGGCTATATGCAAATTAACTGCCAACTAAGATTGGCAGTTAACTGCCAACAAGATGGCGGTTAATTTGCATATGTAGGCACAATGCAGGAAGGCGAAAGGGAAAGCAGGAAGAAGCCCCCTGTCACTGACAGTGATCGGAAACCCAGGGGGGAGCTAAGAGCTGGGGGGCAGGGCAAAGGCGGCCCCATGATCGGAGAATCAGGCACCTTTGCCGCCCTGGCCAGTGATAGCAGGAAGTAGAGGTGGAGCCAGCAATGGGAGCTGGGCACGATCGAAGCTGGCAGTCCCGGGAGCTAGGGGTCCCTTGCCTGGGCCTAAAGCGAAGCCCACGATCGCGGGGCCACTGCAGCTGCGGGTCCCCGCTGCCCAGGCCGGACGCCTCAGCCAGAGGCGTTAGGCCTGGGCAGGGGCGGAGCCTGCAACCGCAGGGAGCTGGGGGTCCCCTGCCCAGGCCTGACACCTCTGCCGGAGGCCTCAGGCCTGGTTAAGGGGTTGATCCGGTGATTGGTGATCGGAGGGTGATGAGGGTCAACTCCTCTGGCCAAGGCACCAGGCCTGGGTGGGGGGCGGAGCTGGGGATTGGAGGGATATGATGGTCCCCTTGCCCAGGCCTGAAGCCTGGGTCAGAGGCGTCAGGCTTGGGCGGGGGGTGGAGCAAGCGATCAGAGGGAGATGGGGGTCCCCTGTCCAGGCATGATTCCTGGGCCAGAGGCCTCAGGCCTGGGCGGGGGCCAGAGCCAGTGATCAGTGGGAGATGGGGGTCCCCTGTCCAAGCCTGACACCTCTGGCGGAGGTGTCAGGCCTGGGCAAGGGGCCGATCAGGCGATCGGAGGGTGATGGGGGTCTACGCCTCTGGCCGAGGCATCAGGCCTGGGCAAGGGGCAGAGCCAGCAATCAGAGGGGTCTGGGGGTCCCCTGCCCAGGCCTGGTGCCTGGGCCAGAGGCATCAGGCCTGGGCTGGGGGCAGAACCAGTGATGGGGGGAAATGATGGGGGGCCGATCCTGTGATTGGAGGGTGATGGGGGTCAATGCCTGAGGGCTCCCAGTATGTGAGAGGGGGCAGGCTGGGCTGAGGGACACTCCCCCCCACACACACACCCAGTGCACGAATTTCGTGCACCGGGCCCCTAGTCTATATATAAAAGCCTAAGTGACCGGCTGACTGGCTGACCGGCAGATAGCTATGACACACACTGACCATCACAGGCAGACGCTCAATGCAGGAGTGGAAACCACAGGCATGGAAACATGGAACAGACTGATGAATCTCAGAGGGAAGGGCGGAGAAGGGAGGGCGAAAAGAAATTAACCAAATATCTTATATGCAAACTAGAGGCCCGGTGCATGGATTTGTGCACTGGTTGGGTCCCTCAGCCTGGCCTGCGGGGATCGGGCTGAAACCACCTCTCCAACATCCCCTGAGGGGTCCTGGATTGCGAGAGGGTGCAGGCCAGGCCAAGGAGTGCACCAGGCCTCTAGCTTACAAAATAAAGGGAAGGAGGAAGAAAAGCCCAGAGGGAATAGAACAATAAGGGAGAAGAAGGAGGGAACTTCAAGTATTTCATGTGAGACTTGAGCCCAGGAGTTGCTATAGTGACCACATAAAAGGGGGAAGAGTGACCAATCAGAGGGGATATTGAGGCACAAAAAACTGCAGCCTTTATAAACCATGGTGTGCCGGGCCAGCACAGCCAAGGGTTTGGTGAGCCTGAGGGTGGGGAGTGGCAAAGGATTAAAGAAAAGACAGACAAAGAGAATAAGCTGGGGCTTGGTGGATCTCCTGTGCCTGCCTGAAGCCACAGAGAGAGATCTAGACAGCAAGCTAGGCTTTATTTCACAGCCAGAGGTAAACAAGGTAGTCGTCACCATAGTTACAGTGTTCTTGTGAGTTTCACTTGTTTTGGCAGCACTTGCTGCACCTCCCACAGCCCATTAGCTACCCAGGAAGGATCTAGGGCACTCATAAGGTCAAGCTTAATTATGCTTAGAGGGCTCTGCCCTCTAAGCTGGGACTTGCTTGTGGCTTTGCCGGCAGGTCAGTCCGAGGCTTAACCATATAGCCGCTCCCTACACCATGGGAAAAGGGACTGGGTGGGACTCTTTCCCCCTCCCCACGTGGGAGTCTGTACTCGTTCTTCAATAAATTCCCACCTTTTACTATACCACCTTTCATCCGTGGTTTCATTCTTCGACTCCACCAGACAAGAGCCGGGGAGACCATCCTCCCCAGGGGAACACTGCGCGTTTCCAGTCCAAATTTCCCATTTCAGTATGGACCCTTCTCCTCCTAGATCAACTCCTGCTTTCTTCGTCTCATTTTGTGTCCTGAGACCTTGGCCTTCCTGGGGCACGCAGGTTGTGTGTGGGTTGGCTACTCAACGTCAGGTTGGGGGCCCCAAAGTATGGCCAGACAGAAATGTGGGTTACACTCCATTTGTGATAGGCTCCTACCAGCTACTGCCAGCTCTCAGGGGATCTGTCTCTTGCCTTTTTCCGGTTATTTTCGGAAGTGGCTATGGATCTTGGGGGAGTAGTACCTTACACCCTCTCTTTGGGGACATCTCTTGAGTTCATAGTGTTGTTCAGTACTGCCAGGGATATTTACTGTTGGCTTCGCTGAAACCTGACAAGATATGCAAAAGTATTTTTTTTAAATCCTCACCTGAGGATATTTTTCCATTGATTTTTAGAGAAAATGGAAGAGAGAGGGAAAGATAGAGAAACCTGGACTGGGGAGGAACCTGCAACCGAAGCACATACCCTTAACCGGAATCGAACCCAGGACCCTTTGGTCTGCAGGCCGAGGCTCTATCCACAGAGCCAAACAGGCTAGGGCTGCAAAAATATTTTTAAAGTAGCTCCATGGTCAGAAGTTGGTCAAATTGTTAGCTGACATTCAGAGCCTGATTGGAACTTTTTTAATGCCTTGTTCCCTAAGCTAAAGTGAAACCATGTCAAGAAGGAAAGAAAAAAAAACACTCCGAGATCATTTTTGAAAGGCTAAAGACACACAGCCCTAGAACATCAGGCTGTTTGGATTCCATCTTAGCTGACGTTCTCCCTGACGTAAAGAAGCAAGTGAAAGATAATGTAGTTGGGTGGGTGGGTCAACCTCTCGATATCATTCAGGCTGCAACCCAATTCTTAGAGGAATGGAAACAACTGTATGTCTTACACACTGAATCTACAATGTGGTCAAAAAAGGGTTCTATGGAAAGCAACCGCACAGGGCAGGTCTGGTGGGTAGTCACACCCCAGGCATATAACTTCCTTAGTCAAAGGTTTATCTTTGCCTTACACCAGCCCTGTCCATTGTCTCTGCGTGTCTAGGTTAACCCACCTTTAGAATGCCTCCTTTCTCCACATTATCTTTATCCGGTCCCCCCACCCCTTGCTTCTCCCACCTCCGTGTAATCTTCCTTTGTGGCCTCCTTAATTCCAAATGTACAAAAGAAGCTGCAAACTGCCATTCTGGGAAGCATTTTCTCAGTCTGCTCAGATCTTCCTTCCAGGCATATTCTCTGTTTGACTCAAATAAATTTTTATGAAATTTCTCTACAGATTTGGACGTTTCCTACCCCCCCGGCAAAAACAGAAATGCGCCTCTAGGAACAGTTCAAACCCCCTTATCCTTTTTACCAATTCCAAATCCTCCCCTATTCATCTCAGAAGGCTTGTAGAGATTGTACATGATCTGGATTTAGGAAACAGAGCCCTATTTGGAGAAATTTACATCCGTTCTCTGTGCTTTTGTGTGTAAACATCCTAGTCTCTAGGAATCCAGAGCCAGCTCTTGAAATGCAAACTTTAGGGAGGCAATTATTATTAGAAAGAGAGAAACAAGAAGTTATTTGGAAGTTAGGTGAATGAATGAAAAATCTAAAAAGTCTTTTCCATAAATGTTAATAAGAAGCTTTAGCCATCTGAGCAGACAACTTGCCTCATTTCATCTGCCAGAACACCATTTGCATCCAGCTATCCTTTTATAAACTAGGGCGTTTTTCATTATTGTATTTGTCTTATGATTAAATTTTTAACTGGTTAAATGAAAAAAATCTTAGTGATTTATTTTTTTAATTTAAAAGGCTTCTGTGTCTGTTATTATGTTTATGTATGTCTCTCTATATAAATGTGTGATATTTTTCTACCTCTGTATAGTATTGCCAAAGTTAATTTGTAAAGAGCTCTATTTCATTGGCTTAATAAATAGTGAGTGCCCACATAAATTAAGTACACTCTCAGCAATCTAAAAGCGAATCCTGATATTCAAGTTCACATGATCTAGGATAATCTCTGGTAAATAAAATTTAGCTTAAGTTTGCTGGCTTAATTAAAATGAGCATGTCTTCAGCAGTCTCAGCTTTAAATGTAATGCAGACATACAACTTCTATTCTACCTGGGTGTTCAGTCATAGTTCATGTTATTGCCTACTAAATTTGTCAGGAAGAAAAATACTTACAAAGATGGTTAGCTGCTTAATGAAATTTTCGTGAACAAGCCAACCATAATTATTAAGAACAGGTTGATATAAGTAAGAGAAAAGGTTATAAGTAAACTCTTCAACAATATTTCTACTTAAAAATATTTTCCAATATCTTTTTGGTAGCTTGAAATCTTAAAGTTATATGATTACATAAATTAAGTTAAATGATGGCTATTCATTGAATAGATAATTTTCATACAAGAAAATACTAAAACATTAATTACTGAACTTGGTTTATCTATTCTTGGCAAAGTATACTTTTTCCAACTAAACATGGGGCCTGGAACTGAGCTACAACTGTTTGTAGCCTTTCAGAAAAGCTGCCTTCAGAGAGGATAAAGCTAAAGGCATGAGCTGTGAAGTTACTCTATCTGAGTGTGAATCCCGATTCAAAGGTAACTACATAGAAAAGTTCTTAACCCTCCTGTGCTTCCATAGTAATTGATCACAGAGATATTTTATGACTAAATGCAATAATTCTTTGCAATACCTTAAAGCAATTACAGAGCCTAGAATGTACTAACTGTCAACTAAAATGAGCAGTTTCTAATTTTTAATAGAAATTATAAACCCAATATTTATGTAAAATCCCAATGTTTATGTAGATAACTTTGTCAAAAATTTTAATTATAACTGTGTATTTAAAAAACATTAAAACCCCTGATCATCAATTTTCAGTCTTTGTGAACTTTCTACATCAGTGTCAATGTTATATAATTAACCTATTAGTTAATGAGCATGGAGCTGTGGTAGTGACTAAAACCAAAAACCTCTTGGCTACTGTGGTTCATTCATTCTAGTGTTGGTGGCATGTGAAGTGGGAATGAGGGAGCAATGGGTAGGGTGACAGACAATAAACAGACAAATAATGTATGGGGTGATAGGTTCTATAGAGAAAATTCACTTGGTTAAGGGGAGATGAACACCTTGGGTAGGATGAGGGAAGATAGACTATTTTATATGGAATGGTTAGAGAAGGACTCTGAACAAAAAAAAAAGGAAAGTAGAGCAGAGAATAAATGAGCAGGCTAGCCATGAGGTTATCTAAGAGAAGAGCTATTGTGGTGAAAGGATGAGTAAATGCAATGGCTCAGGATTGGGAACATAGTTGGTGTTTTCAAGGAATACCCATGAGTTGAGTGTGACTTGAATCTAGTGAGGAAAAGGAAGATGAGGTCAAACAGACTGCAGGGAGTCAGAGTATGTGGACTCTTAGGTCAGAGGATAGACTTTAGCTATGATACTGAACAAGATATGTGTCTTAAGCAGTTGGGGCTGCTATAACAGAACGTTATAGACTGGGTGGCTTATCAACAATAGAGATTTTATTTCTCCCAGCTCTGGAGGAGGGAAGTCTGAGGTCAGGGTGGCAGCAGGGTTGGATTCTGATGAGAACCCTCATCTAGATGGTGGAAGGCTATGGTCTCGTAGTATCCTCACATGGTGCAGAGGGCAAGAGAGCTCTCTGGGGTCTCCTTTTTAAGAACACTAATGTCATTCGTGAGGGTACCATCCTAATGACCTAATCACCTCCCAAAGGCCCTATCTCCTAATTCCATCATGTTAGGGGTTAAGATGTCAACATACAGATTTTGAGGGGGCACAAACCTTCAGTCCACAAAAATAGAAAAACCACTGAAAGGTTCAGAGCAGAAGAGTGACATGATCCAGTTATGTTTTTGAAAGGCTTCTCTAGCTGTTATGTTGAAATTGGACTGTAACTGGCAAGCTGGAAAGCAGGGAGGCCAGTTAAGAGGCTATTTGCAATAATCCCAGAGAGTTCATGGTAAATTAGAAATGCCAATCAGATGTTTGACTGGCAAGATTGAGTAGGTAGTTGGATATCCAAGTCTAGAGTTGAGAGGATAGCTCAGGCATTAGACTATTTGGAGTTTTCAGTGATGGAATTTGAAATCATGGAGTTGTATAAGATTACCACAGAAATGAAGGTAGATGTGAAGCTGTGAGGACAGAGACCTGGGGCCCTCCACATAGAGGAAAAGAGACTGAGGAGGATCCAGTGAAGGAAAACACAGGAAAAGAAGCAGCCACTGCATCATGAGAGAGTAGATGACCTGGAGACTAAGTAGTGACTACTTTTCTAGAAGAATCATCTAGGCAAACATGTTTGACCAACTGAATAGTTGAGAACTGAAACTGACTATTGGGATTGGCAATATTAAGATCATTGGTAATCTTAATAATGGAAATTTTAGTATTTTATGATACTAAAATACTAAATATTTAGTATTTTATGATAGGGAGAGGGACCAAAGCATGAACAGGGTTCAAGAGAAAAGATTGAGATCAGGATTTGGACAATTTCTCCAAATTTATTGTAAAGACAATGGAAAAATGGAGCAATAGCTTCTTGCGCATCATATTCTGAACATGTGGCTTTCCTACCTCTGGGCTATTAATCATATTATTCCTTCCACAGGAAATTCATTCCTCTAATTCTCTTGTTGAAATCCATGTTGGTCTTCAATGTCCAGCCTAAAGCACACACCCTCTGCAAGTTCTCTGATTTTTCTAAAAGGTTCCTTTCACCGTCAGCCTGCTAAGTACATACAAGTGGTACCAACTACACTAAATTTATGATATATTCCTTTTGAGCTGTTGTGGATCTGTTTTATTATTTCCATTAAATTGAATGTACCTGGGGCACTGTGGAATGAAAACACTATTTTTCCTCCCTCATAGCCAGGTAGGAAATTAACAGGTACAGTGGGGCCTTGACTTACGAGTGTCCCGACTAACGAGTTTTTTGAGATACCAGCCGTCTCTTGGCTGATTTTTTGCATTGAGTTGACAGAGTAATTTGAGTTAACAAGCTCGGTCTCGGAATGAATTAAACTTGTAAGTCAAGGCCCCACTGTAGTTAGTTGGTGGTGGTATTAGCAGTATTACCAGTAGGGTTAGGTAATTGTAGTAATAGGTAGTAGTAGTTAGATAGTAGAGAATTAGCTAGGGGTAGTGCAGCTAATTACTAGATAGATAGTAGTAAGCTAGGAATATAATAGCTAGTACTTTTAAAATGTGGGTTATCTTGGATTTTATTTATTGGAGAAATAAAGCATAGATGTTGTTCTGTAGATATTTGTATTTTGACTTTTGTTTGTGTTATTTCTTTTCATTAAAAAATACAAAAACCAAAACAGTATGGTATAAAAACAGACATATTGATAGATAAATGGAATAGAGAGTCCAGAAATAAATTCTTGATTATATGGTCAATTTATCTACAAACAAGGAGGCAAGGATATACAATGGGGTAAAGACCGTCTCTTCAGTAAGTAGTGTTAGAAAAACTGGACAGATACATGCAAAAACAGAAACCAAAAAAAAGAAAGAAATTGGATCACTTTCTTACAAAAATAAACTCAGAATGGATTAAAGACTTAAATGTAGGACCTGCAACCATAAATCCCCTAAAGAAAGTGTAGGCAGTGAACTCTGACATCGCTCTGTAGCAATATCTTTTTGGATATGTCTCCTCAGGCAAGGGCAACAAAAGAAAAAAATAAACAAATGGAACTTCATCAAAACAAAATGTCTATGCACAGCAAATGAAACCATCAACATAGCAAAAAGACAACTTACTAAATGGGAGAAGATATCTACCAATGACATATCTGATAAAGGGTTAATATCCAAAATATATAAGGAACTCATACAACTCAACACTTAAAAGCTAACAATCCAAGTTAAAACTGGGCAGAGGACCTGAACAGGCATTTCTCCAAAGGATACATACAGATGGCCAAGAGACATATGAAAAGATCCTTACTAAGCATGGAAATGCAAATCTAAACCACAATGAGACATCACTTTACGTTATGCCTGTCAGAATGGTGATATGCCTATCATCAACAAATCAACAAACAATAAGTGCTGGGGAGGATGTGGAGAAAAGGGAGCCCTAGTGCACTCTTGGTAGGATTGCACATCGGTACAGCCACTATGGAAATCAGTATGAAGAATTCCTCAAAATATTAAAAATAAAGCTGCCATATGATTCAGCAATTTTACTTCTGAGTATCTATCCAAAGGAAAACAACAAAATCTGAAAATATATGTGTGCCCCTGTGTTCATTGCAGCATTACCAGTAATAGCCAAGATAGAGAAGCAACCTAGGTGGCCATCAGTAGATAAAGACATTGTGGTACGAATGTACACAATGGAATATTACTCAGGCATCAAAAAAGAATGAAGTCTTGCTACTTGTGAGAACTTTGATGGACCTAGAGCTGTGGTCAGCAGCTAGCTCTTTGGCTCCTTGAGTGTGGCTCTTCCACAAAATTCCACATGGGGGCGCGCGCGTACAGTGAGATTGAAACTTCGTGGCCCATGCGCAGACATTTGTATTTTGTGGAAGAGCCACACTCATGGGGCCAAAGAGCCGCAGTTTGCCGACCACTGACCTAGAGGGTATTATGTTAAGTGAAATATGTCAGAGAAAGACAAATACCATGATTTCACTTATATGTGGAATCTAAAAAATCAAATGAATAAAACATGATAGAAGCAGACCCGTAGGTATAGAGAATTAGCTGATGATTGCCAAAGGGAGGAAAGATAGCACTAAAATAAAAATATATGTTTATATATAATTTCTTGCTACCCTCAGTAGGAGATGCCTTGGTGCTATAAACTGTGTTACACTTGATTTGGTTCTAGATGTTTGACATGCTCTTTTATTTTTAAAACCTTCTTTATTTCTCTGTTGTATATAGCTCAAGGAAAATCCTCTTGATTCCCATTCTCTTCCTCCTCAACAAGAAAAGTTAAAACTCAACTCAGAAGTCATATTTATTTCTATTGGAATTTCTGTTCTTTTAATTCAAACATTAATAAGCCTCAATTGCAGAGGTATTTATAGTAGCAATTTAGCAAAAGTGTCTCTACTTTTATATATTGCACTTTTTTTAAAGGAAAATATATGAAGACATGGAATTCTGTTTCTGTGTCATATATAAGAAAGCTCTAAGGATTCAACTAACACATATAATGAATACATGGGATGCAATTTTAGAGCATATTTTTAGATAAGATAGTGAAAACAACGTAATTATTTTAAAATATTCAATGAAATTGAAAGGGTTTCAAAATATGTAATGTATATAATAATGAAAGATTAATCTATAAATTAGACATTGTAAGATTGTTTTTGTTAATATTTTATAAAACTTAAGAAAATGAAGAATATTTGCTTTATAAATTTATGTGTAGGTGGTTGAGCCAGGCTATTGCAGAAAACAAACACAACATAGACCTCTAATGTATAATCTCAACTTTCACCTACGTTTTAAATGACAGCTCGTTTAAGCCTACTTATAGATACAGATCTTTCTGAGAGAAGTTTTCATTTGTCATTCAAAGACAGATTGATGACAGAAAGATCAGAGACATAGAGTGAGAGAAAGATGATAGATAGACAGATAGATATAACAAAACTGGCATTTTGGTGCATAGTTTTATAAGTCTGAACACATTTATAGATCAGTGTATATGCCACCAGAATCAGGATACAGAGCACTTCCATCACCCTCAAAAGAGTAGGCTTCCCCTTTCAGTCACATACTCAAATCACCCCAACTCTTGGCTGATGTCCTCTCCTTGGCTATACTTTTGTCTCTTGTCAAATACATTTTTAAAAAATATATTTATGTTGATTTCAGAGGGAGGAAGGGAGATAGAGAGAGGAAGGAAGAGAGAGAGAGAGAGAGAAACATCAATGAAGAGAGAGAATTATCCATCAGCTGCCTCCTGCATGCCCCCCACAGGCGATCCAGCCCACAACCCCAGCATGTGCTCTAACCAGGAATTGAACCATGACTTCCTGGTTCCTCTGAGCCACACCAGCTGGGCATATCAAATACATTTCATTCAGTGTTTCCCACAAGGGTTCCTCCACTCCAGGGAAATTCCAGAAATCTGTTACTGTCTGGGCGAAGGTGGTAACGTCAATCACTTCCTTGTGGATAGGCTCTGAGAGGAAATGTTTTGAAAGAGATAAAGGAGTTTAAGATGATGCCATGGCTCACCCTCTGGGCACAATCACAGGTAGCGAGATGAAGGGGAAAGGCCATAGTCTAAATTCTATCATTCAAAGATGCTGCTCTGATCACTCAAAAGGATATAAGGAATCAAACTGGTTTTCTCTCTGTCTTGGAATGATTTGTACACTAGCTCAAGGACACAGCTGACGAGGGAAAGCTGTTCCAGGTGGAGGGAGGAATGGAGATTCGCACTTCCTCCTGGCGCTGGTGAAGAAGGGAAAGGAAGACAATGTAAGTGGATCCCTTGAAGACTGAGGGGTTCCTGAGTAATGGGGAGACAGATGTGCCATTTCTTAGATGCAGTTGGAGAACAGGGCCAGAGGTGTGCTCCCACCAATAGCTCTGGGGAAACAGTAGAGACAATTAAATGTAATATTTGGACAAGAGCCCAGTCCTCCCAGCCTTCCCTGTGGCATCGAAGGGGCCTATACCCTCCCCATGGCTCCAGGGAGAGCTGTGGAAATTAGCCTGGAGAGGGAGCTGAGGCCCATCCCCTGCAGCCTCCCGGTCAAAAGAGAGAAGCACATTATAGTGATGCTCATGGACCTTTGATGGCTGGCAACTCCGGCACACCGTGCGGCGGCCGGTGTCACCCGCAGGAGCCAGTGCCGCCCAGCATGGGTGCCACAGAACAAGGAAAGAAAAAGGAACCTCACCCTCCCTGCCATGAGTGTGTGAATGCTGGTCTGAATGAACTTCTTCTTCCTAGGCTTGAATCCCCTTGAGAAGGGCGGATAGGAAAGTCAGAGTTAAGACCTGAAATTGATTGGAACTGAATCGGTAATCCTGAGAAATCGCTGACGGAACTGAATTGACACCAACACTATTTTTCTGGAGGCAGATCAGTGGCTCCTCTTCTTCTCACCCAAGTTGGCGAGTGTAGAATTGAAACCTGTGGCACAAATCTGGGGTCAGCAGGATGGACTTTGTATTCCAGAGACCAGCTTCAGAGACGCTGTGCGGCTAGAGTGCCAACCTCTGACTCACAGAGAAATCCCGCTGACGCACAAGGAATCGTTACCGCGTTCCCAGGGTGGCCGAGGCTTTCTCCGTGTTGTCTCAGACCCAAAACACATTTCTCAGATTTCATTAAAAAAAAAAATGCAGTACCAATTTCAGCTCAAACCTGTTAAGTATAAAGCACCTACTGAATAAAGATCAAAATTTAAATATCTGAAGGGTTAAACTGCTCGTGAATTTTGTATTCCCCAGGAGAGTGAAAAGGCAGAGGAAGAAGACAGGACAAACAGATAACTCCCAGCTCCACGGCTGCCTTTTTGTTCCAGAGGGAAAAGCTACCAAGTAGACCGTTCCCTCATGGGAGCCTAGAGTGTTACATTTCACAATACAACCCAGGATCACGCGGGTCTCCCCCTTCCTGAACCCTGGCTGCAAGTTCTTTTCTCAAACTTGAGAGAGAGAAAAATCACCCAGGGAGCTTGTTAAACATGAAGATCTGACCTAGCTGCCCTGGGAGCCTGCATTTTTTAACAGGCACGCACCACAGTCTGAGGAAAGACAGCACAGAGGACTTGGTTAATGAGTTCTGTGAGCGCAGCTTGAACGGCCCTGGTCTGAAGCCTTCTCAGTGTGGGAACCCAATTACGCTCACTTCCCTGTGCTGATGCACACTGGACGGTCTCCGCAGGCCCCTGCTGCCCACGCTAGGGCTTAATCAGCAGTTCATCACTCCTATTCTTTGCAAGTTCTCCACTCATTTGTCAGGATTTCCATGTTTTTGACACCAAAGAACTACGGTCTTCAAATTGTGTGATGGTGCACACCTGCCATCTGGTGGTGAGAGGCTAACTGCAAGACACGGAAATTCAAGTGATCCTTCCCTTTCTGCTTCTTGGTTTTCATGTTGCCAAACTGTGCCTTACCAGGCAGGCTTGAAGAATGGGCGTTTGAGGGATTGAACCCAGGAATGCTTTCTGCAGCTGACTGTGGACCTGGAGGTTTGCAGGAGGTTAGGTTCTCCTCCGAGTGGGTTTGGTGTCAGCTCCTCTGGACCTGGGCTCCTGGCTGGATTCCAGAGTTGTGGGAGCGTCCTGGGGCTGCCACCTAATTTAGGGACCATCGGAGGTGAGGTTGGAGAAATCGGAACACTGCCAGGGGAAAGACATTCTATGACCATCATTTACTAAGAAAGGGCAATTCATCCGTGAATACTCTTAATTGTGGGGTCTAGGGTTTACCTAAATTGACAACATGGTGCAGCCTGATGGCATTTGGGATTACTGGCATTCTGGGCACACTCTGTTTGCAATTACTGCAACCATGTGTTTTCTGTATTCACTTTTGGAGGGTGGGGCCAGAAAGGAACATGGCTGTGGGGTGAGAAGAGAAGAGATACACTGTTCCTATTTTGTCAACATCTGGGATATACCAAGCTCTTGTTACAGTCATGTATAATAATAAAGTAATATGCTAATTAGACCGGACGTCCTTCCAGACGACCTTCCGGACGAAGCCCGGGCTGCAAGGGCCAAGGTGGCCTCTGCAGCAGACAGGTGCCAAGGCAGAGGCCGGTGCATCGGGCCTCTAGTGAGAAAATAAACATGAGGCTAGAGGAGCATGCAGACAAGGTTAGATCTAGGCTCTCGCTCCAGTTTTTCTTCTTATAAGTCTTATGGCCCTGAGCTTTCATCTCTTCTCTTATAAAATGCAGGTTTTATGCTTAATCTCACAAGATTGTAGTTGAGACGAAATGAGGTCGTGGCAGTGGAAGGGTTGGGAAATTAGGAAATGTCAAAAGTATGAATATGTCTGTTGCATTGACATTAGCCCCAGACAGCTCCAGTGAGGGCCGGACAGAAAGGTGCAGGTGTGGGTGGGAGGATGGGGTGACAGCTGCCCAAGGGCATCTACTGGGAGTCTCTCTGAATGACTCAAAAAATGGCTCCAAAAGTTGTGCATTTATGCAAAACAAAATGTTTTTTAAAAATATGTTTAGAATTAAAGAAAGAGGTTTGTGACCATTACATTTTTAAGAAGAACACAATGGCAGGAGGGACAGTGAAATTATTCTCACCCTTAAGTGTTGGTTCTAAATGTGTCAGCTTTTAAATAATGCATTTTTAGAAAGAAGCTGAGTTAACTGCTGTTGCATTTATAGTGACTGATAAAGCTTTAAATGTAGCCAAGCCAATGTCTTATTATTCAGGCAATTAATCTAAACAATGTCCCACCAACTTTAAGCTAATTCAAACATGAGGAATTTTAATACTTATTTCATAATTTGGCAAAACTAACACATTTTAATTAGCTTAAGAAGAATTCTTACTTTGTTCTCTTTGTCAGGAACTTGAAAACAGTAAGTATGCGTAAGCAAACCCATGTGAATCGTGACTCACATTTCTTTGGCCAAATAAACTTAGAAATCATTTTTTACTAAAAAACTAATTTCTTTATTTTAAGACTTTTTAAATTTCAAATTTTTCTTTTGAAAGAGAGCCTTTTGCATTATATATATATATATATACACACACACATATATATATAACAAATACACACATATAATTCTCTGTACGCTCTATCTCTATTTACTTTCTATCTCTTCAATAGGTCCAAGACACTGAGCAAAAATAGAGTACCATGAGAGGCCAGATATTTGTTTTTTATTTATTTATTTATTTATTTATTTTTTTATTGCTTAAAGTATTACAAAGGGTATTACATATGTATCCATTTTATCCCCCCGCCCTAGACAGTCCCCTAGCCTCCCCTATCACCCAGTGTCTTATGTCCATTGGTTATGCTTATATGCATGCATACAAGTCCTTTAGTTGATCTCTTACCCCCCTACCTCCTGCCCCCCAACCCTCCCCAGCCTTCCCGCTGCAGCTCGACAATCTGTTTGAGGCAGCTCTGCCTCTGTATCTATTATTGTTCAAAAGTTTATAATGGTCTCTATTGTCCACGAATGAGTGAGATCATGTGGTATTTTTCCTTTATTGACTGGCTTATTTCACTTAGCATAATGCTGAGAGGCCAGATATTTGAAGCAGGGAGGAAGCTGAGGCAGAGGACAGACTATGAGATGGAGCCATGAATGAGGACAGGACAGGAGCACACGGGACGTCCATGCACTTCTTAAGAAGAGAGGGCCCCAATTTGGTCCTGATGTTTCCCAGCAATCTGCACAGAGAGTGAAACCTGAGCAGGTACAGGAGTCAGCGAGAGCAGAACTGCCTGGCAGAGAGCTGTGCTTGATTCCTGAAGTTGCTCACTTTGGTTGAATATTCTCACCTCAAGTTTGGCAAGAGCCTGGACTAAGTGATTATTTGGAAGGAACCAAAAAATTTATCTTTCCTCTAAAAAGCACAGTGTTAGTCTCTGTGGTTATGTAAGTACAAATCTAAAGAGATTGTGATTTCACAACCCCATCTAAGGACAGTTTAAAAATGATTTCTCACCTATGATACACTTACATCTTTAATTATATGAGGGGAGCATTTAACAACTGATCATAAACAATGGGTATAGAAAAAAGAGGAATTAAAAATATTGAAACTCTCAAGATAAAAATATAGAAATTCAGATCATAGCATATCTAAAACAAGCATCAAATTATGAAATATTCCCAAAATCTTAACCAAGCTGAGGTTAGGAATGGGGCTGGCTCTCAGAATACTTCTGCTTTTAGCATATTTTGTGTAACAGGGTCAGGAGTGTATGCTGAGGCTCCCATCTCTGCCTTCAAGTGTTGGTCTGACTCTAGGACAGTCTATCCCTTTTCTTGCAAGCTGAGAGGGTATCAAAATTATTGGTGGCAAGGGGGAGGTTTCAAGGCATCCTTGGCCACCCAAAGGAACTGATTCTGATCAGAGGCATACTTAGGCCTTCCCCTACCTGCACAATGTCCCTTCGGTAAAGGCTTTTTCGTGGGCTCAGAGCAGGCCCAGTGCGTGTCACCACCGGATGGCAGCAGTGCACGCTGAATAAACAGAGCAGCCAAGAGCCCTTTTTCTGTCTTCCACTCACTAAACTCTCCACTAGGTGACAGCAGCACGTCTGTAATGCGATGGCCTTCAATGAGTCACATAAATTCAATCTTTCTTTTAAACATGAGAGCTACCTTTTGCTTTTTATTTTTGAATTTTGATAAGTTTATTTGAGTCAAACTGACACATATGCTGGGGAGCAAGATCTCACATGCCTTTGAGAGTAGCAATTTTAAAAAGTATCCACAGTTGGATTTCTTTCCTCTAGATCAGTGGTTCTCAACCTTGGCTGCACATTAGAATCACCTGGGAATCTCTTTAAAATCCTGATTTCTCGGCCTCATCCTCCGGAAATTCTGTTTCTTTGTTAGGGGGTGGGGCCACAACATTAGTAACAAAAAACAAAACAAAACAAAAAACAACCAGAATTTCCGGAGGATGAGGTCCAGAAATCAGGATTTTCAAAAGATTCCCAGGTGATTCTAATGTGCAGCCAAGGTTGAGAACCACTGCTCTAGATCTAGAATATGCAATACTATTTGCTATTGGCCTCCCTCGCATTAACCTAATATACAAAAACAAAACTTTTGCGGGGGTTCGCTTTCTAAAGAACCTGGGAAAGATTACTATTTGAAACCATTATTACTTAAGAATTTATGGAGTCCAGACATTCTTACCCCAAGTTAGAAAAAAAAAAGTGACTAAAATAGTTAAAATAGTCACTTTTTTGCAGATAATACTATTTATTGACCACCTATCATATGGCAAAGATTGTATTAAAATGCTTTAAAACATTAGTCCATTGACTCTGGATCAGCACTTTGTAAGAAAACCTAGATCTTAACGTAAGGCTTTTTAGGGCTATCATCTCTACATTTTCTGTGACCTTATTGTAATTTCCCTGCTTGAGCCATTGCAAAACCCATACTGCAGGAATTGGAACTGTTTTCACGGTAGGATTTCGAGTGCACACAGGGATGTACTCTCTGTTCATGGCATTCACTCTCGTGTAGTTGCATAACATTAACGCAGTGAGGGGTAATAATATAGTTTGATTCTATAGTGACATTAAAGGCTAACAACGAAGACTTGGTTAGGGAGCAATAGCACGGTGATACCTCATTCATGCTGAAACAGAAATGGTGAGAGGTGAGAGGTGAGAGCAGAGTGGGGCCGGAGCGAGCAGAGTCCTCGGGGCCTGACTCGGCAGAAGGGAAGGGAATGAGATGGGCCAGGAGTCCAGCTGAGCAGCTCCGCACTCCTGTGGCTGCCCCGCTCAGCGCCGAGAGCCTTACCTGTGGATGGCCAGAAGCAACCTGCTGCGGCACGGACTCTTCCCACGGGGAGCAGAAACCTGAACGTGTTGGAATTCCTCGGAAGCAAACACGGGGCAGCGAAGCTTTGAAAACAGAGTCTATAGTTGGCCCTCAAACAGCACAGATTGAACTGTGCAGGTTCCCTTGTAGGCGGATCTTTTTCTATCAATAGCTGGCCCCTCCTCTCCATGGGTTTCACATCACATGTGCAGATCAACCAGCAGCAGGTGAAAACAGTATTTTCGCATCCCCAGCCGCAGATGCCCAGCCGCAGACAGAAATACTGATTTCAACCCGCGGTTAGTTGAATCTGTGGACACAAAGGGCCAACTGCAGTCAAAAGTAGTACGTGGACTTTTCATCTGTGTGGGGGTTGGCGCTCCTGCCGTGCTGTTTAAGGGTTAACTGTAATAGCAAGCGGTTGTCCAGGAGGTGTGCACAGTGAGAGCGGACCTGCATTCAGAGAGTCCCCTGGGCGTTCATTTCTCCTGTTTCAGTTCTAAATTGGACTGGAACCTATCATAGAGGAGTGGAGGAGTAAGACGTTAAAGGCTGCAAATATGCTTAAGACAATTTTTGTGCACAATGATTTTATTGTACAGTATAGCTGCACTTTGACGGAGTTTATTTCAAGTATCTTTAAGAGAAATACAACAAAATGATATGGCGACCCCAAAGGGCAAAATCTGACTAATGAGAAATGGAAAAGGTACCTTTGCTGTTTCTTGCACAACATAGTGGGGGCTGCGGGAGTTGAAAGAAAAGAAAGGAGTGGAGATGAGGGACTTAGGGAAGGGAGTTCTAAGAGAAAGAGAGGGGTAGTGACTTTATTCATCTGTGGCCAGAACCATGTCCCCAGGTATCTGCAGGCAACGTAAGATGACTCCAGGGTGCCAATAAGCTAGCACATAGCAGTAGCAGCAACTGCCCTCAACTATGGAGCTACTTAACTGGGAACCAGGCGTTGCTCCTACCTATGTCTCTTATTTAGTCCTTAGGCAAGCTCTGTTGGGAAGACAGTATTATCCCTTCTTGGGAGAGAATAACTTCCCAGATCCAACAGTTAGCAAATGGCACAGTGAGGGTTCAAATCCTGTTCTCTTCACAGTATTTCCTCTGCTTTTTAGGGCCTTCCTTCCTAAGCCATGGCTGGTGAGACATTCTCACCGCCTGCCACCAGGGGCCACCACTCACCAATTGGATCACTTCATGAGCACAATTGGCTCTAAGTGCAATCAATTATATAACTACGGCCTGTCTCAGTTTAGGTCTCCTGGAATTACTGCATGAAACAGAGGCATTACAAAGGATTACTGGGGAAATAGCAATACATTTAAAGGAAGTCTTCACTTTCTCCTCTTTTTTTCTGGCTTAAAGAGGAATAAAGGGAGATAAAACAGCAGAACTCAACTCAATAGGCAGCACAACCAGAAGCTTTTACCCTGTGTGGCTGGCAGTTGGTCAAAAAATGACCTGCTCAACTTTCCTAGGAATGACGGGGTTTGGGGGGCGGGGGGGGGGAGGCAAGGTAACAGTGCTTTAAAGACAAGGTGAATGTAGTTTGAGCATTAAGACAAAACTGTTGACAACTGTTGGTGCTGCTTTGCTCTCTATCAGTGTTTAGTTGGGTTGTACATAGTAACTTTCTGTGGTTTCAATCCCCAGCATTCCTTCCCAAAGGACAAAGTTCGGACTGGAATTCTTACCCAGGTTTCAGAGCACAAAGTAGAGAAAGCCAACAAATCTCAAGCAATCAACAATACACTCACACCACCTGAACATGTTTTTCTGCAAATGTTTATTTGAAAAGATTTTTAAGAAATTTCACGTGGTTGTGTCTGTGGCAGTTTCTTTAGGTGAAAAATGTGCTAACAGTCACTATGGAAACCAAGATGCAGGCAACAAGGAGCAAAATCAGACCTATTCGACAGTATTTTGAATGCTTCTCTTGTTCCTCTTCCTTTTTCAATAAGGTATCAAAACCGGGCGTGTACATGTCTCCCAACCAAAACCGTAGGTCATTAGGATTTTCCTAAAAGAAAATTACATGGAGAATAGGCTCAATCAGTGATCAATACAAGATTGTAGACAAAGCGCCGCCAGAGGTACCAAAGGCCCATGTTCACACTGTCTTGGGTGAGGCTGAAGTGTCATGATTCAAATAAGAGAGGCTAGGCTTCCCTGAACAGCACCCACACGGAAGTGCAGCCTCTGGGCTGACCAGGAATCCCTGTGGCTCCAAGCCGTAGGTCTGCATGAGAATGCATTAGGAGGCCTACATGATTTACTGACTACATTGCTCAAGTGTTTCTGCCGTCTTTTATGCCAATTTAGTGCCTCTTACATCTCATGAATAGTGTGTGCCAATCAGGTTAGTGAGTTGAAATAAAATTGAAATTCCTCCCTTGCTTTAGATGAGCCTTCAAGGTTGGATTTAGTTGGCAAGGTAGAGATAAACAGATGTGATGAGTTTTCAGTAAATCCAGGAGCTGACTTACATGGGAGGAGGAGTAAGACTAAGAATCAAGGGTCCCTTCCATGCCTTTGAGGTTGCTGGTCCCCCTTGTAGAGGGCGACAGCATGCTTGACGTGCAGAACTTTGGCACTGTTTGACCTCCTGAAGGAAGAGTCCCACATATCCTTCCCCACATCAACTCTTACACTCCATGTCTGTTTCTTTCATGGGCCTCATCTTCCTTTCAGCTGAAAGAATTGTCTTCAACTCAACCTCATTCCTATGTCCAAAATATCACCTGCGAACTCTACTGGTCATACATTAAAATTTTTTTTTTCTTCTATTCTATCCAGCTATGTTCAGTGCTAAAGAGTCAGTGTCTCTGCCCGGATTCCAGTAAGCATACAACAAATTTATGGTGAATGCTGAAACTCTAGTTTTTAAAAACCCACTTCATTATTTCTTACCTGAATTACTGCAATAGCTTGCAGTTGGACTGCCCACCCTCTCTCTCACTCTCTAGACTCAGTGGACTTAAAATCAGCCAATTTCCATGGCAGCTTCGGGGTCAGTGAACTAGTTTCAGACTCACCAATGCCCAGTAAGAGGCAATGTGCATGCCTGCAGGGGGCTGGATGGATTCTGGCCATGGCAATACAACTCTTCCATCACATTGCTAGTAGTTTCAATTTTACAGTTTTAGGAATGCTAAAGTATTAAAATAAAATTTGGATGACTGGTGCAAAAGGATAGATGATTTAAATTGTCTACTCTACTCTTGCCCTTGTGTGTGTCCTCATCAGCGGCCGGCACTTTGTCTGCAAGGTTAATTGCCTCCATTCTTCAGTGAGGACTTCCAGAATTCTGCTTAGAGCTTCCCCTCATAGCTAAATATGGGGCTCCTTTTCTCCTTTCTTATTTATAAACTAGAGTCCCGGTGCATGGATTCGTGCACCGGTGGGGTCCCTAGGTCTGGCCTGCACTATCTCACAACCCAGGATCCTTTGAGGGATGTCAGACTGCCAGTTTCAGCCTGATCCCTGCAGGCCAGGCTGAGGAACTCCACCAGTGCGCGAAATCTGTGTACTGGGCCTCTAGTATACATATAAGATCTTTGGTTAATCTCTTCCCGCCCTCCCTCCTTTCCCCTCCCCTTTGAGATTCATCAGTCCGTTCCATATTTCTGTGCTTGTGCATTGAGCATCTATCCCTGGTGGTCAGTGCGTGTCATAGCTACCAGTCGAATGGTCAAATGGTCGATCAATCACTTAGGCTTTTATATATATAATAGAGGCCCAGTGCATGGATTCTTGCATGAGGAGGGGTGGTCCCTCAGCCTGGCCTGCGCCCTGTCACAATTCAGGACCTCTCCAGGGATGTAGCAGTGCTCCAAGCAGCAGGCAACCAGGGAGGAGCCCAAGCCAGCACCGTGCCGCTCATGCTCATCCCAGCCTGCTGTGCCTGCCACCGCTGCTGCCACTCAGTAGTGCTGCCGCAGACTCGAGACAGGCTCCCGCTGCCACAGCTGCGCTCACCAGTCATGAGCCTGGCTTCTGGCTGAGTGGCATACCCCCTGTGGAACGCACTGACCACCAGAGGGAAGCTCCTGCATTGAGCGTCTGCCCCCTGGTGGTCAGTGCACATCATAGAGACTGTTCAACCGGTCATTCTGGTCATCCAGGTCGTTCATTTGTAACAGTCACTTAGGCTGCTTTGCATTCTTGCATTTTGCAGAAACTCCTGAAGAATTCTGAAGAAAGGAAGATGAGGTCCGTGAAAGAAACAGACATGGAGTGTAGGAGTTGATGTGGGGAAGGATATGTGGGATTCTTCAGGAGGTCTAAATTCTTCTTGCATTCTTACATTTTACATCTATCCTTTTGCACCAGGCCTAGGGACCCCACCGGTGCACAAATCCATGCACCGGAACTCTAGTTTATAAATAAGAAAGGAGAAAAGGAGCCCCAGATATATATATTCTTAGCAATTTAGAAAAAAGAGAGTGGCCCAAGAAACTTTAAACTTTTATGACCCATGGTGGTGAAAAGTTTTCAGAAATAAGTTAGGGGCTCTGTCTGCTAAACAAGAGGTATGAATAGGGAAAGGTGAGGGGAAAAGTTGAATTAATGAGGCATCATAAATAGGAAGAAATTATAATCAAAACAAAAGTCATGACTTCCAGAAACATCCCTCAAGAATGCAAATTACCCTGTGACCTGAGGGGCGACTGCTTTGCAGTGAGCGATTTCATGTAGAGGATGGGGGGAGGGGGTAGACCCTGGTTATAGAAAAGCAATATAGCCATCATCCCCATGTTTGAGCTTCTTAAACATAACTCATGGAATTGTTCAACAAAAAAATTACTCCTCATTGCCAATAATGTTCAATTTCCTTATTCTTACATTCAAACAATTTCTTTTCGTCTGTTTTAGCCTTATTTTCCCATTATTCTATTACTTTAGCTGTAGCGCCAGCAAAGCTAGACTGCTCAGTCTGACAAATTCTCTAACTTTCTTGTACTTGTGCATTTCCTCTTGCTATGCCTGACAGAAGAGCCCCCCCGCCACACCACACTTATGCAAACCATCTATATCTTTTGAATTCTCTACATCTTTCAAATCCAGCATAAATTAACTTTTCACGAGGCTTTTAATAATCCAATGTGGTTTTGTTCTCTTCTGACTTTGCACAGCACTTTCTACAACCACGATGGGCACAGTCCTCTCTCTCAATCTTGTCGCTCTTTCTGGTTCTACAGTCAAGACATGTTTGCGAAATAAATCAATACATTTTTCCTACTTGTAGGAAGTGACTTCTTAGAGGTTGATCTTCAGGCTCCTGATAAAAAACACATGATTATTGTTGCTATGGGGGAGCATCTGTTATGGAAACTTCTCTGGAAAAGAGACTACATTAAGGAGGAGATACATTACATCTACGAGGAGATTAAGAAACTTCAAAGACTCCGGACAATGAGATATTTCAAGGAGTGCACATTTGAGATTTTTAAAGTGTAAGATTTTAAGAGGACATAAGGCTGTTCCCTGCAAAAGTCTTTAGATACTTAATGTATGAACAGATATGCATAAAGGGTACTTGGAAACCGTCAGGCCTTCCTGGCTCCAGGGCAGCAGAGGCAAGCAGAGGCTGGGAAGGAATCCAGTCCAACTCAGAAAAGAGAGGGCCACTCTCCTGCTTTTCAGGTATTTCCAGATCCTCTATGTGATGGGTGACACTGGGCGTGGGATACAAGTGGGGTGGGGGGGATTTAAGTTGGGTGAATGAGTTCATTGCATATTTTTCCTGTGTTGAAATGCTTTTGTTTTGTTTTGGTTTGTTTTGTTACTGAGACACAGGAAAGAGTCCAAAATGTAAGTCTGCAATCTTAAATCACCGAGTGGGCTTGAAATGAACTGATCTTTGATGAGAACTGCTTTGCACAGTGCCGAAGACAGAACATTGAATCAGTATTTTTTGAATACATGTTGAACAAGAGATTCGTAAGTATTCATGCACACAAATGGTCACACAACCATGGGAAAACATACATAATTTGGCAAGCTAATTTTCAAAAAACTTTTACCTTCCAGGTAAACCCTGTTTCTGTGCCACATCAAACTTGTTGTAAAACTCAAAACAAATAAATAAACCCAAAGAGAGGCGAGAACAAGGGAAGCCAGAGGCTAAAATGGCCTGAAACCTGGAGGCTTTGTGCCCAGGGAGGAATGCCTGTCACCTCAAAACCGATGTTGTTTAGGATATTTAACTGGTCTCCCCCTTCAACTGAAGAACTGGCTCTTTGCCGTGAGTACCTTCAGATGTCCAGAAAGGTTTGTGTGCAGGGAACGCTTGTCATATTCTTCGATGGTCCATGAAGGATTCTTTTTCCTTTCTTCCATAGCTTCCTCCAAGCTTACGTCGCCATATAGTGGGTTATTCTTCAGAACCGATGAGAGAGATGGTGGGGGCCTGTCTACGAAGGCAGCACCCTTCACACTGGATCCCCTCATTCGCTGAGCAGTAATATTCTTCTTTCCTCTCTGTTAGGAGGCAGAGACAAGGCTTCTCTTACCAGCGGGCCACTGATGACAGAAAATGTAGTAGGAAAGAACTGTACCCCAAAATGTGTTGATTCTGCCTGGAAACCCAACAGATTAGGATAATGAGGAAAGGAGTCTGGGATCTAGTTTGACCTAGAATTCTATTTCATTGAGTTCTTTCTTTTCTGTCCTTTTTAAAAAATGTTTTTATTGATTTCAGAGAGGAAGGGAAAGGGTGAGAGATAGAAACACCAATGATGAGAGAGAATCATTAATTGGCTGCCACCTGCACACCCTACCCACATTGGGGATCGAGCCCACAAACCAGACATGTGCCCTGACAGGGAATCGAACCGTGACCTTCTGGTTCATAGGTTGACAGTGAACCACTGAGCCATGCCGGCTGGGCCATTGAGTTCTTTCTTTGCCTATAATCTTTTTGGCTTCAGTAATCATTCATTAAAATGCTATTTTATAACTATGGAGAAAGAACACTGTTCTTTAATTCAAATTGTAGAATTCTGAACAAAGCCATTTTCCCCAGCTCGCTTGCATTGAGATTTAATGACATTTCATTTCTATTTGTGCATTCCATGACTGATAAGAATAATATTTAATATTGCTCTATTAACCCAGCAAATTCAAGATTAAAAGGCATTTATAGACATGCCTTGGCTTTCATGAAAATTCTCTTGGGACTCTTATTTCAGATATCTTGGAGAAATGGACTAAGTTAGCATAGCACTCCTATCTGTGTCTACAGACACGCTGGCTATTAGATGGCTCTAATATTGACCTTCAGATTTTAAAAAACATGTTAATTGAAGCATAATATACATAAAGACAAGCACATATGTCATAAATACATTTTCACAAACCAAATAAACCTTAAGGTTCTACCAAGGAACAGAACATTACCAGCATGCCTCATGCGCTCTCCCAGTCACTATCCCTCACTCTGCCCAAGGATAACCAGTATTCCAAATTTAACAGTGTCAGGCAGTTGGACGCTCTCTCTCTCTCTCTCTCTTTTTTTTGCATTTTATATAAATGGAATCATATAATGTGTGCTTTCCTTTCGTCTAAGTTGACCTCAGTTTTTTTCTTTCCTTTTTTTTCTTATGACTACAAAATTATCATGAAGGCAGAAAATGTTTAAGTTAAAATTTGTTCATTGGCCAAATATAATTGAGAAGAAACAAAAAACTTATAGCATAATGCTTCATTTATCATGGAGCATCAAGGGAGAGGAATTCCACATAAGTTAATTTTCAGAAAACTTAGGCTTACCCCTTAAAAACTGGCAGCAAATTTTATTAATTTATAGCAATTTTTAAAATGTGTTTCACAAAACAGAGAAGATTCAATAGTAGCAATAAATATTCCTCTGTGTCATATTTATGATCATCAATAGGTTGATTCTCTCAGCATCTACTGGGGTATGTAGGTCATGTTAAATATGTATTTATATACGCTAAGTTGTCAACTAATATTACATAGTTTCCTTTTGTAATGGCTAGTAGTCTCAAAAAATCATCTGTATAAAACCTTTCACATTCTCTTTGGTCTTAGGTTTTTCTAATTTTCTTAATCCATACTTTTTTTTACATAATTAGAGATAAACTTAGAGATCTTCTCTGACTTTACTAGGTTGTTAGCGTGCTCAAAATCAATTTATATTCTGTAATACTGAAGTTTGCAGTGAAATAATAAATCATCTTGACTTAGTATTTCTCTTTAAGATGGATGACCTCATGAAAATGTTTCTGAATTGAGGAAAAACAATTTGATATGAAATTTAGATCATTTCAGATTAGCATAATTCTGACTCAAGCTTTTTTCTTCAAGGCTAGACATCTTTGATCATCTTTGAGGAGGAATAATTCTTCTGACATTGATAAATTGGCTATGTCAGTTTTCTTGCCTGCTAGATTATTCCTTGAGTTTCTTAAACAAGGAAGTTCCATAAATGAGGGAACAGTTTCAGGGTAAAGAAAAAGCAATACACTCCATTACAATGTATAAGGACCTTGAAAAACTAATATATAAAACATAGCAAAATAATCAGAGTTATAGTCACATTCATGAAAGTCTGAGATTTCTCCTCAAACATGGTGCCATTTATTTTTGTGTTGCATGGTAATCTCATGCCTGAAAGACATATACTTAAAAATTAAGAGTATTGCTTTATTAACAATTTGATGGCTGCATAAAAGTACCAACTATGGTTGGAGTTCATTTATACTTTGATAATATTTTTGAAATAGCTTAAGAAAGAAAAAAAGCATGTATTTGATTACAACTCTTCATCTACATTTTAGATAGATTTTATTTAGTAAAGGAAAACTCAATAGTAATTCCATTATTTTAGTTATATGGACTCTAAGATAACTTACATCTTAAAATATTTATGTAAAAAAGTAATATTTTAAAACTTACCGAACCTTTTCTGGCATTAACCATTACTTAGTCCATTTATTCTTTATGCAATTTATTATTTATGTATAAGTAACTTGTCATTCAATAAAAAGAGTAAAATAGAAGACATATTTAAACAAATAAAAACTGAGAATATATCATTAATAGGTCAATAAAGAAGGAATCTCTAAAAAATGTACTTCAGGAAGAATAAAATTTGTACTAGAAGGAAAAAATAAGATGCAAAAAGGAATGCTGAGCAAGAAAACAAAAAGGTAAAAAAAGAACATTGATAAATATATGTATAAATCTAAGAAAGCATTGATTTCATGGTAAATAGGAATAGTAATCATTAACATATGATTTTTAAAATAAGAGACAGCTTAAACATTGAACAGTAACAAGAGTATCAGGCATATTTTTTTTTATGAGGACACTAAGGAATCACTTCAGTGATCACACAGAGATATTACTAAAACATGTATTGCTTAATTCAGTAAAGCAATAAAAAAATATAAGAGAAAGTAAAAAAATAAGACAAGAGAAATAAAAAAATGGGGGAGGCCTCAGGAAAGTAGAAAAAAAAAGAGAAATAATCACATTAAATGTAAATAGACTAAACCCTCTATTTAGATGACAGATTGTCAGATTATCTTAAACATTAAATTCAGTTATGTAATATTTACAGGAGAAATACCTAAAATATAAGGACTCAGAAAGAATAAGAGTGAATGAAGGTAGAAAGTATATAGCAGGCAAATGTAAACAAATGAGAGCTGGGTATTATGGTGACTGGTTAAATGCACACCAATTTGGTTTTCCCTTCTTGAATTTAAACTGGGGCAAACTTTTTTTTAATATGTTTTAACTGATTTTTAGAGAGAGAGGAAGGGAGACAGATATATGTAGAGAAAGATCAATGAGAGAGAAGCAAATCAGCTGCCTCGCACACGCCCCCCACTGGGGACTGAGCCCATGGTCCGGGCATGTGCCCTCACTGGGAATCAAACCGGTGACCTCGGTCCTGGGTTGACACTCAACCACTGAGCCACACCAGCTGGGCTGGAGGCAGCCTTTTTTCTAGTTGATCATTTATGCACAAAATAACAGAGGCTACACGTCCAAGCCTGGCTCTTGAAATCCACCAAAAGATTTTTGGCTCACTTTTCTTCTTTTCTGTCACTGTAAGCTAGGGTCTGAGATGGCAGCGCTACAAACACAAAGAACGTGAAGCCTTGGGTTACTGCTTGGAAAAGAGCTGTCCTCCAAACACACCTGCTCTTCCTCAGACTTTTCATGAGCAATAATGTTTTTTTCCTTTATAGTAACTGACAGTCTTTGGGGTATTTATCATCACAGTATAGGCCACTGTACCCCTCCTAACACACAAGCGGCATATTGAAATTCCACAAATGTGTGACATTGGCTTAACAGTCAAGTGGTAGAAAAGGATAAAGCAATATCAGAAGCTAGAATGATGCCTATTCACATCCTAAAATGAAAATCATTTGGTGAAAGTATCATCTGTGGCCAGTGGAATCTAATCACCTGTAGCTCTAGGAGAAATACTTACATATTATCAGAGTGTTCATGTACATATAATGATACTACAAGAATCAGAGCATTGGTGTAATACAAGAAAGAGATGAGATGAGAGAAAGAACGGGACAGTGTGCAAGTTTAGACATTTTATGCCTTCTACTGTTTAAAATCTGAATGTTTATAGACCCCAAAAACTGATATACAGACTTTTTTTAAAAAGCATTGAGCCAAAGAAGTCCATTAAAACATCTCAGCTGAATGAAGTGACTTGGGGTAAAGATTACGTTAAGGGTGCGGTTTCATAACTAATCCCTAACAGCCTCCAGGTGGCTGTCCTCAAGTCGAAGGACAGAGAAAGGGAGGCAGAAAAGCAAGGCTCACACTAACGAATAGCTTACTAATTTTTGTAAGATAGGTTTTACCAAAGAAACCATTACCCTACACCTAAAAGTTTTTGATTGTTTGAAATTAAAAACAAAACAAAACAGACAAGGCAACAACAATAACCCTAGGCCTCTAAATATCCATGAATAGGAGTAAACTTTTTGAATCCTTACACAGGCTTGAAGGAGGGCCCACTCTGATATGGAGAAAGAGAGCAATGAACATGGGAATGTCTCCTAGACTATGGCACCACGGACCTCAGAGAACAACGCGTCAGGAGGTCTCAAGAGCAGAAGCATCCCAACCAACCTTCCCCACCTTCAAGGAAGAAGGCCACACACACTGTTCCCAGAGGGACCCCAGAATTACTGTGGCGTCTTTCACTTTTCCCGTTCAGCAAGGAAGATATATATACTATTTTACCAGAATGATAGCCTGTGGCAGAGCCTGGCTAGATACTCACCAAATGCACTTCTTTTTCATGGGCATACAACAGCCAAGCAAGGAAAGGTGATGAAGAAATAAACCCAGTGAAGAACAGTGTCTAAAAGTCACGGGGAGAAGAGCCTCTTACCCTGGGCGTGTCGCTCCAGCTTTCAGGTTTAGTGAGGAATGTTCCTGGGTTCTGAAACAGATGTGACAGAAGCCAAGAAAAGACACAGCAAAGGCATTAGTCAGAAAATATTCTGAAGTCTAACTACTAATCAGAAAAAAAGGCCCACCGCAATATCTGCAAAAACATATTTTATCATTTAAACTAAATAAAAAATCAGCCCTTTCCTTTCATTGCCCCGTTTTCTAAAGGGATTGGCAGAAATATGTAGAATACAATTCCAAGGGCCTTCATCAGACGCATGCCCCAAATAATTTTAACAACCAGAAACATTAGATTTTGGAGAAAGTTTCTCGGTACACTGAGATGAAATTTGTTGTGAAGCTTCTTTATTCCTCTAGTGAAAGAACTTAAGGAATATAAGTATAGTAGAATCAAGGGCTATTTGCTTGTACTCTCTGCAAATATGGGTGAGCTGTGTGTCTGCGCAGAAGGGAGTTGACTGGGGCCATTGGCAAGCCTTTGAACCTGTGTCCACTTTTCTTTATGCACCGTATTGCTTCAGCTCATTAAAAAAATGGCATAGGGACTCAACTCTGAAAGTAGAATGTGAATTTTTAAAAATCTTAAAAACAAATAATAATGAATATAAATGATACATACAAGGTGTCCCAAAAATGTATACATACTTTGAATAATTATAAACGCCGTGCTTATTAAAATATTAAAATTCATTTCATTTTCAAAATGTAATTCAACTTCATATTTGGTATCTAGGGGATTTTTGTTTTAACTGCTGAGTTACCAGCAGTTTTGAAGGCAATGTTTGTAGGTCAAATCCCTTGACATTCCTTGAGGTAGTCTGAGTCCCAAACACCATGCCCCTACCTGGGGTGGTGTAATACCAAATGATAAGCTGACACAAATCTGAAGTTTGTGTGGATTTCAGGTCAGTATAAAATCTACTGCTTGAGTTAGCCATGTAGCTTGACAGATGTATTAACTACATCCTCCAACACCACCATCTACAAACACACAGACACACACACACACACACACCTCCATCCACAGTATAAATCGAACAATGCAAGTGATATTATCTGCTGTTTTCCAAATTATAATGAAGGGATAATTTCAACACATTTTGAATATTGACAAATGATGATAATAATAATGTACATTTCTTATACTTGTATAGAAAATCTTTTTTCTCAATTACTTTTGTCATATTTTATTTGTTCTCAGTTTTAAGGAAATACGTAAAATGAATATTATCCTAATTCTGCAAGTGGAAATAAACTGAAGCATGGACTGAATAAGGACCATAACAGATGTATCTCACACTGTCTTGCTGAGGATATGACACAAGAAGCCAAATTTCTAACCTCTTTATTCAATGCGTAATGTCTCCCCAGTAGAGTAAGGGTTTTAAATTAAGAACTATTTGACAATTGCCACCTTGTGTATCCCAACACCTCAATTCACTTGGTATATACAGCACCTTCTTCCAGTTATCATTATAGTTACTGAAAAATTTCGTGTGTTCATTTCTTTTCAGATTTACTTTTTATCCAATGAATATATCACTCTCAGATTTTAAGATTCAGCCAAGGAGAGAAGAATTACTTATTGACACATTGCAATCTGAAATAGTAAATATAATTGTTGTTACTCATAATTTGTGCTACACCTACCCAACTACCTGAGTTTGTAATTGATTTATACCCATTTACATCCCCATGCATTATTTCAATAGTAAATTGGCCTTTTTTCAATCATTTAATATTTCTTTTTAGGGTAGAAGGATAACAAAATCAACTTTATCTGCAGTTTACAATTACCAATAATGTATTCAAGGACATAAGAAGCAGATTTTTTTTTTTTTACCTCCTTGGTTTTTCCTTGAATAACTATTTCAACCCAATAGAGGTTGTGGAAAAATATACCCTTTAAAAATTTGTGTTTCATTCAGGTTTTGGAATAATATTCAACAGAGCTTGAAACTGTGAAGTTCCACATGAAGAAAATAGGTCAACTCCAGTACCAAACAAAAGATGTTAGATGTATGTGTTCCAACCTGAAAGGAATTTATTGGATATGTTTTCTTAGACTTAACTTCATAGCATAGGGAAGCCAAGGTTTTCTTAACTGATTTTTGAATCATTTTATTCCATGATATAAACAATAAGGAAGAAAAAGGAGGGATTTCATTGCACTTAGCTTAAAACTAAACAAAACACAAAAGTAATAACTAAAAAGGTGCATATGATGGGCAGGAGGGTTTTGAGGATTCCAAATAGAAAAGATGCAAAAAATTTTTAAAAGTCAGTTGTCATAATAAGCTGCCTTACCATGGAAATAAATTAAAACCCTTATAGGTGGAGGAAACACTTACATAATCATTTGAGTGTACTTGATTTTGAATGATCTCATGATAAAGGTCCCCAGGAGCCCACAAAACGCACCACAAAGGAGTCACTTTACACCAGGACTCATGAGTAGCAACTGTTTCTTAAAAGAAAACAAATTTCTGTTCAGGGAATTTGAACCACTCCAAAGGATTTAATGACTTGCAGGGGTTTGTGGGTCAGTCACATCTGTTCTGAAAGGCAATGCTTCTTCCTGTTTCTAAATGGACTAACCCTTAACCCCATTAGCCCTCACATCTTAAAACAAAGATGATTCCTGTTTCATGAGCTGTGCAGCAGTCAGGGCCTTTATGTTTATTCCAGCACATGGAACTCATCACAGTTTTATTCTCTCCTGGTCAGCAAAAGGAAGGAAGATGCAAAAGAAGAAAGCAAGAAATCAAGTCTGCATTGGGTTTGAAGACGTGGTTGGTACGTCCTTCCATGTGGAGGGACTAAGAGTATCTAAAATAACAGACAGCACCTTTACAAGGTGGGGAGTTCCTGCTATATCCTCTCCTTCCATCCTTAACTTTCCACTTTCCTGCTGTCTGAGTCTTTCCTGCATGAAATGAAAGGCAGTTGACCTGAATGAGGTGTATGAGCTTCCAATTAAGCTTCTGATGCTTTGTGCTTAGAATACACCAAAAAATGGAGGTAGCTTTTCCCTCCGAAACCTTACTTGCAAATTGGTTTGAAAAATCCTCAGAGAAGTAAAGTGAGGGCTAGGCAAACTCTAAAATGAAGACATGCTGGGAAGCTAATGGTTGGAGGGGAATGAATGGGTGGGAGAATTCACATCTTTGATAAAGTGATCCGAGAGTCTCTTATGTTAAGGAAGAAAGACCTTTTCTCTGTGGCAATAATGAGGAAGCGACCTTGCCCTAGGTTCCCTCCAGCCTTCCTTTTGCACAAATGCTGAGATGGCAGAGAGCGAGAAAGGAGCCCCCGTCCCCGTCCTCGGGCTCCCAGGCCGTACCTGTGAGTAGACGAGGTTTTGCCAGTGCTGGGCTGCAGGGTAGTTCCCGCCCGGAAACCTCACCAGGCTGGCCTGAAGGAGGGCTGAGTTCCTCATTAACAACTTCACGTCAAGCTGCAGGAATTTGTCAGGATGGTTGTTATTTGGCAAAGCAGAGAGATCCATGTCTCCCTTCGTCTAAGGGAGGAAACAAAGGCAAGTGAGGCTGGTCCCGTCAGACTCGTCCATTATGAATGAGTCCGAGGATTCTCCTACTGGCACCTGAAACCAGCTCTCTCAGCTGCACTCGGATGCCACGCTCAAAATGACACATCAACACACAGGAACAATGCAGCACCCTGCCTTGTTTTTCACCACACACACACACACACACACACACACACACACACACACACACACAGTTAGGATGCTTAAATGGGGCAACACATTAAAATTAATAGGATGCCAAAATTAGATATGTGTAGCACTTAATGCCTCTCCATACAGAGTCAGAAATAACAGGTTAATAAAGAGGAGCTATTCTTTGGAGAAAGACTGCCAGAATTTCAGTATTACGGTCCATAATTTGGAGCACATGAGATAGTCACCTAAAGAGACATAACTTAATTTTTCTCTCTGATCATTACTAAGCTAACCCGGCAGACTTGGCCCTGCCCACGCAACCTCAAATGTGATAGGCAAGATCTTGTTTCTTCTCATCTTTTCACTCCCAGAGTCTCAGGCTCAGGTGAAACCTAATCGTGCTTAGCTTGTCAGCTTCGTTTTGAGTAGAGAAATGGCAAACATTTGCTGCTTAGTTTGCCACAGTAAATTAGTGTCCCAACCTACTGTCTTAACCCATTCACTACCTGAGGCCCCTTAGACTCTTCCTACTTGCATACACTCCTACAATGTGTTTGGTGTCCACGCCGTACATTTGGAACCAAGTGGGAACATGGCCGACGTGCTGTCCTAAGTGAACCCATCTGCTGGTCAGGGAGCCAAGGTGGGAGTGAAGCTACAGACAGTGTACTAAGTCAGGAAGCGATGATGACTTCAACGGAGATAAGCTCTCTTACTGAAGCCATTCTGCCTTAGGCAACCCATACTTCTCAGTGGGAAAGTACTGATTTCCATCTAGACTGGGAAGAGAAAACCTTCCCACTTGCGAGAAGGCAAAAAGATAGACACGTCAGCAGTTCTGAAAGACATAAATTGTTTGTTCTGTTTGCACCTCTGTAGACCCATCTGACGCAGCAGGAAAGCTTCCCTTCCAGGGGGAATGGTTGCATGTGGAATGTATCAGCAGCACATTTCAGGAGAGTGCCATAGAGCCATATAAGAATCAGCAGCCAGGATGTTCTCGAATTGAGCAAGACGTTGGAGAGTACTGACTTTCTCTATAGCAATAAGCACGGGGGTGTTAAAAAAACCCAAACCAAAACATCTGTCCTACTTATGACTGTAAAACTGGATTAAGCAATCAACACTTTCTATAAGAATTTTTGGACCAAACTCTCTCTCTGTCTTACAATATTAGAAATACATCTGGGTGGTTTTATCAATACATTTAGTGGGTAAAAGTACTTTATAATGACAATAACCAGTTAAATCAGTTGTTTCAAGAATCAAGTGTATTATGTGCATGTGCTTGGTACTTTCTGGAATTTTCTGGTTGCTGCCAGAATACATCTAATGAACAAATATTTCTCAGGCTGTTTGCTTTTCCTAAAAGATTCTTTGGGGAATAACAAACATCTTCAAGGAGAACCTAACTTCTTTTTGGCTCTCTATATTGGCAAGTGGAGACACAGAACTTAGATCCAAACATATTGATTAGGCCAGGCCTTTTTCTTAGCCAAATTATGAGGTGGGTGAAAGGAGCCTTCAGTTTTCCTTGGGCGTCCTTCCTTCAGATTCCTCCGCCATGCTCCAGATGCCCAGAGGGTTGTATACCGTCTTTCCATTTACAAGTCGTTTAGTCTCAGACTCTCCATCTTTCCCCACCATCTTTTCTATCCCCACCCAAACCATCAGTTCTTGTTCTCACTACTACCCCTGTAGGTTTCCCACGTGACTGACAATGAAGAAATCAGTCCTTCTCCCCCCTCCCTTGTACTGGCCATACCCCGACCTCACCCCCTGTGCCTCTACTTGTGTCAGTCCTCCTGTCTGGAAACATTTCTCCACGGCCCTGGTTACTGACCACCTCTAAGCATCCTTTATGGGTCATCTCTAGTACCTAGCCTCTCTTTCACAAAACCTTTGCATATGTTCCTTAGTAGGAGTGACTGTCCTTCCTTTGGAATTTCAGGGTGATTTGTTTATACTCTCATAGGTGTTTGATTATGTATTTCATACGTTTCCTTCATGAGTCTCTGTACGAGGTGACACAACACAAAAGGGACCCATTGGATGCTTCCTTCCACACCGGAATCATTTCTGTAGACCTTCACGAAGCTTTTTGCTCAACAAATGATGGTTCTACTCTGGTTGGAAATGGATGATCTAATTAAATTTGATTTTAAAAATGGCTTAATGTTCTGTTTTCTAGTTGATCATGCTCAGTGAAAAAGGAACCCATTGCCAAAATTATTTACAGACATTCTCTATATTCTGTTCTGGTATTTTTTAATGTACAAACTCATATTGAAGAAATATAAGGAACTAGGCCTGGCCAGCATGGCTCAGCGGTTGAGCATACACCTGTGAACCAGGAGGTCATGGTTTACTAGTAATTCCTGGTTACGGCACCGGGTTGCGGGCTTAATCCTGTGTGGGGTGTGCAGGAGGCAGCCGATCAATGATTCTCTCTCATCATTGATGTTTCTATCTCTCTCTCCTTCTCCCTTCTTCTCTGAAATTAATAAAAATAGGAAAGAAGTAAAATAACTTCTCTGCCTTGTTTTAAAAAAAGGAACTACTAGTATATTGCAGGGACAATCTGGTGGAAATGTGGATATCTGTCTGGTACTTCTCAACCCTCTGGATGCAGGTAAGCATTTGCTTTCTTCACAGAAAATTCTTATAAAAGTATCATTTCCCCTTGGGTTTGGATCCGGAATTACTGTTTTCTGAACTATGAGAATTGTGAAAATAGAATTAAATATGGTTCACTAAGCAAAACTTTTTTACATATTAACTTTTTTCTTCTTTCTTCTCATTCTCTGACCTTTCCTTTCTTCCTCTCTCCTCTTTCATTTATTTTCTTTCATTTTCACCTCTTTCCTTTTCTCTTTTCTTTCCTTTCCCCCCTCCTCTCTAATTTGTAACAATAACTTATTGAAATACCTGAAAGTATTTTCAGGTGAAAAGCCTGTACAATTCAGATGAGCAGTTGGGATTCATCAAAATTACCTGAGAGAATTTCAAAATTAGTTGGATAGTTTTAAATACAAAGAAAGTCTGTGATGAGATTATAAGTCCTTGTGCACCTATTTTCAAAAGTGGTGAACAAGGGAGGCAATCAGGATAATTGAGTGCACAGAATTTGGAGTCCTAGTGGTTTTACTACATCCAACTAAAGTGTGTTCTTGGGCAAGTTACCAAAACTCTCTGAGCCTCAGATTGCTCAGTTATAATGTGAAAATATTAATACTACCTTACAAGTTTGCTGTGAGGTTTAATAGGTAAAGTGGTTAACAGAATGTTCAGGATATAATAAGCACTTAAAAAGGTTTACTGTTATTTTAAGAGAGTAAGAATATGGATTTTCATCTCAGTTGTCTCTGTTATAAAGCAAACTGAAACAATAAAAATCATATTAGTCATCTATAGGTAAAAAGCAAACTACATTTCCAAGAATCCCCTTCTTTGTGTGATTCTGGGTTAGAATTGGCCCAAAGAGGAACTTGCATGGCATTTGGAAGGCAAAATGGAAGCAGCATGCATGAACCCAGAAGTCTTTTTGTAATCAGATGCAGGGAGAGACAGAGGCACAGGTGCCTGGCAGTTCCCAAGTGGCCTGTTCTTGAGCTCCATGCCCATTTCTTTTTTCCAACTGCTGGACCTGCTGACTAACAGCAAACTCAAATCCACCACCAGATGTTTGGCTGTGGACCTACACAGAAGGGAGGCATACATAGGCAGCAGCATCCTATAGACATCTTTACAGTCCATCTTTCATAGTCATACTTGCCTGGATGTGCCTGGCTGCTCAGACCAGTTGGTGACTCCTGATTCTCCAACCCTTCTCATGGATCTTCCCCAGCTCCTCCTGATGTTATGAATTCAGATCCGTTATCCCATAACACTCCAACACTGTTTGGCTGACTGAACCATGACAATTACCGGCACAAAAAATAAATGTTTCCAAGGAAGAAGATTTTAAGAAATGAAACCTGGAATTCGTTCTCTGCTCTGACTAGACTCAATGACATTAGTGACCCTCTTTCCAGTAAATGGGACACTGGTCATCCATGGCACAAAATGCCAACGTGGTTATTTAAATTCTTACCTATTGTCATCTGGAGTGAAGCGCCTATAGAAAGCAAGTACCTGCTGCATAAACTCTTTTTAATAGAAACAAAGAGACTAATGACTGTGGGGTTGATTCATTGCTCCTAAAAAGACTAGAGAAGTTAAAGGGAGAAATCAGGTTTAAAAGTCACAGCTCAAAGACTAAGCTGGGACCTAGAAAGCTTACACTGACTATCTTGAAATAAAACCTTTTCAGCTCTACGGCTCATGTCCCACATCTATCATGTCTTCTACATCCACATCCAGATCAAGTCCCAGAAGATTTAAGGGGGCCAGACAAAAAGTGTGACTTCTCAAGTGGCACCATACCGATCAAAGGAATTGCAGGGTTTCACTAATTCATATTTACTGAAACCCAAAGTACGTGTTTCAGGGGTGTTTCTTAAGAGGGTTATGTTAGGATGGAAAGCATACAATGTTGAATTAGCCTAAATGTTTTTGACATGGGTTCACTAAGTAGAGATTCTAGAAAGGATTAGTTGATGTGGCTGGGAGTAATTCTAACAATTTATCTGAAAACTGAACCCAGTGGTTGTCTATACTGAATGAAGTTGAGATGCTAAAACATACTTGCTATAAGGTACTACAGAGGGAGGTATACAAATGTTTAGGGAGATTGGTTTTAATATGATAGATGTGTTCACTCACCTGTTCCCTAAGTCCCCTCAGTGTTCCATCTAGAAGGCACACCCTTCACTAAGGCTTTGAAAAATTCATCGCTGAAGGCAGCATTGGAATCCCTAAAGAACTCTCAAGTGGCTAGTCTGCAAATGTCAGGAATGACATTGGGAAATGCTGCCACTGAACTGGGTTTAATGAGAATATGTAATACCATAAAGGCAGGAACCAAATGACTGAATTTCACCGCCACAGACCAGGCAAGCACACTTACCATAAAGGGCAGTAGAGTTCAAGGGGTAGAGAGAATGGTTTGACCGGCAAAGATTTTTGGTATTGCCTAACTAATCATGGAGTCCTCGGACTGAAATAGATACACATTCTACTAAAGTCTTGTATTTGTATAAGCACTAAATTTCTAGTCTTAGTGAACAGAAGTCTGATTTGACTCACCATAGCAGGGAATTGCATTTCTAGATCAAATTCCACATGAGAGCAGGTTCACAGATCCAGAATTCCTTGAATGAAGGGGAGGCCAGATCCTTTGGGGAGAGATTTTGTTACACTGTCCAAAACCCATATTGTTAATCTACCTTCTAGTCTTTCCTGATGGGAACTATATATTGGGGAAAGGAAAATAATCTGACTTTTTGATGATTCCTGGATTCTTGGTGACACTACATTGCCACGGCAGTCCCACAGTCAGAGCAAAAGCTTATGGAAGTCAGATAACTGGATCAAGCTTGGCTTAAATCTGTCTCATAGTGGACCCAAGAGTCCCTGAGCCTACCCCATGGTAACTTCCCTAATTCTGGAAGGTCTATTTGAAACAGACATACTCAAAAGACTTCGAGTGGTGAGCACCATATAGTACACAGATGTCGTATTATAAAATTGTACACCTGAAATTTATATGTTATTAACCAATGTTATTTCGACAAATTTAATTAAAAAAACATGAACTGGCAAAAACCCATCTTCCCCTTTTTGATGCCATGATCTGTGGCATGAGGGCTTTCATGGTAGTAATGCCAATGGAAGCACCAGACATAAAGAAGACATGATACCTACACATGCAGAGCGCTGTATTACAGGTGAGGGGCCCCATTTAGGGACTGTGAAACTTCTATAATGAGAAATAAACACGTCTGCCCTTTGCTCCAAAGAGAGACACGAACTTTATCTTCCAAAGCTGTTCACCATACAAACATCCCTTAGAAGATATTCCAGAACAAAAGCAGACAGTGCCAAGACTTGTGGAAACATGAGAGACCTATGAAGAATTGCCTCCCAAAAGGAAATTTCACATATTTTATTGCAAAAAAAATCTAAGAAATCATGTGAATCATGTACAATATTTTCTCACAAGAAAAAATTTAAGCTGTTTTTTTTTAACGTTTCACAGAATTGTAAAACTTTTTAATTTTTATAAAGAAAAAACACAATGAAACTACCACAATAATATCAGCTTTTAGTCTTTTCTTGTTTCTAGGGAAAAGGCTGAAAAATATTTAGTAAGTTTTCTCATGATTTGTGAGGCTTAAGTACCTACTATATTCTTTTAAAATCTGCTAAAAAAAAAAATACAAGGAAATGGGTGGATCAATGCTTTCTTTCTTCAAAATATTTAAAAAAGCTAAAATCTAATGACAACATGTTAAAAATAATACACATTTTTGTAGGGTGTTACCATTTCCATAACGGTTTCTCTACACTATATCGACAGTGCAATGATGATTCAGTGTAAACCATTAATTACAGTGTTTCATTGTTACAATACTTGTGTTCAAGTACATGTTCGTGAACATGATCAAAGTCTCTATTTTGATTTTTTCTTTTCCATTATTAAAATAAGGATATAATTACAGTAGAATTTTTCCTATAGATGTCTCTAAGTCTGAACCAAATTCATAATACATTCTCTAAAAACCTGTTCAACACTATGAGGTTTGTTATGTTTACACATCTCCTTCAGAGTACAGAAAATGGGCTAATTCTGTATTAGGACACCAAAACACAAAAATAATTTTCCCCATAGATAGCTAAACTATTATGCTAAATTAGTAGTATACATTATGCATAACTCAATGGTATTGGTGTGGAGAGAGTAGCACCTTAGAGCCAGCCCTAACTTAAAAAACATTTTTTTAAGCCTACCAATCTTAATTTTCTTTTTCTGGTAACTGGATTCAACTTATTCATAACAAATGACTTATGAAGCCCTATAGTATAAATCACAATGTTTGTATTACCAAAATAAGCACCATATTGATGTTAGGCAGGCCCCAAAATAAATTAATTTGATTAAATTATATGTAATCTGATAATATTTGGTCTGAAAAACATGCTAGTGTGTGTGTCTATAAATAATGTAATTGCAAAGAGCTGTGAGCCAGCCAGCCTGCTAGAGGTCAACTCTTTTGCTGCAGCTTTTGGGCATAGAAGTCCCTGCACGTCTCACAGCAGCGCTGATACCACCGCATGTCCTGACACAGGTTCTTCTCGCGTATCACTCGGCAGTACACAGGCCATTGATCTCCTAGGCACTTGAAAGTCAGAGCAGCTGTGAAGCAGAACACAGGAAACTCAATACAGGTAGATATTCCAGGTGTCATGAGTAGAAGTAAACAGCAATCATGTAAATGGGGATTTTGTCCACTGACTCATTTATACTCCCTGTGGAACTTAAAACACAGAGCTATGCACACACACACACACACACACACACACACACACACACACACACCCTGAGATAAAGGAGTAAAGTGAATGAATAATGCTCTCACAGATATTCCCAAATTCAATGAATTGTCCTGTAAATGGCTTTTCAGGATCAATTTTACGGTTTTTATTTACGTTTCTTTTGGATTTTAAGTTGGGAAGATTAAAAACACAAATAAATGTGCTCAATATATCTACCTTTATGGGAATGAAATTTAATTAAGTATTGTTATAGGTCAATTTGCAAAGAAATAGCAAAACAAAAAAATGCTTGCACATTTTATTTTATTCTTTCCTCTTTTTTTATATTTCCATTACAGTTCACACTCAATATCATTTCAGATGCACAGCAAAGTGCTTAGAAAATCATGCACTTTACAGAGTGGTCCCCCCTCTTCTTCAAGCACCCAGCTGACCCCATACATAGTTATGATATTATTGAATATGTTCCCCATGTTGCAGTTTATATCTATGTGGCTATTCTGTAACTACCAATTTTTTCTGCTTAATCCCTTTACCTTTTTCATCCAGTTCCCCAAACCCCCGCCCTCTGCCAACTGTGAGTCTGTTCTCTGTATCTACAGTATGAGTCTTTCTATTTTGTTTGTGGGATAGTGATTTAATGCACCTTTAACATCAAAGCCATTTATCATGTGACTGAAATGTATAGCATTCAAGTATTTAAGATGGGAATTCGATACAAAAAAAATTGGTCATGTAAATTTAGGCTCAGGTTTTCTGAAGAAATAGTGTGTTCTGGCATGCATAATAAAAGTCAGTCCTGCTACAATTCTTTCTTTTGCCACTATTCTAATATAATTCATTATTTTACACTTAGAAACCTTAGATTTACCGATCACTGTGCTTCTGTGTTTAGGGGTACACTGTCAAGAAATAATAAACAAAACAATGCAATTCTAATTAAATTCTTCTTTGAGGTCATTATTTTTTGCCACATACTTCAAGAAGAACTCCAAGTAATTGCTGGAGAAAAGGATTATGTTGTTTGAAATACATGGCTTTAGCTGCATTTGCTCTAGGATTGCTTAACTTTTTGTTTTAACTAGTCTTAATTCTCCTTGAACTGATTATTTCTTAGAAATGTTAATTATTTGGCTCAAAAAAGAGCATTTTTTTTTTTAAGAACCAAACTTTTCCATTTGTTTGAATCTATGCCTGGAAGAGTATCTATAAGAATTTACGATTAAATTGTTTTCCTGAAGATTATGTGCACAGATCAAAACGGAAGGTGTTCAACATAGACTAACCCAATAACAGCCAAGCAGCAGTGCTGGTAAAAGCCACTAATTGCCACAGACATAAAGGCTAATTCGTTCATGAATATTTGTTATGCAAGTGCAGGCTATATTTAATTAAAATACATACCCTACTTCTTCATGATGGCTGATTAAATAACAGGTATTGAGAATACACATGAAAGCATTTTACAACATAAAAGTCATTGGAATCAATGTTACTAGTAGCTATTTGTATGTCATATTATGTCCTTAAGTATGAACAAAATTGTACCTTTTGCTGAGTGATATAGATCCAATGTACCCATTTGTCTTGAAAGTCATTTTTTACTCTAAGTTTCTCCAAAGGATAATTTGTACCCAGGATCACAAGGAAGGATTCTGACAGTGGAGAGATCTAAGGTATATACTACAAGTACCTTTCAACTAGACCAGCGGTTCTCAACCTGTGGGTTGCAACCCCTTTGGGGGTCGAATGACCCTTTCACAGGGGTCACCTAAGACCATCAGAAAACACATATATAATTATATATTGTTTTGTGATTAATCACTGTGCTTTAATTATGTTCTATTTGTAACAATGAAATTGGGGGTCACCACAACATGAGGAACTGTATTAAAGGGTCGAGGCATTAGGAAGGTTGAGAACCACTGAACTAGATACTACCTTAATTGATAGTTCTTCCATGAGAGTGGTCAGAACCCAAAATACGGTTATACCCTTCAACCCTTTACATGATGAGCTTGGGTGGTATGACATTCATATTTCCAGGGTCTGGTTCTGAGTAGACAGCTTCAGGGATCAAAATAATTTATTTTTCACGATATTTTACCCACCTGGCCATTTGGATGAACCCACAGTAAAATAGAGTCAATTTAGTTAGGACCAAACTAATTAGTATCCATTTATAACTAAGTTTTAAAGTGATGTGCAAAATAGAAGAAACCATGAGTATTTCCGTATTTCTCAAAACCATTCCCTTTTGGTCAGCTTACCCAGCCTGGGTGATGTTATGGTATTTACGTTAATCTTCTCATTGCAGGGCTGAAGGTGGCATGGCCTGTATGCTGCAGGCTTTTCTGAAGAAAAACATTCATTTCCATGTCGTCCTGTGACCTTGTGCATGCACTGGATAACACGGGACTGCATTCCTTTGCCACAGGTAATTGAGCACTGGGAGAGAGATAGAAGGCTTGTTTAAAGTCCTTTTTGCTGTTTCTCTCTTCTAGGCTGTGAGCCACCTTCTCCCTGTATTTCTTAAAATTGAACATGAGCCACAACCTCCAGAGTTGATGCCAAACATGGGTTAGAAACGGTGATGCTCATACTTGGGTACAATGTTTTCTGCGCCCTCTGGCTGACCTCAGGCAGAGCTCAGGGCGATGCAGGACAAAGGCGAGTGAAGAAAGCCCGCGAGTATCAGTGGGCAAGGAATAGGATGACTAATACCAGACATGCACTTGGGCAGACAGTTTTCTAAAGTTCTGTCTAGTTTGCGACAACATTTTGATTTGCTATTTTTCAATTTAGTCATTGATCTCAAGAGTTAGCCTACGCCCAGCTGTGGAGCTGGATGCCTGTTGCAGTCTTTGTCTCCTCGTCTACTCTTTTGCTCTGGCCTTAAAGTCTTGATCAAGAGTTTCGATATGGCTTATCAACCTGGCATATGAGGGAAATAGCTGCTATTTCTTGGCAGATGACACAATATCCAATACTATGCTAATAAAAATATTTGATAATCGGATTTTTCTAATAAAATACCCTTTCAATGGATTCCTTGTATTTCATAACTGCAGTTTGTCTTCATTTGTAAGATATTTTGCAAAGAAAAATGTATTTGATGTACAAAGGTCTTTTATTAGGGAAGCCTCTTGGGTCCTCATGTATCCCCAGATTTGATTTGTTACACAAATAAGCTGGTGCTTACTTGACTGAGAGAATAAAGTGATTTTATGGTATCACAATTACATGAGAGGGAATATGCTTGCGTTTCTGAAAATAATGACTTATTTTACTAGTCATCTTACCCATATTGATCTTTAGCCAAATGATCTTAGTATATTCTCATTGAAAACTGGTAAATACTTTCTGATTGTCCCCTTTTAGATATACAGGCATAAGGTTTTAATGTATTTTTTCCCTTTGTGCTTTACCAAGTCATTATTAGGACTGCACTCTCTTTGCTATCAATTCTTCCTTTACATTGTTACGGGTCCCAGCTCTTCTTTTCATTTGCACAAGAAGCATCCTACACAAACCCTATTCACCTCAAGCCTAGTTTACTAATGTTCATTTTGTCTTTAGTCCCGTCTTCCAATCAATCCCACTTGTTAATACTGAATATATATTCTTCCAAAATTGCTTTACATATATAATCTCATCAGACAAAAATCTTTGATTACTGAGTCATTGCCTACAAGGTACAGCCCAGTATCCCAGAATCTCCAGGTTGGTGTTTATCTATCTCCTCAGCTTTATTTTCCACACTTCACTTAGGAATCATTTGCTCTATTATAGATTAACTAGAGGCCCGGTGCACGAATTCATGCATGGGTGGGGTCCTTCGGCCTGGCAGGTGATCGAGGCCTAGCGGGGGGGCCAACTGGCTTTGGGGAGGAACCTGGGGAGTTTGGCCGGCCGACCCCCCAATCGGGGCCTATTGGGAAGGCCGCCCGGCAGGGGGGAGGGACTGCAGGAGGTTAGCCAGCTGGGGGAGAGGCCACAGGAAGTTGGCTGTGGGAGCACACTGACCACCAGGGGGCAGCTCCTACATTGAGCATCTGCCCTCTGGTGGTCAGTGCACATCATAGTGACTGGTCGACCAATTGTTCTGGTCATTCCGGTCGTTCAGTCGTAACAGTCACTTAGGCTTTTATATATATAGATCATGCCCATGCATTTTCTATTCCCACATCTATAATTGTATCCATAGTATTACTCTTTTCCAAATGCCTGGCTGCTTTTCAAATCACAATCTAGTAAGTGTTCCACAATTACCCCAACAATTTACACATATTTATGGTTTATTTTTCTTGTTAACTTTACAATCTGAATGTTTCCAGTTCAGTTTAAGCTTTACTATAATTTAAAACTATTATAAGAGGAGTAACTACTTAAAATGGTCTTTCTTCCTTAAAAGCTTCTTAATACCACTCATAAAATTGATATAGTTACATAAGTGAAGATATTATGTTTCTTAGAAAAATATCTTCAAGAAAATTCAAAATAGTTAAACTAAAGACTTTTAAGGGGTTAAGTTAATATGGGAAAATATCATTCTAGTATCTATTCCTAAAATTTATGTAGATCTTGAAATATCTGAGAAAATACTAATAATAGAGCTTCTTAACAGATGAACTCATTTTGATCAGTAGAGGAAGTTCGCAATCATGTCACGGAAGCCCAGGAATCAGTCACAGACTATTCCCAAAACTTTTGATTAATTTTATATCAACTCCATAGGACATGAACAAACCAAAGTAACATATAATTTTTCAGAATTATAAAAAATTCAATAAAGTAACAATAAATAATTTTAGCAGATAATGGCTGAATAGTGTCTTTCATAAAAATCTGAAAAACTAGAGAAAAAAATGTTAGTTGTATTCCTTTTGCAAGTTAAATTTTGTAACTTGTATATGGGAATGACCCAGAAATAAAAATAGCATCCAGGAAATAATAAAAGTTCTAGAATTCATTTAACTAAAACAGACTCATTTTGCCTTTGAAAGATTTAGGATAAGTTTTATTATAAAACTAGAGGCCCAGTGCATGAAATTCGTGCCCAGGGGGTGGTGATGTGTGTCCCTCAGCCCAGCCTGCACCCTCTCCAATCTGGGACCCACCGGGATGGGGCCTAAATGGGCAGTCAGATATCCCTCTCACAATCCAGGACTGCTGGCTCCCAACCGCTTGCCTGCTTGCCTGGCTGACTGCCCCTAACTGCTTCTGCCTGTCAGCCTGATCACCCCCTAACCACTTCCCTGCCAGCCTGATCGCTGCCTAACTGCTCCCGTGCTGGCCCAATTGCCCCTAACTGGCCTCCCCTGCTGGCCTGGTCACCCCTTAATGTCCTCCCCTGCAGGCCTGGTCACCCCTAACTATTCTCCCCTGCCAGCCTGTTCGATGCCTAACTGCTCCCCTGCTGCCCTGATTGCCCCTAACTGCCCTCCCCTGCAGACCTGGTCACCATTAACTGCCCTCCCTTGCAGGCCTGGTCACCCCCAAGTGCCCTCCCCTGCAGGCCTGGTAACCCCAACTGCCCTTCCCTGCAGGGCTGGTCACCCTTAACTTCTCTCCCCTGCAGGCCTGGTCTTCCCCCCCTCAACCCCCCCAATGCCCTCCCCTGCAGGCCTGGTCACCCCCAACTGACCTCCCCTGCTGTCCTGGTCACCCCTAACTACCCTTCCTTTCAGGCCTGGTCCCTCCCAACTGCCCTGATCACCCACAACTGCCCTCCCCTGCCGGCCATCTTGTGTCCACATGGGGGTGGCCATATTTGACCACATGGGGTGGCCATCTTGTGTGTTAGAGTGATGGTCAATTTGCATATTATCTATTTATTATATAGGACTAGAGGACCGGTGCACAAAAATTTGTGCACTTGGGGTGGGGGGTGTCCCTCAGCCCGTCCTATGCCCTCTTGCAGTCTGGGATCCCTCGGGGGATGACCACCTGCTGGCTTAGGCCTGCTCCCTAGGGGATTGGGCCTAAGCTGGCAATCAGATATCCCTCTGGCAGCCCAGGAGCCCTCGGGGGATGTCCACTTGCCAGCGGGGAGCAGGCCTAAGCTGCAGTCAGACATCCTTAGCGCTGCTGAGGAGGCGGGAGAGGCTCCCACCACCACCACCACTGTACTGGCAGCTGTCAGCCTGGCTTGTGGCTGAGCAGAGCTCCCCCGGTGGAAGCACACTGACCAAGGGGCAACTCCTGCATTGAGTGTCTGCCCCCTGGTGGTCAGTGTGTGTCATAGTGACCAGTCATTCCCAGTCATTCTGCTGTTAGGGTCAGTTTGCATATTACCCTTTTATTATATAGGATAGAGGCCTGGTGCAAGGGTGGGGGCCGGCTGGTTTGCCCTAAAGGGTGTCCCACTGGGGTGCCTGGCCAGCCTGGGTGAGGGGCTGATGGCTGTTTGCAGGCTGGTCACACCCCCTTCAGGGTGGGGGTCCCCAATGGGGTGCCTTGCCAGCCTGGGTGAGGGGCTGATGGCTGTTTGCAGGCTGGCCAAGCCCCCCCCAGTGATGGAAGCTCCCAGCCTCTCCTTTTTTTCTTTCTTTTTTTTTATTCTGGGATATATTTACCTTCTATAATTGAAACTTTGTTGCTTTGAGTGGAGCTCAGAGCTGGCCACGGCAGGCGGGAAGCTTGGCTTCCTCCATCATTGGGGCAACCAAGCCTCCTGCTTGCTCCAGCTCCGTGGCTGCTGGCCGCCATCTTGGTTGGGTTAATTTGCATACAGTCACTCTGATTGGCTGGTGGGTGTGGCTTAAGGTGTAGTAAAGGCATGGTAAATTTGCATGTTTGTCTTTTATTAGTATAGATCAGCCGTGGGCAAACTACGGCCCGCGGGCCAGATCCGGCCCGTTTGAAATGAATAAAACTAAAAAAAGAGAAGACCGTACCCTTTTATGTAATGAGGTTTACTTTGAATTTATATTAGTTCACATAAACACTCCATCCATGCTTTTGTTCCGGCACTCCGGTCCAGTTTAAGAACCCATTGTGGCCCTTGAGTCAAAAAGTTTGCCCACCCCTGGTATAGACACTAGAAGCCCAGTGCACGAAATTCATGCAAGGGTAGGGTCCCCAGCCTGGCCAGCAATCAGGGCCAATCAGGGCCTTCCTTCCCCTGGTTGCCAGCTGCCAGCCGGGGCCTTCCTTCATTCTGCGCTGCCCCCCTGGTGGTCACTGCATGTCACAGCGAGAAGTCGAACTCCCGGTTGGTCAAACTCCCGAGGGGACAATTTGCATATTAGCCTTTTATTATATTGGATGGAATTAAATAGTCTAATAGCCTTAGAAAGTAATTCTCATTATAATTTCATAATAAAATATCAACCTCTTACTAGTAATTATTTTCTTCATAACACATTTTAGTAAAAAATTTATTACAAATGTATGGAAAATGAACAGATATTTCAGTTCACTGAAATTCTAAGGTATTTTCTAAATTAGTTCTTACTTTATTATAGAATATACTAAATAATTGAATATTTTGTCAAATCATATTACTATGATTAAAGACAGACATTAAAAGGAAAAGCCAAATTAATTCTGGCCTTGAAATGAGGAGACCTGGGCTCCAATATTGCCACTAGCAACTAATTCACCTGGAACTTTTTTTTCTTTTTGGTAATCAAGGCACTGGAGTAGATCATAGCTATAATTTTAGGCCTAAATTACTATGAAAGTAAAAATTCCAAATTTTATTAAAAATTATTATAGTCTGGCAATTTTTAAGTGGTGAAGCTGTGAAACAGTAAGGACTCTAGTTTCATTATCTGATTATTCACTGCACCACCCAAAAATGGTATGACAGAAATTCTTCTCAGTAAAGTCTCAAAATATAATTTGCTTGACTGTCTTAGAATATCCAATCATTTACTGGCTTTCTAAATATTTATGCATCACCCATTGTGTTCAGGATCCCATGCAGAAAATATAAACAGCAGAAGTTATTAATACTGTGGAGCTGGTACTTTATTCCATACTCTTTGTTACAAAACCCAATAATATAAAATAACACTATAGACTTTCACTAAAGTCCAAAATGCTAAAATGTCAACATTAATTTGCCAGCAACCGGTAAACAAACACAGGGTTATCAGATAACTTGCCAATAATCTTTCTTTTACAAGGAACATTTCCTGACAAGAGTATTTTTTAAAAAGAGAATTGGATTGCCTGACAAATATTCTATTCCCCAAACAGTTTACTATCCATCACCTTGAAAGACCTTGAAACAAAACATCCTATTAATCAATTTCATGAACTAGAAGCCTTTAATTCTGAACAGCAAACACAGTCTTGATGTCCCAGCTTCACTAGAGTAAAAAGGAGACAGTAATCTTTAAAACAAATTTAGAACAGCTTAGAAAATGGCTGTCATGATTTTGGAGTTAAAAATAGCCTTTTGACAGAGACAACATAGCACAAGGAAAACGTATATTGGCCATCTCTCTTTCCCACCAAAAACTGAGCCCCGACATCTTTGAAAATGAAGTTTGTTTTACTGACTTAGTGATAGTCATTATTTCAATCTACCTGAGAAACTATGACCTTCCCCGCACTTGGGTTCACATGACTAATGTTTTTAGATAATATTGCTATGGCTTTCTCCTAAAATACATCCTTCCTTGACATGGGACATTGGTGACAATTTCTAAGACTGTATTAAATTATGTCTATACTAGAGCTTGCATGCCAAACACTAACCAAGAAAAGGAAACTTTCTCAATAATTCAAACAGTTGGGACTATTAAAAGATTAGCGAAATATAGTAAATGAAAACCACGAATACAAATGGCAGCAAACCAATAAGAAAAAGGCTTTACCAGGTGATAAGAGCTGACTGACTTCGTTTTACCTAAGAAAATTCCATCTAAATAAGCTGTGAGGGAAATATCTGGGGACATATAAGCAATGCCCAAGTTGGTGGAAGCGTACAGGAGACCTTTAACTCAGATATTTAGAGTTTTCTAAAAATGGCCAAGGATGATCTGGTGATAGATAGAGATGTGAACTCTTAGAAAGTTTTATTGACTAAATTAGATGGGAGCCCTGAGGGGACAGGGCTTGGCAGTTCTGGTAAAGACAATGGAAGATTCCAGAATGACTTGGCAAATTTATGGATTGGCCTAAACGCAAACAAATGAGGGAAAATAAAAAATGTAGAAAAAACACACACTAAAAAATTCTTAACCAATTCTTAACTGTGGCATTATCATAGAAACAAAGGAATTAAACGAACTCTAAATGGCTATGATGTCCATCTAATGGACAAGCCAAAGAGTGGAATCCTTTCTTCCATCACAAAGGATAGACAGGTGGTGAGACACTGCCCAATAGTAAATTGTAGAAAGAAACTGACCATGAAAATTTTATTCCTGACACAGCATTATTTATAGCACTGATAGAGAGTGTTATTAAGACCTTGGTGTAATACTTTGGAAAATATGTAAATATCTTATAGAAGGAGTTCAAGGAAATGTCACTTATCCTGAGACATTTTATTGAAGTTATCATTTCAGTACGTTCAAGGGCAGTGAGTGTGTGCTGTCGAATAACTGTGGTCCGATGAAATTACTTAGGTTTTCAAGTCTAATCAGATGCATTGAGGATAATTAGGTCTTATTAGCACAATAAATTTTTTGATGGATTAAATACTATATACATAATATGAATATATTCTGTTGCTAAATTTCTATTTTATATAGAAATATTCCTTTTATGACATATCTGAATTTATCAAAAATCTGCATCATTTAAAAATGTGTATTGTTCCTATGAATACCACTATGCCTACTGACATAAGTCCACTAAATACTAACAAATTCTGTGTTCCACAGGTTCTTATGCCAAGGAAATTCATTCCACATACGTGACTTCGAACATGGAGTTAAACAAGATTTCCACATCTAGTCCTAAGTATTGGGATCCTTATGGTAAAATGCCAAACTTTAAAATTATTGGTTAAATGAGTTTCTACCTTTCCTTTCAGGACTTCAGAATAGTCATGTAGACACTGTTTTGGTGCTGGTTAGTTATTTGTTACTCTGAATATTGACATAACTTAGTTTTGGGAACCAAATGGGACATGATAGTATAATAACTTCATAGACTTAGGTTAAATAATTAACTAGTTTGCCAATGAGTTTACAGAATTATGAATCTGTCTATGTTAAATTCTAATGTTAAACTGTGAAACTCTTCAAGTTGTAAATTTTGTAAAAAGTCCTCTAAACATTATAAACCCAGGAGGCAGAAAACCCAGTAGTAAAAATGCATACTACTATAAGCTACTTACTTTGAGTTTTGTTGGTTAACAAATATAACTAAACTAGCACTGGTCTGATTTTGAATTCCTTGAAAGAAAACCAAATTTCAGTGTATGTAGGGGTTAAAAATAATAATTCCCACACTTGGCCAGCACAAAGATTACCCGAGATTCCTTCCTTCTGGACTGTGCCAAAGATATATATTTTGGAGAGAATGTGTATTCTCCAGGCCAACAGCTAAGGAAGGCTCTGTAATGCTTTACTTATTTCCAGCTGGCCTCGGTAAGAAATAGGAATTCCTAAATTAAGAGAAAATTGTCACTGGCAAAAAGCGTTCAAATTGTTTTTCTACCAATATAATATACAATCTTACAGGACCTGATATAATCTGTAATGTTAAGTGTCAAACTACAACAAGCTTAACAACACTGACTTGAATAATTTGTCTTTGGGAATAAGTGGATTATTTTAACAAGAGTTTTAACAAGAGTGAAGTAGCATTCACAGTGGAGAATGGATCTCATAAGGAAACTAAATGATGACTTCTACTGGAAATTATTAGTGCAGCATTCCTATTCATTTCTGTATATGTTTGGCAGTTCCATCTTTCAACTTTTTAATAAAGTGAGTGTGAAACAAACATACTAAGGAACAAAAGTTAGGTTTGTTTTTATGATTTGCTATTTATTTTGGTCAGTGTTTCAGCATCTTTTTAAAGTAGTTTATCTGCCTTATTTAACACATGGGTATTTGGGATTGAATCTATTCCTAGAGGTCAGACATTTGGAAAAAAAATTTTTTGCGTATGTGCTTAATTAATTCATCGTTTGGTTGTACAGTTCAAACTATTTTTGTTTCTTTAATGAAAACATTTGCATATAGTTATAACAAATCAAGAAAATGTGTGTGGCAAAATCAAGCAGATTACCTATGAATGATTAGCAGGGAAGTGAATATGTTATGAAAAGACTGTCAAAGTAACAAAAAATAAATTTTTTATATCAAAGTCCACATTGATCACTGCAATGATGAAAGAAAAAAAAAGATGTTTTGCATTAAGAACTAATTAATAAGCACAAAGTCTTGGGCACATGTGCAGTCCTGCCGGTGCTCAGACAATCAATCACAGGGGCCGCAGAGGTGAAAAAAAGATTATCAAGACGTTTCTATTTTAGCCCTACCCTCCCAGGGAAACATCTTGCCACCAGAGAGAACTGCTGGGAACGACAGTGATTGAACTTCCTTTTCAAAGAACATACTTTCCAGGTCCAGCCCAACCATTCCCAGTCAAAAATGGATCGGATCCTTCTGTGGCCACATTGCCGGAGTGTGTGCTTTTGTTTTGTTTTAATAAATAGAGTACTGATTTAAAATAGCACAGAGAGCATATATAACTACCTTTAAGTTATTCCAACCTGAAATAAATACTGTCTCTGCCAGTTCACAAAGAACATTCCTCAGTGTGCTTTGCTTCCATCTACTGCTTTCCTTCCAGGTTAGATCACTGCTGTCTAACCTGCTGGCAGGTGTTCAGCCAAATGGACTCGCAAGAATGCAGAGGAAGTCTGCCAGCTCCCTTGAAGCTCAATGTCAAGCACACTTTTTTTGGCTTAAATTGCATGTTCTTCAAATAAGGGTGAATTTACTTTTCTTTTTTTTTTCTTAAATCACATTTTTAAGTAGTTTGATTTTTCATACAGGAAAATGTCAGGGGAGTCATGTGTTTACATAAAATTATATTGGTTAGTTTAATTTTCCTGGAGAAAAAGAAGCTAGTTACTAATTCTTTTGTAGGAAAATGCTGTTGTCATATAGTTGTAGTTGTTATAGAATTAGATGCCAAAAAATAAAATAGATCAAAAGACATACAATGCTTCAGTGCATCACACAGTTTTTGTTTGTTTGTTTAGCAGTCATTTATTCAATAAATATTGCTACACGGAGTGCAATGCTCTGGTCACTCAGATCTGTGAGAAGGTTGAGACATTCTTAATAAAACAGCAACAATGTAAGGCAACAAATAATTCACTGAGAAAATGTAATGTAGCCCTACATTGTGGCTCAGTGGTTGAGCATGGACCTATGAACCAGGAGGTCACGGTTCAATTCTCGGTCAAGGTCCATGCCCAGGTTGCAGGCTCAATCCCCAGTGTGGGGCATGCAGGAGGCAGCCAATCAATGTTCTCTCTCAGTATTGATGTTCCTATCCCTTTGTCCCTCTCCTTTTCTCTCTGAAATCAATAAAAATGTATTTTAAAAGAAAGAAAATGTAATATAGTCAATAAGTGCAAATTATTTCTGCCACTTTTGGGGGAAGCCCTTTAAAAAATTACGCACTTGAAGGATTTAGAGAGTTGGAAGAAACACATTCCAGGCAAGAGAAAAATATAAACAAAGACATGGAGATTGCAGAAGTATACACTGCTCAGGCCTGAGCTTAGCAGACAAACTAAATTAATGAGAATGCGGAGACCATTTCAATAGGTAGGTTAGGGCTAGAGTATGGAAAGCTTTGAATGCCAAGAAAGTATCTGGTAGGTGACAGTGCAGCCATGGGGAATTCTCTGCAAGTACTGGGCTCTAGAACAGAGTGAGGAAGTCATGCCTGTGAGTGAATGGATGTGAAAGAGGAGGAGTATGTGGATAAGGGAACATATTAGAAATTTTTACTCTAGTCTTGGTGAAAAAATAAGGATAGTAGTATTATACTGGGAATAAAGACCAACTGAGATTGGATAAAGATGTGAGATATATATATATCACATCTTTACTTGGCCATAAAAAGAGAATGAAACCTTACCATCTGTGAATATATGGATGGACCTTGTGGGTATTATGCTAAGTGAAATGTCAGTCAGAGAAAGACAAATACCATATGATTTCACTTATATGTGGAATCTAAAGAACAAAATAAATGAACAAACAAAACAGAAACAAACTCATAGATTCCGAGTACATTTTGATGGTTGCCAGATGGGAGAGCGGTTGGGAGGCTGGATGAAAAAGGTGAAGGGGGTGAGAAGTACAAATTGGTAGTCACCGAACAGTCACGGGGACGTACAGGACAGCCCAGGGAACACAGTCAATAATACTGTGAAAACTGCGTATGGTGCCAGGTGGGTGGCGGGCTTTTCGAGGCGACCCCTTTGTACGTTCTGTAAATGTCTGGCCATTCTGTTACACACCTGACAGTAATATAATATGGAACGTCAACTGTAACTGAAAAACAAATAAACAGACAGCAACCGAGACAAAACCCTACTTGCGTATAGAAGAAAGGCTCAGGGTAGCTTCCAGTCAGGGTAAATGGGAAGATGATATCAACATTTTCCCAGAAAAAGGAAATTGGTTGTAGGAAACAAAACGAGACATTTTGTTTTAAATATTCCAAATGTCAGGAACGGTTGGAATGCCAATGGCACAGTCCTAAAGCGGCTGAAGTTTCCTGTGAGAATGGGCTTCTTTAACTCCCTCTGACTCAGTCCCCATCTCACTGAATGTTCTTAAAAGTACTTTCTTCTCTTGTTTCCCATGATTTTCCTCCTGCTCCTTTGAGTACCCCTTTCTCCTGTTTTATGTGATTATTTAAAATTATAAAAACGATAAGCAGTTATTTTTCCAAATATCAATAGACTGGTAGAAATAATTAGAAAATAATTCTGTAATTGAAAACTACTTTTTTTTTTTAAAAAAAGAAAATACTTTTGAATAGAAATAATAATTCATCTCAAAAATAATTTTCTAGATTATAGATAACTTCAGTTTGATTTCAATTTACGAATTTCCTCTAGTTTGAAAATAATATTTACCAAACTAGTCTTTGAAATCAGAATAATCTAATGCCAGCTTTCCCAAAGTGTGTTACACAAAATAACAAACTAGCTACATGCTCTGCAAAAATCACCTTTGGTAAAAAGAAAAAAGAAAAGAGAAATACTATATTCTCCCTTCGAGACTTACTATGCACAGCAGAATGTTTGTAAAGTCCTAAAGCAAGAACTACCTATTATCATTGCTTAATTACAGCATTTCTCATACATGGAAACCACATCCCAAGGAATGAGTTTTCTATGGGACATAATTTTGGGGATACAAGTCTCAAGAATTCGAAAATTATGAATTTAGTCTTATAAAAAGGATGACATTCTGGTTTCCGGTAGCTACCAGTTTTACTGATGCTAATGTCATGGAATGGTTTTGAGCAGACTGGGAAGACAATATATTTTTTTCATTATGGCATTTCTCATTTTATTCATTATTTTACTGTATTCTCTAGTTTCAGCCAATACTTAACATTTTCTATTTTTACATCCTTGTAGGGTATTTAATTTGGTTATTTGCTATTGCTGCTAATTATTTCTTCAAAGTTGAATGAAATCCTTCCAACAACTGATTGAGCCTTCCTCTATTAACCTAAAAGAATTCGCTTAAAACCAGCAAGCTCTGCATCGCCTCAGATGCATGCTGGGACCGCCTGAAATTGATTTCAATTGGGGGGGGGGGGGAGGTAGCTGCCAGTATCGGGTCAGTCCAGACATAGAAGAATCCGTAGTCCTAAGATCCTAGCGTGATCCTGGGGCAACAAGAAATCCCTCCTTTGGGATTTTTGGGTCTCGTTCTTTTCGTTCCCTTATAACTAATGCAAAAACACTAGGCTACAGAGATGCATCATTAAAAACATGATATTATCTCGTCATTTAGTTTAAGATATTCTTGATTGCACTGATTAAGATGTTTCTTTAACTTTCCTTTAATGATTCCCTGAGTTTTCCTTCAGTGGAAAGAAATGGCCCTGGTGATTACCCATAATTTCCTACCAACTGTGATAAGTCACAATTACTACTGTCAATGTTAATTTTAAGGAGTGACAAGCTTCCGTATAGAAAATAGAAGGCGTATCACCAGGCCAGGAACGCTGTGAGACTTTGGAACAGCCTATTAGGGCCTATTATCATATTCAGAGCTTCAAATTCACATGATCTGTCTGTACAAATCCAATATAACAAAGAGAGCAAGATAAAATAATTTTTTTAGCAATAGGTGAAAACGCGCAAACCAACCCAGTTACAGTGACTGCTGGCCAATCTGAATAAAGGTATGACAGGGTAATAAATCTTCTGTTTGTCTTTCTAGACTTGTTTGAAGTATGTCACTAAGGAATCTTTCATTGATTTGTTGTTTCTTTGATCTTGCACCTTCCTGTTGAATTGTTTTCATTTACTAATTATGCAATATGGGGACACTTTAAGATTGTAACATTTGATTATGCAAAGCCACCTTAAAGAAAGAGCATAATTTACCTAATTAATTTAAAATTCTATTTTTGAGCTTCTTTGAAAAATACAGTGCTAACTACTGAGGACACATTTTCCCATAGTTATTACAGGGTCCAAGGACATTATAATACACTAGGTGGATTTTAATAACATCTGTAGTATGTGTGGTAAGAAAATTATTTTTACCAGAAATAATACAAGGAGATGCAGGTTTTTCATGGTTTCAAAAATAAGCTATGAAGCAATCGATTTGTTTTGAGCCGCAGCATTGTTTTTCGGAAAAAAATAATTGCCGCATAACATTTTGAGATTTGTAACTACATAGAACTAGAAAATCTCCACTCAGAGGATGACTCAGAATAAGTAGAATTCCTATTAGCTTAAATGCAATTTATATCGTTAGGAAACACGTATTTAGTCTGATATTGCTCCCCTACTCATTAGAAAGAATTACCTTAGTTTTTGGGTTCCTCTTCTATCTAATTCCTCTCTCTATTCAACTGAATATACTGACTATAATTGTCGTTTCCTTCTGCAGCAAAAGTTAAAAATGACTTTTTTATACTGAAAGCTTTAAATATACTTTTTCTAAACAAAGATATATCATATCATCTATATAATTAAATCACCCAAAATGATTTTTTTTTTTGCTTTGAGCATTATTTTGTACTACATCATCACAAAAGACACATAATCTCTTCTCAAAATAATCTATTAATATCATAATTTGATATGATACTATTTTTTTCGCAGAATTTTGAAGGACTAAATTAAATTCAAATTGTAGTGTATAAATTGAGAATAAACCATGATTATCTGCAATACCAAGGTGTTTTATTGTCCTTATAATTCACCTGAAAAAGTGTAAACCATTTGTTAATACTGCATAGAAAAGTTAACTCTAAAAAGCTTCATGAAGAACTAAATTCTGTCTAACTGGTAGATAAGACAATACTCTTTCATTTGCTCCTCTACTGGTTTCCAACAATGAAAACAAGAAAGTTGTAGAAGGTCAAATAAAGTCAGGCCAAATAGAGGCAGAAAATATGGTATTTAATTGAACATAAAGGGGCTGTTATTTTTAAAGTCAGTATATATCTTTAAAGTCAGTATTCTATACTTTGGTCAGCTTAAAAGAGCAAATACAGACTTATACTGCCAGAGAACATAAGGGTTGTAGTCTGCTCTCCCAGGAAAAACCTTAAAGCCATATGTGCATCAGAGATACGGTCACAGTGTGGCACATAATTGTGTCTACGGTTAAGCCCAGCCAGAACAGAGCGACCACATAGTTTGTACCCTATTTTTCCAACTCTCCAATCTCGATGAAATAAACATGAGTATTATTCAACTTATTACAGGGTTGAAATCAGAGGTAATGATTTTAGGACAGGAGATTTTTCCCTTTGAGTACACTTGGATCTATATTTTTCCTTTGAAGCTGAGGGCAATTTTCCCGCTGTTTACACACCACCAAATCATAAATGCTAGAAATCTCACAGGCTGACAGCATGCAGTGAACACGGTGTGAGGCATAAGCCATATTCTTAGGAAGCCTTAACTGTTTAGCCCAAATTACCTTGGTCCAAGAGTGGTCAATGAGTTTTACACAGTGGACCTGAGAGTCTATCTGTCTTTTAACTGATTCGCTACTAATATTACTGAAGCAGGGCTTTAGAGCTCGACTTTCTGGACAGTCGATTGAATACTCCGGATTAAAGAATGCAAGGGTGAATTTTAAGTCCACTTAGGTGTATCAGTAGTTTAACAATGTTAGTAGAATTTGAGTGACACTAACCGCTTAACTGACCTCAGAAGAGCACAGAAATCCACTCCCACTGCACACATCTTACTGTTCTCCTTATCCCAGGGTCACAGCTGGTAAGAATAAGAGATCTATGTTTCCTCTGTCCATTAAGATTTTAACCACTGAAATTGAAATATCACAGCATTATTCTTTTTCTCTGTAATTATTTTGGGATGATCTTCATTTTAACACGATAGTGGTATCTTAGGCATGAAAAAAGGAGGAGAGAAATCAATGAAGTTCACATGTAGCCACTGGCTTCAAGTTCTACTGCTGTTTGAATCTGTTATGCTGAGGCCTCTGATATAAATGAAGAAGGAGAAAATGGCTTTAGGGTAAAGAGCAGATTTATATTCACAGAAAGAGAAGAAAAATGCAACATACTGGATCTCCTAAATAAGCAAACAAAGAAACAAACAGTCCAACAAACAAAGGTAAGAAGTCATAGAACAGTAATGAATACATATTGTGGCTATTGATTTTGTTCCTCACAATGGCCATGTACTATAAGCTGGGTAGCAATTTGGTAACTCAACAAAATCAATTTAAAGTAATTCAATCCAAGTACATTTAAAAGTTAGATACATGTTTTGTTTTGTTTTAAAAAAAATAAAAATAAAAGTTAGATACATGTAATTGTGGTAAAATTTTAATATATATATATTTTAGGCTTAGCATAAAAAACCAAAACTAACGTCTTCTATAATCTCTCCAGTTAATTTTGATCTTGCTTAAGATTTAACCAGAGTCCACATAATAGGCACATTTTAATCAACAGTTTTTGTCATGAAAATAGGATTTGCTAGCCCTATTTCCATATGCTGCAATGGAGGAGCTTAGTTAGTTCTGTGTCATAATTTACAGTAAAACCTGGATCTTCTGGTTTTTTACAATTACAAATTTGTCTTTTGTAGTTAACAGACTTAACATTTATCACTTAAAAATATTTCTACTAATAAAGTTGGGAAAAGGTCACTCATATATTCTAGTGGTTTTGAAATTTTTCCTTAGTTTAGAATCACTTAAGGAAAATCTCTAGAATTTCACTGGCCCAAATAAAGGAATAGGGAGTTCTTATAATAGAAAGTGAGCAATAAGCGATCTTCTCCACCCCCTCCGACTAGTAATTTATTTTCTCATCCTGTTTCATACCTTCAGAGCTGAATTAAGAGTTTATATATACACACAATAGTGATGTCTATATTCTTTATTTCACTCCTATGGAACCAAATACACAAAGGTATGCAATTTTTGGCCATCTGCACAGTGAGGGAGTCCAAACTGTCCCCATTGTCTCTTGACTTCCAAATCATTGTCTTTCCCTATCATCCTACTGTATTTTTCCTCTCTAAGAATTGGGGAAACATAAATAAACCTTAACATTAAAAATATATATTTGTGGTTAATTTGGAATTTTGTTTCGCCTAAAAGTTGTTTATTCTGAAGTACGATGTTTCCTTATATGGTTCACCAGTTAGAAGATTCCTGGATTGGGCTGAATATTTCCTAATTCTGTACCCAGAGATTGATTTACATTGTTTACAAATGCCTCCTGTAAGAGTCCCAGTGTGAACCCTGAATGTTGTAAGTAGTGGAAAGAGAGTATAGCTTACTGAGAACTCAAATGCTATGTTAATATGCAAACTTTTGTTAGTGAGGAGAGGCAATGTCACGGATTTCAACATTGGGCAAGCTGGCTAACCACAGTGCATAGTTCAATGAAAAATTTTCTTTCAGAATTTCCCTCGGTGTTACTTACGAAGAGCTACTGCACTCTCCACCATTCCCCAGCAGCCACCGCTTTTTATTTATACAATAAATAAAAGGGGAAAAGATAGGATTTAAGTCTCTTCTAAGCCCTAGAATTTTATGATCCCATAACAATAAGTATATTAGATTACAGCTAAATGTGGCAAGGCACAGGGGACCATTTGATTAATATTTACATTTCTGAAAACTAGTATTTGAGAGCTGTTTTCCCTAGGTGTGATCAGAATTTTACCTTAAACCATGGGATTTATATATTTATTTATCAAGTCACTTTGCAGAGTGAATATGTGACTTGTTTTTATGGCTCATTTATATGAGACTCCATTCATAAATTTTAAATAAGCATTATTAATATCATGGTATTGAACTTACTGTTCAACTACTAAATGAACTGTGTCCACTTGATTTGACCAAAAGGCTTCAAGAATCCCATTCCTTCTCTTTTCTTCTATCTACAACCCCAAATATTGGTAGGAAAAAACTGTCTTTTACCTATTATGATGGGCATTCCTTTGTTTGATTTTGCCAATACTTTCCTTAATTATATTTTGAATTGACTCACCTGATAGTATTCTATTTCTTAGGGAAGTTTTATGCAAAAAATAATCTGACAAAGAACAATATCACAAAAACTAGCAACAAAGCAACAATGATTTGTATTTTGAGAGCTTTCTTTGTGTCCAAAATCATGTTAATTGCTTTATACATTTTATCTCAATCTTTAAAACAGTTTTATAGAGATCATGATTACCGGCAGAGGCAGGACTTGAACCTGAGGATATAATACTCCATATCCCAGAATCTTCACCTCTATCCTCCATCCCTCCTACATCCATACTATATGGATGCAGTATCCAGGGCAATGCGGATATTATTGAAACCCAATACCGAGAATGTGCAGAATGATTCTCACCTTAGACCAGTCACCCATTCGCCACAGGTAGCATTTGGAGTAATCCTCACAGTCCTCGGACTCCCTGGGTCGGGTGGAAAGGACGCACTTCTTTCTGGGGTTAGTACACCTCACGGTCCGCTGACGGACACCTTTGCCACACTTGACGGAGCACTGGAAGACATCAGAGGGTTTGCATAAAGCCAGTGTTTAGAAGAGAGACAAATGATGAAATTATGTAAAGTGTGGATCCTACTCATCTCCATAAGCCTATAACCCACATACAGAATAAGGAGAACAGGCTGTGCACCAGTATTAGAGGCCCGAGGTAGCTCGGCACAGTGCTGGGGCGAAAGGCTTTCAGGAGCACAGGACCGTGATTGCAGAGAGAAATAGAGCATAGGGATTATTTAGGAAAAACAAATAGAATGCAGTGATCAAAATGTAAATGCTACATTTGATTGACATCAAATATTTACATAAATTGTGTAATAAAGTTCATTGCTTTATTTTTGCTAAGATTTTATCTGTGTTAGCCTAGAACTGTAAAAAATGAGAATTTTTTTCAAATGTATTTTCTTTTCTTCCAGCACTATTTATCCCCCCTATACCTTCTTCCACCTCCACCTACCTCCATACCCCCTCGCCATCACCACACTATTGTCTGTGTCCAAATTTCTTATAGAATGCCATTTCTCACAAACTGTTCTTAAAGCTAAAACCAAGAAAATCTTAGCAAAAATAAAAAGAATTTCTTTACATGCTTATATAGCCCTGGAAAACATCATTCTAAATAGTTGTATGGATTGAAATATAAGTTGATCCACAAACAGTTTAATTTACATTATAAATAACTGATTCCTGACTGACAGTGGGGACATCACAGATATGAAGCACACATGTATACCCCACCAACCTTTTAGGTGCAACTTGCCCGCCCATTTACCTTGATGCTTTCTATTATGTAAAGCTTCCCAAAGGTACGTATCACTGACTATCTGGACACAGGGACCAGAATGACATTAGGTGGGACAGGGGAGCGTGAGCGAAATGGGAGCTATGGCAAAATGTGAAAATCCAAGTTATATCTGTTTCTGAAAAAGGCCTAAAGAAAGAGGTGCAGGCAAACATTTAGCAACAACACAGTGCAGGAACGGCCATGCAGATTCCAAAAGTTGTGTTCCTGAAAACTTAAGCGTGGAGCTAATAATATTTTACACGTACTCAAATTTTTCACAAATACATAAATATCTCATAATTTATAGCTTGCATTAGACTATCTTGAATTTTCAAGAAAATGATTTAATTTCTCTAAGCTATATTATAAAAGGATAAAACTGTTAACTTTCTTGAATTCCTGATTAAATATAAATAACGTCCTAAATATTAATTAAAAACATAGTCCTTGCTCACAGAAAATGATTGTTAAATGTTAATCCCTTTCTTCTCCTTTCTTGTTTAAATATTCAGGGATTTGTGATGAGTCAAATGTGTATTTTAATATGTGCTCACTTAAAAGTATACTCATGGTACGTAAATGAAAAAGCAGGATTCTAAAATGTACATAAAACATGCTCTTCATCATGTTACGTTATTTACAAAATAAAGAGTAAAAAAATCTTTGTTTTCCTATTTTCAAAATTATTTATAATGAGCATACTTTTTTATTATCAGCAAAATCAACAGATGGTATTGAAAAATACTGTCAAAACATGATACAACACGACCTTAAAGAATCTAAAAGTCAAAAAAGAAAAGGAAAGGGAAAGAAATGGGACGTGTGCCGCACCTCTGACCACACCCCCGCCTCCCACACGGTCATGCAGTCCTGGCCCTCACAGCGCTGGGCGGAGGCCGGCTTGGGCCCAGCACAGTCCCTCTCCCGGGCCCGAATCAGGGTTCCGTTGCTCAGTTGTTGGGTACACGCCACTTGTCTGCTCTGCATCCCTTTTCCACAAGTTCGTGAACACGGGGTCCATTCTGTCATCATCCATCTAAAAGTAAGAAAACAAAATAAGCCCGTCAGAGAGAGACAAGTATCAAAGATCTCACTCATATGTGGAATCTAATGAACAAAATAGATCCAGAGACATAGAAGCAAGGAACCGATTGTGGAATCTCAGAATAAAGGAGGTAGCGGGTAGGTGGGGAGAGATCAACCAAAGAACTTGTATGCATATATGCATAACCCATGGACACAGACAATAGGGTAGTGAAGGCCTGGGGTGGGAAGTGGAGGTGGGTTAGAAGAGGTCAATGGGGGAAAACAGGGACATATGTAATACTTTCAATAATAAAGATTAAAAATAAATAAAAGTAAAGCAACAGTCACTGAAACAAATTAAAAGACAGCTATCATTTCTAATGAATTGGGGTCTCCCCTAAGAACTCCTAATTTAAACACTGCTCCAAATTTATTTCAGGAATGAACCAAGGCCTCTGCCAGAAAAGTGTTTCACGAAATTTGGTACTTGCGCAATTCCTGTCAATAAAACCCTTTCTGCATTTCCCCTCATTGGGACAACCTCACAGTGGGATCCGAGTCCCCCACTCAACTATCTGCACAATGGCATTTAAGCACAGAGCAGGGCAGTCAGAAGCCTGGACTTAATTCTGGGTTCTGTACAAGCTGTGCATATTCTTAAAACAATAGTTAATATCTGTTAAGTATTTCTCATTTGTAAAAGTGCTTATTAAGGCTGACATCCAACGGGTGCTCAGTATGTAGTGTATATTATCTATACTACCTTATATTTCTAAAAGCCATACTGATTCATAAGTTTCTCTAGCTTCGTTGCCCACTTGTTTAGAAAATAAGCCATATGCTCAGCTCGCTCCCCAAACACCCTCTGTTGTCACTTCACGGCACTTGTTTTTTTTTTGTTTTTTTTTTTTGACTGATGCGTGTCTATTTATTGGCACAGGGTCCTACAGGGCCAAGACCACACCCTCCCCACCCTCTTCCCTGTAAAAATAAACTCTGTCCTTCCCTCTCCCTGATGTATCTGCTTTCCGGCTAGTCCGGGAAGACTCAGCCCTCCCTTAAGAGTTGTGCCCCAAGACACAGGAACTAGCATCCCCTACACATACACACTTCCACTCTGAGCCCAGGGAAACCAGGAGGCAGCAGGGAGGCTTGCAGAGGCCCTGGGGCTTCCACTAAGAGCCAAGCACAGTTGGTCTGTCAGTGAGGGTTGGCAGCAGTGTGGGAAGCAGCAGTATGAGGAGCATGAGGTGGAGGGTGGCCCCTGAGGGGGGTGCTAAAGGACCTAAGTCCACTCCCAAGTGAGCATTGTGTGAGCCTCCAGAAGAAGCATAGCAGGCCCCATGGCCATCCAGCCATGTGAGCTTGCGGCTAGAAAAGCCGGCTCCTTCCTGGGGGAGCTGGTGCCCCCCACCCCCCACCCAGGCCTCCTTCAGGCAAGGTGACATGGAAGGATGTCACAGTGAGTGGTGGGGGCTCTGCTAGAGGCAGGGGCACCCCCAAAGCAGAGGCACAATGTGGTGGCTGAGCAGGGACTGGGACCTATGTCACTTGTGGTGTGGAGGGGCTAGACCCAGTCTAGCTGGCATGTGCCTTCTCCAAACTCCAGAGCAAACAGCCTTGCTGGGCGAGCTGCCCCAGACCCTAGCAACAGCTGGCCATTTCTCCCGGGACCCAGGTCTACCACACTTCACACAGCTGCCCTGGGTTCATGGGGGAGCCGACAGGGCAGCCAAAGGCGGCACTTGTTTCTGGATCATTTTCTGCTAAGATCCTCGATAGCAGCTCCAAGTCCCTTCCTCCTAGCAGGGCTTCTCCCATTCAACCCGCAGGGATTGCGTTCCCCTTTGCCCGGTGTCACCTGGCTTGTGGCACTCACAAGACAAGTACACGTTACTCCCTGGGGAAGTGGAGGGGCTCACAGGCTACCTAGAGAACGTGGCCTTCTTTTGCTGCTGAGTACATAAGCTCTTCAAAGGCAGGGACAGGGCTTTATTCCTCTTTGCATCTGTAACACTTTTCATACAAGAGCTTGGCGTTAAACATTCCTCAAAATGGAATTTACAGTATGTTTCTCTCCATTTTACAGAAACAGCCTCAGTTATTCCAAATTTACTTAAGCCCATATGTTCTTAACAATGAGACCAAGAGATGTTCCATCCTCTTACAGCCTAGTTTTCTTATCTGGACAATGGTTTACTTCTAAATGATTCTATGCCTTTGTTTCTGGGTCAGGAGGGGGAAAAACAACGAAAAAACAAAACAAAAAAACACTTCATGATAACACCTGCACTCCAGTATCTCCTCCAGCAAGGTTCTGGTGTGCTGGCCTATTAAGAATGATGTGGACCTACCATCTGGCTTTGGAGGTTCCTACTGGGTTTTTCCCTAAAGGGTGTACTTATCATCCAATTTCATTCAGGTTCTGCTTCATCTTTCTGCACAAGGATACACATTAAAATCCATGTCCCTCTCTCCCCAACTATGGAATCCCCAACTGAAAAAAAGAACAATTTGCAATGTTATGGAATCTCATTTTTTGAAATAAAATTATTTTAGGGATTCTTAGCATAATGATAAAAAGTTATTTTTTTCCATTCTTGTGAAAACTGCTCAAAAAGGAGAACACGTATTATAGAATCCATCTAATTTGGAATTGTCCCATTTCCTTATCTTTAGGATTCTTTCTTACAAAGCTATTTACTAGGACATCAATATATTTTATATTTGGCACATAGGGTTCCATCAGACATTTTGGTGACATTTTCAATAAATGTGAATAGAAATTAGAATGTTTCTTACTAGGTGGGGCAAAAGAAGAGGCAGGAGGAATAAAGTTTGTGCAATGCCAGTAAGTTTTGGAAAGTTTCTTGTGATGATCCCTAATAATCACCCAGGTTCATTCTTACTTTCCAATATTTTGGTTAACCCCATCAATATAGCTTCTCGGTAGTACAAAAATATACTGTTTTTTTTTTCCCAAGAGAAGAAAAATACTGATTTCTTACAAAAAGACTTCCAGTCTCTAGCTCAAAAATCCCTCACTCAGAAATAGACTGAGCTTTTAAAACCATTCATTTTACCAAGTCATCATCGAGTCCTTTTCTCCTAAGATAGCCAAGGTCGGCAAATGAACAACAACGCATGGTGTGCATTGTACACTCTGATCCTTCAGTGACCAAGTGAGAAAGTGACAAGTACACTCTCATCCTTTAAGCAGCTCATTTAAGATTCCCAATATAGCAGAAAATGCCATTATTCGTTCATCCATATGGGAAAGTTAGGTGGAATATAAAACAAATGGTGTTTTGAAATATTTTAGTAAATTACTCAATGCAAAATAAATAGCATTTTAATATTTATTAAAAAGAAATAAAGATAAAGATAATTCTTAGGAATAATCTCTATATATAAAAGCCTAAGCAACTGTTCCGATGGGTTGATTGGTGGCTATGACGACGCACTGACCACTAGGGGGCAGATGCTCAATACAGGAGCTGTCCCTGGTAGTCAATGTGTTCCCACAGCCAACCTCCCACAGTCACTACCCCCGGCCAGCAAGCCCTGATCAGGCCCTGATCAACCCCGATCACCGGCCAGGCCTAGGGACCCCACCCATGCATGAATTCATGCACTGGGCCTCTGGTAATAACAAGAAAGTATCCAGGTTCTTTAGCTGACAGGAAAAAGGTCCAAAACTCTTTTCTACATCTGTCCAGTACTAAATGCAAAGGACCCAAAGATATGACTGCTGGAAGCAATAATTCCTTAGATTGTCTTTCCTGTTGATTACTACTCAGCCTGATCAAAAAGCTTAATTAGTTCAATTACTTATGTAGTTAAGCTGAAAAGCTTATAGCCAGGCAGATATGTAACATTATTGAAAGTACTGTAAGGTACTTTTACCTTTTGCACATTCTCTTACATATCATTCTTTTGTCCTATACTTAAGAAGCATATCACTTTCCTGGGGGAGGTGTATGATGGTTAGAGGACAAATGCAAAGGGAAGGAAAGGTTGATAATCAGCTTTTGATACCTTAAATATATTAAATCTACAAAAAAAAAAAAGCAAGTCTGGAAATGTCAGCTTTGTAGAGGAAAGAAGGATTTTTGAAATTCTTTTAAGCTCTCATTAACACAGCACAAGCCAGATCTGCAGGGCTTAACAGCAGTTTTCCAATAAGCAGAACTTGAGGGAACTCAGGATGCAGAGCATCAGAGCGGGGAAAGGCGGGGGAGGGGGTAAAGAAACCAGAAGAACTGAGCACTAGCCTACATGACCACACCCCCGCAGAGATCAGAGAAGCCTAAATAGAGTTGGCAGGCACCTCTGTCCCTCCTCCCCCTTTCACCGCCCATACTTACTCATTGTGGTGGAGGGTCATGAAGATTTTATTAGTTACAGATCCCAGCAAAACTACAAAGTCTTTGTATCTGAGTCGTAGGATGTGTACATTCACTGACTCCACTGCAGAAACTACAGTGAGAGGAGACCAATTCTGTTTGACTTCCTAAGAACTCGAAACTACACCCTAACTCACTGAACCTCAACAAATCCCTGAGTGTCAGGCTAGGAATGTTCCTGTCCCCGTGTTCTGGAGGAATCAACCCGGCCTCACACTCTTTTGTCATTCCATCCCTACAAGTTTGTAGGCCATTTGACACTGGGGCTTAGTCCCACAGCGCCCAGCATCGTTTTACATGAAAGCACGTGGGTTTTCAGGAGCCCTGTGAGAGAGGCCATTCCCAACAGCCTTGTTGGGAGCCTGCTCCAAAGCTATACTAAGGTTCCACTCATCCACCTCTGTTAGTGATTAAGGCATGGCTTCTCTCTATGCCACTCCAATATTCATTCCATCAAGTTGATTCTGTCTTTTCAGACCCTGCTTTATTTAAAAGCTTACATTTTGGTTTAGATCCCTTGCATTGGTTTTAAAGAAAATGTGACTTTGGTAAGACTCAGAGTGTGTGGGACAGGGTTACCTAGTTTGGCATGGCTGCTCATTGCACTTGCGAATCTGTGGCTCTGGCTTGGTTAAGTATTTGCATTTCTTGCTGTCCACAATGCTGATATTTTTGTTCATGATTTTTGTGCAAGACACTGTTGTCTTCCTTTCTCCTGAAAGAAACATATAAAGAATGTTATTATAGGCTTTTATCTAATGGATTTAGGAGGTATTCACAGGCTTGTTGTAATTTCCAGAGATATTTTAAACAAATTGTAGGCTAGATCAATGAAGATGATATTATTTACATAAAAAATGTATCTTTAGGTTTAAGAAAGATGAATAGTAATTTTCTCATTAGAAATTAAATGGCAAGTTTTGTATTATAAAGGGATTGTGGCACCATAAGTTGATTCAATATTAAAGACTTGTTATAAAGGGCTATGCCATCTTTAGCATTAAGTGGTGGAAAGATATGTTTGCATACACCTAGGTACCTTCATGAAAGCACATAAACTCCCATAAACATGCATGCATGTTTGGTTGTACAACATCAGTGCTCTGTTAAGTTATGGAAAGCAAGCTTGGAGTATGACTCAGACCTTTATTCTTTTTTTAAAAAAAAATATATTTTATTGATTTTTTACAGAGAGGAAGGGAGAGAGATAGAGAGTTAGAAACATCGATGAGAGAGAAACATCAATCAGCCGCCTCCTGCATACCCCCTACTGGGGATGTGCCCGCAACCCAGGTACATGCCCTTGACCGGAATCGAACCCGAGACCTTTTTTTCGTCCACAGGCCGACGCTCTATCCACTGAGCCAAACCGGTTTCGGCCAGACCTTTATTCTTATGGCCTCTGATAAAGGCCCCAAGAATTCTAGAAATCCTCATTCCCTAATGACTACCATGCTCTCTAATAGCCATGGGACCCTTACCATTGTTCACCAGATTTCAGAAAACTGGCTTTTCTACTCTCTCTGGTATGATAAAGCCTGATAACAGGAAGTAAAAGTGACCATTTGTACGATGTATTAACATTTCAGAGAGCCCCATGAGCACACATACCTGACAGCACTTTTATTTCACCTTACACTTCAAAAGCCTAATATATATGTGCTAATTCTTCCTCTACAAAAGTCAAAAATCTACGTAAGATTGAATAATCGAATTTAACTTATTGTTTGACATTATAAACAAACTAGAGGCCCAGTGCCCAAAATTTGTGCACAGGTAGGGTTCCTAGGCCTGGCCAGCAATCGGGGCCGATCGGGGTCTTCTGGCTGCTGGCCAGGGCCTTCTTTCCAGCTGCCGGCTGGGGCTTCCCTTTCCAGGCTGCTGGCTGCTGGCCAGGGCCTTCCTTCATTCTGCACCGCCCCCTAGTGGTCAGCACATGTCATAGCAAGCGACTGAACTCAGTCTTCCAGCCGAACTCCCAAAGGGACACTTTGCATTATATATATTGCAATGGATCCTTAAGGATTAAGAAAAAAAAATCACGAGTTTTCTGAGTCACTATTCAAAGGCCCAATAGCTAGGGTCCTATGACGGTCTTGCAATGATAATTAGGAAGCTCGAAGTTTTTGTCCAGGTCATGCCAAATAGGACGACCTGGGCTGGTGGCTGAGAAGTCACTCTGTCATTCGTTAACAGAGGGAAGACTGGCATTAAGGGAAAAACAAAGAAGGAATGTAGAGAGAAAGAGAGCGACACTTAAACAATTTTTGAGTATCTTTTCCTTTGACTTCAATGGGGGATGGGAGAGACAATGGAGTGGCCAAGTGGAAGGCAAAGGAACAAATTCAGGATCTCCCTAGATTTCCCTCTCAATACTGGGTATAGTCCCATGATAACTTCTAGTATAAAAGCCTGACTATATCTGTAGACATATGTGTATTAACTAATAATGTATCTGTGCTTATTGCATATCATGTAAACAAAACCATTTAGATCTTCAGTTGCACCTGCTAGCATAGGTAGTATAATATTAGATTTAATCATAGTCATGTGCAATGCCCATCAACTTCACATAACTTTCAAACAAACTATTAAAGATGCAGAAATGATTTATTTTACTCTTCCTTTTTTTTTGTTTTGTTTTGTTTTTTGTCAGAAAAAACTGGCCCACTTGTAGGAGATATCTAAATGTATAAGATTTTGGGACACATTTTTGGTCAAGTTCCTCCTACTTTCTAATGATTCAGGTGCTCCTTTATGACCTGGCATGTACATTAAAAAGATATGCGAACTCTCTCTCACTTTAGCCTATGTATTATTTCTGCATTGCAATGGTGCCAACCTAAAAGTGGGATTAAAAATGTTACATTTATGAAATATGAATGTTAGTTTTAAAATCTAATTTAAAGCCTTCACAGTCATAAGACACTCTTCTACAGAATAGATGGAGTTACCTAAACTAATTTAAATCGTGGCTTTTTGCCAACTACAACACAAGAAGATGACAAACAGACATTATCCAGAAGGCTTTTGCTAAACATGTATGTAGTCGTGGAATAAATAACTCAGGGCTAATTATACTGCATTTTCTTCCACTCCTCAGTAAATATCTAACCTTAGTTTTGTCAGCCCAGAGCTAACATATTGAGCTATTGAAAAAAATCTTTTAAGTATAAGTATTGATATATCAAGAGGAATAAAACTATCAGCACCACTTCAGGGAGCGCCTAAGTGGTGTTCTAAGAACGCTTGAAAGCCTGTGAATATGAATTGGGACATTTCCACAATGCAGCAAGGAAGCTCGCATTGTAAGTTTTTTGGCAGATAAAACAACCTAGTCCTAATTTTAAAAAAAAATGTTATTGAACGAAAACAATAGAATCAGGGGGGAAAAATCTATTGCTGAGCTACAGACACTTCATGCCTATGAAAATACAACTAAGATCATAAAGCCATATGGAAATGTTATTGTTTGATTTTTTTTCTTTTATATATTTTTATGTCCCAGCCAACACAGGAAATTTCCATTCTAGCATGTAATAGCAGTATTTATAATGCATCCAGCTCTGCAGGACCCAGGGATGAACAGAAAGTGAAGGAACTGGCCTTCTGCCTGAACCATGAGTAGCTGCAGGCTGTTGACAGTGTATTACTTGCTTTATGGCAATTCACTTCACCTCCGGGTCATTCCCATTAAATCTATATTGGGGAAATCTGTTTTGATGTTTTGTATACAATTATGAATAAAATAAAATAAGCATTATGCCTTTGTCTCATTGACAAATTTAGGCAAAATTCGAAAACGTAAGGTCCTTTTTACTTACTGACTCTTTCTAGAGAGATACTACATTGTGTTCCTTCTTTCCCAGGCTCGGAGATAAGCTGATTCTTTTTTCTATGCTCTGTATTTAACCCCTGAAACAATTATTTTTTTTTAATAAAACTATGTTCTATCCAGGTAGATCACATTTCTAAAACTTGCATCATAAATGCAGAAACATGTCCTGGGAGTGGGTTCAGTGTTTGGATATGCATAACTGAAACTCTCTAAATGTCACCGACATTCCAAACTTTTAAATAGAACTATAGAACTCTATAAGACTGTCTATATATATATCCATTTGTATTCATGCATTTCTTTTTTTAAAAATGAATTTTATTGATTTTTTACAGAGAGGAAGGGAGAGGGATAGAGAGTTGGAAACATCAATGAGAGAGAAACATCGATCAGCTGCCTCCTGCACACTCCCTACTGGGGATGTGCCCACAACCAAGGTACATGCCCTTGACCGGAATCGAACCTGGGACCCTTGAGTCCGCAGGGTGACGCTCTATCCACTGAGCCAAACCAGTTAGGGCTGAGCACATCTTAAAGATACATAAAATGCTGGTTATTTTCGAAGTATAAATTTTTTCCCCACATCATGGCATTCACTTCTAAGACTTTTTTTTTTTTTTTTACATTTCTATAATTTTTTTTTCTCAGGGTTTGGATTTAATATTAAAAATGACTTTTTTTATATTTTAGGGAAAAGCTGTTATTTTGTATTGTAGGCGACACCCAATATATAATCCAAATTGATTGTCATTTCCATACACAAATATTTAAATGGGATATCATAACTTGCAAGTTAAATGCAACTTGAGTGCTAGCGTAACACTAAAGGACTTCATGAATTAGTTTCTTTCTACTTTTCCGATCAAATTATTTTTGACAGCTTGATCCTCATATTTTACAACCTAGTAATAAATACTCTCACTAAATCCCAGTGCCTTTGCACCTATGCATATCCCTAGAAGGGTTTCTTCATCTCCCCCAACCACTCTGCATAGTGATGCTGCTATTATCTACTAGATGGATAGATAGGTCTCTGAAAGCAGAAAGCACTCATCTTTTGACCACTCAGCAAGAGTGAATGCGCAGTCAGTATTGGTAAAGGAATCAATGAGTGAAATAGAAGCATATAATTCAAGCCCAAAGTGCTTTCTTTACGAAGAGATTTATCTTAACACTATGTTTCCTAAAATGGTGAAAAACCATCTGCAAACAAAATGACAAGTTATGGGGAACAGTTATCTGTAGTAAATCAGTTAATGGGTTTTCACTTAGGTATTAAAATTCAAGCTTATAAAGAATTTATGTTAACATAAAAAGTACTTATTAATTTAAGTAAAGGAAGTAGAATACAAAATTGTATTGATTTTATTGAAATAAAGTAATGCCAAGAGAAAATATATTTTTGGCGTATTTTATTTATTTGTTTGTTTGTTTTTTGCTAATAGCATTTATTTTGGTACATTCAAAGTGCCTCTAAAATGGAAAAACACCCTTGAAAATGTACAGGCATTTGTATCTTAAGATGATCCCTCAACTTGGACCCACAGGCTTGGATGCCTCCTTAGAATCTGGTCATGGACAAGGAACTGTGTCTCAGATACCACAGCACAAGGCTAATAGCATGAGTTGTAAACTACTAGGATTTGGACCCATGTGGAGAATGTGGAATGTTGGCTTATGTTTTTCCGCTTTACATTGTATCTATTTAGATTTCCTAAAAGCATGCTCAACTCTTCATTTATTTCAAAAATAGGATATTAAATTTGGGGCTCCTCCTTCTAGGTTTTCTTTAATTAATTTATCCGCCAGATCACAATAAATTCTGGCATAAGACAGTAGCAGCATGCCCTGTGCGAAATGCAGGTTCCACATACAACCTCAGGTATTATGGAATGGTACATCTCTAATGCCTTGTGAGATCCAGATCACTTAAAACAGATCTTTTACGCAAACCAAAATAAATTTAAAACATTCCCTCCAAGATTATTTAGATGTTTTAGAACAACTAAAGCAAAGTAAACACTTATTTCACAAGTACATTTTAAGCTGTTTAAAAATAAACGGGCTGATTTCAATGGTCAATGCTATAACACAAATGATATATCCATTTAAATTTTTCTAGAATTATCATTAGAATTGAAAAGATGATGATGAAAGAGATCAACCGAAGGACTTGTATGCATGCATATAAGCATAACCAATGGACACAAGACACTGGGGTGGGGGGGGCGGGGCTGTGGGGGAGGATGAGGGCATCTGCCTGGGTGTAGGGGAGGCCGGGGGAAGGTCAATGGGGAAAAAAGGGAGACATATGTACTACTATTTGTAATACTTTAAACAATAAAATAAAATTTTAAAAAAAGATGATGAAACATGTATGTATTTTAAACTGTTGGAAACATTTAATTGATATCACCAGTATCCATTATTTTTAAAATATTTGGTTTATATCTTAGGCTTTTCATATCTTATAACTAATATTAATAAATTAATGGAAATGCATAATAAAAACTTTATTTTGGTTTATTTTAAAACGTAGTTGAAGATACTGATGCAAAAGATCATTAGCATTAAAATGTAGTTACATGAAACAAGGTATTTTTTTTAATTTCCCCACTTATTTCTGGCAATCTAAAGCCTTACAGTAGAATTAAAAAAATAACTTATGTGAGACAATGACATTTTATACTGCCTTGTGATACTTTATTTGCTCTTGCATAGTATTTTCCCGTGAAGTAGAATAGAGCTATTTTTCCTCTTTTCTGCTGAAGATAAATTTTGCATGAATCTGTTTCCAATGTTCTGTGCTTTGAACTTACTCTCATTTAATTCATGAATATGCTGAAAGATTACAAAGCTTTTTCTGGCTATAACATTGACAATGCGAAGTCAGAAATGATGAGATTCCTGAAATCCTGTCCATCCACTTAATTTATGAACTGCAAAGAAAAATAATATCCAAAAGCCCAGAAATATTTTGGCATTGAAATGAATATGTGCCCTATTAACATTGTCAGAGATAATTGAAAACTGTTGACTGAACACAAAGGAACAGATTTGAAAGAGAAGGTCTACTCAAGCACAAATTGTAGAGTCTGTGTATAATTAGTACTATTTTACGAAACAAATTATTTGAAATAAAAATAAGAACATATTTAAATTAATTCTAATTTTAATTAAATTCATTGGGGTGACACTGATTAATAAGATTATATAGGCTTCAAGTGTACAGTTCTGCAATATATCATCTATATATTGCATTGTGTGTTCACCCACCCCCCAAGTCAAGTCTCCTTTCATCACCAGATATTTGACCCCCTTTACCCTCATCAACTCCCCCCACTCCCTTTTCCTCTGGTAATCACCATACTGTTGTCCATGTCTATGAGTTTTTGTTTGTTTCTTCATTTGTTGCTTTCTGTTTTATATCCCACGTGAGTGAAATCATATGGTTCTTGTCCTTTTCTATCTGAATTTAACAGAATAAAATAAAATATCTCTATATAATCTCTAAGGGACATGCCCTATTTTGTGGAAACAACATTTAGCTTCCAAGCTGCTCTTGAAGAAAGTATATGATGAGGAGGAAAGGAGACTTGAACTCAGGAATCCTGATTCTAATCCGGCTCCTCCCTCAATGAGCCTGTGACCTTGGGAAGTCACTTAATCTCTCTCTGCTTCAATTTTCTCATGTTCATAATTTAGAAGTTATGCTTAAGAATATCAGAAAGCCCTTCTGACTCTGAAGCAAAAGGAATTTATAGTGAACCTCTATTTCTTAAGGTTTGGTAATTGGCAAAACATAGTCTAGGTTGCCATTAATGTTATTTTGGGGGAAAAATTGAACCCTAATAATTTGCTTGTTCAAACTGAAGACTGACAAGCGCTGAATGTTTACTTCTGATGCAGCTTTTATTAGACCACAATTACAAAAGAAAGAAAAATTGAGGGTCATAAAATTCACTGGGCAAACATGTTCCTGTCTAGAGTTTCAAATGTAAACAGACTTTAAGGGCCACCTGTCAGTGCACTAACAGAAACCATCCACCTTTCCACGGGGCCACTCCCCACAGCCTGCCCTCAGATGGCAGCTGGTCATTCTTACCTGAGTTTTACTGCAGAGAAAATTCTAACCATGTAGATTTTCATTTCAAGTATGCTTGTTTCTATTTTGTATTTTTTATGTGGGTGGAGGACGTGAGGCAGAAGCCCTGAAGTGAAACAGGTCCTGGCATCAGTGAGGAGTGAGCAGAGAAGCAGGCCTGTGTGTAAACATGGGGGCATCTGCAGGAGAGGTCAGGAGGGCAGAGGGTCCCAAGTCTCAGAGCAGATGCCCACAAAATACCAACTTCTGCGCATGGGCCACGAAGTTTCAATCGCACTGTCCGTGCGCGCCCGCACGTGGTATTTTGTGGAAGAGCCACACTCATGGGGCCAAAGAGCCGCATGTGGCTCGCGAGCCGTGGTTTGCCAACCACTGCCCCAGGAGATGCGTGGCCAATGCAAACTGTATCAGGTAAGCAGGACTGAAAACATTTTTTAAATTGTGAGAAAATTTCAAATCCCCTTGTTGTAATTATGCTGTATTTGGGGCAAAGTGTGCTCTGTAATATCTCCTTCTTCCCTTCCCCAAACGCTGCCTTTGCTCTGGCGGCTCCAGGGGGCCAGGTGCCCCAGGAGCCAGATGAGCACCAGAGCTCGGAATGTGGGGACAAAAGCTGCTCCCTCCAGCCTCTGCACCTTCAATGTTACAGCAGGTTTTTTCTCCCCCTTGAAGACACTTTGTTTTCCCCAGAGCCCCTGCCAGGGGCCATTCTCTCTCCAGCACCTCTGATTGAGAGGCAGCGTGGGTGTCCTGCTCCTCGCTGCCACTGCCAGCCTACACCCTTCCTTCCTCCGAAACCTCCAGCCTTGGATCAACTCTGCGCCAGTCTCCTTGGTGTAGTCAAACTTCTACCTCTGGGCCACCCCTCTAAGGTGTCAGCCACTGCATCATCGTTACATTTTCCAACACTGGTCCTAGTACCATTTCTGTCATTAAGAATTACAGAATTATTTGAATTACTTGAATTATTCTTATAATACCTAGGCTTCTTCATTCATGGCCCTCTCCTCTTCCCAGAGATCTTGCCTTTCACGTTAAGTCAATAGCTCCCCTGGTCTGGTTATTACCAATAACTAGACCCCCTCCATGACCTTAGCTCTATTTTCTGCCATTATCTCCTGCATTTCCAGGCCTCTCCCTTGAGTCTTCAGTATATTTTCTTCATCTGCACTATACATTCTTACCTGTGTATGCAGACAACTCAGAAGCAAACTCAATACTGCTCTTTCCTAGCACCTTCACATGCATTTCAGGTCTTGTGGGCAGATGTATTTTGGAATTTAGAACTTTTAATACTTTATACAAATAATAAAGTATAAAAAGTATCCTTATATATAAAACCCTAATATGCAAATAGACCAAAAGGCAGAACTGAACAACAGGTTGCTATGATGTGTGCTGATCACCAGGGGGCGCACACCAAACATGGTGGGCATTGGCAGCAGACAGCAGAGCATGGAACATGGAGGGCATTGGCCATGGAGGGATGATGAAGCAAGTGAGCAGGGGTGCCAGACCAAGGCGAGGTGCCAGTTGCTGTCACTGGGGAGAGCCTCTGGTGGTTACTGAAAATTCTTTGCTCCCATGTGCTGCAGTCCCACCCAGCGCTCACACCTGCTGCCTGTGCCAGCACCCCTTGCACCCGCTGCCAGTGCCTGGTGCCGGTCCCTATAACTCGGCACCATCAGCAGGTGCGAGCAGTGACTGCCAGGCCGGATTGCCCATGAGGGCTTCTCCACCTCCCCCTGCTCCTGAGGGACAATCTGATGATCGGGGCAGCAGCCACCACTCACACCCACTGACGGCACCGGCCCCAATCGCTCTGCACCATCAGCAGGTGCAAGCAGGGCTGGTGCCATCGGCGCATGGGAGCAGCGGCAGCAGGAGCGGGGCTGCCAGCAGACAGGGGACCTGGAGCCGTGGCAGGAGGGGTCGGGTGGTGGCATGGAGGATGGGCCAAAACCCGCCCCTGTGCCCACCAGAGCCTCGCAGCCCAGAGTTCCTTTCAAGGTGCATGAATTCGTGCACTGGGCCCCTAGTATATATTAAGTAAGCCCCTGTAAGCAAATAAATTAATATTTATGTAAAGCAAAGCAATGAGATATGTAATACCTCTCAATGAACTTTTTTTCAATTCACATCAAATTTTGCCACAAAATATTCCATGTTTAGCCACTAAATGCATCACAAAAAACGTTCATTTTCCAATTCTTCATGGAGTTTGGAATTTTAGAGAAGAGGCTGCAGATCTGCCTTAATTATCAACAGTTAATCAGAAAGTAACCGCTATCCTGGAAATATAAATATTAGAAAATCCTTTACCTCCTCCACACGTGGCATCACAATCTTCCCAGCCTGTGTGTGTCCACATGAAAAGTGGTCCAGGTGCTTTAGAGCTCTGATTTTCTGGAGGAGGGTCTGATGGAATCGTGTATTCATAGTGAAGACCATAACTCTGGTCTTGAAACAGCAGCACCTATAATACAACATATAGAAGTGATGAAGGTAGATGGTCAAAGTAGAACACATTCAATGTGAAGCTTAAAATGAAGAATGCTGATATCCTAAAATGCTTATTGCATGGGATGCATGCTTCTTTAATAAACAGTAGAATTGTGGCATTATTGCTTAACTGTTGTAATTGTCATACTTCTGGAAAAACTGAAGTTCCACACTTACCTCTGTGGAGCTAAAGGCATTATGAAGAAAAGCCCACTTGAATGAGGTCAGATATACCAGATCATTTTCTTTCAAGTCAGTGGACTAGACAGTTTCCCAAAGAATGATACATGATTGAGATGACTTAAGCAGTGGGAGACAGGAATATGTATCCGCTCTAACAGCAAGATATAATTCACAATTTAATGTCCATTCATATAAAACAGAAAGTCCCTGCACCAACAGAGGAGGAGGACAGAAGACTTTGGGATTCATTTCTATCCACGAGGGTAGAGAACTTCTAAGCCAACTTTAGGACAAAAATTTCATACCACAATTTTGTCATAGTTACTAATTTTCCATTTGAACTTTTAAATAAATGTTAATTTAATAACAAATAAAAACAAATTAGTTTTGTACACATATATGTGAGCAGTGCAATAAACCATAAAGGATATATGAAAATATAAGAATGACTGTATTTGGGGCTACACCGGACATAAGAAGGGACCCTGTCCGTTTTGTTCCCCCCTAGTATCCTGTGCCAAGCGCAAAACTAGTCATCATGGGCAATCATACATATTTTAAATAAAAGAAATATACCTGAAAAAGAATCATTTTAAATAAAAGAATAAGAATATGTGTTTCTTTATAAATACATTTACATAAAATAGGTTAACTCCATGGGATTTATCACTTCTATGAATCTGAGGATTTATGAAAGCTATCTATATAATACATTGTGGTGCATAAAAACATATATATCTCAACTTTAAACTATGTTAAATTATTAAAGAATTTTATTATATGAACTGTATCAAGGGCATTATAATGATAGGCGATTCAGAGTTAACAATTACATGGGGAGAAATTTAAATGAGCCTAAGTTTAATTTTCTTTACTTTTTTAATAAAATTCAGTTCACTATATCAACAGAAATACTAATTCAATATGTGGATTGTGGAACTAGAATGATGGCATTATCAATCAACTATATCAATAATAGTTTTAAATTCACATATACATACTGGGTACTAATTCTAAGTACATTACAGTGCTTATTTTGGTTTTAAATATCTCACTGATGTTGCCAGTTATAGGTGACTTTCAGCTAAATTAATTAACAAAGAGAGATTGATTTACCTTGTTTATGAACAAAGCCAGACTACTGCATAGCTTTAAAAATTTTTTTACTTTTATTTATTTATTTTTTAAATCTTTATTGTTCAGATTATTACATTTGTTCCTCTTTTTCCCCCCCTTAACTCCCCTCCTCCCAGTTCCCGCCCCACCCTCTGCCCTCACTCCCCACCCACTGTCCTCATCCATACGTGCACGATTTTTGTCCAGTCTCTTCCCGCATCTCCCACACCCCTTCCCCCCGCCCCAAGAATAGTCAGTCCATTCCCTTTCTATGTCCCTGATTCTATTATGATCACCAGATTATTCACTTGATTCTTAGATTCACTTGTTGATAGATGCACGTTTGTTGTTCATAATTTGTATCTTTACCTTTTTCTTCTTCTTCCTCTTCTTAAAGGATACCTTTCAGCATTTCATATAATACTGCTTTAGTGGTGATGAACTCCTTTAGCTTTTCCTTATCTGTGAAGCTCTTTATCTGACCTTCAGTTCTGAATGATAGCTTTGCTGGATAGAGTAATCTTGGTTGTAGGTTCTTGGTATTCATCACTTTGAATATTTCTTGCCATTCCCTTCTGGCCTGTAAAGTTTCTGTTGAGAAATCCGCTGACAGTCGTATGGGTATTCCCTTGTAGGTAACTGAGTTTCTTTCTCTTGCTGCTTTTAGGATTTTCTCTTTGTCTTTTGCTCTTGGCATTTTAATTATGATGTGTCTTGGTGTGGTCCTCTTTGGATTCCTTTTGTTTGGGGTTCTCTGTGCTTCCTGGACCTGTAAGTCTATTTCTTTCACCAGGTGGGGCAAGTTTTCTGTCATTATTTCTTCAAATAGGTTTTCAGTATCTTGCTCTCTCTCATCTTCTGGCACCCCTATAATTCTGATGTTGTTACGCTTGAAGCTGTCCCAGAGGCACCTTACACTATCTTCGTATTTTCGGATTCTTTTTTCATTTTGCTTTTCTGGTTGGGTGTTTTTTGCTTCTTCGCGTTTTAAATCTTTGCCTTGATTCTTGCGCTCCTCTGGTCTGCTGTTGGGAGTCTGTATAGTATTCGTTATTTCAGTCCGTGTATGCTTAATTTCTAGTTGGTTCTTTATCATAACATCGAGGGTCTCATTAGTTTTCTTGAGGATCTCACTACATTTATCGGCGGCTTCTAGACAGTTCTTAAGAGACCTTAAAAGTGTGGTTCTGAACTCAATATCCTCCATTGACAGTTTTGTCCTGTTTCTTTGTCTCCGCATTTTTTATGCTTTCTTGGTACACCCCCTAGTGGTCTTTGTGCGCAGTCTTGTTGTAGTTAAGCCTTGATTGTTGTCAGCAATAGTGGGGGTGATTTGACCTCCAGGCTAACTGGCTATGAGAGTCCGCTACTTTTATTTTTTAATTACAGTTTACATTCAATATTACTCTGTATTAATTCCAGATGTATAGTATAGTGGTTAGATAATCATGTACTTTACAGAGTGGCCCCCCCTATATTTTAAGTACCCACCTGGCCTCATATATAGTTATTACAATACTAGAGGCCCGGTGCACAAAAATTTGTGCACTCGGGGGGGGGGGATGGAGAAGGGGTCCCTCAGCCCGGCCTGTGCCCTCTCGCAGTCTGGGACCCCTCAGAGGATGACCACCTGCTGGCTTAGGCCCGCTCCCCAGGGGATTGGGTCTAAGCTGGCAATCAGACATCCCTCTGGCAGCCCGGCAGCCTTCTGGGGATGTCCACTTGTCAGCAGGGAGCAGGCCTAAACTGCAGTCAGACATCCTTAGTGCTGATGAGGAGGCAGGAGAGGCTCCTACCACCACCAGTGTACTGGCAGCCGTCAGCCTGGCTTGTGGCTGAGCAGAGCTCCTCCCATGTGAGAGCGCACTGACCACCAGAGAGCAGCTCCTGCATTGAGCGTCTGCCTTCTGGTGGTAAGTGTGTGTCATAGTGACCAGTCATTCCCAGTCGTTCTGCTGTTAGGGTCAGTTTGCATATTACCCTTTTACTATATAGGATAGAGGCCTGGTGGATGGGTGGGGGTCGGCTGGTTTGCTCTGAAGGGTGTCCCAGATCAGGGTGTGGGTCCTGGTTGGGTGCCTGGCCAGCCTGGATGATGGGATGATGGCTGTTTGCAGCTGGTCACACACCCTTCAGGGTGGGGGTCCCCACTTGGGTGCCTGGCTAGTCTGGGTGAGGGGCTGAGGGCCGGGCTGAGGGCCGTTTTCAGGCTGGCGGGTGACTGAAGCTCCCAACATCTCCTTTTTTTCTTTTTTTTTTTATTCTGGGATTTATTTACCTTCTATGGCTGTCACTGGAACTGAGAGCCAGCTTTAGCTCTGAGGCTCGGCTCCAGCTCTGAGACGTCGGCTGCTGAAAGCAGGTATCTGGGTTTGTTTGGATTCTCTAATTGAAACACTGTTGCAGTTCCAGCTCTGAGGCCCGGCTGGCTGAAAGCAGGTTTCTGGGGTTTGTTTAGCTTCTATAATTGCAACATTGTTTCTTAGAGTGCAGCTCAGAGGCCGGCAGCGGCAGGTGGGGAACCTTGGCTTCCTCCATCACTGGAGCAAGCAAGCCTCCTGTTCGCTTCAGCTGCCTGGCTGCCGGCCGCCATCTTGGTTGGCGGTTAATTTGCATATCACCCTGATTAGCCAATGGGAAGCATGTCGGAGGTACGGTTAATTACCATGTTTGTCTATTATTAGATAGGATTATTGACTATATTGTCTATGTTGTATTTACATCTCTGTGACTATTCTGTAACTACCAATTGTATTTCCAATCCATTCCCCTCTCCCAACTGTCAGTTTTTTCTCTGTATCTATGAGTCTATTTCTATTTTATTTGTTTATTTTGTTCTTAAGATTCCACATGTAAATAAAATCATATGGTATTTGTCTATGCCCATCCATGCTGTCACAGAAGGTAAGATCTCATTCTTTTTTATGGCCAAATAGTATTTCATTGTGTGTATATACCACTACTATTTACCCACTCATCTATTGATGGGCACTTGGGATGCTTTCATATTTTGTATTGTAAATAATGCTGCAATAAACAAAGGGATACATATATTCTTTCAAATTAATGTTTTGGATTTCTTTGGATACACTGCCAGAAGTAGAATCACTGGGTCATAAAGCAATGCCATTTTTTTTTTATGAACCCCACACTGTTTTAACAGTGCACTGTGGTTTCCTTTTCTCCACATCCTCAAATACTTGTTTGCTGATTTATTGATGATAGCCATCCTGACAGGTGTGAAGTGTTTTCTGATTGTGGTTTTATTTGTATTTCTCTGATGATTCACGATCTTGGGCATCCTTTCATATATCTACTGGCAATCTGTATGTCCTCTCTGGAGAAGTGACTAATCAGACCCTCTGTTCACTTTTTAATTGGATTGATTGTTTTTCTGGTGCTGTCTGAGTTCTTCATAAATTTTGTATCTTAACCCTTGATTGGATGTTATCATTGGCAAAAATCTCCTCTCATCCAGTAGGTTGTCTTTTTGTTTTGTTGATGGTTTCCCTTTGTGTGCAAAAATTTTTTATTTTCATGTAGAACCATTTTTTTCTTCTGTTTCCCTTGCCTGAGAAGATGTGTCAGAAAAAAATACTGCAAAGAGAACAAGCTGAGATTTTACTGCCTATATTTTCTTCTAGGAGTCTTATGGTTTCAGTTCTTAAATTTCAGTCTGTAATCCATTTTGAGTTTATTCTTGTACATGGTATAATTGGGTCTAGTTTCAGTTTTTGTGTCTATCCAATTTTCCCAGAATCATTTATTGAATAGACCGTCTTTGCCCTTTTGTATGTTCTTGCTTCCTTTATCATAAACTGATTGAAAGTATAGGTGTAGGTTGATTTCTGGGCTCTCTGCTTGGTTCATTGATCCATGTGTCTGTTTTTATGCTTGTACCATGCTGTTTTAATTACTATAGCCTTGCAATATAGTTTGATATTAGGTAGTGTGATACATCCCACTTTGTTCTTTTTCTAGATTTCTGTCATTATTTAGGGTCTTTCCATACAAATTTTTAGATTACTTTTTCTAGTTTTGTGAACTATACCACTGGTATGTTGACAGGAATTGAGTTGAATCTATAGAGTACTTTGGGTGGTATGGACCTTTATTTAACATTTCAAAAAAATCTTTATTTTCTTTTCAATCACAGTTTGCATTCAATATTATTTTATATTAGTTTCAGCTGTACAACATAGTAGTTAGACAATCCCATACTTTACAAAGTGATCCCCCTGATATCTCCAGTATCCACCTGACATCATATATAGTTATTACAGTATTATTGAGGTAGTTGGACATTTTAATAGTGTTAATTCTTTCTACCCATGAGCATGGTATATGCTTCTATTTATTAGTATATTCTTTGACTTCTTTCTTCAATGTCCTATAATTTTCTGAGTGTCTTTTATATCCTTGGATAAGCTTATTCATAGGAATTTCAAATTTTTTTCATTCAATTATAAATGGCATTGTTTTCTTAGTTTCTCTTTCTCATAGTTCATTATCGCTATATAAAATGCAACTGATTTCTGAATATTAATTTTGTAAACTGCTAGTTACTCAATTTGTTTATTGGTTCTAGTTTGGTTTTTGGTGGAGTCTTCAGGGTTCTCTATATATAGTATCACATTATCTGCAAATAATGACAGTTTACTTCTTCCTTACTAATTTGGATGCCTTTTATTTCTTATCTGATTACTGTGGCTAGGACTTCCAGTGCTATGTTGAATAAGAGTGCTAAAAACACTGGCTTGTTCCTGATCTTAAGGGAAATGTTTTTAGTTTTTCCCTATTGAGTGTGATGTTAGCTGTGAGTTTGTCATATATAGCCTTTATTATGTTGAGGTACGTTGCCTCTAGTCCCACTTTTCTGAGTGTTTGTATCATGTATGGGTGCTGGATTTTGTTAAATGCTTTTTTCTGCATCTATTGACATGGTCATATGGTTGTTACCCTTCATTTTGTTTAGATGGCATATCATGTTAACTGATTTGCAGAAATTGTACCAACCATGCATCCCTGGAATAAAGCCCACTTGGTGTACGATCATTTTAATCTTTGCTGGATTCGGTTTGCTAATTTTGTTGGGGATTTTAGCATCTATATTCATCAGGAATATTGGCCTATAATTTTCTTCTTTCTGGTTTTGGAATTAGGATAATGCTGACCTCATAATATGAGCTTGGAGGCCTTCCGTCCTCTTAAGATTTTTAGAATAGTTTGAGAAGGATTAGTGTAAGTTCTTTGGATGTTTGGTAAAGTTTACCTGTGGAGTCATCCTGTCCAGGATGACTTTTGTTTGCTGGGGGTTTTTTGGCTACTACTTCAATTTCATTAGTTGTAATCAGTCTGTTCATATTCTGTTTCTTCTTAATTCTGTTTTGGAAGAGTGTATGTTTCTAGGAACTTATCCATTTCTTCCAGACTATGCAATTTGCTACCATATAGTTTTAAAATATTTTTTAAAATTGATTTTAGAGAGAGATAGGGAGAGAGAGGGAAACATTGATTTGTTGCACTAACTTATGCATTATTGGTTGATTCTTTGATATATCCTGACCAGGGATCAAACCAGCAACCTTGGTGTATTAGGATGAAGCTCTAACCAACTGAGCTACCTGACCAGGGCTCAGAATAATTTTTTTTATAATCTGTTGTATTTCTATGGTGTCAGTTATTACTTCTCCTCTTTCATTTCTGATTTTATTTATTTGGGTCCTCTCTTTTTCTTGATGAGTCTGGTTATTACATAGCTTTTACTATTTATTCATTTGTTTGTTTATTTGTTTATTTTAGTTGGCCTGTGTTTCATTATTTTATTTATTTTAAAATTTTCGTTGTTGAAAGTATTACATGTCTCCTTTTCCCCCCATTGACCCTTTCTAGCCTGCCCCGTCCCCCACCCCAGGCCTTCACCACCCTATTGTCTGTGTCCATGGGTTATGAATATAAGCATACGAGTTCTTTGGTTGATAAAATGAACTTATAAATAATAGCTACTTGCCAACTTATTTAATTAAATAAAAACATGTCTATTTTTCCTAAAAACCTATATTTACATTAATATAACTTTAGATTGTCCTTGAATAAATGATGCCCTTTGAAACAGAGACCTTGGCTATAAAACCATCAGCTCCTTCTGAAAGCATTTGAAGTTGGCAGCACACTTTTGCAAGAAGGAAAGTGTGACCGTGTTACAGTTGAGGGGCACAGACTGAAACATGGCAGAAGGTATTGCCTTTCAAAATGCAGTACTGGCTTTCAATCTGTAATAGTCATTAAAGACAAATATCTTAGAAGTGCAGTTTCCCTTGGATTATGGAATAAATCCAGGTCACATAGATGCCTTCTTTTAGACATAGTTCACTGACTTTAATTACGTTTCATGCTTCCAGGAAAAACCTTGGTAATTACCAGTCAGATTAAGAATTCTGCAGCAAGGAAACTCCCTCTGCCCAGCACTGAGGTCTCACGTCAACTGTTTTAAGATTTTTGAATTAGGGGCTCAGTAAAAGACCTTCGGTCTTGTTCCATAAAAATGTAGGTTACATTCATATAAGGCAGGCATTTCCTGTAATCCAATCATTAAAAATATTTGTTGTTGGAAATGTCATGTTTAAGTGACTTCTGGATGAGCACTTTGTAAAGTTTATAAATGTCTAATCACTACGCTGTACACTTGAAACTAATTAATATTGTATGTCAACTGTAACTAATAAATAAATAAATAAATAAATAAAGTAAGTAAGTAAGTAAGTAAGTAAGTAAGTAAGTTATGGAAAGAGCCAGATATTAAGTATGTATGTTTGTTTAGTCAGCCCCCTCCCCTCTCTCCAGATGGCTCATGGCACAAAGTGAAGTTTCCCCTTCAAATGAAATAATACGATCCAAAGAAATTGTGGGGAGATGAACAAATAATTATTCAAAGTATACATACACTTACGATCCAAGGCTCTCTGGTGTAGAGCTAAATCTAAGCTTCATGCCAGAAGGGCCAGCATAGTAGGTTGATTAACACCTGGGTCGTTCTTAACTAAATAAGTTATTGGGAGACACTGTGCACATCACTTAACTTCTCTAATAATTAGTTGTTCAGTAAAATGGAGTAATAATAATACATATTATACAGGGTTACCATGACGATTAAATGCCATAAGGAACATAAAGCACTTTGGACAGTATCTGACTCAGTGCTAAATGAATCAGAATCATCATCATCACCGTCAAGATTTGGAACAGAAGGTCCCCAAGCACCTAACTCTCCTTGCTCCCTGTATCTGTGTTGGTAAAACCTATTGATTGCAGTTCTAGAAAACATTGTTATTTTAAATGTGGTCCATAGACTTAGCAGTGGTGGCATTGCCTGCGAGCTGATTAGAAATGTATATCTCAGGTTCCTCTCCAGACCTACTGAATCAGACTGGACATTTGAACAAGAACCCGGGAGGATTTGCAGGCACATGAAAGTAGGAAAAGCAAATGGGCCGATACACAATTTGAACCTCTAGCGCCTAGATTGGCAACACAGATGTCTCCAATTGAAGAAAAATTCCACTTAAATTGTGTGGCGATATTAAATAATGTGGCATGCCACGCTCCAAATAAAGAGTCGGCTGATCGTGTTTTAAAGTTGTTTTTACGTGTGGACTTAAAGAGGTGTTGAAGTGTCTGAATTTTAGGCTTTGTCGCTAGGACAGAAAACACGCCAGCTGTGCCGTCAGCCCTCTGGCTCCTAAGCCATTAGCACTGACTGCAGAGATGAAGGTCAAAAAGGGCATTTTAACTTGCCATTGGGCGCAGGAACCACTGTCCTGCTTCTTTCACTTCAAACTCTGTCCTGCCTCAAGTCTAGTCTTTTATTACATGGTAAAAAAAACTTATCCCAAACATTCTAATTTCCAGAATTCTTTACAGGGATCAATTAACCTAGTAAGAAAACAGAACAGAGTAATTGTGAGCACTATTTGATATATGTACCCAATCCTTTCCCCAGAAACAGTGCCATTTTATCAAAGGCATTTCATAGAGATCAGACAAGGCCTATTTCAGGAATGTATACAGTGCTGGGATTTACCATATTACGGCTCTCTCTTCACAGACATCCACCCTGGTTAGTAAATGTATGCTTTTAGGAAAAAAAGGTTCTTCCTTGCCTGTAATTCACCTCTACTTTGAGTCTGTGGGGCCCTATAAAATTTTGTTCCTCTTATAATAATTTCCGTTTTTATATATCACAATGGAAAACACATTTTTAAAATCCCTAAAAAATCCACCTCTTAAATGACTTTAAATGTCTACCTGACATCTCATATTGTGAAAAAAGCTTAGAGAAGGCACGGTGGGGATGTCCTTCGCCACAGGGAGCTGATTAAGCAATGGTATCGACTTTTCCCCTCATACCAGGAGGTGCAAAGGTGATGTAGTAGGACCTTTGGCAGAGATCTTCTCCCAGAGGCCTCTTCTTATGTAATGAACAGTAGTTCCAGCTAAGGTGAAGGCTCCAGAGTGTTCGATCTTCCAGTCACTATTGATAGACTGTTTTCCAGTGTCTCGGAGAGCTATAAAGAGGTTCAAAAATATTATGAGAATTAATCAACAAGCAGCGTTAATCAATATCTACTTAACATGAGTTCATTGAAAGTATTTCATTCATTTCTAAACCAATGGGTCAACTTCCCGACTAAAACATGAGGCATGTCCTCACTGGGAAAGTTCGAAATCAGAGCAAACGCCACAAGCTCTCCTTTTCTCCTGAAACTGTCCCAACTGTGTGGCCATATTTGTCTTGACCTCCAACATCATTGGACATTTGGTGTCTGGAACCCTTACTTTGGTCCTTAGTCACTTATCTTTAATGTGTTATTATTTTAAGGCTCTGTGTATCTGTGTTGTCTGTGCAATGATACCACAAAGAATGTGAGGGCTGACAGGGCATCTTTTACACCCTCCATATTTCCCATGCTACTCCGGAAAGTGTGTCATTAAAGAAATGTCATTAAATAGCATGTTAACTAATGGATCAAAATGACAGGGTTAGCCCTGGCCAGATGGCTCAGTTGGTTGGAGCATCGTCCCATACAGTAAAAAGTTATGGATGCCATCCAAGTGAGGGTGCATGCAGGAGGCAACTGATCGTTTCTCTCTCATCAATGTCTCTCTCTTTCTCTTTTCCTCTCTCTCAAATCAACATAAAGCATATCCTTGGATGAGGATTTTTTAAAATGACAGGGTTATTTTCATTACAAGAAATTTCAAAAATAATATGTTGGTCTTAAAAACAGAACTCAAGGCCTTTTTACATGCCTAGTTTGTGATTTGCTGTGTACAAAAATGGGACATAAATGCTAATTCTCCCCCATACACAGCTACCCTTTGTATGGGATTTTACAGAATAACTTTGTTTACCTACATTCTTTTTCTCTATTTCTTTTTTGAACTAATCTCTGTTACTATTTAAATAAGATTTATGCCATGGAAGTGAGATGCCATGATTACCATTTTAAATTAAAGACTTTTTTTTTGCCAAATGATTTAATTTTTAAATTAAAAATTTTAGACTCTTCTATATAATTGAATTCTCTTTCAAAAGTCATTTACATGTTAATCAAAGACTTTTAGGTCATAATTCTATGAAAATATTTGTGTTTAAGCCAATAATCTTCCTAAATATTATTTAAGCTAATCTCTTATTGAATGTTTGAGGTTTTTCAAGTTTTTTGTATTGTAAATAATGCTCAGATAAATATACTGTACACTAGTTATGTGTACATCTGAATATTTCCTTTGGAAAGATTCCCAGATTTGGAATTACACAGCCAAATAAATTGCACACGAATAGATTTTGAAAAAAAATTTTAAATTGTTTTTCATAAAGGTTGCATCAATTTATGCTTCCATGACAGTGACTAGAACACCCATTTCTGAACACCTTCTTGGAAGCACCTTTCTCTCGCCAAGACATGGGTGAGGAGAAACTTTAGGAATTAAATTTTGAATAATCTGGATTTTTTTAAAAAAAACACTCTTGTTTCATTACTATGGAGGTTAAAGACATTTTTCATTTGCTTATTGTCATTTGCATTTTTTGATTTAAATTAATTAAATTGTTCACTATCTGTTAAGGTTTCTCTGGTCCATGAGTAATTTTTCTGGTACTTATATTCATACTATTATAAGCAATCTATTAATTATTTAATTTTCACCTCACCAATTTTAATTTCTAGATATGTTTTAGATCAAAATAAACATACAAATTTTCAGATTTATGAAAAAAAATCTATTATTTTTACCTTGAATTTTTAACTTGAAAATAAATATGTTGACAGAAAACTCTCAACACTGCAAATAATGGCTATTACACTCTACAAATGGATATAATTCAAATAATGCTAAAGTGATTACTTTACAAGGTAAAGTATTTCCTTATATTTCTCATAAAGTCTATTAAATATTGTGAGAAGTCTTTTTGGCCTAGATTTGTACTATGGCCAGTATAATTACATTCCCCCCATGGATTTTCATATATATTCAGGGCACAGTTATAATATTTTTTAAAAATCTCTAATAAAAATGCAGATATGCTGGTGTGGCTCAGAGGCTGAGAGTTGACCTATGAACCAGGAGGTCACAGTTACATTCCCAGGCAGGGCATATGCTGGGTTTGCAGGCTCAATACCCAGTAGGAGGCATGTAGGAGGCAGCTGATCAATGATTCTCTCTTATCATTGATGTTTCTCTCTCCCTCTCCCTTCCTCTCTGAAGTCAATTTTATATATATCTATAGATATCTATAGATATATATAAAGAAAAAGTAAAAAGGACAGAGTAGGAACCTGACACTATGGCCACATTGATTGCTTGGGTTTAAATCTAAGATCATAGTCTTTTAGATGTGTAACCTTGGAAAAGAAACGTAAACTCTATTCCTTTATTGTCTGATTTATAAAATTGGGAAATTAGTGGTATACACTTCACAGAGTTATTGTGAGGATTTATGTGTAATGGATATATTTAATGCACTGGTTCATACTAATCACTATACAAATGTGAAGCATCTTTTCTTAATTGAAATTCACTCAGAAAGTCTTTACTACTTCCTGTGTGACAGACTCTGTTTTAGCTACTGCAGATATGGTCATGAGCAAAATGATCCCTGCCTTCAAGAACTAACAATGGGCCCTAGCCAGTTTGGCTTAGTGGATAGAGTGTCGGCCTACAGACTGAAGGGTCCCAGGTTCAATTCCAGCCAAGGGCACATGCCTGAATTGTGGACTCGATAGCCAGAAGGGGGCGTGCAGGAGGCAACCGATCAGTGATTCTCTCTCATCATTGATGTTTCTATCTCTCTCTCCCTGTTCTTTCCTCTCTGAAATCAATAAAGAAATCCTACCTAATAAAGAGGTAATATGCAAATTGACCATTACTCCAACATACAAGATGGCCACCCCCATGTGGACACAAGATGGCCAGCAGGGGAGGGCAGTTGGGAGGAACCAGGCCTGCAGGGGAGGGCAGTTAGGGGTGACCGGGCCGGCAGAGGAGGGCAGCTGGGGGGCGGGGGGGACCAGGCCTGCAGGGGAGGACAGTTGGGGGCGACCAGGCCTGCAAGGGAGGGTAGCTAGGGGGGAACCAGGCCTGCAGGGGAGGGCAGTTGGGGGTGACCAGGCTGGCAGGAGAGGGCAGTTAGGGGTGACCAGGCCGGCAGGGGAGGGCAGTTGGGGACGACCAGGCCTGCAGGGGAGGGCAGTCGGACATCCCTCGAGGGGTCCCAGATTGGAGAGGGTGCATACTGGGCTGAGGGACACACACCCCCCTGCCCTGTGCATGAATTTTGTGCACCAGGCCTCTAGTATATATATAAAAGAACTTACAATGGAGATAGACAATATAAATGCATGCATGTGATAGAAATTAGTGACTGTGATAGGATAATGATGCCCCTCCCCAAAGAAATCCATGTCCTAAAGCAGTGGTCGGCAAACCGCAGCTTGCGAGCCACATGTGGCTCTTTGGCCTCGTGGCATGGGCCACAAAGTTTCAATCACACTGTACATGCACGCCCGCACGTGGTATTTTGTGGAAGAGCCACATTCAAGGGGCCAGTTTGCCGACCACTGTCCTAAAGGATAGGTATCATACAAAGCACAATGGGATGAAGTTAGAAATCAACATCAGAAGGAAAACTGGAATTCTATAAATGTATAGAAATGAAACAACATACTCAAACACCAATGTATCAAAGAAGAAATCATAGGGAAATTCAGAAATATCTTAAGACAAATAGAAATGAAAATGTAACATCCAGGAACTGCTGGGACACAGTGAAAGCAGTATGATTGGAGGAAATTAATAATCATAAACATTTACAGTAAGAAAATAAAAAGATCTCAAGTTAATAACCTAACTTTAGAACTTATGAAACTAGAAAACTACCCAGCAGAAAGAAAATAATAAAGATTAGAGCAGGAATACATGAAATAAAGAATAGAAAAATAATTGAGAAAATCAACAAAACCAGAAGTTGGTTCTTTGAAAAGATCAACAAATTCGACAAACCTTTAAGCTAGATGGACTAAATAATAAAAAAAGACAACTAAATAATCAGAAATGTGAGAACATTACAACTGATGTTACAGAAATACAAAGGACTATAAAAATACCATGAACAACTGTATACTAACAAATTGGATATGAAATGAACAGATTCCTATAAACAGAAAACCTACCAAGACTGAATCACAAAGAAACAGAAATCCTAAATATACCTATTAACTAGTAAGCAGACTGAATCAGTAATCAAAATATCCCAACCAAGGAAAGCCCTGGACTTTATGGCTTCATTAGTAAATTTTACCAAACATTTAAAGAAGAACTAACACCAATCCTTCAATTTTCCAAAGAACTGAAGTGGAGGGAAGATTTCCTAACTCATTCTACAAGGCCAGTATTTTTCTGATACCAACGCCAGACAAAAACAAAACAAACAGAAATGAAACAACAGACCAATTTCCCTAGTGAACATTGATGTAAAAATCCTCAACAAAATACTAGAAAACCAAATCCAGGAGCACAAAAAAGCATCCAAATCAGAAAGAAAGAAGTAAAATTATTTCTGTTCACTAATGATATGCTCTGATATGTAGAAAACCCTAAAGATTTTATATTTTAAAAAAAGCTGTCAGAACTAATAAATGAATTCAGCAAAGAAGCAGGATATAAAGTCAGTTGCATTTCTATACACTAACAATGAATACTCAGAAAATGAAATTAAGAAAACAATCCTATTGACAATAGCATCAAAAAAAAAAAAAAAACTTGGAAATTAACCAAGGAGGTGAAAGACTTATGCAATGAAAACTAAAAAACATTGTTGAAAGAAATTAAAGAAGACACAAATGGAAACCCATTCCAAGTCAATAGATTGTAAGACTTAATACTGTGAAAATGTTAATATTATCCAAAGTAACGTACAAATTCAATGCAATCCTTTTCAAAAGCTCAATGGCCTTTTTTTTTTTTTGCAGAAATTTAAAAAAGCTATCCTAAAATTCATATGGAATCTCAAGAGAGTCTAAATAGCCAAAACAATCTTGAAAAGGAGGAACAAAGCTGGAAACTCTCACTTCCTGATTTCAAAACTTACTAGAAAGCTACACTAATCAAAAACAGTGTGCTACTGGCATAAAAGCAGACATACAAACCAATGGAATAGAATACAGACCCCAGAAATAAACCATTGCCAAATGATATTTGACAATGGTGCCAAGATCATTCAGAGGAGAAAGGACAGTCTTTCATCCAGGGATGCTGGGAAAATTGAGTAACTACATACAGAACAATGAAGTTGGACCTTTAACTAACACCATATACAAAAATGAATTCAAAATGTATCAAAGATCTAAATGTAAGACCTAAAGCTATAAAACTCTTAGAAGAAAATATGAGACAAAAGCTTCATGACACTAAATTGGGCAGTGATTTCTTGGATATGGCACCAAAGGCACAGGTAATAAAAGAAAGGAGATGAATTAAACTTCATGAAAATTAAAAATAATTGCATATAAATAAACTTTTGTGCACCAAAAGACAATATTAACAGAATAAAAACCCAAAGAATGGGAGAAAATATTTGTAAATCAGATATCTGATAAGGGATTAATATCCAGAACATATAGAGAACTCCTAAAACTCATCATCATCAACAACAACAACAAAAACCACAAAACCTAATTTAAAAATGGGAAAAGGGCTAAAATAGACATTTCTCCAAATAATACATGCAAACGGCCAACAATTCTCAGCATATGTAATTATTGGAGAAATGTATATCAAAACCACCTTGAGATATCACCTCACACCCATTTAGGATGGCCACTATTAAAATAAACAGAAAACAACAAGCACTGGTGAGGATATAGAGAAACTAGAACCCATTGCATACTATTGGTGAAATGGAAAATGGTGTGTGGCAGTTTCTCAAAACAATTAAAAATAGAATTAGCATATGCCTCAGCAATTCTACTTCTGGGTATATGCTCAAAAGAATGAAAAGCAGGATCCTGAAGAAAGACTTGTACATCATGTTCATGGCAGCATTAGTTATAACATCTAAAACATAGAAGCAACCCAAGTATCCATGGATGAAGGAATGAATAAGCAAAATGTGATATATACAGAGAATGGAATATTATTCAGCCTTAAAAATGAAGGGAACTCTGACACCTGCTATAGCATGGATAAATTTTGAGGACACTCCTCTAAGTGATATGTCAGTCATAAAAGGACACTTCCTGTATGATTCCACATATATGAGGTATGTAGAGTGGCAAAATTCATTGAGATAGAAAACTTAATGGTGGTTAGCAGGGAATGAGAGGAGGGGGAATGGGAAGTTATCATTTAATGGATAGAGTTTTAGTTTTGCAAGGCAAAAAGACTTCAGGAGATGGATAGTGGTGGTGGTAGTTAACAAAGTGAATGTACTCAATGCCAGTGAACTGTATACTTAGCATAGAAAAGATGGTAAATTTTATTATTTTACCACAATTTTTTTAAAAAAGTGTTAGTGTGCCAGGGCGGTGTGGCTCAGGGGTTGAGTGTCATCCTATGAACCAGGAAGTCACAGTTCAATTCCCAGTCAAGGTACATGCCTGGATTGCAGGCTTGATCCCTAGTGGGAGGCATATAGGAAGCAGCTGATCAGTGATTCTCTCTCATTACTGATGTTCCTCTCTCTCTCTCTCTCTCTCTCTCTCTCTCTCTCTCTCTCTCTCTTCATCTCTGAAATCAATAAAAAAAATTCTTTTTTAAAAAAAATATATTTTATTGATTTTTTACAGAAAGGAAGGGAGAGGGATAGAGAGTTAGAAACATCGATGAGAGAGAAACATCGATCAGCTGCCTCCTGCACACTCCGTCCTGGGGATGTGCCTGCAACCAAGGTACATGCCCTTGACTGGAATCGAACCTGGGACTCTTGAGTCCGCAGGCTGACGCTCTATCCACTGAGCCAAACCGGTTAGGGCAAAACAATTCTTTAAAAAAGTGTTAGTGAAGGGAATAAAGTTACCTATGTCCGAATCCCTGGAACCTAGAATGCTACCTTACATGGCGCATAAACAAACTTTGCAGATATGATCAGGTTACAGGTCTTGAGATGGGGATATTATCCAAGTGGGCCTGAAATGCAATCAATGTGTATTCTTGTAAGAGATAGGAAGGGGGCGGTTTAAACACAGGAAAAGAAGAGAAGGCATTGACACTAGGGACACTAGGGAGGCAGATATTATCACAAGCAAAAGAATGCTGATAATTATCTGAAGCTAGAAGGGTCAAGGATATACCCTAATCTTCAGAGAGAGCATGGCTTTGCAGCCACCTTCAATATTGGTCCATTGAATCTAATTATGGCCTCCAGAACTGTGCGAGAATACATTTTGTTTTGATTTTTGAAACTTACAAGTTTGTGATAATTGTTACAGAAGTCATAAAATACTAATAGGGTGACATTTACTACAGTGGGGAAAACCAAAGGAGAAAGAGGTTTCAGCAGGGGATGGAAATAAAATTTTTGATTTATACTTTTTATTTCTGAGGTGGATAGGAGACATTTGATAATCTGCATCAAATAAACATGGAAAGCAATGGAGCTAGATGGGATTTCCTAGGGAGACAATATAGCAGGGCGGAGAGCGGGTGCCTGGCTTGAGCCCATAGTATAGAAACATTTGGAAAGCATGCAGAGGTTGAGAATCCTACAAAAGAAACCAGTAAGGATCCTAGAAGCCAAAAGAAGAAAGTATTTAATGAACTGAGGAAAGGTCAACAGTGTTTGATGCTATTTATTGGTCAAATATCATGTGACCATTGGGCTGTCAATATGGAAGGCATTTGCTGACCTTGACCAAGGCAGTTACTGTAGAGTGGAGACAGAAAAAAGCCTGGATTGGTTGAAGAGCCTGGGAAGTAAGGAATCAGAGAGAGCATGGAAATTTCCCATTTGTAAAACTAGCTTATGTATTTAGCCACATTTTCAGGTTCTTAAAAATCATAATACAAGAGAAACCAAGATGGCGGCATAAGTAAACACCTGAAATTGCTGTCTTGCACAACCACTTCAAAAATACAACTAAAAGACAAAACAGACATCATCCAGAACCACAGGAAGGCTGGCTGAGTGGAAATTCTACAACTAGAAGGAAAGAGAAAAGCACTCTGAGACTCACAGGAAGTACGGAAGTAAAGTGCAGAGGTACGGAGGCACGTGCGGAAAGGGCTGGCAACTGAGTATGCGGTTGTCTTTTTCAATCTGGAGGGAGACACATGCTCCTGCTCTGAACTCCAGTTTCAGGCTAGTCTCTGGGGACCCAGACTCATACACTCATACGGGGAGAAACTGGACTGTCTGGCAGCGGGAGGAACTCAAGGGCGGCTTTCTCTCAGAGGTGCTTGCAGCAATTACCACAGGACACTGAAACCCAGGATCTCTTAGGGCAGGGTTGAGGATCAGCCATAGCTGTTTGCTCTGCCCTGTTGATTTCCTGAGACCCCCGCCCCACCCAATCTGTGCACAGAGGCTTTTGCATAAGAATGACCTGGCCCTTTGCAATCTAAAATTACCTAACAAATTGCAGCTGGGTCAGAGAGATCCAGAACATCCAAAAGAAGGCCCAAGGCCCCACAGAAGCTTGCATTGCTTCACAGCTAGGCCTCATCTGGGCACCTCCAAATCCCAAACAAAGAAGAGGAATTTGCAGATCTCTCCTTAGCTCCTGCTGGATAGCCTCAAGTAGAGGCTAAATTAGCACCTCCTCAGAGATGCAAGTGCCAGTGTACCCAGTGGTCAGTGTGGGACAATCCAGATTACAACTCCTCAGATCCATGAGGGACACACTCAGGGGGCAGACTCAGTGAGCACCAAAGCCCCACTGAAGCAAGTCTTGCCCCTAAGGGTGTCTCTAGCACAGAAGTTCTCCTACTGCAGACACAGCTGATTCTCACAGCCAATTGGCCTGGAGGTCAATTCCTTACAGTGATACCAACTACAATCAAGGCTTAACTACAACAAGACTGTGCACACAGCCCACAAAGAAGTGCACCAAGAGTGTCCATCTCAGGTAATTGGGGAGGCTGAGCCTCTGGGCCCTATAGGACACCTAGCACAGAAAGCCGCTCTATCAACACAGGGAAGCAGCCAAAATGTGGAGACAAAGAAACAGGTCACAAATGACAGAAATTTGGAGGAAAGCAAACTAATGGATATAGAGTTCAAAACCACAGTTATAAGGTTTTTCAAGAATTTTCTAGAAACCGCCGATAAATTTAGTGAGACCCACAATAAATCTAGTAAGACCCTCAAGGATATGAAAAAGGACCAACTAGAAAGTAAGCATACACTGACTGAAATAAAGAATATTATACAGAGATCCAACAGCAGACTAGAGGATCGCAAGAATCAAGTCAAGGATTTGAAATACAAAGAAGCAAAAAACACCCAACCGGGAAAGCAAAAAGAGAAAAGAATCCAAAAATATCAAGATAGTGTAAGGAGCCTCTGGGACAACTTCAAGCGAACCAACATCTGAATTATAGGGGTACCAGAAGAAGAGAGAGAGCAAGATATTGAAAACCTATTTGAAGAAATAATGACAGAAAACTTCCCCTACCTGGTCAAAGAAATAGACTTACAAGTCAAGGAAGCGCAGAGAACCCCAAACAAAAGGAATCCAAAGAGGACCACACCAAGATACCTCATAATTTTAAAATGCCAAGAGCAAAAGACAAAGAGAGAATCTTAAAAGCAGCAAGAGAAAAACAGTTAGTTACCTACAGGAGTACCCATAAGATTGTCAGCTGATTTCTCAACAGAAACTATGCAGGCCAGAAGGGAGTGATAAGAAATATTCAAAGTGATGAATACCAAGAACCTATAACCAAGATTACTTTATCCAGCAAAGCTATCATTCAGAATTGAAGGTCAGATAAAGAGCTTCACAGATAAGAAAAAGTTAAAGGAGTTCATCACCACCAAACCAGTATTATATGAAATGCTGAAAGATATTCTTTAAGAAGAGGAAGAAGAAGAAAAAGGTAAAGATACAAATTATGAACAACGAATACACATCTATCAACAAGTGAATCTAAAAATCAAGTGATAAAAAATCTGATGAACAGAATAAACTGGTGAATATAATAGAACCAGAGGCATAGAAAGGGAGTGAACTGACAATTCTCGGGGGGAAAGGGGTGTGGGAGGTGCAGGAGGAGACTGGACAAAAATCATACACCTATGGATGAGGACAGTGAGGGGGTAAGGGCATAGGGTGGGGTGGGAACTGGGTGGAGGTAAGCTATGGGGGGAAAAAAGAGGAACAACTGTAATAATCTGAACAATAAAGATTTAATTTAAAAAAATCATAATACAATGTAATTTTGTAGAATTTGAGATAACTCCATTTGAGACATCTATATTCCTTTCCAGCTTGGGAAAACACACACACATATTCCCCAGTGTAATAGCCAAAGGTCTACTATTGAATGAATATTTTGAAATTGTCTAGTTTTCAGTGTCTCCAAAAACTGGTTATTAGAGCTTTAATCTGAATTTGGACATTTGGGATGATTTACTTGCATTTAAAATGCATTTTAAAATCATAGGTGGTAAAAACAAAATTTAAATATTAGTAAAAATAATCTGAGTGTGTCACATAACAAAGGATTTATTTTACTGTCCCCTTTCCTCAAACCTCCCTACTCTTAGAAAGCAAACCCTAATAAGAAAAATAATTCAATCTGAGTGTAGATAATTTTCAATATTGTAGAATACAAACAATCACATAATATTGGATTTTTTAAATCATGTACAAAGTGTTTCCCTATTAGGATACTTCTTATTTGAAAAAGAATAATGGGGACTTTTTTTTGTTAAGAAAAAATAGGCAGGCTTTTTAAAAAGATATTATAAATACAATGTTTAAATTTGGGGAGAATATTATGGTTTTTGTCAGACCTAATCATATTAGATTTCTCTACCTGTGATACCACGACTATAAAAGATCACTTCATATGACTTAGTTTGAAATTTGAACATACAAAGCAATATGTATTTTGACAATTTACTATTTTCTTTCATATATTTAAAAACCATTAAATAAAAATCATTTTTAATTGGCCTAATTAAAATAGCTCATAGAATTCTTTCCATAAGTAATAATTAAAAAGTTTAAATACTCTCTACATGGGTGAGGCAAAAAAAGAGCATTATTTCCCATTAAAATATTAAGTCCTTTCAGTATATAGAGATTTTTTTAAAGCATCCCACAAGATTTCCTAATTCAAAAGTAATCATTACACATACACACAGGAATATATGCACTTACTTATGCAAGTAATATAAATATGTGTATATGTGTGTGTGTATATGAAATAAATATATTTATGAAATGTTTTATACAAATGCATACCTATGAAATAAAACATACCCAAATCCTCCAATGATTGTGTTGTTGTTGGTTTTTTTTTAACATGAACTAACATGTGGAAGCAATTCACACCCCTCCCAAACATACAGACAACCAGATTGCTTTTGCTCCTGGGGAGTCCTTGAAAGAAACTTCTACTTGATATGACAACAGGTGCTTCCTGGGAAATCCACACATATAACTAGAAACAGATTGACATCCTCGTCATAATCGAACTCCCAGGGCAGGGAGCCGGCTCGTCCTTGGATGGGCTCTGTGTCTGTAACCCTGGTTACCTAAATAGCTGTGTGCTGGCTTCTCCTCCACCACTTTTATTCTTCGTGCTCCGGTGGGTATCACCAGCACTTCCACATAACCTGCAAGAGTTAATAAAGCATGAAGTAAATCTCAAGTTCTTAGGAGATCTCTTTTCTTAGTTGACTTGCCGTTTCATTTTTTTTGGTTTTGATTTTCGCTTTGATATTTCCATACCTATGGGAAGGAAAAACTTAAGTACAAAAGCTGTCATCATTTCAAATGGAGAAGATGTTCAGTCTACAGCACTATCAAGGGCAAATAGACAATTACATTTTATGTCAAACTCACTATATGAATGGTGAGAAGAGAAAAAGCACAATGGGGCGGGACGGCCCAGGTAGAAACACCGTGGATCTTAGAACAGAGCAAATAGCCCCAGATTCCGCTCAGGGACCTCATTTAAGTTAGAAAGTGCAGGGAAGAAGGAACTGCAGCTGGCAGGACACCAGGTCCCGGGAGTAGCTGAGCACCAACCTCGCCCAGAGGAGACTCACAAAGGGTTGTGAAACTGGGGATCAAGACAAGTAGGTGTAAGGCCACACCAAGCAATCTAGTGTCATCTAGGAAGGTGTCCGACAGCTAGAAACAAAACACAATGAGCTCTTTTTCAGGAAAGGTTTTCAGCAGAATTTTAGGAATATAAAGTTTGAAGTGAAATAAGATAAGATAATGTGGGATAGAAGAGAGAATGTGCAGAAAAGGTAAAAATCAAGACTTCATTTAATAAAGAATAGTATAGATAATTTTTTAGCTTTAAACTTATATTCACTCATATGTGGAATTTAATGAACAAAATAAACTGATGAACAAAATAGATCCAAAGACTGACATGGAACAGACTGACAAATCTCAGAGGAAAGGCGGAGATGGGGATGGAACGGGTGGGGAGAGATTAACTAAAGAACTTATATGCATCCGTGCACAGCCCATGGACACAGACAATACTGTGGTGAAAACCTGAGGGGGGGCGTGGGTTCAAGTTCGAGGGGGCGGTTAATTGGGAAAAGAGGGGACATCTGTAATACTTTCAACAATAAAGATAAATTTAAAAATAAATAGATACATAAATTTATTGCAATATTTAATATTTTTCTTAGTATATTTGTGTAGCTTCATATATCTGGTAGAAGTCTAATTTCAAAGTTAACCTCAGAGTTGTCTGCTGTTGATTAATTATTCAAATTCCTGAAAGTGTTTCTTGTATTTGGTATATATTGAAAGGTAGCATATGCCCCACCTGGTGGCAGTAGCTGGAATTATGTTTTTTAGAATCATAATTTCCATTAGCTAACGCTATTTACTCAATCTAACCATTGCTAGTAACACCAAACCACACAGGCACTATCTTTTTGTTACATGAACAAATAGATAGCAGTGAAAATAGAAACAAATGCTTACTGCCTATCTGTACACAGAAGTAAGGTAGGAAGGTCTCTGCACTCAACTGAATAGGAAAGATAAGGCAGAAATACCTTATATAAATATAAGTTAAATAAAACTTCAAAAATTAAGTTTAAAAGATCATATGCAAAATGTTATGGTTAACTCCCTGCTAAAGGAGTTTAAACTGCCCCCTCCTCTCTGATCACATCACCACTCAAAAGGTTTGCTGCTATTTTTAACTCACAAAAGTGGGATTTACTTTTTATTTTTCCCTTGTAAATGGTGAGATACATTACTCATGTTTGAGAAACACTGACTTCAGCCGGAATCACTATGACTCAGAGGAGAAAACAATTTTTATAGTCAAGGAAAGCTTCACAAAGAAGTAGATGAAATATCTTTGAAGAACAGATAGGATATGGGTAGATATAGAAAAAGGAATTCAAAAAAAGGAAAAAGGAGTTCACTGTATGTAAAGAAAAGTAAAGGAGTTCAGCCAGTGTGGCTCAGTGGTTGAGCATTTACCCATGCACTATGAGGTCGCAGGTTCCATTCCTGGTCAGGGCACATTTCGGGGTTTCTGGCTCGATCCCCAGTAGAGGGTGTGCAGGAGGCAGCCAAACAATGATGTTTCTCTCTTATTGGTTTTCTGTCTCTCTCTCTCTCCCTCTTCCTTCCTCTCTCTATAAAAAAAATCAATAGAACATATTTTTTAAACTACTACTTAAAAAAAAAGTAAAGGAGCAAGTGGTAACCTTAGGAACACATGAATAAAATAATTCTGACAGAATAAGAGAGTTTTAAAGTATGCCCTGGGCACTGAATTTTTCAATTTGCAGCGACTGAATATTCTATAGCAAGCAACTTGGTAATGAGATACTGGTTAGAGGCTTTATCTTTGGTAATCAGATACTGGCTTGAAAGGCTTTATCAGACAGCAGGATGCAGGAGACCCAGCAATGCAGTTGTGGATAACAGTGTCAGAAGTGTAATGTAAAAACCCAAGAATGGTAGAGGCCAAGGTAGTAATTTCCGAAGGCATTTGAAGGGGAAAAAAAGAATTCTGAACTTGAGAACCAAGTGGGAAAGTGGGAAAACAAACACTCAACTCAATGCTTTATTCTTACTTATGTGAGAATGGGGCCATTGCTTACAAGTCGGTGGACATCAACTTGTGGTAAGAATCATAAACTCAGCTTTGGAATTTGTATTTAACAAAATGGTGTAACACACTAGTAAAAACATCCAGTAAGAACTCTGACCATGTGGAACTCCAGAAAAAGGTCAGACAACTGAAGTCCCTTTGGGAGGCATTTTTGCAGAGATAATCATTTAAGCCATGAAAGTAAGTGGAGAAAATTGAGAGAGAAGTCAAGAACTCCACATGGTGACAGTCATAGTAGGGCTTTTTTAAAATACTCACACAAGGATGTGGGTTTTTTTATTGATTTCAGAGTGAGAGAGGGAGGAGGGAGAAACATAGATGTGAGAGAGAGACACTGATTGGCCGCCTCCCGCATGCACCCCGTCTGGGGATGGAACCTGAAAGCCAGGAATTAAGCCCACAACCCTTCGGGTACATGGGATGACGCTCCAACCGACAGAACCACTGGCAAGAGATGTTTTTATGTTTGTTTGGTTTTTAATGGAAAAATCTGTGTGTGTGTTTTTTAATTTTTATATATTGATTTTTAGAGAGAGACAAAGAGAGAAACATTGATTTGTTATTGCACTTATTTATGCATTCCTTGTTTGACTTTTGCATGTACCCTGATCAGGGATTGGGGATCGAACCCGCAACCTTGGCATCTGGGGAATGATACTCTAACCTACTGACAGAGGTTAAAAATAAATCAGGAAAGAATATAGAGAAGGAATAATCTTGAGAAGGAGGAGATCTGGCTATTTTGGATTAGAATATCTCAAGAAGAGTGGTTGGTCAATTGCATCATAAATTGTAGCAACATCGAAGAGAAAAGTGATAAAGGAGATTGGGCCCGGATGTCACAATCAAGAGATGACTGTTCATCTCTCAGGACATGAATTCAGCTATGTGTCTGGAGATGCTAAACATCAGGATGCTTAAAAAAAAGACTGGGTAGCAGCAAGTGGAGGCAGTAACTGGGTTTAGCAGTAAAGGCAAAGGTATGTTGTAAATTAGGACAACAGTTATAGCTAAGTTTACAGTTATATCCAGAGCAATTTTCTGTTATTTGATTGGAATGGGCTGGAGGATAGGTGAGTTAAATTGAGTTTAAAGAGAGGAAGAAAAATATTAAGCAAAGACATTTGAAAAAAGATAGCTAATGACTGGGGGCCTAGATATTTTTCAGTAAATAAGCCATTTAGCACAATTGAGAATGTACATTTTTTAAAAATATATATTTTATTGATTTTTTACAGAGAGGAAGGGAGAGGGATAGAGAGTTAGAAACATTGATCAGCTGCCTCCTGTACACCTCCTACTGGGGATGTGCCCGCAATCAAGGTTTATGCCCTTGACCAGAATCAAACCTGGGACCCTTCAGTCCACAGGCTGACACTCTATTCACTGAGCCAAATCGGTTAGGATGAGATTGTACATTTTTTAAAGAAGTGAATATGAGAGTGGCTACCACTGAGCTTAGAAGTTGAAACAATGCTTGTGACAACGTTGTTATAAATTGTGTCCTCATGTTGTGACAACTTGCTTTTTACATAGGAAAATCCCATCCTATTTTATAGCCAGAGATCCATTATTAATCAGCCATCTTAAAATTCCAATACCTATCATTATTTTCATGGTAAGTAACAATGAAAAATGCCATATTTTGAGCAACACTATGTGCTAGTCACTATTATGGGTAATTTACATAAATTACTACATTTAATCATAATGATAACATCCAAGGTACCATTGTTTTAATATTACATTTCTCACATAATAGATGAGAAAATAAATTTAGGCAGAAAAAAAAAGTCTGTATGAGGCCTTAATTATATTATGGGCTTCATCCCTTTTTCAAGGGATGCATTGAAGTGTTCCCTGAATCGCCTCCACCTCCTAGCACTAACAACCATATTCAGTAATCAGCTGACCCAAGCTTTTAACTCAGATCTGTCTGATTCCACTGTGCACTTCCAGCTATGACCCACTGCTACTATTTTATAAAATAGAATATATGGCACTATGACACTCCTACTCTCCTGGCAAACACACAAACAAACGGTCTAAGAGCTGTGTTCCTTACACAGAATCGGTATCATTAGCTCTTACACTAAGAACACATTTTATGCCCATTTCTTCTTAGTGTATACTGATAACTACCTAGTTCCACAATTGGCCAAATACACAATTTACCTTTAAAAATTCCTTTAAAAAATTATCTCCTAGCTAGGCAAGTTATAATGAAGGACATGATAAATGTACAAGAAAAAAAATGAACTCCTTTTAAGTTTATTTTCTAGCTCCAACAAAAATGACTAAGCAAACTCTAAATAGAGCACAGGGACCGAAACACCCACATGTGTCTGCACATGTGTTACTCATACAACATACACAGTGTGCATGGCCAACTGGACCAAAAAAGGCTGCAATTCCTTCAAGAAATTCTAGGAAGTCCATAAACCGTAAGGATAAAATTGTCTCAAGAGAAATGAACACAGCATTCCTAAATTCACAAGTAAATGAAGCCTATGATATAATTAAGGACTCACTTTGTTTTTGTAAGTTCTTAATAATGTAATGTTTCATTGTTAATTAAATTAACAAAGAATCAGACACAGTGCCTGTCATTGAGAATCTGGGCCTGGACAAAAATAGCCAGGATATTTTTTTCTCATTGACCTTAAAGTGGGAAAGTAAAGACTAATGAATGTACAATTACAAATGTGAATAGAGCTACACCATATAGATATGAATGAATATGAATTTGAATATGACTATGAATATGGTTGTTAGTGCTTGGAGGTGGAGGCTATTCAGGGAACACTTCAATGCATAAGTGACACTTGCACTGAAATCTAAGTGATGGCTAGGAATTAACCAGGCAAAGCTAACGGGAAGCTAACAACCATATTTTTAACTGCAAGGTGCTGGAGGGAACAAAGTTAATAGGAGAATCTAAAAGAAACCTGGTGGCCGTAGCTTACAAAAGGAAAGGGACCTTAATGAGAGATGGTGCTGGAGAGACAGGTAGAGACCACACCATGCAGAACCATTCATATGGTCCAAGTTAAGAATTCCCGTCTCTTTCTTGTGAGCCACGTGAAACTGGCATAGAGTTTAAGGGAGAAAGTAATATTATTAGTCTCTGATAATTCCAATATCTTAGGAATCTCAGACATTTTCCAAATAACAGATGCCTTTAATATAGTTTACCTACAACCAACAAACAAACGAACAAAATTAATGTGCAATAAAAACAAACAATTTTCAAAATAGGAATCTGGAAAAGTGTACTCACATAACTGCAGTCAGAATGATAAACATTACTGGTTGGTTAACTAGTATTTCTCTTTTCTACGCTTGGTGAAAAAATCAAGTGTTAATAGAATGAAAGGTATCAGTGCTGAGTGTGCATCAGTATTCTTCAGTGAACTGTTCCCATGCATGCTAAATAACTATGCAAGAAGATTCTTCAAAAATTCTAGTGTCTTTACATCTTTAGTCTTTCAGGCTTCGTTTGACCTTCTGCACTACAAATATTTCTGCCACCAAATCAGGCTGAAAAAGTTATTATATCTGAACTTCTTAGCTGAAAGTCTGAGAGCTGTCACAGCTTTAGAATTTTCTAAGTGGGTTATGGCAGATTTTGACTCACAGGCCCCCGTTTCACAGCTTTGGAGACTGAGGTCTTGATCTGCACCTCACCCTGGACCTTGGTTATGGTCAGGCTTCAGAATCTTGCGTTCATGTTATCTTTGATTCTGCTGGGGCCTAGCAAATGCTTACATTCGACTTCAGAGGGCTGTGTCTAATATTCTCTTCTGAAGGATTCCTTTATCTAGAATGAACTCAGTTTTCTTGATCATTCAAAAACAAATGGCTTGGTTTTGTATTAAAACGAATATGTATTTTAGTCTCAGAGTTTTTGGTATTTGACCAAGAAAGAAATTTAAAATAGGAAAAAGCTAATATATGTACTATGTGCATCCTAAAGATGATGAAAATATAATCACAAATAATAAGATAGTTCAATAGGTAGATGTCCAGTGACAACTAATGTAAACACAGAAATATGTGCTCCCTCCCAGTAAGCTTGAGGACCTGAGTGTAAAGCATTTGATGTTTCTAAAGTATATATGTGGGTCATGATATTTCAGTATAGGTTACTAGTACATTACTTTTTGTTGTGGATCACTTTAAAACTCACACGATATAGATCAACCATATTCATTTCATCTTCATAGCCCCTGAGTATTAGTATTTATAGATGAGAGAACAAAAGAATAGAGGGTGGCTTCTCACTACTAATATATCAGGAACACCATCCCTCACCTTCTGACTCCCCGTTGTTATTGTTTCCACCATGCTACACTGCTACAGACTCTCTATTTCCAACAATGTATTCCCTTCAAATTTAGTAAAAACGTTACGAAAAAATAAAGACAATGGAAAGCTGAAAACCTGAAGTCTAATACTCTGAATAGTTGCTTCAGGCTGTTACAAATCATTACTCTCTGTGAGACATTGAGCTTCGCATTGGAGAATAAGGCCTGTGGAAACCTGATAACATTTGCCAATGCAAATTAGATTATTCCCTTGCTGCTCCAATTTATTAAATGCACAACAGATGACTTCATATTTTCATTATTGGGAAATGGACTTGTTAGAATTTCTGGCTCATATCACATGTATTGTATGTCATCATGAAAAATCATTCAATACCCATTACAAAGTCTTCAATAGACTCAGAACTGCGATTTCTAAGTCAAGTTCAATGTAATCTCTGTCCCCAAAGATTGTTCAAATTATTAATTTTGAAAATATAAAAATATATTCACCTGCTCCTCTGGTGTGGTTGAAATCTCCTTTAATGATTTTGCACGATTTCCCATTGCCATTACATACACCACAATGATCTTCCCTTGCAAGAGACCCTAAAAAACCATCACAGCCGACTTTCTGTAACAAAAGAATAGCAGTACATCATAAAGTGAGTTTTTTTCTTTTTTAACTCTAATTTAGGACAAGCCTAGTCTCTACAAACTAGACATATTTGACAAACTAGTAAAATGTCATATTCTCTGGTGCAAACCAATACAGCAAGCTCATGTCAAATATTATCTAAAAGTGATCCAATAGCAGAATAGTGATGAGAATATTTTGATTTTATTAAAATTAAATACTATCCTAAAGCAATTTGATAAAGTATTATTGAAACAAATGCAATTTACATAAATCCCAAAGTCAGTGACATTTCTATTAAACATAATTAATCTAAATCACTCTACTCAAAAATAGAGTAGATATACTACATTATATGGATGGCTTCACTTCTAAGATTTCAAAGTAAATACTGAACATTAAATATTAACTATTTTGAAAAGAAAATAAATGTTTATTTTCACAACAAACATGAATAAACTTCATGAACAAACTTCTATCCCTGTCTTCTTTGGCATCCAGCACACAAATGTGGCTGCTGTAAGAAAATATAAACCACAGGGGAATTATATTTATATACTTCCAGAAAAACGGTGTTAATACAAATCTTCTGAGATTAAATCACTGACTCTTTTCTAGTGAATAATGTTGGTCTCCCGTGCATGTGCAGAAAATATAACAACATTTTGCAAAGTTGTGCATACTCAAAGGACAGAATTTATCATTATCAATGCTGTCAGAAATAAATAGTAGGATCTTATCGCTAAATAGGAGTTGCAAGATGGACTGAGGATACATCCATTTATAAGTTACAATTACTTTAGAGGGATTTAAATAATATTAATAAAACAGAAACAAAAGCAGGGTCTTTTGCTGTGGCTGGTGTTGGTGGAGTTACAGTGAGGGAAGCCGGCAGATAACATGCAGCTGCAGGATAAACATCCTGGGAGCAAAAATCACATGAAACCTGCATAATACAGCATCCTTCCTTGTGTCAAGGACTGTATCCATGTCAAGAGGTAGACAATGCAACACATCAGCAGAAAACTCTGACCAGCAAATGAAAGCTTATTCAGAGAGGAATAAAGGGAACGTCTCCAGATGAAAGAGGTGGCCACCACGGGAAATTCTCAAAACACAACCAAGGTATGGGAGAACTTCACTAAGCAGAGCCATGAAAAGACTTGGGAGTCCTGGGGTGAGTAAAAAATATCTCTTTCATATACAAATGACAAAAATATTAGAGTAGATTCTAGAGCAGCGGTTCTCAACCTGTGGGTTGCGACCCCTTTGGGGGTCGAACGACCCTTTCACAGGGGTCGCCTAAGACCATCGGAAAAACACATATATAATTACATAGTTTTTGTGATTAATCACTATGCTTTAATTATGTTCAATTTGTAACAATGAAATTGGGGGTCACCACAACATGAGGAACTGTATTAAAGGGTTGCGGCATTAGGAAGGTTGAGAACCACTGTTCTAGAGTGATTTTGAAATAACGAAAGCACCTTTATTGTTCTGTCCCTAGCCCCCAGCTTCTACCCTGGCAAATACAATAAACCCAATAAATAGTACTTTGAAAATTGAATAAATTAGTACTTAATAATTTCTCCTTTGTCTAACCCTTATAACTGGAATATTACATGTCTGTAAACCTAAAATAAAAGTCTGGGATAGACATATGCCATGGCTTAATAATCGTGCCTTTTTTAAGATAAGAAGCAAGAATATGCTCACATAACTCCAAGAGTTGAAAATGAATGACTTCGAACAGGCAATGCTGTTTAAGTGGTGGTGCGTGCCTGAGGTACCACTGGCTGCTGGAGACGGAGGGGTAACGAGGTCCGAACGAGGCCAAGCTTTCCCTACCCTTTGCCATGATGGAAATGTCGCTGGGAGAAAGCTATTTTCAATTGCTCTCCTCAGTCCACTCACCAAGTTGAAAATTCTATATTCAGCTTCGGTGCTAGGCATTTTGTGATAAAACAAGACATTCAAGCCAAACCCAACATATAGAAGATTGTGTGTGTGTGTGTGTAGGGGGGAGAGGGGGGAGAGGGAGAACATGTTTTTAATTATACTGAAAGACTGAATGAAGCATTTTAGTTAAAAAGCCAGAATCTTGAAGTATTCCAAAGCTGTTAGAAGTCAAAATCCATTTCATAGGACTTTAGTGTAATTCTAATCATCAGAGTCTCATAGCACTTATGCATACTTTTTTTGTTGTTGCTGTAATTTTAATGTCTAGCTAGGAACTCTGTAAAAGATCTGGCTTACACAACGTTGCTAAATGAGAAGCATAGTAATTTGGGCTATTGTATGTGGCATATATAGTTGGAAAATTTTTTCTTGAAAAGTAAATTCATTTAAGACATACAATAGTCTGACAGATTTACATGCAATGACACAATTAAATTAAAAGCTTAATTATACAACATACATAATTTTAATTCTGAAAACAAATATGTAGAAGTATCTGCAATGACTTATTTTTACATATAAATGAAAAAATACATTTTATATTACTGCCATATTCTGTTAAAGAATAAAGGAAATTAATATGTAATTTAAAAACCATTTCTTATGTCAATGTTAGTACATGATTCTGCGCTTTAAACTTTATAGCATCCTGGAAAAGTACGGAATCTCAGAGCTGTTGAAGCATTTAAGTTTCATGTTGTTTTCAAGTTTTTATCCAGAAGTCCATAGACTTTCGAACCAGACTGATCCATCAATAGCTTGCAATTGTTTTCAAATTTTGGTGTGTGAGCGTATGTGGCAGGGAAAAGGACACTTTCTATCAGATTTTCAAAGGAGTGTATTGCACACAAAAAGCAATGACCATTGGTCCAACAACTTCATTTTGCAGAGTAGTTCACAGATGCATGCCTATCAAGTGCTTTTCCCAAGAACAGTTTCCGAGTGGCTGTCATGGATTCGGTGGTGCTCCACTCAGATGCTCGCAGCCACCAACCCTTTTCAGAAACTACCTAGTCTGAAGAAAACTTCATTTCCCAAGGTCACATTCTCTCCAAAGACAGTTTGCGTCCAAATGCTCGTAGATGCTGCAGGTAAAAAGAGCCTTTTCCCACCCCAAATGGGGACAACTCTGAAGTTGTCAGCTGAGGTCTTGTGACTGCACTCCAGCCCAAGTTCTCCCTGTGCCCAATCCTGCCTCCTGTCATTCCCCACATAAATGTTTATCATGAAAACACTTGCCATTAAACATCCTGCACATTAATCTCCCAGGGAAGCCAACCTGAGGCAGTGGCAGAGTTATAACTATCAAATTCTAGCCTAGGTTCTTTCCACCATGCTTCTCATCCTCACTTTAACAGAATTTCTACCTTTCTAATGATAAATGAAGAGGAGCACACATAAGCATGCAGTAGATGAAGATCATATAGCTGGCTCTTGAAAACACCATACTAAATTAAATAAATCAGACAGCAAAAGTTAATAATTTCACTCTTATGTGGGATATAAAACTGAAAACAACAAATGAACAAACAAGAAAAACAAACAGCCCTAACAGGTTTGGCTCAGTGGGTAGAGCGTCAGCTTGTGGACTGAGGGGTCCCAGGCTTGATTCCAGTCAAGGGCATGTACCTTGGTTGCGGGCACATCCCCAGTAGGAGGTGTGCAGGAGGCAGCTGATCGATGTTTCTCTCTCATCGATGTTTCTGACTCTCTATCCCTCTCCCTTCCTCTCTGTAAAATATCAATAAAATATATTTAAAAAAACAAACAAACAAAAACGCATAGACATAGACAACAGTATGGTGGTTATCAGAGGAAAGGGGGCTGGGAGGGTAGTAAAATGTGAAGAGGGTTAATATATAGTGATGGAAGATGATTTGACTGTGGGTGGTGTGCACAGTGCAATATATAGATGATGTATCATAGAATCATACACTTGAAACCTATATAATCTTATTAATAATGTAACCCCCAATAAATTTAATTAAAATTTAACAAAAGGAAGACAGAGGCAAATGAAATGTTTAAGTGTTATAAGAAAACTAGAGGCCCGGTGCACGAAATTCGTGCACTGGTGGGGAGGGGGGCATCCCTCAGGCAGGCCTGCACCCTCTCGCAGTCCAGGATCCCTTGGGGATGTCCGACTGCCAACATCCCCCGAGGGAGGTAGCAGTGCCAAGCGGCAGGCGGGCAGAGAGGGGCCCGAATTGGGGCCGGGCGCTACTCGCACTCATCACGGCCTCTTGTGCCTGCTGCTGCAGCCTCGGGAGAGGCTCCCGATGCCTTGGCAGCTGCACTCGCCAGCCATAAGCCTCGCACTGATCACCAGGGGCCAGCTCCTAGACCAGGGGTGGGCAAACTTTTTGACTCGAGGGCCACAATGGACCGGAAGGCCAGAACAAAAGCATGGATGGAGTGTTTGTGTGAACTAATATAAATTCAAAGTAAACATCATTACATAAAAGGGTACGGTCTTTTTTTTTTTTTTTTAGTTTTATTCATTTCAAACGGGCCAGATCCAGCCCATGGGCTGTAGTTTGCCCACGGCTGGGCCAACTCCTTCATTGAGCGTCTGCCCCCTGGTGGTCAGTGCATATCATAGCAACCGGTTGTTCCATTCATTCTGCTGTAATGGTCGCTTAGGCTTTTATTATGTAGGCTAGAGGCCCAGTGTACGAATTAGTGCACCAGTGGGGTCCCTCAGCCTGGCCTGCTGGATCAGGCCAAAACCAGCTCTTCAACATCTCCCAAGGGGTCCCCAGATTGTGAGAGGGTGCAGGCCAGGCTGAGGGACCCCACCGGCACAGGATCGGGGCCAGGGAGGGACCGCAGGAGGGCTCCAGGGTGTGTCTGGCCCAATTCACTCAGTCCCCAGCAGCAAGCTAAGCGACTGGTTGGAGTGTCTGCCCCCTAGTGGTCACTGCACATCATAGTGAGTGGTTGAGCAACCTTAGCATATCATTAGCACATTATGCTTTGAGGTTGAACAGCCAACCAGACACTTAGCATTTTAGGCTTTTGTTATATAGGATTTAAAATGTTTTCAGCCCTGACTGGTGTGGCTCAGTTGGCTGAGCATCATCCCATGCACCAAAAGGTCATCAGTTCAATTCCTGATCAGGGCACATGACCAGGTTACGGGTTTGATCCCCAGTTGGGGTGTGTACAAGAGGCAACCAATAAATGTGTCTCACGTTAATGTTTCTCTCTCTCTCTCCCCCCTTCCCTCTAAAAATCAATTTAAAAAAAAACCATTAAAAAATAAAGTGCTTTCATATTAAGTGAGTAGTAGGATTGACTTTAGTTTTTATGACATGGCTCAGTCTTGGACATCAGACATGGAGAACTGGAGTGCTTGAATTTTTGGTCTGCAATGTTTTGACTTAAAATGACCAAAGTGTTACAATTTTAGACCTATAATAAGTACTAACGAAATAAAAATCTCATATTCTTTCCACTAGTAAAGGATAATATAGATTATCTAGTCCACACCCTACATTATACAAAGTAGATCAGACTTGGTCAAGATCACAGTTGAGTCAGGACAACATCCACATCTTCTGAATCTTAGGGCAAAGCTCTCCGCCGTACTGGGCAGCTGCTCAGGGGTCCCACAGCCCCCTTTCAGCGTATATGTTCTCCCTCTTAGACCGTCTTACCTGACACCTGCCATTTGCACAGATATCCAGTCCCTGATATCCACAAGAAGTTCCATCCATCACTTTTTCTGACAGAAGAATAGGCTGTTCTTTTCCAACAGGTGAGCAAAACAAGGCACATGGTTTTCCTACATATGGAGTAGATAAAAAGAAACAAGCAAACGTGACTGCATAAATATTTTTATCTTAAGCTTTATTTTTCAGAACAGTTATTGAGTAAAAAATATAATTTGATGTTAACTGGATAATGTAATACTAGAGTAGATAACACTAGAGGGTTATTATGAGTAGCATAGGAGATGATGCCTGGAGAAATATTGTTATTCAACGAGTATCAATGTCCTTCTTTAGAAATCTGTCCTTAGATTATTTTCAAAATGTATCACTTATTATTTTCTGGCACTGATCCTCTACCACCACAAGCCAATCATTCTTCCTGAAAAATATTATGGCCACTTCCATTTTTGCTCACATCTTTTGGAGCAAATTCCCCTTTATGTTAATTACATATCAGACATCTGCCCACTTAAGATTTACTTTATTTCTAAAACCCTTCCTTTTTTTCAACTTAAAAAAATTATTTTCGCCCTAGCAGGTTTTGCTCAGTGAATAGTGCGGCCTGCGGACTGAAAGGTCCTGGGTTCGATTCTGGTCAAGGGCACATGCCCAGGTTGTGGGCTTGATTCCTAGTAGGGGGCGTGCAGGAGGCAGCTGATCAATGATTCTCTCATCATTGATGTTTCTGTCTCTCTCTCCTTCTCCCTTCCTTTCTAAAATCAATAAAAATATTTTAAAAATTATTTTTCAATTACAGTTTATAGTCAATATTATTTTGTATTAGTTTCTGGTATTATTGACCTCACTTATAAATCCCAATATACTAATTTTCATTCCTATGCATTTGGCATTTTCTAATTGAAAAACTACTAAAGGGAGAAAGAAGAACTTCTAAGATGAACAACTGTATACGCTTTTGCATGACTAGGATGTTTAGAAATGTAATACAATCCCATTAGAATGTCCATTGGTGTGCACAATTGCTGACGTGCTGTCTAAGACTCAACCCCCTTTACTGCTTCGTCAGAAAGCATGTCAGTGTCTAGGACGTCAGGGTTGAGAACCACAGTTCTAGGTAAAGAATTCTTGAATGGCTGGCAGTCTTCTTCAGTACTTCGTTAAACAGTAAGATCGGGCAGTTAGAATTAAAACACTTGCCTTTTAAGCTCAGTCAAAGAGTGCCAAAAATATTTTTAAAGTGCTGTTTCTATTTCTAAGCATGGTACAGAGGAGCTGTAGTACTTGGTAACACCAGTAGTAGGATTATCCAAATCTGAAACTTTACAGCAAATTCCATGCTACATTACTACTCGATTGGCTTGACACCAGGCGGGCCCTTTACTGTTTATTAAGCTCATATAAATAGAATGGAAAATAGCTGACAGTCTCTGCCACTGATCTTCGAGTATGTCTTCAGTAACGTTCCAGGATGCGGATGGGGTTCTATAAATACCAAGTAACAGCCAGAGGCATGGAACAGGGTATCACTTTGCAAAGGGAAGACGGACAGTCAAATGAGCCTTCAGAGCTGAACATTTCAAACAGTTTTCACATGTGGCTTCTGAATACTGCTTTGAACAATTTTGATGAGTTGGAACAAGGCCTTCAATGTGCATGGTTTTGAAATTTTCCTTTAGGATGCCATTATAAGCCACAATAAAGCGTTTCAGTGTGCTCTCACACCTCAAAGTAGGTTATGTTTATTCAATGGCTGCTTACTGTGTCATATCTTTGGACTTAAAAACAGCTGCTGTAATTGTAACACTTTAAAAATGATTTTATATATATATATATATATATATATATATAAAATTCTCTTTCTGGAGCTTTTATGAAAGAGAGGAGCAAACCTGATATATGAATAATGTTGACAGGAGTTAATCTAGAAAATTCCACTCACATTCCAAGCAAGACTTCAGATAAAAATCTTTGTATTTCTCCTTTTACAACATATTGTCAATTGGCTGTGCTTGCCTTAGCTTTACAGATGACATAAACATTTGATACCAATCTTCCTTCCTGGAGTATACCCTTGAGATTGTGACATTCTAGTGATCCATTTAACATGCCAGCACTTGGCAGGCAGGTTCTGTCTTGATTTAAGAGACGAACCCTTTCCAAGATATGCATTAAACATGGATATCAGCCAAATTTCAGCACAGGGTATGCAAAACACCTGAATGTTAAAGCCATGCATCATTTTTCTCAAAAAATAAATGTTCTACGGCGCCGAAGCCTTACATTTAATTCTCCTAGCCACAGATCCATGTACTCCATAACAGGAACAGAAATAGCCACTTGCATTTCAAGGTGTCATATGTTATTAAGACTTAGACTTTTAAACAGAATTATATATTTCAATTTCTTCCATTGCGCTACAATATAGGAAGACTAATTGTTGTGTATTCTATTCATCATACAGACTACTAGGTTTGCTTGATGCCTCACTTGTAAAAAATTCATTATAAGAAATGCTAACCTGCTAATTATATAATTATCTGTTATGGATTATTCTAGTGATAAATGTCACTTTATAAGTTAGGAACTTACTCAATTGTGATTTCCAATACCTTTAATATGTCAAACTAACTGCCACCCAATTCTGATTTTTTTAACCTGAAGGAAACCTCTTTCCTATCTCTTATTTCACATATGAGTAAACAGGTTTCAAATGAATTTAATATTACCAAATTGTACAGTCAGTTAGAGGCAGAGATAGAATTATCCCTCAAATGATCAGATAATCACTTTCATGATCTGAATAGTCATCTTGATTCTATTTTTACAATGAAAATATATTTGTTTATGTATTTCAAATTTATGCAGCAGATATTAATCAAAGCTTAATAATTGCCAGACTGTACACTAGGCACAGACAATAGAGAGAATACAGACACATTAAATCTGCTACAGCAGGGTGTTTGGGGGGTACTTGGAAGAGGCACATACCGAGTTTGGAGGGTCAAGGGGATTCTTTTTTCTAGAAAACTTGACATGAGCCGAGTCCAAAAAAAAATCAGTTGAAGTTTTCAAGGTAAATAAATGGGGAGAGAGAGATCAAAGCTCGAGAAAGGGATTATGCCAAGAAACTAGCACATTTCCAGGCCCAGAAATAAGAGAGCACGATGCACATGAGGAAGGGAATGGAATCCAGCCTGACTGTGCTGGGGACTGCAGAAGGGAATGAGAGAAGTCAGAGAGGTGGGCCTGGTAGACCAGGTAATAAAGTTTGAGATTGGTCCTGAGGGCAGCGGGACTCATGGGAGGGTATTACTTGGCAATGCACCTGGAAAGCCGGTCCTTTCAAAAGGCCAACCCAGCTGAAATGAGGCGGAGGGGCTAGCAGAGGGTGAGCCTATGTCAGAGAGATTGTGCAGAAGCTAGGGAATCCAGGTTAGAGATGGTGCAATTATGAACAAAGATGCTGGCAGTAGGAAGACTTGGACAAGTGAGATTTGATGACTGATTACAGGTGGATGGAGACTGAGGAAGGATTCCGGCTTAGCGTGGTAATGAGGCAGATGCTGATTTCTTTCTCTGTGAGAGAGCCCAGTCAGAGAAGCACAAGGTGGATTGAAAAAGGAAAGGAACGGGGGGGGTGTTCAACTTGGAGCATGTTGAGTTGGACACAAATGGGATTTTGAGATGCCATGCAACAGATGGGTAAGTAGCTAAGGAGATCAGAACAGAGCAATCTAGGTTGGAGATTAATATTTTTGCTCCTTTACATATGGATGATAAACAAAACCTAGTAAGTAAGCTTATCCTAAGGAGAATGTTTAGTGAGAAGATAAGAGGGGCCAAGAGAGACCACTAGAAAATTCCCATTGAACACATCAGTCATTCACCTAATATTTATTCCGTGCCTATTCTGTTCACGTATATTTACAGTGCTAAAGATATAACGTGCACTAAATATGACAACAAGCCCTGCTCTTGCAACTATTAATTGAGGGGCATATAATAAACAGATAAAACATAAAAGTATTATGGGAGATGATAAGCTCTGGGAACAACAGAATAAAGAAGAGAAAGGAAAGGCACTGAGTTAATATTTAAGAAAAGACCTGCAGGGGGTGAAAGAAGGGATCAGACCGATATCTGGGGAAAGTAGTTCAGCACAGAAAACATCAACCTCTAAGATATTAAGACAGGAGGGTACCTAACTTATTCAAGAAAGAACAAGGGAGCCTGTGAGTGGAAAGGTGTGATGAAGGAACAGTAGAGATGAAGCTAGAAGGTAACAAAAAGCCAGGTAATGGAGGTCCTTATAGGCTTTTAGAAGAACTTCGAACTTTCACTCTTGGTGAGTTGTGAAGACACTAGAGGGTTTTGAATGGAAGAATAACATGATATGACTGACATTTTAAATATATCATTCTAGCTGCTATGTCCAGAATGAAGGCAGGGTAAGGGCACAGGCATAAAGTTAGAAGACCACCGCAATCATCTGGGTGAAAGATAGTGGCTTGCACCAGGGTGGCAGTTCTGGATGATGAAAAATGATGAGATTCTGGATGGATTTTATGCAACCTTACTGATATTTTGAATATATAGTAAAAGAGAAAGAAAAGAAAATATAACAACTCCCACGTTTTTGGTCTAAGTATCTGGAAAGACAGAATAACCAGTTATTGAAGGGACTGTGACATAATTTCTTCTCAACCGAAGAAACAGTATGTTTGGAGCTTGTGTGGTGAAAGAGAACAGGACACGTATGAGGCATAAAACAAGTGGAAGGGATGGAGGTTTTAGATAAAGTAGGAGACAATATCAGGGGGCAGATTAAGGAGGGTCTTGTTGTGCACGTCATGTTGTGTACTTTGGTTTTTACCTGAAGAGTTATGGGAAGCCTCTGAAAGGCTTTAAGGGAGAGATTCAAATGATCAAATCTGCACTTTATATAAAGATCTGGGGGCTGCGCTATGAAGAGTGAGTTGAGGCAGAAGAAGAGTGGAAACAGAAAGACTTCTTTGGAGCCACTAGAGTAATCCAAGCAAGAAACTGTGGAAACTGAAGTGTAGAACAGTGAATGTGGAGATGGAGTGAAGAGAGATTAGGGAAGTAAAATAGATAAGACATGGTGATGGATTGGATGTGTGGGGGAGGAAGATGAAAATATAAGAAAGTCACATCTCTGGCTTGTGCAACTGCAAAGCTGGGGTAACCTTCACTGAGACAGGAGACACTAAAGAGGATCAGAATGGACATGGATGGGAAGGGTTAAAATCATGAATTTAGTCTTAAACTTACAGATATCCAAGTAGAAATATCAAGGAGGAACTTGTACAAACAAGTTTGGAGCTCAAAGAAAAATCTGGCTGAAGGCATAACTCCATGAGTTATTTGCATATTTGAAGTCATGGGAATAGATGAGATCACTTAAGAAGAAAATGTAGAGTGAAAACAGAATAGCATCTGGGCTAGTCAGAAAACACCAGCGAGAGCGTAGACATAGCGGTGTTATGTCATGGAAACAAAGGCACATGAGTGCTTCAAGAACCAGAGGGTAGCCAACCACTGGAAAGTCTTTGAGAGTTCAAGTATAAAAAGGACTGGAAACCATTTATTAGGTCTAGTTTCTATGAAAGTCCTGACGACATTAGTGTGATTTGCGCTGGTGAAATCCAGATTGAAAAGACAGGAAACAGAGGGCTGGAAAACAGACAACTCTTTTCTTTTGAGAAGTGTGTCCATTGGGGGGAGGTGGGGGAGGGGAGGGTGTAAGTGCACCAGCTGGAGGTGGCTATGAGCTTGGAGGGAGGTCTGCAGGTTTTCATGGAGGAGTCCTAAATATGTTTAAAAATCCAGTGTGAAAAATTAGACAAAGCAGATGAAGTATCCTATAAGAGAAAGTAGGGGTAACCAATGAGCCCACTGAAAAGGGAACATGGGTATGACATCACGGACACAGCTGGAGCCACCGGCTTTGGAAAGGAGGAATGAAGATTGTGCTACATGGTAGAGAGCAGATGGAAGATGGTTAGACTTAGGGGTTTGATAGCAAGAAAATGAGGAGGGAATTATCTGATGGCTACTCCCCACCGAGAGGTAGTGGAATAATTTGCTCGATTGTTGAGCTGTTCACAGTAGTGCTTGTCAGTTCAGTTGCCTACATGGAGGGAAGGGTTTTTGTCAGATGGGTGCACTGAACCTGATAAACAATGGGGTGTAGGCTACTAACAAGAGCATTGTTGAAATGAGGGAAAGCACAGTCCAGATTGACGAAGGGGGAAACCACAAAAGGAGAGACCAGGGGCAAGTTGGTCAATTAAGACAGCGAATTCCCCACCACTTTTGGTACTGCAGCTCGAACCCACAGTCCACTGGCCATGGGCAAGAGTTATCATTCTTAAGAAATAGGCAACATACAATTTTCTTAAAATTCTGATTATGATTAAAGATTTACAGGAAGTTGAAAAAATAGTACAGAGAGATCCCATATACCTTTCACCCAGTTTCTCCCCATGGTTACACTCTGGTAACTACAGAATAGCAAACCCAGGAAATTGGCATTGGCACATGTATGTGTATGATTATATGGCATTTTACCACGTGTAGATTTTTACAACCACCACCACCAAAAATACACTGAACTATTTTTCATCAGCACAATGTTCTACCTCCTGCTACCCCTTTACAGTAACATCCCTTCTTTCCCCACTCCCATCTCTAACTCCTGGCAACAGCTAACCTATGTGTTTCCTATCGCTCTAGTTTTATCATTTCAAGAATGTTACATAAATGGAAACATACAGTATGTGACCCTTTGAGGTTGTTTTCTTTTCAATCAGCATAATGCTCTGAAGTAAAAAAAAGCCATTGCACATATCAGTAATTGGTTCCTTTTATTGCTGCTTAATATGAGACCATGTACCTCAGTTTGTGTAAGCATTCAACTATTTAGAACCTTTTTGGTTGTCTACAGTTTTTGGCTGTTGGAAATAAAGCTGCTATGAACATGTGTGTACACGACATTTTATGATTGTAAATTGTCATTCTTCTGGGATAAATGCACAGGACTGCATTTTCTAAATTAGATGATGAGCATATCTTTAGTTACAGAAGAAGCTGGTTTTCAGAGTAGCTGTACAGACCATTTTAGATTCCTACCAGCAGAGTCTGACAGACACAGCATCTCCTCATCCTCGCCAGCATTTGGTATTTTCATTCTTTTTTATTTCAGTTGATCCGATTGATGTGTAGAGATATTTTTTAAATATATATTTTTAGCCAGTGCTTGTGGTTGTTTTAGGTCAGTAAAGGCAGAAAAAAATAGAGTGTAGAAATACCTAGAATATAACCTGTGAAAATGACATTTACTACTGTTGTGAACACTTTGCAAACCCAGATGTAGCGATGTGGTTGGTCATACCTTCATCCATGACAGCTTGCCACTGAAGTACATGCTTTGAGTACGAAGTTCTAACACTATAGGCCTGACATTGCCAGTCTCTGAATCCAGGCAAACCTGCAGGACAAGGTGGATTCTCACATATTCTGTATTGTTTTCTGGGACCATTACAATCCCTTGCTTCAGAACCTAGCCTAGAAAAGATAGTACAAATAATCAATTTTATCTTTTTTTTTTAGGTTAACTACTCATTTTTTTAAAATTAAAAGGCATTATATTAATAAGGTATACCCCTTTATATTAAATCTACTTTTGAAAATGTGGACTCATTAAATGACTGATAATAGTAGAAAATGTATGTTTTTCTTAAAACTAGGTATTTTTTCCAATCCTTGATCAATTTAGCTTCCAAAATACATGAGAAATAAAAGCCAACTTGCCATGAAAATTAAAGAGAAAGGGCTGAGGCTGGGGCAAAATAGAAAGCTTACAATTCCCATGAAGGAGTCTGTTTATAAGAATTATTAAGAAGATGCTTCTAACATGTTCAGATAAATTTGTTAAAATTGCTTGGGAAGTCATTGGGGCACTGAGCCCACACCAAGAGCTAGCATAAAACTGAAATGGCTTTCTCACACTTTCCAGGACCACAGCAGAAACGATGGGCTGGAGCAGAGGATCTCGTCCTACTCCCTATCTGTGCACGCGTTTCGCTTCCTCTGACATTGATTTTGTTCTCATGCCTTCCCTTTCTGAAGTCCTGTCCTCTGCTAGCTCTTCTCAGGGCTCCTTTAAGTGTCAACTTTCTTTTGCTAATGCATTTCTCCTTATTTATTTAACACATTTCATTTGATTTAATTAAGAAACCACCCTGTGTAGGGTTTAAGTATTTGTTCTTAGAAGGATTGGTCTTCTTGTATTCTTTTTCTTTTTTCAATTACAGTTGACATTCAATATTATTTTGTATTAGTTTCAGGTGTTACAGCATAGTGCGACAATCTTATACTTTACAAAGTAGACTCTCTCCTATTTCCTGTACCCACCTGTCACCTCACCATACATCGTTATTACAATATTACTGACTATATTCCCTATGTGCACTGTACATCCCCGTGACTATTTTGTGACTATCCATCTGTATTTCTTAATCCCTTCATCTTTTTCACCCAGTTCCCCAACACCCCTCCCCTCTGGCAACCATCAGTCTTTTCTGTCTTCTGAGTCTGTTTCTATTTTGTTTGTTTATTTTGCTCTTTAGATTCCACATATAAATGAGATTTTTAAAGGGCATTTTTACACAAAATAAATAATTTGAGGGACTTGTCAGTTTCCCAAAGTGGAGCAGGGTTTGAGGAGCATCTTCTGCTTTCCAACATGGTTTGTCAGTAAAACCTTTGCATTTCAGAATTAAAGGAAAAACTGCCCTCCCCCGATCCAGGAACTTTGCGTTTACCCAGGACACTTGCGCTCTCGACTGCTGATCCCAGCACTGCAGGTTCGGCTGCAGGGGCTCCACACGCTCCACTCTCCGGCCACGTGTCCAGGTGCTGAGGTCCTGCTGGTACATTCTCCAGCCTTACACCACTATTCCAAAAGTTATGTCTTAGGTGAACAAATCAGGGCACAATGGGAAATCATTCACTGGCCTACAGAGTCACTGGGATTGCGATTAAATCAGGTCTACTGGATCCCCAAACACATGCAATTGAAAAAGACCACCAATCGGTAGGCACTTCCTTATTGTGATGGTAATAGAATGGTCCAGTTCCCCGAGTTTTCATGTCAGATCAAACAGTCTTGTCATGAAAACAGCACGCAGCCCAGCCAGTGTTGCTCAGTGGTTGAATGTCACCCGTGGACCAAGAAGTCTCTGGTGTGATTCCCAGTCAGGGCACATGCCAAGGTTGTCGGCTCGATCCCCAGTAGGGGGCATGCAGAAGGCAGCCGATCAATGATTCTCTTTCATCAATGATATTTCTATATTTCTCTCCCTTCCTCTCTAAAATCAATAAAAATGTATTAAAAAAAGTAAACCTAGCACACAGACATTTGTACTGCAGCCCTGAGAATTCAGTACTTGTGACAGGGAAAGGTGGAGAGGAAACGTGGGGTTGCACAGGCCAGAAAAGGAAAACTAACACACTCTAAGAACTTACAACTAAAACGTGATGAACGGAAAAAGCAAAGTCATATAAAAGGATGAAAGAAAATAAGACACCAGTGTCCTATAACTAGAGTGAAGCAGAATTTAAACAAATTTAGCAATTTTTATTTGAAATATCAGTGACTCAGGGTACTCTCCTTATAATTAAAAAATGAGTATTATTTATTTTAGCACTTTCCTGTATGCCTCCCCGCCACCCTCTTTGTTGAAAGAGTTCCCATCAAATTGAAGCCTTAACATTATAGCAAGTTTTTTTCTGAACGCTGTTTATTTGAGAAACTTGGGCCATTAGACTTTTTGAAATTCTTTCATTCCATTTCCATTTTTCTGTAACTTATTTAGTGTCTATTTACTGAGGAAGGTAACTGTGAAAGAAAAAAAAGAGTGTGCTCCTTCTTTTATATTTACTTTTGCATGAACTTGAAACAAAAGCAGTGAAAGAGGCTGTTCCTGTGTGACTAAGGAATGGCTGCCAGGACTTGGTAGACAGCTTATTATAATTTCTCCTTATTCCAGGGAAATCACATATGTGGTGGTCATGGCAAACAGGTTCAAGGTAAAAATTAACTAAATTATTACTACTACTATTATTATTAATAATAATAACTTATTATTCATGTTGAGAATAATAAGTAAAGATCAGGAAAATTTAGATTAATGGTTGAGCAAGTTGACCCTTTCAGCCCTAAACAGTTTTCTGTACCTAAGGGCAACATAATTTGCAAGGAATTTTGAGAAAATTAAGAAACACTCTGATTCTCAATTTTCCCATTTCAAAATGAGAATGATAGTCAAACTTATCTAAGAGACTTTTTTCAGGGACTGAATAAAGTGCTAAGTGTAATGCATAGCCCATACTAAAGATTTAATAAAGGTTAGCTATAACAAAAATAAGTTGCATGTTTATCATATTAACGTTATTAATAAGTTTCCAGAAACCTTACCAAAATTCTATTCATTTCTGCTCTTCATTGATCTATGTTTCTTTTAAAATTTATTTTTAATTTTTTAAAATTTATCTTTGTTGCTGAAAGTATTACAGGTGTTCCTATTTTTCCCATTGACCCCTTCTAGCCCGCACCCAACCCCCCTCTTTAAAATTTATTTTGCGAATAAGTCTTTAAATGCTGTCTTTAGAAAACTTAGAAACTATGCTACATTGTTTTGTTTGAACCCAGTTAATGCTTTTCTATGTAATAAAATAATTAGTTCCTGCAAATTTTCTCTAATCATGTCAAGTTTTAAATTTACTCACTTTTAAAGTCAAGAAATTTTAAATCCAGGCTTAAAAAAAATAAATCTCAACAACTCATATGTATTGATATGCTAAGTCTGTCATTAAAGAAACTGAGATTTTGGATGAAGATTCAAGTCTAAAAATTTCAAAAGAGGGGAAAAACAGACCCTGTGAAAACATTTAAACAACTTAATGGTTTTAAGAACCAAACTTAATGGTTTTAATGTTATGTCATTCGTGTGTGTGTGTGTGTGTGTGTGTGTGTGTGTGTGTGTGCGCACGCGCGGCAGGGGGGGGGGGCGTGGATCTGCGGAGAAAGCTGTTAAACTTCAATTGGTCAAATTGTTTTGACCTACCTGAAAGGTGTTTATTTTTCCCAGAGTGAATGTCATAGCTCCTTGCCCAGTTAGCAGCAAGCTGACATTAAAAGGATGGTCTAGAGTTCACAGCTGACTAAAAATATTCTGGGAAAGACCAGGATCTAGACTTGTATGTCATTTCAACTAGACCAAATTGGGCAGATGAAGAGACATGGAAACAGATATGCAAGCCAAATTTGCAGACAGAAATCAGAGAAATTTAAAGAAACATAATACTTAAAGTGCATCACCTTGCAGATAAGCATATTTCGGGTTAAGACTGTGGAGAACCTGCTTTTGTGTCTTGCAGGTGGAGCTGTACCTCAATGTGAGGCAAGCGTTAAATGTTTTCTTTAAATTATTATACAATATATTGAGTTTGAATGTAAAATGACCCTAATTATGTTTTTTCATAAATTTTCTAGCAGCATATATTGTTTCATTTGTATTTTTTAGCCTCAAAAACGATATTATACCTGGTCTAAAAAAAAAAAGGTCAAAATTTGTTTTATCTACTAATGCAGTTTGATTTATGAAAATGTTAAGAGAATGTACTATGGATTCTTTCTGGGATGGTACACGACCTAAAATATTGACTATATTTCTATTCTCTCAAATTTCTATGCAGATACGTCCAGGAAGCTCATGAAAACAGCGGATGAGAAGAGGTCCAGGAAGATGTCAAAGGAAATACTGTTTTCTAATCAAATCTTCTCATACACACATTATTGGATAAGAGGAAAGGAGAGGAGGAAGGAAGGCAACAAACTCAGTACATACACAAATTTGTTATTATAAGGGTGTTACCGTTTTCGTTTTTTTTTTCCACCAAGAATGACCATGGTTGGGGGTGGGGGGGGTGTCAATTGGGGAAAAAGGAGACATATGTAAAACTTTAGACAATAAAAATAAAAAAAAAGAAACATACACTGATGAACAAGGACTGATCCAGAGACAGAGAGGCATTGATTGGACTGTCAGGCCTTGGAGGGAAGGTGGGGGAGGGTGGGGGTAAGGGGGAGAGATTGGCCAAAGGACTTATATGCAAGCATATAGGCCTAACCAATGGACACGGACAACAGGGGGCGGTGAGGGCATGAGCGGGGGGTAGGGGATAATGTGGGGATAAGGACACATATGTAATATCTTAATCAATAAAAAATATATTAAGAAAAAAAAAAGAATGGCCATGGTAATTTCAAGAATCTCAATTTTAAAAAATATATAAGGAAGATGTATTAAGTAGAATTCTTCAAAATAATCTAAAATTCTCGTAAATTGGTATAATATTTTGCTTTCCCCTCCCCCAATGCCTAGCAAATATTGGAAGTAAAAAAACATATATTTCTTATTTCTTTCCAAATCATTTATCAACCCTTTAACCTCTGTTCTATAAAAATGTAAATACAGATGATAGTATTATTTAAGAGAAAAGAAGAAAGGAAACGGGCTATTTTAAATTTGGAAAATGCTGTGTATAAATAGTGCATAAATCCCTATACTCACAACCATTTTGAATCATAAAATTTTGTAGGTGCCTCTTCAATTATGTATTTGTAGGTAACTAGTTATACAGCTAGATTAACATCGCTAGAGTGTCATCATAACTGTTTCTTGGTTTGCAATGTATTGAGCTATAGTGTTTAGTGCGAGTTTGCAAGCATTCAAATATTTTAGCACTACAGCACTCAACTGCACAACCTTGGAAGCTATCTTCATGGTGGCTCCTACAACAGCTGAAACACATGGCCTGAGGAACTGAGAAGTTCATTAGTTACTTCAATAGACAAAGTATTACACCAGCACCACTAAAAGCATATCATTAGTGCAATCACGGGGAAATAAAACATTTTACTTTTGAGGAGTTGGAAGAATAAGTTTATTTTAGAGACCTTGAGAACGCAAATTATTCTCATAAATATCAGGAGAAAAATAATAGTAGAAAACCATTTAGACACCGGATTATAAAAAGCTTTTATATTGCTAAAGAGTAACTAAGGGGAATGGGTTCTATGATGTTTGAAGAAATATGGCAGAGTATTTGGTTATCTTTGTTTATTAGTGTTTTTGTGTTTCAGGGATAATGAAAAGTATTGCTGGTGCATAGTTTTATGATTCAAGCAATAAATTACTCAGCACAACACCATAAGGCTTGCCTAATACACACACATTATTGCACTTTTGTGTATAATTTAAAAAATAAAACAAATCCAAATTCTGGCTCTCCATATAAGCTTGTAGAAAAACATTTGGCACAGTATGTGAACAATTGACTGATATTTCACAAAAGTTCCCTTTAAAGAAACCATTTTCTTATTAAAATATTTTCTTATTAAAATAAATTATTAAAATATTTCTAGTCTTTTTAAAGATATCTGAGACCTAAACAAATTGTACATTTTTCTTTGCTTTTAACTAAAGAAATCATAGAAGTAATAAATGACTACGTGCTTATTGCAAACAATCCAGAAATGTCTGGAGAAAACTTATATTCACCTTCACCTCCTGTTGCTTTATTCCCATCCATCAATTCCACTTCTCTCCCAAAAATTAACTACTAATTACAGTTTGAAAGTTTATATTTTCAAATTATATACATATAATTTAAATATATATACTATGAGATGTGTATTTACATCTGTATACAAGTTTTTTTCTTAAATCTCAAACAGTATAATAAAGTATCAATTTTTCTGACATGCCTATATCCTAACCACTGTGTCTTGCAGATATTTTCATGTTAGAACAAATATGACTACTTCACTCTTTTAACAGCTACACTGTAACTATTCTGCTCCTGATAAATATTTTTGTTGCTTCTCATTTCTCACCATTGCAAATTGCATTTACATAAACATCTGTGTGTGTGTGTGTGTGTACACACCCACATACCAACTTTGAGCCCAGGCGTAAGCATTTCCTCAGGCAAAATTCTAGAAAGGGAATTGCTAGATTTCCATTCTGTCAGTTTTTCAGATGGATGTGTTTTCAAAGTAGCACTCTACATAACTTAATTTTTTCACTAAGTATTCACCCCAAGTAATCTTTGTTGTTTCTTTTCAAATGTAATAAAAAAATTCATGTTCTTCAGAGGCAAGGTTTCTGATCTTTTATCTAGAATAAAGTGATAAGCATTCCACTTTCCCTTCATAGAATAAAAATCTAAAAACTATGTCAGCTACTGAACTATCTTTTGACTAAATTTACCGTAATTATAAATTTATGTGGAATCTACCTCCTTCAGTTTCTTCAAAAGAAAGTTAAATTTTCAACAACAATTATTTTGATTTGGAAATATATACTAATAAATCTCTATAGCCTTATAAAACATAGTAGGTTAAACAACTTATACAGCCAAATGTTTACTAATTCCCAAAATGTCAAATAGAGTATTTCATTTATGATGCTTAAAATGACAAAGAAAAATTATATTCAGTGGCTCTCCTGAGACAATATTTTATACCTGAAAGTATTCATCACTTCTGAGAAGTTTTATATGTATGCTATTATTTATTATTGTTATTTCTTACTATTGTTATAGCTAGTAGAAAAGTGAATTCTTTTTTTTTTGGCAAGGTAATACATATATCTATCTGGCTCTCAACATTCTCATAATCAACAACAATAAAAATAATTGCATTGATATTAACAAAATAATCATGGATTTAAAAAAATATGAAAAGTTAAAATGAAAAATAGATGAAATGCTAACATATATATATATATATATATATATATATATATATATATATATATATAAAAAATATTTCCACTAGTGTTAAAATGGACACACATGTAACTGGCAGGAGAAGATTATATTCTAATTAACTCCAGGCAACACCAATGACTTACCTTACCAGTGTCACAGTCAGTTCCATCCATCGGGGGATCCAGCTTGGTTCTGCATTCTTTCTCACCTTCCACCTTGCACCACAACCCTGTGCAGATAACATGCTGAAAACAAGTGCATAATAACTGATAAGGGAACAGTATCATATTTTTGAGGTTAAATCAATAGTTTTTGAGAAAACTATTTCAATAGAACAGAAGGTATTTGAAAAAAATGTGCTTTAGGTGGTTTTAATATTGAACTTATGACTGAAATAGGATATAGCTTATTTATAGTGATGAGAAGATGGATAAAAACAGAAAAATCTGTTTAATATATTTTAGTATTTTTAAATTTCCTTTAATTAAACACAGGAGATCATGCAACATTAAGTAGCTACAATAAGAAAGTGTAAGCTAGCCCTAACCGGTTTGGCTCAGTGGATAGAGCATCAGCCTATAGACTCAAGGGTCCCAGGTTCGATTCCGGTCAAGGGCATGTACCTTGGTTGTGGGCACATCCCCAGTGGGGAGTGTGCAGGAGGCAGCTGATCGATGTTTCTCTCTCATCAATGTTTCTGGCTCTCTATCCCTCTCCCTTCCTCTCTGTAAAAAATCAATAAAATATATATTTTTTAAAAAAAGTGTAAGCTAGAAATCATTATGTATACCACTACATGAACCAGATTTGGGGAATTTAAATGCCTCCTGTCCTAAAGCTGGTAGTCACCTCTGCTTTATACTTAAATGCCATGGCGAGTGTCATGATTTCATTGTACACCCTTAGCCCTTGACACAATACAGAGCACTCAGTGGGTGTATTTTCATAAATTATCAGTCATTTTACTTCAGTAGGAATGAGTTCTAGATCTCCAGGATACAATGAACTTTTTCCATGGAAAAGTTGAAAGGAATTAAAAAATAAAAACAACGACTGGGATAAAGCAGCAGAGACAGAAACAATGAAAGAAGAGCGCTCCAAGGAAATGCAAGAGGGAGGACTGTCAGCTGTAGCGGTGGCTGCCCCAGAGATACAGACAATAACAGGCACAGCTGCCATATCCTTAAGAACCTTCTATTTCTCTAAGAAGGCTGGAGTTTTTTAGACAGAAGTATGTTACTAACAAAATTGCATAGAAATATGAAATCCATGAGGAATATTTAAAGGCGATGAAAGCAATCTACAGTGAGTATGATTATGTTGCTACCTATCCAGATATTTGGAGAAGGGGGTGGAAGCGAACAGATCAATAAAGACAGAAAAGAAGTAAGGGCCATGAAGGGTGAGAAGATAAGTTTGATGGAGGAGGCTCACAGTGGAAGGGCACGTGGACAAGATTTGAAAGATAGAAGAACCAGATCTTGCCAGGAAGGACTAGGGACTGACACCATGTCTGGAGAGAAAAAGAAGCCACTTAGCAGTTGACCAGCAGGTTAAGATAAAAAGGCTATTTTAGGAGGTTTACTCTGATGTTGGTGTTCAAAACAGCCTAAAAACTATGGCAGCTCTAGCTGCTTTGCTCAGTGGAAAGCATCAGCCCAAGGTCTGAAGGGTTGCAGGTTCGATTCTGGTCAAGGGCCTGTACCTTGGTTGCAGGCTTAATCCTTGGCCCTGGTAAGCACGTGCAGGAGGCAACCAATCGATGTGTCTCTCTCATATTGATGTTTCTCTCTATGTCTTCCCCTCCCTTCCACTCTCTCTCTAAAAATCAATGGAAAAATATCCTCAGTTAAGAATTAACAAAAAGGAGAAACTAAGATGGCGGCATAGGTAAACACCGGGAAATTGCTGCCTCCCACAACAACTTCAAAAATACAACGAAAAGACAAAACGGACATCATCCAGAACTACAGGAAGGCTGGCTGAGTGTAAATTCTACAACTAGAAGAAAAGAGAAAAGCACACTGAGACTCAGAGGAGCTGTGGAAGTAAAGTGCAGAGGTACGGAGGCTCGAGAGTGCGCGGAAAGGGGCTGGTACCAAGGACTCGGCTGTCTTTTTGAATCAGGAGGGAGTCACAAGCTCCCGACTGCTCTGAACTCCGGTTCCGGGAAGTCTCTGGGGACCCAGGACTCATACGGGGAGAAACTGGACTGTCTGGCAGCGGGCAGAACTCGGAACTCGAGGGCGGCTTTCCCTCAGAGGTGCTTGCAGCAATTACCTGGACACTGAGATGCGCGGCCCCTTAGGGCAGGGGTGAGGATCTGCCATAGCTCCTTGCTCCGCCCTGTTGATTCCTTGAGACCCTGCCACACCCAGGCTGCAGCAGAGGCTTTTGCATATGAATGACCTGGCCCTTTGCAACCTGAAAATTACCTAACAAATTACAGCTGGGCCAGACAGACCCAGAACTTCCAAGAGAAGGCCCAAGGCCCCACAGCAGCTTGCATTGCTTCACAGCTGGGCCTCATCTGGGCACCTCCAAACTCCAAAAAAGGAAGGGGAATCTGCAGATCTTTTCGTAGCTCCTGCTGGGTAACCTCAGGCAGAGACTAAATTAGCACCTCCTTAGATCCAAGAGCCAATGTACCCAGTGGTCAGAGTGGGACCATCCAGATTACAACTCCTCAGATCCATAAGGGACACACTGAGGGGGCAGACTCAGTGAACATCAATGCCCCACTGAAGCAAGTCTTGCCCCAGAAGGGTGTCTTCAGCACAGAAGTTCTCCCACTGCAGACACAGCTGATTCTCACTGCCAATTGGCCTGGAGGTCAATTCCTCCCAGTGATCCTACAACAATCAAGGCATAACTACAACAAGACTGTGCACAAAGCCCACAAGGGGGTGCACCAAGAGTGTCCACCTCAGGTAACTGGGGAGGCTGAGCCACTGGGCCCTACAGGACACCTAGCACACAAAACCACTCTACCAACACAGGGAAGCATAAAAAAATGTGGAGACAAAGAAACAGGTCACAAATGACAGAAATGGAGGAAAGCAAACGACTGGATATAGAGTTCAAAACCACGTTTATAAGGTTTTTCAAGAATTTTATGGAAACCGCCGATAAATTTAGTGAGACCCTGGAGGATATGAAAAAAGACCAACTAGAAATTAAGCATACACTGACTGAAATAAAGAATAATATACAGAGATCCAACAGCAGACAATAGGATCCCAAGAATCAAGTCAAAGATTTGAAATACAAAGAAACAAAAAATACCCAACCGAAAAAGAAAAAAGAAAAAAGATTCCAAAAATATGAAGATAGTGTAAGGAGCCTCTGGGACAACTTCAAGCGTTCCAACATCAGAATTATAGGGGTACCAGAAGAAGAGAGAGAGCAAGATATTAAAAACCTATTTGAAGAAAACTTCCCCTACCTGGTCAAAGAAATAGACTTACAAGTTCAGGAAGCACAGAGAACCCCAAACAAAAGGAACCCAAAGAGGACCACACCAAGACACATCATAATTAAAATGCCAAGAGCAAAAGACAAAGAGAGAATCTTAAAAGCAGCAAGAGAAAGATAGTCAGTTACCTACAAGGGAGTACCCATATGACTGTCAGCTGATTTCTCAACAGAAACCATGCAGGCCAGAAGAGAGTGGCAAGAAATATTCAAAGTGATGAATAGCAAGAACCTACAACCAAGATTACTTTATCCAGCAAAGCTATCATTCAGAATAGAAGGTCAGATAAAGAGCTTCACAGATAAGAAAAAGCTAAAGGAGTTCATCACCACCAAACCAGCATTATATGAAATGCTGAAAGGTATTCTTTAAGAAGAGGAAGAAGAAAAAGGAACTCTTACCATTTGCCACAGCATGGATGGAACTGGAGAGCAGATAAATACCACATGATCTCACTCATTTGTGGAATATAATGAACAACATAAACTGATGAACAAGGACTGATCCAGAGACGGAGAGGCATTGATTGGGCTGTCTGGCCTTGGAGGGAAGGTAGGGGAGGGTGGGGGTAAGGGGGAAAGATCAACCAAAGGACTTATATGCAAGCATATAGGCCTAACCAATGGACACGGACAACGGGGGGGGGGGGGGGGGTAAGGGCATGAGCGGGGGGGTGGGGGGGGTAGGGGGTAACGTGGGGATAAGGACACATATGTAATATCTTAATCAATAAAAAATATATTTTAAAAAAAGAATGATAAAAAAAATAATTAACAAAAAAACATGGCAAAGTTCAAATTAATTTATGACCCAAATTTGGGAAAGATATATTTAAGCTAATATTTTAAACAGGTCTGTTACAACTCTAACAATGGATTTGTCACAAGCCCCAAAATATTCTTTTCCTGTCCTTTCCTTATTTAAATATTTCAATTTCTGAAATGTTTGTAAGATCTTAAAAATTCAACAGTCAATGGAACAGTGTGATATATTTTATTTATGTTGCTTTATCCGTTATGACAGTTTTCTGCTTCAAAATATTTTATACACGTCTATTTTGTATGCCTTTATTTGAACATATTATTCATCAAAAAATTCATCCAGAAGCTCATTTTTAAAAATCCCTAAATCAAATCTGTGCAATATGTTAGACCAGCAGTTCTCAACCTGTGGGTCGTGACCCCTTTGGGAGTCGAACGACCCTTTCACAGGGGTTGCCTAAGACCATAGGAAAACACATATATAATTACATATTATTTTTGTGATTAATCACTGTGCTTTAATTATGTTCAATTTGTAACAATGAAATTGGGGGTCGCCACAACATGAGGAACTGTATTAAAGGGTCGTGGCATTAGGAAGGTTGAGAACCACTGTGTTAGACCCTTGAAAATGAAAAAGAGAGGTTAATTGTTTGATGTACTTTTGTGGACACATTTCTATTGGAATTAACAGATCTCTAACCTGAGAATTTTAGTTCCTAAAAGTTTTTTCTTCCTCCTGCTAAGACCTTTCTGTTAAGGATGTTTTATAATCATGGGGTCAACTGTTGAATTTTCTGCCAAGGAAAAGTGTTGCTTTACTTATATTCAATAAAGCTTAGTTGTGTGAAAACATGAATTATTTCAGTCAATTCATTAGTTACCCAGTGCACACTGAATTAAAAAGCCAATCTTCTGTTCTGTAGTTTTAGGATAATACTTGCCTGTTGAACACTGTTGGTGGTCTGAATTCTGACCTTCCACCATTATCTACTATTCAAAACAGCAGGTACTTTAATTGATTTCCACTTGAGGCACTGAGAGCATAAAAGCAAACTTGGCAGCTTTTCAAGATAAGCACAGTCATGTAGAATAAATCTCTCAAAGAGGAGATCTCTTTCCCCTTCATGCTCTGCAGGCCTAGGGATCCTATGGTAAGTAAATCACAGCCTCGTTTTTTAAAAATAACTCCTATTCAAAATTTCAAACCCCACTGTCTAAAGGAAAGCAAGAAAATGTTGAAGAAATCTGTCTTTCTCCATCCATGGAATATCTCAGACTTGTGCAATTAGAGCGTTGTAAGATCAAGCCCTTTCTTAAGATAATGAGGGGCAGGGTAGGGTATTTTGTTAGACCCAAACACTCTCCGTATGTTACAAGTCAGAGTTGAATTTTTTTGTCAAGTTAATTGTTGGAACCATTTAATATGTCAATTAAGAAAAGAACTTTCAAGCTTAAAATGCTTTGCGTAGGAATCCAGAACAGAAATGTATAACTCAGCATTTCCTAGCAAACTAATAAAAATAATACAATATCCCTTTTTTTATTCTTCCATAACAAGAAAAGACCATTAAAAGCACATAGTATGAATCTGGATGTTTGTCTTAAGTAGGCTTTTTAAATGTTTACATGAAAATAATATATGTTTTAAAACAAATAATTTAAATGGAAGATTAATTGCTCATATATAAATATCATAAAATTTATCCTCAAAGATAACCTATACCTATGGCTTCCTTTATAGCAAATAGTTCCATTAAGAAGTTCTGAAATTTATGTTAAAATAAAAAACTTAAGTGCATATACGCTAAAGAAATGATTAAATCTTGAACATGTAACTCTTCGTTCTTCCACAGATTATCTTCCAAAATACAATTTCAATAACTTAAACTTTTGATTGAAAATGTAATTCAGTATAGGACAATATTTTAAAAACAGTGTTTTCCATTACAGAACACTTTAGTATCATTAAAAATGAAAGAAAGGAAGGAAGAGAAAGAGGTATTTTTAAAAATCGAAAAAAAAAAAGACTCAAAAGGAATAATAAAAAGCTGAAATCTATTCCTTATAAATACTAAATAAAATTGAAAATTAGCAAGAAAAGAGAAGGCAAAAACAAACATTATTAGTAATAAAAAATGAAGTCATAACAACAGACAATATAAAGTTTAAACAGAAATAGGATGAGGTTCATGACAATAAACTTGACAACTTACATAAAATGAAAGAATGTTGTTGTTGTTTTAAGAAAAGCTTACTATAATGGTCCTAAGAATCAAGAGAAAAGCTGAACAGTTTTGTAACCATATGATAGTTAAAACTGATTGTTAAAAATCTCACAAAGAATACATCTGGCCCCAAAACTAACAATCTTGCAAGAAACTTAAATTCTCAATTTACATAAACTCTCTAGAGGAAAGAAAAAGAGGATTACTTCTAGACACACTTTATGATATCCAAGCCAGAAGGGATTGTAAAAGAAAGTTAAAATAGTCATCTACCTCATTACTAACTTAAATTTAAATATGTTAAACAAATGTTAACATACTGAGTCCAGCACTGCATAAAAAATGCCATGTGCCATGACCAAGTTGGCTTTTTCCTTGGAACACAAGGTTACTGCAACGCTAGAGATTTGATGAATGTAATCAAGCACATCAGTAACTTTGAAATCTATGATTTTGATGTCTATGAGTACAAAGCATGCGAGGCAATTCAACATCCATTAAACATTCATTAAAAAAAATCTCGGTAAATGAGCCATTGAAGGAAATGTCTTCATGATTAATGGACATTTATGAAAATCTTCAGCAAACATCATAAAAAAACAGTGAAATGTTGAAAGTTTTCTTTTAAGATTAGGAAAATGACAAAGATGGCATCTTGATACCAACATTAGGAAGTGAATACATAATATATCAAAAATGGCAAGAGGAAAAAAACGTGTCATTATAGACTCCTCAATTTAGCTAAAATTTTATTTAAAACTAAAGGTTAAATAAAGACTCTCAGGAAACAAAACTGAGTGTTTACTACCAACAGAATTGCCCAAAAGGAATTTCAAAATGATGTACTTCAAGAAGAAATATGATCTGATAGCAACTAAAAAGCAATGTGAGCAAAGAGAGTGATAAAAATGAGGATAATTCTATATAAACATTGAATACATAAAGCAACAATAATTGGATTTCAGCCATCATTATAAACCCTACTTTTAGTAGGAGAAATACTAGAAATCTAGCTCACTTATATCTCATAACTTTATCCCTTTACAAAGGATATTTGGCTGCTAACAGTTAAATAAGTTTGTCTTTCCTTTTACCTCCCGACTCCACATACTTCAAGATTACTAGTGGCAAAAGTTAATAGACATGGGAAGAAAAATGTAGACTATGTCTAACGAACAAATGAAGTAGCAAGTTACAATAGAGCACATCAGAAAGTGTTAAAAAAAAAAAAAAGAGAGTCAAGGTGTGGCCATGGCCAGGTAGCTCAGTTGGTTAGAGCATTGCCCCAATATGCCAAGGTTGTGGGTTTGATCCCAGTCAGGGCACATACAAGAATCAACCAATGAATGCATAAATACGTGAAACAACAAATAAAAAATTGAAGGAGTAAGAGCAAATTTAGAGAAAAGAGAACTGTCACTACTTGTTAATAAAGTCCCAAAGAATAAAAAATGGGAAGAAACTATTAAAAATATTTGAAAGAGAAATGATCCAGAATTCCTTCATATCAAAAGAGATAGATATAAAGATTCCCCCTTCTGGAACGGGGGAGTAAGTTCCCAGAAGACAAACCCTTCTGTAAATAACCACCATAAACAAAAAGCAACTTCCTGGTGGTTCTGGAGAATGATAAAAGCACGTGTATTTTTTAGGGAGCTGAAGGTGTGGCACAAGTTGAGTTCACCATCTTTGCAGCTTTGACCTAATAGGGCTTATGCTCATGGTATGACATTTGGTGGCTAAAACAACAGTAAAGACAGAAACTGGGCCTGGCCAATGTGGCCCAGTGGTTGAGCACTGCCTCATGAACCAAGAGGTCATTGGTTTGACTCCCGGTCAGGGCACATACCCAGGTTGTAGGCTCAATAACCAGTAGGGGGCATGCGGGAGGCAGCCGATCAGTGATGTTTCTCTCTGATCAATGTGTCTATCTATCCCTCTCCCTTCCTCGCTCTCTAAAAATCAGTAAAAACATTTTTTTAAAAAAAACTGAAGGGACAATCCTAAAAGGTAAAGAGATAGAGAAGCCTAAATCTTTAGCTGGCACTCAACCCATACAAATATGAGACATGCTCCAATAGCTGAGATAAGGGGAGAGTGAACTTATCGAAGATACGAGTAGCTGTACCCTGTAGGTAGGACAAAGTTTCCAGTTTGAATCGAACAAACTTAATTGCCTCTGAAAACAAAACTTTTTGGAGGAATAGAAGAAAATCCAGAGCATCTGTAAAAGGGATCAGCAAAATTTTTTGGTACAGTGCCAAATAGTATATACGTTAGGTCTGTGGGCCATATGGACTCTGCTACAACTATTAGACACTGTCATTGTAGCTTGAAGGCTGCCACAGAGAACATGTGGACAAATAGGGGTGACTATTTTCCAGTAAAACTTTATTTATAAAAACAGCTAGTTCCTAAGCCAGTTTATAATAATTCAATCAGTTAATATATAATGTATTAAAGTATTAATATTTCAGAATAAAAACACTGCTACATAAAGAATCTCACAAACATTGCACAATTGTTCAGAGTATCCTTCCTCATAGCAGCTGACATCCCAGATGTCTATGAAGAGGTGAACTGATAAACAAAGTAGTTTATCTACCAGTGGAATATGATTTAGCAAGAAAAAAAAACAATTACTGATATACATAAAAACATATAAAGAATGTATGACTTCTGAACGCAGAGGAAATTTCGTTTCTCCAATTGAAAGTAGAAAGGAGAAAAGGGGGGAAATGGCATAAAATGAAACACAAAAGTAAAATAGGTTGACAATAAAAACCCTAAAAAAAACACTAATTTCGTAGCCCAGCTGGCATAGCTCAGTGGTTGAGTGTCGACCTATAAACCAGGAGGCCATGGTTCGATTCCCAGTCAGGGCACATGTCCGAATTGTGGGCTCAATCCCCAGTGTGGGATGTGCAGGAGGCAGCCTATCAATGATTCCCTCTCATCACTGATGTTTCTATTTCTTTCTCCCTCTCCCTTCCCCTCTGAAATCAATAAAAACATATATATGTTTAAAAATACCACTAATTACAATAAACATAAAAATGTTAAATCAGTTGATTAAAAATTTGAAAGAACTATAATTTGGTTTAAACAGAAAAATATAAAATCTAGCAATAGCTTTTTTCTAGTAGACATACCTATTTAGCCATATCAATATCTATATTTATATTTATATCTGGAAAGGTTGAAGAGAAAGTATGAAAATATTAGCCAGGATGGTGATTTTAGTGCCAGACAAAAATGTTTTAAGGCATAAATCATTTTTTAAAAAAATGGAAGAGGAAAAACAAATCAAGCAGATGAAAAAACTTTAAATGTGCATGTACCTTGTAATGTAACTCAACATATATGAGAAAAAACTGTCAGAATTACAGGGACAAATAAATAAATAAATAAAGTTGGGTATTTTAATACATGCTTGTTAGTTACTGATAGATCAATCAAACTAAAATAAGCAAACAAATAGATATTTTGAATAATAATATTAATATGTTTCATCTAAGATCTAGTGACAGATAATGAACTTTAAAGAACACTCACATCCTTTCAAGTACACAGAGAACAAATACTAAAATTTATCATATATTACATTAAATAGAAAACTTCAATACATCTTAAAGGATTGGCATCATACAGACGACTTCATCTTATTGCAGTGCAACAAAGTAGATGTATTTAATAAAAGGTATCCTTTAAAAATCCCAAATGTCTTTAATTCTGAAGCAATACGTAAGCTGAAAGAAAATGAACGTACCATGTGAAATTTAATTGCAGAGTATGGAAGAAGGAAAACGAAACAAAAGCAGCATAATCCATGAGAAAATTTGGTGGATTTAACCACCTCAAATTAAAAGACAGAGAATACTATACAAAGTTAAGACACAAATGACACTGTTTAAAATAAGGAATTCTCACCTAGACTATAGAAATAACTGCAAATCAGCAAGAAAAGTATAAAATTGAAAAATTGGCAAAAATGAAGATAGGCAATTTACAAAGAAAGAGACTTAAAAAATAAAAGCCCATGTCCATAAGAAGTCGTGGGAAAATAATAGTTCTGAGGAAAGAAATTAAAGAGCTAGATTATCCAGTAAAATAAGCTGCCATCAAACTCATGTGCTCATAGACGGTAGCATTAAGACTCAAAGGGTAAGATGAACCTTTGATTAGATGGCCAAACAGGCTGAATCAATTCCTGTTGATTCCAATCAAACCCACCATAACTTTACAGATCTTATAGGAAGGAAGGACTTTATAAAATCTACAACTTCAATCTCGACAACATGATTTATCAATTAGGCTGCTTGAATTGCCCAAATAACTACTAGCCATTGAGGGCAATTTCATGTTAAGCCTTTTTAAGTCCAAATTCCTGTTGACCCTGCAGTTTCACAATGCCAGCTCACAGTGACTCAGTCTTCTAGAATTCTTCGTAGGATACCTTAACTCACTGCCAGACTGTTCGAGGAATCAAATGGGAGGTTTTAGAAGTCCTACATACTTTGATGTATCAAGTTGGTATTAGAGAAATGTAAAATGAACTTTCTACGTAACTTTTTTAAGTCACCATATAACTCAATTACACTAGAAAGTTTTCTAGACAATGTAGTACGTACACAATTCACAATGTGCCTGTCCAAAAGCAAAGGCAGAGCCTTAAGTTTCCCGGAGGTCTTCAATTATTTTAGCACACTTCCTTACTACTCAAAAAATGTAACTTTGTGTGGCCACTTCTTGCTGTTTCTAGGGAAACATCCATACATCTGTGTTCTCAGCTAGGCTATTACAGGCAGCTATTATAATGACTTGATGCAGTTGGAGCTGGCTCAGCCATAAGATGCCAGATGGCCTAGAGGCACCAGAACTCAGGAACAAGGATATCCAAGAAGTTAGCATGTTAATGCAGAAGAGTGAGCTATTATTGCTGGGGGTCAAGATGTTTCTCAAGCATCTTTACAGCTATGTCTTCGGGTAAATTTATCCTTAATTAGGTCAGCATGTATGTAATGTCGGAGTCACTAGTGCTTGTGTATAAATGTTTACAAGTATGGAAGAGCAATATGTAATTTAAATACTATAGACCAACTGCCATAGTCTCTAACATTTTACCAGAAACACACGTTGAAAAGTTGCTATAAATCCTCATTCCATGCAGCTTGATAGTTATTTATAACTGGAGATGGAATGGTGGTAAGGACGCCTGATTAACATGTATAAGCTGTGAAACAAAAGTTGTCTGGCCTTATCCATTGGTTTTTATGTAGTCATAAATTAATATTTTATTGAATTAGGTATTACTGAATTTAATGAATTAATTAATTTGGTTAAATTAGTATTTTAGAAGGTTATTTTCACATTATCTTGTCATATACCCACAAGTCTGGAAAATATTGTGGGTTCAGTTCCAAACCACTGCAATAAAACAAATCACAATTTCTTTTGGTTTCCCAGGGCATACAAAATTCATTTTTATACTATACTGTAGTCTATTAAGTGTGTAATAGCACCATGTCTAAAACACAATGTAAACACCTTAATTAAAAGTGCTTTAATACCGAAATATGCTAACCATCTTCTGAGCCTAACGGAAAAGTGGCATTGATAGACTCGTTCTACACAGGATTGCCACAAACCTGCAAAGCGCAATAAAGTGAAGCACAATAAAATGAGGTATGTCTGTAGCTAAGAATCACTATCTGAGTGAAAATTTAGAATTACTATTCCATCATTCAACCGATTCATTTATTCACTCAACAAATACTTATTGAGCACTCTCTTTAGTGCCAGAGGTACAGTGACAACTCCTTCGATGTTATGGACTTGCCTTCTAGGAGATTTGTTTTGGGTAAAGTCTAGATGGCAGGTTGGTAGGTGCAATAATTCCACGTATATCCACTTGAAGGTATATGTGTGTGTCTTAACAAGCAGAACTAATAACTATTTCCTCCAATATTTTTGTTATACCTCCTGCCACTGTCTATCCTGTACCAACTTACATGTCTACTTGGATGTCTAATAGGCATCTTAAACTTAAAACATAGCCACAACTCCATTCCAAGGTATTCTGCTTCCCATTTCCTCCTGCCATAGTCCCCCCAAGATAAATGCATGGCTTGCCTTCACACCCTTCAAATCTCTAAACCAGGGCTGGGGAACCTTATTTCTGCCAAGGGCCATTTGGATATTTATAACATCATTCACAGGCCATACAAAACTATCAGCTTAAAAGCTGGCCTGCTATGTTTGGTTAAGAATGTCACTGACTAACCCCTAAGGCCTGGGCAGGTCCTGACCACATGATTTGGCAGGCCTTACATGGCCCGCGGGCCAGACATTCCCCACCCCTGCAGTGCCACCTTTTATAGGAAGCCTTCCCAGACCACCCTATATAAAACAGCACCATTCCTATGCTCCCGTCCAGGTTGTATTCCCGATACTTCTTACCTGAGTTTATACTTCTCTAAAACACTTACCCCAACTGACATATTATATATATTAGCTCTCTGTCTGTTTTCCCAACTAAAATGTATGCTCCATGAAGGTGGGAGTCTGTGCTTCCTGCTGTGTTATCAGTGCACAGAGCAGTGTCTGGAAAGTAGTTGGAACTCAATAAATATTTGTCAGATCAGAGACTGAATTTGTAAGTAACCTCTTCAACGACTCTATCTATTTATCTCTCTACCTATCTAGTTCCTACACTTTACATGCTGCACTAATTTGGGATCAAAATGATGATTTTCAAGGTTAGTACAGAATAAGATTTTGAAATCACAGAAGTCCAACCTCTTAGCTCTAAGAGTCTCTAAAATCATCTGTAACCGTGTCAACAATAAAAATAAATAAATAAAAAACAATATTTCCACTTCTCATAGTGGAGTGTGGCTTAGAAGGAAAAGTTTTAACGACCGTCATTCCTTATCAATTAAATGCCCACACCTTATTTCTATCAGCGCCAAAGTGCTCAGGGAAAAATGCAGAAAACTTCTCTTAGAGCAGTGGTTCTGAACCTTGGCTGCACATTAGAGTCACCAGGAATCTTTTTAAAATCCTGATTTCTGGGCCTCATCCTCCGGAAATTGCTTCTTTGTTACTAATGTTGTGGCCCCACCCCATCACAAAGAAACAAGATTTCCGGAGGACGAGGCCCAGAAGTCAGGATTTTAAAAAGATTCCTGGTGATTCTAATGTGCAGCCAAGGTTCAGAACCACTGCCTTAGAAAACCCTGCTTTCTAAGTTTGGGGTGAATTTGAGCCACAAACTCTAAAATAAAGTCACCTTCCCCTCCTCTAATCCATAAGTCTAAGCAATGGATGCGAACGTACACTTTCCAAATCCCACCGGGACACAACCCTTACCTGCATCTCCTGACAGAAGGAAGCCAGTGGCCCAAAGAGAATCTGGCACTGCTCGTCAGCGGTGTACGCCATCCCTGGCGACTTGGAGGGGACCATCACGGCATTGACGCTCTGGGGATGTGTCTGGAGCAAGCAGTTACTGGCCTTCGACCTGACAATATGCAGATATGTGTAAAATTCTGAATTTACTGTAAAAAGCTGTTATCATTAGCATGCAACAGGAAATATTTCATAAGATGAAAACTATGGTCTGACTTTTATTTATAAGCATTTCCATTTAAGAGAATCCTAATAATGATAATGATGTTCAAGATAATAGAATTTGTTGGATTAACTCAGCTAATCTACATAACACTGAGATGGCTTTATTATTTTACACATTTATAAGATGACGAGAGAAGCGCAGACTCAGAAATTAGCTTGTCCAAAAGCAATGGGTGAAGGTAAAAAATGAACTACATGCAGGGATTTAAAGAATCTATAGAAAGCATTCTCTAGTGAGTATGCATAGTACGAATATGTCTGTGCTCGACACTGTAATACAACTTCCATTTATGAGGTGACATTTAATTTTATCATAATCCTGATTCATGTGAGGGCAGCCAAACAAAATCACACATGTTCCCCTGTTCCTTAGAAACTCATTCGGGCTGCTGCTCCAGTGACCCGGTGTGTTCATATGACATGCTCAGAGCGCCGTGGCTATGCCATCACAACAAAGAGCGTGCGCAGAATATATTGTACATATTTCAGAGCAGAATTATGGCAATGTAATACATGTTTTAGTAGATTTAGCAGAAAACATGGGCTTTATAATTTAAATGGTATGTAAAAATGAATTAAATTTCTCAGTGCAGTAAAATTAGCTAACTAGGTGTTTCTATATTTCTTACGTAGACTTTTGGATACTTTAAGCAGACCCTCTCTTACTACGTTTGCCCACTGTTTCGGCTGCTTCTTTTATGATCAAAAGGATAATTAAAGAACATGGGCTTTAAAATAAAAATTAAAACAATAATAATATTTTTCACTTATTTTTCCAACCAGGTGAGAGCTAAGTGTTACTGCTGTTGAAGGCGGAAAGGAGGAGAATCGAGGACTATTTATAATGATGAAAACTATGCAGTGATGAAAAAAAGAGTCAGAGTGCAGAAGCATCTCAATGAAAAGGTGCAGCTTTGGTGAAAGTGGTGCCTTGTGATGACAAGAGATGTGCTGAGTGATGCGCAATGAGCGTGCTCCCACGGCAAAATTCTGAAGAGGGAATTAGAGACTGTGACAGGTATTTTAAATCCTTATAATTTTTCAACCTTACAAACCACCTTGCCCAATGTTTAATTTGAAAATGTGGAAACTAAGAAGCAGGTGGGTTAAATAATATGTCCCAATCCACACTATGAGACTGTGGAAGAGCCAGAATTGGGACCAAGTGCCTTGATTCCCAATCTGGTGTCCTGCTCTGCCATACCACCCTCGCTGGCTGGCAGAGGAAGCAGGCACACATAATCATTCATAACACAACAACAGTAAGTGACCTCAGTACCTTAGAAATCTTCCCAAATCTTCCTTGCTACATCGGGACCATGAAACATCACCAAGGTTTTGTCCTTTAATCCATTCACCAGACATGATATGAAGACCGTCAGCACATGACGGGTGGTCATTGTCATGATTAATGCCCATGCTGATTTGAAATATAATTAAAATTTTAAAATTACATTAGATAAGTATTTTTAGCTTTTTTAAAACTGCAATTAAATAACAGCTAAAGACTTACAATAATGGGAGAGAAATTTGTTATAAAGTTCAAAGTAAAATCAGATTTCAGATTGATTGATTTTTTTAAATGTTGTTACATTTCTATTTAGTAAAAACCATTTTCCCAATCAACCTAGCAAATAATATGCTTAGTTCACCTATATAGAAGTCATCTATAGATATATTTTTCACATGGTAGTTGTATGAGACACATAGAAGTAGTAAATTTCTATTTGGCCAACTGAGATTCCTTCTCCTGACTGGAGATCCTTTATTCATGCATTATATCACATCCACAACCACATTAAACTATCATTTTCACTGTGTGCTTCATTGGACCATCTTCTCCCACTCTTCAGATGGCACAAACTGTGTCTCTGGGAAACGGCATTCATGGCCATCTTTAGTTTTCCTATTGCATTCTGAATCTGTTTTGTTAGGTTGGAATTCCATTCTAAAAATCTAACTTAAAATGTACTAAAATAATTTTAAATTGAATATGTCTAAAAACTGCCCTTTTCTCACTGTGTTTTGATCTAGGGAATAGCCTTTCAGAATGAAAATTTGTGAATAACAAGAATATCTATAGTGTGTTTTAAAACACTAATAAAAGAATTATGATAGAAGTTGCTAAGGAAAAAGACAAGTAGACTACATTTTCTTAAATAAAAAAATTCAAGACTATCAAACTATATTTTCATTAAGATAAATTAAGAATTTAAATAAAAATTATTATACTCAATATATTTTGAAAGAAAATTCTATAGATGGAATTAATTAATGAATAAGAGTAATGGAATAACAAGTTCACCATGTTTCCTATCTTTGAAGACTATAAAAATTATAGCCTAAATGAAACTAAAAACACTTTATTGAATATCATTTTTTCACTTGTAGTGTTAAAAAAAATTAGCTATATGATGAATCACATTTATCTTTCCTAGTCTAATTAATGCCTTTAAATAGGGCCTGTATCAACACACATTAATAAGATGATTAATAGAGAGAATAAGAAGATGTGTGTTTCTCATACTTTGAAAACAAAGAGGAAAAATAAGAGATGCTGTCAAGCAGGTATGGGCCAGCTCAGTTACTAGGGGTAGAGTGAAAAATGTTGGAGTTAGAGATTTGAATTCTGTATCTTCCTTCTTCATGTGAACAGAGGCAAGTTAAATAATAATAAAAAAATAAATGTGCCTCTGTTTTCTCATCTGTTTAAAATACTTTACTGACTGGCTGTGACGTTTGCATAGGGATGATGTACAATGCCTGGCACAGTGCTGGATTATAGTAGGAATTCATAACTATTCTTTTTATTGGGGCAGTAAATCAGAGAAATACATCTTATTGTTTGAATTTGTCGAAAAACACAAAGCGATAAACATCATTAAAGATAATCATTAAAGGTAATCTGTTGGATTTGCTGACTTTGGTGAAGGTTGTGGACTTAAGGAAAACCAAGAACATAATAAGGACAAGAATTTACTTTGTTCCAATGTTAAATTAAAACAAGAAATTGCAAATATGGTACAATCTCTTGGATGGATAAAGAGTCCTCAGTGCATTTCTAACTGTACAGTTCTGACACAGCCCCTGCCAGCACCGCTGTCCCCTCCACCACAGAGCCCAGCTGAGCAGTGTCGCTGGGTGCTTCTCATGTCAACGGGCACTGGCCACATGGAACACGCTCAGCCCCTCCATCGGTGGTGTGCAGTCCTCTGAACCATACACAAATACTATTATTTTTGAAAGACAATTGATATTTCTCAGAAATAATAAAACTTCTTAAATAATGTGTCCATTTGAGAGAAGAAGAGGAACTGCTTCCAAGATTTAGCAATTTGGACATTCTCCCGAAGTAGTGTAATGCGATTTTCTAAATTGGGAAGATTACAACTTCTCATCCAGATGAGCATTTTCCTTTTGGGATCTTGATTCTCATGTAAGAAATTAGCTACAGCCACGGAGAAAGCTGGTGATTCAAGCATTGTTTACCATTAGTTAAATTTTCCTAAAGCTATTTAACTCGTAACAAAAAAGATTATCATTAAATTGGGACAGGGCTTTTTACCACGCATCTGGACCTGTCATCAGGAGACATTGCTTAGTCCTGATTCTACGCATTTGAAATAAGACAATTAATTGTGAGCCTTTATCTGTTCCAGCCACTATATTAATCATTTACAATGATGATATCATTTACTCCTCACAGTATTCTCATAATGTTTCCATTATCATGACTCCTATCTCACAGATGAGGAAGGCACTGAGGTTAATTAATAGTGGAGCTGTGTCTCAGACCCAGGCAGTCTGAAGGTCAAGTTGAGAGACCTCTAAACCACCAAAATTAGAGATTTTTTTTAAAAAAAGAGGAGGTGCTTCTCTTTCTGGATCAAAACTCTCAATTAGTGCGAATGATTTATTGTTTTATATTACAAATGTCTCCTCTCTGGTAGCAAAAATGCACATACAGTCCCACAACCAAGTTGTATGCATCTCGAAGTGAGACATTAGCATCACTTCTCACACTGTGCGACTGAGCTACATTTTAATAATCTCAGTTTAAATTCATTTTGACAAAGAGCCTTGGGCAAATAAACTCTCCACTAACATTGTACATGGTTGTCAAGTCAACTGAAAAAATATTTTTATCTTATAAAACTTCTCAACTTTTAAAACTCCCTGCCAGGCAGTTGTGTGATATCCTGCGGAAAGCTGGAGGGAGAGGCACTCGGATTGTGAAGATGGTCCCTTTGATGGTTAAAGAGCTACAGAAGAGAACATATATAAACTCACTCACACTTTTTGGATAATTTTTAAAAGATCAATATTTTAAAAGAGTAAGTTTGTGTTGAACACATTAACCATTTTATCATGATACATTATTTCCCACTAAAAGCCACATATTATATGGAAGAATCAATTTTAAAAAGAAACTAATTATAGCAATATCTAACTGGAAGTGGATTGTATTTCCACAAAATCACATTTAATTTCATACAATTCATTGGCTATATCTGATTTGATGTAAGTCCACTGCTGTGTGTTTATGGAAAAAAGACCAACATTTAAAAATACAAGATATTTTCATTACTTTTCATATTTCATTTCAATTATTTCAACTTGCACAAAACAATTAAATATGTACCTCTATTGCAAGTCAAAAGCCAATTAAAAGCAAGTTAGCAACAAGGTAAAAAAAAATTAGAGGTTAATTAAAAATTAGAGATACAAAAAGATTCCTTTTTACTTTTCCATGTATTATGTAACAGGCTTATCTAGCAATTCAACAAACACTTGTTGAGAACCCACTATATGCTGGGTACACAGCTGGAGTCATGGAAATGAATAAGATCCAGTTCTTACCCTTAAGCAGCTAATAAATGCCTGGATCCTGTTAGTTCTACATTCCTTAAAACTCTCCTCTCTTCCCTCCCTTCACACTACTACTACATACTGTCAACCCTGACAAGTGCTAATTCTCTTCAATCCTGGATTGTAATGTCTACTTCACTGACCTCCTGCCCTCTAACTCTTCACATTGCTTTAATTACTTTAGTTTCTTAGAAATACATTAATACACAAACTAGTTTCCTAGGCAAAATCTTTTCATTTTCCTTGACAAGCAATTTACTGAAAATGTGAACTGTGTGCATCAGAATCGGAGGGCGTGATGATGTTGGGTTAGGGACAATGCAGCTTCCTGTGCCCTACTCCAACTGATTGCAAGAGAATATTTAGAGGTAAGGCCCAAGAAACTATGTTAACACATTTTATAGATGATTCTTACTTAAAATTCAGAGAACCAATGGACTTAAAAAAAAAATCTTTTTAGAGCGAGAGGAAGGGAAAGAGAAAGAGAGAGACAGAGAAACATCAACTGATTGTTCCTGCAAGTGACCCTACCAGGGATCCATTGAAACCACAACCTAGGTATGTGCCCTGGCCAGGAATCGAACCCACAACCTTTCGGTGTACTGGATGATGGTCTGGCCAACTGAACCAATTGGATGAACCAATGATCTTCTTATCCTGTTTTTCAAACAATCTGCAAACTGACTTCAATCTAATTTTCACAGGAACAGTTCATTCCAGCCTACCTTTTGCACAGTGCTTTCCTTTCAGAATGCTTTCCCCAGCTTGTCTGTATTTATAAATTCAACTCAATTTTAACACCTTCTTCCTGCATAAAGGACGCTTCAAAAATCCTAGCGTATATTTCTCACAATCCTAAACTTCTGTGCCCTTCAAATATATGGCAAGTAAGATATATCAGAACTACCTTCTATTTCTGGTGAATTTTAAGTGATATATATAAACTATCACCACCTAGAATTTGTGTTCAGAGACCAAGAACTGTCATATTTTCTTTTTAATTCCTTGAATCTACCTAATTAAATAAATGTCTACAGACAATACAACTAAATATTCTGTAAATGTGATGAAAAGTTGAAACTAATGTGGCTTCTTACTGGCTTAGAGAAACCGTAGCCTGAAAAGTCTACAGAAATTCTGCTCAATCAAGTTGCTTGCCTTACTCTAGGACAGGGTGGGGAACACCCGGCCCGCAGGCCACAAATACGGCCCACGAAATCATTTGTTCTGGACCTGCCAAGGCCACTGCAGGCGGGACTTCAAATTCAATAAATCTAGGAGCTTTTTTCATAGCAACATGCATTTATATGAAGTGAATTGTACTAAGCAAATGATGTTCTAAATATACAAATGGCCCTTGGCAGGAAAAAGTTTCCCCACCCCTGCTCTAGAGCATACATTTACCAGGATATATTAGAGAAATGCAAACAGACCAATTCTTGTAAGGTTACTCTTTAGCTGGGTGATTTTTCCCTCTTCTATGATAGCATGGCATCCAAACCTACATGTGAAGAGAACCTCGTGTGGGAGTGCAGCCACATCTATACTGGCTCAAGTTCCAATATCACTATTAACTTGGACAAACTCCTTATAACTATAACTGGTATCATGGTCTAAATAAAGTATCAAATGCAAACGCTATATATTCGTGATCTATAAGACTCTCCATAATAAGCTCACTTGCCTGCCAATCCAATAAGCATTCAGAAGGATATTAAATCACTCCTTGAATGTACGGCCATTGGAGGCTGAAAAGCTCAATTTTACATAAAAGTATTCGTAAAAAATTATAATATGACTAATTATTCTTATTATTCATTCACCCTGTATTATGTCTTAACAACTGCGCCATGCAATTAGGGCATTACCAATCTAATAAAGAACCTTGAAAGGAAAATGTATCCAAATTTTAGGGATGAAGAAAATTAGTTCAGACAGATGGATTTGCCTAACATTCATTCAGTGAATAGCTGGAACAAGAATTCAGGTCCAAGTCTGCATTTCCCTAATACACTTTCTCTCTCATCTGCCCAATGAGTAGTTTCTAACACTAATTGAGGCATGTGTGTTAGAAGAAGATACTTGTGACTTCTGCCATACGGAATTCTAAAGAGTAAAATGTGGGGGCAGGAAATTTACATGTAGCCATTCCCCATTTCAGTGGGTTAAGGAGCATTCTTAACAGAATAATTAATTTTGGACATTTTAAGGAGCAATGGATTTCCAGAGGTAAGAGTATATTTGTTTTTATTTACTTACAGCAATCTGTTATTATTTCATATTTTCCCACCCTAATAATCCTAGATGAGGAGGCATTGCCTTTATCCTCATTTCTTATTTACTTCTTACTGTCTGTCTACCCTCCATTTAGAATATATCTTCTAGTTCTAGTAGATCTATTGATGCATATCAATGCAAAATAAAAGGCAAATATTTTATTCTCTTCTAAAAAGTACTCCTGCAGCAAGCTGAGACGAGCCAAATTTATGTTTGGCAGGATGCCTCCTAGGGCATATGCTAGCTTCTTATTGAATTAGCAGAATTTTAGATTCAATGGTCCTATTGCTAAAACTGCTGGATTTGGTCCTTCAAAACCCATGATGTCAGGACTTGCATGAATTAATTGGATAGGACCTTGCAACCAGACTTCAAAGTAGACTTATAATAACCAATACAGTTTAACTATTTTATTTCCACAGCTTATTTTATATAGGAATTCCAAATAGTATGTACCAAAAAGGAAAAATATTTAACCGTAGTTATTTGTATAGTCATATTTTCTTTTACTCAGTCAGGCAATTGCATTCTTTGACAAACTAATTCCTCTTCTCTTCTTCTAGAATTCAATTACCTTCTAATCTGTATCTCCAGATGATTGTCCAAAAGATAAATATTTTGTACAACAAATGTTTATTCATTCACACAACAAATGTTTTAGTGCCTATAATGTACAATGCACTCAATTTCGTGCCGAGAAAAAATGTATTAGACAGAAATCCTATTTTCAGAGAGATTGCTATCTAGTAGGGTGTGTGGGACTGTGTGTGTGTGTGTGTGTGTGTGTGTGTGTGTGTGTGTGTGTGTGAAGATAGCAGTATAAATCAGTACATATTAGAAACTAAGTGGTGAGTGGTATTCATAATAAACAGTGAAAATTTAAAAAGAAAATGTATTTCCAGCCGAACTTTCAGTTCTAATTTCCCGAGAGTGACAGCATTTATGTTGGTTGTTAATGGGTGAGTAAAACTGAAAGAAGGGCTCGGAGTTAGGATAAGCAAAAGCATTAATAAAGACAAAAAATTTGAAAATTATGGACTGTTTCCATTCGTGAAATACAGAAGTGGGTTATAAAGTCAGAAAGGTAGATTGGGACCACTCTATAAAAGTTAAGAACCTAAGGGTAAGGAATTTGGAATTCATTCATTAGATAGTAAAGGGCAATAAAGATTTCTAAACTGAAGATGAGGACCATGAGGACCACTAATGTGTGAGATAGATCAGAAAGATGACATGCAAGGCAAGGAGACCAGTGAGGTAGATACTGCAATAGTCCAAACCTGGAGGAATGACAGGAGAAGGAACGGACAGAGGAGATAGCTATTTCAGATGAAGAGTGAAGAGAATGTGGCAACTGATTATGGAAAGAATTAGGGGAAGAAAGAGTTAAAAATGTTTCAGATGTCTCAACTAAAGAAATGGTAACATTATTGGTGCCAATCACAGAAATGCAGATGTCTGAAGATTCAAACTTACAACCTAGCCCTTGGTTCTATCCTTGGCACAGTATCCAGCAGAGTACGTGAGTAAATCTCATTGATTTCAAAGGCTTATTAGTCACAGACATATATTCTTTAGTATATTTTTATTGATTTCAGAGAGGGAGGGAGAGGGAGAGAGAGATAAAAATTAATGATGAGAGAGAATCATTGATCAGCTGCCTCCCGCAATCGACCGAGCCCATAACCCAGGCATGTATACTGACCAGGAATCAAACCATGACCTCTTGGTTCATAGGTTGACACTCAACCACTGAGCCACACCGGCCGGGCCATATATATTCTTGGTACTCTGGCATAAAACTTTAGCAGGTGTCCCAAATATATATTGCCTTCAAGGAGCTAACTTTGCATATTTATTACCTCATTATCCTCTCCGTTTAAAAAACAACAAAAAACTCCTGAATTGCCAACTTAGTGGAAAAGCCATGTCCCTGTGCCAAAGTTTAATAATATATATATTAATAATACATAGTCCCCCTAATTCAAAAAGCAAAATAAAACCCTAAAACACGTGTTTTGCTCATATCAAAAAATGCTGTATGTTTTTATTACATGATTTGTTAAGAGATTTCCCCTAACTTATAAAATTTTCTCCACTCAACATCTCTAAAAAGTAGGCAATCTAATTATCACATGAGATTCTCAGTGAATAAATTGTGTATGTTTAACGCAGTTTCTTTTAATTTTTAAAAATACAGAAATCTGCTAGAGCAGTGGTTCTCAACCTTCCTAATGCCGCGACCCTTTAATACAGTTCCTCATGTTGTGGTGACCCCTAATTTCCTTGGTCCAAATTGAACATAATTAAAGCATAGTGATTAATCACAAAAACAATATGTAATTATATATGTGTTTTCTGATGGTCTTAGGCGGCCCCTGTGAAAGGGTCGTTCGACCCCCAAAGGGGTCGCGACCCACAGGTTGAGAACCGCTGTGCTAGCGCTTTTTCATTTTCCAGACAGCATTACAAGTATAAATTCTTACAAATATAAATGTGCTAATGTCAAATTACAAAACCATGTCATGTATTGATTTTAAGACAAACAATTCTGTCCACAACTTTATGCCCATAGAATGAATTATTTCAAGAATATGACATATTTTAAAAGGGCACTTTTTATAGTTAGGAAAAGAAAGTTGTGAGCCATCACATACTAAATGATCAAAAAATAAAGTTTTAGTAATGTAAAATAGTGACCATTTTTAAGTCCTTATGATTATTGGTTATTTTTACATAATGGGGCTAAATTTAGGAAATCAGAAAAAGATGAGATGTCTAATCACTCTAGTAAACAAAGAAACACAAATATCAATTAAGTTATAATTTAAAATGTGCTATACTCAAGCTGGCAAAATGAGCTAAAACTAGTCAAAACCAGGCCTCTATTTAAATTTGGATAACTATTGCCAGATGGTCTCCAAAAATAGTGCCCCACTTTATACTCCTCTCAAAAATGTAATATGTTTTCCCACACATTCCAACACTTTTCATTCACTTTACACTATTATCAAAACATCACTTAACAGCTATTTATTGGGCACATATGAAAGGTGTTAGCGAGACAATGCTAAATGACAACAACAATGCACAGCACAAACAAGACACAGCCTCTGTCCTCAGGAAGCACAATCCGATCAGACACCAAATAATCAATCATACAAATTCTGTAAAGCAGCATCTGTGAAAAAATTAGAAACAGAAACTGCATAGGACCTCTGAAAGCACAGATTGAGGGAGTTAGCCTACCCATGGAGCACTTCGCTGGAAAAGTGATCTAAGGAAGAGGAAAAAAATGAGGGGAAAGAGCAGGAAGTTTTCTTGCCAAGGGAAGCAAATGGTCCTTATAGTGGGAGTAAGTATGGATTCATCTGTACAGATTGATGTAATCTGAGAGGTGAAAGTAGAATTGCTTTGTGGTCTGAACTGGCATTCTATGAATGATGCTAAAATTATTTTATATAAGCCCTGGATACACCTCTATGAGTTGTGTGGTTATATTCTTTGCCATTTTTCAAATGGGACTTGGTCATTTGTGTATTGATTTGTAAGAGCTCTTTTTATATTAAGGAAAATATTACTTTGTCATATGTTGCAAATCCTTTCACTGCTAGTGGTTTATCTTCTGATTATTGTATTTTTTCTGATTATTTAATTTTGAGTTGTTAAATTTATGACTTGTCCTTAAATGTTTATGGATTTCATATCTAGAATAGACGTTCCCTATTAGACTAAAAAAAAAAGAAAGAAAACAGCCAACAAAACAAAATATCTCAATGTACAGAATCATTTTGGTGTGTTCTGATGTAATGTCTAAGGTACAGAATCAAATTCCTGTTACTTTTGTTACTAATTCATTTCCTCCACTAATGATTATAGGTGCAGCTTTTAGTATATACTGCATCTCCACAGCATTTCCTGCTTATAAATGGAATTCTTTTTACTCTTCTATTGACTTGTCTGCATATTCAAGCATAAGCACAAACTGCTTTATGTACTATGAAATGTAGTATCTGATAACATTCACTCTTCTCCCCCCACTGTTTCTTTTCTTTTTTTTTAACAAGGAATTTCTTATGTTGATTTTTACATATGGACTCTATAATCAGTAAGTCTAATAAAAAAAGAAATGAAAATTCTATTTGCATTTTTGGGCAGATCACATTACATTTATATATAGATAATTGTCATTTTATAATATTGACTGTTCCTATTCCAAACCAGGAAATGTCTTTCCATTTATTTAAACCACTTTTATGACTCTCTGTGTAGTTATAAATTCTTCTTTTTATAAGTTTTGTACATTCCTGTGTAAGTATATTCCTAGGTATTTTATCTTTTAAATTTTTATTTTATTTTTTGCTATCTTTAATATACATTTATTATATTTTCTTTCTTAATAGTTTTCAAGTGGCTGTTGTTTATGCATTGGAAAGCAAAAATTTTTATGTAGTTTTGTAACAGGCCAATAAAACATTTTTATTATTATAATAGGTATTTTTTAGATTGCCTTGAGTTTTCCAATTACACAAATAATGCTCATTTTGCCACTCCTTTCTAGTTTTATTTTCATTATAAATATATGAAATATTTTCATAAAAACAAATATGTTATGACGTGTTTATACATACTATACATGTATGTGTCTATGTGTGTGTTATGCAATCTAATATAACTTAAGTATTAAAGGAAACATCACATAAATAAGAAATTTGGACAAGACCAATCCTGAGATCCATGTCAGACTCCTCTATCAGATCTCATTCCTCTGTCTTCTAAAACAGGACTCACAGAAAGTGTGCTGTTTTAGAAATCATTTCAACCCTGAAGTCCTAAAGATAGTCTCAGATGTTTTCTCTTAAAAGTGTTAACTGTGACTTAACACTCTTTATTTTACCTGAGGTTGATTTTTAGGAATGATATGAAGAAGGTATTTAATTTCATTTTTATACATGTGGAAAACCAGGTGCAACATCACATATATCTGATTAGTCAGCTACCTCTACTGGTCTGCAGTGGCACCACGGTTAGCCCTCAGGTTTCCATATATAACACTAACCCTATTCACACTCGGCATTTTATTCTTTTGCTCTAACTCTCTATCTGCATAAATGTCGAAATGTCTTAACCACCATAGTTTCATAATAGTCCTTGATCTCCATAATAGTCCAAGATCCACAGATGATTCTCCTCCCCGTCTTCCTCTGTCTTTGCCTCCATCTTCATCTATTCCTTTTCCAATAATATTTTGGCTATTTGAGGGCAATTTGCATCTATATATAAATTTTGGAAATACTTTGCCAACTTCCATAAGAAAAGCTGCGATGGTATATTTATTGCAATTTCCAGGAACCTCAAGTTTCCAGGAACCTCAAGTCATTTTTTAAGTTTTTTAAAAATATACTTTTATTGATTTTAGAGAGGAAAGGAGAGGGAGAGGGAGGGAGGAGAGGAGAGAGAGAGAGAGAGAGAGAGAGAGAGAGAGAGAGAGAGAGAGAGAGAAACATCAATGAGGTGCCTGTAACGGGGGCTGAGCCTGAAACCTAGGTAGATGCCCTGACCAGGAATCGAACCCATGACCTTTCAGTGTATGGGATCATGCTCAATCAACTGAGCCATACCAGCCAGGGATAATTTAATGCATTTCAATAGGGGAATAGAGTTTCCTATATTTTATTGGATTTATTCCTAAGTACTTTGTGTTTTCTATTTACTAGAGTAAATAATATCCTTTTTTAAAGTGATATTTTGGATTTTTGTTCTGACATTTAATTTTTGTATATTTATCTTCTATCCAATAATCTTACTAAACTTATCAATTAATTCTATACTTTACTTGTACATTCTATCATGTTTTTATGTAGGCAATCATATCATTTGCAAATTAAAATACCTTTGTCTTCCACTCTCATCCTACACTTTTTATTTTTTCTGTCATGCTGTATTTCTTTGGACCCCCAATACATAACAGAAGCAGGTATAGTGAGACCCTTGTTTTTTTCTTAACTTTGTAAAAGCAATTTCTAATATTTCACCATTAAGAATGATGTTCCCCATTAACTTTGGTAAATATATGAGTAAATTTTATTTTATTGGACTTTTTCTGTATCTACTGAGATGGTGTAGTTTTTACCTTTAATCTTTTAGTGTGGGGATTAAGATTTTAAAATAATAAATATGTGACTTTTGTTATCCTGATATAAAAGGCAACGCTGGTCCCTTATATTACCTTTGTTTATTAATACATTGCTATTTTATTTGAAAAGGCCTTCTTGACATTTCTATATCATTTTCAGATAAAAACTGCTGTAATTTTCCTCCTCATAATTGTCCTTTTCTAATTTCTATATTACATTAATACTAGCCTCAAATAATGAGTTGGGGAATGTTCTGTCATTTTCTAGAAAAATTAGATTAATATCAGTATTATTTATCTCTAAACCGATTCCTATGTCTAAATCCGGTGTTTTCTTTGGGAAAGTGCTGATTCAATTTCTTTAATCATAGAGCTTTATGTTCTCAGATTTTCTTATTTAATTTGTTGTTATATTTTCTTCATCCAAAGATATGCTTTTTTAAAACTAATTTGAGAGAAAGAGAGAGAGAGCGAGAGAGAGAGAAAGAAACATTTACATTGATGCGAGAGAGAAACATAGATCAGTTGCCTCCTGTACATGCCCTGACTGGGGATTAATTACTCTTTAGCAACTCAAATGTGACTTCCTATGCAACACTGGCTTAGAGTTAATGTGTTATGTGACAGGGTTACTCAGAGTGTGGTCTGTGCCCTGGCTGCCACTAGGTGAACTCTTTTTTACGGAAATATACCACCTGTATTCTGGCACAGCTCCTTATCACATCACAACCATATTTTGAATAGCAAGGTCATTTACTGAGCAATTACTGAGAAAATAAAATTTAATGGCAAGAACTTCACTACATACACTATGGTAAATTCCAGATTTTAAATGGCTAGAAGGAAAGGAGAGAGAAGAAACTATAAAACAACTGGACAAAAATGTGTTCCCCTAATTTTATAATGAGGAAGCCCTTCTAATTGCAAAAAGCTATAGAAGAAATAATAAAAGAAAATATGGGATTTGACTACTAAAAATATCTATTGGTCAAAAACATTAAAAAAACAAGATTAAATTAACTAAGAGGAAATCTTAAGAATATATTTGATCAAAAAGTATGTCCTTCATATCAAACAAGAAATGCTAAAAAATTAATCTCTATTAACTTCAGTTTCCTCATCTGTAAAAAGACAATAACAATACTTAGCTCAAGATTTTCATGAGATTGGATTAGGTAAGGACACCCAGTATTTAGTGCAATGCCTGCTGATAGCAGGAGACATTATTTTTGCTAGATAGCCTTTAACAACCTAACAAATATATTTTAAGACCTCAAAATTATTGTGTAAATGTGCGGTAAAGAGTTAACTCCACGAGTTTGGGTGGTCCAAAGCCTCCACATTCCAAAGAAAGGTCTGGTCCTTGCTTGGCCCTGCGAGGTAGCCTTTAAGCTTCTGGATATCCTGCCTGGTAGGAGTATCTTTGTTTATGTGGTTAGTTTATACAAGCAATGTCACGTGAGGGGAGGACTTGAGCCAACTTGACCTCTGAGGCGGATGGAGACTGAAGGCCTGCCTTGTGGGTGGTCAGCCAGGCCTACATGACCAAACTCCAGTAAAACCCTAGGTACCAGCTCAGGTTGGCTTCTCCGGTCGGCAATCCTCTGTGCGTTTTCACACATTGTGGTTGGGAGCGTTTAGCGCTGTCTGTGTAAGTGCAGTGGGCAAGGGCAGGCAGAAGCTTGTGCCAGGTGTCTCCCGGACCCTGCCCCGTGCCTTTTTCCTTTGCTGATCTGTATCTACATCTTTTCGCTATAATAAACCATAATTATGAGTTAAACTGATTTGCTGAGTTTTGTGAGTCCTTCAGTAAATCATGGAACCTCAGGGTGATCTTGGGGACCTTCTCCTCCAACACCATAATCCAACTAACTGCAATTAATGTATTAATAACAAATTGTGGCTTAAAATCAAAGGAAAATTTCTTTCTCCAACAAATTGCTGCTCATCAAGATCATATAAAATATATACAATGTAGTGAGTGTGTATATGTATGCACTCAACAAACCCTGTCAAATTCATGAATATTTTAATGTATAAAAAAAGTTTTAGTCCTTATCACAGTAAATTAATGAAGATCTCATTCCTATTTCATAAGTATAAAAACACTCAATACCAAATAAAATATCACATTCTTGAAATTTTGGGTTCCAAGAAAAATTATCACTTCCCAAACCTATTGTTTAAAAAGAAAAATAATTTTGAAAGGGAAACATAAAACATTGGTAAAAATCATTTATTTCTGCCCTAGCCAGTTTGGTTCAGTGCATAGAGCATTGGACCACGGACTGAAATATCTCCAGTTCCATTCCAGTCAAGGGCATGCACCTCAACCCCCTGCCCAAGCCAGGGTGCTTGCGGGAGGCAACCACTCGATGTGTCTTTCTCACATCTCTCCCTCTATCTCTCCCTCCCCATTTCACTTTGTCTAGAAAAATCAACGGAAAATATCCTCAAGTGAGGGTTAACAACCACAAAAATCACTTATTTCTCTTCTGTTGCTATGATTCTAACTTACATTTTTAATATAACTTCATACAAGGTATTTTAAATTGATAAATTCCAAAGAGAAAAATTTGATACATTTTTGCTGACATTATTTAAGATTCCTTTGAAATAGTAAAAGAAGGATTTTTTTGTTTTCTTTGATAACTCAAATTCTTACCCCTTGGTGGCCCATATTGATTTTTCCCATATTGATTTTCCCAGCTATATATGGTGTTGCTCTGGGAATTTCTAGAAATGCAATTCAAGGCAACAAACAATCAATTTAGAAATATTTCATGTGTGATTATAAAGGTATCCTTGAATTGACAAGTTTAAATGGAATCATTCTGCCATTTTAAAATTATGGATGCAGAATTATATGATCCATTTTTCTGATCCATATAGGGAACTAGAGGGGAAGAAATAATAACAAAACAAAAAACAAAAAGGGAAAGAAATTCTAAAAGAAAGAAACCAAGAATTTAACCGTTTTACTTAAGGAATTAACTCTTAATTACACCTCTAATTAAAAGAGCCCTACATTTTTCCCATTTTCTGACTAATGCCATAAGTATTTAGTTATCTTTTTTCTCTTCAAAAATAGATGATAGATAAATGATAGGTAGGTAGGTAGATGATAGATAGATAGATAGATAGATAGATAGATAAATGATAGATAGATAGATAGATAGATAGATAGATAGATAGATAGATAGATGATAGAAGATAGATAAAATTGTTTTTTTCAATATTCAATACTGGCATCTTTCTAAATCAAAAGAGCTCGCCCGGCCGGCATGGATCAGTGGTTGAGCATCCACTTTTGAACCAGGAAACCAGAAGATGGTGGTTTGAGTCCTGGTCAAGGCACATGCCCAAGATGTGGGCTCCATCCCCAGCAGGGGTTGTGTAGCAGGAGGCAGCCAATCAATGATTCTCTCCAATCACTGATGTTTCTATCTCCCTCCTGCTCCCTTCTTCTCTGAAATCAATAAAAATATATTTTAAAAAATAAAACAAAAGAGCTCAATTGATATGTTTGTGTGGGTGTATACACAGGATTCATAGATATAATGATCTAACATCTATGGAAACTTTTCCTATTTGAGAGGATATATATTTTTTTTTTCCTTTTGGAGAGGATATATAATATATATATATTAACATTCTCCTTTCTTTTTTTTCCATTTTTTAAATACTTTTTAAATTAAATTTATTGGGGTGACATCTATAATAATAAAAGTATAATATGCTAATTAGACCAGACGACCTTCCAGACGAAGCCAGGGCTGCGAGGGAAGCCTGGGTCCCGGGTGCCTACCGGCGCCCGGATGGAATCCCAGGTCCCGGATGCCAGAGGGAAGCCAGTGCCAGCAGCCGGGGGAAGGAAGGCCTACTCGTGCATGAATTTCATGCAACTGGCCTCTAGTTGGTTAATAAGATTACACAGGTTTCAAATGTACATTTCTATGATACATGACCTGTATATTGCACTGTGTGCTGACCACCCAAAGTCAAGTCTTCTTCTATCACCATATGTTTGACCCCCTTTGCCCTTTACCCTCCCTGGTGGTCTAGAATTCGGTGCTTTCACCCACATTTTTCTTTCATTGTGCATTATGTCTTACATTGAATTTATGTAGATGAACTCCCTCCTGTTTATTTCTTTATAAAGATACCATTAGTCTCACTGCTATTGTCTCCTAATATCTAGCATCAAGAAAGCACTAGTCTCGCCCAGCCAGTGTGGCTCAGTGGCAGAGGGTCAACCCATGAAACAAGATGTCATGGGTGTAATTCCCGGTCAAAGCACATGCCTGGGTTGCTGGCTCGATCCCTGGGGGGGGGGGGGGGGGGGGGCATTCAGGAGGCAGCCAATCAATCTTTCTCTCTCGTTGATGTTTCTATCTCTCTATCCCTCTCCCTTCCTCGCTCTCTAAAAATCAACAAAAACATATTTTAAAAAAGCACTAATCTCTACTTAAAGACAAATACCCGCTTCCTAGTAAGGAGAACTTTTAGCAATGAAGTAGCTCAACATATATCACATGTCCTGGTCTTAATCCATCAAGCATTACACATACCTTTGGCACATCTCTATTGATTTTGGGTACAGTTCTATAAAAGTCAAGTAAAATAATATTTTACTACCATTTTAGCCATTCCAACCTGAGTTCCTGGTCATAAAGCAATGTTTCTACTACATAAAGTTGAAGTGGCCTTTCCTTAAATCATATCATTTAGTTTTGTGTTTAAGTAGCTGTAGGTTCTTGACCAAGCCTTACATGTTAATAAAGTAACATGTATTGTGGCTGGTTCCTTTAATACATTTAAGATTACAACATCGAGTGAATAAAGTAATTTTACATATCTGTTTTTAAAAAGTAAAATAACTTTTGAAAGTAAACCTACTATTCAGGGTACTTGACAAAATCATTTAACATCTGTGGTATAAAAATGTATTCAGATTGCTTGTATATCAAGCTGTTAATGCATGGCTTAATAGTGAAAATTATAATTATTCAGAAACATGCCTTTAATTTATAAGAATTATATTTATGATTAATTTGCATTTATTGTCTTAAAATTTTTTAATGATAACTTTTTTCTTGCCTTTAAACATTATTCTCAATATTTACATTCTAATGATGCACATGGTTTTTCTTGGTACGATTAAACTAAAATATCTTTAAATTATAAAAACTGTTTTGGAATTAAAATTCTAAATCCTATCATATGTGGGATGCAATACTGAATGAGGTTATTGCACTGCATATTAAAGTCTATCTCCTTTTTTTTTCTTTTCTGAATAATAAACTTGCATTCTAGAGCACTCAACTGAACACTCAAAGCATATCTACACATTTAAATAGTCACATCAAAAATTGATCATCATTGATAATGTCTTGGACTAGGTTATAAGCACACAGGTATATTCAATTTTTGATAATTCACTGAGCTGTATAATTATGTCTTGATTATTTTCCTATACTTCATTTACCTGATTAAAAAGGTGTTTGTTTGTTTTTTAAATCAAACACTGTTATATCCTATATAAGTTGTCTTCTAAGCTTTCTTACATCAATCAAACATAACTTTACTTCATTGTCTATATAGTCCAGGCACATAATGAAAATGAAGTGAGCCGGACATCTGATAGGAGAGTGCTATAGCCTGCGATGAGTAGGAAAGATGGGCCCAGTCTGCGGGGTACAGACGCTACTCAGCTCCAAGGAATGGCTGCCATATGGGACTGTGGGTCTAGTGTTGCCAAGTCTGGAATTTCAATTTTTTTATGTCAAATTTATACTTTTTAATGCTGGCAACTGATTCACTTTTATAAACACCATCAGCCAAACTAAATATGTCTTTGACCAAATAAGCCGCCATAATGATCACCTACCTCCCTGAGAAGGACCTCACTAAATCTGAGTCCAATTAAAATACTTTTCATTTGTACTGCTGATGCTGTGACCGTGTAGGAAAGCCAACAATCAACTTTCAGTCTGTATACTGAATATACTGCCTGTAAATATGTGCATAGACCTCATGACACAGATGTTATCCCCCTTTTACTGATGAGTGATTTAGGGCCCAAAAGTAGCAAACAGATAACAAAGAAATTCACAATAGTATGGCCTGCGTTAGATGACTTGAGTTCAAATCCTTCCTCCAACACTTACTGTTTTTATGACTTTGAAAAGGTAAATTAACTTCCCTAGAGCACACAGAAATGTGCCTGGCACATAGTCAGTGCTATATAAGTGTTCCTATTAATAATTCTTTATTGCTATTACTAATATTATCTGTAAAATGAGATGCTTTCTTTTTATTCGTTTTAAATGAACTAATTGATGTCAAATGCTTAGATTCTGTCTGAGACATAGTTAATGTTGTTACATGTTAATTATGTATCCAGTTTAATTCTCTTTCAAATACATTATCCCTAAACCATGAAGATTAATTCCTTTACTCTGTGTCGGGCAATAATAAATATTGGTACCATTATAAACTAAAAATATTTAAACTTGTTCAAAGTGTTTTACTTAGACTTTTAAATAATACACAGCTTTGTAGTGCCATGATTATTGCAATGTTTATTTCATTTGAAAATGTGTAGTGAAACCAATCATATGCCATGTAATTACTGTCCTGATGCGCATTTTAATAATGTAATAAAATGTTATTCAACCTATCAGGAATGGTTACAATATTCAAAAGACACTTTCTAAATTTAGAAGGTCTTCTCCACCTCTTCTTGTTTCCGATTTTTTAAAAGCTTGAGCCCAAAGAAAAAAATATATATATGCTCCCTGGCCAGGTGGCTCAATTTCCCATCAGAGCACATACCCAGGTTGTGGGTTAAATACCCAGTTGGTGCATACAGGAAGCAACCGATTGGTGTATCACTCTCACATCAATGTTTCTCTCTCTACCTTCCTCGCTCTCTCAAATCAATAAAAACGTATCCTCAGGTGAGGATTAAAAAAACAAAGAAAAATGTATGCAAGTAACTCAATAACTCAAATTGTAAAGTTCTGCTACCATAGCCAGAATTTTTACTTACTTGTGACCCATTTCATGAGCAATTGTAAATGCAAGATTTAGACCATTGTCTTCAGCAATAATACATTTCCTCTTTTCACTACACATTCCACTCAAATAAGCTATACCTAGAAAACACAAACATTAATGATATTTCAGAATTAAAATGCAAATACTTATGCTAGGTACTAATAGAAGAAACAAAAAGTGAAGAAACAAAAAAATGTCAACATTAAAATATAATATCTAGCCTTTATAAGTGGAATTTTAGGAGGAAATGCATATGTATAAGTCACTCATAAACTGATGATTTAATCAATTATCCAATTCTCAAAAGGCATACTATAAAAATACATTTATAATGACCACTTTTCATTGTAATTTAAGATAAACGAACAGTTGCAACTTAGAAATGTAAACAAAAAAACAACGGTTATGTTAAATATTTTTCAATTCTTGTGAAGAACCTAGTCTCAAAGAAATATCCTAAAATAAAATAAACTACATATAGGATATTCTTGTACTTACATTTATATTTTGAGTTAATACATTTTGAAATTTAATATTGTGGAATACCATTTTAATTAATATGACAAAAACTATCTGTGGCCCTAGCCGGTTTGGCTCAGTGGATAGAGCGTCAGCCTGGGGACTGAAGGGTCCTGGGTTCCACTCAGGTCAAGGTCACATGCCCGAGTTGCAGGCTCGATCACCAGCAGGGGGCATGCAGGAGGCAGCCAATCAATGATTCTATCTCATCATTGATGTTTCTCTCTCTCTCTCTCTCTCTCTCTCTCTCCCTTCCTCTCTGAAATCAATAAAAATATATATTTTTTAAAAACTATCTGTGATATTTGGAAAATTTATAATGTTTCCTCAAAAATTTCTTGGCTAATAAGATGATCCAACTGAAGAGTGTATAATACTGAAATATAATTTAAGATAAAACCTCTGGCAAGATATTTGATCTTTTGGTTTAAATTATCAGTAAAGATGATAATATCTGAAATCATAACTCTTTTTCAAAGATGTATGTGCTATTTTACCAACACAGATATATCCCTGAATAAATATCGTTTAACACAAGGGACTGAAATATTCTAAATGTAAATTTTACTACATTGTCACAAAATTATTTAACAAAAATTATTAAAATAATATCTAGCTTTATTGAATTCACTGTATATTCTCTAATTCTCATATCCTTATAAAACACATTTAATCTTATTATAAAATTATAAAGGCCTGAACAGGCAAAATGATTTCCTAAATATCACATGACTACTAAATATGTTAGAATGAGTGTTTGAACCCAACTTTGATTTAATCTATCAGTCAACATGTATTTTGCTTCTGATAACAATCTAGAGCAGAGTTGCCTCTAGTTAAAGATGGTTAGCTGGCTGCTTGTGAGTTTTCTCCTCCTTGCAGAAACTTAAAATATAATGGTAAGAAATAATTAAATTTAAATAAAAGAATAAATCAACTTGCCCATTTTGGGGGGAAAAAATAGAAAACTCATGGACGAATATGAATAGATTTAGTGAAGCCACAGCCAAATGGCAGGAGAGAAGGAGTTTATGAGGAGGTAGAACTCCACAGAGGCTCACAGAGGCTCAAGATCTGAGGCACACAGGTTTGAGGAGAGGCACTGCTGGAGGGTTGAAAATGGAGATTAAATAAAAATATATTTAAAATCTTCTACTACTCATTCAAAACCTTCATACAGAATGTGAAGGCCTGGTATTCACTAGCCTATCAGGAAAATGAGATATATTCTTTAAATGAGATATAGTATAAACATATTATTTTAAAAATATAACTACACAAACAACTGAGATTAAATATACATATAGATGTGTTTTTTCTCTAAATATTTACAAGTAAAAATAGATTTTATAGAAATTTTAAATCTACAAATAGATTAAGTTACTTCCTTATGAATGTATAGGTGGATGGATGGATAATGGATAAATGGACAGATGATAAGCCCTACTAGTTCATTTTGCTTATTTAAGGCAATTAAAGGTACTCCAGAGTTAAATCAAGATAAAGTAAGAAGGAAAGATGGAGGTAGTGTTAAATGGGGAGGGGTTGGGGAAGTGAGAAGAGAAGGAAGAGAAAAACATATTCTTTATTTAATTCCATTAAACAACAAATGAAATAAAAGCCTTTAAAAATTCTTAAACATAATGTGAATTTTAAGAGAGCTAAGTCATGTACTTATTGATACAACAAAAAGTGGAAAATGAAGATTTAGGAACTAATTGAACTTGTGTCATAAGTGAAGAAAAGAAGAAAGAAAGGAGGGAGGGAGAAAAGGAAGGTAAAAATAAAGTATCTCCTTATCAATAGAATATTAAAATTCCTATGAGCTTTAAAAAATTTTTTAAAGATGTAGTTTGAGCTTAAAATTCCTACAGACGTACTAAATTAAGCTAAACTGTAATTAGCATGCCAATAACCACAATTTGGTACAAAATTTCCCTTAGGATGCTTATATATTTCACCACAACTAAATATCATCACCATATCCTATATAATAAAAGCTTAATATGCCAAGTGTCCAACCATTCTACCGTTCAACCGGTCGCTATGACATGCACTGACCACCAGGGGACAGATGCTTCAACCGGTAGGTTAGCTTGCTGCTGGGGTCCAGCTGATCGGGACTGGGCAAGATGGGCCAGACACACCCTGGAGCCCTCCTATGGTCCCTCCCCGGCCTCAATAGTGCACCAGTGGGGTCCCTCAGCCTGGCCTGCACCCTCTCACAATCAGGACCCCTCAAGGGATGTCGGGGGGCCAGTTTCGGTCCGATCCCCACAGGCCAAGCTGAGGGACCCCACTAGAACACGAATCTGTGCACCAGGCCTCTAGTGCAGTATAAAGTACACACACACACACACACACACACACACACACACACAATATTTTTCTGTAATTTTACTACATTGGCTAGGATTTCCAACATACTGGTAAAATATATCTATGATATTGAGCTCCTTGTTTTTCCTGCTGACTTAAATACAAATGTTTACAGTTTCACAATAGAGTATGATTGCTGTAGGACTTTCTTAGATATAGCTTGTTAAGAAAATTACTTTATGATATTCTTGTATGTCTCAGTGAAAAACAGGGGACATTGTCTGATGCATGGGTCAAAAGTGGATGGGAGTTGAATAGTATTTTTTGGAAAAGAAACAAAAGCTTAGCATAACAACTGAGAGAAATGGGAAAGACAGCTGATTAAGTGCTAGTGGAAAACTTAATGTAAATTGATGAGAAAAAAGATGATTCAGCTGGTAGTGAAGGGCATGAGCCTAGAGAGTAACACTAATATATCCAGTTGTGAATATCCAACCTATTGGCTGAAACAGAGAAGAGTAATATTTGGATTAAATTTGCATTGAGGTTTTGTAGATCAGTTGTAAAGGAAGAATCAAAGGATGTAAGAGTTGGCAGTAAAACTGAACGGGGAAAAAGGAATAGAACTTGTATGCCCTATGCTAGATAAGTTAAGAAGTAAGGTCAAATGGAGCCTGATGATTTGGAGAATAGAATCCCGTTGTCAGGAGAATGAATACATCAATGAACACTGAAAAAGAACAGACACTTTCCAAAAAAGTATTGAAGATTGCGATAAGAGGGTGGGATTTAGAGGTTGAGGATTTCAGAGGTGAAGTTTCATGACATAATTAGGTATTGCCACGAGAGTAAAGAAGGGTAGAAGTAGAGATCATCAATATTGGGGTCAAAGAGTTATTAAGTAGTGTTGAGTGGACTGATTACATGAACATGATCACAATGAACTCAGGAAGGTGGAAACGGTGGCCAGCATCCATAGGACAGGGGCGAGAATCAGTGAGATTAATCTCAGTGACAGTGAGGGATAAGATTACAAAACTCAACAGCTTCTGCTTCACATGAAGAGCTTTCATCTGCGGACAGGAGAGATTTTGTAGGAGTAGGAAGCAAGAAGAATGGAAGACGAATGCAACAGATTTACAACTTTGGTATCTGCCTGGCATTAGCCTGTGATAAAGGAGAAGAGAAAGAATGCACAGTGACCTCTCTGGGGGCCCTAGATTCCTCAACAGGTTATGGAAGTCAGTGACTATTGTGTGGCCATGTAAAATATTATGCTGATAAAGGTTATAATTTATAATATGTAAGATATATATTTATACTATAAAACGTGAATTTATATAAAATAATAAATTCAAAAATGATGAGTACATATTGACATAGGAGTATGATTACAACTATGTATTAAAAACTATACCATCACATTTTAAGAGAACAAAAAGATTACAAAAATATGCTAACTAGCTAATAGAAATTATATTAGGTGGAGAGATTATAGGTAATTTTCCTCCTCTTTACCCATTTTTCACATTTATGTAAATATCTATAAATAGTTTATTAATGACAAAATTAAAGATATAAATGTGACAGTATGTCGATGAAATGTGAATACTAATAAAATCTCTTAGAGACCAGGGTGTAATTTAACAATCAAAAATGACCCTCTACCGTTATTCTTCTTTTATGGGACTGTTAAGTCTGAATCTTTAAGACTCTGATAAATTTTAACTTCATTGTTCTTACATTTGGCATACCAAGACTTTCTTTGACTTCAAAATTATGGAGAATGAGTGTAACCATGACTAATTTAAATGACTTGCATTATTCTGTTTAAAAGCCCATGCTTTTCAGTCCCTTTCCAAAACCCACATGTTTCCTATTATAATAAAGGGTAGAGGTTAGAAGAAGAAAGGATTCAATATAGCTGTTATTTAAAGATAGATGTAATACAGACCCTTTTTAAATATAAAAAAAACCTGGAAATATACAGGAAATCAAAATAGCCTTGAATTTCTCACCTAAAAATTAATCAAGTCATGCAGGAGTGTACAAGATCTCTCATTTGAAAACTAGTGCACTATCCTAGGACATGCTATGATATGCCTGATCACGATGATCAAACCCCTAAAACCATGCAGGGTGCATGTTACAATAATGGACTAATTGGGAAATCAGAGTTTTTATGTGATCAGATGGATGTATCCTAACGAAAGTCAGTCAGTCATCCAGGTCCAGAACTGTTGCTTTTAACCACTAGCTAGACTACTTGAGTTTAAAATCCTTGCTCTCCTAGCACAGTCCTAGGTAAGTTATTTACTAGTATCCTATGACTGCACAGTATGAGTTATTTATCTCTGAGTTCTACTATTACTTGAGACCTAACGGAACAAGTAATGTAATAGGGGACAGGTGCCGAAGGTACAAAGATGAATACATGCTAATCATGTCTTCAGAAGCATGAGCCAAAACAGTACTCATTCTAAACTGTGATCAAGACATACAGATGCACATAGGATATTATGGGAGAATAAAAAGAGACATCTGATATAGAAAAATCGAAGTGCTTTTATAAAAGAGAACAGGCCCAGACACTGTGGCTCAACGTTGACCTAAGAACCAGGAGGTCCAGGTTCAATTCTCGGTCAGAGCACATGCATGGGTTGCAGGCTTGCTTCCCAGGGTGAGGCATGCAGGAGGCAGCCAATCAATTATTCTCTCTCATCATTGATGTTTCTATCTCTCGCTCCCTCTCCTTTCCTCTCTGAAATCAATAAAAATATATTCTAAAAAAGAAAGAAAACAGCTTGTTGTTATCACAGAATGGGCAGAGAACAGCCAGGGAAAGGCAGTGGAAACTGGGGGTGTGGGTGATTTCTGAACAATAGACTGAACAGGAAAAAGGGTGAGGAGATGCTTAAGAGAGTTGATGTCACCCAGAGAGGAGTAGCTTAGGTTCTTCAAAGGTGCAAGCCACGTAATGCATCTCTGCATCAACACTGTATTTAGCACATTCTCGATTAAGAGTGTGTTAAAGGAATTACATAGATTAAATCTTCTGAAACAAAGATTAATGTAAGATGTGATTCAATGCAGGACCTTTAAATGGCAATTTTGAAGAATTTCATCCACTAATTTGAAAAAATATATAGAATTATTAATGATGGTGCCCAGACAATATGAAAACCATTTACATGATTACATTCAATTTGGATTTTAAACATATTTTAAAATAACTTGCCTCACTAGTTTGTTAATTATCTGTCTCTGTTCCATTAAAATACAAGATGATGATCTAGTAATATAAAAGTACAATTATACAAGTTATGAGTTTACTATCATGTAGTTATATATTTTAAAAACAGGCTTCCAGTTTCTTCTAAATGTTTGACAAATCTATAACATTCTTAACAGTACAGTCTCTATGAATATTAAGAGAAATGTGACTTCTAACAAAAAGAAACATTAGTTTAATAAACAGTACAGTGAATTTCTGTAGTCAAATAGTGCAGAATATTTTATACACATTAAAATGTTATTTATGTGTTCCTTCATCATGGTGGACTGAGCATCCTTTTGTGTAATATACAAAAATTTTAATGCATAGTAACATTGAAGAAAAAGAATTCCCAAGTATAAAAATAAAGCTTAAGACTCAAAATATGGAGTCTTAAGATCATGAGTGACTGATGTCACAACCTGGGTGTCAGATAAGATACCAGTCTTATTAAATAACGGGTGTGTTTCAAAATATCTGCAGGGATGGGTATTAGTGAGTAAGGAAATGAGATCCATACACAAATACTAAGCCATGACTATAATGTACAACTTGATCATACACTGGAGAAAACGTTGGTAGTTCAGTAAAAAACAAATGAAATATCACAATTATGACATACTATATCATCCCAGCAAACAGAATATTCACCCTGAAGATGAGCCACAAATAAAAATTACAAACCAAGTGAAGAAAGTGGTCCACGGTGCGAGGAAAGCCACTGACATAAACACTAGAGAAAAATTATAATGAAATAAAGACATTTTAACATAAAAATAGGGAACTTCAAATCCACATTCACTGTGTCACCACAATCCAAATGCATCTTTTTGTAAATTGGAGAAAGAAACCCTTCTTCATGATATCAAAATACTGGTATAAAGAAATGTGAAAGAAATTTCTTCAAGCAGAAGGAAAAATCCCAGACTAAAACATGGAGATGAAGGAGGAGATAAGAACACCAAACAGGGTAAGTAAATGGGTAACTATAAACAAATATTGAATATATAAAACACTAATTCCAATGTCTTAAAATTTAAAATATAGTCAACTAAAATACATGTGACCATTTACTGTGGGGGATAAATCGAGTTCAAGAGTTCACAAGTTCTAGTAATACCAGGAGAGTGGTGAAGGATAAAAGTCATAACATCCTATATAATAAAAGGCTAATATGCAAATAGACCAAACGGCAGAACAACCGAACAACCGGTCACTATGACGTGCGCTGACCACCGGGGGGCATGCGCGGAACATGGCGGGCGCCGGCTGCCGCGGGATGGTGGAGCAGGAGAGCGAGGGCGCCAGACCAAGTCAGGGCACTGGCACTGCCATCAGGGTGAGCCTCTGGTAGTTACTGAAAATTCTTTGCTCCCACGTGCCACGGTCCCACCCGGTGGTCGCACCTGCTGCCAGTGGCAGCCCCACTTGCACCCGCTGCTGGCACCAGAGCTGCCACTCGTACCCACTGCCAGCGCCGGACCCATTCGCACCTGCAGCTGGTGCTGGAGCTGCCACTTGTGCCGGTCCCGATCACTCGGCGCCATCAGCAGGTGCAAGCAGCAGCTGCCAGCCCTGAATGTCCCTGAAGGCTTTTCCACCTCCCCCTGCTCCTGAGGGACAATCAGGGCAGCAGCCACCGCTCGCACCCGCTGATGGAACCAGTCCCACTTGCACCCGCTGCTGGCGCCGGCCCCAATAGCCCTGTGCCATCAGTGGGTGCAAGCAGGGCCAGCAGGAGCAGGGCTGCTGACAGACAGGGGACTGGGGGCCATGGCGGGAGGGGCCGGGTGGAGGCACAGAGGATGGGCCGAGACCCGCCCCGGCGCCCACTGCGGCCTCGCAGCCCACAGTTCTTTTCAAGGTGCACAAATTTGTGCACTGGGCCCTTGTGTAATATAATTGCAAAAGAACAGTAACATAACACTTAACCAACAACCATTTAGAAAGAAAGTGGCATACAAATATTGGATTTATCTATTTAAAAATGCAAGAAAGGAGAAAAACATGAGATAATGTCAAATAAGAAACAGCATTTCATACCAAAACTTTCATTAAATAAAAAAGACTGCTAAATCAGAACTAAGATTATAGAACTGGATTTTAAAAAAAAACACATAAACCCCAACTCTATTCTGCTTAGAAGAAACAACACTAAGTATAAGGACATAGAGAAATAATAGGAAAAGAATAGAAAAATATATAATATTCAAATATTAACCAAAACAGAGCAAGGGTGACAATATATTGCAAATACATAAAACTAGACAAATTGAATTTAAGCCACAGCATAAAGAGAGGTAAAGAGGAATATTTTTGTGATAAAGGGGTCACTCCAACAAGATATCACAATTCTACATCTGTATTTGCACATTAACTAAGCCTAAAAATATATAAAGCAAAAATAAATAGAATTAAGAAGAAAAATAGACAAATCCAGAATTGAACCTAAAGGCTTTAACATGTCTCTTTTAATGCCTGATAGAATAACCATAAAAATTTCACTAAGGACCTAAAGATCTGAACAAAAAAATAGCAACTATGTCTTACCTGACATACTAGAATATTTCACCCAACAACAAAATTTATGTTTTTATTAAGATAAAATTAATTTATAACATTATATACATTTCAGGTGTACTTTATAATTTGACATACGTGTGTGTACACTACAACATGATCACCACCAAAAGTCTAGTTGTTATCCATCACCATACAATTGATCCCTTCACCCATTTAGCTCTTCTCCCAACTGCCTTATGTTCTGGTAACCACCAATCTGTTCTCTGTATCTATGAGTTTGTTGTTCTTTTGCTTGTTTCTTTGTTTGTTTTTCTGGATTCCACAGATGAGTGAAATCACTGTCTTCCTATGTCTGACTTATTTCGCTTACCATAAGACTCTCAGGGTCTATCCAATCTGTCACAAATGGCAAGATATCATTTTTTTTATGGCTGAGTTGTATTCCTGCGTGTGTGTGTGTGTGTGTGTGTGTGTGTGTGTGTGTGTGTGTGTGTGTGATGTCTTCTTTATCCATTCATCTATCTATGGACACTTAGGTTGCTTCAATGACTACTATAAATAACGATGTAATGAATATGACTGTACATATATATTTTTGAACTAGTGTTCTTTCGATAAATTCCCAGAAGAGGAATGGCTGGATCATATTGTAATTCCATTCATAAATTTTTGAGAATTCTCCATACTGTTTTCTTTTTATTGTACTATATAATACACTTATAAAAACTGACCATATACTGAGAAGTGGAAAAAAAAATAAATTTCAAAAGTGAAAATCATCCAAAGTATGTTCACAGGCCACAAAGGAAATAATTAAGAAATCAAGAACTAAAAAGATAACTAGAGAAACCCAAACTGCCTAGACTTGGGATGATATTCATCCACAAGTAAAAGAAGGAATTATAATGGGAATTAGAAAGTACTTAAACATGATCATAATAAAAATAGAACACATCAAATGTGGGCCGAAACAACAGTACTTACAAAAATTCACAGCATCTATTAGAAAATACAAAAAGACTGAGAATCAATGGTTAAACTTCCTTCCAGGAGCTAGGAAAAGAAGAGAGAGTCAAAGCTTAAGAAAATAGAAGAAAGGAATAGTAAAGAGGAAAAATAAACGAATAAAATAAATGTGAAAGGAAATTGGCAAAAGCTCATTATTCCCTAGTAAACTGATGAAAAATAAGAGACAAACACAAACTACCAGCTTATTGGATGGTTTTAGAAATTAAACTCTCAAATCCTTGGAGAGTTCAAATTAAGCCAGCCTCCAATGTACATTATTGTGGTTTTGATATATCATGAATACATTAACACTACATACCATTTGAAATTTAGATACCATTGTATGTCAAGTTCAGGGACAACTATGAATATCTGGATGTTCTTACATGTCAACTACTAATATTCAAAATATTATATTTGACATAATGTATTAAATAAAATGTTTACTTAGGGACAAGTGATTTCAACTCTAGATGCATTTTTAAGATTCCAGTTTTTGAGGTCTATATGCAGAGGTAGTTCATAATAAATTTGTTAAAAATTTCTCCGAAAGAATGAGACACTTTCTAAAATCCTGATTGGAATTCAATAACAATTTTTCATGATCTGCTTTCTATATTAAGTGTAAAAAAGGCAAAATGCAAGGAAAATTTTAAGAATCGATGCTCTTGTGTCAAATATTCTAGGGTTTGAGTCCCAGGCTCAATTTTTAGCTTTGTGACCATAGAAAAATTAGTTCTGGTTTCTAAGCCACAGTTTTGCCAACAGTAAAATTGGAAATGATTTGTCCTTGGAATACTAATTTAGATAACATATGCAAGTACATGTTGACATGTCTGAAACATGGTAGCCACTACATGTTAAATTTAACTTTCTTATTTGTAAAATGAGGTAACCATCCCTTATGACAAAATTCTTCAAGGGTTAAGGGAGGTGACGTATTTAAAAGTCTTATTGTTCACTGACAACATTGTGTGTGTGGTGAACACAGAGCTAGACTTCCAGACGCTTATAATAACAACTCTCAAAACTGTAAGGAAGACCTCAGGGAGTTCTCTAATTTAAGAAGGTTTTTGTTTCGCAAGGATATGCTCTGCACTTTTTAATATTCATATGGTGTTTAATAGCACCTTTAACACTTTTCTAATATAAAGAAAATTCTATAATTAAAATCAATATTTAACAATAAAAGATCTTAAGAAAAGAAATATCTTGAGAACAACCACTTTTCATAGTAATTCCTTAAGAATTATGTTTCCAAGTCCTGTCCCTGCAACTTGTCTTGCCAAAATAGAAACATAAAGTGTCTGGTGTATGTTCTGGCCAGTGCCTACCAAGATACACACCAGCAGCCAAGAATTAAACCAGATAAATTTGAACTTGCTTTTATTGTAAACCATAGGAAAGATGTTATTTTCTAATCAGGAACTCATTTCTATTCGGAAATACACAGTTTATTTCCGAATCTGGGATGTTCAGTCACTGTGATTGAGTACGTCCTCAATCACTGTGTTGAGTACACAGAGCATCGAGCATGATCGTTGACCACAAAGAGATTAGAAAGGGAGTGAGTGAAGGAAGGCAAGTTATAAGGAAAGTACACTGAAGTCCGCCAAGTTCAAGCATGGTAGAGTGACAATGTAGGAAGTCCAAAGGTGGAGTTTAATCAAGGTTCTGAAGAACGGGTAGATAGAATATAAACAAGGATAAAGGGGAAAGGGGACAACAAAGAAATAGCCTTCCATTTGGAAATTCTAAAACAAAAGAGTGAACAGCCTTGCCTGGTTCCAGTCTGAATGGGAAAACATTCATTCTTTCACTGTTACATATGATGTAAATCTTTCCTTTTTTGTAGCCACTCTTTATCAGATTAAAAGGCCGTTCCCTTATTCTTACGTTCCTGAGAGTTCTTATTGTGACTGGATGTTGAATTTTGTCACATGCTCTTTTTGCAGCAGTTGACATAATCACGTCTCTCTTATTTAGACTTTAAATATGTTTAATTACACAGACTGATTTTTAAATATTGACACAAGCCCCATCATATATATATATATATATATATATATATATATATATATATATGGATAATATGCAAATTGACCGGACAGCAGAACAACCGGTCAGCTATGATGCGCACTGACCACCAGGGGAGAGATGCTCACCACAGGAGCTGCCCCCAGCTCGCAGGCCCCGATTGGACAATCAGGGCCTGCCAGCCAACCTTTCAGTCCCTCCTCACAGCCGGCAGGCTCTAATCGCCCAATGGGGAACGGGGAACCGGGGGAGGGGGGGTGGCAGCAGATGCAGGCAGTGCCAGGACCCCGATTACCCTACCAGTCACCACACACAGAGGGCGACTGGTGGTGGTGGTGGTGGTGGGAGGCAGGGCCGACGAGTGGGCGGGAACAGCCAACCTCTCAGTCCCTCCCCCTGGCTGGCAGGCTCCAATCGCATGATGGGGGACAGGGACAGGGAACCGGGTTGGGTGGCGGCAGACACGGGTGGCAGTGGGGCCCCAACCACCCCGCCAGACGCCCCACACACAGGGTGACTGGCGGTGGCTGCGGGGGGTGGGGCCGGCTGCAGGCAGCTGGGGAAGATCAGCCCTGACTGCAGGCCAGGCCTAAGGACCCTACCCATGCACAAATTTCATGCACCGGACTGTTAATATTCTTATATCTTGGTTCAATTTGCTAATAATGTATGTTCATTAGGAACATTTGACTGGAGTTTGTTTGTTTTTTCCCCCCTTGTACTTCTTGGTTTGGTTTTAATATTAGGGTAATGCTGGCCTCATAAAATGAGTCCAATTTAAAATTTTACCAACATTTTCAAAAAATCGGGTTTGCTTCCATTGATTTTCACTATTGTTTTTCTGTTTCCACTTCATTCGATTTCTTTTTTTTTTAATCTTTATTGTTCAGATTATTACATTTGTTCCTCTTTTTTCCCCCCATAACTCCCCTCCTCTCAGTTCCCGCCCCACCCTCCGCCCTCACTCCCCACCCACTGTCCTCATCCATAGGTGCACGATTTTTGTCCAGTCTCTTCCCGAATCTACCACACCCCTTTCCCCCCCAAGAATAGTCAGTCCATTCCCTTTCTATGTTCCTGATTCTATTATAATCACCAGTTCATTCTGTTCATCAGATTATTTATTCACTTGATTCTTAGATTCACTTGTTGATAGATGCATATTTGTTGTTCATAATTTGTATCTTTACCTTTTTCTTCCTCTTCCTCTTCTTAAAGGATACCTTTCAGCATTTCATATAATCCTGCTTTGGTGGTGATGAACTCCTTTAGCTTTTCCTTATCTGTGAAGCTCTTTATCTGACCTTCAATTCTGAATGATAGCTTTGCTGGATAAAGTAATCGTGGTTGTAGGTTCTTGGCATTCATCACTTTGAATATTTCTTGCCATTCCCTTCTGGCCTGCAAAGTTTCTGTTGAGAAATCAGCTGACAGTCGTATGGGTATTCCCTTGTAGGTAACTGAGTTTCTTTCTCTTGCTGCTTTTAAGATTCTCTCTATGTCTTTTGCTCTTGGCATTTTAATTATGATGTGTCTTGGTGTGGTCCTCTTTGGATTCCTTTTGTTTGGGGTTCTCCGTGCTTCTTGGACCTGTAAGTCCATTTCTTTCACCAGGTGGGGGAAGTTTTCTGTCATTATTTCTTCAAATAGGTTTTCAATATCTTGGTCTCTCTCATCTTCTGGCACCCCTATAATTCTGATGTTGGTGCGCTTGAAGCTGTCCCAGAGGCTCCTTACACTATTCTCGCATTTTTGGATTCTTTTTTCATTTTGCTTTTCCCATTGGGTGTTTTTTGCTTCCTCGCATTTCAAATCATTGACTTGATTCTTGCGCTCCTCTGGTCTGCTGTCGGGAGTCTGTATAATATTCGTTATTTCAGTCCGTGTATGCTTAATTTCTAGTTGGTTCCCCAATATAACATCGAGGGTCTCATTAGATTTCTTGAGGATCTCACAACATTTATCGGCGGTCTCACCAGTCTTTTCGAGGGCCTTACTAAGTTTATCGGCAGCTTCTAGACAGTTCTCAAGAGACCTTAAAAGTGTGGTTCTGAACTCAATATCCTCCATTGACAGTTTTGTCCTGTTTCTTTGTCTCCGCATTTTTTATGCTTTCTTGGTACACCCCCTAGTGGTCTTTGTGTGCAGTCTTGTTGCCTTTAAGCCTTGATTGATGTCGGCAATACCGGGGGTGATTTGACCTCCAGGCTAACTGGCTATGAGAGTCCGCTGTGTCTGCAGTGGGAGGGCTTCTGTGCTGGATCTCTAAGGCGGTGCTAATCTAGCGTTTGCCTGAGGCTATCTGGCAAATGGTTCTGCGCAGGGCTTGGGCGGGGCGGGTCCCCAGGGATCTACAGGGAGGGCCGGAGCGAGCAGTTATGGCTGCTCTCAGTTCCTTCCCCAGGGGCTCTGCCTCTCAGAGTCCCAGCAATGGCTGCAAACCTCGGAGAGAAAGCTGCCTTCGAGTTCCAACCGAAGCCAGACAGTCCCGCTTCTCCCGTTTGAGTCTTGCTCCCCAGAGACTCGCCCGGATCTGGAGCTCAGAGTCTGAAACTCCCTCCCGATTGAAAACAACAACCGCGCCCTCCGCCACCAGCCCGCTCCGCGCGCGCACTCCGCACCTGAGTATTTCACTTCAGCACTGCGCCTCCTCTGAGTCTGGGTATGATATTCTCTTTCCTCCTAGTTGTAGAATTTCCACTCAGCCAGCCTTCCTGTGGTTTTGGATGATGTCCGTTCTGTCCTTTAGTTATATCTCTGAAGTGGTTGTTCGAGGCAGCGATCTCCTGCGTTAACCTACGCCGCCATCTTGGTTTCTCTTCATTCGATTTCTTAACTTCATTATTCCCTTCCTTCTGTTTAATATGAGCATGTTTGTTAGTTTTGCTTTCATCTCCTTTTCAGTTTATTTGGGTAGAAACATAGAGTATCGACTTCATACCTTTCCTCTTTTTAATAAAAACATTTAGTCCTACAAATTTTCCTCTCAGCATTGCTTTATCTGCAGCCCATAATTTATATGTTGCCTTTTCTCTCTCTTTTTTTTTAGTTCAAATCATTTCTAATTTTCCTTGAGACTTCCTCATTGACCTAAAAATTATTTAGAAATATGTTATTTTCAAATATTTTGGAGAATATTTTCTTATCATTCAATAATTGACTTCTAGTCTAATTCCATCTGTTCAAGGACATAAATTATATGATTTCAATTATTTTAAATTTGTAAAAGTTTGTTTTATAAGCTGTAAAATGTTCTCTCTTGGAAAATTTCCATGTTGCTTAAAAAGCCTGCAGATTTTATTATTTGGGGTAGAGCAGTGTATAAATGTTAATAGTGTTATTAATTTTTAAAATTGTATTGATTTTTAGAGAGAGAGTGGAGGGAAAGGGAGATAGAAACATTGACGTGAGAGCAAAACATTGATCGGATGCCTCCTGCATGCTCCCTACTGGGGATCAAGCCAACAACCCAAGCATGTCCCCTGATCAGGAATTGAACCGGCAACCTTTCAGAGCATGGAATGATGCCCAACCAACTGAGCCTCACACAGCAGGGCTATACAATTCTTATATGCTTGCAGATTTTGTTGACCAATTCTGTCAATTACTGAAAGAGGAGTATTGACATCTTCCAAATATAATTGTGCATTTGTCCATTTTTTTCTTTTAGTTCTGTCAGTTCTTGTTTCATGAATTTTAAAACACTATTATTAGGTGCTGAAACATTTAAGATCATTATATCTTCTTAGTAAATTTACCTATTTATTAGTACTAGTATATAATTTCCCATTTAGTACTTGGCAATTTTCTTTGCTCTGAAATCAAAATAGTCTGATATTAACATAGCCATTTGAGTGTTTTTAATTTTTATGAGTTTTTTCATGGCATGTATTTTTCATATCTTTACTCTTAACCTACCTATTATTGTGAAAGTGAGTTTCTTGCAGACAGCAAAGACTTGTGTCTTTGCCTTTTTAATCCATTCAGGTCCCTCTCTTTCTTCTAATGGTGCATGTTAGGCCACTACTATTTAATGTAATTATTGGTATGTTGGGGTTTTGGTCGACCATTCTGTTCTTCGTCTGTACCCCATTTCCCTTTCTTCTGTTTCCCCTTCCCTTCTTTTTTGTTCTTTTGGACAAAAACATTTAAAAAGAGAAAAGGGCTCAAATTTTTTAGTATTACATTTTATTTAGTATGTTGTTAACTATACCTTTCTATGTACTTGTTTAGTGGTTGCTTACAATAGATTTTACATTATACCTCTTCAACTTTCAAAGTATACTTAGAATCAATATTTTTCCAATTCAAGTGAAATGCATAAAATTTAACCCCATCAGATCCCTTTACCATCCTCTATGTATGTTGTATTTTTCTCTTATACATACAAAATAAATTTCATCAGAAAATGTTATAATTTTTGCTTTCAACTATCTATTTAAAATACTCAAGATGAGAAAAGGCCTATCCTATATAATAAAAGGCTAATATGCAAATAGACCTAACGATGGAACAACCAGTCGCTATGGCGTGCGCTGACCACTAGGGGGTGTGCACGGAACATGGCAGGCATCAGCAGCAGGCAGCAGAGCGTGGAACATGGTGAGCGTCAACCATGGCGGGCTGGTGGAGCAGGTGAGCGGGGGTGCCAGACCAAGGCGGAGGGCCGGTCGCTGTCATCAGGGTGAGCCTCTGGTTGTTACTTAAAATTCTTTGCTCCCGCATGCCACAGTCCCACCCAGCGCTCATACCCACTGCTGGTGCAGGTCCCGATTGCTCCACGCTGTCATTAGGTGCAAGTGGGGCCGGCGCCATCAGGGTGTGGGAGTGGTGGCGGTGGGAGCGGGGCTGCTGGCAGACAGGAGACCGGGGGCTTTTCCAGGAGGGGCCAGGCAGTGGCGCAGAGGATGGGCCGAGACCCGTCCTGTGCCCACTGCAGCCTCGCGGCCCACAGTTCCTCTCAAGGTGCACAAATTCATGCACTGGGCCCCGAGTATATTATATTTACCCAGAGATTTGTCATTTCTTTTGCTCTTTCTTCATAACTAATGTTCCAAGTTTCCTTTAAGTAATATTTCCCTTCTGGCAGGATTACTTAATTTGGCAATTCTTTTAAAGTAGCTCTTTTGGTTATTAATTCTCTTAGTTTTCCCTCATCTAAGAATGCCCTTATTTCACGTTCTCCCACAGTGACAATCCTTTCATTTCATATTTTTAAAATGATGAGCCATTCTTCTGGCTTTCAATGCTTGTCATGAGAACTCTGCTGTCATTTGTATCACTGTCCTCTAAAAATTACAAGTTGTTTTTTTGTGTCACGTTTTTCTGTGTCTTTGACTTACGATGTTGGATTATATTTCTGTCTGTGCATTTCTTCAGTATTTTTTGTTTGGAGTTTACTTAGCTTCTTGAATCCTTTTGCTAAATTTGAGAAGTCTTCAGTCATACTTCTTTTCTTCAGTCTTCTTTTGCATTTGTCTATTATTCTTTTTAGTTCTGTCAGTTTTTGTTTCATGAGATTTAAAGCACTATAATTAGGTGCTGAAACACCTAAGATCATTATATCTTCTTAGTGAATTAACTTTTATTATTATATAGTGTCCCTCTTAGTTCTTGGTAATTTTCTTTGTTCGCAATGACTAATTGTGATATTTCCCAGATTCCTGAGACTCTATATATTCTCTCCCGCGCCCCCAATCCTCTTTTCTCTTTGGTGCTCACATTGGATAATTTCTTCTGATCTATCATTAAGTTCACTGACTCTTTTCTCTGTCATTTCCATTCTACTAACTATCCCATACATCTGGACAGATTTTTATTTTGTTATTCTTTTCTTAATTCTAATATTTCCATTTGGTTTCTCTGTATATATTCTATTTATTTCCTCAGACTTTCTATCCTTCCATTCATTTCAAGAATGTTTGTACTTACTAGTTGTAACACCTTTATAGTAGACATTTTAGTCTTTGTCAGGTAATTCCAAAATTTGTACCATCTTAGAGTTGTCATCTGCTAAGTGTCTTTTCCCACGCAATTTGAGATTTTTTCCTATTTCTTTATAGGTGGTACAATTTTGGACTGTATCCTAGAATTCTGATTTTATATTATGAGACTCTCACTCTTATTTAAACCATATGATGCATGCTGATACTTTTTAATTTTTGGCATAAAATCACCTAGTTGGGTTCAGGATGTGAGTTCTATACTTCCAAGTCTTCTGTGGACTTTTGTTTCCATTTCAAAGCTTTTTCATTGCTATGCAATTCTATCCTATGTGTTTGTCACCTAGCATCCAGTCTGGAATCTAGGTGGCTCAGTGGCTTAGTAGCTCATTTCTCAAAGAAATTTTAGGGTCATATTCACACATGCAAAGCTTGGAGATGAGCAACGGAGTTGATTAATAACTTTACAGGGCATTTTCCCGAGTTCCTCTGTCTCCATTATGTCCCTGCTACCTTTCATGTCTCTATGGTTCTCATTTCAATCCTACTTCCAGAAAGACTGGGCTTTAGTCACCCCTCTCTGTCGTACACTTTCCATTACTCTGTCTTCTCCTAGGTTGGAGCAATAGGAAGACAGAGACACGAAGCACTGGGGTTCACCCCACCCTTTTGGAATAAAAGCTCTGCAGATCAGAGAAGGTTCCTCTCAGATTTTTATGACTGCCATTGCTGCCACTGTGGCTGTCCTCACTGCCAGTACGATAGGATTTCTGGGTAGATATGACAGGAGAGAATGCGGACAATTTTTTAAAAGGGGTGATTACCCCCCCACTTTCTCTGACCAGTAGGGGGCCTTCCTGGTCCTTGATGCAAACTAGAGGGATTCACTGTAGTTCGCTCTATACCTGACCTAATGACCACTTCCATGTTTCAGCTGTGTCGAATCCTGGAGAGAGAGAGAGCAAAATAATAAACTCACTGCTGGTTTGTTGGTACTTCAAATTCTTGTCTTCCCAATTTTCATGCTACTATTTGCTTTTTAAAATCCTCAAATAGCTGTTCCATTCTCCCATGTTTTATAGTTGCATTCAATGAAAGGGAAGGGTGGAGTGTGTACTCCAGGTTACCTTAAACTAGACACAGAGAGTTTCTTCTCTCCAAAAATAACAATAAAAACCAGCATCTTGTAATTAAAAGAAAACTACCTATGGGATTTTATTATCTCTACAACACAAATGAAGCATCTCAATAACCTCAACATGCCCTAGAGTCATTACCATCTTCCAACTACTGAAGGGCCAGGGCTGGGAGGACTATGGCAACCGCAAAGCGATAACTCTGCTGCACACCAGACTATTTAGGTATTAAAGCCACAAATCGTGGCAATATCTGAAAAGGCATTTGTTTTTCTATGGGCTTATAGAGTTTCTACATTTTGTGCCATGTAATAATTGATAATATTCTATACACCATCATAGAAATGGTTTACTAAACATGTACATTAAATAATATAGGTCATACTAATATTATTACATACTAATGATTAAACAGAAACCAAAAACAATATATGAACTCTCAATTTTCTTCAATATGCTTACTTGAAGAAAATAAATAAATGATAAAGAAAATATTTTACTGTGTCAAGACAGGGTCTTTAGATCATAGTAAGATTACTAAAAGTTGATGATAGATGATATGCAAATTTTAAAAAATACTAAGGTTTCTTGATTCTTAAGAGATGTGTATTAACTCATTTAGGCTTGAAAGCCATGGCAGTATAATTGTGGAGAGAAAGTTGGCTCACAGTGAAAGACAGACAAGTAAGAAACATTTTTAGCCACCGAGGCAACAATAACAAAAGGATGTCAAAAAGGAAAAGATTTAAAAGAATGCACAAATAGTTTCATTTTAGTCACCACTCTATCTCTAGTACCTAATAAGCTTTCAGGAATAGATAGTGCTTCGGTATTAGAGAAAATGGAATGGTTGGGGGGGAAATAAAGAGATAAAGACCCAGAAAAGTGAAAGGAAGATCAGCTGAAATGGAAGAACGAATAAAAATTGAGGAAGAAGGACAAATAAAGAAGCACAGTTCATATCACCTTCCAAGTATGTTTCTAGGCCTTTCAGAGATCAGAACTTAGAACATGATGGAAATTACTACCCTTTTTATACCTGATATATTTGAGACTCAAACCATTATAATGTACCCACAGCCAAGGCTCTGTGGCCATCTGGTTGAAGGAAAGCAAGGTTGGGAGAAATGGGGTGAAACCAGCTTCCAATACATGCAGCAAAAATGCTCATCTGTTAATTCTTAGTAAGTTTAATTTTTATCATCTGGGAATCCAGTAAAAAAAATACCTAAATTACAAAAATAATTTTATAGCTTAACATTTCTGAAATAAGCACTTTTAATGTATAATCTGCAATTCTGATCAAAATACAAAAGAATGTCTCAAACATGTTCATAAATAATAGAGTGACCATACAGCTGGTTTTCCTAGGGCAGTGGTTGGCAAACTGCCGCTCGCGAGCCACATGCGGCTCTTTGGCCCCTTGAGTGTGGCTCTTCCACAAAATACCGACTTCTGCGCGTGGGCCATGAAGTTTCAATCGCACTGTACATGCGCGCCCGCACGTGGTATTTTGTGGAAGAGCCACACTCAAGAGGCCAAAGAACCACATGTGGCTCGCGAGCCGCAGTTTGCCAACCACTGCCCTAGGGCATCCCACTTTATGCTTTTGTCCATGCATAATTATTAATTATGCCTCCTTTAACTTTTCAAAGTGTCTTAATATGAACTGCAGATCATATGATCTTCTTATCCAAAGATGAACATCACAGACCTTGTGTTGCAACACTAAAGTGATACATGCCCCAGCTTAGTCTGACTCCCTTGGCTTTTCTTATTTTCCTTGCTGGAGGCCCATACAGTAATGCATTTTCCTGTATTCTGATTTAATGCCACCCAATTTCCTCCATCAACACTCAGTTTTCCCTACTTCTTTCCTTTCTGGCCTATTGGGTAAGTGTTCAGACCCATGGCACTTGAATGTACTTTTGTTCATCACTGATGAGATGAGGAAAAATAAATATCAAATATGGAGAAAATGCAAAGAGCAAATCCTGGGAAATCCTCTTAAAATCCTTTCACTGTTCTACTGTCCCATCAGGTCTGATTAGTGGAAGTCTCTGAATGTCTCCCTTACCTTTTATTTCTTAAGAAACATTTTCTTTTTTTGTAATTCTGTTTTCACAGAGGGCCATGAACTGTACTTTCTTCCAATGTGACCTCGTTTTCTCCAGTATTTAAACCCAAATCAATCTACACTAATAAAGGACAAACATGTAAATTGACCATACCCTCACTATGCCTTAAGCCATGCCCACCAGCCAATCAGAGAAACTATATGCAAATTAACCCAACCAAGATGGCCACCGACAGCCACAGTGCTGTAGCAAGCAGGAGGCTTGGTTGCCCCAATGATGGAGGAAGCCAAGCTTCCCGCCTGCCACAGCCGGCTCTGAGCTCCACTCAAAGCAACAAAGTTTCAATTATAGAAGGTAAATAAACCCCAGATACCTGCTTTCAGCCGGCCATGACCACAGAGCTGGAGCGAGCAGGAGGCTTCCCTCCCGCCCGCCCTGGCCGGCTCTGAGCTCAAAGGCTACAAAGTTTCAATTATAGAAGGTAAATAAATCCCAGAATAAAAAAAGAAAAAAAGGAGAGGCTGGGAGCTTCAGTCGCCGAGGGGCTTGGCCAGCCTGAAAACGGCCCTTAGCCCCTCACCAAGACTGGCCAGGCACCCCCTGAAGGGGGTGTGACCAGCCTGCAGACAGCCATCAGCCCTAACCGGTTTGGCTCAGTGGATAGAGCCTCGGCCTGCGGACTCAATGGTCCCAGGTTCAATTCCAGTCAAGGGCATGTACCTTGGTTGCGACCACATCGCTAGTAGGGGGTGTGCAGGAGGCAGCTGATCGATGTTTCTAACTCTCTATCCCTCTCCCTTCCTCTCTGTAAAAAATCAATAAAATATATTGAAAAAAAACAAAAAAAAACCCAGCCATCAGCCCCTCACCCAGGCTGGCCAGGCACCCCAGCAGGACCCCCACCCTGTTCTGGGACACCCTTCAGGGCAAACCAGCCGTCCCCCACCCATGCACCAGGCCTCTATCTATATAATAAAAGGGTAATATGCAAATTGCCCCTAACAGCAGAACGACTGGGAATGACTGGTCACTATGACACACACTGACCACCAGGGGACAGATGCTCAATGCAGGAGCTGCCCCCTGGTGGTCAGTGCACTCCCACAGGGGGAGCTCTGCTCAGCCACAAGCCAGGGTGACGGCTGCCAGTACAGCGGTAGTGGTGGGAGCCTCTCCCACCTCTTCAGCAGCACTAAGGATGTCTGACTGCAGCTTAGGCCTGCTCCCCACTGGCAAGTGGACATCCCCCGAGGGCTCCTGGGCTTCCAGAGGGATGTTTGACTGCCAGCTTAGGCCCAATCCCCCCAGGGAGCGGGCCTAAGCCAGCAGGTGGACATCCTCCGAGGGGTCCCAGACTGCAAGAGGGCATAGGCCAGGCTGAGGGACCCCCTCTCCCCGAGTGCACAAATTTTTGTGCACCGGGCCTCTAGTCTATATATAAAAGCCTAATATGCAAATTGTCCCCTCAGGAGTTTGACTGGGAGACTGGAGTTCAATCGCTTGCTATGACGTGTGCTGACCACCAGGGGGCAGTGCGGAAAGAAGGAAGGCCCCAGCCTATAGTCGGGAGGCTCAGATCGGCCCTGATTGCCGGCCAGGTCTAGGGACCCTACCCGTGCATGAATTTCGTGCACCAGGCCTCTAGTGAATAACAATATGCATCCTTTAGTCTGAATGTGTTAGTTTTCTATTGCTACATAATTATTATAAATGTAGTGGCTGAAAGTATTACCCATTTATTATTGTACAGTTCTATAGGTCAGAAGTCTGGTACCGCTTAAGTGGGTCCCCTGCTTAGGGTCTCACAAGGCCAAAATCAAGGTGTCAGCCAAGCTGAGGTGTGGGGAAGAACGAGCTTTCAAATTCATTGACGTTACTGGCACAATTAAGTTCCCTGCCTGTGCTTTACCGGGCAAATGTAGTTAGATCTCAATATTTTAAGATTTACTGAAGGACTGTAATTACATCTGCAAAATCCCTTCACAGCTTTACCTAGATTAGAGTTTGACTGAATAACCAGAGGAAAAATCTTAGGACTGTCACTGTAGAATCTGCCCACCACACTGAACATATTCTCTTTGCATTTCTGAGAACATCCACATTAAACGCTGAGCAAAACTTCATAACATACCTCACAAATACGACTTCTGGGTCTTTCAAATCTGACCCTAGTTTATATAAAATCATCCACATTTAAGGCTGATACATGTTTCTAATATGTTTAATAATCTCTTTTGCTAAAGTATATGTCCCAGTGTCATCCTTGAATCCATCACAGAACTCAGCAAGGAACTCTGAATATGGCAAATGTCCAATAAATATATTTGAACTCCTCTGAAGACTTACACTACTAATTCATTTAAAAAGTAAGATTATATAGAAAAACTTAACTCTATTCTATGCCTAGACCAAAGGATTTCAAATTTCAAAAATATTAAACGTTAAACTAATATGATTTTTCAGTAGAAAAAAAAATATTATCTCTCTACTTAGAACTATTTCTAACCAAAGGGGATTAAAGTAGAGAGATAATGTCAGCAATTTCTTTAAGTATTTTTACCCTGAAATTCTCTATGCTTTAGGTGCCACAATGCATGAAAAAAATGCTACAACTGCTATTTAATGAAAAAATTAAGCTACTTTTAAAAATTGGCTTGACCTCTTCTTCTCACCCAATAAAATGATTACTTCTGCTGAAATGCGGTTTGGAGAACATACTGGTGTTCAGAAAGGGAAACGTCTGGAGATTCTCACATGCACAATGTCAACATTAAAGGGTGATTTAAGTATGTTTTAGTGAATATGTTTCTTTTTGGCAGTTGCTTCCCAGGTGGTCTGTATGCCTGTTTGACAATCTGCAAGTACGTAACATCAGAATTAGAAGCATACGGAAGAATAAAACTATCACTCCGACCCGCTGAAAGGCGGGAGAAGAAAGTTCATTAACAATATTGAAGCATCCAAGTCTTGGCAATACAATGCAGAAAGGGGCAAAGCACCCCACAACTGGAAATCTGGTGGTAAAGGACACACAGCCTCTCTCATCGACTAGGATTAGGAAAATACTCAGAGCTGCCAACTCATATTGATCAACGTGTACCTTTGCCAGCTCTAAGTATTTGCCAATTTTCTATACTTCAAAGTCCTTAAAAAATTTCATGAAACACACACACAAAATCAATGACTGTCACCACTGATTAGCAATCATTCCCTGATGGTGACAAAATTTCTCAGAGTGTGCTGCAGAATCCTGGGCTGCCATCGTCTCTTTCCAGGTCTCCTCAGGAGGTTCACGAGATCAAAAGTGTCAACACTTGCACTGATGAGAAGCAAGGGTAGGTAAGACTGCCTAGCACAAATCAGAACAGTCGGACCGCGCTTCACCATCACTGCCACTTACCCCCAGGGGAAGACATGTCCATTCCACTTTAAAATTCCCAAAATGAAACGTATTAATTTTATTAAATCTGAACCCTTGCGTACAACCATTTTCTAATATTTTGTGTAACAAAAAAGTATGGATAAAGCATTTCTGCTGCCGACTAAAAGGTAATAATGTATCATGAGATTGAGTTATGAGCTCAACTAAATGTGGTTTTCATTGAATATCATTCGTACTTGAAAGAATGATGGACACACATGGTTATTCTGGTTGGGCACGTGGCTGACAGTCACCCAAAAATAAACAAAGAGAACCTGTGACTCCAAGGAAATCAACTGATAGCATTTTTTCCCTAATGATAAATGTTAAGCTTCCGAGTGAAATTAGAATATTGGAAAACTTTCATCTGCCACTGTGAGCTTGACAACCTCCCAATGCTTAAAGACTTTTCTGATTAGATCAATGATAATATTGACAAAGGAGATGTTTCTATATATACTGTATGGAGAAATGTGTCAACATTAAGAAAATCTGCCTAATTCAGTGAACCAATACTTTCTAATTGACCAATGAATGATGCTAAAAACCCACGCCTAGTTAAACACATCCACTTAAAGTATAAAATATACCATCAGAAATTAACTTAACAAAATATAAAAGGTTACTAATGTGATTTCACATTCCATACCACACTCTCCTAACGATTAAGACACTACCACGTGTTTTAGTTTACTTTCAAAAAGCACATCCATAATAACCTAAAAATACTCATCCATTTTCTAATTACATATCTTTGTGAGGCCACATTTTCCTACTATACTTCAACCAAAATAACAAAAGGCAACACAAGCGCAAGCAGATATAAGGTCCTGGCTGTCCTCTATAAGCCAAGTAGATATAAAGAGATTTGCAAAAATTTAAAACAAAGTCATGTCTTCTATTTTTAAATTTGAATGACATAATTTCTATTTTTAAAAAAGCATGTTCTTTATGCTAACATTTGATGTGTTATTGTTCATTTGAAATAAATTATTTTTATAATTTCTCAGTTTTAATTTCTATTATAGTGACAACTGATAAATATTATTTACATAAACAATTCTGAAGAATATAAAGACCAAAAAGTTTGAGAATCACTGGCTTATAGCATATAGACAATTTAAGCAGAACAGCTTCTAAAATTATTTTTTTAAAATCTTGTGGGAGTCATCATAACTCTAACATCAATTCTCCAAATCGGTGCCAGAGCACAGCTGAATGCTGAAAACGAGGACTGAATCACCACGTGCAGCTACAGAGTGCACTGAAATATATACAATAACGCTTTAAGAGTGTTTCTTGGAATACCCATTCTAGCAGCAAGACAATCTGTTTGCAACCCTATACATACAAATGCTGGAATAAAGGTAACAAACATCCTCTTAAATGCAAGGCTGAGCATACAAGTAAGGGAAAGCCTCCAACGGGTCTAAAGAAAAGAAGGGAAATGCAGAGTTTTGAGCCAGCTCTGATGTGCTGGTGGCCTGTGAGCATTTGCCACACTCAAATCCAAAGCCGTTCAGCTTTAGCCGCAGCGCTGAGCAACTGCTCCGGGTACGTCCTGGATCTGGGACTTCTACATAAGGCGAGGGGAAGGAGATACCACCTCCCTCTCCATCAACAAAACTGCTAAACCCAATGAAAGGGTAGGTTAGAAAAACAAAACAAACTGCTCCCTGACATAGGTCATAGCATAAAAACTTGTCTTCTTTGACACAAACTCAATTTTTTAAAGAAATCTCTCATAGAGTTAGGATACCTAATTCATAATACTTTCATGTTCCAAGGAATACTAACCCAAGGAATTAACGTAAATACCCCTTTAGTATTTGTGAATAAAAATTATTTCTTGAGAGAGGCAGCCTTTTCCCCGGGTCCCTCAGGATGTCCACAGATTTTTTAAAAAAAGAATCTTAATAAGAGCTCAAATACAAAAGTATATAGCCTGTGAGGGACAAGTCGCCATGGACAGGATTCAGGAAAATAAAGAAATGGAGCCAGAGTGAAAAGAATGTCAATATTAAAATTATTAGTTAGTGACTATTCAAAAATATACTTTAAATGATTAGTACCTAAAAGAAGAGATTGAAAACATGAGGAAAACTCACTGTATTATTGAAACACCCAGCAGATAGAGGAAAAAACGATAAATGGAATCTCTAGAAATAAGAGTTATTAAAATAAAGAATCTTGATAAATAAATTAAACAGATAAAATAGCATATTAAGAAAATAGGAAATTTGTATAAACTGATAGAAAATAACTGAAAAAGTTACCTACAGCACAAAACACAGAGGTGGATATGAAGAATAAATATATACTTCTCACCTTGAGTGTTCTAGTTGTATTTTCCTCTATTATACAAACACTTCGTGTTATAAAGTATAATGATTCTCATTATACTAAGAAGATCTGAAGCAGAGACCAGTAGCACTATTTACTAACAATGATGCTGGGCAAATTTATAACCTCTCTGCAGGAAATAAAAGGAAGTGATAAAAACTAGTGCATACTGAGCACCAATTAAAAACTACCTGCCACCCAAGCTGGTTAGGCTCAGTGGATAGAGTGTCGACCTGCAGACTGAAGGGTCCTAGGTTTCAATCAAGGGCACATGCCCTGGTTGCAGGCTCGATCCCCAGTAGGGGGCATACATGAGGCAGCCAATCAATGATTCCCTCTCATCATTGATGCTTCTATCTCTCTCTCCCTCTCCCTTCCTCTCTGAAATCAATAAAAATATATATTAAAAAAACTAGCTGCCTCTGCAAGTGTCAGAGCTTCACAACATTCTGTGAAGTCGATAACATAGCCTCTATTTTTGGGCCAAATGTAACTGACATTTTAATACAATTACAGAACGATCCATAACAACATGTAGATATTAAACCTCACAACTAAGAAGTGTGGTACCAGTATTTTCTCCATTTATTCGTGAGGGAATTTAGACATGAAAGAAGCAATATTGGGAAATTTCACATGTTAATTATAAAATTTTTGCTTTATAAAATAAATAGAGATGAGGCCCAGCTGGTGTGGTTCAGTGGTTGAGCCTTGGTTGAGGGCTCGATCCCAAATGGAGGGTGTGCAGGCAGCAGCTGATCAATGATTCTCTCTCATCATTGATGTTCCTATCTCTTTCTCCCTTCCTCTCTGAAATCAATAATACATTTATAAACAAACAAATAAGTAAATGTGAGGAACCCAAACTTCTGAGGTGTTAAATAATGTGCATATATTCATGTAGGTAACATGAATGTAGGATCTAGATTTAAATCAGACTCTGACTTAAATCTAGATCTAGCCTGACTTCAAATCCATGTTCTGTTCTACTTCAGGGTTTTCTTTATCTTTGAAATAATCTACACTAATAAAAGACAAAGATGCTAATTGACCATACCTTCACTACACCCATCAGCCAATCAGAAGAGTATGCAAATTAACCCAACAAAGTTGGCCGTTAAATTTGCACACTATAGGCAGGGCGGGACAGCACTATCCGCGGTCTGCCCCACCACCACCCGGGCCTGCCATCTGCGACTCGGGGCAGCCGGGCAGGACAGCAGCGATCCGGCCCTTCCGTGTGTGACCCGGGGCGGCCGGGCGGGACAGCAGCAATCTCCCGGCCTCCATCCAGCCCTCCCGTGTGTGACCCGGGGCAGCCCGGCAGGACAGCAGCGGAGATGGGAGGAAGCCAGGTGGCGGAGATGGAAGGGAGTCAGGCAGCGGAGACGGGAGGGAGTCAGGCAGCGGAGATGGGAGGGAGTCAGGCAGCAGAGACAGGAGGGAGCGAGGCGGCGGAGACAGGAGGGAGCGAGGCAGCAGAGACGGAAGGGAGTCAGGCTGCGGAGACGGAAGGGAGTCAGGCGGAGGAGACGGGAGGGAGCCAGGCAGCAGAGATGGGAGGGAGTCAGGCAGCTGAGATGGGAGGGAGTGAGGTGGCGGAGAAGGGAGTGAGGCCCATCAAGGCTTCGCTCCGGCCTCAGGAAGCCCCATTCTTGCAGGAATCTTCCTGCAACGGGCCTCTAGTAATGATTATAAAAGCAGAGAGTTCAGATTTTGAAGGAATTAAATGAGATAATGTCCATGAAAGTGTGGGTCAAATTGCAATGCACAGCATAAATCTTAGCATTGCATTTAAACTATAGTCAGGCATTCCTATAAGGAATATAAACAATAATATTGAAATAATTAAGTCTGGTGCCAGATGGGTAGCAGACGGGTCACTTTATGGACAGGACTAATAGAGCTCGGGACTGACTGCATCACTTTCCTGAATATTCAAGCCCACCAAGCTACTTCATGAATCAAATATGCTTTAAGCCAGAAAATAAATCTCATAGATAATATACATCATGAATATAATGCTATTTTTGGTAAGCAGATTTAGCAAGATGTAAAATAGTCACAATAAAAAAGAAAACATTGCTCTACCTCATCTGTGCTAGCTTCCTTAGTCCATGAGCCCATGCTGTAAAGGGGCATAATTATTGTAGGATGCTGCTGATTTTTCTGAGTGCACAAATAAAGCAAGAAATTGGTCTATACTTAAAAAGGCGTTAGGGGCAACATAGCTGTTTAAGTGGAGAAAATGTCATTATTTTGAGGCAAACTTTACTGGTAATCAACAGTTTCCATGGTTCAGTTGATTTAAACTATATTAAGATTTAATTTATGGAGATCCAGGCAAGAAGAGCAGAAAACTGCAGGAAGCAGGTAGGTAACATTATCAAGATCATCCCAAAATCAAGTCAGCTTTTTCTCAGTTGTCCAGCTCTTTTTATGCTTAAAGTTCCTTCAGAACCAAACATTCCTTTGACATCGTTGTCCTCTTTACTCTTTTATAACTATTTTCCACTTATTATCTCAGATTTTAATAATCTGAGAAGGTTGATGATAACTGAAGTTAATGGAATTGGTTAGAATTATTTTTTTAAATACCCATAACCCCTTATTCTGTTTTTATCCCCTTTTTATTGTTCATCTTACATAGAACCTCAAGACGGTTAAGATACTTATTACCCTGTAGAAATGAACCCCACATGATGTCAAAACCAAATTATGACTCTTACATATGTCTTATATGTACATATATATGGTCATTCCCTCAAACTTAAGAACTCTGGTTGTATGGATTCTACTGGCTAAATGGTTATGCTTTAGGAATTTTAGATATTTAGGACAAAAATACAGAAAATTTGCTACTTCATGTATAGAAAATTGTCTTTAGTCAAATTAAATAGACTGTTATTTTACTGCAAATAACTTCAAGCATATATAACTTAAAAACAAATATTTTAGCCTAAAAAAGCCAATCATACTGTCATTAATATATTTTGCCTTGCTTTACCAAAAATAACAGAATTTTATTAAACCCATATTTATAGCTCTGAGAAAATACTCATTATATTCTTTTTTCTTTAAATCCTCACCCAAGGATATTATTTTATTTATTTTTAGAGAGAAGGGAAGGGGGGGAGGGAAGGGGAAAGGGAGAGGGAGGGAAGAGGGAGGGAGGGAGGGAGGGAGGGAGGGAGGGAGGGAGGGAGGGAGAGAGAGAGAGAGAGAGAGAGAGAGAGAGAGAGAGAGAGAGAGAAACATCGATGTGAGAGAAAAATATAGATCAGTTGCCTCCCATATGCGCCCTGACAAGGAATTGAACCAGAACCTTTTGGTGTAGAGGATAGCACTCCAACCAACTGAGCCACCGGGGACCCAGTATATTCTTAAAGCATAATTTAATTGTTTTCAAATACAGTGTATACATATCTTTAAGCTGTTCCATTCATAACTGAAGGGTTGGCAAATGATTAAACATATAGGTTGAAAATATAGATCTCTGACATTCTAAAAATATCCTATTACAAACAGCACCCTGCAATAATTTCCTATATTTAAACAAATGATGTGTTCAAGGTCCCCAGAACTCCTCAAAACTGTAAAAATCTATATAGACACTTACCAACAGTATCGCATGGTTCATCCTTGTGTACACAGAAATCTTTCCTAGAAAGAAAAATATAAAGTTAAACTTTTCCAAAAATAATAGAGACTATGTGACTTATTTTAGTATTTGTTTGAATAAGCCACTATCTTTATCTCCAAGAATTTACTAAAACTGAATATCAGATTAAATAATTTTTTAATTCTAAGAAAATGTGAGAAATTTTTATACCTTTTTACCTGATATGATCCTGAAACACATTCTCCTACTTCACAGACAATATTTCCAAAGTAAAATTGCATCCTGTTTTTATTTTTACAGGATTTCATATTTTTATTATAAAATAATAGTATCTGGTATTGGGACATGGCTTCCTACTTAAAAAATATTGTAAGATCTCTACTTCACATGAGTCAAAAATAATTTCCAGATTGCAGATTTAAACGTGAGAAGTACAACTTAAAACAACATAACATTTTATATCATAAGGTTAGCAAATTTTTAAAAAGACTGATAGTAATTGTTCTAATAGAGCATGAATTTAGTATTTATTTAGAATTTAGTATTTTTACACAGCTGGGATCTAACCATGAATTACAGTCTATGATTTGCTCTTTACTTGACTACTATGTCCTGGAGAGCATTCTATAACAAAGTATAAAATTTTGAGGCACACTATGTGAAAGCAAAATGTTTAGCATTCCTAAATATAGATTAAAAGTCTGCAATCACCTTGCTCTTCTTCCATACACTTGCATTCTAGTTAATTTCTTTTTTTTTAGTTATAACTGGCATACGTCATGGTCTCTGGTTAAGTTTAAAATTTATTTTTGTCTTTGTAGTTCTACAGTCTTACTCAGATGTGTCTAGATACCAAGTTTGTTTCTATTTATCTTCTTTGGCATTGGTATGTTTCCAATTAGAAGATCCATGAACACATGAAAACTCTTACCATTTTCTATTTAGCTAATTCCTCTCACGTTCTCTCTACTCTCTTCTCCTGAAACTCCTTCTGGTGCATATAAGTCCTCATTTTAATGTCTGTAACTCTCAAGCACAGTTTAGTATTTCCATCTGTTAACCATTCTGTGCAGCCTTCGGGGAGAATTCCCTCAGCTCTATCATCCAATTTTCTAGCGCTCCCTTCATCTGCATCTAATCTGATTTCCAACTTACAAATTAAGATTTCAAGTATAAATACATTTATTTTATAGGTGTTTAATTTTCTTTAATTTTCAAGTCAACTGTTTTTTAAAACCACCTTATGCTAACATTTTGGAATGTTTTTGCGTGCTTTTAATTATGAGAATATGCTTTTATAATCATTGTCAGCCTTTTTTTAAAAAGTATTCTTTATCACAATTCTTGGCTTTTGCAATGGAAGATGTGTCCTTTGGCGTTTCGGAGTTCTACTGTGACCTCATTTAGCTGAACTCAGTGGTGGCTGCCTGTGTAGGGTAAGTTGAAAGAGGGCCACTTCAGAGCCCTGCATAGGCTTTCGCTCCGTGCCTCCGTGGCGCGATGATACCCGTGGTAGTGAATCCCAGGGAGGGGCTGCTTCACCTCACGTGGGATCATGGTTGAGACAAAACGCTTCCTGTTGACAACGTATGTTTGTTTGCAGAGCTCTTCCCAGATCACACTTTCATGAAAGGAATAGCCACCTACGGGCTCTGGCTGTATGTCATCGTTTCAGTTCCACTTCCCTACTTTGCACAATCTCAGAGGTTTTTCTTCATGGGGAGCTAAACCCAAGAACCCAGATTTTTAAGTCCAACAAACCTTTCCCAGGGCAGCTATCACATGATCTCAGAAGCATGCTACTTTTTTTTTTTTTTTTTTTTTTGCCAGAGCCCTCTTTGTTTTTGGCTTATTTGTGCATATAAAGGGGTTTTATTACATTTTTTTCTATAATTTCTATATGCCTACAAATGAGAATACTTTCTGATCACCTACTCAGCCAGATTACCACATAATTAAAAGAAATGAACCAATCCGTGACCAATCATATGATAATTAAGCATAGTGAAACATATTTGTTTATTGTTAACATTAGATCTTAATATACATAGAAACTAGCCATATAAGCTTTATTCACATGGACTGCAACTGATAATATTTTTTCAGAAAATCTAAAGTGGATAATAGCCTAAGAGACTGTAAATGGCCCTGGATCATCCAAACCCATCAGCTGAGATTTCTAGAGTTTCCTTCTCCATTGTCTTTTTTTTTTCCCCAACCCCCTGCCCCTTTACTATCTTTCTTAATGCACGGTTCTTTAATTCTCCCCTTGATTCTAAGTACTACACAGAATCTCCTCCAGCTATCACAAAAAAAAAAAAAAACCCAAAGCAACACTTCTGGTGTAAATTGGTCTCTGTGGTTCAAAACCACCACCAAATGAAACAGGAAAATATATCCCCACCAGTGGTGTAACATGTTCAGAGTCTGACTATAACTACAGATAAAGAAGAATGAAAAAGGTTAGCTGACATTCTTTCTTTACCAGTAAATGGCCAGGTAGTTAGTCCTTCTCTGGATCAGGAGATACAGAAATCAAATCCACCACAGGGACACCAGACCTAGAGTATAGGTTGTCTATTGCTTACCTCTAGGGGTACGTTTGCATATGCAACACTATCAATGGCTCCCTCTGCTGTTGTGTAGCACACAACCTCCCTATACAATTGGATAAGGCAGGATTCAGTAAGTGCCTCTTATATGCCAAGCATTGGATAAGGGAAGACTACAAAGATAAGTAACATAGGCTTCTCTTCGGAAGGCAAAGAAGAGGATGAACACCATTACCTCTGTAATGTGATAAGGGCCCCAGGATCGGTGAGAACGAAGCCAGGGAAATTGCATTAAAGAATGGATAGTTCTATTTCGCAACTGACTTTGCCAGCACATGGAGAGAGAAACACCCAAACAGATGATACTGAATAATAGGTAATGCAGAAAATTAGAGAAACACACAAAATCAATTCTTCACCTTAGGGCCAAGAATTACTGAGTACAAAGTATATTCAGATGTAAGGGAAAAGGGACTTCATGTGCTTTTTCTAAACGTACAATACATCATATAATCATGCATGAGGCTGCAACATGACTATTTGATTTACATAATGTGACGCAAGGGACCGCATCTGTAACTAAACAACATGATAAAACTATGACAAATGTACTGCTTATTGTCAAGGGCACTTCGTTCTTCACACAGCCAATTTCTGTTCACTTAGCAAACAGATGAATAAAGCACATTTTTTCAAAAAACACAAGGTTTTTTTATCCAAAAGCACTGGAAATACCTCTCAGTACAATTGACGAATGAACGTATTGACAGCAGCACTTCAAAAGTTCAGGTCAGACTGCAATTCGTAATCTTCAATTTCTTTCCAGAGGACCAAAATATATTCTTAATTTCATAATATTCAAAGATTTATTGGGGGGGTGGGGGGAGGCTGGGGGATTTGTTTGCCTAGACCAGTGATCATGTGAATTCAAATTCTCTAATTTTTGGCTCACGTTGGCTCAGTGCGCCTGAGGTCTGCATCATAGAGTTTCATTATGTGAGTTTATGGAAACGATACTGTTAGACTTTGGCAACTGAGAAAGCCAATAAATTCTGCTTAAGTTCTGATTTATACTGAAAAAAAAAAAAAGAAATATAGCCTTTAATTTCCAAGAATGAAGATGCATCTGAGAATAAGTCTCATTGTAGTGTTTTATAGTGCCCTGGGTTATACCTATAAATGACTCACTCAAATATTATTCTATGATTTGTATTAAATTAATATATTTCTGCCATTTCTAATATTAAATTTTCTATCTTGCTTGCCAATGTCATTAGTTTGAAACTAACTTTCAGGAGTACTGTACATCAACCAGGAGCATTTCAGTAAACAGGAATGGCAAAACAATCATTAACAAAATGAAATCCTAAATTAAAGAGTGTTTTCAAGAGGCATAGACGTAGGTCTTCTCCCTGATTTAAAAGAGAAACGTGTAAATTACAGAAAGAAATCACAGAGTTGACAGTTGGGAAAATATGTTTTGTGTTTTTTGTTACTATGAGCCCACAAGCACTAGGTCAGCTTGAAACTATTTACTTCATTGTATCCACAGAGCAACTTTAACAAAGATATTATTGCAGATAGGTTTGGATTTATGCAAACATTCATTTTAGTTGAAACCAAAATTAATAACGGAGCTAAAATCTCTTCCTACTCATGTGTTCACATAACAGACAACATTTAATCATTATCTAGGATGAGCATTCACTAGAAACCAGGCTGGATTCGACTTTAATGTCAAATATGGATAAGCACATGAAATCCATGAGTGAAATTTTTGTTTTGTTTTTCACAGGTTCCTGGCAAAGCTGAAGACCTGATCATCTTTATGCTTCCACTAACTAAAAAGAGATTCTCCTTTAAAGTCAACCCATTCACTTAGACTTTCCTGATCAAATGGTGCGAGGCCACATCCCCTTCAGTGGGCTGATTTCGCTGCTACGGCACTGAACACACTATTATGGAGAAACAGTGACCCACCACATAAGCCTTATCTCCACAGGTGAAGCTAGGGAGAATTATTTGTCAGTACCTATTAATATTTAATGCATGTATAGTTTTTAACAGATCTTTTTCTATTTTCAAGATTTTTATTCCCATTACTTCGCCTAACCCCCCCCCCCCCTCAAAAAAAAGAAAACTCACACCCAGAAGCAACCTATTAAGCCTATTCCAAGACCTACTTATCAGGGTGCAAAAACCTGAAGTCACCATTTCTGCTAAAGGACTGAGGAGGTATACAGAATTTTTTTCCATGAAATGACATGGCTTAGCAAAACTGTAACAAAAAAGGCTTTTCCATTAGGTTTTGAACAGAAGTCCTGTTTAAACAGTGAAGCTTGGGTTTTCTTTCCATAACTAAAAGATATGCTGGAAATAATACTGCCTTAGTCTGTCTTTAGCTTTGAAAATTATAATTTGGGCATAGAGAATACATATTTAGTCATGTGGCAGTACAAGTTTTGAAAATCTGAGTCTGAATAATGATTTTATCAGTTGACCTGATCCTGCAGATTGAAATTATAAAACACAGGTTGTTGTATGTGTTCCTGGAGAAGATTCTTTAGATACTAGAGGCCCGATGCACGAAATTCGTGCAAGAGGAGGCCTTCCTTCCCCTGGCTGCCAGCACCCAGTGCCGGGGTCCAACCCCAGCAGGTCCAGGGGTTCCCAAAGGCGTAGACAGAGTCGGCGAAGAAGGAAGGACACGGAGACAGCGTTCAGTTGATCAGCAGCCTAGCCAGGATCTCCAGCCAGGTTCTCCAGCCAAGTTCTGGTCTGGGTCTCCAGAGAGGTTCTGCTCTTTATTGTATTGTTACATCCGTATTTATCCCAGTTGATTTTAATCCTGTCAATTTCTATTACAAAGGTTAGGGCGTTTCTTATCTCCATTCCAGGGAGTAAAGATTATGTAGCTTAAGCATGATTGTTTGTAGTTAAATTGATTAACTACCCGCCTGGCACTTAGTTAAGGAGTTTCATCCCCTCCCTAACTTCAGGGAAAAATCCCCACCTGGGGAAACAACCTTTCTCGGAGAGGTGACCTTGGTTAAAACACACAGCGCTAAGGGGAGCAAACATATTAAGAACAGTATGCTATATACGCCAGGTCCCTTGAAACATATGCTGTGCAGATGTTTCTATCCTGCAGCGACTGTGTCAAGCAGCAAGGATGGACCGGCTTCCGGCAACCCAGGACCGGGACCGGGCTTCCCTCACAGAAGGAGGCCCGCCCACCTGCTGCAGCCGGCCGGCCGGTGGCCTGAGCTCCCTCTGAGGGGCAATCATGGGTGATGGCTGGGCTCCCGACCAATCAGACTGCACCTGTCTTGGCTGGCCTGGTGCCAGTGGGTGTCACAGCATGGTCCCAGATGGTCGTCGTTATTCCGCTGTTCGGCCATTCGGTCGATTTGCATATTATGCTTTTATTATATAGGATTATCACCTTCAGTTCATTCTCTTAATATATTACCCTAGCCCTATGGCTAAACATGAAGTCTGATTGCATATTACGGGCATCTGACTATAGGAAGATTATATTTCTAAACACAATAGCAAGTACTATTTTTTTAGTCCTCACCGAGGATATATTTATTGATTTTAGAGAGAGAGGAAAGGAGAGCGACAGAAATATGGACGTGAGAGAGAAACATCCACCGGTTACCTCCCATATGTACCCCGACCAGAGATCGAACCTGCAACCTAGGTACGTGCCCTGACCGGGAATCGAACCCACTGGTGTACAGCAGGGGTGGGGAACCTTTTTTCTGCCAAGGCCCATTTGGATATATAAATATCATTTGCAGGCCATACAAAATTATCAACTTAAAACTTAGCCTGCTATATTTGGTCAAACGTTTAATTAACACACCCCTAATGCCTTGGCAGGGCCAGACCAAATGATTTCATGGGCCTTATATGACTCGCAGGCCAGATTTTCCCCACCCCTGGTGTAAAGAATGACGTTCTAACCAACTGAGCCACCCGGCCAGGACACAAGTACTATTTAATCACCCTAAATAAATAGTAGCACATGTTTACAACCATATATACATAAAGATGCTTATATGTTTTACTTTAAATGTGAAAAAAATCATAAAGTTGTACAAATATAGAGTAGTTATATAAATTAGGACACGTACATGCAACAAAATGTCTGCTCCTCCCTCCAAATGATATCGACCAATATGGTTATATCCGTTTCCCATTGCTGCTGTAACAAATTACCACAAACTTAGTTACTTAAAACAACAGGAGTGTATTATCTTAGAGTTCTAGAGATCTGAAGCCAAATATAGGTGTTACTGGGCTAAAATCAAGGTAGCATCAAGGCTGCATTTCTCCAAAGGCTCGCAGGTGGAATCTGTGGGCTTGCCCCCTCCAGCAGCTAGAGACTGCCTGCATTCTTTGGCTCGTGGCCCTTCCACAATCTTAAGAGCCAGCAGTATAGCATCGTCCAGCCTCTCTGACTCTGACTTCTGTTCCCTTTTCCATCTTTTAAGATTCTTGTGATGACATTGGACTCACCTAAATACTCTGGGATATAACTACTCTCCCCATCTCAACAGCCTTAGTCACATCTACAAAGTCCCTTTTGTCATGTAAAGGAACACATACATGGCTTCTGTGGACAATTAATGACAGGAAAGGATTTACAAAACATAGTATAGAGTGAGAAAAAAAAACAATAGAGGAAACTGTGTATAACATGAAGCAATATTCTTTAGATTACATACCAACTCAACACTGGTTACCTTCGAGCAACTTTACCATAAAAAGATGCTCATGCAGCCCTAACCGGTTTGGCTCAGTGGTTAGAGGGTCGGCCTGTGGACTGAAAGGTCCCAGGTTCGATTCTGGTCAAGGGCATGTACCTTGGTTGTGGGCACATCCCCAGTGGGAGGTGTGCAGGAGGCAGCTGATTAATGTTTCTCTCTCATTGATGTTTCTAACTCTCTATCCCTCTCCCTTCTTCTCTGTAAAAAAATCAATAAAATATATATTTTTTAAAAAGATGTTCACGCATTACTTGGGAATTATGCAACAGTGTTTCCTAAAGAACTGTTTATAAACAAGGACATGTTTGGACTAGATTTTTAAGGGAAAATATCCTATATAACAAAACTGTAATATGCAAATCGACCGAACGGCGGAATGACCAGTCGCTATGATGTGCACTGACCACCAGAGGGCAACTCAATGCAGGAGTTGCCCCCTGGTGGTCAGTGTGCTCCCACAGGGGGAGCGCCACTCAGCCAGAACCTGGGCTCATGGCTGGCAAGTGCAGCGGTGATGGTGCAAGCCTCTCCCGGCTCCGCTGCAGGCGGGCAGTAAGGGGTCCCGGATTGCGAAAGCCCCGGACTATGCGAGGGATGTCTGACTGCCAGCTTAGGTACGATCCGCGGGGGAATCAGGCCTAAGCCGGCAGGCGGACATCCCCAAAGTGGTCCCAGATTGTGAGAGGGTGCAGGCCAAGCTGAGGGAGCCCCCCCAAGTGCACACATTTCGTGCACCGGGCCTCTAGCGTATTGTAAATGAAATGGGCACTTAAACTCCATGAATAATATTCTTTCTGCTATAGAGCGGTAAACAGGCAGCTGTTAATTTTATTATTTCTTATATTTTCTTCAAATGCATCACACAACTTTTTTTTTAAGAGAACTCCGGTGATGTCTTGCTAGTAAGACTAGCAGCAAGGGAAATAATTATGAAGACTGGTGAAAGTGTGGCTTTTATTTCATCTTGCTTGAGAATGTAATGCTAAGCGAAATAAGTCCGACAGAAAAAGTTAGGAACCATATGATTTCACTCACATGTGATGTATAAAACTGAAAGCAATAAATGAACCAACAATAAAAACAAATAAAAACTCACACACACAGAGGGAAGCAGCTTGAGGAGGGAGCAAAGGGTAAAAGGCATCAAATATGTGGTGATGGAAGAAGACTGACTTTGGGTGGTGGGCACACAATGCAATATACAAGATCAGGTATCATAGAAATGTGCACTTGAAACCTTAGCCACTCCAATAAATTTAATTTTAAACGTGTGACTTTTAAAGCTTTATCACAGAAGAAAATAAATTAGATGTAGAATGTTATTTTTTCACAGTTTTGAAGAGAAAATGGCATTGTAGATAAGGAAATTAAATTAATGTCGCAAGACAAAACTTGCATAAAGAGTATGAGCTCAATATTATAAATGTATGTATTTAGTGACAACAAATACATAGGAAACAAAGCTGAAGGAATATACTTTAAAATGTTACCTATAATTACTCCTAGGTAGTGGAATTACAGGCTAATATTTTATTTGTTATTCTTGTACTTCTCAAATTTCTATAATAAATGTATTAAATTTTGAATAAGAGAAAAAATATATTATTTTAATTATTATCCTCTTTAGTCTCAAGCAGTATTTCCAAAACCTACACTATGAGGAGAAGAAAGACAGATTTCATCAATCAAGAAATAAAAATATAAAATCACTCATGGTTAATGCATTCTGGAAATCTAATTTGTCTATATCAGATTGGTGGTCACAGGTTAGAAGTTCAAATTAACCACATACAATAACTTACGTGATCGTAACTAGTACTATGGATTATATGTCACTATAAATTCTTTCTTCAGAAATATAATATTTAGTACTATATAAAAATAATATATTTTAAGAACCTTGTCATGCAGAATTACTATAAAACAGGACATAATTTCATGTTAAAAATAAATAAATAAAGTCTGCATGTTCCCTGGGGATACTAATCACCTTCACTAATAGCAATATTTGCTACTCTTTTATTTTTACAAAAGCAATTCATTAAACTTTTGGTAGAGTTAAGTGTTATTTGTTAATCTTATTCTAATAAAAAATGCGTCAAGTCATAAACAAGATAAATTTTAGTATAAGTTGATTTCTTAGAGGGCCCCCAAAATAAAGTGATTGAAAATGGCCATCACCCTAGACCAGTGATGGCGAACCTATGACACGCGTGTCAGAGGTGACATGCGAACTCATTTTTTTGGTTGATTTTTCTTTGTTAAATGGCATTTAAATATAAAAATAAATATCAAAAATAGAAGTCTTTGTTTTACTATGGCTGCAAATATCAAAAAATTTCTATATGTGACACGGCACCAGAGTTAAGTTAGGGTTTTTCAAAATGCTGACGCGCCGAGCTCAAAAGGTTCGCCATCACTGCCCTGACAGTTTTGCTCAGTGGACAGAGCATCCGCCCACGAACTGAAGGGTCCTGGGTTGATTCTAGTCAAGGGCAGGTACCTCGGTTGCTGACTGGATCCTGGCCCTGGTTGAGGCGCTTGCAGGAGGCAACCAATCGATGTGTCTCTCTCATATCAATGTTTCTCTCTATCTCTCCCCCTCCCTTCCACTCTCTCTAAAAATAATAATAATAATAATAAATCAATAAATCCAAATATCCTTGGATGAGGATTAACAAAAGAAAGATAAAAAGAAAATGACCATCTTTCCAAATTTACCCTATCACTCTGAAATATCATGAAATGGACCTCCACCATAGAAAAGATGCATGCTTTCAAAATCTATCTTAGCAACTCTAATAATATAATTTGAATAAAATAATTTAAACAGTATAATTTAACAATCCTAACAATGTAACTGTGAAAACAAAAAAATTAAGTATAATTTAAATAAATGTGTGAAAATTTAGCAGACAATTGAGAGAAATATGAGATAAGGAATTGAATCTTAGTTACTTGTTAAATAACCTGAATGAATATAGACCTTTTTCTTTCCCTATAATTTTAAAAATATCTATTAAGCGTGATATTAGTTATAGATAACTGGTTTGTGTTTGTGTGTGAATTCTCCTTCGTAGATTAATAAAGTACCCTTAAAAGGACTCATTAAGAACTTTTATTGATAGGATTAGTCCCCTTACAATACAGAGATCACTCCATTGTCTTCTGGACTAATTTTTTTCAGATGGGAAGTCAGTTGTTGATCTTAACATTGTTTCCCCTGTGGAATGTATCTATTTTTTTCTGGAAATTTTTAAAAATTTTTTCTGTATCTTTGGTTTTCACCATTTTCCTATGATATGCCTATGTCTATAAATTTTTATCAAGCTTGGGGAAATTTTTGGCCATTACATCTTCAAATAACTTTTTTTCCCCATTCTCATTTGCTTCTCCTAAGATTCCAATTACAACTAAGTTAATTGGTAAATCCAACATCTAAGCTATCTCAAGGTCAGTTTCTATTGACTACTTTCCTTGACTATGGGTCACATTTTCATGTCTCATTACTTGGCTAATTTTTATTACCTTTTAGACATTGTGGATGATATAGAGATTCAAGATTCTGTTTTCTTCCTCTGAAGAGTACTAACTTTTATTGTAGGAGGCAGTTCAATCGGCTGATCAACCTGAACTTTGGTCGATTTGAGCTTATTCTTTGGTAGGAAGGATCTATCAAAGCTCAAGATGATCCCCAAACCTTTGTAAATCAGTGGGACTCAAACTCCAAACTCTATTTCCCCTAAAGGGCGGGCATCTCTCTGGATCATGGTCCCTACTAGGAAAGCACAGCCGTCCTGTTTTTTCAGTTAAATGTCAGGTGTAATAATAAAGTATTAACAAGGTTGATCTACTCTTATGGCCTGAATCTGCTCAGTTGCTAGTATCTTTTTAAAATCTAAACTCCATAGCAACAGCACTCTGATAAATTTTGGGCAGTCTATGTCTATATATATCAAACTAATCTTTCAAAGGTCTCGCAGATAATCTACACACAGACTTCTTAGCACCTTTCCCTTCGGAAGAGTTCACTGTGCTCTACCTAGATTTCAGCTTGCAGTCAAAACATCGTCCTGGCTCTGTGGCTCGGCTGGAGCACACAACAAAAGGTGGTGAGTTCAATCCCCAGTCAGGGCACAGCACATGGAAGGCAACCAATTAATGTTTCTCTCTCATATGGATGTTTCTCTCTCTCTTTCTCTCTTCCTCTCCTTCCTTCCCTCTTTTCCTCTTTATAAAATCAATAAACATATCCTTGGGTGAGAATTTTTTTAAAAAAATTGTGCCTTGGTTAGTAATTACAGCATCAGCCCGCACACCAGAGGGTCACATGTTCGTTTCCAGGCAAGGGTATGTACCTGGGTTTCAGGTCCAATCCCCACCCCCAGTCCTTCTACTCTCTCTAGAATCAATGGAAAATATATCATCATTCCTCTAGTGAGGATTAAAAAAAAATTTTTTTTTTGATTGTCAAAAGGCAAAAGCTGGATTGACTGGTGTTAATAAATTTTCTTCTTTCAAGAGTTTTAGTTTTATATTGCTCATTTGCCAATGATTGAAAGTAGATGCCAAATAAATATTTTACAGTTGTATGCTTATTAATTACAGTATCAGGTATTCCTACCTGTGGAAGTCCAGGCATGTTTTTACATAAAGATTTTTTTCACTTTATGAATTACTAGAGGCTCGATGCACGAAATTCGTGCAAGGGGCTTGGCCCCCATCCACCACGGCCTCCACCCCCACCCGCCCCGGCAACCTGGGGCCTCTGCCTCAGCCCCTGCCACTGCGGCTTCGTCCAGAAGGTCGTCTGGAAGGACGTCTGGTCTAATTAGCATATTATGCATTGATTAATATAGATGTATCGCTAGAATAGTTTTTTATGATTCAGCAACAGAAGCTTATCATGCATTTAATAGACTCATTTCAAAAAAATCACATTTAAATCACATAATACTGTGTATTATGTGATGTGAAATGTCAACACTATTGATACTAAAATCAAGTTGTTACTGAACAATTACCATCCTTTTTACTAGCTTTAAGTAAGATACATTTACCAATAATTATTAATATACAATGCTCTTGGATAGTATCTTTTTACTCATTATTTCACTTCCTTATATTTAGACATAATGCTGCATTACAAAACTTGTGAATACTACAGACATTCACAACGCAGCTCAAATTAATTACCTCAAAACCTAATTGAAACTTTTTTTCTCAGATTGAACAAGAAAGTTTGTCAATTTCTAAATTTAATATATTGGATTACTTTATACAGTGATCACTGAAAAATATATAGTTTGGGCCCATAATTTCAGAGGTCCACTAAGTTAAACCATAGTTTTCAGTTATCACTATCAATGACTATATCTTCACATCAAAAATTGAAGCAAAATTTTACTTAAAAGTTAACTAGCCAAATGTTTTGTCAACATACCACTCAATGAATGGCAGTTCAGAAACCGATTATTAAGATTTGAGGGAAACGGACTAACATCACTATGCCAAATGTTTTTTGGAACACAAAATCTAGAATAAAAGCATTGAGTGAAGGGATTGGTCGGATTACTAGCATGGCTGTGGAATGAGGAATGTCGTAAGTGGCTTTGGGGAATTTACCTCGTTATAAGAATAGCTGCATCCACGGAAGTCATGTCCTCTCCCCAGCTTGTGGACATCTCTAAATGTATATCATTCTTTTTGCCAAATTCTTCATGTTGCCACTTACAAAAACTCTCCAGCATCTTCTCTCCATGGTGCCCAATATATAGATCTGCCTGTAAAAGAAGAGGTTTCACTTCAAGGCAAATTATCCTCTGATATACAAAACACTGAAAACTGAGGGGACGCCATAAATTACTAAAGCAAACTGCTGACCATAACATTAATTAGAACCTGGAAGACATTAAGGATTAATTTAGCCTGAAGTAAAAATCTTAGAACTTTGTGAAGGAACAGTAATTACAAAACCTGTTCAACACTCTTCAGAAAAAGAGAGGGTCAATGAATATTGAGAATGTGGAACTTTTAGACTTATGTAACTCATTATTTCTATAATTTAAGAACAAACGTTTTTACAAAGTGCCAGCTAAGCAGCATGCTAAAATGATGTCACAGAATAGTCCTCATTTAAAATGAACTGCAGATAAGAAAAGGCTTTACACGTACATGTTTAGAGAAGAAAATAAAACTGTCATTCAATATGACTTTTTAAAATTACTTTTAGAAAGTTAAGGTTTGTGGTCAGGATCCTTGGAAACTAAGAACATTCCCTTTTTGGAATAAAAGTTGGGGTATTAACCAAAACTAAAGACCAGTTTATGCATATTCTAAGTGATTCAGTGGATATTCCTGGATTTTTAGTCAATAAAAAGTACATCCCTAACATTCCCTTTACTTAAAAGTAGCTGAACACAACTTCTCACCCACTTAATTTAGAACAAAAAACTCAAGACTTTCTTACTGGCGTTTCATGGAGCAGAATAAGCTTTATCACACGGAGATTGACCTGCGCGCCAAGACTCTTGTGTTGGAAAAGGTTAAAAACCTAAAAACAAATAAAAATAAAAAAGCCTAAAGTAAAACTGAAAAACATCTTAATTTTTCTAAAAGCCCAGAAATGGGAGCAGTGTCCATTTAGTTGGGAAATCTTACATATCTTTAATTTTTTAATTATTTAAAAAACTAGCTTAATAAGCAGTAACTCAGCTAATTCATTTTAGTCTGGGCATTTCAATGGGGTGCTGAGAGAAGGGTGGGCTTGGATGACACTGAAGAGAGGAATTTTGGGAACTAAAATCTAGAATTTGTCTTCATTCTTAATTCACAAAATGCCAGTGTCTTCCTTTCTTCTGAGAAACAGTCCTGAAAACTCAGCCTGCTTTATGCCACGTCCCAATTCATTCCTTGGAGTCTTTTTTCTCTCCCCGGACTAGCTGTCAAATAGAAACACGACTTCAAAGCTCCTCCCTTCAAAGATCCCATGAAGACACGCTTGTGGCTCATGGCTGCTTAACGGTTTCAGACCATCATCATGACAGGCTTTCTCAAAACGTGATGCATGTTGAAATGCTGGAGAGCAAGGCGAATTTTTATGTGGTATGTGGAGTTTTTGGAAAATTTAGCATTTATTTAATTTGGAATAGAAAACACAACACTGACACACCAAACCCACGCTCTCAGAGACAGCACTAGTTGAAAGTTGGCGGAGTGTTCAGGGGGTAGCTGAACATACACTGAAATGACTGCAGTGTGAGAAAATCTTTTTGCTGGGAAAACAAACCAAATAATAACAAAAATAGTAAAAATGGAAATTTTACAAAAACATAACATATTTATCCTTGAATCAGTAGTGCTCACCCATATATGGTGACTGGAATTATAAATGGACATTTGCCTTTCGCTTTTATTTATGTTTATTCTCCCTCTAAGAACCACTTTTCACTATGACCTTCTAATTCGGCCTTGAAGGAGGTTTACTCAAAACCATACGCAATTAGGTCAAAGGATTGACTAGGCAGTAAGCATCCATAAGATGCTAGGTGCAAACTAGATTTCTGCAGTCCGGATATTGTCAACTAAAGTTAGCTACGAACAATTCAGCTGGTTAAAAATTTAGCTCTTAGCTCTCAGGTCTTACTCATTCACTAGTATTATAGCTGAAATCTAATTTTACATACCTATATAAGAGCTCAATGGGTTACCAACCTCCATTTTTATTCCACCTCAAAATCCAGAGTATTTTGGGTAGGACCATGCATATAAAAAAATATTATAACATTGCTGCCCACTTCAGCAAATGGCCTTTACAAATGAGAATGAAAAGATGGGCACAAAAAAAGAGAGAAAAGACTAATAGAGTTTTGCCACATCACAATGAACGATAAGGGTTGTTGTTTTTACTAGACGATGTGAATTATTATGTTGATATCTTTTCTGAGACAAATCAATGTGGTAAACCTAAATATATTTTTTTTTACTGATGTCAATAAAAGAAAGGAACAGTAATGAATTTTTAAAGAACTTCATTATACTCACACATTTCTTCCTTAGAGTTTTCTTGAAAAAATTCCAAGCGCACTTTAAAGTTTGCCTACCATATTTAAGATGGTTAGAATGAATCTCCTGGCTGCATCTGCTCCATGATAGGAAACCATTGCTGGGTCTGCAACCACTACAGTCTCTATGTTGTATTCTTGGGGTAATTTGTATGAATATCGTTTCCCTCTTCCACTCTCTGTTATTTTTTTAGATCTAGGTCTTCCTTTATCTGCAACAGAGAAATGAATTTTCAAATGTGCCTCCATCTTGGCAAAGTAAATTTTAAAAATCTGTTTATTCAATAATTTCAAAATATGTTTACCAAATACCAGTATGTAATGATGATACAATGGGGAGCAAAACCAAGTACGTCCCCTTCACATGTGGAACCTAAAAGGGCATCTGGCATTGGAGTATGACTTTGGAACCAGACAGAATGGACTTCTGCCACTTACTAGATCTACCATTTGGGGAACTAACATCACTATATCAGCCTTAGTTTCCTCATCTGTAAAATGAATAATACTAACACCTACTTTCTAGAGTTGTTGATGGCTTATAAGTCACATTAGTAAAAATAAAATAACTCAATAAACAAAACAAAAAATAAAATTAGTATAAATGAAATAACTCAATAAACAAAAGGTAGATGATTTTCTTTTTGAGACCAGTAACAAAATAAAGGTCTACTTGCAAGAAGTGCCTGAAGTGACTTCACCACATATCCTAATTTCAGGCAGACACCCCGAACGACTAAAACATTATGCATGGGTTACAAAGGATTTGGTTCTGCCTTCCATCAGGATCATAAAGAAGTTTGACCTAAGGGTAATGAAGATTCCTCAAACAGGGCCAAATAAAAGCGGTAACCACAAATAAAAATATTTATAAATTTAAATACATAAAAATATAAAATTTCTGTTTATTAAAACATGCCACTATCTAATGAAAAGCGTGCCACCAAGTGGGAGAAGATATTTACAATGTTTTTCCATAAGAAAGAAATAAAAGCTACTCTAAATCAATGACAGATAAACCAATTAGAAAACTGGCAAAGGACTAGAACAGTGATTTCTCACTAAAAGGATATCCAAATGGCTGATGAAAAGCATATGAGAAGATGCTGCCAGCCGGCGTGGCTCTGTGGTTAAACATCAACCTATGAACCAGGAGGTCACAGCTTGATTCCCAGTCAGGGCACATGCCCAGATTGCAGGTTGGATCCCCAATGTGGAGTGTGCAGGAGGCAGCGGATCAATGGTTCCTTCTCATCATTGATGTTTCTCTCTCGCCCTCTCCCTTCCTCTCTGAAATCAATAAAAATATTTTTTAAAAAGCTGCTCAATCTCATTAGTATTCAAGAAAATAAAAATTGAAGTTACAATAAATAAAATTAATTAAAATCCCTAGAATGGCTAAAATAAAGAGGTGATTGTATGGTGTCAACAAGAATGTGGTGACAAGAACTGGAAGTCCCATACACATACGTGCTGGGAGTTTAAATTAGAATAAACACTTTGAAATACTAAACACTGAAGCTGAACATTTGCACACCCAATGGTCAATGATCGAAAATATATACTCATCAAAAATGCATGCAAATCACATGTACAATTTATTCAAAGCAGCACTATTCTTAATAGTTCAAATAACCATCAATAGTACAATGGATAGCCCTGGCCGGTGTGGCTTAATTGGGTGGGTGTTGTCCCATGCACCAAAAGGTTGCTGGTTGGATTCCCGGTCAGGAAACATGCCCAGGTTGCAGGCTCAATCCCCTGGGGGTGTACAAGAGGCAGCCGATTGCTGTGTTACTCTCACATTGATGTTTTCTCTCTGTTTTGCTCTCACATCAATGTTTCTCTCCCCCTCTCCTTTTAAAAATTAATTTAAAAATCTTTTTAAAAAATAGTATAATGAATAAAGACATTTTGGCCTAGTCATACAATGAAATGCTATATACCAATAAAAATAAACCAACTACTGCAGTGATGGCGAACCTTTTGAACTCGGCATGTCAGCATTTTGAAAAACCCTAACTTAACTCTGGTACCATGTCACATATAGAAATTTTTTGATATTTGCAAGCATAGTAAAACAAGGACTTATATTTTTGATATTTATTTTATATATTTAAATGCCATTTAACAAAGAAAAATCAACCAAAAAAAAAATGAGTTCGTGTGTCACCTCTGACACACGTGTCATAGGTTCCCCATCCCTGAACGACTGCAATGTGCAAAAATATGGATGAACCTCCTAACAATAAGGCTAAGCACAAGAAGCCAATTACAAAAGAGTAGGTGGAATTTGGATTATATCCCCCAGGAAAGCGTGTGGAGTGAGAAGTAGAAAGAAAAGGAGGAAGTCCTAGGAAACTCCTACATGTAGGGGGTGTACATGTGGAAGAAGACACACTCATGAAGAGATGTAAGAAAAATAAAAGGAGAGCCCAAAAGAAACCACAGAGATAGCTACACAATGAGAGGGGCTTTGTACCAAGAGTAGTAAATAGACCAAGTATGTTCCCTTTGTTGCCCCAGCTAGTGACAGCTACGTTGGCCCCAAACTGTCACTATGCAGCATCCATATTTGCATGTTATATTTAAACTAGAGGCTCAGTGCACAAAATTCGTGCATGGGTAGGGTCCCTAGCAGCTGCCACCTACTGGCCAGGGCCTTCCTTAGTTCTGCACCACCCCCTGGTAGTCAGCACACATCACAGCAAGTGATCGAACTCCTGGTCGGTAGAACTCCCAAGGAAACATTTTGCATATTAGGCTTTTATATATATAAACCAGAGGCCCAGTGCGTGAATTCATGCATGAGTGGGGTCCCTCTGCCTGGCCTGCGAGATCAGGCCAAAACCGGCTCTCTGACATCCCCCAAGGGGTCCTGGATTGTGAGAGGGCACAGGCCAGGTTGAGGGACCCCATTGGTGCAAGATCAGGGCCGGAGAGGGACACAGGAGGTTGGCCAGCCGAGGAGGGACTGCAGGAGGGCTCCAGGGTGTCCACCCCCTCACTCAGTCCTGATTGGCCAGACCCCAGCAGCAAGCTAACCTAATGGTCGGAGCGTCTTCCCCCTGGTGGTCAGTGCACATCATAGCGAGCTATTGAGTGGCTTTAGCATATCATTAGCATATTACGCTTTGATTGGTGGAACGGACAACTGGACAACCAGACAATTAGCATATCAGGCTTTTATTATGTAGGATAGGCTACTTGGAACAGTCTAAGTTTCTTAAGAATCTCCACTTCATGGTAGATGCTATCATACAAGTTAGCCACTGTGTGTGAAGATCATGCATATTGAAGTAATCATTTTATAAAGTTGCTTCCTTTGAAGCCTTCATTGTCTACACCAAATATGCTCATTCTTCATCTCCTAAATCTTGAGGCCATTTTCCAACCATATGCAAATATAAAGACAACATAATTGATATCACACACTTCCAGTCAGAGAATAAATTTTAAAACGTGTATTCACTGGGGCTCAATGTATGATCTCCATAATATCCTCCACATACTGACAATAACCTCCACAACAGTTATGGATGGTGTATGGAAATGATTTCAGCAGTGGTCTGAGTCCTAGACACACTCACGATTTATACTAAAATGTTAAGGAGTATATACTGATAATGTCACTTGCCTGCTAAAAGTCTTCAAAGACCACATTTGCCCTCCAGATAAAGTCCTTCCCACGGCACAGAAGGCCCTTCGTTACCTAGCCGGTGACTACCTTCTCAGGGTGGTATCTCGGGACCGCACTGCAGGCATCCGTCTTCCACTCCCCACGGTGATGCCGTTGTTCCTTCTGCCTGAATACTTCCCCCCCTAACAACATGCACTAAAAATGTCACATAAGTTTTTCATTTGCTCACATAATGTCATCTAAATCTGACAACAACCCTGAGCTGCGGGTATCACTATCCCCATCCTATAGAATAAAAGGGTAATATGCAAATTGACCCTAACAGCGGAATGACTGGGAATGACTGGTCACTATGACACTGACCACCAGGGGGCAGACGCTGGAGCTCTGCTCAGCCACAGCCAGGCTGAGGGCTGCCAGTACAGCGGTGGTGGTGCGAGCCTCTCCCGCCTCCTCAGCAGCGCTAAGGATGTCCGACTGCAGCTTAGGCCTGCTCCCCGCTGGCAAGTGGACATCCCCCGAGGGCTCCTGGGCTGCCAGAGGGATGTCTGACTTCCATCTTAGGCCCGATCCCCCGGGGAGCAGGCCTAAGCCAGCAGGTGGACATCCCCCGAGGGGTCCCAGACTGCGAGAGGGCACAGGTCGGGCTGAGGGACCCCTCTCCCCCGAGTGCACAAATTTTTGTGCACCGGGCCTCTAGTTTTGTATATTGTAAATGGAGCTCTCGAGAGATAAAGTTTTCTAAAGTCACCAAGCTAGGAAGTGGTAGCACATGAATGTGAAAACAGGCAGTCAGACCCCAAAGTCCATTAACTCAGCCTGCATACTCTGTCCTCTTTTCTTCCTGTGGTGCGGAGAAGTTTTATTTGATCTCTGAGGTTCAGCCTCCCCAATAGTGAAGCTTGGGATCTTGTGTACTGAGGCTGTCACAGTTCTCATCACACTACAGAATAATTACTCCTTCACCAGTTTGTCCAAAATAATACATTGATGCCCTGGCTCAGTAGCTCAGTTGGTAAGAGCATTGTCCCAATATGCTAAGGTTGTGGGTTCGATTTCCAGTCAGGACACATACAAGAATCAACAAATGAATGCATCAGTAAGTGGAAAAACAAATCGATGTCTGTCTCTCCCCCTACCCTTATTCCTCTCTCTCTCTCTAAGTCAATCAATGAATAAAATATTTAAAATAAAATAATACATTGTTTGCCTCTTGAGACTATGAGCTATGCCTTTTAACTCCACATCTCTGTGAGGTGACTGGTCATGCTTATGTTGCAAATATGAAGCTAAACTTCAAAATTTTAAGAGAATTGAAAAAGAGTACCTAGCTGGAGTGGGAGTGAAGGTGTGCCTTAAAATCAGGGCCTCTGACCCTCAACCTCATGTGCCTTCCCTTCCTCTAATTATATTTTAATAAAAGAATACAGCAAAGTTATCTTAAAGTATAAAGATCCCTGTTTTGAAAAAATATTCATATAATAAATAAATGCAAACATAATATACTAAGGCATCAAAATGCAGAAGGAAAACTGGACAAAGACTAAGTTGAATACAAGTAACTTTATGATTCCACTAGAGGCCCAGTGGACGAAATTCATGCATGGGTAGGATCCCTAGGCCTGGCCGACGATCAGGGCCAATCTGTGGGGCAACCAGCAGGGCGACTGGGGGACCCCCACTGGCACCTGCCTTGGCCAGCCTGACACTACCAGCTCGCCGGCCCTGCCCCCTGCCGCCGCCGCCAGTCGCCTCCCTCTGCGAGGCAATTGGGGGCCCCCACTGGCACCTGCCTTGGCCAGCCTGACACTACCTGCTCGCCGACCCCACCCCCTGCCGCTGCCGTCAGTCGCCTCCCTCTGCGAGGCAATTGGGGGCCCCCACTGGCACCTGCCTTGGCTGGCCTGGTGCCACCCACTCGCCAGCCCCACCCTCCGCCGCTGCCACCAGTCGCCTTCCTCTGCAGGGTAACCGGCAGGGTGATTGGGGGGGCCCCCGCTGGCACCCGCCTTGGCTGGCCTGGGACCTGTGGGCTGGGGGCAGCTCCTGCGTTGAGCATCTGCACCCTGGTGGTCAGTGCACGTCATAGCTACCAGTCGTTCCAATAGTCATTCTGCCATTTGGTCAATTTGCATATTAGGCTTTTATTATATAGGACTGTGCAAAGGCAAATACTTCACTGTTATTCAAATTTTAATCATGTGTTTAATATGTGAATATATCAGCTTGAAGTAAGAGCTACAATTAGACATCTCAGTATAAGTAAATAAATATTTTATTTAATAAACTGTTAATTTTAAAATGATTTTTTAAATTCTAGGCTCTTAAAAAGCCACTGAAAATAGGAAAGCTCAGTAAATCATCCAATTGATGACAGCTTAGCACTTCTTGTATGCGAGTGCAGGTCAATTAACATATAACAGTTATGCCTAACAAAAAATAATTAAAACTTCATGAGAAATGTTTGTCAAATCTGAACCAAGTATTTATGCGTTATAAACCTATTAAAATTAAAAACTTTCTAGAAGTCTTTTCCCCATACATAATGACGCACACAAAGCCTGCTTTCTGTCACCCATGTACATGGGTATCTAGAACAGCTGGAACTTACTACAGTATAACTCATACACGGCTATCTCCTTAAATGGACTAAATTCAAGCTGTGGTGGCTGTTGTCATTTCACCATGCAAAAGCCTTTCTGTTGCTTGTTCACAGTGCTATGACTTCCATTCAGCTGTTATATGCCTTTTGCTATCGTTCTTAGAATGGAGAAGAGAGATGTGTCTTTTAAATGGACTGGATCGTGTACCCCGAATGGTGTGACAGAGATTCACATAACCGCTTTTGAAGATGATTCCCAGAAAGACTGATATGACCTTCCACAAAAGAAAACAGAAGTCACCGATTAATTTGAGATGAATATATCTAAACAGAAACATATCGTAAACCTTTCTGAATCCAAACCCCCTACCCAATTGATGATACGAACATCCTATGGCCTCTGCAAATGTTACTCTTGTCATAATTCATATATCCAAATCTGCCTCAAAACCATAACCAACTTTAGACTTAAATATGTTGGCACTAACACCTAATTTGAAATCTGCAAGTCGAATTTTAAAACCTTTGCACCAAGAATTCTTCAATAAATTCATATTTCCTCAGATTCTAATCTAATATCAGTGAGTATTCACTGAGATGTCTGGTTTAGATGTATAAAAATTTGTCCTAGGGAAACTCATTATTTTCTGAATGTTGGCTACGACTTCCAGGTCCTACTTATATAAGAGAAATCATTCATTTCCCCTGCCATTCTTGCTAATGCCACAAAGCTCTGCCAAAGGAAGAAAGTGCACCAAATAGTCACCGTTTCATTTCTGTGAAGTACTGGCAGACAGACAGAGACAAGGGTTTGATGGCTAGGAAGGTTTATGTGCCTCTGAAACTGCCAGATTTAGGGTATTCTGATACTGTGAATAAAATTCAAAGAAATTTTTACTCTTCTTCCTATTCCTCTGATAACTTTAACCTCCAAGGTGAGTTTTACTTGGGTAAAATGTTTAAAATTTTTTAAAAAGAAAGAAAGAGTAAAAGATGCTTCTGGCCAAAGGAAAGAGGTAGCTATGCCATTCTCACAGAGCTGGACTAAAATAAGGCCAGGAGCTCAGCTCACAGGACCGGCTTCAGGATGCTCAGTGTCATTTCTATCCCAGTGAGGTGACCCACATCCCAAGAGAAACACTTCACAATTCAGGAGACATGTGGGGTATATTACATATTAATCTCTGAAGTCATTTTGATTTTATATTTCTTGATATTAAAATATGGCACTGCCCAGAAAACTAAAAAAATAATCTGAAAATAGATTTGTCATTAACCAAAGGAAAAAGATAAAGCTAGTAAATGAATGGATGGATGGATGGGTAGAATTTTTGAAGGATCCATCTCATATTGCTCCCTCCGCCCCCCACATTGAATAGTTAGTGAAATCTTTCAGAGGGCATTACCTGAAATGATACCACAGTAATGACTGTGAGGAGTTGGCTTCTCTGTGACTTTCTCCTGCATGGACCTTTTCTGCCTATATACACGGTGCGGGTGACCCGTTATCGCCACTGTATCGTTGAGTGGTTCAATAAATATGAAGTCCTCATTGAGCTGTATGAATCCCATCTGGAATAAATAACATAAAAAGACATGTAAAAAATGCCATTTGAATAAATTACTTTCTGGGTTCTCCTACTCGCACACTATTTTCTTTCACATATGTGCATACATTCTTCTAGTGAAGCTATTCGAGCAACCGCATAATAAAGTAACTGTCTTCCCATTTTATTACTTCATCTTTATGTACTTTATTACACTAGCATAAACCTCATTTAGTTAGTCTTAGCCTGTGTGGGTGGGAGGCTAGATGCCAGCAACAGATGCACAGTAAAACTTCTGGAATGTTAAAGGCTCACTTTGGGAGACCCATGGGTTCACTTACATGTACAGCATGTACAGAAGAGCAATACAGCTTTTAATTGCATACACGACATAGTCCAACTTTTTGACAATCATTATTTAACAAAGTAAGTCATGTAACATCAAAGCAAACGTAAGAGACATAGCATTAAAGTCATTATATAAAATATTCTCAAAGCCTTCTACGAAACATTTTGAAAACCTTGTGAACAATAAATTACAGGAGAAGAAAAGGCATCACTTACATAAACAAGTTTCATTTCATTCAATGCCAAGAAAATGGATTTTAATGCTCACCAATTGTGGGCAGAGGGCTAAAAACTGTAAAATATGGTTATGATCAATAAAAAGAACTCATAACAAGTAGGTATCCTTTTATTATATTGAAGCTAAGCCTAGTCATTTCTTTCCTTTTTTAGAATAAATTTGCATTATAACTAGGAAAATATTCCACATGGAAGAACATATGACTTAATCTTTTCAATTTTATTTTACTCCACTGTAATAAATATATAAATATATATTTGATCACTCTGTTAACTCTTTAGTAAATATTTTTGAAGAAATAATCCCTTAGAACCTGCATTATTCATACCCAATCTGCTAATATCAAAGTTCATAATTCTGCTTTGCATTAATTATATATAGTTCGTTTTAACTTGATCCACATATACCTACCACAGTAAAATATAATTACTTTTTCAGACACAGTAATTCTCCCAAGCTGAATAGTAGGAAAAAATAAATCTATGTTTTAAAAAAGTACATTTTCCTTAGAAGTATAAAAGAGGCTTTTTCTTTTGCTTTGTTCTAATGATTAAAGTATGTTGCATCTTCCATACAAAAAGTCCAGGTGATTGCGAATATGCTATCTCATTTCATTCTGTAAGAATTAACATTATAAGATACCTTAAGTAATCTAAAAATCTTCATCAATTTCATTTTATTATACCACCAATAAAATTTTGAAGAACTAGAGTAACAGTTCCACCTGGCCAGCATTGCTCAGTGGTTGAGCATTGACCTATGCACCAGGAGGTCACGGTTCAAATCCTGGTCAGGGCACATGTCCAGGTTTCAGGCTTGATCCCTAGTGCAGGGCATGCAGGAGGCAGTTGATCAGTGATTCTCTCTCATCATTGATGTTTCTACCTCACTCATCCTCTCCATTCCTCTCTGAAATCAATAAAAATATATTTAAAAAATAAAATAATAATTACACCACTTCTATCTGTCCCCTTGTCTCTCCCTCACTCCCTTTTCTTCCCTCTCCCTCTCTCTCTCTCTCTCTCTCTCTCTCTCTCTCTCTCTCACACACACACACACACACACACACACACACACACACAGTGCAGGCTCACATGCACATATCATTTGGGGGTGGGAATAATGCAAAAAAAGATTTACCTTAATGATTCTTTTAAAATATTATTCTTTTAAAATATGTATATACTAGGGGCCCGATGCACAAAATTCGTGCACTGGGTGTGTGTGGGGTGAGGGGGAGTGTCCCTCAGCCCAGCCTGCCCCCTCTCACATACTGGGAGCCCTCAGGCGTTGACCCCCATCACCCTCCAATCACAGGATCGGCCCCTTGCCCAGGCCTGACACCTCTAACAGAGGCGTCAGGCCTGGGCAGGGGACCCTCATTTCCCCCCATCACTGGTTCTGCCCCCAGCCCAGGCCTGATGCCTCGGCCAGAGGCGTAGACCCCCATCACCCTCCGATCGCCTGATCGGCCCCTTGCCCAGGCCTGACGCCTCCGCCAGAGGTGTCAGGCTTGGACAGGGGACCCCCATCTCCCCCTGATCACTGGCTCTGGCCCCTGCCCAGGCCTGAGGCCTCTGGCCCAGGAATCATGCCTGGGCAGGGGACCCCCATCTCCCTCTGATCGCTTGCTCCACCCCCCGCCCAAGCCTGACGCCTCTGACCCAGGCTTCAGGCCTGGGCAAGGGGACCATCATATCCCCCCAATCCCCGGCTCCGCCCCCCACCCAGGCCTGATGCCTCGGCCAGAGGAGTTGACCCTCATCACCCTCCGATCACCAATCACCGGATCGGCCCCTTGACCAGGCCTGAGGCCTCCGGCAGAGGTGTCAGGCCTGGGCAGGGGACCCCCAGCTCCCCGCGGTTGCAGGCTCCGCCCCTGCCCAGGCCTAACACCTCTGGCTGAGGCGTCTGGCTCGGGCAGCAGGGACCCACAGCTGCAGCAGCCCCGCGATCGTGGGCTTCACTTTAGGCCCAGGCAAGGGACCCCTAGCTCCTGGGACTGCCAGCTTCGACCGTGCCCAGCTCCCATCGCTGGCTCCACCCCTACTTCCTGCTATCACTGGCCAGGCGGAAAAGGCACCTGATTCTCCGATCATGGCTGGGGGGCAGGGCAAAGGCGGCCCCAGGGCCGCCTTTGCCCTGCCCCCCAGCTCTTAGCTCCCCCCTGGGTTTCCGATCACTGTCAGTGGCAGGGGGCTTCTTCCTGCTTTCCCTTTCGCCTCCCTGCATTGTGCCTACATATGCAAATTAACCGCCATCTTGTTGGCAGTTAACTGCCAATCTTAGTTGGCAGTTAATTTGCATATAGCCCTGATTAGCCAATGAAAAGGGTATCGTCGTACGCCAATTACCATTTTTCTCTTTTATTGGATAGGATTTGTCCAGCCAGCATGGCTCAGTGGTTGAACGTCAACCTGTGAACCAGGAGATCACGGTTTGAATCCTAGCACGTACCTAGGATTGCGGGCTCAATCTCCAGTAGGGGGCGTGCAGGAGGCAGCCAATCAATGATTCTCTCTCATCATTGATGTTTCTATCTCTCCCTCTCCCTTCCTCTCTGAAATCAATAAAAATATTTTTAAATAAATTTTTTAAATATGTATATATTTGGGGCATTTTTTCGTGTAACTTTAGTATGACACTATCTATAGACATTTTTAAAAGGAGAAGGACCAACCTAAAAAGAAAAAAATGTTATTCATTCAATGTATATTTACTGTCTGACCACAGTGTGCCGGCTCAGTTCACTCTGGGGCACATTCGGTATGCTCTCTCCAGGGACACGTTTCCTGTCTGAGGTCTGAATATTATCCTGCAGCATGGGAAGTGCTCTAGCTTAGGTTGGTTTCTTTCAAGATAATGACTTGTATTAAAAAGAATTGCAGCCGAAACCGGTTTGGCTCAGTGGATAGAGCATCAGCCTGCAGACTGAAAGGTCCCAGGTTCGATTCCGGTCAAGGGCATGTACCTGGGTTGCGGGCACATCCCCAGTTGGAGATGTGCAGGAGGCAGCTGATCGATGTTTCTCTCTCATCGATGTTTCTAACTCTCTATCTCTCTCCCTTCCTCTCTGTAAAAAAATCAATAAAATATATTTTTTTAAAAATTGCAGAAAATCTTAAGGTTTTCTGTGCTCCACAAAGGGCTTACTTTTTCCACTAATAAAATAGATTGTTTTATCTATACTATGATTGTACAGGCCATGGAAGAACACAACTCCATATTAACTTCTCTGCACAAGGGCCTCTGTGTTCGACGATCCGCAATGAAGCAGCACTTTAGGGCAAATATTGTCCTTTCCATTTTAGAAGGAAAGGAAATATTATGTGAATTAATACGACACTGTTCCTTATCTAAAATAAATGCAGAATATATAAGTGTTTTACTCCCAGTTGCTCTTTTTAGATTTTTCAATGAGACATTTCATGCAAATATTTGGCAATGAAATTAAGTTTCACAGTTATTCCCTACCTTATTTCTGTCATCATGTACATTTCCTCATATGGTGGCATCAGTTATTTTGTCACTGAATGTTATTCTTTGATTTGATGATTTAGCAAGAATTTCAGTATTTTGCACATTTACCATAACTTACATAAAGGTGTTGGCAGCCATGTCTTCTCTTACTGGCTCTGATATTTCATTTCTCTATTTAGATGCCTCTGTGCTTTTTAAAACAACCATTAACACTGATTTACATGTAGGTTTACTGATACTACCACCAAATTCTATCACAACATGAAATGTAATTTGGCCAATATGCACAAATTTTTATATACTGTTTCTTCAATTCACCAAATATCAATGTTGCATTTGTTTGAATTTAAATGAACCATGGCCTATTACATAGACAAACAGATTCCAAAGCTCTAATCTCTATATGCAAAGTGTCCCCACGGGAGTTCGACCGGGAGACCGGGAGTTCTATTGCTCGCTATGATGTGCACTAACCACCAGGGTGCAGCGAAGAACGAAGGAAGGCCCCAGCTGGCAGCCGGCAGCAGGGAAGGGAAGCCCAGGCCGGCAAGCAGAAGGAAAGCCCCAGCCAGCAGCCGGAAGGCTCTGATTGGGCCTGATTGCTGACCAGGCCTAGGGACCCTACCCGTGCACGAATTTCGTGCACTGGGCCTCTAGTAGAAGCATAACTAAAAAGTAACCAAAAAATTAGTAAGCAACCTGGCACTCTCCACTCTGGTTCCCACTCCTACTGGGTTACCTCCCTCCCTTTCACGGCCTCACTTCCTGTTCACTCACAAAACTGAAGCACTACTGTGGTTATTTCTCTCAAGTGTTCCCTTCATTCTTCCATGTGCTTTCTTGAACTTGTCTGTATTTTACAAAACCTAGGTTTTCTAGCTAACCTTTAACTGAACTGGCTAAAAGTATTTTATCTGAGGCTCAAACGTGTGTTGTGAGAGTCTTTGAGAATATCCTTTATATATATACATATATATGTATATAGGTATATATGTATATATGTATGTATGTATGTATATATTTAAAGGATAATTAAGAACTAAATACCATACTAATGTCCCTAAATGCTAAGGGACATTAGGTGGTAGATCATTATAACTTCAGTACACAAGCGGAGTCCTGAAGAATAGCAGGATTTGGATAAGACTGCGGCAAGGTGGCTCCCTATGAGAGGAGGCATTGGGAACAAGGGCAAAGAGGAATTTGAGTCTCAGAAACAGTTCAAGAAGAGGCCCGGCTTGAGAAGAGAACTGGAGAAATGTAGCCAAAAGATAAAATGAACCCATATAACTGGAAACATCAAATGACCAAGTGCTTGATAGCAAAAGGAAAGTCTATCTTCTGAAGACCTGAGGATACTGGGAGTAGCACAAGTGTTTCATTTCTAAACAACAGTAATAGAAGTTGCTGAAAAGTTTGGCATCAGTATGTGCTTGTAAAAACACTTTAGACATATATTTGTCTGATGCTCTACATGATCTGAATGTCTACACAAGTTTGGCTTTATTTTCTTAAGTATTTTCTTGTATGGTAATGTTAGAATATCTATCTCATTAAGTAAATACAGCATTATATACTTTAAAATGTAAGCATAATATAGGCAAGACATAAATTTTACTAAGTTTGTTTCACGCTTTATTTTTAAAATGTCATTTTCAATATTACTATAAAATTGGAGTATTTTTTCATGCATTTGTGCATTCTATGTACACACACAAATCTGTATGAAAATACACCTCTGACACCACATCTATCCTACTGCCTTATGCTAAAATACTCTGTCTGACTCGACCCTTTCTGTTTCCCTTCATAGCCACAGGGATAAACACCAAGTCCTTAATGAAGACACACACGGTATAAAGTCATGACAAAGTCTTGCTTATCATTCCAGCTTTCTTTTTACTACTTAAACTTCATATAGAACCCTAACAAACCAATTTTAATTGTGTGAACAAGCTTTCTATTGTAACGTGTTTCCAAAAAACTTCCAGCTGCATGATTACATCTTGGTACATGGCATGCGCTGCTTTCTCTGTCCAGAAAGTCACTGTCAGTATCGAGAGTTATTTCTTCAAAATCAAGCCAACCCTGTTTTCTGTCCAAAGTAACCGCTGCCTCCCCTATCCACTTATACCCTGGACCTTCTCCACTATGACACTAATAAATCCTCTGTGGTTATTGTTTTGGGGTCTCTCTGATTAGACCATGAGCTGTCTGAGGGAAGGCATTGGCCACAGCGCCTCTCGTCATGCCTTCAATACACAAGGTCTGCTACAGAACAGGTGCTCAAGGAATATTGCTTTTAACTCAATGTATTCTTCCTTCTTGAGATCAAAGAAAACATATCCATTCACTGCCCTCAAGAGCGGTCCATTTACTCCACCTGGGGCCCTATCACGGAAGGGGGGGTTGGGGGGGTTACAATTTAATTTCTTCCTCTGGCAGTTCTGTTGCTTTCTTTGGGGGTCCAAGTTCTATTTTTAGGAAAAGCTTTCAAGGAACATTATGAGCACCATTCACATTTTCTTTCCCTGACAAAGGGCTTCAACGAGAATCACAAACTACAGTGCAAGAAGGAAACTCGGAAACCATCCTGCCATCACTGGAGCTTTAAAAATCAAGAAAACCAAGGCTTAGAAATGCTGCAGGACTCGCCTAAAATCACACAGTAAGTCCCTGTGAATGTCAGGGCTGGAATCTACAGCTCCCAATTTCCAAACTGATTTTGGGTTTTAATCCATCCCTCTAAATTTGCTTGCTACCTACATTACTTACATTTTTGCCTGCATTCTAGTTTGCCCCACTGAACTCCAGGAATTGTTCTGGGTCACCTTCAGTTTCCTTTCCTTTACTCTCCTCCCTAAGGCATTTGAACCTGGACAATTTTTCTCCTCTGTGTCGCTCTAGTTTTCCTTTTCTCTAGCCACTGTTTCTGCTTCCTTACACAGGCCGATGTTCCTCACTCCAGGGCTGGTCTCTGGTCAGCAACTGTTCTGCCTTTGTCACCTCCAGTGGTTTTATTACCCCCCCTCTCTGGAGATAACTCCCCAAATCCCCTCCCATCCCACTGCTTCCATCCGAGACACACTCTCCACTTCTCATCTCACTACAGTGGCACCGTCATTCTCTTCCCAAGTCTTTTCTCTGCTCATGACTCTTTTTTCTAGTTACCCAGGCTTCAATAATTATAAAGTCCTTCACTCTTCTCTTTTGAAATGTATGTAAAAATATTTCGAAGAAAACAATAAGGTAAGAAAATACTATACCTGTATGCCCGACACGGCATATACATGATTTCACTGAATCAGAAACCGCCAGCTGAGACACCTATGTTAGTCTCACCCGTTGTAGAGTTGGGGGGGAAAAGAGTTTCAAAAAGTAGTCTTGCATTCTAAGGTCACAAATCAGTCTGTGGTGAAACAGAATTCATACCAAAGATCGCCTGGCTTCAGGCGCGCGCTGCCTTCGTGAGGCTATCTGAAAGAGGCTAGGCCTGCCCTGTGAGTGTTATTCCAAAGAACTCTCATCTTTAAAAAATTTTGCACTAAGGATTTGACGTCAAGCACAGCACCTCACAGATGGTCTTAGTCCAAACTCTGATATCAATAGCAAGGCAGGCCCCTTCCCTCACAGAGCAGAAGATAAAATACGGCGCTCGGCTCTGAGCTTTATCTTGGGCTGACAGTTCTCTGTGACCAGACTTACAAGCTGCCAAGAGCACCCTGGCTTTCGGAGTGGCCCAGGGTTTTTTCTCGGGGCCTCCTCCATGGTGGCTGCCCAATGACTCTCCCGTGGCAGATCTGCGGGAATATTTCCAGATTTTAGTTTTCTTTCCGTCTTCCTTTCTTTTAGTTCTCTTTCTTTGTTTACCCTCTTAAAATGTGATCTTAAAACCTGAACTTTTAAATAGCAGAACATTTAAAAACATAGTTAAGGAGAGAAAATAACCATCCCAAATCCTGCACAATTATAACGTATGCATATACTATTTCTTTCTAGTCTATTTACACACACACATACACACAACGTATATGTAAGTATATGTGTGTGTATGTGGCAGTGTGTGTGCATGTGTGTTCCTATACATATGCATACATATGTTAGTTTTATGTTCTACTTCTTTTTCCCAGTTAAGAATAGCTTTAATAGCTATTTTGTTTCTTAATCGTATTAAATAACTTTCATAAGCTTGCTTTTTCATTGCTGAATAATAGTCTGTCCTTTAAATGTATAATAATTTTATTAGCTATTCATTCATTTGATCCTCTATTCCATAAAATGCCCATGAGTTCCAACTTTGTACAGCCAGAGCTGAGGGTGCAGCAGTGAACGAGGGAAGACACATCACTAACTTATACTTTAGGAAGGGAGACAATGTGCTACTGATTCAACTGGTCTAAGTCACACACAATTGCTCCATAACCATTGGTTAATGAGCTTACATTGATGGTTTATATACATATTTATGTCTGTGTTCTGTTTCACAATATAAAACAAGGTTAAAATATAGCCCATAGGCCACAGTAGGAGCTGAAAGTGACCATCCAGGGAAGATGAATTAACCCTCTTCAAAAGACAAGAGTGAGACCCAGGGATTGATGGGTGTTTCTGAAGAGGAGACCCTCCCATGAGAGAAAGAGAATGTTCATTCTAAGCAGCCATCAAAAATAGCCCTCGCCCTGGCCGGTGTGGCTCAGTTGTTGGAGCATCATCTGGTGAAACAAAAGGTTTCGGGTTTGATTCCTGGTCAGGGCACATGCCCAGGTTGCAGGTTCAATACGCAGTTGGGGTGCATACAGGAGGCAACCAATCAATGTATCTGTCTCCCTCTTTCTCTTCTCTCTCTTCCTTCCCCTTCCTAAAAGAAAAAGAAAAAAGCAATAAGACATATCCTCAGGTGAGGATTTAAAATGCATAGTGCTCAGCAATACCATTCCATGACACTGTCAGTCACCTGAGCATTCTCCTGCCCTTCGCCTCCCCAGTGGCTCAGGCCTAGAGGAGCCGGAGGAAGCGCAATACTGAGCAGGAGTCATGAACGCTCTCGGTGGGGAAGTAACGAGGATTCCAACTTCATCCGCCTTCTTCATTGGGAGTGATGAGCTCTGAGAAGGCCTGGATGTGGAGTGCGTATGGCAGAAAAATGTTAACTATACGTGAATGTGGACTGTGGATTACCAAATATTTTAATTACCAGAGACTTTCTGTGACTAAATTTCCCAGGGGACTTTTCACAACCTAAGTGTGAACAACACCAGAAGGAAGACCAGAAAGAAAAAAAGACACACCACTTGTTTTATGAAGACATCCCTAAAGGCCTATTTACTCAATGAAAAGTTATATATGTATAATATAAAGTCAGGTGCCAAATCCCATGAAGGGGTGAGAGAGTGGGTGGCCTTTCGGGTGAGGTGACATCTGAGCAGAGACCTAGAGTTTGAGAGATGGCCAGGCCAAAGTGTATGGGGAGACCGTTCCAGGGAGAGGGAGAAACAAAGACCCTGAGATCAGAATAAGCTTAGCATATTTAAGGAAAAGCAAGGGTAGTACAGTTGAAACAGTGATACATGGGAAATGACTATTAGAAAGGAACTCAGGGGCATTCCACACAGTGTCACTTATTTGACACACATTCAAAATAAGTCCTGATTAAATCCTCCCTTGGTTTTTAGACCATCTATCTCTCTTGGACACTGGTTACCGATTTTACTATGGGACATGTTATAATGGCTTCTGTGCTTATGGTCTTACAACACAGTCTTAGTCTATCTATATAATTACACAGGACTAGATTTCACTCTTACAAATGAAAAAAATATGCTTTCTCTCCCATTTTCTTTAAAACCAATGTTCTCTTTTTCCCAACATTTGACAAAGATATAGATTTAAAGACAATTTCAAAATGTTCCTTTTTAACTGCATTACAGATAAACAGCATCACAAGTGTGATAATAAACAGAAGCTGCTCTATGTTGAAGAAGTGAAAATGAAGTGGTAAAAACTGGTAAAATGGAAAATGAATGTTCCATCCTAACATTTACTCATCCAAAATGATTGATTTTTTTTGTATTATAAAGATTATCTCATTTCTCATTTTATATAGTCTAATTTTTGCTCACATCAAGAAAAACTATGATTTTCATATACTTTCTTATATCCATTCACTTCACTGTAATCTCTTGTTGCTTAAGTGATTTTTAATTGATCCCTCGGATGTCTATGGATTCTTTAAATATGCAAAAAGCCAGTTGACATTAAGCAAATCCAGTTTTTAACTTACTTCTAAGCTTATCCTAAGTTTATCAACCAGTGTTTTCAAAAGCTACATTCCACGGTATCTTCTTGATGATCATTTAATGGTCACTACAAATATACCCACTGAGTACCTACAAGTTAGCAATTTACTAAGTATTGAAAGATGAAAACAATCTCTGTCTTCATGAACCTTATATATTAGGGGGAAAGGCAGGGAAAAAATTAGGTATTCAGACAAATATCCTTAAGAAATTATAAATTTACTTATAACAAAGTATGTTTGGATCTCATATGTTTATGTCACAGTAAAATATTTTAAAAATGAAAAACATCCCTAACTGGTTTGGCTCAGTGAATAGAGCATCAGCCTGCGGACTCAAGGGTCCCAGGTTCGAGTCCAGTCAAGGGCATGTACCTTGGTTGTGGGCACATCCCCAGTAGGGAGTGTGCAGGAGGCAGCTGATCGATGTTTCTCTCCCATTGATGTTTCTAACTCTCTATCCCTCTCCCTTCCTCTCTGTAAAAAAATCAACAAAATACATTTTTTTTAAATGAAAAACAAACAATAAATAACTATACTACTTAGCAATATAGAGGCTAGGCAAGTATCAAAAGAAATGCAATTGCTCACAGCAGGCAGAAGTTAAGGATGGAGAGGAGGGCGCAGGAATGTTCATTTTTTCCAATATAACTTTTGTAGTAAGTACTGATTTTTCAAATGATGTACATATATGACTTAGATTACACTTTAATTTTAAAAAAAGAGGTGGAAATAAGACTTGTTGAGAGGCAACTGCAATAATTAAAGTGGCATCAGTGTAAAGTGTGTAAGTGAGGAAGAACAATACATGAGACAGCGCACAGTTAAAGAACTGACATGAAGACTGAGACAGTGGCAAGAATCACAGAAATCATTATAGCAGCAAAAATAGAACAGAGGGGTTGGCAGGGCATGGTTCATATGGAACTCTGAAGACCATAAGACATTTAGATTTTATTTGACCTAAAATAGGAAGCAACTGTCGGTAGATGGCCTAATTTGATATAAATTTTGAAGACAGTTATTCTTGTTCTTTTTGGAAAACAGATTTTAGGGTGATAAGAGTAGAATCAGGGAGACCAGTTAGTTATAATAGCCAAGTGCGAGATCATGGTGGCTAGACCAAGGAAGCAACACAGGGTGGCTGAACTAAAGACGCGTAGAAACGTTAAGCGCATTTGAGATTAATTTTGGATTCTCATACACACTAGAGGGCAACCACTCCAATTTGTTAATGGTTTAGATGTTGGAACGTGGAGGGACAATAACGTAAGGATTTAGGATGACTCCAGAGTTTATAGCTTCAGTACTCAGGAAGGGTAAGTAGATGTCTGTGATAGGGATATAAATGCCAGACACTGAGGATGAAACAAATTTTAGTGACAGAGAATCAAAGTGTCTTATAGGAACTTATTGGGTTTTAAATCATGTGAAACATCCAAGTTGAGAAATCAAGTCGATATTTGGGGTATGGCGTTTAGTGGAGGGTTTTGGGCTAGAGACTTACATTTGGGAGCTGCCAACATTTTCCAATCCATGGGGTAAGTGATGCTACCCAGAAAGAGAGTGTAGAGCAGGAACAGAAAAGGATCTAAGACCAAACCCTGAGGACCCTGACATGGAGAAGTAGAGAAGGAATCAGCTAAGGAGACTGGAGGAAGGGCTGGTGAGGTTGTATAGTTGATTTTTTAAAACTCAGAATTAACTCTTTCTAGAAGTGGCTTTAAAGAAAAAGCTCTCATTCATTTCCTTCTGAAAAAAAGCTATTGCCTGGTCTAACCAAGGCTGCTCAAGTTAAAACTTCAGTAGCCCTATGCAAGATGAACAAACACATGAACTCATGGTTCTGTGAAGTTCAACAGCAAAACCTGAGCAAAGGAATGCTCCCCTGAGCTAATCAGCCAGGGCTCTCAAAAGTCATAACAGTGTTACCTACTTTTCTTGCATTTTGGGGAGACATGAGAAGAATTTAAACTTACTGGCTACGTTTTAAACTTATTGACTAATTTTTTAAAGGGGCTTCCAACTTGCCACCCACCCTAGCACTTAATGAGCAAGTATATTCTGTTAAAGGGTTAGTTACTCACTGATTTCTCAGAGCCATTCACCATGGTGATGAGCACTGGCGGCACTTATCTCATGCAATTCCAGCCCAGTTATGTGCTTGAAGTGGAGCTGAATGAGACCACTGAGAAAGCTGCACAGCTGCAATTTGGGGAAGGACTCATCACTGCCAGGTCTTTCGGGTGACCTCACAATTAGCAGAGATGTTGCCAACCTCCTACATACCCCTAGAGAGCAGATGCAAATTCACTTTACCATGGAAACAAGATTAGCGGAGCAAACTACTCAAGGACCAGGGCCCTGGTACTCGGAGACATGGAAAATGTGCTGCAACTCATTTTCCGGATTCAATTAAAGGTCAAATAAATACAATTCATTTATTTGACAATACTTACTGAGTGCAAACCATGTGTGAGCTAATGTGCTAGCTGCAGGAAATACACTAGTCATTTCAAAACAATCTTAAATATCTTTTATAATAATTAAGTTTAGTTATTGTAGATTTTATCTTCTTTCCCATTTGCACCCACATCAGCCAAATGTGTTGTTGTTTTTCATTTAAGACCCTTGGATAATTCATATATTCTCTCCGCCCATTCTGAATGCATTAAGTAACATCCAATAAATTATAGTGGTGTTTTTCCCCTTTAAAGGTAGCAATAAATTGTGTACCAACAAAGTTCTTTTTCACACGGCCTGTTTCTTAACTACAAGATCCCTAATACAAATGTATTACTAGGGAGAGCTGAAAGAACACACTTGACCTTTTTCCCTCCCAACCTTTCTTTAGCCTCTTTCATACATGTCCCATCAGTAAGTACAGAGGCTCAGAAAGCTAATGTAATCTCAGACTGATTTATTAGAGGTTAGCCTGGGAGGTCATATACCTAAAGAGCTGAAATGATCTGGTATAAACCAGGAAACCCAATGCACTCTGCATATCCCACACCACATCAGGAATATTATATCCATGCATCACATTTTATAAAGAAAGACATGTATAAACAGGAACATACCTGAACAAGAAATCAGGCGTCAGTTTGTTCCAAATTCTACCCAGAAAAGAAATCGTTCAACAACATCTCATAAATATTTAATATCCTGTTTATGCATTTCAATCACTACTTGAGAGATCACCACTCTGAAGCAACCCAGGCCTCCACTGGACAGTGGTAATTCTCACAAACATTTCTATAAAAGGTCCAAAAGGTGCTTCACCATGACTTCAGACCATGAGCCCTGATTCTGCATCCTAAGCACCTTTTCACATTTCAAAATATTCTCACAGCCTCTCCGTACGTGCCCAGTTACTGTAACCATTCCCAACAGGAAATGCGTTCCCTGTCCTTCTTCACTGTTTTCATTTTACTTGGAAGTTCTCTACTTTATAAATGTCATTCTGAGGGTTGATTTTCTTTGCTTTTAAAGTATGGAAATGAATGTTGAACAAAAAATGTCTTAATCACATAGAATGAGCTGAAATAAAGAGACTGTAAGAAAAGTAAAACATTAAGACTGGTGTAGAATAACAAGATGGAAAGTGTTTTCATTTATTATTTCTTTCCATTCTGTATTACTAAAATTCTGTGGCACACACACAAAAATATATTCTTTGCTGATCTGACAAAAATAGGTATGATTTTGATTCATTCACACCAGGTGGCTATTGTCATATTGGCTTTTGTCATTTTTTTTATTTGACAATCTAAGGGATAGAGGTCAGTGCCCCTGACTAAAATAGTCAGGTATTGCGTGTTTTAAAAATTCTTGAGGCACACCAGCTGAAAACCATTGATCTAAATGAATGAGATGCTTATAAAATATACTAGAGGGCTGGTGCACAAAAATTTGTGCACTCGGGGGGGGGGGGGGGAGGGGGGTCCCTGAGCCCAGCCTGTGCCCTCTCGCAGTCTGGGACCCCTCGGGAGATAACGACATGCTGGCTTAGGCCTGCTCCCGGGTGGCAGAGGGCAGGCCCAATCCCTAGGTGCAGCCCCTGGTCAGGCTCAGAGCAGGGCCGATTGGGGAGGTGGGGCGCCACCCCCTGTCATGCACAGAGCAGGGCGATCGGGAGGTTGTGATGCCACCCTCAGTCACGCTCAGGGTAGGGCCGATTGGGGGGTTGGGGCACCACCCCCTGTCACACTCAAGGCAGGGTCAATGGGGAGGTTGCGGCGCCACCCCCTGTCACGCACAGAGCAGGGCCCATCAGGGGGTTGGGGCACCGCCCTCTATCACCCACAGAGAGGGCCGATCAGGGGGTTTGGGCGCCGCCACTGTCACACTCAGGGCAGGGCTGATGGGGAGGTTATGGCTCTACCCCATCACACACAGAGCAGGGCCCGTGGAGGGGGGGGGGGGGGGCGCCGCACCCTGTCACACACAGAGCAGGGCCCGTGGGGGGGGGGGGGGGTTGGGGCGCCGCACCCTGTCACACACAGAGTCGCAGGGCGATCAGGGGGTTGGGGAGCTCCCCCCTATCAGGCACAGAGCAGGGCTGATCAGGGGGTTGGGGCACCTTCCCCTGTCACGAACAGAGCAGGGCGGATAGGGAGGTTGTGGCCCCGCCCCCTGTCACACACAGAACCGCAGGGCGATCAGGGGGTTTGGGCGCTGCCCCCTGTCACGCTGATCCTGGTGCCGGGAGGCCCCGCAGCTCCGCTGATCCCGGTGCTGGGAGGCATATTACCCTTTTACTATATAAGGTAGAGGCCTGGTGCACGGGTGGGTGCCGGCTGGTTTGCCCTGAAGGGTGTCCTGGATCAGGGTGGGGGTCCCCACTGGGGTGCCTGGCCAGCCTGGGTGAGGGGATGATGGCTGTTTGCAGCTGGTCACACACCCTTCAGGGTGGGGGTTCCCACTGTGGTGCCTGGCCAGTCTGGGTGAGGGGCTGAGGGCTGTTTTCAGGCTGGTGGTGACTGAAGCTCCCAACCGCTCCTTTTTTTTCTTTTTCTTTTTTTTATTCTGGGCCAGCTTTAGCTTTGAGGCTTGGCTTCAGCTCTTAGGCCTCCGCTGCTGAAAGTAGGTTTCTGGCCTTTGCTTACAATGTTGCGATCCTGCTGGCTGAAGCCGGGTGGAGTAAAGCAGGTTTCTGGGGTTTTGTTTAGCTTCTATATTTGTTACATAGTTGCTTAGAGTTGCAGCTCAGAGGCCGGCAAGGCAGGCGGGAACGTTGGCTTCCTCCATCACTGAAGCAAGCAAGCCTCATGTTAGTTTCAAGCTGCCTGGCTGCTGGCCGCCATCTTGGCTGTCAGTTAATTTGCATATTGCCCTGATTAGCCAATGGGAAGGGTAGCAGTCATACACTAATTACCATGTTTCTCTTTTATTAGATAGGATACTCTTAAAAAATAAGTAATAGTGGCTCAGTGTTCACTCTGCAAATTCTCTCAGTAACCTCGGAAGAAATGACACATCTGGCCCCAGAATCCATGGATTTTATTTTTTAAATATGTTTTATTGATTTTCTACAGAGAGGAAGGGAGAGGGATGAGAGTTAGAAACATCGATGAGAGAGAAGCATCGATCAGCTGCCTCCTGCATGCCCCCCACTGGGGATGTGCCCACAACCAAGGTACATGCCCTTGACCGGAATCGAACCTGGTACCCTTGAGTCCGCAGGCTGATGCTCTATCCACTGAGCCAAACCGGTTCTAGCTATCCATGGATTTTTATTTGAAGAATTAGGGGCTCTCTGATCTCACTATCTACCTAGACTTCAATTCCATTTGGCCAGTATTTCTCTTTCACACACTTTAAATTAAGTATTTTAACAAATTTTGTATTTGATTTGATAGAGGCAACATAGGAATCAGAGCACTTCATTCACCTTTCATATAATACTAGAGGCCTGGTGCACGGATTTGTGCACCAATGGGGTCCCTCAGCATAGCCTGCGGGGATCGGGCCGAAACCAGCAGTCCAATGCCACCTGCCACTCCTGCCTGCTGCTCCTGCTCATCCTGGCCCCGCTGCACCTGCCACCATCTCTCGATAGGCTCACTGCCACACCACTGCGGACTCTGGGCTGCAGCAGCCAGCCGTGAGCCCTGCGTCTGGCGCCCATCAGTCAGCTGAGCGGTGCTCCCACTGTGGAAGCACACTGACCATCAAGGTGCAGCTTCTGTGTTGAGCGTCTGCCCCCTTGTGGTCAGGGTGTGTCATAGCGACTGGTCGACCAGTCGTTCGGTCCCTTAGGCTTTTATACAGAGAGATTATGACTTTATTCTTACCCTGAAAGCACTTAGTTCAGTCACTAGCTGGTTATCAATGCACATTCTTTTCTCCTTTCTGTGTCCCATTCTTCTGAAATTTTTGAAGACTGCATAGGAAACTGAAGGCTATAGGAAAACAAGAAAATCAACCACCATTTCTGTAGATGTGCACTTTATAGTCACATTAGTCCCTTGGCCATGGGAAGTCATTAATTAAGTCCCTGATCTGTACTTGAGTGGGGAAGTGTCAGAGTCCTTTTGGAGCTGTTTCTGAGTGGCACTTTAGCACTAAAAATTTGAAAGGAATATTGGGGAAAGAATGCTTGTGAGGAAATTTCACTCATTTCTTGAAAGCAAGGGGTAATTCATTGTATACACTCACTCTCAGATCTAGTTGAACCATTTGTACATTTAAATGAATGTACAAACTTCACATGGGTAAATTACTACTATGTTAACCTAATTTAATATTCTACATTCACTTAATTAATTTCAAACTGTCTAATAAATAGCATTTTGAAAGGTTTAGAAAGTTATTTAATGCGTTGACCAAAACATATTCTATCTCTATTTCTCATCTCCAGTTTATGTAACACACACAGTTATAGTCCTTATAATAATGCCAGATACTGATGAAAATAACTTACTGGATCTTAAAAAGTGAAGGCAGGGAGGCACTAAGAGGTTAAGTGAAGTGTCTAATGTCACAGAGCTAGTAGGGTAGTAAGAGGGGAGATGGGATTCAAACCCACACACTTCGTCTCCTCAGTCCATGCTTTTAAGTTAAAGGAGCCAAGCATTCTCAAAGAACTCTTGTTACTCTGGCTCATCCTTTTCAGACATTAATGACTAAGGGTTTTTTTCCCCTTAAAGAAGTTTACCTTTTTCCCCCCATTATCCTCTTCCAGCCTGCAAAATGAGCTTTTCTTAAGTGGAGTTTTTGTTTGTTCGTTTTGGGTGGTTTTGTTTGTTTGTTTTTGTAGTAGCATATGAAACTGCTTTTTATTGTAGGTCAAATACTCCTATATTAACAACTTCATACAATTCAGCCTAACAAGAAGAAACCTTAAGCATAAGGGAAAGGCAAAGGCTATGGCACTGAAAGACCAAACTCAGTACCTGCTTCACAGACGGGATCTGGGTGACCTGGAGCACACAATACTGCCTCAGGGGGTCTTATTTTTCTCACTGTGAGTGTGGGAACACTGAAAGATCTGTTGATCATGGCTCCTGAGAAAAAAAAGCAGTTTAATCTGGAAAAAGTTCTCATCAACGACAATGTGCAAAACAAACACTAAGTACAATTCTGAAAAGAGTGCCCATGTCCTAATTACAAAAGATGGATGCTTCTGAAGTACTTCCATAATTCAAAATATGCTTCTTAGAAAACATGAAAACAACCAATCTCAGGAAATTGTAATTGAATTGTCCATTCATCCAGAAAATTAAGAGCCAATGATCCTGATCCGATTCTCGGAAATGATAAAACCAAAGATTGGAGATCTCGGAATTAAGAAAGGAAAGGTTAAGTGACCTGCAGCCCCATTTGAAAACCAAAGTGGCCGAGTTAGGCCAAAAGTTGTTTTTGTTTTTTTAATCCTCACCCTAGGATACTTTCCCACTGCTGTTTAGAGAGTGGAAGAGTGGTGGGAAGACAGAAACAAATATCGATGTGAGAGAAACACATAGATTGGTTGCCTCCTGCACGAGCCCCAACCAGGGCCTGAGCCAGGGAAGTACATGCCCTTGACCAGAATCAAATCTGGGACCCTTCAGTCCACAGGCTGACACTCTATCCGCTGAGCCAAACAGGCCAAAAGATTATAAACAACATGGGCTTCTTCCTAATAACTCAGTTGAGCATCCTACCACATGCTCCTGAGATAAGATCACCTTGGTTACCAAAAGGATCACATAGACTCACACGTTCCACATCAGCGATGAACACAAGGAACGATATAGGAAACAGAATCTCTAAGTAACCCTGTCCTTCAGTGGGCACTGTTTGCTTTGACTTCTGCGACATTACTTTTCCTTTTTTCTGTTTTCTATACTGTTCCTTGTGTTCATCTCTTTAAGATGAGGAGAGCCACAAACTGTCTTTAAGATGAGAAGAGCCACAAACTTTACTTTTCGTAATGGGCACTCGAGAAATGTTGCCTTTAATGATGATGACATCAGAATTACTATCTACTGACTTGTGTAGTAAACCAAAACTATGAAACAAAGTTAAACAGGCTCAATGGTAATGTTAAAAGCCTAGTCTTCAAAGACTAGTGAGGCATTGTCACATTTTAGATTATCCTTTCTACTTTGGATTAATTCCTTAAATACAACTCTTTCTTGTAAAGGAACACTCATACCAAATTTGGTTCACTTTTCAACCTAAGGAGGTGGGCTGATGCTTGTCAGATAAAAAGAGTGAGTGTCTGTGCAAAGATTAGGACAAAGGCAACATTAAGAGTAAAATTAAAGCAAGCCTTTCCTATCTTACACATAACAGTTTCCCTGCCTATTAAATGAAATAATATACATGAAAGCATTTTATACAACTATAAAACTCTCTAGAAATTAAGCCATTCCTGTGCTGTACCGGACAAAGGCCTAAGTACTTGGTCACCAAATAATTCTATTCTAGATTTTCGTTTCAACTTAAAAGGCTGGTGTCTTTCCTTGGCTATGACTACTAATAGGGTTTTTGACAGAAAATAAGTAAAACCAAAGACCTAAAAATTGTACCACATACATAATACATTGCCTTATGCTTTCTTTTTGGTCTTGTATTTTATCTGTGATTATTTATTCACCTTATCCAACATGTAGACCTCAAAACCACATATGGGTATTAATCCCTTCAGGTTGAATTCAACAGCTGCCCGAAAGAATACATATAAATGACAGTTCTCACTAATTAATTATGTGCCAGAGTAAACTGCTTCACATGTTTTTCTGAATTAGTCTCTTAATTAGGGAGGACACAGACCATTACTGGTGACAAACTGAAATTAATTACTTCAACAAACTGTGATTAATTATTTCAAACTGAGAAAAGTTCATCTAGAAAATGTTACGCTATTTGGAATTCAGTTCAAGTGTCAGGAAAAAAGATCAATGTATTCATTATCTTACATATATAAAAAAGAAAAAAAACAACACATTAAAATCCAGATACATTAATTATCATATACTGTATATATACATATCCCACGTTCAAAGGCTGTTAAATCGCGTTGTTTACCCATATCTTCAGAAAAAAATCACTTCTACTATCGTGGTAAACAACCTGCTTCCCTATTTATAATGGTCTGGCCCTCAAGCAACTTCAGTGTGAAATTATAGCTAATTTGCCTACAGACATCAGGTGGTCATAATAATCTGGCCACTCAGTGTATATGCTAATATATTGTATGTATATACAGTATATTGTGATCTATAAATAGAAATATGATCACGCCCTGGCCGGTATGGCTCAGTTGGCTGAGTGTCATCCCATGCACCAAAACATCACCAATTCGATTGCCAGTCAGGGCACATGCCCAGGTTACAGGGTCAATCCCCAGTAGGGAGCGTGCAGGAGGCAACCAATGGATATTTCTCATGTTAATGTTTCTCTTTTTTTCTCTCTTTCTCCCTCTCCCTTCCCCTCTCTCTAAAATCAATAAAAACATATTTTTTAAAAAGAAATGTGATCAGACACTATGCAAGATAGTGAGCCAGACCTATCCTAATGTTATTATAAACTACACATATATATTTGTTATGAAACACTTGTATTAAATGTTAAAGACCTCAAAATCCATAAAATTAATAAAAACACTTCTATTGACTTACTATAGTAAGTTTTTAAACAAATTTATTAAGATATATATATAACTTTAAAACTGTAAGTTTATATTTTATAATTGAAATGCACTGTTATTTTTATCAACTTGCTATTTAAGCCCTGAGACATATGGATCAATGGAACAGACAGAGAGCACAGAAATAAACCCACACTTTTATGGTCCATTAATATTTGACAAAGGAGGCAAAAATATACAATGGGCTAACGATACTCCACTCAATAAATAGGGTTGGGAAAATTGGACAGATAAATGTGCAAAAAAATGAAACCAGACCATCTTCTAACAACAAACACAAGAATAAACATAAAGTGGATTAAAGATTTAAATGTTAGACTCTAAACCATAAAGATCCTAGAAGAAAACATAGGCAGTAAAATCTCAGACATTTCTCATAGCAATATTTTTTCTGATATATTGCCTCAGGCAAGGGAAACAAAAAAGAAAAATGGGACTACATTAAATTAAAAAGTTTATGCATAGCAAAGGAAACTATCAACAAAATGAAAAGACAACCCCCTGAATGGGAGAACATATTTGCCAATGACACATCTGAAAGGGGTTAAATCCAAATTTTATAAAGAACTTACACAACACAATACCAAAAAACAAACAATCCAATTTAAAAATGGGCAGAGACCCTGAATAGACACTTCTCCAAAGAGGACATACAGATGGCAAACAAACACATGAAAAGGTGCTCAACATCATTAATCATCAGAGAAATGCAAATTAAAAGCACAAGATATCACCTCACACCTGTCAGAGTGGCTAGCATCAATAAAGCAACAAACAACAAGTGTTGGCAAGGATGTGGAGAAAAGGAAACCATCATGCACTGTTGGTTGGTGCAGCCAATGTTGAAAGCATTAAAAAATTAAAAATGGCCCTGGCCGGTTTGGCTCGGTGGATAGAGCGGCGACCTGAGGACTGAAGGGTCCCAGGTTCGATTCCGGTCAAGGGCACATGTCCTGGTTGTGGGCTCGATCCCCAGTAGGGGGTGCGCAGGAGGCGGCTGATCAGATGATTCCCTGTCATCATTGATGTGTCTCTTTCTCCCTCTCCCTTTCTCTGAAATCATTAATATATATTTTTTTTAAAAAAAAAAATTAAAAATGGAACTGCCTTATGACCCAGCAACCCCACTTCTGAGAATATATCCAAAGAGACCCAAAACACTTATTCAAAACAATATATGCACCTTTATGTTCATTGCAGCATTATTTACAACAGCCAAGATATGAAAGCAGTCAAGTGTCCATCAGTAGGTGAGTAGATTAAAAATAAACAAACTATGGTACATTTAGACACTGATTGGATAAAGAAAAAGTGGAGGTAGCACTTACTTCCTGCCCCTGTAAATATGATTAGTGGAAGACTCTATCGCCTTTTTTATTTCTTGCAGTTTTTCATAATTTACTACTTACCACTACCACGGCATAGAAAACTATTCTTATTTTTCATATGTAAAGTTTCTGAATACTTTAAAATATATAAAAAAGTATCCTAAATTATTAAAAGGTAAAACATAAGGCATTTACAAACTAATTTGTACTAAGAAAGTGATACTAAATTAGGGGTTATTACTTATTTACAAAAAAAATTACCATAGGTTTCCCTTACATAAATAGATCTTATAGTGCCCTTAAAACATAATTCCGTTCAAAAAAAACTAGATTTACACATAAGTTTTTAAAGATGTAAACAAATGTTTGAGGAAGTCACTTACTTTCTAAAAATGTGTACACGTACTATAACCAAAGATTTTGTAAATGCAGGTTATAAACTGTAAGGTATTTTAAAAACTACGTCGTTATCATGGTGATAACTATTTATATTATTACAGAGTTCCTCCACTGTTTTCTCTTTCCCTTGTATTATTTTTTAACTCTCCAAGACTAATTAATTGAAATCCATTTCAGAATTACCAAAATAAGAGAATTTAGAAGCACTGAACACAGGACTGAATGTGTGTCTTCTAGAGGGAAAGGTAATGGAAAGAAATGCGAGAAAGACTAAGTATACCGTTGATTATGCAGTTGTAATATACAGTCTGATGCAGTCTCTTACAAGCCTATGGTGAGTTATTAATAGGTTCGGAACACGTAAGACCAAGTGACCAAACACCCCAAAATTGGACACGGTGCACTTGTGGCGATTCCATGGCCAAGGGCAAGAGCAGCCAAGTTATTAGAACACTTACTAAAATACTACAACTGAGCTAACTATAGGCAAAGGCTTTGGAGACCTTTTAAGCCATATTAATGTGCACTGTTAGGCTGTCCCCAAGGGTGCTTTAGTATGTTATTCCAAAGGCATTTCAAACAGGAGTAAGAGGTTTCCATATTCTTAAGCTTAAAACATACTCTAAATATACATCAGTGAATTCACTTCTCCTCTTTTATCTTTCCACCCACTGACCGCCTCATGACACTACCTCCTTCATAGGAAGGTTGTGTCAGTTCATACAGATTATGTCAACTCTTGGGGCCTGACAAGGAACAAGAACTATAGTATCTGAAAATGCAAAATAAATAATCATGGAAATTAAATACTAATCAAATATATGTCTTTAGTTTACCATATTACCAATTAAGATGTGGTCTCAACTTTCAAGTGACATTTGTATGTATGTCCTGTCCATTTTCCTCTGACTGATCCAAAACATCCCTCTTAATAAAATTATTGGGTCATCATTTTACCCCTTGAAGCTCATATTTACTGTAAGATTTACATGGATAAAAATGGTTTAATCCTGACCTAGAGACAACTTAAGCAGTAGATTTTTAAGCACATTTTTTTTAAAAGCTATAGCCCAGCCAATGTGGCGCAGTGGTTGAGCATCAACCCATGAACCAGGGGGTCAGGGTTGGATTCCCGGTCAGGGCACATGCCCAGGTTGCGGGCTCTATCCCCAGTGTGGAGCATGCAGGAGGCAGCCAATCAATGATTCTCTCTCATCATTGATGTTTCATCTCTCCCTCTCCCTTTCTCTCTGATATCAATTTTTAAAATTTAAAAAAAAAGCTATGAAGCTTTCCTGTGTATATCTCCATACATTATTCAAAACCAAAAATTTAAATAGAAGCATTCAGGTATCATTCCCTATTTCTTCCTAAGCCACATTTTCCAGGACAACTGTTACAACTAGGTCTTCATAAATATTCACTTCCTAAAAATGACACCAAGTCCACATTGCTTTCATATCAAAATCCATCAATTCTAAGATACTGTGTTATGAAATAGCCCTCTGTAAGAGCTGCTAAAATGTGAAAAATTATCTATTATAATTAACTAAATACAGTATTTCTATCCTTTACTAGGCTCCTTTATATCATTATTAAATTAACTAGAGGCCCAATGCATGAATTCCTGCACGGGTGGGGTCCCTCGGCCTGGCCGGCAATTGAGGGGTGGGGGGTGGGGGAGGGATGACGACTGCCGGAGTTTGGCTGGCCGTGGGAGGTTGGCTATGGGAACACACTGACCACCAGGGGGCAGCTCATGCATTGAGCGTTTGCTCCCTGGTGGTTAGTGCCCGTCATAGCTACTGGCCAGTCGTCTAGTCATAATGGTCACTTGGGCTTTTGTATATAGATACCTAACTGATTAACTAAGGGCCTTTATTTCCTTAATGTTTTTTCAGTCATGATTCCTATAGCCTAAATTCAGATTATCAGAGAACATATTGCTTTGACTTTTAATAAAGGAATTCTTGGTTCTATTTGAGTGAACACACAATAATGTGGATACAGGTCTATATTTTCAGAATAACTCTGTTTACAACTAAAATCTACTTCCTGCCAAGGTTGAGTTAGATGCTGTTAGTTTTTTTGTATATATTTGTTTACTTGATTTGAACCTTTACCCTAACAAATTTGGTCTTTTTCACAGCAGTGGGATATATGAAACAATATTGAACTTATACCTGAATTCATGCCCTAATCCTGCAAAGACACTACTAATTGTATAACTTCCTATTTCTGTATACCTTATTTGTATACCGTCAAATGAATAACTTCGATTACTTGTTTTTATAAATCCTTTATAAATTTTAAGTCTAGTCCAGGGGTGGGCAAACTTTTTGGCTCGAGGGCCACAATGGGTTCTTAAACTGGACCGGAGGGCCGGAACAAAAGCATGGATGGAGTGTTTGTGTGAACTAATATAAATTCAAAGTAAACATCATTACATAAAAGGGTACGGTCTTTTTTTTTTTTTTTAGTTTTATTCATTTCAAACGGGCGGATCCGGCCTGCGGGCCGTAGTTTGCCCACAGCTGGTCTAGTCCATTGTAAACATTATAATATGAGCTACAGTAGCTAATTTTGTTCATTTTAATCAATGGGGTATTCATAAATATCCCTTAATGATTGCCTAGTGATCATTATTTCCAGAAAGCTAAAAAACTCTTCCAAAATTAATCTTTAAACACAATCCTTATTAAAGGCCCTGCAGACTCTTTGGAGATATTGACAATCTAAAGTTTATATAGAAATGCAAAGGATCCAGAAGAGCTAAAGCAGTTTCAAAAAAGGAAATCAAAGTTGAAGAACTTAAATTTCCTGCATTTAAAGCATATTATAAAGCTACATAAGTCAAGACAGTACGGTATTGACATAAGGATGTACAGACAGATCAAAAGAACACTATTAATAGTTTAAAAGTAAATTTACATTTATGATTAATTAACTTTTGACAGAAGTTCTATGTACGGCATTTCATGAGAACAGGATAATCTTTTCAACAAATGGTGCTGAGAAAAAAACTGGATACATATATGCAAAGGGATTAGACTCTTATCTCACACCATACACAAAAAGTAACTAAAAATTAATCATAGACCTGAATGTAAAAATCAAATTATGGAAGAAAACATAAGAGAACATCTGACTTTGAATTAAGACACAAAGTTCTTGGATACAACACCAAAAACACATTCAGTAAAAGAAAAAAATTGATAAACTGGATTATTTTCAGTGTGTATGTGTTTTTAATTGGCTTTAGAAGACACCATTAAGAAAACGAGTAGAAACCAATAGACTGGAAGAAAACATTAGTAAGCCATATATGTCTGATAACAGATTTACATCCAGAATATATAGAGAACTCTATAAACTCCACAGTATGAAAACAAAAAAACAAAAAACCTAATTTAAAATAGCCAAAAGATTTGAGTAGACATTTCACCAAAGGTGATATATCAGTGGCTATGAAATGGCACATGAAAAGATGCTCAAGATAATTAGTAACTAGAAAAATGCAAATTGAAACCACAAGCTACCACTGCCCAATCACAAGAATAGTTATAATAGAAGAAACTGTCATCCTAACAGATTGCTGATGGGAATTTAAAATGGTATAGTACTTTGGAGAAGAATTTGGCAGCTTTGTAAAATATTAAACAAAAATTTACAATATGACCTAGCAATTCCATTTCCACGTATCTACCCAACAGAAATGAAAATAAATATCTCTCTACACAAGACTTGTACACAAATGCTCATGTTAGCATTATTCATCATAGCCAAAATGTGGAAACAATCCAAACGCCCATCAACTGATGAATGGGTAAATAAAATGTGGTCTATCCAAACAATAATTTATTACTCAGCAAGGAAATAAACTGAACTAGTGACACATGCTACCACATGGATGAGCCTCAAAAACATTACACTAAGTTTAAGAAGTGAGACCAAATTTTATATAATTTCATTTACATAAAATGTAAAGGCAAATCTATAGAGAGAGAAAGAGTAATGGTTGCTTGGAACTGGATATCTGCAGATGGGTATGAGAAAGCTCTTTGGGATGATGGAAATATTTTAAAACTGGATCGTGTGATGGTGCACAGTTTTGAAAATGTACTAAAAATCACTAAATTGTAGATTTTGGTGAATCTTATGGCATGTAAATCATACCAGAAGAAAGATATTAGAAAAAAAGGCATTCATACTATCTTTTAAAATTTGTTATATCAGAAAATCAGCTCAATATATTCATGAATCTATCTTACTAATGAGAAATAATTAGTTTCTACTTGGAAAAGTTTATAAGTAGGAACTTTAATCTTAAGATACTAAACTCAATACTTTTAAAACATTACTAATCACAACCACCTATTTTGAACTGAAAAATTCTAATTACAGAGTTCTTGAGACACAGGAATTATCCATGTTAGTAGATAAAATAATTAAACTTATAAAATGACAGATATGTCCACAATAAATTACTCAGACATTACTTTGTTAATTATATTTACACATAATTGTTATTTCCATAATAAATTACTCCAACTTTCTATTATTTGTAATAGAATTTTGAAGTTATATTTATTTTATCTTCAAGCACATAACCAGAGTCAGATAACACAAAGGCCCTATGCTAAATACACATAAATTCCTCTATCAACTGACTATGAACTGCGCTAAATATTTGCTGGTAATATAATGTTTTAGTAATGGAGATATGCCTATCACATTTTTGTTGCTATTACATACATTTAAATCCAAATTATAACAGAGACAATTTGCACGAATTAGATTAGCTAATATAATTATTTGCCTAGCCACTCCTCACAGCATGTTATTTGTTTGGCTGTTAACTTTAATGAGTTTTATAGAACTCTTTAAAAAAAAAAAAAAGAATAGTTTATTAATTTTTAGAGAGTGAAGAAGGGAGAAGAGAGAAACATCGATGTGAGAGTGTAATACCAATTAGCTGTCTCCTGCACACCCCCTACCAGGGGTCAAGCCCACAACTCAGGCATGTGCCCTGACCAGGAATAGAACCAGCAACCTTTCGGTACTGGGACAATGCCCACCAACCGAGCCACACGGGTCAGGGCTTATGGGCTCTTGATAAAAAAATTCTTAGGATGTGAATAAGTAGATAAAACATATTATTTTATTTCTGCCATTTAAGTAAGCTTGCCATTTCATTCCTATGCATGTCCAAGGTCTTCTCAACCTCTTAACCTGATCACACGCACTGCCAGTCAGTGTGGACAATCTCTCACGAAGAGCCTACTGACATCTAAAATCCCTCCATAATGGACTTCCATCTTCATTTATCCACATCGGAACTTGGTAGTATGCTAGCCCCCTTTCAACCTAAAGGTATGTTTCTTCCTTTACTTTTCAACAATTTCATCTTATTAAAGTAACTACTATGAAACATCTGGTAATATAATACTTTCATTCTCCTGCTACATTACCCACAAAACAGTGGATGACAGTTTGAAATAATCTGCTCTATTTATTCCAAATTATAGAATGGGAAGCAAGTTTCAACTTTTGTATACTTTTCCACCTGAAGAGTACAAAAACATTCATACTGGCATTAAGGCCCCATTACATTATCTCCAACTAGTTCACATGGATAGCTTGTTAAATAATCACTTGAAATTCGTAAAATCTTTTCTAGCACAATGAAATCTAAGTGGGTTCCTGGGAGGAGGTGAAAGGTAAAGGCGAAGGTATCCAACTTTACTAACATTGGAGCTAAAAAAAAAAAAGAGTATTAAAATTCATTCAAAACACGTAGGGTATATAAAGTTCGGTGAATACAAATCTAGTCGCTGAATATCATGAGCTCTGGAGTTTTCCGAGCTACGAGAGTGGCTGCCCTCAAATTTCAGCTTGCACAAGAATTACCTTGGATTCTTTTTAAATACATTTCTTAGGTTTGAGGTACACTCTGAAATTCCAGTTTTAAATGCAGAGACCCCAACTTCCTCAACCTCACCCCCACTGCCATGACTTTGATAAAGAGTTTGCACACCAGACTTTCAGAAACAGGGCATCAAAAGCATGAGCAAGTAGCTGGAGATATGGGCTCTCTGCAGAAGATGATCCTATAGTTTAGGTGAAGCCAGGCAGAGGTAAGAGGACTGAAATAAAAGTCTGAGGCAAAACATCTTTAAGTGCTTGTGAAGAGAAAAAAAAAGATGTTTAGATCTCATTTTATTTAATGGAAAGCAACAGGCAAACAGAAGCTGTTTAATAATGCCAAAATTGGTCTGGGTTGATCAGTCCCATTCCCTAATTATCTGAGTTAAAGCCTAAATAGTTAATAATTTATTGCATATTCATGCACACTAATTATGAAATGAAATCAATTCTCTCTTGCTGGAAAAGGCAAGGCCCAATCTATCTCATCCCCAAGGGCCTCCCAACACCGCCATGCAATAATTCTGTTCAAATATCTGGGAGCATTGAAATGGCTGAGTTCCCATTTTCTCACTTCTCTCAGTCTAGGACTTGGCATTAGAATAAAGATGAGATGGAGACAAGATGATGTGCTCACCATGGCTGCACCCTGAATGCACTCTGCATTAAATTATGATCCTCACTTGGCTAGGGGAATCTTAAAACTTCCTTTCAGGAACACCCTCCCCCCCCCTAATCATAATCCAAGACAAACCATTGGTTCTCCCATGGCCTCAAAATATGTCAAATTACATCCCTAACTTAATATACTTCCCATCTATCAGGAACCTGGAATGCCTCTGGTTACTCTTAATTTTGCAAACACAAAGCCATAAGACCATCTGGGGTAAAAATATAATTTCAATTAAGCAAAAACATTTCAATTGTGTGTGAGCACAATAAAAATGTGCTCTGTTTTAATGTTGCATAAAAAATATTTTAAGACTTCCTTAAATAATTTCCTGGGGGATAGGACTTCAAGATAGCCAAGTAAGTGGAAGCTGCACTCATCTTCTCCCATGACCACATCGAAATTACAACTAAATTATAGAGCAATCAACCTAGAGAACCATCTGAAAGTAGCCAAAACCCTGGCTGGGTAGCTCAGTGAGTTAGAGCATTGTCTAATATAACAAGGTTGCAGGTTCAATCCCCAGGTCTGGACAAATACAAGAATCAGCCAATGAATGCATAAAGTGGAACAACAAATCAAAATCTCTCTCTAAAAATCAATTTTAAAAAAAGAGTAGCTGAACCTAAGTCCTATAACTAAGAGTATAAAGAAGAAGCTACAGCAAGACTGGAGGGTCAGAAACACAAAATGGGTTGGCTCCACACCCAGGTGTGTCAGTTGAGACTCCAGAGGGATATTTCACCTGCCAAGGTCCCCCCTGGACCCCGCACTAGGTTCCCCAGCCCGTGGCACAAGAACCAGGAAGAAGAGCTCGCATAACATCTGGCAGTGAAATTCAGTGGGGATTCCATCCATGCCTGGGTAAGACGGACAGTTGCTGGAAATTCAGGCACCCTCTTAAAAGGACAACTCACAAACTATCACAGGCACTCACCCTGGGCACCAGCAGAGGGACAACAGCTCAGGGGGTATCAGTCACACAAGGACAGACAGCTCTGTGGCTTCAGGGCAGGGGCAGAAGGGACAGCCTCTGATGCCCCTGTGTTGAGTCTTCCTATTGCACAGTCCCCTGGCACCATCTTCCCGGGTTAAACACTTCCCCCACAGGGCATTAACCTGGTGAGCTCCACTAGCTCCACCCTTCTGACTCCCTGAGGCCCTGTCCTCGCCAACTCCAGAAGGCTAGTCTCTCAGTGGCAGCCAGCCTGGGCCCATGTCAGACTATTCCGAAAACTGAACAGGAAGGAAGACTCCCAACTTCACTTTATGATGCCAGCATAATACTGATCCCAAAACCTAAGAAAGAAAGACATTACCCCCCAAAAAAGAAAGAAAATTATAGACCATTGCTTCTCAGCCTTTTGGCTAAGATCAAGAGTAGGTATCTCCTCTTATCAGATTAACATCTGATACGTCCTCTATCCAAGAAATCCACATTAAATGAATTTTGGGGGCAGAGAGATGAATAGGAGCTTGCTTCCCCCCACGCTAAGCATTGGCCTGATATTCCAGTACCTCTGGGGAGCAGTGCACCCCCTCAGGGACACAAAAGATAATCAAGAAAAACAGTATAGGCCAATGTCCCTGATGAACACAAGTGCAAAAATCAACAAAATATTAGCAAACTGATTTCAGCAATGCATTTAAAAAATTATACATCTTGATCAAGTGGGATTTATTCCTGGGATGCAAAGTTGGTTCAATGTCAGCAAATCACTTTTATGAAATCTAAAAAACAAAACATACAGACTCATAGATGCAGAGAACAGACAGTTGCTAGAGGAAAGGGGGATTGAAGGGCTGGGGGAAAAAGGTGAAGGGATTAAGAAGTACAAATAGATAGTTACAAATTGTCACAGGAATTTAAGTACAGCATAAGGAATGTGGTCAATAATATTGTAATACCTATGTATGGTGCCAGGTTGGTGCTAACTTAATCACTTTTTAATTATATAACAGCCAAATACTGTGCTGTCTATCTGAAACTAACATAATATTGAATGTCAACTGAAATTGAAATCTATAATAATAAAAGTGTAATATGCTAATTAGACCAGACAGCTGAATGACCTTCGTGGTGAAGCTGGGGCTGCGAGGGCCGAGCCCCTTGCACCAATTTCATGCATTGGGCCCCTAGTAAATTAATCATTGAAAAAAATAGAGGTTTGGTGCCGGGGTCCAACCCCAGCGGGTCCAGGGGTTCCCAAAGGTGTAGACGGAGTCGGCGAAGAAGGAATGACACGGAGACAGCGTTCAGTTGATCAGCAGCCTAGCCAGGATCTCCAGCCAGGATCTCCAGCCAAGTTCTGGTCTCGATCTCCAGAGAGGTTCTGCTTAGGCTCTCCAGAGAGGTTCTGTCCAGGTACTCCAGTCAGGTTCAGTCACCAGGTTCTAGTCAGGTTCTCTTGCCAATTTCTGTAGTCAGGTTCAGTCCAGGATCCCTTGCCATGTTCTCCCGCTAGGCTCTGTCTCTAGGCTCCGAGGCCAGTCCCTGTCCAGGATCCTCCGGCATGCTCTCTCCAGCGAAGTTCTTCTGTCTCTAGAGAACGTTCTGTGTAGGTTCTGTGCCTAGGCTCTGTCTCTCTTGGTCCTGTCTTCCAAGCCCTGTCTGAGTTCTGTCTCTTGCTGTCTTGTTCTGAGTTCTGTGTATTTCTGTCTTGTTACAACTGTATTTATACCAGTTGATTCAATCCTATCAATCTCTATTACAAAGGTTAGGGCGTTTCTTATCTCCATTCCAGGGAGAAAAGATTATGTAGTTTAAGCATGATTGTTCGTAGTTAAAATGATTAATTACCCGCCTGGCACTTAGTTAAGAGGTTTTATTCCCTCCCTAACTTCAGGGGAAAATCCCTACCTGGGGATTCAACCTTTCTCGGAGAGGTGACCTTGGTTAAAACACAGCGCCAAGAAGGTGAGCAAACATATTAAGAACAGTATGCTATATATGCCAGGTCCCTTGAAACAGCAAGGATGGACCGGCCCGGCTCCCAGCAGTTTGGAATTTGAAAAGGCCGAAAAACTTAATGGAAAAATGAGTAGGGAATATGAAAGTTTACTGTAAAGGAAATTATAATAAAAATATGAAAAGATCTCAGCCTAGCATAACACAAAAATAAGTAAATAAAATTACATTGAAATAACATCAGTACTCAGTTTGGAGATTGCTCCCTTGTCTCGCTGTACACAATTATTTTCACCAACAGGCCTGCATGTTTACCAAGAATCAGCCATATTTGTTTGAACAGATGTAGGCACAACATTTTGCAATTACGTAATTTATTCAGACACTAATATTAGCAGCCAGTGAGCTATGAGTGCAAAAGGTGTATTTGTTTCCAGGAAGATTTTGGGAAAAGCTTGAGACAGATAAGTTGCTAAAGTTAGATAGATAGATAGATAGATAGATAGATCTATTTCATTTGAGATGAAACAACTATAAAATATTTGAAAACTGGTTTTGAATACACTTATTCATAAATATATATGTATCCTTGGGTTTGCTGTGGCATTATCACAATAGCTAAGACATGGAAACAACTACGTGTCCTTCAGCAGATGATGAGAGATGTGGTACATATCTACAATGGAATAGTACTCAGCCATTAAAAAAGATGAACTACTGCCATTTGAATCAACATGGGTAGATTTTGAGAGTATTTACTAAATAAATGCTAAGTAAAATGAGTCAATGGAAAAGGACAAGAACCATATGCTATCACGCTTATGGGGGTATAAAACAAAAAGAAAAAAACAAAAATCCGGACAATAGTTTGATGATTACCAGAAGGAAAGAGGAGTGGCGGGAGAGCAAAGAGATTAAACAGGATCCCAAATATATAGTGACAGAAGACCAGACTTGGGTGGTGAGCACACAATAGAGTATACAGGTGTTTACTATATTTCATGTTGTACACCTGAAATTTATATCATCTTATTAACCAATGTCATTCCAATCTATATAATATAAGCCAAGCGGCCAAATGGCGGAACGACCAGAATGACCAGAACAACTGGTGGCTATGACACACACTGTAGTAGCCACCCGGCCCAACAGAGGCAGGGCCAGTCAGCCAACAGCCTGCGGCCTCTCCCCCCTGCCACCCGGCCCCTTATCAGCCCCCCCACCCCCGCCCTGATCACTGAAGTGTGACCTTCAGTGATTCTAAGTAAAACGCTCTCCAGCCTTCACAGATCAGGAACCTGAATGACGAGTGATCAGGAGGAAAACCAGGAGGAAAACCGCTCTGTCTGGACCAGCCATGGGCAAACTACGGCCCGCGGGCCGGATCCGGCCCATTTGGAATGAATAAAACTAAAAAAAAAAAAAAAGACCGTACCCTTTTATGTAATGATGTTTACTTTGAATTTATATTAGTTCACACAAACACTCCATCCATGCTTTTGTTCCGGCCCTCCGGTCCAGTTTAAGAACCCATTGTGGCCCTCGAGTCAAAAAGTTTGCCCACCCCTGGTCTGGACTGTCAGTCAGGTGTCCAGGAGAGGTGCCCAGCCCAGCACAACCACCATCTTCCCTGCCCCCGATTATCCCACCCCCACCCCAATCAGGGGGCGGGCAACTGGACCTCACCCGTGCACAAATTCGTGCACTGGGCCGCTAGTATAGTTAATAAAAAATAAATGAAGGGGAAAAAAGATTCAATTTTTTTTTTTTAAGTCCAAGATTCTACACATAAATTGCCTTGCATTTGTCTTTAATTTTTACCCCAAATACAGAAACCTACATTGGAAATTGGTTTGGTGCACAGTTGGGAAGGCTCACCTGGAACACCAGTTATGTGACCTACACTCAAAGGAATAAGTAGTATCTGGCTTTGTATCCAAAGGTTGGCAGATGAATATACATTGTGGTGATTTAAATTAGAATTAAATGTTTAGGGTTTAAAATACATATCATGCATTTTAAAAATTCTATCCTATAATTTATTTTATAAATGAACTCCTATTAGAAAAATTTGGACCATCTAGATCTACAATTTTGGCTCACAACTTTTCTTTCATATTCTGTATCCTTTTATCCCTTATATTATATTCTGGGATTATTTCTGGGTTTGATCTTCTAGATCACAAACTTATTGATCAGTTCACATATGAAGTTTTTTAATTATAATGATCAAAAAAATTAGTTTCATTGCATCTAATCATTTTTTCCAAATACAAGCTGTTGTTTTGTTTGTTTGTTTGTTTTTTAATTTTTTTTTTAAATACATTTTATTGATTTTTTACAGAGAGGAAGGGAGAGAGAGAGAGAGAGAGTCAGAAACATTGATGGGAGAGAAACATCAACCAGCCGCCTCCTGCACATCTCCTACTGGGGATGTGCCCACAACCCAGGCACATGCCCTTGACCGGAATCGAACCTGGGACCCTTCAGTCCGCAGGCCGATGCTCTATCCACTGAGCCAAACCGGTTTCGGCAAGCTGTTGTTTTTTAAACTTATTTTTCCATAAAGATATATCCACTTTTATTCTTCTGTGAAAGTGTTTATTTTATTCTATTAATTTTGTTGCTTAATATATTAATTAACCAGAGTTTGATGGCTCTCTTTTATATGGTTCGTTTTCTTAAAAGGTATTCTTGCTGTCAGCTCATCTCTTTTTGGTTTCTCTGCTCACTTATCTGTTGACTAGTTCACTTACCCAGCTCTCTTCCAGTTATTTGGTAAGACAGGTGGGACCTTCTACTGGGTCCAGGCAACCAATCATTCATCTTTTGAGAGTAGAAGACTCTTAATCCTCTGGATTCACCAACATGCCTGGGAAAGCTCTGTCTCTATTCTTTGTGCTCTTGCCTAGGGACACGCATTTGGCCTCCACTTGTTGGCATAACTGGAAATCAGAAGAAGTCAAGGAGCTGTTCTAGGGGCCCCCTCTGCCCACTGCATGTGCAATAGCTCCTCTGGCTCAGCTCCCACCATTCACAGATGTTTTCTAACGTCTCTATATGTTTTCCATTAATCCAATCCAAACTGTTTCAGTCTTTCAAGAGATATTCAAAATGTTTGATGCACTGATGGCATTCTTTTATAATACTGCTTTAGATTTATTTAGAATAGATTTTCTGTCATTCCTAAGATTTGGATCAAACAAAGAAGGTAGATGTGTGAGGTTAGTCTGCAATCTTACTTTTTCCATTTGGATGCTGATTCCACTTCTACCCAGATCTAGTTGTGCACTACCTTTCCCCATCCCTGCCCTGACACCCTCCGCTCCTGCTTTCATGCTAATACTTGATAAAGTGCCTTTTCCAAGACAGGTACCTCCAAATAGCTAAGTATTTAACATGTGCCATGGCATCAAATACTTTATTTCAAGCAAGGGAGTAAATTGCAAAATTTTAAAAATTATAATTTATACAAAGCTGCAGATTGATTCAGAGCTAATCAAAATGACTACTGTGTAAAACTCTAAACTTAAGTTTTAGGAGTCACTCTTTATCATCCTGGAAAAATAATCTAATTATAACTGAGAGTCATTTCAGCAGTCCATATAAAGAGAACCATAGGCAAGGTATGTCCTGATTAGTATACCGTGGCCCAGTGCTTAGAGTTGTGTGTGTGTGTGTGTGTGTGTGTGTGTGTGTGTGTGTGTGTGTGTATAAGTATTGTGTTAACTCTGAGGAACCATAATTGTTGCACTTTTTCATGGAATTTAATTGTCGCTTTTTTTGTATTTTAATAGAGATTATTTATTTAAAACCTAATAAAGTGTTGCATGTGTTGTATTTAGTGATTGTTATTGCGTATATACTAAAAATTAGATATCTTACAATGTTGTGGAAATGAAGAGAGATAGACAATATAGTACCATTATAGCACTTGGGGCATCCCTGCATTTGTACATATCTCAACCTGTTCTATTTCTCTGCTGACGTTTGTGACTGGTGGGCCAGGCTGCTGTGAGCTCCTTGTAACCTACCAAGGCTTCTTCATCTCCTTTTTGTATTCTGTGTTATCTGCACAATACCTTGCTCAAAGGAGTTGTTCAATAAATGTTTAATTGCTTTAGCATTATATTTGTGTGCCCCTTAGATCAAATATATGGCTCAAGCCCTGACCAGTTTGGCTCAGTGGATAGAGCGTCAGCCTGCAGACTCAAGGGTCCCAGGTTCGATTCTGGTCAAGGGCATGTACCTTGGTTGTGGGCACATCTCCAGTAGGGAGTGTGCAGGAGGCAGCTGATCGATGTTTCTCTCTCATTGATGTTTCCAACTCTCTATCCCTCTCCCTTCCTCTCTGTAAAAAATCAATAAAAAATACATTTAAAAAATATATATATGGCTCAAATCAGATTATTATTCAACTAGTGGCCCGGTGCATGAAATTCATGCATGGGGTGGGGGGAGGGGGTGGTATCCCTCAGCCCAGCCTACACCCTCTCCAATCTGGGACCCCCACGGGGATTGGACCGAAACTGGTAGTCGGACATCTCTCTCACAATCCAGGACCTCTGGCTCCTAACCACTCACCTGCCTGCCTGCCTGCCTGATCGTTCCTAACCATTCTGCCTGCCGGCCTGCTCACCCCCAACTGCCCCCCCTGCCGGCCTGCTCACCCCAAATGCCCTCCCCCCCCCCACCGGCCTGCTCGCCCCAACTGCCCCACCCCCTGCCAGCCTGATCACCCCCAACTGCCCTCCCCTCCTGGCCTGATTACCCCTAACCACCTCTGCCTCAGCCCCAGCACCATGGCTTTGTCTGGAAGGACGTCCAGAAGGTCTCCCGGAAAGTCTTCCAATCTAATTAGCATATTACCCTTTTATTAGTATAGATATTAGAGACGAATAAGGAGAAACAGAAATAGTAAGAACACTTTATATATCAATTGCTAGGTATAAAATACAATTTATGCATTTTATAGATAAGGAAAATGAGACCCAGAAAGATTAAATACTTTGAAAAGGCAGCACTTGGCCCTGAACCCAACTTCTCCATTCTAGCACTTTTCCCATCCCAGCACCAGCTGGACTGATATCTGGAGAATGAACGACCAATCTCATAAATGTTCAGTACTCTGCAATACTGAACAGATGATGATCTGTAACAACCCAAAGGTGCTGAGGCGTTCAGAGAGGGAAGGGAAGGTATACTTCGTGATCTTTTATGTGCCACTGACCATCAGAAATCTTCACTAACTGAGAAGAAAAAACTGTTGCCAACTAAAGGCAGTTACATTAATAAATCATTCAACCTCATAGACAGACATCATCATGGTTCCTCACGTTACAAGTCCAGGATCACAGAATTCTGGAAATAGAAAGGAGCAAAAACTGTAGTCCAGTGCTGATCGGCATGAGCCAGAGGAAGCCAGCGCACAAGGCTTCTGAGGTCTGATCTCACCAGCTGTTCAGGGGCCTTTCCCCTTACTGCACCTTCTGGCCTCGTCCTGTGAGATCATTTTTTGTCCCCACGATACACTGTGCACTTCCACACCTCCCTTCCGTCTCTCCCCTCTGTCTGAAACACTCTCGGCTCTTCTCTGGCAGGAGGAAGCCTCCCATGCTTAAAAATCCAATTAAGCGTTGGGAAGCCTTCTCCAACTCACTCCCCAAACGGGACTTGACCTCAGGCATAATTTTTTATTCATCATGTCAGTATGTCACTGTCTCATGATGATCTATGTCATGTCTACTTGTATGTGATGTCCTTCTACTAATCTGTGCACCCCTAACACAGGACTAAGAATATATTTAACCTCCAGTTGAATATTAATTCTATCATCCAATTATTTATGAAATCATCCAATTGTCTCATTTTACTTATGAAAACTGAATTCCAGAGAGGTAGGGGACTTGTTGATCATGAGGAAACAAGCCAATGTTAGGGCTCAGATAACAAATTATGCTCACTCCTTCACAACCCACCTCATATGGGAAAGGGTTGGCATGGTAGAGTCTGGAGTAACAAACCCACCCTTCTTGGCTATTTGCCTAACTTTTTACTCAAAGTCTGACTGCTATACTGTATTGCTGGCAATGTCAGTTTTCCTCAATAACAAAGGCTTCCCAGTTCAGAACATATACATATGTGGCTAACAGGAAAAGTGAGTATAAGTCCAACATGATAAACAGGGAGGTATGTCAAACTCCTATTCAGGCTATGAAAAACCTACTCATAATTCTAACTTTGCTCCCTTAAGTATGGAGAGAAGGCATAGCTCATTTGGAAAATCTGACCAAAAGCCCACATTTCAACACAGTGAAATGCTTTATCCCCTTTCCCTTCCATCACACCAAGAACTTTCTATATGTAATTATTTAATCCCAGGCTGAACACTAGTGGACAATGAAATCCCCACAAAAAGTTCCCCCCCCGCAGTGAGGTGTTCAAACATCAGTTCCACAAAAAACATTTTTAAAAGCTTTTCATGTGATTTTTTTCCATGCCAATTTTTTTTTCACTCATGGCTAAAATGTTCCCATTTGAATATTCATCATTATGAGCCTCTGGTAAAATATAGCCCTGTCCAGTAATTTGCATCTTTTGACTACTGGACCTTAGAAGGGAAGAGGTAAAAAATTCCAGTTTCGCCCTAACTGGTTTTGCTCAGTGGATAGAGCGTCAGCCTGCGGACTGAAGGATCCCAGGTTCGATTCCAGTCAAGGGCATGTACCTTGGTTGCCAGCACACCCCCAGTAGGGAGTGTGCAGGAGGCAGCTGATCGATGTTTCTAACTCTATCCCTCTCCCTTCCTCTCTGTAAAAAATCAATAAAATATATATTTTTTAAAATCCAGTTTCATTCTGTTTGAATTTTTAACCGTCTTTTTCCATTTCATGGCTTTGGGTAGCTTTGATTGGGCTGATATTTCCTGCTATAAATAGGGAAAATGAGATCCAGAAAGATTAAGTACTTTGGAAAAGATTAAATAATTACTGTTAGATTTTTCTCCAAATAGACAGGTTGCTTTCAGACAAGTCCTTGTGGGTTTCATCAATGGCTCACTGGGAACAACAAAATGAAGCCACAAATCACTTGTGCATTTTCAATATATTGTGGGTTTTGCTTTAAACCAACAATAAAGGCCATGGTCATGAAGGCTGTACAACAATGTGAGTGTACTAAACGCCACTGAAGCGGACACCTAAAAATGGTTACAATGGTAACTTTATGCATACTTTACCACAAAGTGAAGGCGAACTTACAGGAGGTAACAATTATCCCAAACCCTTCGTCAAGACGGGGGTGGGGTGCGGGGGGGGGGGGGGGGGGGGGCGCGAGTAATGAATGATCTCTATTTTTCAGACAGAGAGCAAATGGCTTTCACGCTCCAGTTCCACCAGCAAGTGCCTTTCCCCGTGGAGTGGAAAGAAGAAAAGGAACGACTGCCAGATAAAATATTAACCTAAGGAAAGATAATGTTAAGTCATAGAACCATAACCCTTGAAACTGACTAGATTACAAGGTCATCCGCTAGTCAACAGCTCCCAGTCTTTCAGGCTGGTCCCGCTCAACTCCTGTCCTTCACCGGAACCGTGAACAGCGGTCCAATCTGGTTCGTGGATGTGCATAAACTATAGACAGTTGTCAGAATGTAATTCAGAGAGCTGTTCTGACAACTTCGCAGTAGGGCATGAGAAATACTACAAGGTAATAGAAGAGGAACTGGGGGGGGGGGGGGCAGTGAGCAGATTGGTTGTCTTCCAAGCTCCTGAAAGACACCACGTGGTGGGCTTGTTTTGGAGACCAGAGAAGAGCAAAATCAGGGAAAGAGTTGTAAGGAGGCCGTTCCCTATAGCAGTGGGAATCGTCTGGAAGGAGAAGGCTCCGAACCCACCCCCTGAGCCTTCAGGTCCGAGGGCTGCCCTGGCGATGCTCGCTGGGAGGTGAGCGGGGTGGTGGCTGGGACTAGGGGGAAGGTGCGCGTGAATCCGCTGGTCTGCGAGGGGGGAGGGAGGGCGGCCGGGGAGGGGGGAGCGGGAGGAGCGGGCTTACCAGGCCACCTCCACAGGTGCTGAACGAGGCCAGGGAGCCGGGGTGCCGCAGCACCGCCCCGGTGTAGAAACAGGCGACGTCGGGCGGCGCGGGAGGGCGCGGGGCGGCTTCTGCCCGCGTGGGACCCGGGCCGGGGCTCGGCCACTGCTCCACCGCGAAGCGCGGCGCCAGGAAGCGGCCGTCCCTCCGGAGCAACAGGTAGAGGTCCCGGGAGAAGGCCGGGATCCGCAGCAGCACCTCGTCGCCTTCCGGGTCGGCGTGCGGGGCCGGGGGCGGGGACGGGGGCGGCAGCGGGGGCGGCGGCGGCTGCCACGAGGCCGGGGCGCCTGGGGACAGGGCGGCAGCCCCGCCGGATCCCCGCGGCAGCTCCTGCGACTCGAGCTCTTCGTCCTCCTCGCCCCCGGGCGGTGGCGAGGGCCGGGGCCCGGGCTCGGACGGGCCCTCCGCCTGCTCCTCAGGGGGCGCCGGAGCCACGGAGCGCACCTCGCGGGAGCTGCCGGCCGCCTGCGTCCGGGCGCCTCCGCCGCCGCGCACCCAGCCCGGGTCGGCGCTGCCCCCGCTGCCACCCGCGGCGTCCACCGGCTCCCGGCGCCAGAGCGCAGGAAACACGACTTCCCACTCCTCGCGGTCCGGGGCGAGCTGCAGCCCTGCGGGCGGGGCAGACAGAAGTGCGGGCTGAGAGCGCACCGCCCCGGCGTGCCCGGCTCCCCGTCGCTGCAGACCACCCGTCTAGCCCCTGGAACTCCGGCAAGCCCTGGAGCCTGGCGATCAGATTACAGAGCCCCAGGTTTTCAAAATAAAAGTACTATTACAGGGTGGGGGGAAGGGAGCGGGGATGGGGCAGTCGAGTCTGGTGACAGCCCTTGGTTGCTGAACGGTGCAAAGACCACAGCACCATTAAGCAATTGTCTTAAGTACATGCCAGAGCAGAGCTCTCCATTGATGGACGTCCCAGTTTTCCTCCAGGTGCTGTAAACGCACCTCTCCAAACACCACTCCTCTCATAGAGGAAGACGAACCCTCTCGGGCGGCTTTTTAAAGGCCTGGAGAACGGTGCTGGCTGCGGAGCGTGTCCCCGTCCTCCGCGCCCGCACGCGCCTTTCCTAGCTGCCCACTGAGCCCTGCTCCCCGCGCACGGGCTGCACCAGCCCCGCCGACCCCCGCGCGTTCCGGTCCCCGCTGGGGACCTTGGAAAGCGGCTTCCGCAGGTCACGCCAGAGCTTACCTGAAACCATCCCGTTCGACAAGACCCCCAGCTGGTAAAGGAGGCAGCAGCAGCAGCAGAGGCGAGCCAGGCGCATCTCGCGACTCTTCCCCATCCCGCGCTCCAGCGGCCGCGGCTCCCTGCCCCGCGCGCGCCTCCCTGCGCGATCCACCGTGGGCGCCGCCGCCTCCCCGGAGCGCTAGAAGGCCAGGCGGCGAGTTTGCCCAGGCCCTTTGTCTGAAGGGGGGCGGGGGGGGGGGTTGCTGTGTGACTCCGAGAGGCTGCCCGAGCACAGGCGGGGGTGGGGTGGGGGGAGGAGCGGGGGCAGGCAGCGCCAAAGCCCGCGGCTCCCCGGCTCCCTGGCGAATTAGGTGATGAGTCTATTTCCCGTGTCCTGGATGTTGCAGGAGTTTCCGGAGCCCCACAGGACCGACCCACAATCAGCAGAGAACCGGCAAGCGCCAGGCGGTCAGGGCTGCCTGGAGACGGAGGGAGGACTGCCCTGCGCGGGCTGAAGAGCCGTGGTGTCCGAGCCGAGGCTCGCCGCCTGCACCCGCGCCGAACTGCCAGGGGTTGGTGCCGCAGTCCCAGCAACCTGGTGTGCCCGTATCCGCGCACGCCTCATCCGCCTTGAGACCGGAGTCCTGCAGGCTCTCGCCCGCCGCGGCGCGGGAGAGAATTTGTGGGAGGATGAGGGGGAGACTCGACATGCAAGGTGGGATGTTAGAGGAGAAAAGTTTCAAACGGATCCCACAAGAAAAAGGGACCAGGGTTGCCCGCCAAGTGTGACTTTGCCGGACAAAGGTCCCTGAACACCGCACACGTGCTCACACGCCCGGTTGGGATGGGGTGGGGACCCAAATTTCCTCACCTGACTCCTGATTGGCTACCCGAGGCGCCCGATTTGCATCCTTAACACCGCACCCACTCACCCACCCCTCGTGGAGGTGTGAGCAGGTAGAAGTGCCTCCCTCTCCCCACCCCACCTCCTCACTCAGGCTCCTCCTTCGGTCGAATTCCCCACCGCGCATCACACAAAGCAAAACTTAAATGCAAACTTAAGCACAAAGCTGGGCCCCATTTACCAAAGACCTTTGATTTTTCTTCCCATCTTTGTCTCTAGGAATTTCCTAAGTCTGGAGATAATGTAATTCGTCATGGAGTGTGCTTCAAAGGTTCCCAGGACAGTAGACATCCAGACATCCTGACATTTCAGAGCCCCTTATCCCACCTTAGCTTTCCGGCTTCCCATTAATCAGTGCTATCAATTTCTCTCTCTCTCTCTCTCTCTCTCTCTCTCTCTCTCTCTCTCTCTCTCTCTCACTCACACACACACACACCAAGCACTCATAATGAGGGTAAGATTAAGAGGACCAATGTTGAATATTGTATTCTAAAGGTCTCAGGCCAAGTGAGATTATTTTGTCTTTTTTACGTACATTAAATATATTTTTGCTATTTCTGTCTTTGGGGGGAAACTCAACCTTAAATATTGCCTCCTTTGTTGCAGCTTTTCATGGTGCCTACCCCCTTTCCACACCTCTTTTCTTGTCCACATCAAACCTTTCAAGTCAGACTCAAGGGTGATTGATCTAACCTGCTATTTGCACCCTCTAGTCTAGGCCAGGCACCTACATATAAGAGTTAATGCAAATCGGTGAGGGTTTTTTTAAATGCCGGCACTGAGGTTGGTTTTTCATGTCCTTTGTTGTTTTACCTTCTGTTCCTTGTGTCAAAGGTGACCACTATGCCTTTCAGGGAGGCAGACGATCTTATTTCAAAGGAAAGCCATTGTTTGAATAAGCAGGGTCCTAGAATACTTTGTTTGAGTGGTCCGGAGTTTTAAAACAAACACAAAGACCCTCTAGGTGTGTTTGTAGAGAGTGTTTTGTCTCCAAACCTTGTCTTGCAAAAGATCTAAAATGGATGGGTGTGGGTATCCTGACACTCAAGAAATTTCTGAGTTACTTAGGAACCTACACAATTCTTTTTATGGGACTCAATTATACAGATTTTAAACTAGGCAAGAGATCAGAGACAGTTTATTTTTAATAAATACAGCAAGTCAATAAGACAGAAGGCTAGTTTCAATGAAACACCTCCATAGGGTATGTCTTAAATTTTTCTCATATAATTTTAACAATGACAAAAATATAAGAGTAAAATTGTAGGAATGCATATTAAATTGTATGCATTTATTGGAGTACATTTGTGATTCCTTAAAACACGATGAGTTATATGATTAAATTAAATATACAACTCAAAAGCACAGGTTGCCTATGTGAGTTCCCATCTCTGCCGTTTCCCCCGCTACTAACGTAATCCAGAAAGGTTTGCCTAATTCCCAGCAAGCTCTTCTCTTCCTCCCACTTGAAATACTGTTCTAATTTACTGGTATATTTTCAAAGGCTTTTATAAATAATTTGGTTTGCAATGACTTGTATACATATTTCTCCTATTATACCATCAATTTTGAAGGTAGGAATAATTGCTTTTAATTTTTTATCACCCTGCCTAATTCAACGATTTACACCAAATAGGTGTAGAAATTCTCTAAGATGCTTTAGGAGATGATAGAAATTGCTGTCTGTGTAGTACTTTATTTCAATTCCAAGTTTAACCCACAGTTACAACATTAGCTCAGTTGGTGATCTTCGACTACCAGTAGGATTTTTCTGGTTTATGGAGGACAAGCCTAGGAGAGCAATGACTTGTAGGAAGTTTCTGTGCTCTAACTAGAAGAGACTTAGATGTGCAAACAAGAGCATTGGTTAAAGTGGATTGGAGTAAGTTTCACATATGCATGTAAGTGAAAGAAAGAACTAGCCTGATTTGGAATTGAGTAAATTACATATGGTGAGATAGAGGAAAAAGGGCAGGACTGTGACATATGTGTGCAATACCAATCTTAGAGGGAAGAAAAGAACAGCTGGGAAAAATATGTTGCTTAAGACAGGTCAATACATATGTCACCAGATGGTAGCTAGCATCAACCAAGCAAAGCTTTTGTGAAGTGGAGGTAAGTGACCAAGCATCAGAGTAAGTGGAACCAACTGTTCTTATGCACAAGGTGCTCACATGCTGCATTTTATAACCCATGCTTTTCTATATAGAAAGTTGGCTTTGATGCCTTCAGCCCTTACTCATTCTCTTCCCTCATTGGCCTGAAGCCTCTCACTACCTAAAGCTAATCTTAAAAATTTTCCAATCCAAGAAACCATAAAATCTTATGAAATACAAAGAACCCTTTCACTGAGTTATGTGAGCATACCAACTCCCAATAGCACTCACATGTAAATGGACATCAAGACTTAAGCTAGTTCTGGCCTGGCCAGTAGCTCAGTTGGTTGGAGCATAGTCTCTTACACACCTAAAGGTTGTGGGTTCGGTTCGTGGTCAGGGCACAGGCCTGGGTTGTTGGTTTGAGTCCCAGATCAGGGCTCTCATGGGCGGCAGCCAATTGATCTATCTATCTATCTCTGTATCTATCTATCTCTCCTTTCATCTCTAAGTAAATAATCCTCAGGAGAGGATTTAAAAAAAAAAAAAAAAGACTTACGCTAGTTCTGGCCGCGGTAGAGTAGCAGAGTAGCAGGAACCAGATTAACTCTCACCTTCAGCAATTAGAAAAACAGACAAAATATTTTTTAAAATATTTTTTAAAAAGGAATGGTTTTCAGACATTGGACAACAGGCAGCCTAGGACTATGATCTATTAGAGAAAGAAAGCAAATAGGTTATCACTAAAATTTCCCCAGCTTACTACCTGAAGGCAATGTCCAGTCTTCAGCACAAGGAGCAAAAGTCTAAACAGAGCCCTAAAGACCAGCAGATTTGAGAAGACAGAGCAAAATGACTAGAATTTATAGGGCAAAGTACCAGAGATGAGTGACCTACATAGACAGTGTAGTATTTATGTCTCACTGCATAACCAACTTAGTAGTTAAAAACAAAAAACATTTATTTTCTCAAATGGTTTCTGAGGATCAGGAATCTAGGAGTAGCTAAGCTGGATATTTATGGCTCAGGTTCTCTCATAAGATTAAAATCAAACCCTTAGCCAGGTCTATAGTTTCTGAAGACTTAACTGGAGATAGACATGGAACCAGCCACATGGATCTCTCCATAGGGCTGCTCATTACATGTTCCCTCAAAACAAGTGATCCAATAGAGTGCAACCAAACTATAAACTATGATCTTCTTTTAACCTAATCTTGAAAAGGCTATTCTATTCATCTGAAGCAAATCACTAAGTCCATTGACCATATTATTTTATAGAGTATCTGCCCCTTTCTGTCCAGAAATGGTTTTGCATATGTAATTCTGTTTTCCAAACTTTGTGAGTCTTCTGTGAATCTTTATGAAGTTTAGACAAAAGCCACACCCTCAAATTTCTGGAAGATGAGACCTCTCTATCTTGACTTTTTGATGAGACTGCTGAGAAGCAGTGCTCTTATACTTCTTAGAAGCCCTAATGTTTGATTGAAAGGATCTAGGAGATACACACTTAAACACTTTAGACTCGCAGTGGTTCTCAACCTTCCTAAAGCCGCGACCCTTGAATACAGTTCCTCATGTTGTGGTGACCCCCAACCATAAAATTATTTTCGTGGCTACTTCATAACTGTAATGTTGCTACTGTTATGAATCGTCATGTAAGTATCTGACATGCAGGACGTATTCTCATTGTTCGCGACCCGCAGGTTGGGAACCGCTGCAGTTTAGAGGGCCTTCGTTCTAACTGAAAGATACTCTGAATGACCACATGTGATCTTTATGATTTTTTAACAAGGGATATTACAGTCACATCTTTGGCTTCATCATTAGACCATGCTTTCCTGAAAGTGCCCTGTATTTCATCTTTGCTATGATGCAATTTGTTCTTAATTTAACATTATTTACCAGAAAAAGAGGCTAAACAATTTTGAAGTCATCCAGTCCTGGCTGCTTTTTATTAACAGTCTTTCTTTAGTTTATCTTCTCTCCTTTCACATGTTCTATAAGCAGGAAGAAACCAGGTGGGACCTACAAAAATGTTTGGAAATGTCCTGAACTTGATGAACAAGTTCACTAGGTCCATTTTCTATGGCAGACAACAGTGTTAGTAAGCTTATTGCCATTATATAACAAGGATTCCCCTTCCTTTAGTTTCTAATGATATTTACCTCACTTTCCTATAAACCCTCACCTATATCCTTACCAAAAAAATCATATGGCTTCGACTAAAAACTTTTCTAAGGTAGCAAAGAAATTAAATTTGTGGTTAAAAAAAACTTTCAAAAAAGAAATATCTAGTTCCAGATGGTTTCAATGGTTCATTCTACTGAACATTTGTTTTTAAAGTAACACCAATTCTATATAATCTTTCCCAGAAAATAGAAGACCATAGTTCATGACTCATTCTATGAGGTGGCAATAATCTCATACCAAAACCAGACAAAGCCAGAACAAAAAGGGAAAATACAGACCAATGTATCTCATGAATATAGATGCAAAATCAACAAAATAATAGTAAATCGAATCCAGCAATATATAAAAAGAATAATGTAATATGACCAGTGAGATTTATTTAAGGAATGCAAGGCTAGTTCAATATTCTAAAATCAGTCAATGTAATTCATAACAATAGGCTAAAGAAAAAAAACATGAGTATACCAATTGATGCAGAAAAAAGCATTAAACAAAATTCAACATCCATTCTTGATTAAACTTTCAGCAAACTGTAATAGGAGTAAAAAGGAAATTGTTCAACAGGGTGAAGAATAATCTATTTTTTTAAGCTATAGCTAAGTGTGAAGGACTGGAAGCTATTCCTCTAAAAATTGAGATTGAGGCATAGATTTCCACTCTTGCCACTCCTATTCAACATAGTATTGAAAATCCTAACCAGTGCAATAAAGCAATAAAACAAATAAAATTAATATAAATTGAAAAGAAAAAATAAACTGTCCCTATTTGCCAATGACATGTCTGTCTATGTAGAAAATCCTCAAAATAAATTCCCCCAAAGAATTCTTAGATGCTCTGGCCAGGTGGCCAGTTGATTGAAGCATCATCCCACACCCCAAAAGTTGTGGGTTCCATTCCTGGTTAGGGCACATACCTAGGTTGCAAGTTCAATCCCCAGTTCAGATGTGTATGGGAGGCAACTGATCAATGTTTCTCTCTCACATCAAAGTTTTTCTCTCCCTCTCTTAACCTCTCTTTCAATTCCTCTCTCTAAACATAGCCTTGGAGTAAGATTTAAAAAATTATTAGAGTAAGAAAAATTCTTAGATCTCAAAATCACAGGACACAGGTCAACACCAAAAATCAATCATATTTCTATATACTAGCAATGAACAATTGGAAACTAAAGTTAAAATTCTATACCATTTAAATTAATTCAAAACAATGAACTATTTATATGAACTATTATAAGTCTTATCAAACATGTATAGGATCTAGTTACTGAAGATCACAAAACATTAATAATAATTAAAGATGCCGAAACCGGTTTGGCTCAGTGGATAGAGCGTCGGCCTGCGGACTGAAAGGTCCCAGGTTCGATTCCGGTCAAGGGCATGTACCTGGGTTGCGGGCACATCCCCAGTGGGGGGTGTGCAGGAGGCAGCTGATCGATGTTTCTCTCTCATCGATGTTTCTAGCTCTCTGTCTCTCTCCCTTCCTCTCTGTAAAAAAAAAAATCAATAAAATATATTTTAAAAAAATAATAATAATAATAATTAAAGACCTAAATAAATAGAAAGACATAGTGGGTTTATAGTTTGGAAGAATAAAATTATTAAAGGTGACAATTCTGCCCAAATTATCTTTTTGTTTATATAAATTTCTATTAACATGCCAGCAGAATAATTTTATAGATATAGACAAACTGGTTTTTTAAATATATTTTATTAATTTTACAGAAAGAATGAGAAAGGAATAGAGAGTTAGAAACATCGATAAGAAACATCAATCAGCTGCCTCCTGCATGCCCCCTATTGGGGATGGAGCCCGAAACCAAGGTACATGCCCTTGATCAGAATCAAACTTGGGACACTTCAGTCCAGGGGGCCGACGCCCCGTCTACTGAGCCAAACTGGTTAGGGCAACAAACTAATTTTTCAATATATACAGAAACAGAAAGGAACTAAAAATTGACAAAGAAGAATAAAGTTCAAGGACTAACAGAGTAATGTTAAAGTTATTCTATAGCTACACTAACCAAGAGATTATGGGATTCTATAGATCAGTGAAACAGAATAGAAAGTCTAGAAATAGTTTCACATAAGTACACAACTGTTTTTTGACAAAGGTTCAAAAGCAATTCAATGTAGAAAATATAGTATTTCAACAAATGAGGTTGGAATAACTGGACCAAAAAAAGAACTTAAACTTGAATCTCATATACAAAAATTAACTCAAAATGGATCATAGATCTAAATATAAAATGTAAAAGTATAAAACATAAACCTTCTAGAAAAAAATATGAAACAAAATCTTTTGTCTTTGTGACTTATGGTTAAACAAAGAGTTCTTAGAAATGACATCAAAATCAGAATCTGTAAAATAATAATAATAGTTACCATTATTATTAATCCATAAAAAAATAAAATGATAGATTGGACTTCATCAATATTAAAAACTTTTTCTCTGAAAAAGATCCCAATAAAACAATGTAGAAATGGGCCACAGGCTGCAGAAAGATACTTGAAAATGTATTTGATAAAGACTTAAATATAGAACTTTTAAAAAATATTTGAACTTATGACTAAGAGAATAAGAAATCCAACTAAAAAATGAGCAAAAAACTTGAAAATCAAGTATATTCAGAAACAATAAGAATATGAAAAGATATTAAACATCATTAATTTGTAGATAAATATGAATTAAAATAATTTAATGCTATTACATACCTATAAGAATGGCTAAAATACAAAATACTGACAATTTCAAGTGTTGTCAAGGACCTGGAATCAACTGGAACTCTCATACATTAAATGTACTATTGAATTGCCCTGACTGGTTTGGCTCAGTGGATGGAACATCGGCCTGCGGACTGAAGGGTCCCAGGTTTGATTCCAGTCGGAGGCATGTATCTTGGTTGCGGGCATAGCTGATCGATGTTTCTCTCTCATCGATGTTTCTAGCTCTCTATCCCTCTCCCTTCCTCTCTGTAAAAAATCAATAAAATATTTTTTTAATATACTATTGAATGGATCACAAAGGCATTGTGCTAAATGAAAAGTCAATCTAAAAACATTACATTGCTCCATGATTCCATTTACATATCATTCTTGAAATTATATATATATATATATATATATATATATATATATATATATATATACATATATAAAACCCTAGTATGCAAATAGACCAAACGGCTGAACAACCAGTCGCTTTGACGTGCGCTGACCACCAGGGGGCACACGTAGAACACGGCGAGTGTCAGCCATGGCAAGATGGTGGAGTAGGTGAGTGGGGGTGCCAAACCAAGGCGGGGCACTGGTCACTGTCATCCAGGCAAGCCTCTGGTGGTTACTAAAAGTTCTTTGCTCCCGTGCGCCACAGTCCTGCCCGGCGCTTGCACCCGCTGCCAGCGTTGGCCCTGCTCACACCCACGGCCAGCGCCAAAGCCGCCGCTCACACCCACTGCCAGAGCCTGGTTCCGGCCCCAATTGCTCAGCGCTATCAACGGGTGCGAGCGGTGGCTGCTGGCCCCGATCGCCCCTCAGGGCTTCTCCACCTACCCCTGCTCCTGAGGGATGATCGGGGCCAGCAGCTGCGGCTCGCACCCACTGCTGGTGACGGCCCTGCTCACACTTGCTGCCGCCGCTCACACCCACTGCCAGTGCCAGCCCCACTTGCACCTGCTGCTGGCACCAGCCCCAAGTGCTCCACGCCATCAGTGGGTGCGAGCGGGGCTGGTGCTGTCAGCGCATGGGCGTGGTGGCAGATGGAGTGGGGCTGCTGGCAGACAGGGGACCAGGGGCAGGAAGGGCTGGGTAGGGGCACGAAGGATGGGCCGAGACCCACCCCTGTGCCCACCACAGCCTCGCAGCCTACAGTTCCTTTCAAGGTGCACAAATTCGTGCACTGGGTCCCTAGTAAAATTATAGTGATGGAAAACGTATCAGTGGCTTCTAGGGATTAAGTTTTGGAGCAGTATTGATTGGTATCTATCAATAAATGGAAAAGGGAGTTTTATTGCTATAATGAAGCAGTTCTCTCTTAATCATAGAGTGATTACATAAATCTATACATGATAATATTTCACAGAACTACACACAAACACATATACAACTGGTAAAATCCAAGTAAAGTCTGTAGTTTACTTAATAATATTGTACCAATGTCAATTTCCTGGTTTTGATAATATACTATGGTTATATAAGATATTATCATTAGTGAAAATTGGATGAAGGATTCATAGGAAATATCTGTAATTTTTTTAGTACAAAGTTTTTCAAGTAAACCTAAAATAAGCTTTTTCAAAGTACTTTAGGCTTTCACTAATACTCTCCTCAATGCTCACTGACCAGCTCCAAACCACGCTCACGATTGAAGTTGTTGTTACAGCAATACTTACTTCAAGGTACCAAAATATGTATTAGTTAGCTACTGCAAATAACAAATTACCTCAAAAGTTAGTGTCTTAAAACAATAAACATGTATTATCTGACAGTCTGTTAGTGTTAAGAATCCAGGAAGGGTGTATCTGAGTAATTCAGGCTCCAGATTTCTCATAAGGCTTCAACCAAGCTGTTGGCCAGATCCACAGTTTACAATCACTGACAATTTGACTGGGCCTGAAGGTTCTGGCTTCCTTTGGAGCAGCTATCCAAGAGGGAGCAAGAGAGTACGCCCAAGAAGGAAGACACAATATTTTCATAAAAACCACAAAACTGATACCCCATCACTGCTGTCATAATCTATTTGTCAAACATGGGTTACTCAGTCTAATTCACTCTCAGAAGGAGACAATACGCTTCCATTTGATGGGAGGAATAGTCAAAGAATTTGTGGACACACTCTTAAAACTACAGGAGAGAGAGAGAGAGAGAGAGAGAGAGAGAGAGAGAGAGAGGAGAGAGAGAACTCTGAAGTAATTGTCTGTGTCCTGATTCATGCAGCATGAGGGGAAAAACTACCTACAGTCTTGAGGAGGGGGGGGGGGCGGGGAGGCAGAAAGCATTAGGTCAACCAATACCCCAGGTACAATGGAAGGACCTCACAGTGCAAGTTGCATTTGATAGTACTCTTAGAAAATTATCTGCTTGGTGGGGCTAAATTAGACCTATAATTAAAACTGATTTGAACTCATTCCAACAAACCTTAAAAGCAAGCCACAAAATGATTCATTTGATTCCAAGTAACTTAATTGCCTATCAGAACAAAACCCATTGTATTTAAAGGAATAATAATAATAGGCAGCAAGGATGTAAAATTCTCATTATCTGGCATCTGATAAAAAATCCCAGGCATATGCCCTAACTGGTTTGGCTCAGTGGATAGAGTGTTGGCCTTTGGACTAAAAGATCCCAGGTTCAATTCCGGTCAAGGGCATGTACCTTGGTTGTGGGCACATCCCCAGTGGGAGGTGTGCAGGAGGCAGCTGATCGATGTTTCTCTCACATCGATGTTTCTAACTCTCTATACCTCTCCCTTCCTCTCTGTAAAAAATCAATAAAATATATTTTTTTAAAAATCCCAGGCATGCACAAAGCAGAAAAATATTACTCTTAACAAAACGGGAAAAGTCAATTAGTGAAAATAGATCCAGACATGACAGAAGTAACAGAATGAGCTAACAAAACCACTAAAACAGCTATTGCAAATATGCTGCTTTACAAGAAGATGGAGGAAATGATGAACCTGATGAGGAGAGATTTAAAACGGGCCCAATTGGAGATTCTAGACATAAAATGCACAATATTTCAAATGAAATACACACCAGGTGGGATTGAAATCAGATTAGGCACTTCAGGAAAAAAAAGATGAATGAACTTGAAGACACAGCAACAGAAACTATGTCAAAGTACAGAGAAAGAGAGAGAAAAAAATGCAAACGAGAAATTACTTGAATGTTGGTGAGTTGTGGGGTAATAATGAATGATCCAACATATGAGTAAATGGAGTCCTAGAGGAGAGATGAAATGGAAGAGGAAGGGAGACCATTTGAGGAAATATGGCTGAACATTATCCAAATTTGATAAAAGCTACTGTACAACATATACACTGAGTGGCCAGACTATTATGACGACCTGACGTTTGTAGGCAAAGTAGCTATAATTTTGCACTGAAGTTGCTAGAGGGCCAGGCCATTATACATAGGGAAGCAGGTTGTTTACCACGACAGTAGAAGTGATTTTTTTCTGAAGATATGGGTAAACAATGCAATTTAATAGCCTTTGAACGTAGGATATATATGTAGTATATGCAAGCAGAGCATACCTAATGAAAATGTTGCCAATGTATATCTTAATTAAATGCCTAAAACCAAAGAGAAATAGAAAATGTTAAAAGCAGGCAGAGGAAAAAAAGATGCATTATGTAGAGAAACAAAGATAATAATGACAGCAAATTTCTTATCAAAATATATACAAACCAGAAGAGAGAACCCTTTAACAGATATATATATATATATATATATATATATATATATATATATATATATATATGTAGTAAACTAGAGTTTCTCCTAGTCTGTGGCTTGTCTTTTTGTTTATTAAACAATGTCCTTTGAAGAGCAAACATTTTGAATTTTGTCTAATTTATTAATTTAAAGCCTAATTTATTAATTTGTCCTGTATGGTTTGTCCTTTTGGTTTGCTATCTAAGAAATTTTTGCATAACCCAAGATCAAATGCTTTTCTAAAAGTTTTAAGAATTTTTGTCTTCCATTTAAGTCTCTGATCCATTTTGGCCTAATTCTGGTAGATGAGGTGAGATAAGATAAAGATTTATATTTTTATATATGAATAGCCAACATCATTAGTAACTAAATAAACATTAACTGCAAATTAAAAACACAGGTAGATAATACCACACACCCATTAGGATGGAGAAAATTTTGCCTGGCTAGTGTGGCTCAGTGGTTGAGCATCGACCCATGAACCAAGTGGTCCCCAGTTACATTCTGGGTCAGGCACATGCCCAGGTTATGGGCTCAATCCCCAGTAGGGGGCATGCAGGAGGCAGCCAATGGATGTTTCTCTCTCATTGATGTTTCTACTTCTCTATCCCTCTCCCTTCCTGTCTCTCTAAAATCAGTAAAAACATATTTTAAAAGAATGGAGAAAATTTAAAATATCTACAATACCAAATGTTTGCTAGGATGTGGAACAACTGGAACTCTCATACATTGCCAATGCGAATGCAAAATACAGCAACTTTGCGGGGAGGGGATGACAATTTACGTTTCTTAATCATACAACCCAGCAACCCATTTTCTAGATATTTTCCAAGAGAAATGGAAACATGTATATACAAAGTACTGCTGGAATTTTCACATCACCTTCATTAGTAATAGCCCCAAACTGGAAACAATTCAAATGTCCATCAACTGGTGAATGGATAAACAAATTTCACTATATCTTGGTAGTGGAATTTCACTCAACAATACAAGGAAACAAACTACTGATACATGCAACAATATGGATGAACCTCAAAAGCATTATTCTGAATAAATAATGCTTATATTTATATAAAATTCTAGAAAAGGCAAAACCAAAGTGATGGAAAGATCAGTGCCAGGAGCTGGCCTGTGGCCACAGAAGGCAAAGGAGTATGAAAGAGCCTTCTTAGGTGATGAAAATGTTCTATATCATGATTATGATACTGGTTACCTAACTGTATTTTTCCAAACTCATTCAAATTGCATACCTAGCAATGATGCAATCTATTGTATGTAAATTATATCTCAATAAAACCTATTTAAGGAAAGACTTGAGATGAATATGCAACATTCCCTGATGCTTCACTTTTAGGTATTATGAGTATAGGTACCCAGGATTCCCCAGCTAAGGAAGAGTTACCATAATCTATCCCCATGCTACTTATCAAATTCCTTGGCCTGGCTCATTACATAGTCCCCAGTCCCTTGAAGGAAGAAAAACCTGGATACCCCTGAAAAGACCTGATAACATCGGCTATCAGCCAATCTTCTTTCCTGCCAGAAAAGGACCTATAATTATTTACTAAGATTGTTTTGCTTTGGGGAATAGAATTTGCCCAGATCTTTTGAGTCTTACTGTTGGACACTAACTCTGAGAAATGGAGTTGAGGACCCAACATCCATTGCAATATGCAGGTTAGAGTGGGGCTTCTGAAAGTCATAAATGAATTTTGATTTGAGTATGCTCACGAACGGTGTAGTAAAATCCTGAATCCACACTGTGTTTAAAAGACTACAGGAACAAATATACTCAAAAATGCATCATAGCTACAAAACAATAGAAATATATTTATCACTTATGTCACAGTTGAGATAGATGTTCCTTATACTACAGAACACAGGTTCCTTTCTTCTTTGGGCAGAAATAAAAATACTGAGAATTGGCTGATCTCCCACATGGGTTTCCTGACACATAAGGTAATGTCTACTGCAATAAGATACCAAATGGAAACCACTACAACTCCACCTCTGAACCAAAATTATTTATCAAAGTAATTCTGAATTACTGTGAAACTACAGAAATTAGTGCCTCTATCAAAGACTTAGAAGATGCAAAGGTGGTGACTTTTGTCATATTCCTATTAAATCACTTATCTGCAGATAACAGGCGAGCCTTGGAAAATAATAAATGAGGTTGTATATTTCACCTATTTTAGCTGCTATTCTAGATGTAATTTTTTGCTTGGACAAATAAATATAGCCTCTGAAAATTAATAGGCAGCTGTTTGGTAAAAGTTTTTCCTTTATTCCTATAAATGTAAATCAATGGAAACAATTTGTTTTTACCTGAAAAAGATCAAAGTATAGCTTCCTCCTGGATAATATCTACTCTCTGATGTTTTCCATAATTTAGCCCACAGGGATATCAAAGTTTCTGATCCCTCAAGGATATAATGCTTTTCCATTAAATTAATAATGATGCTAATAGAACACAGAGGGCATGATGTAGCCAGTCTTGAAGAAAACCATATATATTACATAGATTAAAGAGTGGGGATTAAGGGCCAACCAACTTAGTAAAGTTTCTAGTACTCCAGTGATTTGGGGACAAGACAGGATCTCTCAAAATAAAGAAATATTTTGGTGTACCGTGCACCCCTACTAATATGAAAAACATTTTGTTGGTTCTTTGAGTTCAGGAGAAAACATGCACCCCATGTGAGTTAGCCTTCCCGACATACTTACCAGTTGATCTAAAGGATGACATATGTTGAGCATGGTTCAGAGCAACCAAAGTTTCCCCATTTGGCCTTGTTGGGGTGCAAATAGCTCTGCCTCTCTATCCTATAGACCTGGGGATTAAGAGGGGCATCGGGCAAGTGTGTACTATCCCATCCCTGTGTGGAGCAGTAGCGATTAGAAAATCGAAATGGAGGCAGGAAAAATTCTGGAGCATTGCCAGGCCCTCTTTGGCAAATAATTCCTTTCTTTACAAAAGCTCTTGCCTTTCCACTAGGCCATGACTGAGACTGAATACCTGGCTGTGGAATAGGAGGCGGCCATGTAAACGGAGCTGCCCATCATAAATCAGGTGCTACTCTACTCTATCAGAATATTACCACCATGAAGGAAGGCACAGGCACCACTCTTTCCCCAGATTCTGGACTGATACATGGCATGTAATCATTGTTTAGTAAATATCTGCTAATCGATGGAGGAAAGGAAAAAGAAAGGATGGAAGGAAGGAACAAGGGAGGATGAGAGAGAGAAAGGATTCTAGCTCCACCTGCTCAGAAACATTCTCATCGAGTAGAACTCGCATCAACAGGATAGCATCTAAGCAGGTCCTGAAAGCCCTCATAAACAGTTCTCTCAAAATATGAGCAGGCTTACTCTAATTTCACTGAAGTCCCTCCCACAGACCTTATCTATTGTTTCATGGGAAGTTTCCTTAAGAGCAGCTGACAATTACAGAGGAATAAATTCAGCCCTGGTTCACACGTTTCTCTGTACAATTTGTTGGCACCAACCACAAGTGGACAGCTGCAAAGGAGCTGTCCTGAAGAACAGCGTGCTAAATTGCAAGCCGCGCATCGCTCTTGTCCGCCCCTGAAAAGAGGCGTGGCATGAAGTAAGTTTCTCTACTGATTAATGGAAGGTGGTTAATGGTGAGAACCTAGGAAGAAGTCTGATTAAAGGACTGGTGAAAAAGAAGCCTGTCTAAGAATTATGTGGATGAACTTCTTGAAGCTGAAGTTCAAGAACCTCCCAGATTGGAAGCCATTTGTGTCCCATGTGATTACTCCTCCAAAGCCCCCTCTGTGATTATACAAACCAGCTCTCTCTGCCAACGTCAGCCAGCCTCTGTTTCCACACACTCATCATTAATCCATGAGAGGGTAACTAAAAAGCATTGGGGGCCACTTCCCTCGCTAAAATTAACTGGGCCTCTACTACCACTAATATGCCAGCAGCAAAAATATCATTACATTATAGGAAAATATCTGAATAATCTTTGGTTAAGAAAGTTTTTTGAAATAATATAGAAAGGCTAATAGTCATAAAGAAAAAGACATTTGTCTTCATCTCTTTAAAATAGATTGTATTGCAAAATATATATCTAAAAAGTGAAAACACACACACAGGACAGACAACGGGTTAATATCCTTGGTATAAAAAGGGTTCTCATAAGTTAATGTTAAAAGAAGACCAGCAGCCAAAAAGAAAAATAGATAATGGATAGAATAAGTCGTTGAGGGAAGAGGAAATTCAAATGAGAAACAATATGAAAAAGATGCTCAACTTCACCACTAGGGAGAATAATGCAGATTATTACAAAAAGATCCTGTTTTGACTTTTTTTTACTAGTAAAACCCCTCAAAATAAAGTGTTAAGAGTCACTGCAGGTGAAGTGTGAGAGAGAGAAACAGTCTTAACCTGTTTCTGAGAGTGTGTGCTAAGCCCTCTGGACCTCTTCAGCAACATTTAAACAACACATGCTCTTGACCCGTCCATCCCACTTGAAGAAACCTATCTTGAAGAGCTCGAAGCCAACGCACCTCAGGCTATCGTCCAGCGATGTCTACGGCACCGCTGTTTCTAGTGGCACTTAAAGTGCAGGAAAGCCTCAATGTCCATCATTAAGCAAATGATTGAATAATTTACAGCACACCTTGCTGTGGGATATTCTCAATTACTTTTCAAAAGCACTGACCTTTTTCTACTGATATGCAAAAAAGTATGTTCTATATTTTATAATTTTTTAAATGTCAGTCATAAAGTACAGGAATAGCATTGCCTCTGATATGCAGCGGCTGTATGCATTTGTATGAATTACAGAAAAGGGTGGCAGAGTATACAATAAACTATTGAAATATATCAAAGGAATGTGGATGTATGTTAGGTGTAAGAGAGAGAGCGACACAGAGAAAAACTTTTCAGAATGTTTTCTATTGTGTCGCTTAATTCCCTGTAACTTTTGAGAAATCTACTAAAGAGTCTTTAAAGAAAAAACATTGCCATTCCAAGTGTTCAATGCTCCTCTGTGTTGCTTTATTTCTACTTTTACATAATTGACTCATTAATGTTTATTGAGCAAAAGTACACAGAGAAAATCAGTCATTCTAGAACAATTGCCTTCTAAGAGAAGACTTTAAATAATGCCACAAATTGTTCAGGAAAAGCTCTTATTTTTTTCTACTATGATTTAGCTGTTAATTATTTGGGCATGTGTTTTAAACCTATGACTGATGATGCCCTTGAGGTTTTTTTTTCAGCTTGGGAGACATTTGTTTTAAATTTTTACAATTTAACAAAAATACACTTGATCCATAGGAGAAACTACCCTGGCTGGAATACCTCTTACTACATTAAGGTCACATATCATATGACTATTTAAATTAGAACCAGAAACTTATGTCTTCCTGTTTCTGGAAAGTCTTTCAAATGTTATCTCAGGATAAATAAACTCTTATAAAAACTCAAGATAGATTATAAGCTGGTTTTTCATCCCAGAAACATACATGTATGTGCTAGATATTGATTTTTGTTTTAAAATGCTTAGTGAAAAGAGTGTTGTTCTCTTCAATGAAGGCAACAATGTATTTCTGTTGATCTAAACAGTAAATTTACATCACATTAACTCAAGATTTCTAAATGTTCAATGTGTAATTCTATATTATATTTATATGCTTAACTAAAATATTTACATATATATATATATATATACACATATATTAGAGATTGTTTCAAAAGCTTTTTTTAAGTTTCTTAAGGAAAACTTGTTTTAGAACAAAATTCACTTATAAAAATTCAACTACACTACAGAAAACTGTTAGGAAAAATAATGACTTCAAATACTGTGAATAAATAGCGTGTAGTTAACAGGTCTTCCTTCTTTCCTTCTTTTTGTTAGCCAACTAAAATAGTCCTCTTCTCTGAAAATGAGAAAGGATCATTTTAGTCACTAAAATGTTTTTATTTGATTACAAACATTTATGGATTTAATCTCAAATTCTCTGTGAAAAGCTTTTATGAACTTACAGCATTCTCCACTTAAATGACATCTATTATTTACATATTACAAATTACTAGTAACATGTGACTTGTTTAATGTAAATTACAAGAAATCTGGGGAAAAATACTACAGTAATATTCTTACTTTATATACAGTGTTTTGCAAGACAAATGAAGAGGAAAGGAAGAGAAATTTATAGACGGACATAAGCTCCAAAGCCTCACACCTACTGGCGGACTTTATTCAGATTTCTCTCCTTGGCTGTCTAGGTTCTATTATAAGCCCCTAGGGCAGGGGCTGTGTCTGCTCACTGTCAGCACTCAACAAATAATAAATAGCACTATTAACAGCAGTACATGTGGGTAGAATTTGGATGGTTATTTTTTTTTAAGAGCACTGTTCAACAGAACACTAATTGGATTGTCAGTCAAGATTTTCTTGATCTTGTCTTAGGTGCATTATGCTACGGAGAAATGCTTAAACTGATCATTTTTACTTTTAAAAATACAGCTTAATGAAAAAGCAATTTAGTAAATTGCCAGGGGCTGTTTTACATCATACACAGTGTTGTGTTTCCCCAGAACAATTCAATTCAATGGAATTCCCTGGGAAGTTTAGTCTAAGTTGAAATAAAAAATTGTTGCTGCCTGAAAGATTGCATGCTTGTCTGATATGCAGAAATTTCTAGAATAAGTAGCATTCTTTCAGACACAAAGCCCTTTTCCATCTTTACACCTGAATCAATCCCTCGAAAATGAATGACTTTATGCAGAATTCAGCTGTTTTTATTAAATTTGATAAAAGCAGTTTACAGATACAGTGACATATACACATACATACTTAAACACAGTTGAGTCGGTAAAATAGCTTTCTATTGGATTTGCTTGTTTTTATTCATTTTATTACTCAAAAAATCCAAAAGAAATACTGCTAAGTTTAAAACACTATGTCAAATCAGTCTGCGTTCTTGTAGCAGTAGAAGTATAAAATAAGGAGCTAAATAACAACTAAATTTTGTTTTCAGAGCTCTGAAAATTAAGTATATAGAAATGTCATCATTGCCGTTACTGTGTTTTTTACTTCTAGTATTTCCTTATGATTTGACTCTTTCCCATAGTTTCCTTCTCTATGCTAAAATTACCCATCTGTTCTTGCATGTTGTCTAACTTTTCTATTAGAGCCTTTAACATATTACAGTAAACCCTCAATTTCGTGGATCTCGATTTATCGGACTTTGGATTTAATGGACAAATTTCTGATCTGTATATCATAAGTGAAAATTACCACACTGTGAACTTTAAAATACTTTTAACTAAGATTTGCTTATAATTAAATTAACAAGTTATGTTTTTGTTATTAATTCACTGTTATTTTTAACAGAGTTTAGTGAATAGGCCATATGTTGGGGGGAAAACTGTAGTAATTTTGCCAACATAAAAAACATTACATATCTACAACTACAGTATAAATCCGCATCACCCTGGGTAATTGGATCTGTTGGCATAACTTTCTGCAGCAGTTTTAATGCCCATGTTCTCACATGCACTGAGCCACTCCCCAGCCGTGTGCCTTTGTTTACTCACAGTGACTGGTGAATGCACCCATTCGGTAGACATTTAAAATTACAGTAATACATATAGAAAACTTTTCTGTGAAATTAAACTTTTCATGCCTACTTAATTTTAATTACACAAATGTGTCTACGTAAGTAAAAACAGATACACTAACTAATTTGCCAATTTTTTAACATATGCATTGAGAAAACCTCCTTTATTATAGAACAGACTTTTGGCTTTAACAGACACCCCCTCGCCTGAATTAGTCCATTATATTGAGGTTTTACTGTATTATTAGTTATTTTGTTTATTCATTTATTTTTTAGTTTAAAGAGGGAATTTGTTAGAAAAATACAAAAGGTTCTTGCAGGGATTCCCACAGCTGAAATGAGTTAATCGCTAGAATCACGCCTTTCTGAAGGGCAGGTCCTGTTGTGATCATAAACTTCTATTTCTGGGTCTTGCAAGATCAGGAAGAGACTATCCCAGAGGATGTTCCTCCCTGTGTCGTGCACAAGGGACTAGAATGTGGATTCATTTCTGCTTGCTTTTTGGTCCTTATATTCCTTTATGCTGTCCTCAAACTTGTCAAGCACATGTTGGCAGACATTCCTGAGCTCATTCAGGCCTCTCTGAAATGGCTCGACAGCTGGAAGAGCACCACGAGTCTGAATTCGTAAATTAATTTTACTCTCTGAAGGATGGGTTGTAGTGTAACCACAAAATTCCACTTCTGGGTTCTTCATGATCATGTAGCAAAGAGCATTTCCTAGGGTCTGGTCCTCCGGTGCAAAACAAGTGTCACACACGGTGTCTACCTGTTCCAGCTGCCTGGACCGCTCCCAGAGCTGCCTTCCTCTCGCCTTCAGCCATTGAGGTCTTCAATCCAGACATTTTTCTCTCCAGCTCGTGGCCCTCGTCCCTCGCTGGCCGGCTTCCGGGCTGTTCAGGCGGAGCTGGAGGAAGGTACGCTCTGCCTCATGTTGTGAAACGTGCGAGAGAAGCAGGAAGGCTTAATAGCTATTTTAAATTCCCTGTCAGTTCCAGCATTTGGGTTGTATCTGAGGCTGGTTCTGGTGATGACTTTCCATCTTCAGACTGTATCTATTCTTCGCTTTTCAAACGCCTTATCATTGTTGCTAGAAGTCAGACAGGTAAGATTCTGAAGCAAGTTTACCTTAGAGATGAGCATACCTTTTCCGCTTCTACACCCTTAGTGTCTGTGTATGCGTGTGTGTGTGGGGGGGGGGGGGGGGGCGGTGATCTAGTCAAATATCAGGCTGGGTTTAAAGTTTGGTGTTGCTATGGTTACCTTCCCTGTCCCAGAGGCTTCATATTTGTACGGTGACTGTAGGAGTTCGGGTGAGGGCCAGTTTACCCGAGAGGCTCCCCACGGCCAAGGCGCAGGGAGGAGCTGTCTCCCGGAGCAGTCCCTGCTGTCCTCTGGTTGTTTTCACTCAGGGTTTCTTACCCTTGTGGAGGGAAGCAGGGGGCATCCTCTGACGTTCTGAGTAAGCTTCAATCCTAGCAGCCTCTATGAACTTGTGGAATGTGTCCCTCTTCTAGCTGTAGTGTTGGGGGGTGGGGGGACTAACAAGTATTGCAGCTCACTCCCAGGTACAGCTCTTCTTTTTTCTTTTTTCTTTTCTCCCAGTAGAAACAGTGACAATTGTTCATGCTCTTTCCCTTGCAAATTAAGCTTTTTGTTCTATGAGGAAGATAGGGCAGATGGGACAGGTGGGATTTCTGGCATTGGTTATTGTTTCTCTCTCCCAGCTGACACTACCAGGGAAAGTTCTCAGCAGTTCCCTCAGCCTTTCCCTTGAACCCCTCCTGGCGTTCAGGGAGTTAAAAGCTGCAGCCGCCCCCCCCCCACCCCCCCACCCTGCAGCTACACACTCTGACAATGGCCTAGGTTTGGCCTTTAGTCATTCTTACAAGATTACATGCCATCTGATGGTATATGCCCCAGGTAAGCAAATACTTTCTCTGCTATAAAGTTGGCCCCTTGGCCTGATGCACTGTACTGTGGGGCCCCATGCCAGTGGATCCATCACGCTATCAAACTTCAAATAGTAGTGCTCGCTGAGACCCTATGTGTAGGAAAGACGAACCTCAGCTCTGAATATTATCCATTCTTTGGGGAACAATTTGCTGGCCTGTCCAGAGTGAAAGGGGTACAATATAGTCACCATGGCACTAACTAGCCAATTGGTCTCCTCAAAGAATGGTACCGAAATGGGGGCTGAGTGTCAGTCTTTACCGTTGGTTGGTGAGACCTTTGACGTTGGCTTCCGGTAGATCAGCAAGTAGGAGCAAATGCTATTGGGCACATAGATAGCCTCCACCTCTGCCATCAAGGCCACTTTATTCGTGGTCCATTGTAGCAGTACTAGAGTGGCCAATGAGAGAGGCTGGCGAATCGAATGCCCTTGGCTAGGTCCTTTTTAATTCTTGCCTCTTCTATGAGGGATGTTCTTTTTTGGGCATTACCATATGATGCAACAAACAATAGTCACACCCTACATCCACTCTCATACTGGTATGTCCATTCATAAACTTCTACCTCATATCTCCTTGTACTCCTTTTCAATTTTTTTCCTTTCTTTTCTTTCTAGACCCCTGTCAACCATCCAAAGAAAATGATATTTATAAAATGAAGCATTGTCCACTCCTTTTTATTTTATTTTATTTTTTGTTAATCCTCACTCAAGGATATTTTCCATTGGTTTTTAGAGAGAGTAGAAAGGAAGGGGAGAGACAGAGAGAGAGAAACATCCATGTGAGAGAGACACATCAATTGGTTGCCTCCTGCCCTCCTGCACATGCCCAGACCAGGGCCAGGGAGCAAGCCTGCAACTGAGGTATGTGCCCTTGACTGGAACTGAACTTGCCACCCTACAGGCCAAGGTCCAATGCTCTATTCATTGAGCCAAACCAGTTAGGGCAGTTCATTTCTTTTAATGTTTAAGATTACTATGCTACTAAGTACTTATGTTTATTAAACATGAATTCTGCTTATGCCTAACAAGCTCGTTGCTTACTATTTATTTATACTCAAAATTTGAATGTTTTCATCTCTGTTTTACAAACTATAGACCTATGCACATTTCCTAATACAATTCAATATTCTGAAAGGTAAATGTACATTACACTGAGCCTCAGAATTTCCTTTTGTTTTAGTCGACATGACAGTGTTGTAAGGGTGCCATCTCTCCAGTTAAACATGATTACATGATAGCTGGCCTGTAACTCAAGAGCAGTCAATCGATAGCCTGGAAAAAGCCACACAAGAATTAGAAACTTCCTTTCTCTTAATAATCTGAACTGTAAATAAGTAGTCAGAGGCTATTTGTTTGGTAGTAGAATCAGAAAGTGAAAGAGAGAAAAAAGAGACCAATAAGTAGCGATGGGCAGGAAGAGGAAATAGAATCCATGTGTAAACACAAGTCCAAAAGCCCTTCATAGGAAAGAGTGCATTATTGGTTTGGCAGCAAAAACAACCTAAGATGAAGACATATACAGTGAAGAGACAGAAAACATAGCTGATAAATATTAACAGAATGGAGGTTGGTAGGCTTACAATTCTTAGGAAACAGTTGGGAAGGCTACTTAGGATGTTGAAAAACTGACCAGTTCCTAAATTTTCTGAGATCTGACTATTCTGCCTCTGGTAATTTTAATGATACCTAGTTGGGGAGTTTTTTAGATATTCACATGAGATAGAGCCCAGTGATTAAGATTCCTGTTGGCTTGTTTTGTGTAGTCACTATAATGAAATGGACTTAATTTTTTCAAGATGTAGCTATATAATGACCTGAATATTTCCTAGGTATGAATTCTCTCAACTTTATGTTGACTATAAAGTATTACTACAAAACATCAAGTAATTCCCATAAAAAATTTTAAAAGGCATCAAGCGATGATAATATTTGGCATATAGACTTTATATTTTCTTAAAGGTTAATTTATACATCATGATGAATAAAGCTACTGCCATACTTTCTTACATTCTTCAATGCATCTAGCATATGGTGGTAATTTTAGGAAACTGGCTTAAGTGACTAAGACAAAGCTTGGTAAAGAATTGGTTTTGGAAAGGATCAGCAAATAAACGGCAAGTGTGCCATCACTCCCTTCTCTTAAATCAATTGTTGATAGTATTAGTTAATCAGAGTTTTGTTTCTCCCTAAATCCCGACGAATTCATAGTTATAAATATTCATGGCATTATATTTCAGGTCTCACTACCAACATATGTAAGCCAGCACTCACAATTAAGCCTATTTGCCATCCGTGTGCTATTTCCTCCTTTGGACTCTTGCCTTTAGTGCTGGCCGTTTTCTCCGAGTGATTAATGTAACCTCATTAAGTTAATGAATCAGGCACTTTAGCATTTCTTCAGGGAAAGAGGAACTAAAATTATTGGCTATGTGCTACTCCATACACTAATACATTGTTTAGATTTATTAAAGTTGCTTATAAAAACTAAGCATGATTTAGAAAACCTCAATCTCTAAACAATTACCAGCCCTTAGGCATCATTAAGAAAGGGAATCAAGAAAGCTCAAAAGGCCCTCGCTGGTTTGGCTCAGTGGATAGAGCATCGACCTGCGGACTGAAGGGTCCCAGGTTTGATTCCAGCCAAGGGCACATGCATGGGCTGCGGGCTCGATCCCCAGTGGGGGGCATGCAGGAGGCAGCCAATCAATGATTCTCTTTCATCATTGATGTTTCTATCTCCCTCTCCTTCTCCCTTCCTCTCTGAAATCAATAAAAATATAGTTTAAAAAAGAAGAATATAGATAACAATATCAAAATTAAAAACTTCTAAAGGCTCAAATCACCTTAAAAAATAAAACAATAAACACTGGGGGAAAATATGCAATACACACAATATATCAAAATGATTAGTATCACTAATAAATGAAATATTCCTATACACAAATGCGCAAGTCCCCTGAATGACTATTTATAAGACATTATTAGAAGGGGCACAAAAACAAGACAATGTTCTGAAATACTTTTTTTGTCCTACCTCTACACTAGTATAACTTCATATATGTGCAGGGTGTTTCTAGCCTTAAAAATTCCATTTTAAAGTGATAATACACATAAGAAAAAGGATTACTTTAATATACCTGAGTTAGAATTGATTGGAAACAAAATATGACAACTCCCACCTTTGGTGCCAGTTAGAAATGGGCCATGCTAGATAGAATGAACAGTAATTATGCAAGACCTGTGTAATTTTCCATTACTCTTGAAATATTTTTCTACTGAATCATCCAGACCAGTGATGGCGATCCTTTTGAGCTCAGCGTGTCAGCATTTTGAAAAACTCTAACTTAACTCTGGTGCCATGTCACATATAGAAATTTTTTGATATTTGCAACCATAGTAAAACAAAGATTTATATTGTTGATATTTATTTTATATATTTAAATGCCATTTAACAAAGAAAAATCAACCAAAAAAATGAGTTTGCGTGTCATAGGTTCGCCATCACTGGTCTAGACTAAATATCCTAAGACTACATACGAGTCTAGGCAATATTGACTGCTGGCTGTTATCATCAGGTAGACATGGACTTTCACACGGATGGATAACAGAAGCACACATCCCCTGTAGTCCTGTCCTCTCCCCACCAAATTGTAACTTGGATGTGGCCAAGACCGTACATCTAATTAGAAATTTACAAGATAAATAAGGGTCAGTGGAACATGTTAAATGTGCCAGGAGAATGCAATCAGCAAAATACAGACTATGAGGAATTGTACAGGATAAACAACTCTTTTGTTTCTTCAATAACAAAAACTGGAAGAGAGAGAAAGGGAGACTCTATAGACTTAAAACAAAACAAAATAATAAAACTAAAATAGTTTAAAAAACATATCAAGCAATCACGCTTATGCACCTTAGTTAGATCCTAATCTGAAAAACAACTTGTTTAAAAGTTCATGACAATTAGAGAAAGTGAACACTAATGGAATATTTGATGAGAGTAATGATTGCTAAGTATGCTAATAACATTGTATTTTTTTTAAGAAAAGATTCCTTATCCTTTTAAATATTTACAGAGATGATAGAATATCTATGGCAAGCAAATGTACTGCTTTGCCCAGGATTGAGAGGTTTCTTGAAACTTGGAACTTCCAGTGCTAAAACCAGGACTATTCTGTACAAATGGTGATTTCTATCAAAATTACTGGGATAGGTGTTGTGAAGTTGGTGGGGCTAGAGATAAAACTTGGTAGACTTTCGGAGGATGATTGTAGAAGCTGGTGTATATATTTGAAAATGTTCACAATTTTTTTTAAAAAAAAATCACACAGACCAATATTGCATTATTTGTGGGAAGATGGAATAGACTTTACTAATCAACGTTGGGAAACTTCATAAATGTATTATATCTGGATCATTTACAGAACAGATAAAAACTAAGTGTGAAATATACTTATCCAAGATAGTGCAATGATAATTTTGTCAGCCAACTTGGTGCTTGTGTGTTAGACAGTGACATAGGCTTGTACTGGCCTCTTGAAAGTTCATCTATAATTGTAAGGTTTCTCATGTAATAGTACTGCTAACAACCAACATTTCCTGTGAGACCTCCTGACATAGCAGAAATATGAAAAATCATGACAACAACACAATAAATTCTGTTTTCTTATAGAACTCAGAAGGAAGTACTCACTGATTCAGAGGTGTGAGTGCACAATAAATGTACGCACTTATCCCAAATTTAACATGATCTATTAATACTTAAAGTTGATGCTTGAAGATAGATCTGACTAAAAAGAATGTGTTGAAAGTTTTCACAGGGTATAAGAGAACTTGTGGGGTCTACTTTTTTAACACTGCATGTGTACCTTTGATGTATACAACCTTCACAGTTCAGGTGATGACATGTGAGTTTATTTCTTGTCCTAACAATATTGAATCAACAATGTAAAAGTGAAAAGTTATTTTAAAATAACTTTTATAGTCAAGTCAATGGTTCAGTGATTTGTGCAAATCACATTCCAAAGAGCATATTCTAACAACAAAGTTCAAATTTCTTAATGAAGGAAATTAATTAACCTACCAGTCATATTTCATTTAAATTGTGTGATGAATATCCTCTTTGCTCTGTTTATCCCCCAGATTTAAGAAAGATTCCATTATTCTTGGCAGGTCTTAAAAAACAAATTCTAGGAAATTGATTTATGTTTTCCAATGCATTTATTTATTCATAAAACTGAGATGTGGAAGCTTGCAGAACAGGTTCTAGAAGACCACGTGGGCTGTGAAAATACTGGCTGAGTTGCACATGGCCTGAGCCACGTCTTCAAGGTATTCTTTACAGGTAAACAGTCCAGTGCCCAAACTTTGGCCAAAGAACTTTGAAAATATCAAGGAGAAACAGAGCAACTGAGCATATGCTCATTGCCTGAAAAATAAGCAAGATGCCAAGAGTTTCAGATTCATGCAGGCCCTGACAATCTCTTTCTGTGAATCATGAGCACAGATATGGGGTGGCAAATGTCATATGGCTACTTCACAGTTTGCTGAATTATGATGTCAAAAAGGAGAGGAAAAACTGGGTTGTAGGAGAATCAAGAGCCCACACCAATCTATTTTTGTCCTCAAAACATGTCCTGCTTTAAATTATTCTTGCAACTTTGTTCTGCATTCTTTCTTCATCCTCCATAGTTACTTGTCCAACCTTAAACCACCCTTCTGTTAAAAAATACCTTAATCAATAGAGGAAAGAACAAAAGAAAGAAAGGAAGGAAGGAAGGAAGGAAGGAAGGAAGGAAGGAAGGAAGGAAGGAAGGAAGGAAGGAAGGAAGAAAGGAAGGAATAAATTTAATTTAATTTAAAAAAAAGAATAAATAAATAAAATACTTTTACCAAAAACATAACACTAAAAAAAAAAAAAAAAAAAAGCCAGTGTACCTGCCCTCTCCTAAAATAAGACTCACAAGATTCCCTAAAGTAATAATTGCTTCTCCTTCCCAGATATTCTCACAGTGCTCCCAAGATACCTTTCTTATGACATTTCTTAAAGAGAGCTTAAATCCATTATTTGTTATGTGTGTGTATCTTCTAGTGAATAGGTTTTTAGACAGTAGTGACCATGTTTTAAAAATTCTTGTATGTACAGTAGCTCTCATACCACACTCTCATAGAATATCCTATCTAATAAAAGAGAAACATGGTAATTAGCGTACGACCGCTACCCTTCCCATTGGCTAATCAGGGCAATATGCAAATTAACTGCCAGCCAAGATGGCGGCCAGCAGCCAGGCAGCTTGAAACTAACATGAGGCTTGCTTGCTTCAGTGACGGAGGACTCCAACGTTCCCCGCCTGCCTTGCCGGCCTCTGAGCTGCAACTCTAAGCAACTATGTTACAAATATAGAAGGTAAACAAAACCCCAGAAACCTGCTTTAGTCTCCGGGCTTCAGCCAGCAGGATCGCAACATTGTTTCAAATACAGAAGGTAAACAAAAGGCCAGAAACTTGCTTTCAGCAGCGGAGGCCTAAGAGCTGGAGCCTCAGAGCTAAAGCTGGCCCAGAATAAAAAAGAAAAAAAGAAAAAAGGGAGCGGTTGGGAACTTCAGTCACCTGCCAGCCTGCAAACAGCCCTCAGCCCCTCATCCAGGCTGGCCAGGCACCCCAGTGGGGACCACCACCCTGATCCAGCACACCCTTCAGGGCAAACCAGCCGGCCCCACCCATGCACCAGGCCTCTATCCTATATAGTAAAAGGGTAATATGCCTCCCAGCACCGGGATCAGCGGAGCCGCGAGGCCTCCTGGCACCGGGATCAGCGTGACAGGGGGCAGCGCCCAAACCCCCTGATCGCCCTGCGGCTCTGTGTGTGACAGGGGGCAGGGCCACAACCTCCCTATCCACCCTGCTCTGTTCATGACAGGGGAAGGTACCCCAACCCCCTGATCAGCCCTGCTCTGTGCCTGATAGGGGGGAGCGCCCCAACCCCCTGATTGCCCTGTGGCTCTGTGTGTGACAGGCTGTGGTGCCCCAACCCCCTGATCGGCCCTGCTCTGTGTGTGACAGGGTGCAGCGCCCCAACTCCCCCCCCCCCACGGGCCCTGCTCTGTGTGTGATGGGGTAGAGCCATAACCTCCCCATCGGCCCTGCCCTGAGTGTGACAGTGGTGGCGCCCCAACCCGCTGATCAGCCCTGCTCTGTGTGTGACAGGGAGCGGTGCCCCAACACCCCTATCAGCCCTACTCTATGAGTGACAGGGGGGAGCTCCCCAACCCCCTGATCGACCCTGCTCTGTGCATGACAGGGGGTGGCGCCGCAACCTGCCCATCAACCCTGCCTTGAGTGTGACAGGGGGTGGTGCCCCAACCCCCCAATTGGCCCTACCCTGAGCGTGACTGAGGGTGGCATCACAACCTCCTGACCTGCCCTGCTCTGTGCATGACGGGGGCGGCGCCCCAACTCCCCAATCGGCCCTGCTCTGAGCCTGACCAGGGGCTGCACCTAGGGATTGGGCCTGCCCTCTGCCACCCGGGAGCAGGCCTAAGCCAGCAGGTCGTTATCTCCTGTGGGGTCCCAGACTGCAAGAGGGCACAGGCCAGGCTGAGGGATACCCCCTTCCCGCTGAGTGCACTAGTTTTTGTGCACTGGTCCTCTAGTCTATATATATAAAGAGCCAGGGGCTGTCACATCTGAAACAACCGAACAGACGACCGAACAGGCTGAGTGGGGCAACAAGGCCGGCAGGAGGGTTAGTGAGGGACGACCAAACGACTGAGCAGCAGGCTGTGTGGGGCAGCCAGGCCGGCAGGGGAGTTAGTGAGGGATGATCAAACGACTGAACAGCAGCCTGCGTGGGGCAACCAGGCCAGCAGTGGGGTAGTGAGGGGTGGCCAGGCTGGCAGGGGGGGCAGTTGGGGGCAACCAGGCTGGCGGGGGGGCAGTTAGGGGTGATCAGGCTGGCAGACGGGGGTTGTGGGGGCGACCAGTCCAGCAGGGGGGCCAGTAAGGGGCGACCGTGCTGGTGTGGAGGGCAGTTAGGGGTGACCAGGCAGCGGGGGGGGGGGGGGGCAGTTAGGAGCGATCAGGTCGGCAGGCAGAGGCGGTTAGGGGTAATCAGGCTGGCAGGGGGGCCAGTTAGGGGTGATCAGGCAGGCAGGCAGGTGAGCAGTTAGGAGCCAGCGGTCCTGGATTATGAGAGGGATGTCCCCCAATGGGTCCCGGATTGGAGAGGGGCAGGCTGGGCTAAGGGGACCCCCATCCCCCTATGTACGAACTTCATGCACTGGGCCTCTAGTATTTTAATAATACAGTGGAACTGAAATAATAGATGGAAATTATTTGCTTAAAAAGAAGAGCTGAATATATATTTCAGAGAGGAAGGGAGAATGAAAGAGAGATAGAAACATCAATGATAAGAGATAATCATTGATCGGCTGCCTCCTGCACACTCCACACTGGGGATCGAACCCACAACCCAGACATGTGCCCTGACCGGGAATCCAACCATGACCTCCTCGTTCATAGGTTGATGCTCAACCACTGAGCCACACCAGCCAGGCTGGCTGAATATTCTTTAAAATTCTTTGAGTAAAAAAGGAAAAAGAAAAGAAAGGAAGATGAACAAATGAAGTACAGACCTCAATTATTGATTTAGTTTAACTATCTTTTACTTTGTTCTATATTTGAGCTGCAAATTTTAGAACTCTGCTCATTGGAACTGTTGATTTTGAGGTTAATTAAATATTTTCGTTTTGGAACATGATGTAAAAGATAGAAATGTAACTAGTCAGATGTAAATATAAAGTTTGAGTTAAGAAACCCAAGTTTGGGACACACCTTGGTCATTTGTTTAAACTTGAACTCAACATTATCAAAATGTTTAGCCAATGTGTCAGGATTATAAATGCAGTCAAATGTCAAAGTTTGTAGTTTGCTCTCATCCCTTTTATTTCCGTATAGGAAAAGTGCTGTTTTAAAAGCCTTTTGGTTTACATTTCTAAGTGACTTCGTAATTTTAAAGACTAGTTAGATAAATTGCTTTTAGACTAAAATACTTTGCATTCCAGTCCAGAGACCTTGTTGTATATCTACTCTATGATAGAAAATAAGTTGCATGAAGATCAAAAGGGCCAGCAAGAGTGTAATTACTATGTTTTTGTCATTTTCCTTTCTCTCTCCTGACTCTTTGTTTCTTGCTTCCTGTCTCCCAGGTCAGCACATCAAGTAAAAACAGTTTTGTGACTACTTTCCTGAAGCAATTTAAACCTTGCCTGGGAATCCAAGCATGAAGCAGAAAACATAGTAGAGAGTATTTCATTTAATTACTGAATCATTTTATATTTATGTGTTATATTTCTAAATCATATTTGGAAAAATCCAGAATTTCAACTATATGTTACAATTCTTTAGTATCATTTCCATTCAATATTACTGGATGGAAATGGTTATTTGAATACATTTCCTTAAAACCAAAGGTCACCCAGTATGTATCTTCAAAGTTCATGAACATTTTTTGAAGTAATCTGTAGAACTTAAACTGAATTAAATAGAAAATTTATTTTGTTTCCATCTGTTTAAACAATCATCATATGAGCACAATGAGGATTCATTACCTTTTATCCAATTGCTCCTTTCACAAGAAACAATTAAACCTATAAAGACTAAATTATCTAGCCCTAGCTGGTTTGGCTCAGTGAATAGAGGTTGCCCTGCAGACTGAAGGACTGTGGGTTCGATTCCAGTCAAGGGCACATACATCGGCTGCCGGCTCCATCCCAAGCCCTGGTCAGGGCGTGTGCGGGAGGCAATCAATCAGTCTCTCTCACATCGATGTTTCTCTCTCTCTCTGTCTCTCCCCCTCCTTTCCACTCTTTAAAAATAAAATAAAATTCAATGCAAAGATATCCTCAGATGAGGATTAACAACAACAACAACAAAAAGGCTAAATTGTTTAAATTATCTGAAAGTAAAAAGTTTCTCAACATTTCTAACGATTAAATTGGTGCATGGGAAAGGTAAGCTCAACTTCTTGGAGAGATGCTAATGTAGATAGACGATTTTTAAAATAACTTTAACAAGATATAATTCATAAAATGTACCCACTTAAAGTATAAAATGTAGTGGTTTTATGCAAATATTACCACAACCTAATTTTAGATTTTTATCACCCCTAAAAACAGCCCTGTATCTAGTAGCAGTTATTTGCATTTTTTCCTCCCAGTCTCAGGTAACCACTAATCTACTTTGTCTGTATAGATTTGTACATTCGGGAGTTTTCATATCAATAATCATACAGTATGTTATGTCTTATGATTGGTTTGTTCACCTAGTATAATGTTGTCAAGATTCATATTGTAGCATACATATATCAGTACTTCGTTCCTTTTTCGTGCCAAATAGTTCATTGCCTGGATATACCACATGTGCTTATCCATCCATTCGTCCTTTGACAGACATCTGGATTGTGTTCAGTCTTTGACTATCTGTAGATATAAAAGCCTAAGTGACTGACGATCGGATGACCAAACAACTGGTTGACCTGTCACTATGACACACACTGACCACCAGGAGGCAGACACTCAACGCAGGAGTTGTCCCCTGGTGGTCAGTGCACTCCCACAGTGGGATCATTGCTCAGCTGGCCAATGTGCGCCAGATGCCAGGCTCACGGCTGGCGAGTGCAGCTGCAGCAGCGCAAGCCTCTCCGGCCTTCGCGGCAGCACTACCTAGCGCAGATGCAGCGGGGCCAGGATGAGTGGGAGCAGCGCGGAGCCCAACCTGGGCTCTGGCTCCTTCGCAGCCACTTCGTGCACTACTATCCCCTGCGGGGTCCTGGATTGCGAGAGGGCACAGGCCAGGCTGAGGGACCCCACCAGTGCACGAATCCATGCACCGGGCCTCTAGTTATAAATAATGCTGCTATAAACATTAGTGTGTAAGTTTTTATCTGGACACATTTTCATTTGAGGGGGGGAGGGTAGCCAGATTAGAGAATTTTAAAAAAGAGTATTCATGATTAGAACTCTTACTTTGCTTCTTGATGGGTATCATATAAAGAACATTTTCACAAAAAAGCACTGTGAAACTTGACTCTTTTCTGTACATGTCTAGGTTTAGCTGTCATATAAAATCTGAAATTCTGTGTAGACAATAGAACTGTCCAGGCAACGATTTGGCTTTATCATTAAGAAAAACGCAGAGTTCAAAAGGAACAAGAAAGAACAAAGCAGGTAAATTAGATGATAACATATCCCCCTACCCTTTTCTCATAGGCATTGACTTGGAGATATGGTCTGATGGTCTGAAATAAGAAACAGGTTATCATGATAATGGTTGAATTATATCTCAAACATTTAAATAATGTTAATTAATTTGTAATTAACAGTAAAGGGACAATGAGGTCAGGAACAGAACGTGGCTGATTCAGATTATAATATTAGTATGTGAAGGGACATGATCCAGGGTTATTCTGAGAGACAACCATAGTAGCAACTGGAGGATTGTATTAGGTCTGGAGTCCTAGTATCAGTCCAGCCATTGCCACTCGGACAAGAGCCGAGTCCTTTATGTCTATGGGCTACAGTTTCCTCTTCCAAAAGTATAGAAAACTGTTCATTAGTTGGGCAGAATCTGTGCCAAATCGCTTCAGAGTAATGTCTTCAAAATTTCTGAAGCAACATCCAGAATTTAAAAGATAACTCAAACAGACAGTTCTGTTCTCCACTTTCACATTCCCTCCATCTCAATAGATATGGACAAGTTCTCTATTTATATATATAATTTGAATGTGAAAACAGGATCAGAAATTGTCAGAGTTGGAATGAATCATTTGGTGAATAATGCAACATGCTCACCTTAGAGATTTAAAAGAAAAACTGTTATGACATGCCCTGGCTGGTGTGTCTCAGTGGTTAGAATATTGGCCCACACGCTGCGGGGTTGTGGGTTTGATTCCCGATCAAGGGCAAGTACCTGGGTTGCAGGTTCAATCCCTGGCCCTGGTCAGCGCGTGTGGGAGGCAAGCAATCGATGTGTCTCTCTCATGTCAATGTTCCTCTCTCCCCCCCCCACCCCATACTCCCTCCCACTATCTCTAAAATCCAATGGGGGAAAAATATCCTCTGGTGAGGATTAACAAAAAAAGACAGTTATGAAATGTTCAAGGACACTTCATAACTACAGGGGATCCAAGACAGGCCAGGGCCCTTCGGCTCTTTCACCTCCATCACTTTCCTAATGATTCCTGGGAGCCCACTGCCCCAACCGTCAGTAGCTGCAATCCTGTCTTCATGGCAGATTACAGGAGTTTCGTTTTCCAAAAAAGAAACAAAAAAGTCACTTGTTAACTACCTATAAAGAACAAAAAATTGCTGACAGACACCAAGGTTTTAAGTAAAGGTTAGCTTCCCTTTTTCGTAGCACCTGCAACATCAAACAATGTGTAATTCTGAATGGAAGAATTCTTTGGTAGATCACTCAGATTGTGCAGGGGGACTGATGCAGGCATCTACCAATTACCTTTTTTCCTTCCTAGAACACCTCAGACATGCTCTCTATTGATGCTACTACTACTGAAGAAAATAGCACCAAATGATTTGGCTTTTATAGTCGCTTTCTAATTATTCTCTGCCCTGTCACACTGTGTATTTCCTTCAAAATGAGTTCCACAGCCTGTAATGATCATAGTCATTTATGTGTTTACTTTTTACTTATGTGTGTGTGATCTGCCTTCTTCAACAATATGTTAGTTCTTTGGTGGCAGGAATTCTGCTTGCCTAGCTCATTGGGATGCCAGCCATGCTTAGCACATTTCCTGGGCCTTGGTCAATAGTGTTTTCCAAATGAAAGAAATGAGTAACATTATGTTAGTAAAGAGTAGGCATCAAAGGAAATGAGGATCTATAATGTCCTGCATTTCAGTGGACATCTGAATATTTATAGATATGTATATTAGTATCCAAATATTTCAGATGTTTACATCTCAACCCACAGTGGGAGGAGTTATATTCTGATCGTTAACCTCTGTACTTAAAATGGTGTTGTGGACTTACGACTAATATGATTAACAGTGCGAACTAGAACTTGAATGTCTAATACATGAAGTATACCTTTATTTAATAGCATAGGGCAAAGAACATAAATTTGGCATTAGACAGGCCTGCATTTGAATTTAGTTCTGCCTCTTACAACCTACATGATCTTGGGTGAGTAAATTAACCTCATTGAGCCTTTGGATTTTTATCTATAACTATAAATATTAGCTACAAGATTTTTTTACAAGTTCCTGACATGAAAATATTCAACCTGTTGGTAAATTTCAATTACCGTAAGCAATTAGCTTTAAGGAGTCTTCCAAAATTAGTGAAAGCCAGCATTGCATACAATGGGTAGTCAACCAATGGATCTACTTTTATAAGTAGTAACCTGTGGCAACCTGCGGCTTCGGCGTGGGCAGCACTCAGGTTTTTAAATTAGTCTTTATGGAGATTCCTCTGCCCCGCTGGCAAGAACTCCCCAGGGATATTCAGAACCTTGGCGACACTGTCATCTTTTGCCAACCTTTCTCCAGCCCAGCAGAGTGGGTTTGAAAGTAATGCAGCCAAGATGATAAGAGAATGGCTTCGCTTCAGACCTCAGCCATCAACCTTGCTCGCTTTCATGTCTGCCCAAATACAACGTGAGAAGTGAGAGAGGTAGCAAGCCCCCGTCACAGGCTATGCTCAAACACAAGCTACACAGTAAATCGGAAGAGGGCAGGTTGGACGGAATTCAGCCTTTTTGGTTTTGCTTCTCATCTCAAAGCACATTCCGAGTCATGTTTGGAGCGTCACAAATGCTGTTTCCGAAAGGTGTCTCAGTTTCCTTTTTGGAAGTGGTGATAATACTAGCTGATCCTTCGGTGCTGCACGTGTTAAGGAAATACTAACCAGACGCTTTTATGCTTAAGGCTAAGGATTTTGATCTCTCTGACTACTCTGGTTACTTTAAAATTTCCGACAAAGTTTATAGTGTAGTATCCTGCCAGATTCTCTGAAAGAGAATCGTTTGAAGTGCTTCTGGTCTTCTAAGGAGCTTGCTGATCCTTGACTAAGGAGAGTGCTGACAGCCCGCTCTCTGTTCCTCTTCAGTGCTATCGCACTAGCCCTGATGAAAGTGAGGCGCTTTGATTTTTTCCTGCTCGATGATGTCAATGAAAGTTTGTCCAGGATGGTGGGGATCCCTGCATTCTGGTGGCAGTTTCCAATGTTCTGTTTCCCATCAGCCCCCTCACCGTCCATACATCTATTCTCAGACAGTAAATCGGACACCTATCATGGCCAAGAGCAAGATCCCCTCAGATTATAGCTCAGAAGAACCAGAAAGCAACGTGAATGAGTAGATTAAGTAATATATTTTTAATGACACATAATTTGGGGGTAAGCCTGTAGGAGCTTAGTTTAGGACCAAGTTTAAAAAGACTTCGATATTTAAGCAGAGTTTTCCAGCACAAAATTGAAGATGAGAGTCTAAATGACTGAAAGGAATCTGGTTTAAGTTAGAAGTTTTGGGGACTTAGATGGTTGAGGAACACATTGAGTTGTGGAAGGAGGCATGAAAGAGACTATATACCACAAGAAGGGAAGGGAGATGAGATGAAAGCCTTGGAGCCAGTCATATTTAATATGGAGATAAGGAAGGAGCTTGATAAAAGAGATGAAAAAGAACTAAGGTTAGAAGAGAATCAGGAGACCGAGGTATCTCAGAATTAAAGTTTGGGAAAGGCTTAATCGGAGGTATCAAATGAAGCAGAGTCCACACACACACACACACACACACACACACACACACACTTCACGGAGAGTAGTGGCTGAAGTCAGATTATCTGCTGTGCCAACTGTAGTAGAATTATTTTGGTTATCGATTGATGCATAATGAAGTGCCTCCAACAATGGCAGCTTAAAATGACCAGAATTCATTATTTCTCATGATTCTGAGGGTGGGCTGGCTTCAATTGAGCAGTTCTTTTGCTGTACATGGAGTCTTCAGAAAAGTCCAAGATGACCTCACTCACATGTCTTTTGCTTCACTTGAGTGGCTGAAATGACTGGGAGCCATGGGGGCTTCTTCCTCTCCCTGTGGAGCCTCTCGTCCTACAGGGACTGTCCGACTTCCTTAAATAGCAGCCAGTTTCCAAAACAGCAAAAGGGGAACCTACAAGGTCTCTCAAAGTCTGAGGTCAAAAGTCCAGAACATCCCTTCTGCCACATTCTATTGATCAAAGTAAACCACCAGGCTCGCTAAGTTCAAAAGGGGAGCGTGCACCTGACCGCCTGCTGGAAGGAGCCGCATGTGTGAGCAGGGAGAGGGGAGCCTGTGTGTGACTTTGTGACTGTCTTTGTAGACAATCAGCCCACGAGCTGCTATTTTGTGCTGCATGAGTACCTTTAAGTCTTGGCCCCTTATTTGAGTCCAAGCAGCTCCAGGATTAACACGGTGCTCCACAGCCCCCATTCCCACACAACAAAAGCAAAGACTCTGTATCTATGATCCACAAATGAGCTCCCACCCAAGTGCAGGTCTCAGGAGTCAAGGAAATACATACCTAGACCTAGCGGCAAGATCTGACTTAGGATGTGGGAACAAGGCCAAGGAAAAATGAACACGCCACAGATCCTCATCTATATAAAGCTTCGAAAAAACAAACAAAGCTTACTAATTTTCCCACCCAGGAGTCTGTGTACAAACGACCTAACTGCCTCATTCCATTTCTTTGCTTCAGCACCCAGACATCTTTAGATCACTTGTGGCCATAAGGTATCAAATAACATGAAAAGGGGAGGGGGGGGACTTTTTGCATGAACAACAGGCTCTTTGTCCACGTTGAATGTGCAAGAGCAATACCTTAGTATGCACAGAAATACTGTAAACAGGGCAACGTTTTGCAAGACAAGTTTTCAGGAAATATGTTGGCCTCATTACATATCTCTATGGCATGTCACATAGCCTACTCTGAGTGCATGAGTCTTCTTGCTGACCATGTATACACAGATGGCCAGACTTTTGTGTTATTTTTCCTGCATTTCTAAAATAAGCTCTGATTCTTCAGTTACGTAACTTGAAGCACTGTTTTATTTTCTATTTTTTGCTTTCAAATGTACACACATAGGCCAATTTTATCATTTTAGAATTATTTCTTAGGACTAATTCCATAACAACAAAACAAACATGCCCATAATACAAATGATTTATATATGTAAGTACTATATATCTATGAATACACATAGATTGAAATTAATAATAAAAATTCCTGACCCACAAAACTGTAGTGGTTAGATTGTAGCAGTCTTAATTGTAGAAGTCTCTAATTATCATGGTTTGATATAGTCGAGCTGGCTGTAAAATTTTGAGCTAGTCACTATGGGATTATTTTCTAAGACTAACAAATGTTGACACAAAAAAGCATGTTTACACCTTATACAAACAAGCAATACTCATGTGTAACTCATAGTGAAAGAACTATTATTGGCTTCTGGTCTAATCTAGTCTGACTATATGTGAAATCTTGGGTTGGTAATTCAATTGCTTTGGAATGCGTTTTTACAATTTTCCATTGTTAAAAACAGGAAATAGAACTAGATTATTCCAATGGTTCATCTTTAGCTCTACAGTTAAATCATTTCTTGGTTTTGAAAATGCATTAGAAGTTACCAACAAAAACATGTACAATTCGTCAGAACAACTGAACCTTTCTACCTGTCAGTATTAGAATCTAATGTCCAACTAAGATCCAGTGAGTCTTCCATGGTTACTCCAAGACATCTTATTTTTTTATATAAGAATATTCAGTGGCGCCCAGGGCCAGTGTGGCTCAGTTGGTTGGAGCATCATCTCATGCATGGAAGGGTCCTGGGTTTGATTCCCAGTCGGGGCACATATGAAGGCAACTAATCAATGATTATCTCTCACATAGATCTCTCTCTCTCTCTCTCTCTCTCTCTCTCTCTTTCTCTTTCCTCTCTCCCTCCCTTCCTTCTTCCCTTCCTCTCCATTCCTCTCTCTCTAGAATAAATGGAAAACATATCCTCAGATGAGGATTTTAAAAATAATAATATTAAATGGCAACTAACCATCCAACCCTTTAAATGCAGAGGATGAGAAATAATTCTTTTGCAAAGGAAATGTTTCCACCATAGTCACTCTTCACTTGCTTATAAAATCACCCCATTATAAATTCAAAAGTGCACATTTGTTGTCAAAATTTAGCTAGATTTTCATTTGTTAAAAAGTCTTTCATTCTACTCTCATTATGCTTATGGCTTTCACCATTTTGGGACGACTACCAACATTATTTTTAAATTTTTATAAAACACAAGAGAATGCAAAGAAGGAAGAGGCCTTCCAAAATCTGAACCAATCTCTTTGGGGTAGCATGGCAGCTAACAGCACTTATGGACCTTGGGCTCACACAGCGTGTAATTATCATTTTAAAAATTTAATACAGAGAAGTACATAATCAAGTATTGCACAAAAATCAACCATCCAGACATTACTGCTATTAATATCATATTCTACATAGTTTATATTTCCATATTCTGTTTTTATAAACAGCCTTATTTTACATAATTGGTACATACACTTTTCTTCAAAATGCTGTTTGGTATTCTGAATTCACATACTTTATTTAATAGTGGATATGTGCATCTTATGCTTTATTATGAATAACATTCTAAAACACATTCTTATAAATTAAATTATATGCCTAATTTTGATATTTTCTCTAGAAAAAGTCCTCTTAGTTGGAATTGTTAGTACCAAGAATTGATTATGTTTAAGGCTGTTGTTAATCTATGATAGGACTATTAGAAGACCCTTCAAATTATTAAAACAATAATCTTGGGGTGGAAAGCATCTTCTAGATCTAGTTCCTTAGATTACTCCAGCTGATATTTACCTTTTCTTCCTCTGAATGCCATACCAACTGTTACATGTATATTTATTAGAATATAGATTATTGACTGTCCTAACATGTAAATATTTTATGTATGTGTTTCTTATGTCTCCAATAGATAAGTTCTGGGTTGTAGCTACCATATCATACAAAGTCCAAAATAATCACACATCACCACCAAACACAGAGCTGTGCTTTGTACTCTGTGGCTTTCACAGTAACTCAGTGAACATTGAGAGACATTAGAGAATGAAGACTACACAGAAGAGAGGAAATTAATAATAGAAAATATTTATGTGAAGACTTTCAGATACTGAATAGTAAGACAAAACAGAATAATATTTCCCTACTGATTTTTTTTTTTTTTTTTGCAAAATGAGATGAAGTGAAAAGGTCCTAAATGATACTTTCCAATTCTACCTCTCTGCTAAACAAGAAATAACTTTTTTTGATGCGAGAGTGGCCTTCACTGTATAGATGATATTTAAAGCCAGAAGAATGGATAAAATAACCAAAGGGAGAATGTCAAGAGATAAGAGAAAGGCTAGGACATGGCCCTTGCAACTTCCAAATTTTATCATACAGATAAATAAGGAGGAGAGACGCATAGAAGGAGCAGCTGCAGGAGCGGAGGAGCTCAGGGAAACTAGTAGAGAAGAATATTTTGAGAAAACTTTTAGAATAACTATGTCAAATGCAACTGAGAATCTGAATAACACGAGTAAAAAACATCGAATGCGATTTGGAAAAGTGGAAGTCAATGATAAGAACAGTTTTGTTGTTGTTCTGGAGACTGAAGCTGAAGGGAATGAGCTGGAGCTCGATGGGTGGTGAGGAAATAGAGATAGGACATAGCAATGTACCTTCCATCAAGTTTGGCTACCAAGGGGAGAGGAAAACATGGGACTCCAATGGAAGGGGAAGTGGGTCAAGGGGACTTTTGTTTTTCTAAGACGTGTATTGTAAAGTTAACTCTCCTACAGGAATGATTTCTAGAGAAGGAAAGCACCATGAATCAGAAGGAATAGGTGATAGCAATAAGCCAAGTCCTGGAGACAATGAGGAGGAGGTCTGGTGGTTAAAGTTTTGTTACGACATGCTCCCACAGCACTGCTACGGAGAAATATTAGTATGACAGGTTTTCAACTGTATTCTTCCCTAACTTCCCCCTAAAATCCTTGCTGTAAGAGCTAGAGAAGCTTATAAGTGCACATATAGTTAAGGCAACGCCTGCAAATTCCAGTCATGAGAATGTGAAAGTGGATAAAGCTCAGCAGAAGTGCAGTGATAAAGATCAAAGTGGAAACAGTACTGCTAATACCAGGCATATCTTTTTTACTGTTCCCGGAGAAATAGCAGGAGCAACTAGGATCAACGTGAAGCAATACTAAACAGACTTCAGGCCTATGGTCTGAGAGTAAGCAAAACAAATGCCTATTATATCAAGATAATGTAAAGTACTGTGGACACAGAACAGATGTGAAACAAATTCACTTTGTTTCAGGAAGCATGGCAACTATACCTATTCAAATAATCAGGCCAAAATCTTTCTGAGAACACGGTCCATGAAAACATATTTACTCACATTTTGTGTAACTCAAATCAGGGCTTTAGTAGTTTCAAAAATCCCAACAAATGTTCCTCTTACTGACACCACTGAGAGGCTTTTTTGTTTGTTTAGTTTTCCATTTAAAAATTAAATGAGATTACATGTGTGAAAATGCATAAATCAATGCCTGGTATAGACTGGGCACTTAATAATGTGCTAATTAAATCCAAACCTTTACCCCAAGGAAAGTAAGCCAAGGAAATAAAGGGTATGGCATTTGAGTCTTTGGGAGAACTGCTATGGTTAAGATTCTAGTGAAAATATTTCATTTGATTTAATTGATCTGACTATTAAGGAGGTCAAATATGAAGTAACTATTTTATGGAGCTATATAATACTGGAAGGGGGAGTGAATCAGCAAAATGGGGACTTTTCAGAGACTTGAATTTTTGAGCCCATTACATTTAGTGGTGATAGTTCTTGTTTAGGCTAAATGGTAAGTAACATTTATTGTGCCCCATGTATAGACTTGGCTTTCTGGGAATAATTCTTTGGTCTATGTATTTCGCCTTAGCTTATAGGAATGTGAGTTGGGATGAGAAGCACTAACCCTCATTATCAATATCACTTTGAAAAATTGTTCAGCCAAATTGGCTTTAATGAAAGTGGATGAGAGGGATTCCTTAAAAACTGGAGAATATAATGTTAATAATCAGTATTTGAAAGCAGCCTTGGCTGTCACTAATATTTTATGAATGAATTTAATGCATACTCAAACTATCTATTACCTATGTTTATATTAAATAAATCACAGCAAGAATATATTTAAAGATTTCAGGGTTTCAATTAAATATCTCTTTTTTTACTTGCAGCTTGTCTTCTGATTTTACTTTCAGTAGAATGTACGTTCTGAGTTAATACTTTTGTGCCAGAGAGTATTCTGTCCCAAAAAATTGCTCTCTCATTTATGTTACTGACGGTGGGTTATATTAACCTTAAATTACTAAAACATGACTACAATTATTCTCTTTATATATTTTCATGTTCTAGAGTTGTGACAGGAAAGCTTATACTTCATGGACCGTTAATTTACCTGCTGATATGGATGGTCAGGGAGAAGAATGCAGATTATGTTCATCAGGAGGAACAGTAGGGGACAACAAGGTTGAGAGGGAAAGGTCTTAACCCTAATTCTAACCCTAACCCTAATCCCACCCAAACCTCCCTTTTGCTGTGATTGAGGAACCTTACCAAAGTCAGGTGATAATATATCCATCACTCTGACTATGCATCACTGAAAGACATTATCTGTGACGTGATGAGAAGATGCCTGAAAGATGGTGACAAGTCTTGAAATCCCCAAGTTTCAAAATGTCAACAGGATTCTAAGAACAAGATGTTTTCTGAGATAAGAGGCCACCATTTCTTAGGCCTCTCTTATTAATTCTCATAATAGTAATGCAAGTAGGAGATAGATGACATAACTGAGAAGTCACTCCGTAAGTCTGTTCCACAGTCATAAAGGATATGAATCATCCAGGACATACCACTTGAGTTCCCTGTCTTGCAGCTGCCAACCTGCTATGGTGAGCCAATGACATCTTCTTTGAAGTTATCACCTCATCAGTATTCAGTCGGGCTATGCTCCAAGCTGAAGCTCACAGTGGGATGGGGGAGGGGTGGTACCTGATTAAAAATGAAACAACTGAAGGATCTTCTTTAGATGTGACAATTTGAAAAGAATGTTTGTGGAAGTGGCTGTTTTAGCGTCAAGTCAAGGACAAATTCCAACAAAATCAATTCTAACACCTAAAATTAGAGGCAAAGATTATTTAAACAAAGTGAACTGACCATGGATTTGGATCTTTTGAACAAATTGAAGGCACTTCCCAGTAAGTTTAGGAAAGTTTGGTTATTTTTCTATAGTTGTAAGGAAAAACATTGGGAAAAGCACATATTTGAACTTCATTTTCCTCTTCTGTGAAGCCATGAAATCCCTTCACATATCAGAAATTTTAAAAATCTCACACATGAAAGCTGTGACCTAGCATCTAGTGAATTAAGTTACCAGGAAGAAAAAAAAAACCCCTACATTTCATAGCATTTTAATACTATAAAGACAATCAGCTCAAGAAGAAATCAAATATTCCTATATTTTTCCAATACATTTTCCCAGACAGATTAGGTGAAAATACCTGAGTCAAAATATAGATGATGTTACTCAAGCCTATACATGCAGCAGATCCACTGGTACTTTCGGTGGAAATTTATGGTATCAAGAAAAAAAAGGAAGCAACAGACCTTAGTATTTCTCTCAGGTGTCATATCAGGTGCAGACTGGACTTGGCATTTACTCTGTATAATAAGAGCTTGTTGTAAGAATCACATTGTGTTTAAATTACAATGTACACCTTACTATTAATTGTCAAACATTGGATTTCATAATCATTTCATCTTTAAATCATACAGAAAGAAGTCTCCTCTCACACAGCCTCAGTTTGGAACATTCTGGGATACTTGGATGACTGAAGAAGCTATCAAATTCTCCCCTGTCTGCTTCTCCAGGCCATCTTTGATCACACTCCCCACATTTCAGCAACTTCCAACTCTTGCCTTTCTCCAAAGCATGCTGAGTCTCCCTTCCACCAGGAACAGCACACTTATGGCTTCTGTACAGATTTTCTCATTTTCTGGAGCACTCCAGCTCACCTTCTATCATCTCTCCCAAACCTTCATTCTTCCCATTAGTTTTCATAGAATCCTCTAGGCATAATCATTCCTCTTCCTTTAACTCTTTTACTAAAACTTGGCACCTTAAAAAATGGGTATAGGACATAAACAGAAACTTCTCCAAAGAGGACATATAGATGGCCAACATACACATGAAAAGATGCTCAAGGTCACTAATCATCAGTGAAATGCAAATCACAATGAGAAATCTCCTCACTCCTGCCAGAATGGCTATCATCAATAAATCAACATACAACAAGTGCTGGTGAGGATGGGGGGGGGGGCGCAGTGGGGGGACTCTTATGCACTGTGGGTGGGATTGCAAATTGGTGCAGCCACTATGGGTTCCTCAAAAAGTTAAAAATAGAACTACCTTAAGACCCAGCAATTCCACTTCTGGATATTTATCCAAAGAAATCCAAAATGCTAATCCAAAGAGGTATATGCACCCCTATGTTTATTACAACATTATTTACAACAGCCAAGATCTGGAAGCAACCCAAGTGCCCATCAATAAACGATTAGATTTAAAAAAAGGTGGTACATATAGACAATGAAATATGATCCATAAAAAAGGAAATGAAATCTTGCCATTTGCGACAACATAGACGGACCTAAAGGGCATCATGCTAAATGAAGTAAGTCAGACAAAGAAGGACATAGCCATGTGCGTTCACTTACATGTGGAATCATTAAATAAATAAATAAATAAATAAATAAATAAGTAAACAAACGAACAAACAAACAAATGAAACAGAAACGAACTCACAGATACAGAAAACAAAGTGACGGTCACCAGCTGAGATCAGAAGCTAAAAAGATGCACAAACTCCTCGGATTTCAGAGGATTTTTTGCTGTAGGGTCTCCTTGGAGCCCCTACCACTGGGTTTGAGGTAAGAGGGGAGTGTGTGCCCCCCTCTCTGATGGGGACAGGGAGTGGAAATTCCATAGCGTTCCAACGCACCCCTGCTCAGAAAACACTGTAAGCTTCTTCACACTTAGGTCTTTGAGATGTTCATTCCGGATATCCTTACAAAAGTGGACATTCACTTCGTCTGCAAACCTTAGGTAAGGAGGACCGTGTTTGGTTTTGAAGTGTGGACATAGTTGCTAAATATGTCCTTAGTTTGAGGGCTTTACCTAAAACTAAGACAGGAAGTGATCTAGAGAGGCAAGCTACTTCTGGGCAAAGAGTTCTGGAGAAAAAACACCCTAAGTTCCCCATGGATCTCGAGTGGAATTTGAGGGCATATAAAGATTGCTGTGTCTGCCAAGTGGGCAGAAAGTTGGAGCTAGTGGTCCTGCCCAGCGCCTCTCTGCCCTGCAGGAGGTGGGCTGGGCAGTCCTCGGGGCGGTTAGAAGTGCTTCCATGGGCGCTCACTCAGCTGTGTAGCGACATCGCGTGGGCCGGAAAACCAGCCCTCTGGGCCCCACGCAGGCTGGAAGCAGAGTCCAGTTATATTGCCCTCCGCTGAGCACCACTATGTGAGGGTATGATTTCTTCCTTTAAAATGAGTATCTGTCCACATACTGAGAGAACACTGTACTGAATTTTATTCCCAGAATACTTTTAACAATTTAAGATAATATTTTCAAAACAAAAAAGACATAACCAAATATAGCTTCACGGTAGATATCTATGAAATACACTCCTCCGTAAAGAAAACATTGAGAATCATGCTCATAATCTCTACGCCATCAAGAAGATGGATCATAAAGGTCTTCGAATTTAAGATTTTCGGGCTAGTGCCACACAATAAACATCCCTCATAAAGGCACCTGTGGCTGGCTGCTTCGATGAAAGACAGAGTAAGCTGTCATAAAAAGCACTTCTATTAGTGACCTGTGGCATGTGTTTCTAAAAGAAAAGTTCTTTTGAAGTTGATACTTCTTAGTAGAGAGGCATTCTTCAACATGTACTTAAACAATTGATTACTTTGTCCACTAACATCCTTCCCTTCCACTCTCTCTCTCTAAAAAGCGATGGAAAAGATATCCTCAGGTGAGAACTAACCACCACAACAAAAAACCACATGCAATTCCTGGCCATTTCATCAGGAGCACTGATCTCTTTCCCTTAGATCCGTGGTCGGCAAACCGCGGCTCGCGAGCCACGTGCGGCTCTTTGGTCCCTTCAGTGTGGCTGTTCCACAAAATACCATGTGCGGGCGCACACGTACAGTGCGATTGAAATTTCGTGGCCCATGCGCAGAAGTCGGTATTTTGTGGAAGAGCCACACTCAAGGGGCCAAAGAGCCGCATGTGGCTCACGAGCCGCAGTTTGCCGACCACTGCAGATTGTCAGATAGAAAAATGACAACAGCCAATACAACAATAGCCTTGTGGTGTGAATGAATTAAAATTATACCTATTTTTTTGTCAAGTCAGTAAAAAAGCCCTAACTGGTTTGGCTCAATGGATAGAGCGTCAGCCTGCGGACTCAAGGGTCCCAGGTTAGATTCCAGTCAAGGGCATATACCTTGGTTGCGGGCACATCCTCAGTAGGGAGTGTGCAGGAGGCAGCTGAATTGATGTTTCTCTCATCAATGTTTCTAACTCTCTATTCCTCTCCCTTTCTCTCTGTAAAAAAAAATCAATAAAATATATATTTTTTTAAATCAGTAAAAAATATAATACATTTTTGGGTGGGCTGCAGAATTTTAGTCATTATGTATGCCATGAGATGAAAAGGTTGAAAATCACTGCTCTAGAGTTTGTTTGTTTTTCATTGTGATTCTGGTGACTGAGAGAACCTGGGTGTACAGTCCAAGGCAGCTGGGCATTTTTAAGTGTTCACCATCAGCTCTTATGCTTTTAAAAAGAATTCTGTGAATTCACCACAGAATTTCAAACAAAAGTATGCATTTTAGTAAGTCCCCTTTTCTTATACCTCTGCTACCTGCTCTGGGCCATGGCAGAGATTTGCTTACCTCCATCAAATGGCTTTGGACTGCACAGTAATGGGAGAGGAGACAGGGAGGGGGTGAATGATTCATTAATTTTTAACATTTCAATACATGGAGTCTCTCTCTCTCTCTCTCTCTCTCTCTCTCTCTCTCTCTCTCTCGTAGTTCTTTAAAACACTTTATATACCTACCTTCCAACTTATGTGCTTTTTTTTTAGCCATTGTAAGCAAATATGTAAATAAGTAGTTATTATAACAATCCTATATAATAAAACCCTAATATGTAAATTGACTGAACAGCAGAACAACCAGTCACTATGACACGCATTGACCACCAGAGGGCAGACGCTCAATGCAGGAGCTGCCCCATGGTGGTCAGTGTGCTCCCACAGGGGAAGCGCTGCTGAGCCAGAAGCCGGGCTCATGGCTGGCGAGTGCAGTGGCGGTGGTGGGAGCCTCTCGGGTCTTCACAGCAGCACAAAGGACCCCTAAGCTGGCAGTCAGACATCCCCTGAGGGTCCCAGACTGTGAGAGGGTGCAGGCCGGGCTGCGGGACCCTCCCCCAGTGCACCAATGTCATGCATCGGGCCTCTAGTAATATATGTATATAAGTACATATGTGAAATATAAACCATCAGTACATTATTTTTATCCTATCCAACTTTATTTGGATTTACTCTCATTTTTACCATTTTTATTTCTCTTCTGACCACCTGGCATCTCTGATCTCCCACCTGAGACCTTGTATATTCCTTTGGAAGAGGTGTTTTTCTTCCCAACAGTAAGCTCTACTAGTGATAATTCTTTCAGCATTTGCATGCCTGAAAATATCTTTTCCTTTTTTACTTTAATTTTCTAAGGGCATTTTTGCTGTGTATGGAATTCTGGTTGGCAGCTATTTTCTATCAGCACTTTGCAAATATCATTGAGCCACCTCCTGTTTCCCACAATTGCTATATGGAAGTTAGGTTTTAATTTAACTGTCACACACTAGAATATAATCCTTAAGGTTTTCTTAACCTGCTGATTGCTTTTAAATTTTCTCTTTATCTTTAGTTTTCAACAGTTACTGATGTGATTAGGTGTGGATTTTCTTTTGTATTTACCTTGCTTGCTGTTCATACTCTTTGAAAAATGGTTTTATGTCTTTCATCAGTTTTACAAAGGTTGTATTCATTATGTCTTCAAATCATTTCTGCTCCATTTTTCTGCTCTCCTTTAAGATCCCACCTACAATGATGTTAAGCATTCTTATCCTCCCCTCCCCTCTATATGCCTCTAGTGTTTTGTTTTCTCCTTATCTTTGTCTCTTTGTGAATTATTCAAGCTATCTTTTCTTAGCTCTTCCGCTACACAAATTCTTCCTCAGCTGCTTTTAATTTGTTCTTAAGCCATTTGTTGAGTTCCTCATTACAGTAACTTTACTTTTCTTTAAAAAAAATTTTTTTTTTATTTTAGAGAGGAAGGGAGTGGGAGAGAGAGATAGAAACATCAATGATGAAAGAGAATCATGGATCGGCTGCCTCCCGCACGCCCCCCACATGTGGAATCAAGCCCACAACCCAGGCATGTGCCCTGATCGGGAATCGAACCCGATCTCCTGGTTCATACGTTGAAGCTCAACCACTGAGCCAAGCTGACTGTGCCAATAACTTTATTTTTCACTTCTCTAATTTCTATGTATTATTTTATAGTTTGAGATTTTCTCCCGAAAATTTCAGTTCTGGCTAGTATCACCTTGCACACCGTATAATTATTTCAAAATTTGCTTATGACCTTTGGAGCCCCGAGACGTTTGTCTCTGTATGTCGTAGGCCATTTCGGCTGCTACAACAAAGCACACAGACTGTAACTGCTTGTCTATCTTTTTCATTATTGAAGGAAGTGACTCAAGTTTCTATTTGAAGAGTCATCTCAAATGCATGTCAACTTATCTGTCTAAGTGGTCCATTCCAGGAGATAATTCACATGTACATTTTTAAACCTGGTTTCAAGCTATTTCTCTGTCATTATTTTCAGATCTTGAAAAGTAAAAACGAATGTTATGCACATGTATTCACTAGCTGTCCTCAGGGTAGACCAACATTACCACTCTAATGTGTTGCTACAATTTCCCATTGTCCTCTCTCCTAATCTACCATACAGGTGTGGACAAATAAAGGGGCCACATACGAAACCTGGCAAGCTCAGGGAAGGCCTGCAAGGCAAGCCTTACCAACTCAGAGACCTAAAGCAACCACATAAAATGGTCGGATTAAAACTTGCTAATAAAATCGAGTTATGGCGGGTAGTCAGGGCCTAGGGTGCTATCTTCCTTGACAAAGGTCAACCTTTGCCTCACATCAACCTGCCCATTGTCCTTTTGCGACTGTGAGAGGGTGCCTTTGGAATGGCAGAGCAGGCCCCCTTCCTACCCCTCAGGGCACAGTCTCCCGCCAGAGCAGGAGACCTCAGAACTGCTCTCTGTTATCTTGTCGTTCGCGCCCCCCCCCCCCCCCCCCCCCGCCCGCCCCAACACCATCTCTATGTGCTGTAAATGTTAATTATTCTATACCAACCCATGTAAAAGAAGTATGTGTCAATCTGTTTGACTTTTTCTCCGGTCCCAGAGATATGCCCACTGTGCTTTCTCCCGCTCCCTAATCTGCCACCAATGGATTTCACGTAACCCCCTTACGTCTTCCCCTTTGGTTCTGATTATAAAATAAGTGGTGAAACAGTCATTTTCCAGAACCCGTCTCCAAGGCCCCCCTTTTTCTCTGACTTCCTACTGAACTAAAGCAGCCCAGACACTGTCTCTCTCAACTGGCCCACTCCGCCTTTGGAGTGAATCTTCAATAAACCCCATTTCACTTTACTTTTATTTTCGTTGACGGTAAAATCTTTTCTGCATCGACGAAAAGAACCAAGGTCCCAGCTGGTAACCCCAGTCGATAACAGTTTTATGTTTTAAACTTTAAACCATTTGAAAACATATTACTAGTCATAAAAATTCTTGACCTCCCTCCTTAATAACATTAATAAGAATAAATAACATAAAAACACTTTCTACTCTGACTAATCACACAAAAATAAATTTATACATGTGGAGGACTAACTGTATACCCAGCAGTAACAGCACTTTTGTGGGTATTGTAGCATTTGCTCCCTGATACAAATTGGAGATACCTGACTTATGAACTGTGCAAATAGGTAAGAAAATACATAGAATCAGATAACTTCCAGACACAACTGATTTTTAATAATCATAACTTTCCTGGTTCGTCTCTAGTTTTATTTCTGTTAAATCAGTCACATGCCACCTTGTGAGATTATAAAGAACTGCAACCTATTATTTATTAATATAATACATTTCCTAGAATGGATACTTTTCCTCTAACAACTTTCTGCCTCTTTCTCTTTTTTCTCTCCCCTCCCCCCTTCCTCCCTCTTACCTGTTGGAAGCCAGTTAATTATATGGTAGCAATATAGTACTTAACCATGCATGCTTCCCCCAGGCAACTCTAACATAAGTCTATGCTACTAATTAAAAGATAAAAATCTCAGCTTTAATAGTCATAATGAAAAATAGAAGTAAGAAGAAAAAGTTCAAAATAAAATTTTAAATGAATATATTAAATGTCAGATAAAATACAAAGGTAACATACTTTTAATTTAATGTATTTTGATTTTGCTGCATACATAATACACAGCTATATACCTTGTCATTCTTCCTGTCCTTTCCAGAAATCTTAATTATTAAAACATTTTAAGTCTAAAATTTTTCTTGAAGGAATAGGAAAAAAACACCTTCATTTCACTCCTTAAAATCATTCAATCACACTGTTTCAGAAGTAAACTGCCTTATCCATATCTTCCTATTTCTTGATATCAAAACAGAACATATATCTGATTATAGGATATATACTGTAATTGCAATTTCCATATAATAAGGTAATGGACTTACTATATTTTTTCATATATTCCATGTTGACTCTACTTAAAAATAAGTTCCTCCACTGAGCCAGGTCACTTATCATATCATGCCAAATAAGTCAGAACAAGAACTACTATTGTGTGCTCAGTGACTGGAATGAGACCTCAAGGCACAGAATTGTGAAGTGCTTTCTAAAAAACAACACTGTCCTCATGGCATGTTATATATAAACTAGAGGCCCGGTGCACGAAATTCGTGCACAGGGGCGGGGGGTGCGTGACGTCCCTCAGCCCGGCCTTCACCCTCTCACAATTTAGAACCCCTCGGGGGATATCCCACTGCCACAGGGATCAGGCCTAAACTGGCAGTAGGACACCCCTCTCACAATCCGGGACCGCTGGCTCCTAACTGCTCGCCTGCCTGATTGCCCCTAACCACTCTGCCTGCCTGACTCATCACCCCTAACCACTTGCCTGCCTGTCTAATTGTCCCTAACCACTCTGCCTGCCTGTCTGATCACCCCTAACTGCCTCTGCCTCTGCCTCCGCCCCTGCTGCCATGGCTTCTCAGGAAGGCTGTCCAGAATGATGTCCAGAAGGTCATTCAGCTGTCCAGTCTAATTAGCATATTATGCTTTTATTATTATAGATGTGGCATGAGAAACTACCCATGATAGGTTATTTGGGGAACTGCCTCTGCCACCCAAAATATCTCTCCAACACGCTAGTTAGATTTGCAGATTTTTTCATTTAGAAATTAAGTTTAGGGCTATGCAGTTAAAAGGAGAGTTCAATGTTTAAATGAGCTCAGAAGTAAGAGGTGATGGATGAAACAAGAAAGAAAGAAAGAAAGAAAGAAAGAAAGAAAGAAAGAAAGAAAGAAAGAAAGAAAGAAAGAAAGAAAGAAAGAAAGAAAGAAAGAAAGAAAGAAAGGAAGGAAGGAAGGAAGGAAGGAAGGAAGGAAGGAAGGAAGGAAGGAAGGAAGGAAGGAAGGAAGGAAGGAAGAAAGAAAGAAAGAAAGAAAGAAAGAAAGAAAGAAAGAAAGAAAGAAAGAAAGAAAGAAAGAAAGAAAGAAAGGGCTTCCCCACCTATCACAACCTCTTCTTAAGGCTCATTTCCCAGCCATTCTAGTGTCTAAAGTATAAGGGGGAAAGTGCACACAAGGGGAGGCCAGAAAAGCATTTTGCCTACTTGCCAATGTTTCCTTGAGTTCGACTCCATCCCTCCTGCATAGTTCAGAACTGAAGCCTCTGCCAAAGTTTCCAGCCCTTACGTTTAGGCATGCCCTACATGAAGCCAGGGCTCTGAGCAAAAGCCAGCCTCTATCTACAAGCCAGTGACAGGAAGAGTTGGGAGTTGCTAACTTCCTTTGACAGCTCTCCTGGTGGGGCAGATGTGAGGAGAATGGCAACAGCCTGGAGCCACATGCCAGTTTAGATTTGCGAACTCTTGGCCTCCGGTCCGGGCTTTAATAACATGGGTGAGTCACTTATGGCACTATCCTCAGAATAACAATATGTCAGCAACCTTTAAAAGAAGTATTGTATGTGTAGGAGCCCAGGAAGAGAGAAGCCCATCTGAATTTGATAATAAGGGAAAATAAGTATTAATTAGCATCCAGTCTATGACACTGTTCATGTAATTCCACATAAAGCCAGTTTCCATACAATTTTCTTTTTTATAAGTGACTTGTTGTCTCTATGAGGGTGAGCAAAAGTTGAAGCCAGCATCATCGCGATTTCATACATGTGTGGTACCTTCAAACAGTGTTCAGCCTCCAAGAGGAACAGACATTAATAAGACATCTATGCCGATTTTATTAAGAATAGAGAACTAATAAATTACTTAATAAATATTTTTAAAGAATAAATTATAGAATAAAATGACAAATTATTTTATATAAAATTTGTGTTATTCCCACAAAATTGAAACTTTTCTAAGCCTACTTATTATCTCTTTTGCATGCACATGTGCACGCGCGCGCACACACACACACACACACACACTTTCCTTTTCATCTTGAATTTTCTTCTAAATAAGCAGACTTCACAGGCTTGTTCTTAATGCCAAAATGAACCCCTTTCATTTGCTGATTGAGCTCTGGCTCAACAGCAGTGTTCCCCGCTGGGTCCTTACAGAGGGTGCATTCATATTTTATCCTAATTTATTCATTATCAAACATCAAACCTTTGGAAGATAAAACAAAAACTTAGTGAACAAAGAAGAGAGAACTTATTGCTTTGTTTTCATCTTCACTCTCGGATGAAAGAATTCTTTAGTAGCACTGCCCACTCTACCAATACATCATCCAGGTAATTGCAGGAAGAAGGGACAGGGAATGACAGGCTGGGCCAAATCAACCTTCTGCACCCACTGGTGCACACAATAACTTCCAACATCAAAAGTGTCTAATGAGAACTTGAGGTTGCATGGCATTATATTCGTTGACCCAATCTTGTAATTAAGTATCAAACATGCTCAAGCTTTTTGTGGACATTTACAAGTTACATAGCAAGGCTTCTACACATGCAAAACAAACGACCTTCGTCATACTTTCCTTCTCAGAGGAGGAAAGCTTCAATGACAGCCCTGGACAAGCACCAGATCTTCAGTATCAAAGCTCTCAGTTACTATTAGTTCTGCTGCTTTGAGCCTGCAGAATAACGGGGACATCGTATATTCTCATATATAAAAAGGGATAGTACCTTGAGAAGATGGGTGAAATCACAATGTGAAAGTTGCTTTGTAAAATGTGAAGAATCTTACAAATGCTCATATGTTTATTATTATTGTTATTACTAGAGGCCCGTTGCAGGAAGATTCCTGCAAGAATAGGGATTCCTGTGGCCAAAGCAAAGCAGAGAAGGGAGTGAAACCGCCAAGGCAGGCTTCCTTCCCACCTCCGCCGCCCCACTCCCTCCCCTCCCGCCCCCGCTACCCCTCTCCCTCCCCTCCCGCCTCCGCCGCCCCGCTCGCTCCCCTCCCGCCCCCGCCACCCCGCTCGCTCCCCTCCCGCCCCCGCCGCCCCACTCGCTTCTCTACAGCTTCGCTCCCTTCTGCAGCATTTGGCTTCCTTCTACATTGTCTTCAGTCTTTGCTCCGCGCCTGTGTATGCAAATTAACCACCATCTTTGTTGGGTTAATTTGCATACTCATCTGATTGGCTGGTGGGCATAGCGGAGTGACACCAATTTGCATGTTTCTCTTTTATTAGTGTAGATGACAAACATACCATTGCTTTCACTCATTTGACAAAGGAACAAATAGAGCGACATCCTCCCACCATGATTGGTCACATGTAGAAATGGTTACAGACCTGTTAGAGATTGGTAGTACCTCAAGTATGTAGATTTTTTTTGCCCTACTTTAAATTCCAACATTAGAAATGTATTCTTTGGTTAAAACATCAAGTGATGTCTAAGTGATATAACAACAGGAAGTAAAGATAAATACATGAACACTGTCTTCTCCTCTTCTGACTGACACCGATGAGAATCAGGAGACAACAGTAACAGAGAAGCACTGGGACACTGAACAAGAAAGGAGGTAAATTCACAACCACCACGGGCAGCAGACACGGGATGCATCTTTAAAACCCTGGCCTGTTTGCGATTTCCCGTGACGTCACACCAATGTTGACATCATTTTAGATTAGCGTTGCTGTTCCAGTCTAATCAGCCAACTCCAGACACTTCATTGTGGCCCTTGGAACTAACCTGTGTCATATCTTTGGCTTTCTTGGTCATTTCTAGTCTGAAAATTATGCACATTTTATTGCAAGAGCTACTCAACAATTGACAGTCAAGTTATTCTATGGATTTTCCATTCTTACTACCACCCACAAAGGTTCCTGGTATTCGCTCTCTCTCTTTTATTTATGTTAATCCTCACCCAAGGTCATTTTTTCCATTGATTTTTAGAGAGAGTGGAAGGGCAGAAAGGTGGGGAAGGGAGGGAGGGAGGGAGAGAGAGAGAGAGAGACATCGATGTGAGAGAGACACATTGATTGGTTGCCTCCTGCCCATGCCTCGACCATGCCAGGGATCCAACCTGCAACTCATGTATGTGCCCTTGACCAGGGATCCAACCTGCGCCTTCAGTGTGTAGGCCAATGCTCTCACCATTGAGCAACACTGGCCAGAGTGGCTTCCGATATTCTTGAGTGTTGGAACAAACTCTTTAAAAAAACCCACTCAAGTAGATTCTGACTCTACTTCCTCCACCTCCTACTATACTTCATACCTTCAAAAAGCTGCTCACTCAATGTGGCTGCCCCCAGAAAGGGATCACCGCCTTTGGGATGCTCCCTGGGTAATAATAAGGCCAAATGGAGTAGAGGGTTATATACTAATTTGGAAAATTCAGGAGTCTGCCAGGATCATTTCTGAACATGATGTTCCTTTCTTTCCCTTAACAGCAACCTCAGGCCAGCCTGGTTGGTACACGCTCCAGACAACAGCCTGGCCAAGCAGGGATCTAAGAAATTTACATTCTGGTTTGGCTACCTGGATTCTCTTATTGTACTGACACAATCTTAGATTATAAGGATAATAACCATTTGGCTCTAGATCGTGCTCACCAAGAGGCTACGTGTGTCAGCGTGGGATACAATGGATCTCTGTGTGTTTCATAAAAATGCCCTTTCTCCTTCAACAAAAGTTCTGGGTGTAGGTAGGAGGTATTAGGGTAAAAGATTAACTTAGAGCAGCTAAAATGGGATACCCTGATCTTGTGGTGGGGAGGGACAACAACAACCAGGGAGGGGACACCTCAGACTCCAAAAGTGATTGGGGGAGGTAAGGATTTTTACATTTTTAAAAATTAACATAAATACTCCTGGCTGGTACCTCAGTTTGTTGGAGCATTGCCCTGAGCACCAAAGGGCTGCTGGTTCTATTGCCAGCCAGGGTACATACCTAGGTTTCAGGTTCAATCCCCCGTTAGGGAGTGAGCTGTCAGGGCAACCAATCAATGTTTCTCTCTCACATCCATGTTTCTTTCTCTCTCTCTCTCTCTCTCTCTCTCTCTCTCTCTCCTCTAAATAAAAAATAAAAATAATGTATCCTTGGAGAGCATTAAAAAATTAACATAAATATATTTTTAAAAATAAAAAATTATCATAAGATATAATAAAACAATCCTTAAGAAATTATAAAATGCTGATTAAAAAGTGAGTTCACTCAAAGAACACTCTAGAGCAGCGGTTCTCAACCTGTGGGTCGCGACCCCTTTGGGAGTCGAACGACCCTTTCATAGGGGTCGCGTAAGACCATAAGAAAACACATATATAATTACATATTGTTTTTGTGATTAATCACTATGCTTTAATTATGCCCAATTTGTAGCAATGAAATTGGGGTCACCACAACATGAGGAAATGTATTAAAGGGTCGCGGCATTAAGAAGGTTGAGAACCACTGCTCTAGAGTGTCCTGAATATGTAAGATAACCATATAAAAAAGTAGACACTTGTTTGATCTTGGGTCATGGCAATAGGCTGGAGCTACTGATGACAAGCATGGTAGTTTCAAAATGGGACACACTCTGCTGAGGACTTAAGGAGTCAATTCAAAAATACATTAAAAAATAAGATCGTGAAGAGGTCTCTTAACACACAGAGCTTTGCTCCTTTAGTCCTCAAGGATTAATTTATCTGAAACAGACGTCAACTTTAACAGGATATCCATTTAATATGTATTTAGTGGTAGAAATTTAAAATGATTGTTATTACTCTACTTTTTAAAAATGTGGACAAAGGAAGATGATGATCCTTCGGTCTTTATGAAAAAGAAAAAAATTCTAGACAAAAAAGAATTCACTACAGTTCACCACATAAAAAGCCATGAATAAAACCTTAATTATCTTTCTTCCATGTATTATGAATAAATTTTGACCAGTATACATACGTGTACTGTTTTATGCTGAACACAAATGTATATATGCACGTATATACATACTTATATATTTTAAATGATCATTTACTGAAATATTGATATATTTTTCTTCCAAATATTTTAAGTAGGCATCAATAATTACAACTGTTTAACTTTATTCTCATGTTTTATAGTAATCAGAATTTTAGTGATATAAATTATAAATGTCATATTGGAAAATATAGCTGTGTAATTATTCTCAAAGAGAACAGGAAAGTGCTAAAAATAATGGAATTTAAATTGTTCCTGTTTTTTTTTTGTTTTGTTTTGTCTTAAATGTAACTCACATATATACATATTATTTTTTATTGATTTCAGAGAGGAAGGGAGAGGGAAAGAGACATAGAAACATCAATGATGAGAAACCATTGACCGGTTGCCTCCTGCACGCCCCCTACTGGGTGTTGAGCCCACAACCCAGGCATGTGCCCTTGACCAGAATCGAACCTGGGACCCTTCAGTCCATAAACTGATGCTCTATTCACTGAGTCAAACCAGCTAGGCTGTTCCTGTTTTAAAAAAGCAGTCTGAAAACAGCTGTTTCAGAGTGTAGTACCCAGGATCTTTACTATCATTTGGTCTTTGTCTTGTTTCATAAAATTGCCTGCACATAATTTTTGTCTGAGAACATTACGATAATCTCTCCTTGTATCGAAGACACTACGTAGCACCAGTTCTTTTACTTCCTTCCTCCTCTCTCCTTCTCTGTTCTTTTCCTTCTTTCTCTCTTTCACTCTTTCTTATTTGTTTGTTTCAGAGTAGCAAAGAACTTCCAAGACTGTTAGGAAATTGTTTTTCTTAAAAAAAAAAATCACAAAATATTTCTTGGAATAATAATTCTAAAATTACTAAATAATCAATATATCGATCACTTAAAAGGCCAAAAGAGCAAATAATTTTTAAACATTTATAGGGAAAATACCTTAAGAATTTTATAGGATGTTTACTTATTTATTTTGGGGTGGGGGAGAGAGAGGTGTCACAGGGGAGGGACCACAGGTGCATTCTTAATCTGTTGCTTTTCAATTAAAAAAGCAGTTCTAGACTTAATTTTTAAGCTATCTGTTTTCTCCCTTTTGAGAAGTTGGACAGGCACAGAACTTCTGTTTCAATAGTTATCAAAAACTATAAATACAGGAGTAAATGAGATATGTACGAAATTTTAAAAATTGGAAAAACAAAAATTACTAACATTGAGAATGGACATCACATGGGTGGGAGTACCAAAAAAAAAAAAAAAATCATCCCTCTGTGCCAGAGATTTCCAGCTCTAAAGCCATTTATTCTCTGAAAAATACTTTTAATAATAATGAACTTTTACGGGGAGTAGGCTCCCCTACAACTCTAATAAATACTTGCATATTTCTTAAAACAATAGGTCTTATTTTAAATCACTTATAAAAATTTATGCCACAATTCATCCGCTCATTGAAGGTTAAGTGTATTATACATGTAAATCACATTATATCATCACCATTCCCTTGGGCAGAAATATTTTAATTGTGGTGAAAATGTCCATAATGTTTCAATATTTATAATACAAGGAACAAGCGATGCCCTATATCTGATAAACAAGTTCAATGGAGTTTTAAGTTACTACTCAATTTACAGCAACCGATTCAGATCACGCTGCCATTACTTGCTGTTACTGCTGATATTGATGAATGAGTCTATGCAAAGGAAGTCTTTCTGATGAGCCCTGAAGGTTTTCAAGACTCTCTTTCTTCATGTAAGGCAGTTTCTTCTGAAAGTTAATGAAGCAAACACATTTAGGAGAAAAGGCTAAATTCCTTTGCTTAAAACTTTCATTTGAGGACCCAGAGTTTAGTTCTCTTTCTAAAAAAGTACAGGTAGAGAATTGGAGCTCCTCGGTTGAATCACAGGACACTTCCACACAACATAATAAAGACTGGGTGCAATGAAAGTGTAACATTCTCATAGCTGCCATAATGCCTTTTAGGAAGGAAAATTCCAGGTGCAAGAGCAAGCCTTCAGGGCTCCAAAGAGCACAGAACCTATTCTTGGTGTACAGGAGTTTTTTGGGGTTTTTTTAATCGTTGGCGACAAAGGCAAAGTTCTAAAGCATATAAGTCAATCACAAAGTTCTGAGCTGTTACAGCTCATTTATTGCAGTTGTTCTTTTTAAAAAATATATATTTTTTATTGATTTCAGAGAGGAAGGGAAAGGGAGAGATAGAAACATCAATGATGAGAGAGAATCATTGATCGGCTACCTCATGCATGCCCCACACTGGGGATTGAGCCCATAACCCCAGCGTGTGCCCTGACCGGGATTGAACTATGACCTCCTGGTTCACAGGTCAACACTCAACCACTGAGCCACCATGACTGGGCTAGAGGTTTATTCTTATTTCCTTCTGTTATCATACATTGCTTGCACAGTGATTATCTATATTTCTTTGGGTACGTGAGTACTATCAGAAAATTATGAAAACGTTAAATTATACATACGCTTTGTCTTATACACAGTTCTTTACAAAGTTAAAAAAAAACTAGATTTCAGAATTTAATCCAAAGACTTGTATGTATATTCTTTTATTTTTTAATTTGAAAAAAATAATATTGGTACACGGAAATAATTCCAAAACTTTGGAAAGTTTTTAAATTAAAAATAAACAATTCCCTTAGCTCTTCTCCAATTCCCAGCATAACTCTACACTGTAAACTTCTGCTAAAAGTTATTAAGCGTGCTCTCCCTCTCGGGAGTATGCTTGTGCCTTTCCAGTCCTCCTCTTTTCCCCTGAGAGGCATTACCTTTACCCTTCTTGCTTCTAAGCTCCAAGGGCACCTTCCTTTGCCTCTGTAACTTGTTTCCTGATCCCATTTCTTCTACCACTCACTTCCACCTCTGTGATTTTCTAATAAACTTTCTCTTATAGTTTGAGTCTTGGCTCTGAAATCTTCCTTAGCCATATCTCAAGTACTGAGGTTGCTGAACCAAGGCCACAGGGAAGCCACTATAGCCCTTATAGTTACTGGGGCTGTTTCTTTATTTTCTTAACCACAACCAAGTAAGTTGCCTTCTCCGTACTAGTAAAGCTTCTGCACAAATGACAAGAATGTCTAATCAACCAATGTCTGTTTTCACATTAGAACATGTTGGTTTCCAGCTATGGAATCCTATGGGACAATATCACCTGATAGGGTGAGATATTCTTGAAATCAATGACACCCACGTATCCTTTTTCCAGAAGGACAAATATATTTAGAACTAAATGAATTAGATACTGAACCAGCTTGGAAAATAATCATTTTAAGTAAACCTCCACAAAAGGAAACTAATCTTGAGACTGACTGAACGTTTGTCTTTTCTTCATTATTTTTTTAAATGTATATTTTATTGATTTTTTGCAGAGAGGAAGGGAGAGGGGATAGAGAGTTAGAAACATCAATGAGAGAGAAACATTTGATCAGCTGCCTTCTGCACACCCCCTACTGGGGATGTGCCCACAACCAAGGTACATGCCCTTGACCGGAATTGAACCTGGGACTCTTCAGTCCGCAGGCCAACGCTCTATCCATTGAGCCAAACCGGTTAGGGCCTTTTTTTTTTTCATTATTAATTTCCATGAAGGCCTCAGGGACAGCTTACCAGGGACTCTCCCTTCCCTTCAAGGTAAGCTGCCCTCTCTCCTAGACCTCCTAAAGGACAAGGGCTCTTGGGAATATAAAAGGAAGGGCGACAGGTCACCTGCCCAACTACTAGAGACCAGAGTTGTAGCACGAGGCTTCCATCTAAGGTGACAGAGAGAGGCAACCCTTGTATGGATAGACATGATGGGGGACCTCCAGTAAGGTAGCTAAACCCGGAGGCCAACAGGCAGGGATGCCTCACTTGGAATGGGCTTTGTGCAGAATAGAGTCCACCTGTCTGAGCAGAGTAAGTCCAGGTAAACAGTGCCCAGTCACTACTATGACAGTTGGTAAGTCTGCTCTCAGAGCATGGGTAGCACTCTACACCCTGGGTGGTACTGGTACGGCAGGGTATCCCTGTGGAGTCCACCTACCTTAGTGGAGTAAGTCCATCCTCCCTGTGATTGGCTATTACAGTGACCTTCGGTAAGCCTACCCTCAGGACACAGGGTATGCACTCCACATCCCGGGCGATAGGGTACCTGCCCTACAGTGGCTCTCAGACCACAGGGCAGCCCAAAACAGCCCAGAGACTAGTAGGGACACCTCTAACTCTTGGCTCAGAATTTGTCTGTCTCTCCGTAGATGGGGAACCAGTCCACAATGCCTCAGGATATCCCTTCTGGGGTGCATACTTGACAACTGAGAGAAATTTGACCCTGCGTCCCTAAAAACAAGAGGTTAATCTTCTCTTGCCACATGCCTGGCTCCAATATACAGTGGACAATGGAGAGAGAGGTTTGGCTAGTTAATGGAACCATTAATTTTAATAATATCTTACAGCTAGACCTGTTTTGGCATTCCTAAGGGAAATGGATGGAAATACCACATATCCAAGCCTTTATGGCTCTCACTAAGCTATGTGCTATCTATAAAGTAGGAAAAGTGTACCCAGATGTGGGGAAAATTCAAAAAACAATGGATGGAAGAATTTGTCAGTCCTTTGCCAACATTTGGGTGGCAAACCAATTACTGAGGTATTAAAAACTGTCCTTGGCCGAAACCGGTTTGGCTCAGTGGATAGAGCGTCGGCCTGCGGACTGAAAGGTCCCAGGTTCGATTCCGGGCAAGGGCATGTACCTGGGTTGCGGGCACATCCCCAGTGGGAGATGTGCAGGAGGCAGCTGATCGATGTTTCTCTCTCATCGATGTTTCTAACTCTCTATCTCTCTCCCTTCCTCTCTGTAAAAAATCAATAAAATATATTAAAAAACAAAACAAAACAAAACAAAAACTGTCCTTGTTTTACAAATGAAGTCTTTACAGGGCCAAAGGTGTGGCTCCAGAAACAATGCAAAACCCACCAACTCCTTTTTCTTCCCCAAACCAACTCTGTTATGCTCAAAAGGCTTAGAGATAAGTGGCTTTGTAAAACCAGTGTTCTTCGGGGGATCGAACCTGCAATCCAGGTATGTGCTCATGACCAGAAATAGAACCTGTGACCCTTCTTTGGTGCGCAGGCTGACACTATAACCACTGAGCCATACCAGCCAGCATGAGAGGCACTATTTTTAATTGGAACATGGATGTGATATAGCACTTCTGGTTTATTCCACTTTTTAGAAGTTGTGAGAAATGGCTCACCTGTCCGAATTTCGAATGATGGACTGGGAAACAGAAACATGGTGAAAATGAGACTTTTAATAACACTCGAGAGAGAGGGTGTCCATTGTACAGCACACATGTGGGGCAGGGAACATAGCCTATTTATTTAGTCCCTCCTTCAGTTCCTCATTAGCTGAGAATTATTTAATCACCTGTTTCCTAATACGTTGCCTAGGTCTTGCTGTCTCCCATTAAGCCATTTAAAATATTGGGCTGGGACCTTTCTAGTTGTCTCTACCTCCCTTTGTTTAGGGGAATCTTCCAGGAAAATGTGCTATCAGCCAAGAGCACAGCTCTCATACCCTCTCCCCACATACTGTTTGCTCTGAGGAAATTCAGTAACCACCTAGCCACATGCTGTTCCTTTTCTATGAAGATGAATCGGAGACATGTTTCTTACAAAGTTAGTCACTAAGTCTAGCACATACTCACAGGCAGAGGAATTAAGCATTACCTCTTAAAGAAAGGAATATTAAACCATTTGCGTATATAGTTTTAAAACCACTACAATGTATATGAAAAACTGTGATCTAGAAAGATGTCTATATATTCTGTCTTGTAACTGAGAATAAAAATGAGGTGCAGCTATTATAGTGTGAGAATTATATATATTACTAGTGGCCCGGTGAATGAATTCATGCACATTGAAAGGAAATTAATTAGAAAAAATATTTTAATATCACTATTCACCCTTTCTCTATAATAGAAATGTCAACCAAATTCATGATTGACAATGACAGATGAAAACACATGTGTGCAATTGGCACCAGTGAGAGCTTTATATGTATAATGCATGTGCAAGTCAACTTAGCCTTTTATAGATATAGAACAAACTTGCTTAATTAGACCTGCTTTCTGATGTAGCTAAACTTTTTCCAGCCCAGTGAAGCACCCCAACTTCTCTTTCAGGTAATTGTCAGCAGCACAGCAGTAAATATCAACACAAAGCAGATTATTATTGTAGATCACGCAGGGAGAACAAAGGGTAAAATATTTAACTGCAGCAGCGTTTGACTATATTCTGCGCAGTGAGAAAACCTGAAGTCATTTTCAAGGTCCACCATGTCTTACTTTTCAGTCGGGTCAGGTTTCTAAGCTTTCTAAATCTCCGTTTTCTGGCTAATGAAAAGAAAATAGGATTCCACCGAGTCTCCTGTCTACCTACTCCAAGACTTCTGTAAGGGTCAAATGAGATGAGGCACAAGAAAACGCTTCACAGACATGTGGTTACAGAGTGAAATGTTTCCACCTGGCCATAAAGCAAGTCGTGTTCCTGGGCTGCAGACACTGCAAGGAGGCTAGTCATCACTAGAGAGAGAAAGCCGGGCATTGCTATGTTATGTCGTTACATAGATGGAGGGAAGGACACTTAGCATATTTGCCTTTTATATGTAGATATATTATATATCATATATTATATATAAAACCTGGTAGATAATACCATTTTATTCAATATATTTCTTCAATGATTTTATTTTCTTATTATAAAAAAGATTCATGTTCATTATATTAGACAGAACAAGAAAATATGAATAAGGAAATGATAGAATCTCATATTTTGACAATTGCAGATAACCACTCTCTATCTTTTGACCATTATGTTACCTTTTCTTCCAAACATTTTTAAATATACGTATTTTTTATAAGCATATACATGTGTTGGCAAGTCTCCCTCACCCATCCCATAATTCTGTTTCTTCCCAAAGGTTTATGATTTTGCAAACTTTCAGACCTAAAATGTCTTTACTCCCCAAAAGAGGACAATGACTTAAACATAAATCTGAAAAGCACAAGATGTTTTTAAGAAATGATTAATTTCCAATGGCATTGTTTTCCTTGAAAAGATAAATAAATATGAGCTTATTTGTCATTTTGGCTGGCTTCTCTTTTTTTAAAGTGGGTTGAAATGGCAGATATTCTTATATATCTCATTCCAATTTGGGCTTAAGACAGGCCTGTCAGAAAAAGAAAGCCAGAGGAAGCAGTCAAAGATAATGCCTAATCACACATTGGACGGTGCTAATCTTCAGGAGCACTCGGGGCCTGGCAGTCGCTGGAGACCTCTCCGTTGCATTTTGCCTATTGTTCTGACATTTCCTGGCATTAATCTCAAAAGGGGGAACTTTTTTTGTGATTTATTTTTTTCTGTGCGTTTACAATAAATCCAGTTCAATTTTGAAAGAAAATCATTTTAAAGCAGTTCTTATAATCAAGACGTGAATTCATGTTTCTATCATGAATCCATTTGCTTACATGTGTACTAGCAGATACTTACATGTAGTGGCTTGCCATTTTGGTTATTGTTATTGTTTTGTTTTCTGATTATGAGAAGAGAAAGAGAAAAAAAGTAAAAAAGCCTATTTTATGAAGGGTAATACAGCAAAGACTTCAAATACAACACTGGCTTACACTTAATTTCAGAATGTCCTTTTCTCCCACAAAACATAAGCTAGAAGGGTGGCTCCACAAAGTTATCAGAACCCAGGTTCTAATAGCTTTTTCCTCCACCGTCCTTAACGTACGGCTTTCATCTTCAAATTCATCAGCTGTTTACCAGATTGCAATTGGCCACCCATAGTAATTACTACATTCCAGATCGGAAGACAAAGGAAAAGAGGAAAGCAAAAGATTCCTTGCCAGTTACAGAGCTCTTAAAGAATTTTCCCCAAAGCCCACTCAGTAGATTCTGCTTACATTGGTCTCCCCCATAAGCAAAGGAGGCCAAAAAATACTATTTTGGGGATGGGCACATTGCAGCTCCCAACAATACAGAGATTCTTAAAATAAGGAAAAGTCGAGAAAAGGTATTGAATAGGCATAGAGACAAAGGGGGGAATCTGATTTTATACCAGATAGTCAGGGTTAGGAAGAGTGAATACTAATATTTTTTTCCAGTACTATTATTCTTTAAGCGCCATCATTTGTCATAGAAGCTTGACAGCTATAGCTTCACATAAAACTCTATTTGCTCAAGTATTGAGGTTAACTGTAAATTATATAAATATTATAATAGCAAACATTTCAAAAGCTTAATCTACTGCACAGAGGAGGTCTCCGGATTCTTTTATTTAATCTGATGATACATGCGATGGGTGTTCTTAACATCGGAAGAAGCCCAAGCTGCTCCAAGGGAGCCTGACTGCAACTGCTAACTGGCTTCTGGGAAAGAACAGCCAGTAGAGGGCACTTACTGAAGAGGAAGGCAAGTCACCGAGCCATTTAAGAAAAGCTCCGATGTCTATTCTATTCTGAAAGCACAGCACTTCTGCAAGATGGATAGGTTTTCTTATTCCCTTGCCACTGATAAGGAAAACCATTCACACTAGAATGATTAAATATCTTGCATAACACCATAAAAGATATTCGTGGCCTGGCTGGTTCTTCAATACAGATCATTTTCTCAACTCCATAATTCTTTACAAAAGGTAGTAAAAAAAAGTCATTCTCTCTAAGAAAAGGAAACTCAAGACAAAGTCAGGCACCTGAATTCATGGCCACAACAAAATCATGCAGTGAGGCTCGTTAATTAATGGAACGCTGAGGCAGTGCCCACGGGCCTGGAGCTAGGGAAGAGGTAGGAGGTTAGACCCACTTGAGTCATATGACTCTTTCAGCCTTAATCATTAGGAATATATATCTAGATGGTACAGACATGGGGTATCAGTTGCAAAAGAGGTAACAGCTACTCAAACAGGAAATAACGAGGACAATTTTATGGCCTCCATCACATTCTTATTGTGTAAAATGGAGGTCTCTGGAAAGAGATCCTTTCTTTTATAGCCAAAGTTTAATTTGGTAGAAAACCTGATTGAAATGTAATTAAACCGATTATAAAGACAACTGTTGTCACGCATTTCCAGTGTGAATGTGGATGAAGAAAAACAGCAACATTTGTCAGTGGAACTGAAAGTTGAACTTTTATAAGGCAATGCTTGTTGCCAGACTGCTCTAAAAAGACAGCAAAGATGACTAATTATTTGGTTACCTCTTTTAATAGGCTGAATACAAACTCTTAACATCTGTTCTTGTCTTAAACTATAGAACCCGGCTATCCATCACATAGTTTTGTTGTTCAGAACACAAACAGGCCTAACATAATTAATCAAGAAAATGACTCATCAGTGGCCATGAATCAGTCATGGCCTGCCACTGTTAAAATGCAAACATAATACATACTCATGCATAAACAGGAGAGTAGACTGCATCATCACTTTGTAAGACTAAGTCTTCTAATGAATGCTTGACAAACACTATAAACAATTTTACACAGCACTTTATTTTATGCATAAGGGGAACTTGGAAAGAGTATAGAGAAAACTACAATAATGATTCAAAGGACTAGAAAAGGCAGATAAATGGTTTAAGGTTGAAATATTTATTTAGAAGAAAGTTCCAAGAGTACTTAATTGTGTATATTCAAGTACATTATATAATTGTAGATTCTGACCATATATTTAATCATCAATGTAAGAAATAAAGTAGACATAACATGATACATTTAAAATATACATATATAGAAAATTGTTAACTATAGGAGCTATTAATGAGACTTGTCACCAAAAGAATTTGGAAAACTTCCTTCCTTAACTCACCTTATGAATAGAATAAGTGTTCAACAAATTAGAGTTTGTTGGGTGAATGATTAAATTTGCCTTGTGACAATAATGTAGAATACCTGGAGTATGGTAACTAAAGAAGTAGTTGGTCACCATTGTAAATGACCATGTAACCTAAGCTATGTGGTTTGAAAATTATTCTGAAAACAGTGCAAAAAGTGGAAATTAATTTTAAACTACAGAATGCATGATTAATTTTATTGTAGGACAGTAACTTCAACAGAACTTAATCACCCTGTGAGATCTAGGTTTTGTTAAATGTGTAATATTTGTGTAGGGTCTCAACAAGATAACAGACTCCTATAGATCAAAAATTCTACCCATATTGGCAGGAATATTGAAGCTAAACCCACCAAGTTCATATGGCTGCATCCAAATTTTTCCCCATGCTTGCACAACACCATTTGAAACCAAAGCAAAAAGAAAGAATAAGACTGTTTTAAATTTATTGGGTGACGTTTGTTAATAAGATGATATAGGTTTCATGTGTACATTTCTGCGACATATGATCTGTATATTGCACTGTGTATCCACCACCCAAAATCAAATCATCTTTTGTCACCATATTTGACTCCCTTTATCCTTTACTACCCTCCTACCTCTCTTCCCTCTGGTAACCACCATAGTGTTGTCTGTGTCTATGAGTTTTTGTTTGTTTGCTTTTCTTGTTTATTGATTTGTTGCTTTCAGTTTTATATTCCACATATGAGTGATATTACGTGGTTCTTAAAATTTTCTGTCTGACTTATTTCGCTTAGCATGATAATCTCAAGGTCTGTCCAAGTTGTCGTAAATGGCAGTATTTCATCTTATGGTTGAGTAGTTAGTGTTCCATAGAATACATGTACCACATCTTTAGCCAATCATCTATCGAAGGACACGTTAGCTGTTTCATGTCTTGACTACCGTGAATAATACTGCAAGCAATGAACAAAGGGGTGCATATATCTTTGTGAATAGAGACCGTCCTCAGGTTACGTCGGACTCAACGTACGTCCTTTCGTGGTTACGTCGCATCTCCCATTTATTTATAAAGAAAAAGTTCCATCATTTCGACGTAGGTACGTATGTGCTTTATGTTTTTTATTATTTATTTACCACAAGTAAAGGTCAGAACTTGTTATCTTTCTTTTATATTTTTTTTACTGTTTCACTTCATTACTGCTGTGTATATGCTCCATGTGAGTGACGTAAGTGCTTATGTAGGTGGGTTCCAACTTACAGCGAAGATCGCATTTTGTCGCACCATAGGAACGGATCTCCGATGTAACCTGAGGACCTACTGTAAATGTTTTCAAAATTTTCAGATTTGGAGGACCTATATACTAAAAATTATAAAGCATTATTAAAAGAGATGGAAAAAGACATAAAGAAATGGAAAGGTATCTTGTGTTCATGGATTGGAAGAATCAATGTAGTTAAAATGTCCATATTACCCACAGCAATATACAGATTTAACACAATCCTCATCAAAATACCAATGACATTTTTTAAAGAAATAGAACAAAAAAATCATAAGATTTGTATGGAACCACAAAAGACCCTGAAAAGCCAAAGCAATACTGAGAAAAGAGAATGAAGCCAGAGGTATCACACTCCCTGACATAAAATTATACTACAAAGCAACAATAATCAAAATAGCATAGTGCTAGCAGAAAAACTAACATGCAAACCAATGGAACAGAATTGAGAGCCAGGAATGTACCTACATGTATACGGGCAAAATTTTTTTGACAAAAGAGCCAAACATACAATGGAGAAAAGAAAGCCTCTTCAATAAATGGTGCTGAGACAGGATCCCTCTATTCACACTTTGCTGGTAGTTTTTATCACAAATGGGTGCTGGATTTTATTAAATGCCTTTTCTGTATCTATTGATATGACCACATGATTTTTATCCTTTATTATGTTTCTATGATGTATTATGTTTATTGATTTGTGAATATTGTACCAACCTTGCATCCCTGGAAATAAATTCCGCTTGATCATGGTGTATGATCTTGTTAATGTATTGTTGGCTCTGGTTTGCTAATATTTTGTTGAAGATTCTAGCATCTATGTTTATCGGGGATAAGAGCTTTACTTTTCTTTCTTTCTAGTGTCTTTACCTTGTTTTGGAATTCGGATCATGCTAGCTTGTAAGAAGAGCTTGGAAGTCTACCCTCCTCTTGAATTTTTTGAAATAGTTTGAGGATAGGTGTTAGTTCTTCCTTAAATATTTGATAAAATCACCTGTGAAGGCACCCAGCTCAGGACTTTAGTTTGTGGGGAGTTTTTTTGCTTGTTTGTTTTTTCGTTACTGCTTTGATTTCCTTAGGGTTTTGATTCTTCCTGATTCGGTTCTGGAAGATTGTATGTTTCTAGAAATTTATCCACTTCTCCAGGTTGTGCAAATTGGTGGCATGTAGCTGTTTATCGTATGTTCTGACAATCCTTTGTACATCTGTAGTGTCAGCTGTTGCTTCTCTTTCATTTCTGATTTTATTTATTTGGGTCCTCTCTCTTTTTTTCTTTTTAAATCTTCACCCAAGCACATAGGTTTTGTTATTGATTGGAGAGAGAGAGGGGAAGGGAGCGAGAGAGAGAGAGAGAGAGAGAGAGAGAGAGAGAGAGAAACATCAATGTGAGAGACAAACATCCATTGTTGCCTCCCGTTTGCACCCTGACCAGAGATTGAACCCACATTCTAGGGATGTGCCCTGATGGGGGTGGGAGGGGGTTGGAGGGGAGACAGGAAGAGATTCATCAAGGCATAGCCCATGGTCATGGACAATAGTGTGATGAAGGCCTGGGATGGGGCAGGAGCTTGGTGGAGGGGGATAAATGGAGGGGAAAATGGGGGACATCTGTAATAAAGTAAACAATAAAAAAGAAAGAAAAAATTAATAATATATAGATATATGTAGAGGTAACGTCTTTTTTAATCTAAAAGCGAAGTATGACTTTTACAAGTATGATTGAAACCTAGAAGCTATACACATAGGTGCATTTTAACACATAAAAATTAAAATTTTATTATTGATGCTTTAGAAAAACCCAGCAGAAATAAATTGCAAAAGACAAAGGACTAACTGGGAAAAAAATTTAAATATCATAAGCAAAGGGGCTTGTTCTTGTTACAGCCCCCCCAAAATTTCATTTTAGGAATTTTCCATACAAGTAGCCTAACAATTTGTAAAGGCTATTTGCAACACTTTTGTAAAAGAAGTAGCTCGGAGACAGGGCTAGTTGGATAAATCACATTATCTCTACACCGTTTTATACTTTCTAGTCATTAAAATAAATCCTTTAGCTATGAAAAGATTTACAAGACATGCCAGATGAAAATAGAGTTCCTAAACATTTTATAGCGTGCTTCTATTGGCAGGCCTGGAGGGATCTAGAAGAAAACATAATCCTGGTAAATGGTCTGAGAATAGGATAGAGGATTTGTAATATTTATATAATTCCTACTTGGAGTGCTAAGATTTTTTTCCACTTACTTCCATGTCTTTTTTAAAAGAATGAAAACCATCTGTCATATCAAATGGGAAAATAGTATCCTATTTTTAAAGTATATCATTTTCGTTGATAATTTTAAAGTGATGCTTCTTTATTACTTTTCAGCCACAAGCAAGTTTAGTAAGGTTTAATCTCAAACCAATATTATTATGAAAGTAAATTTACTATTCTGCATCCACACAGTAGCCTGAAAATTGCAGGTGTTACAGTAACAATTATTTATGACATTTAATATAAGAATTTCTTCAAGGGGAATAATTCTTTTCAAGTGAAAAACTAATTTGAAATACATTCTCTAATCACCTGACAGAAGTCTAAAAGTTATGGATTACCTCTCTTCAAAAGAAGATCTGAGATATTTTGCAAACATAGCAAAGAACTTAATAGAACATTTTCCCTTGGTTTTAAATTGAGTTGACTGTTAATTTATTCAAACTTCATTGATTTTTTCCCCCTTGTGTAATAGATAAATGATCACAGCAACTTTAAAAGTTATCTTTATTTTGATTTAAGAGTAACCAGAGTTATTTTTTTCTTCCATGAAACAGACATTCTTGTAATGAATACAACATGACAATGCTTGAAATCAATCCTTCCAGGACTGATGCATTGTTTTTGTTGTTATATATAGCTTTCCTACTACAAAAACTATTTTAATTTTTAAAAGTAAGTTCATTTTACAAAAGCAACAAATTTTATAGTAGTTTAAAACGCCTACTCTACAATGTCAAATATAAAATGATTAGGAGGCACCATTTTCCAAGTTAGTACAGTTCTATTAATCCAGCAGCACAATATAATACTACATTGTAACATCAAATGTGCTCTGAGAATTCCAGAACAACAAGAAGAATATATACATTAAGTCAATTATTTGGAAAAAGCATGAAAAGTGTTTGCTGTTTTAAAGGTTTTGCTCCAAAACAACATTTTCATTTAAACTTTTTAGATGAGCTGCAAGTGTAATATCCCATGTTACCTCTTCATGTTTGCAACTCAGCCAGTCTAATTACCTTGCCCGAGGCAGCCACATAACCTCTCTGTGCCTTCAGAAAGATGAGAAATGGAGCCAGATTCCATTTCCCTTCTCTTCACTCCATTTGTCTTATTTCTGGGAGCTCCTTTTGAAGCTAAGAAGGAATAAGAATTTGACCCTTTGTTTCTGAATGCGTGGCTAATCCCCCTTAATAAATTCCTCGGATCGACCCGTTTCTAATTAAGAGTAGACCTTTTCTCCTGCTTCAGAATTTTTCTGTGGGGCTTAGAGCGTCTGGTGAATATTACACACTAAGAATAAACACACTGTGTTGATGTAATTGGCATTACAAAACAGGTCCTCCAATGAACATAACATTTTCCTCATTTTTTAAAAAGTAGTCTTTCAACAGGATATTTTTCAGATAAACTGAATAAAACTTTAAGATTATTTTTATTTTACGACCATGGTATTTTTCTTTCTCTATAAAAGCATCTCCGAACAGCACAGTCTCCTTTAGTTCTCCCAATGGAAAATTAAGAGCAAACGTGCTTGATGGGTGGATTTACTGGATGTGACCAAAGTCCAATTAGATGAACTCAGTTTGAACTGAACCAAGAGAGTAATTATATTAAAAATGTTTATATGTAAAGTGGAACATTCACACTTTTTTTAATGGGAGGATGGGTACATGGTGAGGCAACTAGACAAGATTTTATAATGTGGTTTTTTTAAGCTGTGGATTAATACCTGAGGAAAGATATACTGGCCTTGGGTCTGGAGTCATGAGTTCTACACCTGGACTTATTAAGTCTGCTTCCAGAAGGCAGCTCTGTGTTATAATTATTTTTTCACTCAAAGTTATTCAACATGCATTTATGCAGTTAGCATAGTGTAGAAGTGAAGTAAATGGTGGTTTGTTTCCCTTCCCCTTGTCAGTGTGGGTCCCTACCTCCTCACTCCCACCCACCCTCCATTATCACTTTTTAATAGGTTTATCACAATAAACTGTAATTGCTTCTTTTTCTAAATGCATCAAAATACTGTGTGAGCTGCTTAAGCACAGGAGCTATGGCTTGTCTCATTTTAATACCCTACCATCTGGGACATAGAAGATTTACTATAGTCTTGTTGATCTGAATAAAATTACATTTACTAATTGTCAAAATAGCCAAATACTCTTTTGCCTATCCAGCAGCTATCCTCTCTTCTTTCTAGCCAACTCTTGTTTGAACACTAAAATGCCTAGCCCCAGGGTACAGGACAATTATAGTGACATCCTTGGTATGAGATGGACCTTAAACCCATTCTTTGCCCTTGAAATGTAAGAAGTCCCCTGGAGAAAGACTTCTGAGAAAGATAAAAGGCCAGAGTGAAGCCAAGAAAACAAACACCCTTAGGTCCTTTCTTTCCTAAAGGAGATGCTATCATGTAAGGTGCAGAGTTCATCTTGTGATCAAGTGGAGAGATGATGCTAACATACAGAAACTGACAGACCAGAAAGCTATTAACAAAACTGGGTCTTTATTTACATTATTGCACAAGCAAATCATGTCATCTGCAAATAATGACAATTTTACTTCTTTCTGATTTGGAAGCCTTGCCTAATTGCTCTAGCTGGAACTTCCAGTACTATCCTGTATAATAAAAACCCAATATGCAAATCGACCGAACAGTGGAACGACTGGTTGCTATGATGTGCACTGACCACCAGGGGGCAGATGCTCAACACAGGAGCTACCCCCAGCCCCCAGGCCCCAGGCCAGCCAAGGGGGAGGTGACCGGTGGCAGCGGCAGGGGGAGGAGCAGGTGAGCGGTTGGTGCCAGGCCAGCCAAGGTGGGTGCCAGTGGGGGTCCCCCAATTGCCCTACTGGTCACCCACAGATAGGCCCTGATTGCTGGCCAAGCCTAGGGACCCTACCCATGCACAAATTTCCTGCACCGGGCCTTTAGTACTGAATAAGAATGATGACAGTGAGCATCCTTGTCTTGTTCCTAATCTTAAAGGCAAAAAAATCAACAAAAAACTGTTGGAATTGAACCATACTTTAGACCAAATGGACTTAACAGACATATATAGAAACATTTCATCCAACAACAGCACAATATACATTTTTCTCAAGTGCACAAGGAACATTTTCCAGGATAGATCATATGACAAGACACAAAACAAGTCTTAGCAAATTTAGGATTGAAATTATAGCAAGCATATTTTCTGACTACAATGAAAATAGAAATCAACAAGAGGAAAACTAGAAAATCTACAAAAATATTTGGAAACTAAACAGACATTTTTGCACAACCAATAGGTCAAAAAAGAAAACTTTTTAAAACCTCAAAACAAATGAAAATGGAAACACAATCTGCCAAAACCTGTGGGATGCTGTAAAAGCAATTCTGAGAGGAAAGTTTATAGAATAAATGCATATACTAAGAAATTTGAAAGATCTCAAATGACCTACATTTATTCCACAAGGAATTAGAAAAGGAACAAAGTAAACCCACCATCAGAAAAGGAAAGATATAATAAAGATGAGAGTGGAAATAAATGAAGTAGAGACCAGAAAAGCAACAGAAAGCATTAACAAAACTAAGAGCTGGTTTTCTAAAAAGATAAACAAAAGTGACAAACCTTGACTAGACTGAAGAAGAGAGAAAAAAGAAATAATTAAATGAGAAATAAAAAGGAGACATTACAACTGATACTACAGAAATACATAAAATCTTGGAGAAACCAAGATGGTAGCATAGGTAAACACCGGAGATTGCTGCCTTGCACAACCACTTCAAAAATACAACTAAAAGACAGAACGGACATCATCCAGAACCACAGGAGGGCTGGCTGAGTGGAAATTCTACAACTAGAAGGAAAGAGAAAAGCAAACCGAGACTCAGAGGAGGTGCGGTGCGGAAGTAAAATACAAAGGTGCGGAGGTGCATGCGGAGAGGGCTGGTGGCTGAGGACAGGATTGTCTTTTTCAATCGGGAGGGAGTCTCAAGCTCCGAGCTCCAGTTCCGGGCGAGTCTCTGGGGACCCAGACTCATATGGAGAGAAACTGGACTGTCTGGCATCGGTCGGAACTCGGGGGCAGCTCTCTCTTGGAGGCGCTTGCAGCAATGGCTGGGGCCTCTGAGGGCAGGACTGAGAGCAGCCATACTGCTCGCTCCACCCGCCCTGTTGATCCCCTGGGACCCTGCCCCGCCCAAGCCGTGCACGGAGGCTTTTGCATATGAAAGGCCCAGCCCTTTGTAATCTGAAAATTACTTAACAAACTGCAGCTGCCCCAAGGTCCCAGGGCAACTTGCATTGCTTTACAGCTGGCTTCTGCTGGGTAGCCTCAGGCAGAGGCTAGATTAGCACCTCCTTATATCCAAGAGCCAGTGTACCCAGTGATCAGAGTGGGACCATCCAATTACAACTCCTCAGATCCATAAGGGACACACTCATGGGGCAGACTCAGTGAGCATCAAAGCCCCACTGAAGTAAGTCTTGCCCCATAAGGGTGTCTTCAGCACAGAAGTTTTCCCACCGTAGACACAGCCGATTCTCACAGCCAATTGGCCTGGAGGGCAATTCCTCCCAGTGATACCTACAACAATCAAGGCTTAACTACAACAAGACTGTGCACAAAGCCCACAAAGGGGTTCACCAAGAGTGTCCACCTCAGGTAATTGGGGAGGCTGAGTCACTGGACCCTATAGGACACTTAGCACAGAAAGCCACTCTATCGACACAGTGAAGCACAAAAAAATGCTGAGACAAAGAAACAGGACACAAATGACAGAAATGGAGGAAAGCAAACTACTGGATATAGAGTTCAAAACCACACTTTTAAGGTTTTTCAAGAATTTTCTAGAAACCGCCGATAAACTTAATGAGACCCTCAAGAAATCTAGTGAGACCCTGGATGTTGTGATAAAGGACCAACTAGAAATTAAGCATACACTGACTGAAATAAAGAATATTATACAGACTCCCAACAGCAGACCAGAGGAGCGCAAGAATCAAGTCAAAGATTTGAAATATGAAGAAGCAAAAAACACCCAACCGGAAAAATAAAATGAAAAAAGAATACGAAAATAGTGTAAGGAGCCTCTGGGACAGCTTCAAGCGTACCAACATCCAAATTATAGGGGTGCCAGAAGAAGAGAGAGTAAGATATTGAAAACCTATTTGAAGAAATAATGACAGAAAACTCCCCCTACCTGGTGAAAGAAATAGACTTACAAGTCCAGGAAGCGCAGAGAACCCCAAACAAAAGGAATCCAAAGAGGACCACACCAAGACACATCATAATTAAAATGCCAAGAGCAAAAGACAAAGAGAGAATCTTAAAAGCAGCAAGAGAAAGACAGTCAATTACTTACAAGGGAGTACCCATACAACTGTCAGCTGATTTCTCAATAGAAACTTTGCAGGCCAGAAGGGAGTGGCAAGAAATATTCAAAGTGATGAATGCCAAGAACCTACAACCAAGATTACTTTATCCAGCAAAGCTATGATTCAGAATTGAAGGTCAGATAAAGAGCTCCACAGATAAGGAAAAGCTAAAGGGGTTCATCACCACTAAACCAGTATTATATGAAATGCTGAAAGGTATCTTTTAAGAAGAGGAGGAAGAAGAAAACGGTAAAGATACAAATTATGAACAACAAATACACATCCATCAACAAGTGAATCTAAAAATCAATTGAATAAATAATCTGATGATCAGAATAAACTGGTGATTATAATAGAATCAGAGGCATAGAAAGGGAGTGGATGGACTATTCTTGGGGGGGAAAGGGGTGTGGGGGATACGGGAAGAGACTGGACAAAAATCGTGCACCTATGAATGAGGACAGTGGCGGGGGTGAGGGCGGAGGGTGGGAGGGGAACTGGGTGGAAGGGAGCTATGGGGGGTATAAAGAGGAACAACTGTAATAATCTGAACAATAAAGATTTAATTTAAAAAAAAAGCCAAAAAAAAGAAACAGAAATGAAATGAAAAATATGTTTCTAAATAATTCATGGGTCAAAAAATCACTAAGGAAATTATCAAATATGTTAAAATAAATGAAAATAAAAATATGTTAATGTCTCATAATCTATGAAGTTATAATGTTAAACGTTCTGAAGTTTAAAAATATAATGTTGGTAAGTCTCAAAGAAAAGAGAAAAATAAAATAATTTCAATAAATTTCCAATGACCTGTGTTAACTAAAAGGGAACAGTGTCAACTAAAAATATCAAAAGAAGCAAAATCATCTTTAAAATCCATTTGGGGGTTGTCTTCTTGCTGGTTTCTGAATCTGATTCTATTAAAAAAAATTTCCTACCTCAAAAGTCATACAATGATTATCTTGTGTTTTCTTCTAATAAAAATTTCAGCCTGACCAATGTGGCTCAGTGGTTGAGCATTGACCCAGAAACCAAGAGGTCACCAGTTTGACTCCGGGAGGGCACACACCCAGGTTTCGGGCTGGATCCCTAATAAGAGGCGGCTAGCTGATCAATGTTTCCCTTTCATATCAATGTCTCTCTCTCTCCCTCTTTCTCTCTCTCCCTCTCCTTTTCTCTCTCTCCCTCTCCTTTTCTCTCTTTCTCTTTTTCTCTCTCTCTCTCTCTCAAAATAAATTTAAAATATTTTTTAAAATAGGAGAAGAAATAAATAAAAATGCAATATAACAAAGTTCTGGAGGACGACATCTCAAGGCTGTTATAAGTCAGCCAGTAGAGTAACCATCTCCCTTCTACCCCTCCTATAATTCGTAGCATCTCTCCCCATCACTGTGATAGTTGTATTTATTACTTTTCCCAAAGTAATAAAAGGTGTCTTGTACTGCCTAGATTGTGAAATCCTTCCCTGACTTGGCAGGAACAGCTCGTAGGAGACTTTGGAGTCCTGGCCAACTGTCTGGGGAAACAACTTGATAGTGTCCATGACAAGGCCAGATGGCAGTCTGATGAAGTAGTGAGTGTCTCCCAAAATGAGCAACCACAGTACCTTAACAGCACTCATGAGAGGCAGATAAGTCTGCTATGTTTACGGCTTTATATGCACGAAGTACACATTTCAAATAGTTGCTTTTACATTATTTTAGGTGGAAGAATTTTAGAAGCTTGTATCACTAGGTGACCCCTTTCTTTTAATGGAGCCAGTATAATTATGAAGATTACATTTGCCGTGCTTTAAAATTAATATATTCTGTTTACACCTCTGTAGGAACTAACTTTTGAATCTAATTATGTATGAAAGATTTCATCATTAAAGTTTAACCACCTGGTAAGTCAAGAAAGTAACCCACTCCCTGAATTAGACTGAGCAAAGGATCTTGAAACATCAGTTACAATGAGTTACAGAATACGGTGAGCTTAGTACAGTAAGGCCTTGATTTTGCGGATCTCAATTTTAATGGACTTCGATTTTAATGGACACAATTTCTGGTTCCTATGTCATATGTGAAAATTGACATATCTTAATTTTAAAATGCTTTTAACAAAGATTTACTTATGATTAAATTAACAGGTTTTTTTGGTTATTAATTTGCTGTTATTTTTAACAAATATTAGTGAATAGGCCATATGTTGGAAAAAATACTGTAGTGATTTCATCAACATGAATAAATATTAAATATCTACAACTGTAGTCTACATATTTAAATCCCAGAGTCACCACTCAAAAACAATGTTCATTGGCGAATGATTAGCACGTGATCACACCCGATCACCAGCAGAAATTGGTTCTGTTGTGAGTGGCATAACTTTCTATAGTAGGTTTACTGCGTGCGATGTTCTCATGTGCACTGAGCCACGCCCCAGCCGGGTGCATTTGTTTATTCACAGTGACTGGTGAATGCACACATTTACTAGACCTATTCCGTATAAATTAAAAATTACTGTAATACTATAGAAAACTTTTCTGTGAAATTAAACTTTTCATATATTCATCATATTAATTACACAAATGTGTCTACATAAGTAAAAACAAGTAAACTAATTTGACAATTCTTTAACATACCCCTTAGGAAAACCCACTTTATTATATAACAGACTTTCAGCTTTAACCAACACCCCCTCACTCAAATTAGTCCATTAGATCCAGTTTTACTGTAACATCAAGTGAACTCAGAAGCTAAAATAAGTTTAACCATTTTATAAAAATAAGTGCATGGTTTCTGGTTGGCCCTTATCTCAAAGCAAACTAAATCCAGATGATCTCACAGTAAATGTAATCTTTGCTTTCTTTATCAACAGCCTTTAAGTTTTATTTTTTGCATTCATATATTTAGTGATGTTATAAATATGCATCACTAAAAGTTATCACTAAACATGTCATCTTCAAAAAACCATCATTTGATCAGCTAGTGTATTCAGTTTCTTATAAAAATGTATACAACCTAATACAGCATTCTGAATCTTCTAATTGATAAAGCAGGCTTCCTGTTTTCAAAATTGAATGGCAGCATTGTTTAAAAATAAAAACCCTATTAAAGTTAAGACTCTTGTAGCAAGTACTCTTTTGCTACTTTTCCAGCATTCTTTTCCTCCTTCGCCTCTTCTTCCTCCTCAAAAATCTCTAATTCCTCTTTAGAGACTACAGGTTCTGGGGAGGTTGACTCCAGCCCCGCTCCACGCCTAACGGAAGCTAATCAGCAAATTTCCTATCACCGTGATCGATGAACGCTGAGCATGTGATCCAAGGTAATTCAAGTGGACAGAATATCCAGGATTTGCTGTGTGTGTAGGAAAGCTATTATTGACGTTTTTGTTCATGCGGACAGCCGAATAGCACGGGGAGTGGCCGGAAGCCGTGTTGGGTCCCCAGAAGTAGTGGGCCAGAAATAAAATTGAATTGTGCACGTGGGAGCCGAGAGATGGGAAGAAACATGGTCTTGGATAGAAGGTGGTGGCACCTAATTAGTCTCATCTATAACCAGCTCTACCTCTGGATATTTTATTTACAAAAGTTAAAATTAAGAAGTTTGTTGTTTCCACTAGTGGAATCTGATTTCTGTTACTTGAAACTTTTTAAATCATTCTTACTAACACATGTTAGTAGGTATCTGCTGTGTCCCAGGAGCTAGCACACGCCACACAGCTTTGGCCTCGCGGCAATTATGGAAATCAGAGTGTTACTGAACCTCATCCTTATTTGCAAACTCTTTTAAGTTTAGGAGTAAACAAATCACTCTAAGGACAACAGTTTATTTTCCATCTATAATTCGAAAATTTACAAACACCAAAGTTTATGATTCAAAAGTAAATGTTATTCCAATGGTATGCCACCATCTGTATTGCTGCTTGTACCCATTCCCCTTTTGGTTTTGATTTTGCATTTTGCAAACCAATATTAACACAGGAGATGAGCGTTGGCATAAACCTCTAATCAGCATTATGTGAATCAGTGTTTGTTTTAAAACGCAAGCGCTTAACTACTATTTTAGTTGGCATGATAATTCGGTGATTGGATCAGAAGACATCAAAGGCTGGCCTTTGATACAGAATTGGAGCTGTGTACCTAGCTGTGCACCTAGCTGTGCATCTAAATTTACATCTGACGTCTTGAAGTGGATGGCTGCCTACGTTTTCAGTCCCTCAATTCTGTTTCTACTCAGAATTGAATCTCCTTTAAATCTGTAACTGTCTCCTTTAAATCTGCTCACAGGCCGATGCAGAAGTTTCCTAAAACCTGGCTCAGAATTCATTAGGATTGGGGTGCTGGTAGTGTGATATTGATAAAACCAAAAGTGGTTGAACCGGATGTTACTTCATTTTCGTGAGCATGGGCATTTTGTGATGACTTTATATGAGTTAAAAGGCATTTTTGTTTCCTAAACTGAGAACAGCCTCATTGAAAGATCTCTTTTTGTTTTTTAAATTCCTCTCTCAGCCCCACCCCCACCTTCCAACCCCTTTCCATCCTCATAAAACTGAAATCAGCCTATAATCTGTCCTGCAGCTCTCCTGCTATACAATAAACGTGATAACAACCCTGAGTTCTTGCCAGCCCTCCTTGGCTCCAGATCACAGGAAGCTTCCTTAAAGGGAGGAGAAAATGGACTCTCGGAGATTAGAATGACCACTTAACAGATACACAGGAGCCAAAGCCCACAGGAGAGAAGAGATAAAACAAAATAATGACTCGTGGTGTCTTCACTTTTCAGTTTAACCAAAAAAGTCCTTCCCCATTTCCGACACAGTTATTGGACTTCAATCCTATTTATAGAACATGCTTTGAAGTTGTTTTTCTGTTTTAGGGTCTCTTTGTTTTTAATCTGCATTCAGCTACATCACTGCTCACTACAGTATCGTAAGTAAACTCTCATGTTTGAATTCTAAGCTCCACAGGCCACTTGAGGGTACTGTGCAGTCAAGCCAACAGAAAAGGAAACGTAACCAAGGCAGACAGTCTCAGTCACAGCCTCCATTTATAGAGGACTCCTGGAATAGAGATTTCTGAGTGTGGCCAGGATCTTTGCCATTCACTGTCCTGAGACAGAAGTAAGGAGAGAAACAAGAAGACGATGGCAGTGACTGTTCTTAAATGTCTCTAATGACAATGAAACTTTTAAAAACAATTAAACCACTTATCTGTGGTTTTATTTTGCATCTATTTGCTTATCAGAGTTTCCTCAAGGATAATATGCATGCATATACATCCATACTTGTTACTGACTCTCTAGGTTTCGGGCCTGGGGCTATTTTTCAGATTTATGGGCTCATAGTATGTGCTCAGCACCATTTCCCCAGATTCCAGCTAATTATTGTCTTACACTCTAATTTCTCCCTCACTCTCCAATAGTCCAGGGACTCCCTAAATCAGCCTAGTACTTGAAGGGCAAGAATTGGGGGATGTGTGCATAGTTGATGGTATATTTTTCTACATTACGTCGGATAATTCCAGAAGAAATGAGATTCTACTCTACTGTAGAACAACTCAAAACCACCATCGTTTACTACTTACCATGTATTCTGAAGCAACAATGATTTCCCTCAGATAAATTGTGTGTTAAATCAAAGCTTGTGAAGAGTATGTGATAATTATTGTTGCTACAACACTAATTCAAATATTAAAACACATCATTTTGGGAAAATATAGAAATCCAGAGAGCGTTCTACCCACTAATAAGAAACTTATATATAAATGTAAAATTTTCTCTTTACTTTTGGTTTTCTGTTTAAATTCTTTTGACTCCTTTTCTCTGGTTGAATTCTCTGTATCAGGGAATGAATAGTTTCTGACACCCCTGGCGATTTACAGAAAAGTGCTCCCTAATTTCTAGAATTACATTCTCAACCCAGAGCATTCATGTACCTCAGTAACTTACCTCACATTTTCTCCTATCTGTCTCAGAGACATTTTAAATTTAAGTTTTCTGAATCTGATCTCTAAATGTTTACCCCAAAGTAAAATCTAAGAAAGTGGCTCCCCCAGTGATCCACTAATATAGTCAGAAAATTGTTCTCTTTACTATCATAAAAATGTTTAATTTTACTTCCAAAATGTACATAAAAATCATCCGCTTTTCCCAATCTGCAATCTAATTCAAATTACCATTGCCTCGCTATAGCCAGTTTGGCTCAATGGATAGAGCGTTGGCCTGTGAACCTAAGGGTCTCGGGTTCGATTCCAGTCAAGGGCATGTACCTTGGTTGCAGGCTCCTCCCCGGCCCAGGCCCTGGTCGGAGCATGTGCAGGAGGCAACCCAATTGATGTGTTTCTCTGTCTTTCCCTCTCTCTTCCACTCTCTAAAAATCAATGGAAAAATATCCTCGGGTGAGGATAGAAAAAAAAAATTACCAATACCTACGACCTAGACTGTGCAATTGTCTCTTTTGCCATCTGTACTCTTCTATGTACTCTTGCCTCTCTCCCTCCAATCCATTATCCACATAGCAGCAAGGGCGATCTTAAAATTTAATGACCTTCCCTGCTGGAAACTCTTTTCTCCTTCCCCGTTCCACTTAGGATATGATCCAAATCTTAAACATGGTCAGCAAAGTCTTAAATAAACTGCTGCAGTAATCTTTCCATCCTCGTTTTATAATATGTGCTCGGTAGCTTGCCAGAATCCACCACACTGATTTTCTTTCAGTTATTTTAAAATGCCCAACACTCTCCCTCGTAGTGTCCTTAGTTCATGCTGTTCCTTCTGCTTGGCATGTTCTTCTTCACAATTTTTACCAGACCAGCTTAACAACACCACTCCCTACCATATGCACTGTCTAGGGCTTTTTAATATTTTTTGATTAGTAATTCTTGCCTAAAGATATTCTCTGGCCATCAAAGGCTACTCACTCAGCCCAGGCAACAGGCAGGTACCAAGTACCGGGGAATTCATGCTTTCTTTCCTCATTCCAGAATAGCCTTCAACCAACGGCTGGTGGGGGTGGGACAGCTACCGCAGCAACCTCTCCCCTCTGTTGGGATGAGGAGTGTACCCCTCTATTTCTCAACATTCATAGAGGGATTCAGCCCAATTGCCCAAGCGGTAACCTGTTTAATAACAAGTCCTTAAATGCTTCCTTTTTTCTGTGACAGGCCTGCAATATCCTACCAGCACACCTCCCAAATAGACTTTACACATTTTTATTCCTGCCTTGGGTCACCTTCTGGAGGACTCTAACTTAAAGCACAAGGCATTTCATCACAAAGAAAGAATCATTTATCTAGGTGAGTCATATATACAGAAAGCATAGCTAGGAAACATTTCACTCATTATGCCGATATTGATCCAAAAAAAAAAAAATTGACAGTTTTAGAATGATTCAGCAGTAATGTCCATGTAATCTGCAGGTATTCATTTCTGTTTGTGCACAAATATATATGTACTAGAGGGCCGGTGCACGAATTAGTGCACGGGTGGAGGCCCTCAGGGTGGCCTGCAGAGATCAGGCCAAAACCGGCAGTCCAACGCTGCCTGCCTGCCACTCCCGCTCATCCAGGCCCCGCTGCACCTGCCACAGGCTCGTGCCCAGTCAGTCCCGAGGGATAGGCTCATGCCACCGCAGTGGCCCTCACCAGCCATGAGCCCTGCGTCTGGCACCCGGGGGGCGTGGCCCAGGATGTGGTCGGCCCTCCTGGTGGGAGGTGGGACGCCCTTGCCGGCCTGGGATCTGGATCCATCTGCTGACATTCGTTTGCTCCAATTGTCGGGAGCCACCTGATGGCCGCTTTTACATAGTTTCTTCCTTGTGGAGCGGCTAGGGAGGGGAAGCGCCACAGTGCCAGAGGCCAGATTCCAGAAGGCCGGTAGGCTGTTGGGATTGTGCTGGCAGCGCCAGTCCATTGGTGCCTGGCCCATTGTCCGGAGATTGGACCTGCAGGACTACTGAGGAAGTGAGTGGCTGCCGCCAGGCAGGTGGGCCGCCAGGAAGGGTCGGTCAGCGGCCCCCTGGTGATCAGGGCGCATCATAGCTACCAGTCAACCAGTCATTTGGTCATTTTACTCAGATATATATATCTGATAAATATATATATATATATACATATATATATATGTATATATATATATGTATATATATATATATAATGTGTGACTATTTTAATTAACTATGAGTGAAATAAATATGTTTTATGAGTTAACTGGTACTATTTTATCTAATTATTGATGTGTATATATATGTGTGTGCAGACATCTTTGCATGAGATTCCCATTTTTTTACATTTATTTTGATGATTTCATGTTAGGAAAACAGAGTTTAAAAACCATACTAAATACACTTTTATTAAGAACATAATGTATTAAATAATAAAATTGAATATTGAACTATTGTACACCAGGTGGCCAAGCAAGTGACTTGAAGGCTTGTTTTACTAAATTTTGTCTCCCTAAGTAACAGAAAGCATCTGAATCAAGTTCACAGGCAGCAGCTGCAGGGGAACTACTTGAGTCGAAGGGGCCAAAATGCTGTCCATATGAGTGTCAGTGGCTGTTACTCACACCCTCCCTTAACAGGCCAGGCTGGTATCCAAAAATGCTTCTAACAGTTCCTATTGCAGCAAGGAAACTCCATGCTTCTAACACTCATCTTTAGAACTTGGTTGATAGCGAAGAACATGGGTGTGATCACTTGTAAGTGAAGTAGAGACACAAGCAGAATGAAGAGGACACCCTTGAATACAGAGTTAAGAAGGAGTAGTCTATGGAGCCATTAAGAGAGCTCCCATTCCACCAAGACGGTATTTTACTGCCAATTGTATTTCTAATTAAACATCTACTATTAGGGATACACTGCTTTGCCCTTTGATTTTCCCTCTTTTCAGAGGGCATACTTTTCCTCTCCTCACACCCAAGGCTGGACGTTGGAAAGCTTATGCATCGCAAGGCAATTGGGGAAGGAACTCACTGGGGTGCATGTGCTGTGCTTTCTCGTTGCTCTCCAGTGCTCTGCCCTGATCCAGTGATGGTCTCCAGTACAATTCCTGAGCATCATGAATGAGGTCTACCAATAGGTAGCTCATCCATCTGGTCTTTGGGTTGTCATACCAACACCCATGATGACGTTTGTAGTCCATAAAATTTGATTATCTTGATGTTCTCCTTATATTGGACACAAACTTCAATAGCTCCATTGGTTGTCCTAGCACTGCCATGTCGCCACAAGATAATGGAAACTCCTGGGCCTGGCACATAATCTGTAGGCTGTGGGCATCAGGGCTCTACCTCAAGCCCATGCTGACACTGCCACCTGCCCTTGCTCTTCTGCTCCCATGCCCTGGTGGACATGATAGTGAAGTCTAGCATCCGTTGAGTGTTCTTAGTCTTCCTCAACTTCTCCGAGATTTTTCTGATGATGTTTATCACCTGTCTCCCTAATTTTTCCTAGCAGCTCCTTTCTTGTTCTTCTTTAAGGTGAACTTCCCATAAGAAGTAGCTTTTGTTTACACTACACTTTGACTTATTATTAAACACTATACTTATTTCCCTCAAGGGTTGTTTTTTCAAATATAAGTACAATTCAAAGGTCTTCTGAGAAATCAAAATGTGAGCGTGGACTCTTTATGTTTGCTTATTGCAACAAAACCACAAATGCTCCTAAAGCAATGAACTGCTCTGAGTAAGAAAAAAAGATCGTATTCAAGAAAAAACAACAATAAAAGCCCATTATTTTATCTCAAAAATCTCATCTGTATTATTTGAACAACAAATGGCACAAAGATTCACACCACGATAGACCTGCCTAGATTTTGAAGATTGTTCACTTTGGGATGAAGTGTTTCTGAAAACCTTTTTGTTATTGCAGCTCTCCTTTTCTATGTCAGTTGGAAATAACTAATTGAATCCTACTTTCAAAAATTGCAAATGACATATGGACCTTTCCTTAGGTTATAGAGCACTTCAGTAAAAAAAAAAAAAAAAAAAAAAAAAAAGGCAAAGAATGTCTGTTCTATTAATTACTAAAAGTAATCTACCTTTACAAAAGAGAATCTACTAGAGAAATTTTATAAGAAAAACAGCAACCATGATTTTGTCCTAATCTTTAGTTAGTGGTGGTCAGTTATAAGATGGAATATTAATTTGGGTGGATTATGTGATTTGGAAAGGTGAAACAAATGTTGCTTTATAATTAATAGCCCATCTAACTATTAAGAAAATTAGGAAGAAATTGCAATGGCTATCCACAAGAACAATATGTTAAAGATGGGGGAGCGAAATAAAAGCCTAAAATAACTTCTAGTACTACTCAATAAATGCATTTCTTATGAACTTGTGGAGTGTGATCACATAAAAAAAAATTATACCATCTCTCTAGGAAATAACTCCTTCCCCTTGCCAAGCTAGGTTTTTATCCTTCCTGTTCCTAGTGTACCTTGCTCCTCAAACAGACAAGAAATATAAGGACCAAAGAAAGATGTTTTTCTGTATTCATTATAATTATGAAGACATACATTTGATATGAATTTCTATCTCATACTCACTTAAGGCCTTATGGATTTTGAATTTCACCTCAAACCTCAGTAACTCAAGAAGAATGGCTCTTTTTATTAAACAATAGAAGAGTATCATGTTTCTTATAATGTCAAAAACAAAAGCCAGCAGTCATGCACTGATGAAAAACAGATCACAGAGTCCTTTTAATCATGTCATCTAAAAAAAAAAGTCTTTACTTTCTTGTTACATCAAAACTATAAAATTACTTTATAAAATCCAAATGCATATACTCCAGAATAAAAGCTACTACATTATCATGCCCCCCAGTAATTTAAGCCAAATGTTTTTCAAATTATACATATAGATTCTAATTTACCTTTCTAAATTAAATCTTGCATGAAGTATGTGCACCAACATAAAATTTTCAGTACTGCCTGATATTTAAAGAAATTTAATTGGATTTCATTGATATTATGCCCTGAGACTGCAAAAGCACCTAATATTTCTATTTTTATTGTCTCCTTCTGGTTAACTTTTTGAAGGCATGTCTACAAAAGATACACTTGTGTTATCTTTAATGAAAACAGTATAAGGAGCCTGGTATGCTCCGGGTACAGTGGGCTGCACTCAAAAGTAATGAGTCCTGGATGGGGTTCAGAGCAGTCAAATAGACTCTCTCTACATTTTGCATTTTTTAAGACAATGAATAACATAGGCAACCTTAGGTTGTCCTGGAGGCATTTAGATAAATTGATTTTCATGGGCTAGAGCAGATAGTTTAGAGAAAAGACAGAAATTACATCAATTGTGTCCAATTGTTCTAGTTGTGCCTTGAAAGCCATCTGCATGTGAAATAACTCTGTACAACACCAAAGCAGCCTTATTCAAACAATGAGAGATGATACATCCTGCGATGTTCTCCTTTTTTCTTTTCACATAAAATTGGGGCATACAAGGTGGTCCTGAATGGGAAGACAAATGGAGAGAAAAGTATAAATGGTTCAATGTTTAGGAGCTCATCTTCTTAAGTAACTTCACTTGCCTATTGAAGTGCTTAAGCAGTAAATGCATAAAACTGGTGACACTCATGATGGCCTGGTATCAAAGCATAAGAGCAAGACCTGGGTGGTCCTAGAGGGAAAGAGACATGGCAAGTTATGCAAGGAAAACCTCAGATCAAACTTCCTCAGGGAGCCGAAGAGCCACAGCATAAAACCAATCGGAGCCCATAAGAAAGTTAGAAGGAAAGTCTATCCTAAAACACTTAACAACTAAACCATCTTTGAAAAGCTTTATTGAACCAAAATCAAAACTTTGTCTGTTAGAAGTAAAGTCAACGCAACAGGATGCAAATGACCTACACCTAAAGACAAGAGTAGATCAGGTAAATATTCTTGAGTAAATGCCCCACTATTTAATATATGATACTAAGAGCCAAGATAATTTTCCTCATTCATTCATTCAACAAATATTTATTACTGAGTGCCTATATGTACCTGATACTATTAGCACCCTTAGCTAGTTATTAATAAAGGAAAGAGAGCAAAGGGAAGTCACACAATGTTGGGTGTATCAGCTGGGAAGCAGAGGCCTGTTTGCTCACCAAGAAGCTGTAGCTTCACACTCCCCCCAGGAAACCACCAGTCCATTCCCCCACAGATCACTGGGAGGACGGGATAGAACAAAAGGGAGGTAAGCACATGCCCAGTGAAGTAAAAATGGTGCAGGGGGAGGTACTGGACCATAGAGGCCTGCAATCTAACCTGGGGAAAAGATCATTGGCTAGCGGGGGGTGGCCAATGCCAGCCCATGAAAGTGTGGGAAGCTGATAGGTTATTTTGAAAAAGCTTCTGTTTCCTCCCAAGCCTGAGAATACATAATTTCAGGAGACAAAGAACTCTCTTGCTCAGTGACCCACACTCACCCCTTCCCTGTTCTCTCCCATCTGGGACCATGCGACCATGAGGGTCTAGTGGCCGCCGGGAGCTCACGGCAGACTGTGTGGGCTCCGAAAGACTATGAAGCAGAAATGCTGGGCACTGGCCTTTGCCTTGGCTTTGTTGAAGACGCAGGTGTGCTTTCCCATGGCTGGACTGATGGAAATGGGACATTGGGAAGCCAGGAGAAGGACTCTTTTTTTAAAAATATATTTTATTGATTTTTTACAGAGAGGAAGGGAGAGAGATAGAGAGTTAGAAACATCGATGAGAGAGAAACATCGATCAGCTGCCCTTGACCGGAATCGAACCCGGGACCCCTCAGTCCACAGGCCGACGCTCTATCCACTGAGCCAAATCGGTTTCGGCAGGACTCTTTTGATAATACATCACAAATAAACCATGTCACCACATCACAATCTCCCATGCATGGGTCCTTGGAATTCTTTCCTCACAATCCCGTGGAAGAGCCTAATTTCCACCCACAGCAGTACCATTCTAGACCCTGGGATTATATCAATGATCAAAAATAGCAAAAATCATTGTCCTCATGCTGATTATATTTCAAAGGTGGGGGATAGAAAAGAAACAGCAAAAAGTAAATTATATAGATGATGATAAGTGCTATAGAGGAAACAAAGCAAGTCATGGTGGATAAGAAATGCGTGAAAGGAATAGAATCAAGAAAGTGTTCGTTGACCTAATGGAGAGAAGCAAGCCATGCAGACATCTGTGGAAACAGTGGTCTACCTGGAGAGAAAAGCAAGGGTGAACTCCTGATGTAAGAATGTGTCTGGCTTATTTGAGGAAGAACAAGGAAGCCAATGTGATTGGAATGGAATAAATAATAGGTGAGAGAATGGGGATCAGATGTGGAGCCCTGTAGGCTAGTCCCGTGGTCGGCAAATTGTAGCTCGCGAGCCACATGCGGCTCTTTGGCCCCTTGAGTGTGGCTCTTCCTAAGCCTTAGGAGTACCCTAATTAAGTTAATAACAATGTACCTACCTATATAGTTTAAGTTTAAAAAATTTGGCTCTCAAAAAAAATTTCAATCATTGTACTGTTGATATTTGGCTCTGTTGACTAATGAGTTTGCCAACCACTGGGCTAGTCTAAGGGCTTTGGCTTTTACACTGAATGAGATGAGAGACATTTTGAAGATTTTGAGTAGATGAGTGAGATGATATTTTTTAGAAGAACACTCTGGATGCAGTGCAAAGAATAGATTATAAGTAGGCAAGTGTGGAAATAGGAAATATCAATAGCAACAATTCAGGCAACAGGAAGTAGTAACGGAAGTGATGAGAAGTGATCTGCTTCCAGAGCAGGATTTCTCTACCTTGGCTCCATTGATATTTTGGGCCAGATAATTTTATTTTCTGAGGATTGCATTGTAGAGTGTTTAGCAGCATCCCTGGTCTGTGCTAATTAGATGCCAGTAGCAAATCCTTACCTCATTTGTGACAACCAAAAATGTCCGAACACTTCCAAATGTCCTGGAGAAAAAAATTCAATCCTGGTTTAGAACAACTATTTTAGATATATTTCATAGGCAAAGCCACCTCGAACTGGAAAAAGATGAGTCAAGCATGATGTATTGGCTAAACATTTTGTCATCATGATACAAAAAAAAAAAGAGTGACACAAATAAAACAAATAATCCAGAGTGTGTTGGGTTGGGAGGAAGCACTATACAACGGGGTCACCCAGAAACCAGCCTAGGGAGGGGTCTGCCATCCTAAATGTCTCTAGTCTGTTTAGTAGCTCACAAGAACAAAAGCCAATTCTCAACTTGTGGGGAGAAAGAAAATATGGAGATCAGACAACAACAATTTTCAGAACATGAGTTCAGCAGAAGCAATTGCATACTTCCCTTTCATTCAGATCTCATTGGAGAAAAACCTAGCTACACATAGCTACAAAAAAAATCTGAAACGTAGTCTTTAGCCAGGAATATATATGGCCAGTCAAAATGTGGGTGGAGAAGAGTCTATCACTAAATGAAAGAATTGAAAATGGAAGATAGTTGTCCTGCCAACAAGGTCTCCAAAGTTTAATTAACTGGGAGGATCATGTTACCATTAATCTTCCTGGGAAGAACTACTGGTGGAGCTTGTTTGTTGAGGTGGTGGGCAGGGAAGGAGATGAGGAGTTTGGTTTTGAACATATTAAGTTTAAGATGTTTATTTAACACCTAAATAGAGATGTTCACTAGGTTCAAAGAAAGCTTTGGAACAGAGATATAAATTTGGGAACTCAAGCTTGTAAAATGGATAAGCTCACCAAGGGAGTGTTTAGACAAGAGTGAAGAGTTCCAAGACGTCTGAAGGTCCTCCAATGCTTACAATTCAGGAAGAAGCAAAAGAATCAACAAATGAGACTGAGAAGTAGCAGCTGATAGGAAGAAAATCAGTGGAGTATTCCAAAACCTTAGTGAAAAAGTGTGTTTTAGGAAAAGTAAAAATGATCAATTATGGTGGAGGCTGATAAGTTCAGAAAGATGAAGATGGAAAACTAGCCATGGTGATGTTGGAAAGAGCAATATGGAGAGGGGGCGGGTAGTGGATGTTAATATGGGAGAGAAAATTAGAGAAGGGGCCTGGAAACAATTATTATGGCAACCTGTCCAAGGAGCTTTCCTGGGGGCAGGGGAGTGAGGAGACGTGATGGTAAATTAAAGAGGCTTTCATGCATGGATGAATTCTATAGCGTGTTTGAATACTAATCCAGAAGAGAGGAAGGAAATTAACATTAATTTCTGTTAATTTTATCCAGCACCTCAAAGGTTAACCAGCTTGAGTTCTGCTATCAATGCCATTCTATTAAGTCTTTTTATTTAAAAAGTGAGTGATAGATCATGGAAAATTCTGTGTTTTTATCAGAAAGTGAAATATAAAGCAAGAGACATAAAACTTTCATATATTGAATTCTATATTATTTGAGATAATAAGGTTGACATTCAGTCAATATGTGCCAGTACGGCCATCTACAACCAAACATTTTCCTCTAATCTGATTATCTTTGTGTCTAGCTATATGCTGCTCACAATAGACAAAACTAAATCATAAAAGCAACAGAAAAGGTGAATGTCAAATAATAGAAAAAGAGATAACAGGTAAATATTAACAAAATAAATATTGGTATAACTATTACTGCAAGAAACAGCTTTAAAGCAATACATAATGATAACAGTTCAAGTCATTTGGAAGATAAAGCACTCAGAAAATTGTCTATCTATCTATATATATAAAAGGCTAATATGCAAAGTGTCCCCATGGGAGTTCAACTGAGAGAACGGGAGTTCTATTGCTCGCTATGATGTGCGCTGACCATAAGGGGGTGGCGCGGAACAAAGGAAGGCCCTGGCCGGCAGCCAGGAGGCCCCAATCAACCCTGATCACCAGCCGGGCCTAGGAACCCTACCCGTGCACGAATTTCATGCACCAGGCCACTAGCATATAATAATACAGCTGGAAATATATAAAGCAAAAATTAACTGAAATACAGAGAAACATTGACAAATGCACCATCATAATAAGAATTGTAATGTAATGCAGTTACATTATATGTACACACACACTAATCAATAAGTTTGATCTAAAAGCCATAAATAGAACACTTTCCTATATAATAAGAGCCTAATATGCTAAGTGTCCAGTCATCTGGTCGTCGGTTCAACCAATCAAAGCGTAATATGCTAATGGTATGCTAAGGCTGCTCAACCACTCGCTATGATGTGCACTGACCACCAGGTGGGTTAGCTTGCTGCTGGGGTCCTATCAGGACTGAGTGAGACAGGCCGGACATGCGCTGGAGCCCTCCCGCATTCCCTCCCCAGCCCCAAACGTGCACCAGTGGGGCCCTCAACCTGGCCTGCACCCTCTTGCAATCTGGGACCCCTGAGGGGATGTTAGAGAGCTGGTCTTGACCCAATCTCACAGGCTAGGCCAAGGGACCCCACTGGTGCACGAATTCCTGCACTGGGCCTCTAATACCTGATAAATAGGAAGATCATATTTTTTCCAAGTACAAATGGAACAACTGCAAATATTGACCTTGTACTGTAACTACAAGCAAATCTCAACAACTGTTAAACTCTGACCATAACTCAAGTAGGTTATATAGCAATAGAAAGAAAACTTTCCAAGTACAGTGAACCCTTGAACAACATGGGGGTTACTAGTAAGGTCTCCAACACCACCAACAAACCACCCCCTCCCCACCGGCACACAGTCAAAAGTCTACTTATAACTTTTTAACTCCCAAAAAACTTATCTACCAATAGCCTACTACTGACTGGCAGCCTTACCATTAACATAAACAGTTGATTAACACATATTTTGTACATTACATGTATTATATACTGCATTATTACGATAAAATATTTTTTAAATCATAAGGAAGATTTCATTCTTTTTATGTCTAAGTAATATTTCATTATATATATATATATATATATATATATATATATATATATATATATCACATCTTCTTTAACCATTCATCTGTTGATGGGCACTTGGGTTGCTTCCATATCTTGGCTATTGTAATTAATGCTGTAATAAGCATAGGGGAGCATATATCTTTTTATATTAGTGCTTTGTATTTCTTTAGATAAATACCCAGAAGTGGGATTACAGAATCATATGGTAGTTCTATTTTTAATTTTTTGATGAACCTCCATACTGTTTCCCATAGTGGCTTGAGAAAATATATTTACAGTGAATATTGAAAAAAATGTGTATAAGTGAACATAATACACAGTTCAAACCTATATTCCCCTTGGGGGAAATTTTAAAATATAGTTCTAAATAATACACAGATCAAAGATCAACCAGTTCCTGTTGATTAGTTGGTGTCTATGCTATGCTAGTTGTTAAATATTTTTTATATCATCCTATAAAAGACTAACAGAAGAGCTAAAACTCTGGAATGATTAAGAAATAAACAAGGAAGAGAACACAAAAAATATTAGGAATAAAAAAATACTATAATGCCTTGGCCAGTGTGTTGATTGGGGATCACCCTGTGTAGTGAAAAGTTGCGGGTTCAATTCCCAGTCAGGGTATATGCCTGGTTTGGGGCTTGATCCCCAGTAGAGGGTGTGCAGGAGGCAGCCAATTGATGACCAATGCTCTCACATAGATGTTTCTCCCTCTCCTACTCCTTCCCTCTCTCTCTAAAAGTCAATTTAAAAACTTTAAAATAAATACTATACTAAAGATACCTGGGTGTTTTTTAAATTAATGGAATAATAAACATAGGTAATAAAAATTAAAATGAATACCAATAACTTTGAAAAAGTATATCCTAGAATGATGAAATTTATTAAACTGGCTCAAAAAGCTATAGCAAAAGAGTACCCCATAACTATTTAGGAAATTAGTTAAAAATATACACTATTTTCCCTCCCTACCAAAAGAAAACATAACCAAATAATTTTAGAGCTAAGTTCCTACATTCATTCAAGGAATAAATAATCTCCAAATATAAGCTCTTCTACATAATATAAGATTAAGAAAAAGAGAGTCAAGATTATCTTTGATACTCGCCCTAGACAAGGTAATAGAGGAGTATAAAATTATAAGCAAATCTTATTAAATAACACAAATAGAAAAATCCCATATAAAACATGAACACACTGAATCCTACAATGCATTTTTAAAAAACACATACAGGAGAACCAAGATGGAGGCATAAGGTATAAACCTGTACATGTTGCCCCCCACAACAACATCAAAACTACAACTACAAGACAAAACAGCTATCATCCAGAACCACGGGAAAGCTGGCCGAGTGGAAGTTCTACAACTAGAAGGAAAGAAAGAAGCACATTGAGACTGAGTAGGAGGTGCAGAGGCGCCAAGAGCAGAGGTACGAAGGTGCGCGCCAGGCGGGCTGCAACTGGATGTGCAGTTTTTTTCAAGTGGAAGGAGATACAAGTTCTTGAATGCACTGAGCTCATTTAAGGCGAGATTCTGGGGTCCCAGACTCCTACGGAGAGAAACTGGACTGTCTTGCAGCAGGTTGGAAAGCGAGGGTGGCTTTCTCGCAGAGCTGCTCGCAGGGATCATTGTTGCTGTGGGGGCGGGGGACTGCAGAGAGGTGGAGTCGCGGAGATGCAGAGTCGCAGAGACGCTGATGACAGCCATTGCTGTTGCTCTGCCCTGGTGATTCTCTGAGACCCCGCCCCACTCAAATTACATCGCCTCCCAAGCTGTGCTCAGCAGCACAAAGGAATTACCTCGGCTTTTGCAGCCTAATCTAACTGCAGCTGGGTCAGAGAGCTCCAAAACTTCAAAATCCCAAACAAAGAGGAGAAACCTGCTGATATCGCTGTAGCTCCTGCTGGGTGGACTCACACAGTGGTTGACTTGGAGATCCAGGAGCCAGGGTACCCCTGGTTAGATACCAGATTTCAACTCCTCACCTCCATAAGGGACACACTCAAGAGGCAGACTCAGTGAGCACCAAAGCCCCACTGAAGCAAGTCCTACCCCAGAAGGGTGTCTCCAGCACAGCAGTTCTTCTTATAGACACAGTGGGTCCTCGTAGTCAGCCAAAAATGCAAAGACAAAGAAACATGTCACAAATGAAAGAAATGGAGGAAGCAAACGAATGGAGGACATAGAGTTCAGATCCACAGTTATAAGGTTACTCAAGAACCTTCTACGAACCTCTGAGGAACTTAGTGAGACCTTCAAGGATCTTAATGAGAATGCCAAAAAAATGGAAAAGGACCAGTCAGAAATTAAACACACACTGACTGAAATTAAAAATAAAATACAGAGATCCAACAGCAGATGAGAGGATCCCAAGAATCAAGTCAAAGATCTGAAATATGAAGAAGCAAAAAATACCCATCCGGAAAAGCAAAACGAAAAAAGAATCCAAAAAATATGAAGATAGTGTAAGGAGCCTCTGGGACAACTTCAAATGTACCAACATCCGAATTATCGGGGTGCCAGAAGAAGAGAGAGAGCAAGATACTGAAAGCCTATTAGAAGAAATCATGACAGAAAACTTCCCCTACCTGGTGAAAGAAATAGACTTACAAGTCCAGGAAGCGAAGAGAACCCCAAACAAGAGGAATCCAAAGAGGACCACACCAAGACACATCATAATTAAAATGCCAAGGGCTAAAGACAAAGAGAGAATCTTAAAAGCAGCAAGAGAAAAACAGTTAGTTATCTACAATGGAGTACCCATACGACTGCCAGCTGATTTCTCAACAGAAACCATGCAGGCCAGAAGGGAGTGGCAAGAAATATTCAAAGTGATGAATAGCAAGAACCTACAACCAAGATTACTCTACCCAGCAAAGTTATCATGTAGAATTGAAGGTCAGATAAAGAGCTTCACAGACAAGGAAAAGCTAAAGGAGTTATCACCACCAAACCAGGATTATATGAAATGCTGAAGGATATTCTTTAAGAAGAGGAAGAAGAAGAAAAAGGTAAAGATAAAATCTATGAACAATAAAGTGACAACAAATAAATACCTATCAACAAGTGAACCTAAAAATTAAGTCAGAGTAAACTGGTGAATATAATAGAAGCAGGGGCATAGAAAGGGAGTGAACTGACAATTCTTGGGGGGAAGGGGGTGTGGGGGGTGCAGGAAGAGATTGGACAAAAATCTTACACCTATGGATGAGGACAGTGGCAGGGGGTAAGGGCATGGGGTGGGGTGGGAACCAGGTGGAGGGGAGCTATGGGGGGAAAAAAGAGGAACATCTGTAACAATCTGAACAATAAAGATTTATTAATTTTAAAAAAAACCACATACACACATAATGGCCAAATTAATACTTTTCCGGGAAAGGCAAGGATTGTTCAACATTAAAAAATCAACAAATGCAACTTCCATTCAAGTGACAGAGTAAACAGACACTTTAGTAAGCCTCCTGGATTCTAACCTCATATAAAATGACAGATTATACATAAAAAGAGAGCACTCAAAAGCGCTAACTACTCTATTGATATCTTACATTGATATAACTATTATTTTGTAAAATCCTTACATTATTAGGATAAACTGTTGGTCATGATATATTAGTTGTCGAAAATATAACTATTCTGTGTAGAATTTTTATTACTATGGTCACTAATGAAATGGATTATGATTTAATTTCTTGTCATTGAATTTAGGCTTCTAATGTACACTAGTAACACAGCAACATTCAGATATCCTGTAATGAGAAAAACTTCTAAAATTGTTATCTATAAATTAAACAGTCATAAAAACTTAACTGTGATATGTTTGCCTCACTCTAACTTGGAAAGAGTTTCCATTACCAATCCAAGGTTTTAAAGAACCATTGGTCTATTTGAGTTTTCTTCTTGTGCCAATTTTGGTATCTCATACTTTCTCCCAAAAAGTGTGTAATTCAGGATTTCAATTATTCTGTATGGTTGCTTATAAAAGAACACAATTATTTTATAATTTATAACTTCTGCTACCTTTATAGCTATTTCTTTTCATTTTGTATTTTATTTTTTCTCTTTCTCAGTCAATCTCAGAGAAAGTTTATCTCTTCATATTAATCTTTTTAAAAATATCAACAATTTCCTTTAAAGAGAAAAAAATGTATTTTTTTAATTTTTTTCTTTTAAGTCCTCCAGTATTTTTTATAAAACATAAGATTGGTTAAAATAAGATCAATAAATCTCTAGCATACACTTAACTAAAGAAAGGGAAACAATATTAATACCAAATAAGATTACAAAATGAAAATTGTCATCAGAAAACTGTTATTGAATCTATCAAGAAAATTATGTCATGAAACTTTATGCACTTAACAACAAAGATTTGAAATACATCTGAGTCACCACAATACAGGCAGATGGGCTGAGGGCAGCTAATGAGAAGCACAGGTGTCTGTCCCATCATGTACTCATATGCAGCCTGTCTATCCCCTAATGGGTGCTCCTTGCTTACCCCTCAAAATTTACATAGTTATTATAATTCACTTAATATTAATTTATGTTACTATGAAAAAAAGCTCCTAGATTTATTGAATGTTGAGTCCTGCCTGCGGTTGCCTTGGCAGGGCCAGACCAAATGATTTTGAGGGCCTCATACAGCCCATGACTAGCCCAGAAAAACATCAAAATTCCAATTTTGAAGTATGGTTTTTCTAACGAATGCGTGTCACTTTTGCACCATCATACAGTCAAAAAACCCTCAGTCAAACCATGGTAAGTCTGTATATATATAAAGCTAAAGTTGATACGGTCTGCTGAAAGAAATTGAGTTTTACTGAGAAAATGTTACATAAATCCTATAAAGAAAATATAAATCTCTAAGAAGTCTACAGATCAAACAGACCCAAATTAAATGGGAATAAAGAAGATTTAAATAATATACTTAAAACTTACCTGATAAATAGATAGCTCTCCAATAGGAAGTTTGGCCCCTGCTGGCAACTGAGATGATATGGCTTTGCCATTCAGTTCTCCGGGCAGCTAACCAGGCATGCTCTCATGGAAACGGCAAAGAGCATTAAGCTAGAGCAGCGGTTCTCAACCTGTGGGTCGAGACCCCTCTGGGGCTTGAACGACCCTTTATTCGGGTCACCTAAGACCATCGGAAAACACATACAATTACATATTGTTTTTGTGATTAAACACTATGCTTTAATTATGTTCAATTTGTAATAATGAAAATACATCCTGCATATCAGATATTTACATTACGATTCATAACAGTAGCAAAATTACAGTTAGGAAGTAGCCACGAAAATCATTTTATGGTTGGGGGTCACCACAACATGAGGAACTGTATTCAAGGGTCGCGGCATTAGGAAGGTTGAGAACCACTGAGCTAGAGGAAACCATGAATGCCTCTGGAGGCTGGGCTTGGAACTGTAACACACCCTTCCAGCTCACACTATTGGCCGAAGCAAACCAAAAGGAAACCCAGATTCAAGGGCAGGGAAGTAGACTGTCCCTCTTTATTGAGAGGGGCTAGAGACATTCACACGGCAAGGAGCGGATTCAGAGGAGAGGGAAGAGTGGCGATTATTCATGCAATCAGTCCTCCATCTGGGAGCCTAGGAAAGAGAACTTAGTGTTTAACAACCAGTAAGTGTGCATGCAATGCTCGCTGAAAGGATATGAGAAAGGAGAAAGATTACCTACCTGACCCTCTCTGAAGGAAAATGACACAGTATAAACAGGATGGAAGATTACGGGAAAATATTTTTATGGGCAAATTAACTCTAAACACTAAAGGAAGAAAAACAAATGCAGGATTTGTTCCAACTGGCAGGAATATCACTTCATAGACTATTAACGTGGCATAAATAAGATTTCTAGTTGCTCTGCTAATGTTTCTCTTTTCCTTTCTGCTTCCACTTAACGTTTCTCTCAAAGAACAGTGGAGGAACTTCAAACATTCGTGACATTTTGGTCTTTACAGGAGGAAAAGTTACTTAAGTGCTTCAGAGGATTCCAAGAAGAGTAACAGTTTTTCATCTTTGCCATATCTATGACTTTATTAATAATGATATTTCCCCTTCCAAGGGAAAGTATAGCAGTTTTTAGCTGGTTTCCTAATCACTTAATTAAAATCTCACAGCCAAAGCTTTGTATATCATACAATGAAAATAAGGAAAGCACTGGATGTCATCACTAAGCTCTGTGAATTGATGATGAACTTTAATAACGGGTGATGAATATGATACTATGATAAGAATGGTTTCATTGTTTCACAATACTGCCACCTACATCTCCTTGGCCATGTTTCATTTATACTATTGTTCCATTCAAAAAGGATTTAAAGTTTTGAATGGTCTTGACTCATTCAAGTATTTTGCAATGTTAAGGGTCCATTGTTTTATTATTAACTCCTGATATGCAACACTAGGAAGAGGAGGGGGAAAAAATAAGTGTTCTCACTTGTTCAATGCCATATTGTAGAAGAAGGAAAAGACTGTACCAATTGAGGGAGGCGGTGAAAAAAAGACTTCTAACAGTAACATGAAACAGTATTTTTAATTAAAATTGGAACGCTTTAGGCAGGAGAATTGCTCAATTTTATGCCCCCTGAAATAACAAAATAAATGAATTATACTTTAGTTACATGAAAAGAATGCCTTATTTTTAGCAAATTTTTAAATACCCTGCATAAAAGATTAATAGATGCAACAAAATGCATTAGACAGATGTGGATATAATACTTGCTCCAAATGCCAGCTGGGTTTGTAATTACATTTTTGGAGACACTGAAGACCTGAATGGCTGCACTGAATGTGGTATATATTATTTCCCCATGGTGAGTGCTAGTCATAGACACTCCTTTTTAATTAAAAAGGACATACAAGTATACTTAATATATAATGCATTTCATTATACTTAATACATATTATAAATTAAAGAAGATATATATCCTTACATTAAATTAATCTAAAATAAATTAATTGTAATAAGTATTGGGAAAATTTTCCTGGTACTAAGAAGGACATAGAGATATATCATTTTTAATGTGAGATTTGATTTCTATCACATTGCCTTTAACCAGACACAGACAGCAATTCCGATGGGGGGAAAATAAAGAGAAATACTAGTTCACAGATTAGAGAAGTTTTTTAAACAGTTTGATCAGTAATCCTGCTATTTCTCTCACTAGCACAGACACTGAAGAAATTTATCTTCCATTTAAATAAATCTATAACCGAGAGATGAAAGCATTCAACAGACAGGTGGAAATGGACAACCAATTCAAAATTAGATGCCAGAGAAACCCGGCAAAACCAGCATGCTGGATTTTCATACTTGGTCAAGGCTGCGGGTCAGATTAAAGGCCGAAAGGTGACAATGATTTGCAACTGCCACGATACGTCTAAGGAAGTCACCTTTTAAGGAGAATGACAATAAAATAAATTTTAAGCACCAGAGCGCTCTCCTCCCTGCGCCCCCCCCGGGTGTCGGGGTCATCCTCCTCTCCCGCCCTGGAAAGGGAGAGGGTTTGTCTCACCGGCATTCTTGTGATTCCCATGGCAGTTCTCCACCAGCCTCCCCACCGCCAGCCCTGTGTCTGTGATCACCGCACACTCAGGACAGAGTTCCCAGGGACGCCCGTGCTGGCTCCCCTTGACACCACGCTCTTTCTGCCCGATGATCGCCGCAGAAGGGAAATGTGAAGAAAGTGTCATTTCTCTCACAACCCTTCAACTTCACTCTCCACATACAGAAACCTCCTTCACTGAAAAACTGGGCGTATCTACAAAGTGTTATCTGTGTGTGAGAAGGAGTTACCTTGAAAACTGTATGCTAAACAGGACTCTGGGGAGTCCAGGGACAAAAAATTACGGGAAAGTCCCCTTTTCTAGTTTTTACCTTTATGTCGGAGGCTCTACCCTTCAGTCTGTCAGAGGTAATGCTTTCTTTTTTTACCTTCCCTGTGCAAACCTGCACTCCTCTTGGAGAGATTCCAGTTCCTTCCCTTCAGAGGAACTTCTGGCCTGCAAATTGGGCCCCTCCTCAAGCCCTGTAGCTCATCTATTCCCCCAGATTGAATTCCTGCATACAGAATTCCTCAAATGTGTCAGCAGGAGACTCTAGCCAGGAAGTGGTGCCCTGTGCTCAGGAAGGCCCAAGGCTGGTCTGCTCAAGACTCCCAACCTCTGTGCCTTTTTTTCTTTAACTATATTCTCTCTCTCTCTCTCTCTCTCTCTCTCTCTCTCTCTCTCTCTCTCTCTCTCACACACACACACACATACACACACAATTCTTACAATGTGGATGTAACATGTTTTTCCATAAATGAAACCTCATATTTACCTAATAAAGATACTAAATTATATTGTTAAACTCAATAAAGTTAGTTTCCCTTTGTTCAAACTTCTAGGCAATGTGTCAAGCAGTGGTTTGCAAAGTATGGTTTGGAATCCCTGGAGGTTCAGAAGGTCAAACTACTTTAAATTAATAACCGAGGTGGTATGTGCCTTTTCTACTCTCCTCCTCATCTGAGTGTACAGTGAACATTTCCAAAGGCTAGGCAGCCTCTATGGCCATCATCGTTCTGGCAGTTAGAGAAATAGATGCCTGTGGATCCTTATATCTTCTAAAATCTTCCACAGTGAGCCCTTGGGGTCTTCCTTAATTTTTAAGAGTATAAAAATGTCTTGAGACCAAAACATTTGAGAACCACCGGCACAGTAGGAAGTAAGTACAAAACCACCGATTTCCACTCCTTTAAATCATAGACTGAGCCACTTCCCATAGACGCTCTTCAGGTATATCCCAAATGCTGAGAGTTTTACAACTGCAACTTTTCGTTACCTTCAGCATATCAAAAAAATCTTTCTTTTTTAAAATATATTTTTATTCATTTCAGAGGGGAAGGGAGAGGGAGAGAGAGATAGAAACATCCTATATAATAAAAGCCCAGCAACCGAACAGCATAATGACCAGGACAACTAGTCAACCAGTCGCTATGACATACACTGACCACCAGGGGAGTGTCACTCGGCTGACCAGTATGAGCAGCTGCTCCCACTACAAACCCAGGCCTATGGGCAGGAACCCGGGCTGCAATCATTGCCTCCTTGCCCCAGGCTAATCCTCCTCACTCCCTGCTGCCTCTCCTGGATGCCCACAGGCCATGCAGCACTGCCACCGGGCTTACAGAGCTGACCCTGGAGGTTGAGAGGCCGGTTCGTGGCTGCCATGGGACGGAGGCCTACTCCACCACTCTCAGTGCTATTGTCCCTGGGCCTGGCCCAACTGGGTCCCCTAGAGAGGCGAGTGCACCAGCTCCACAGAAGATGCCGGACCAGGAGCAGCCACTCAGAGGGCGGGTCCACAGCCACTCGGCTGGCCTGGATGAGTGGCACTCCCACAGTGGGCCGACCCCCGCAGGCCATGCCCCCCACCAGTGCATGAATCCCATGCGCCAGGCCTCTAGTCTCTCTCTATAAAAGCCTAATATGCAAAGTGTCCCCTCGGGAGTTCAACTGGGAGTTCTATCACTCGCTATGACATGCGCTGACCACCAGGGGGCGGCACAGAATGAAGGAAGGCCCCAGCCAGCAGACAGGGAAGGGAGGCCCCAGCTGGCAGCTGGCAGCCAGTAGGGACCCTACCCATGCAGGGATTTCATGCACTGGGCCTCTAGTCAATGATAAAAGGAATCATTGATTGGCTGCCTCCTGCACACCCTACACTGGGAACTGAGCCTGCAACCCAGGCATATGCCCTGACCAGAACCAAACTGTGACCTCCTGGTTCATAGGTCAACACCCAACCATCAAGCCATACTGGACAGTTCAATTATAGTTTAATAATCACTAAAAAAAAATGCTTTCTAATTTTTTAAAGTTTCTGTTTGATCACCTATATTCTGGCCACCTTAAAAACAACAGGCAGAGGGAAAGCAGAACTATATCAATAAGCTAAATTTCATTTGTAAAGCTGATATCTAGTTTTCTATTCCATATGACTTCTATATGTACCAAGAGCTTTCCTGTAATTTACTAAGAAAGCACTTCTCCCCTGGACTATGGGAACTACCTATTATTTTATCCCAGATCTTCAGAGGCAAAGCCTAGCTCAAGAACTTATAAAACCCAGCTTCTTGTTCATAGTCTCTTTACTACGTTAAAAATTACCTCCTGGCCCCAGCCTGTTTGGCTCAGTGGATGGAGTGTCGGCCTAAAGGGTCCCAGGTTCAATTCCAGCCAAGGACACACGGCAGGGTTTCGGGAAGCAGCCAATCAATGATTCTCTCTCATCATTGATGTTTCTACCTCTCTATCTCTTTCCCTTCCTCTCTGAAATCAATAAAAAAAATATATTTAAAAAAAATTACCTCCTGGTGCCAGATGTACTGAGAAATTGCTAAAAATGGTTCACAACCAAAAATAATGGGTCAATACAAAAAGACTTAAGGAATTATGAAAAAATAATCGACCTCTATTTTTATGACTGACTACTTTAAACATATTTTTAAAATCAGCTTTGTTGTAAGATCACTCAAGCATTATAAAACCTAGTTGGAAGTTACTTCAAAGTTGTTTCCACTGGCTTTTCATTTTGTTAACATTAATACACAGAATAGAAATCACAGGCATGATTTAGAACTCAGAACAAACTCCAGAACCTACATGGCTCCCAAGTGCCTATATCTTGGAAAAATAACAGAACTATCAAACACCCCCCTACTTTGTCCCTTTCCCCTCAGTACAATAGTTAAAATGAAAGAAGCTACTCTGTGTACCTGCATTGTGAAATGGCCTCCGTCTTTATTGTCACAGTTTCAGGGTGCTAGCCAAGCCGAAACACCCAGTTCCTTAGAACTGAGCTTTCATACACATTCTCTGCTGAACTGTTGAGTCCATGTGTCAAGGTTCTGCCTTCCTGATCGCACCTGACCTAGAGGGTTTATTGGTTGGGCTGGGCCAATCAGACATTATCTCTCAAAAGTTTCAACTAAGAGGAAAGCATGGACTGACAAACACAACAAGCTGAGGGACAGCAGGCCACCTCGCACGCGGGCGCGCGCGCGCGCGCGCACACACACACACACACACACACACACACTAGAATTCATGCATAAACCTCAGAAGAGCCGCATGTCTGCAAGAAAATATATGTCCACCCCACCTCTCCTCCTGGCTAATATACCAATAACTAGCAACAAAAGCTCAGCTTAGCCCAACTGAGAAAGTGCTGACCCTACCAAAAGCTAAAGGGATTATTCACATAAGGATCTGCAGTGCCTCGAAAATGGGTTCCAGCAGGAACTCATAGAACATGCCTGGGACTGGGACCTGAGGGTATTGAGCCAGGGTAGAATATGTAGCTGGATAATGGAGAGTTTGCTAACTCGAAATATTCTCCCATGACTTAGAAACATGCACTTGCAACAACCTCTCTCAGCGGTTCTCAACCTGTGGGTCGCGAACAATGAAAATACATCCTGCATATCAGATATTTACATTACAATTCATAACAGTAGCAAAATTACAGTTATGAAGTAGCAACAAAAATAATTTTATGGTTGGGGGTCACCACAACATGAGGAACTGTATTCAAGGGTCGCGGCATTAGGAAGGTTGAGAACCACTGCGAGAGTTCTGATGAGATAAAGGCCCTAGAACTGCCTTGGCGTTGTTGGGAATGGGGAAAGGACTTACAGAGGTCGCACTGTTGCATGGATCTATCATAAAAGAGTGGAGAGCACATTGGATGACGATGTTCACCAGGAGCACAAGTAGAACAGGCCTTGCACTAACACCTAATGTGCTAGTGAAGAGGTCACATCACTGAGCAGCTCAGAAATGGCTGTCCTCTGCCGGACAGGATTGACGATGGGGATGGTGTTACAGAACTGGGATCTCTATCGACGACTGAGATGGTAGGATTCTGGAACAGAGGAGGCCATGCAGCAGTACTTCAGATTCAAGTTTGATGTAATTGCTGTAGCTGGCAGCAAGACCAGATTGCTAGCCAAGAGACCTTGACCCATGGAGATCCATGGATGGCCACTAAACACAGGGAAAAGACTGATGAGAAACCAAAGAGGTTGTTTCTTGTTACAGGCTGATATCATTCTCCCAGTAGAATTGCAATGCCAAGCTTGCTCAGTTTCCACTCCTGGTCAAGTTTTCAGAGTCGGTGAAACTGAACACTGGGAAAAGTGTCTAGATCTTTCCAAGGCTTTTGTGTACAAGATCTGATCTATCACTGATAATAAAGGGCCCCAAGTGCTATCATAAACTCCCTAACATCAGTAAAGTCTCTTTTACCAAATAAAGTAATCATCAGAATCTGGAGATTAGGGTGTAGATATGTTTGGGGGCCTTTATTCAGCCACCACAATGCCATATAAAAATACAGATGGTATTCTAGCTCATATCTCCTAATATTTGCTATTTTCTTCTAAAGTACCAAATGGCCAAAATGGGAAATGGGGAAACGAGGAGTGGACAAAATTCACTGTTCTGCTTAATTGACTCCCAAGATACACCTCTTTGTTACCTCTGGCAAAGAGAAGTCTGCATAGATCAGTGGTTCTCAATCTTGGCTGCACATTAGAATCACCTGGGAATCTTTTTAAAATCCTGATTTGGGGGCCTCATCCTCCAGAAATTCTGTTTCTTTGTTACTACTGTTGTGGCCCCACCCCATAACAAAGAAACAAAATTTCCGGAGGATGAGGCCCAGAAATCAGGATTTTAAAAAGATTCCCATGTGATTCTAATGTGCAGCCAAGGTTGAGAACCACTGGCATAGATCAATAGAAACAATTGCAAAAACAGTACAGGTGGGCCATAACCCTTCTCCAGATTCAAGTCTTCTAAGAGAAAATGTTTCAGTGATAAATTCTCTGAGCCTTAACTTTCTATCTAAAAATAGAGTAACCTAGGGTGTTTCTCTGCTGTTTTTCTTAGGATAAAACATCTATAAAGAAAAAAATGATCATGACTATCTATATTATAAAGAGGTAATATGCTAATTGGTCCTAACGGTGTCCCAGTCACGACCAGTCAACAGGCTGCGCGCGCACAGGAGTTGGTGGGCAGGGACAGGAGCGGGTACTTCCTCCCCCAGCAGAGGCGCACACAGGCCTGCCCAGTGCTAATGTCACGCTGCCTCAGAGGCTGAGACTGCCCATGACGGAGGCACGAGCAGGCCCGCTGCACTGCCCAGAGGGGGAGGTCAGGATGGGGGCGGGGCCTCGGCGGAGAGCTCTCAGCACTCCTGCACCGGGGTCTGAAGGCGTGGAGAAGAAGGGAGAGCAGTTAGGCAGTTAGGGGGACCAGGCCAGGAGGGGAGAGCAGGTAGGGCCATCAGGCCGGCAGGGGAGCAGTTAGGGGCATCAGGCAGGCAGGCATGTGAGCACTTAGGAGCCAGTGGTTCTGGATTGTGAGAGGGATCCCAGATTGGAGAGGGTACAGGCCAGGCTGAGGGCCCCCCCCCCCGACCCCCCCACACACCCCATGCATGAATTTCATGCACCGGGCCTCTAATTTGAAATAAAATAATACCTAAAACCACACAAAAATATTCTCCTGAAAAATGTTAAGTACTTCTGATAGGTTACCCTCAAACATCTCGGTACAGTTATGCTGGCATTATAATAAACCCAGAGAATAAAAAAGGATCTTCCAATATTGTTCAGATATTAAATGGTATAGCTAAGAATACAATGAAGTCTCTTAAATCATGTTTGTGTGCCCATTAAGTAAGAGAGAGAGAAAGAGGAAAGGGGTGAGTTTTTAAGAGTGGGAAAGCAGGGAAGCAATTGGCCAGCTATGCTTCTTATATATAGTCTCTGAAGTTCTAAGATAATAAACCAGACAGACTAGACAAAGCCTATTGTCAACATAAGAAATGTTCAAACCTGTAGAGAATTTTTATGAGGTTATTTGAGCAAAACTGATGACAATTGCCGGGAAGCAAAATCTCAAAGGATTGAGAAAATGCTCCAGATAATGGCAGGGTTTATTTTGGGGTGCGTGTGTGTGTGTGTATGTGTGTGTGTGTGTGTGTGTGTGTGTGTGTTTTAAGTGCAAAAATGCCATGAAATTAAATTTCATGGAAATTCAGGAAAAAAAATTTTCTTACATTTTTTAATGCTCTCTGAAGAATTTTCTTATATAAACTTTGGAATTGTTTTATATCAAAAAGGTTAATGTCTTCACCTGGTACTTTAGTCATCTGAAAAAAAAAAGTTTGGGATATTTTTCAGATAATGGCAGTTTTGTATCTTATTTTATACATTACAATCAAAGGAGGAAGTGTAAGGAGAGTACCATGAAATTCATTGGTGATAGATTAAGGAGAAAACAAAGCGAGGGAAATCTCTGAGACTGGATAAAAAATAAAACTGCTAGACACATACTTCTTTTACATTGGGTGTAGGATAGTTAACAATGGATATTTACAGCACAGAGAGACGGTATGAGATGGTATGCGGAAGAACAAGATAACAAGGAAGGGTTCTGGGAGCTTGTGCTCTGGTTGGAGGTTGTGCCTGAGGGGTCTGGAAAAAAAACCAGGATTACGCTGACATTTCAAAGGTATGTTATCTTAGATGCAAAAAGACAACAGACAGGCTCAGTTAAGGTAAAGATTAACCTTTGTCAAGAAAGCTACTGGCCTAGGACATGGCTCCCTGCCATGACTTGCTTTTAGTTAGGAAGTTTTAAATTCAGACCATCCTGTGTGGTTACGTTAGGTCTCTAAGTTTGTAAGGCCCACCGCGCAGGCCTCCCCTGAGCTTGTCAGGTTTAATATGTGGCCCCTTTTTGTCCACACTATACAATCAAATCTCTAACTGTTAAATGAACAAAATCCCAGTGGTAAAATAAAACAGCTGCTAAAGTTTGGCAAATATTATTTATTCCTCTTACAGTTGCATTAGAAGATGAAAGTATAACGGATGAATAAACCATTCTTAGAAACCGAAACCACACATTTCATCCAAATCCAACACAGAAAAATGCAGGTCTTGCATATCCTTAGGGAATGTTTCTCCTAAATATATGTCAACTGCTAGGCTCTTGTGGTCTTTTTCACAGAAGTTGTGTAAAGAACACTGATAGCCCTGACCTGTGGTGCTCAGTGGTTAGAACAGGGGTCCTCAAACCACGGCCCGCGGGCCACATGCAAATACAAATATTGTATTTGTTCCCGTTTTGTTTTTTTACTTCAAAATAAGATATGTGCAGTGTGCATAGGAATTTGTTCATAGTTCTTTTTTTTTAACTATAGTCCGGCCCTCCAACGGTTTTTGAGGGACAGTGAACTGGCCCCCTGTTTAAAAAGCTTGAGGACTCCTGGGTTAGAGTGTCGGCCCTCGGACCCAAGGGTCCCAGGTTCAGTTCTTGGTCAAGGGCACATACCTGTGTTGTTAGTTTGGTCATGCCTCCCCTCCACTCCACCCCCAGCCCTGGTGTGCAGGAGGCAACCAGTCGATATGTCTCTCTCACATCGACCTCTCTCTCTCTCTCTCTCTCTCTCTCTCTCTCTCTCTCTCTCTCTCTCTCCCCTACCTTCCCTGCCTTCCACTCTCTCTAAAAATCAATGTAAAAAATATCCTCAGGTGAGGATTAAAAACACACACACACACACAAGAACACTGATACCGTTGTAATTAGCTAGTTATTAATAATAGGAAAGGAGCAAAAGGAAGGCCAGACATTATAAGCTTGGCCATTTGGGAAGCTTCACCAGGAAGCTGAAACTTTGCACTCCCCAGGGAACCACGAGTCCATGCCCTGCAGATCTGTAGGGGAAGGGACTACACAGAGGGGAAGATGGGTGCATGTGCAGTGAGTCTGGGTAACGTAGGGAAAGTACTTGCCTGTCAGTCTAGCCTGGGAGACAAAGATAATAGGCCAGAGAGGTAGAGTCACTGCAAGCCTGTGAAAATTTGGGAATACATAATTCACCCTCTTGCCTCTCCTGTTCCTCTGGCTTTGCTCCAGTTTCCTTGCACTCACCTGTGTTCCCTCCATAGCCATGTGGACTCCACACGCAATGGACTTCAGCTGGGAACACAAACTAAGCTAGCCTGATACTGGACTAGTCTGTGCAATTATGGTATGGAAACTCTGAACACTGGCTTTAATCCTAGCTCTGCTGAAAGCAAAATGGGATGTTTTCCCTTGGTGGGATGGAGGGAAACGCAGGTGTTTAATTGCACGCAAATAAAAACCATTCATTCTTCCATGCGAGTCTCAGAAAATTCCTTTTCATGTGACATTTCAAGAAGCCCTCTTCTGCCTGCAACAGGTGAGGACATGCAGAGCTCCACACCAATAACAACACCACCAGTGGGAGCCCAAGAAGTCCTCAAACAGTCTCTATTTCCTGGACATTAATGGCATATTACTAAAATCTCAGAGAACACAAGTTATCTGGCCCATTCATTCAATTCTCCTATTAACGTGTGTCCCAATAAATCCAAACACACTCACTTACTTGCTCCCATTGTTCCGTCTCTGACTTTGCCCAGGCCATTCTCCATACCTATGAAATCCGTTTCTCAATCTTCTCCTTTTCTCACCCTAATGTTGGGATTGCCTGGTTGCTAAAACCCTGCTCAGAGATTACCTTTGGCTTTAAGTCTCTTCAGATCAGAATAGTACAGTGGTTAATAGGTGAATGCAGGAGTCAGACTGAATTTGACACCTATATCAACTACTTCCTACTTAGGAGCAAATCAAATTTTCCTCTCTATTAAGTGCAGTTTCCTCCTCTATTAAGTAGAGATTAAAGGTTTAACCTACCACAGAATTATTGTGAGGACTAAATAAATTAATACATGTAAAATACTAGCTGCTGATTGATGGGTGCATACTGAGTTTTCAGTAAGAGTCAGCTGTCATATGCCAAAGTGAAACTAATCACTTCCTCTGCGGGCTCCAATTGCACTTTTGTTCTTCTTTACCAATCTTTCTACAGAGGATTAGTTAATATATACATCAAATTGTGTCTTCTTTAAGGACTGAAAAAAAGCCTTACTTATTTTTTATCCTCTATACCCTTTCCAACTCTAATATTGGGAAAGCTAGCCTTCATTGAACATGCAATATGTGTCATAAATTATGTGAGTTTTTTATGTGCATTATCTCATTTACCTTCATAATAACCCTATATAGCAAGAATTATTAGTCATCCCCACTTTACAAATGAAGAAACAGGTTTAGCCTGGCCAGTGTTGCTCAGTGATTGAGTGTTGACCTATGAACCAGGAGGTCACGGCTTGATTCCTGGTCAGGGCACATGCCCGGGTTGTGAGCTCAATCCCCAGTAAGGGGTGTGCAGGAGGCAGCTGACCAATGAATCTCTCTCATCATTAATGTTTGTTTCTCTCTCTCCCTCTCCCTCTGTCTCTGAAATCAATAAAATTATATATTAATTTTTTTTTAAAGAGGAACAGGTTTAGCAAGATTAAGTAACTTGCTTAATGTTGCATGGTTAATAGGGATTTTCTGATTCTAAATCCCAAGCTCTTAACCACTATTCTATATAATAAAGAGGTAATATGCTAATTAGACCAAACATCAGAACGACCATCCAGACGACCTTCTGGACAACCATCCAGATGACCTACCAGACAAATCCAGGCCTGCGAGGGCTGGCCAAGGCTGCGAGGAGCTGTGAGGGCCAGCCAAGGCAGCCGGGGCTACGAGGGCTGAGCCCCTCGCACAAATTTCATGCATCGGGCCTCTAGTGTTATATAATCTCCTAGTTGCTACACCATAAAAGTGTTGAATGCTACATTAAATGATCAAAACATTTACCATAAAGATTTGTATAGACCAGCCGTGGGCAAACTATGGCCCGCGGGCCGGATCCGGCCTGTTTGAAATGAATAAAACTAAAAAAAAAAAAAAAAGACCGTACCCTTTTATGTAATGATGTTTACTTTGAATTTATATTAGTTCACACAAACACTCCATCCATGCTTTTGTTCCGGCCCTCTGGTCCAGTTTAAGAACCCATTGTGGCCCTCGAGTCAAAAAGTTTGCCCACCCCTGGTATAGACTCTACGATGTTGGTGGGCACATTATAAATAACTACTACTTGCCTTGGAGAGAATAAAGTTAATAAAGCTTACATAATTGTATCACTGAGTCATAGGGAGAGCTGAAGTACATTTAGTCCTACTATTGTAGAGCCCTGCTACTCAGTGTGGTCCATGCACCAGTAGCATCATCATTACTTGGAGGCCTGTAAGAAATACAGAATAATCTTGGGCCCCACCCCAGATGCACTGAACTACAATTGATATCTTAATAAGATCTCCAGATCAAGAATCATTTTTATAGAGGTCATGAACCAACAATTCTTCACTTCTTAACACTAGAAAGACTGAAATTTAGTATATACCTATATTGCCCAAAAGCAGTCAAAATGACTGCATTGTGAAAGAATAATATCGGAGCACTCTTCACTTATGTTCCTTAGCTTTTCCAATAACTCACTTCTATTCAACATTTCTTTCATGAATTTAGGGCGCAAAAGAAATAAAATAAAGAACTTATTAGAACAAGTATCACTGCATAAAGATTCGAATAACAAGTACTAGTTTAGCTTATTGAGCAACTGCAACTTATCAAGTATCGACAATTTATCATGTACTTGTATGTTATCATGTGACGGTAATCGAAAAAAAATGAAAACTGTTATTTCAATACAGAGCCGAAGTGGTCATATAAGAAATTTACTCAATTCAATAATAAGAGTTAAAATTTCCCAAGCAGTCAAAATGACTGCTTTTGGGCAATATAGGTATAACACATATATATATACCGGAAATGAAGGAGGGGGAGGTAACTACAATTATTAATAAACGCATTTATATGTTGTACAAAAAGTCACAAAATTCTAAGACATTGTGTCCTTATATACATAATTGTTTTTCTAATTGAAATTAAAAAGCAGTCAAAATAACTTCCTTGGGCAATCTAGTGTTAAGAAGAGAATAAATAAAAATTGTTTAGACTTAGATTCTCTTCCTAAAAGTAAATGTTAGGAGATCATGGAATAAGACATGGAAAGAAATGGGTAAGAATGCTTTTTTCAGAAGTTATTTTCAAATAATAAAGGATAAACTAAGAAACCTCCATTCGGAAAAAGGTGTTAGCTCCTGAGGCTGTGGAAGACTTATTCTAGAATATAAGCTTCTTGAAGGCAGAGTCTTTGTCTCATTTGTTGCTGTGTCCTCAATGCATAGAATAGTACCTGGCACATAGTAGGGATACAACAGATATATGCTGAATAAATAAAAGTATGTTCTTAAGATTCTAAAAAGTAGGACTGGAAGCAGGAATAACTTTCAGGGTTCTACTAGTTCAATCTTTAGAGATGTGACTTGTCTAAAGTGTCCTAATATAGAAAAGGTTTTCTGACGTTAAGAAGGACAAAAGGAGAAGAGAACACAATGTTAATGCCTTACATAAGGGACAATTATAGACTATATACCAGAAAGAAAAAAATCGTCTTTTCTTGATGGCTGGGTATCAGTTCCATTTCTTGTTTTAGAAAACTCTTGGCCATAATAAACAATGAAGTTTGTTCTTCGAATGTTTCCCGAGAGATTTGCTTGGGAAAAGATGATTAATTCAGCCCCTATTTCTGGACACAAGGGACCACATCTCAGCACATGCCCAAGAGGAAAGTCAGACAGATTCTAGCTCAGGTTACAGAGAGAACCTGTCTTCATCCCAGCATCTACTCACAATGAACTCTGCAGTTCATATCCTCTTTCTGTGTTAAGCCTCAAGGCCAGAGACATAATCCTGACAATGTTAGGAAATAAGAAACAATAAATATATGTCCAGGTGTCAAATAACAGACAGTTTATAGTTAAAGAGAATAAATGTGGACACAAAAGTCCTTGTCTCACTAAGTGGCATGCTGGATAACCAAGATTTCATACTATCCTTAAATACTGGTAATATCTAATTCATTTACCAATTTCTCTGTTAGAATGTTACCAAAGTTGCCAACCTTCAACTATCTTGCATTCACCATTAGTGCAGTGAAGGAAGGAGTGATCTGTTCTAGAGTGTGAGAACGAAGTGCTTATATTCCATTGTAAATGGGAATTTTGAAATGCTAAATAAATGAAATAAAAGCAGGACAACTATTGTCCCACAAAGCCACCTATATTAAGGACAGCGTCATGACAATGGCAAAATTTATTTATTTGGGCAGGTTTTTTTTTAAACACAACTTTCTTTCTAAGAAAGATATTTCTAAGATGGTGCTTTGGTTAGTTTTATCATCATGACAAAAGTGAGACGTACAAGAAAAAGAAAATTTACTTGTAAGAATTGAATGCTAGCAAAGCATTTAGTAACCGGGGATACTGCTCTCCACGCCGCTCTCGGCAGCGCGGGGGGTGCCTGCCTCTGACAGCCACCTGCTTACCTGCCAGAGAACTCTGCTGGGGAAACCCCGGGCAGTATTTCCTATGACAAGGAAAACTGAAAGTCTCTGCAGTGGAATGAAGCAGTATTTCAATCTACCGCACAAAGTAATTCCAGAGGGTTGATGGATGAGAGGTCAGAAATGTCAAGTGTTCCAAAAATTAAATAGTTCACTCGTAAATCACTCAACCCAGGCAAGAGCAAAAATAACAGTGCTTGTCCCAACAGCCACCAGAAAGAAAGGACACATTCCAGCCACAGTGACAGCACGGCTTTCTCCGTAATCCCTCACAGCAGCATGTTTGGCAGCTCGGGCAGGACAAAGAATAGAAATGTCCATCTTAGCGGGCAGACCCCATGACATATTTCCAAAGGATAATAGAAAGAACAGCTCATGCAGACAACAAGACAAAACCAAATTTAAAACATTAAAAAAAAAAAAACTTCATCTTTCAACAGAAAGATCCCTGAAATACCTCTACAACTAGAAGAGCGCTAAGCATAGCAGTCACCTTAGGCTAAAAGAGACAGGGGAACTGCAAGGTGGGAGCACCTGTCTCTCCCTGATGCACCCCAAGAAAACAAAAGACGTTCAACAGGTTCAAGGTAAACAGATGTCAGCTATGACACAGGTATGAGTCACTGTGTCCAGGGACCAAAAGCTGCCTGACGCTTCTGACCTAAAAGTGCAAAATATCACATGGCCTTTTCTCTAGTCTTCCTTTTGTGTTTTAATTGAAAAATGACAGTTTCTTGAATGTAAAGTGTAATTGAGAAAACTTAAAATTTAAAAACATAATGAACAGTTACTGATATGTTATGCTAAAATTTTGTGTGTCCGTGTGTGTATACATGTATATTTGGTTTGTTCGTTTTCTTCACAAATGAAAGCATACTTTGTGTACACATAGTTACTATTCTGAACCTGGTCTCTTTTGGCCAAAAATATGTTTTGGAGATATTTCTTTGTTAGCATGTAAACATCTGCCTCACTTTAAGGGACTGGATAATAATATATTGATTGAATGTCTCACCATGTATTCAGCTAGTCATAAAAACAAATTGTTTTTATTCTGTAAAATTAAAAGCAATGCAGAGACCGCTTTCTAAAGTTATCTCTGTACATGTGTATCTCTTTACACATCTATAGGATAAATTTGCAAATATAAAATTGCTGATCAAAATCTATGTTCCTAATTTTGACAGACTTTCATCGAATTGTCCTGTGAGGACATCAATTTATCCCTTGAAAGGAATGTAATCCACCAATGAAATCTAATGAGAATGTCTGTTTACACATACTCTCATCCATACTATATTGAATCTTTGGTAAATCTGATAGGCGAAATGGCATTTCATTTTTAATTTTTATTTTCAAAATTATAAATATTAACATCTATTCATATTAAGTGCCACTTGCATTTCTTTAAAAATGAATATAGATTGTTTGTCTTTTGTTAATTTGTCACAGCCCATTACATTCTATATTTCATCAAATCAATACCATCGTAACTAGCTGGCTAACACTAATAATAGGAAAGGAGCAAAGGGGAGGCCACACATTGTAAGCCTGGTCCTCTGGGCAGCTGCAGCTTCACACTCCCCAGGGGCACACCGGCCCATGCCCTGCAAACCCCTGAGGGAAGGGGCCCAACAAGGGGAAGGTGGTGCATGTGCAGTTAAGTCAGGGTGACACAGGGAGGGCCCTTACCTGTCAGTCTAACCAGGAACAAAGTTAACTGGCTTAGGGGGTAGAGCCACTGCAAGCATGCAAAATCTTGGAAGGGTAATATCCCCAGACAAAGGAATTCTCTCTCTTGTTCCTCTTGCTCACTCCCGCTTCCTTGCACTCACCCATGCTGCCTCTATAGCCAGGTGGCCTACGGTCGGTCCTGTGGGCCCTACATGCAGTGGAATGCAGCGGGGGACACAGGCTAACTAGCCAGATGCTGGACTGGACCGTGCACATAGGGAGCAGAAACTCTGCTCGCAGCCCTGCTGGAGATAAATGGGGCTTTTTCCATGGCAGGACGCAGAGAGATGGGACCTTGGGAACTCAGGGTTCAATTCCACAGAAATAAAGCTTTCCATACTACCTCATCGCCCCCTGAGGGCCCCAACAGATTCTTATCCCTGCAGCACCCCAAAATCCCACTTCTACTAGTAACAGGTGGGGACACAGAGAGTACCACACCGATAACAAAATCAAAGACATCATTGATTATAAAAAGAAAAAAAAATCTCTGCCCATTAAATTAAAAAAGAATGCTTTCTTATCACCTTAGTTTTTAATTTGAACATATTAAAATAAGCCTTTTACATTTAAGTTTGCGTATAGTTTTGCCATGTTTCACTGTTAAGCAAAGAGACGGGAAATAGAGCAAATGTCTTCAATTCAGTGTCTGACTCCTCAGAATCACTTTGCAACACTGAGTCCTCCGTGTCCTCGTGTCCACGGCTTCCCCAGCAACAGTGTCTTCTGTGCAATCAAGGGCACTGGCATTGACGCGTTCCTTAAAAACAGTTCCTCACGGAACTGGAAGCCACCAGGGCTGGGCTCTTGGCTGACATCGCAATTGAGAAGAGCTAGCCTGCTCTTGACTCCAGCTGATATCCCACCTCCCCTTCTCACAGCCTTCTGTTTCCCACCATAATGCAATCTTGATTTTAAGAAGCTCCCCCACATTCCAGTTCTAGAAACATTGAAATATGGGGAAGATGTGAATTGTAATTAGCAAAATGCCCCATAAGGAAAACTAGTCTTTGCATTGGGGGTTGGAAGTCTGTTTCTCAGTTTGGCAGTTTTATTTTGACTAATATTTTTATCATTGAGAACATTTACATTTTCGTGTGGTCAAATGTATCTTTTTTTCTTTATGGAGTATGAATGTTACGTTTTGAGCATCCCCCCCCCCCCCCCACCACCACCAGCAGTATTATAGGAAAAAAATGCCCATATTTCCAAGGAACAGTTTTGTTACATTTTTTTTAACTTTTAAATTTGTGATCTAACAGGAGATGGGGGCAAGTGTTTGTAGTGTGTTCAGTAAAATGTCTGAGGTAGAAATCCAGCTTTCTTTTTTCTCAAATAACTACGCAGGTTTCCCACCATCATCATATACTACTAGATTGTCACATCTGTGTTGGTTTATTTTATAATTTAATTCAACATTGATCTATCAATATTCTCCTAAAGTACAACAAAATTGTCTTCTATAGTGAAACATTATGAAATGTTATAAATCTTGCAAGGCTAGTGGGCTTTCATTACTCTTCTTCTTTACGTTCTCTGCATTTTATTGGAATGCTTATTTCTCTTGAGCTTTCCAATCCGTTTAAGTTACAAACAAATCATTTTCATCTTTTTATTGTCACAGTATTGAACTTGCCTCATTTAGAGTTGCAGTCTCTAGAATACCAATTTACTGTCTAAGAAGAGTGCACTCACTCCGTTTACCCAAATCGCATTCTGTACCTGAGTGAAAGCTCCTTCTGCTCGCCACATGGCAGCCATTAAGTCCAGTGACAAAAAGCTGAGGCAGGGAAAGCAACTTTATTTGGAAAGCCAGCAAGCTGAGCAGATGGTGGACTAGCATCCTAAAGACCCGCCATGAGAAAGTACAGGATTCAGGCTTCTCTTATGTCGGGGGAAAGGGAAAAAAGAGAGGGTTTGAGGTCAGGAGGTGGTTGATGGACACAGACATCTGGATGTCAGCAAGGGCCCAAGGGGGACAGTAAAACTTCTTTCCTTTGGGTTCACCAACTCTGGCTGCTGTGGTGCAGTCATAGAGGCTCCTTTTAAAAAACAATCATTATTTTGGTACAAACTTCCTTTCTTCTTTGGGGACATAGGCTCAAGCAGGGAGACTGTTTCAGTAATTTCTGGGCTACAGGTTAGAGTCCTTTAATGATTAGCATATCTACATGTAAGACTAAGCGGATTGCTAACTGACATGCCAGGCTTGAGCAAGATGGGGTCACAGAGTCTGGTTACTTATTCTATTACAATTTCCCACTGTCAATTGCTCCATTCCATAATCATGTGGAATTGGGGATAACGGGACATCGTCTCTCATCTGACTACTTCCTGTGATCGGGGTCGGCGAGGTGAGGTTGTGGAATGGAACAATTTGACCTGATCTATGAAATGTTCTTTATGCTCCTCTGAAACATGGGGTTTAGAGATTTACCATGGGTATTTCCCTATTTGTCTTAGGAGTCTTAGCCTTCTTAGCACAGGTCTTAATTATACAGTACATAATTATTATGAATAACATAACTATAAGAAGAAGAATGAGACATAATTTGAGAATACTACCTAGGTTCGACTGTAACCCATTCAGTTTCCTCGAGAAAAGTTTTGTGAACCAGTTTCGCACTCTATCTAACTTTGTTCTGCTCTGATGTCCTAAGGTTTGTTGGCGCCGAGTAGCCTGTTGTCCGATTTTAGCAATATGAGTCTCTACCTCAGAAGAGGAATTGATAGATGTACAGCAAGTAGTGTTAGCAGCAGTACAGACTCCACCTTCAGCTAGCATATCATCTAAAGCTAAACGATTATCAAGTACAACTTTAGCAAGAGAATCCAAGGACGTTTGCAGCCCAGTAAGGGTGGTAGCCATTTCATTTGCAATAACATCTAAGGTTTTTGATAGGTTCCTCAGTACATGTTGATGAGCTGCCACATCCCACCAAGGAAGGAAGGTGTAGCCAAAGAAATAACTGTCTCCCTCAGGGAGGTCCCGAGCAATCCTAGTGAGTAGAGTGAGGGAACTGGTCCAATGGACAGTTTCTCGAACATTCTGGACAGAGAATGGGGTTACCAAGTAGCCCAATAGGCAGGTTCCACCAACATGCCAACTGTCAAGGCATTTATAGGCCCAGGCCTCATTTTGGGATCCACAAACAAAAACGTACCCCATGGGAGCACATAAGATTCCAGTCATATTCTGAAAATTAAGGCTATCCCCCTGGGGAAGGTGACTCAAGATGTTTTCTAACCAGGGGTCAGTGCGAGGCAGGGTCCATGATGGAGACATACGGCAACTCTGTAAGGGGGTGGGGGTGCCCTTCAGGTACGTCGCGTTTTGATCCCTCCAGGTTCTGCACAGTTCAGTAGAAGCGTAGGCAGAGGACAGATTTGCACATCGTTGTCGAATCAAAGGGAGAGAAACTGGGTCCGTGAAATATGTCTTATTATACTGACAAGCAACAGTAGTTCTTCCATGGGGCGTGGTCAAATTCTTGTGCCCCGAGGATTCGGGCTCTTTACAGTATTTACCTGAAACCATGGCTGTCAAGCTCTCAGGTGGGGTGAGGAAGAAACAAGGGACAGGAAATTCATAGCTAACAAGCCTCACTCGGTAAACAGCACGAGGGAATTTCATGTCATAAGTGACTTGGAAACTCGGGACCTGAGAGAAATTTAAAACGGGCATGACCAGAGGGTCAGCAGAATCAAGCCCGGAGGAAGGTTGGACATGACAGATCCAGTAATGGGACAAGTTGGCGGAGGAGGCTATGGACTGAGAGATTCGAACGAAGGAATTATCCTTCCACGCGTGGGTGCAGCTCCAGCAGAGGGACAGGACACACAACGCAGCCCAGAGCTTCATGCTACTTATCTCGTTCATGAAAGAGCCACTTTAGGTCTTCCAGGGGCTCTCAAGTCCTAGAAGAGGAGGGGCTTCTGGCGGCGCCACCTTTATTCCCGTGTGATGTGTCTGCGGCTTCAGTCCAGCTGATGGGCAGGTGAGCGCGTGTTTAGCAGAACCCTGAGGCTCCCGTCCACTTAGCAGCCAGTTGCTGGTCAGGTCCCTTTTCTCTCCAGGTCTGAAGGAGGACTCGATCTCTCAGGCGAAAGGGGTGCAGGGTCACATCAACAAGGTACGCAGACCTGCTGGAGGCAAACTCATGGACAGGAGTTCGAATCGTGCCTAAAGTCTTAACACAGCTATTGCCAGATCTCGCAAAGCACCGGCTGTTTCACCTGTGGGGGCAGGGACCTGGGATGGCCTACCAGACAGAATTTCAAAGGGGCTTAAACTAAACCTGCATCGGGAGCCATCCTAACCTGCAACAGGGCAACAGCCACGCCTTCCCCAAGTCATACGGGTTTCCTGACATATTTTGGCAACCTCCTTTTCAGAATGGGATTCGTTTTCTCGGTTTTTTTCCTGTTGACTGTGGTCTCCAGGAAGAATGTAATTACCAGTTGATATGCAACATTTATCTGCCGGGTGATATCGGGAATGAATGTGGGCCCCTTGTCACTTTGAAGGGTGTTTGGCCATCCGGATCGAGGGATGATCTCCTTCAGACGGGCTTTAACTACTCCACAGGCCTTTCCAGTTCAGGCGGGGTAGGCTTCCACCCATCCTGAAAAGGTGTCTGCAAACACTAGCAAGTACCTGAAATTTTCAGAGGCTCAAGGCATTTGAGTAAAGTCTATCTGCCAGCCCTCAGGGGCACACCCCCTTTGTGTTGAATCCCGTCTACGGAGGCTTAGCAGCAGTTCTGAGCAGATCTCACAACACTGTATCATTTGTTGAACAGTCTTTTGCGAATCAGGCCCCATTGTCTATTTTTGGATCTATTGCGAGGTGGCATCACCTAAGGGGTGTCGGCACGTTTGTGCCAGAGCACAGCACCCAGGATTGTCTCTGGCAATCAGAAGGGTCCTTGGGCATGGCCTGTCCAGCTTGGTCGAAAGTGAACCCCCATTCCTTGGCTCTTTCTTTGCCTTTGTTTAAGTATACCAGCTGGTACTGAGGCAAGGCAGCCTGAGAGGGGAGAGATCCTACCAAGCCTAGATAACCGCCTTCCCTTGCTGCCTTCTCTGTGCCCTGGTTGGCCAATTGATTTCCTCGGATTGTATAGGTTTCACCCTGCTGATGGCCAGGGCACTGCATGGTGGCCCTGTCTGCGGGGTGGTGGCCTGTATCTGACAACAGCGGACTCTCAGAAGCATATTTAATATCTACGTTATTGGCAGTGAGTTGCCCTCTTTCTTTCTAAATGACTCCATGGGCAAGTACTACTAAAAAGCCTTCCTGGGAATCTCTGTATGTACACACACATACACACACACACACACACACACACACATATTTACCTGTTTTCCTTCAGCCAGAGCAATGGTTTCCGCCTTTTGTGCTGACCTCCCCGGGGGTAAGGTTTTTTGCCTATAAAGTTCTTTGTAAAGTCACCACCGCGTAACCGCAGAGCAAAGCTTACCTTGGTCCATGAAGCTACACCCATCGGTGAAGAGCTTTGACTCTCGTTCTGCTAACTGGTCAGTCAAGTTCGGCCAGCTAGACTATCCTTGCCCGACGACACGTTCTGGAGTTTACAGAGTCTCAATCCGGAGCAAGTCTCATTGCGTTTAAAGCTGATGTTACTTGGAGCCTCACATTAGGATCGCCTAAAAGGATGGCTTTATACGTTCCCATTCCTCCTGACTCATGCCAATAAAATCCCTTTTCCTCCAATAAGGAGAGGACGTGGTGGTGGCTGTACATGGTGGTAGGCTGCCCCAGGGTGAATTTCTAAGCAAGTAGCTGCAACGGCCGAAGCCAGGGGGCCGTCGTGTACGGGGTGGTCGAGTTGCCTGCAGCAGTAAGCTACCGGTTGTGGAATGTTGCCCAAGTTTGTGTCAACGTGCCAAGACGGATGCTTTGTCTCTCATAGACATACAAGTTGATTAGCAAGTCTGATAACCCTAAAGCTGTGGCTAAAATTAGCTTGTCCTAAATTGTGTCAAAAGCTGCTTGGCATTCCTTAGTCCAAGTAAGAGATTCCAGATCCTGTCTTTTTAAAGCCTCATAGATTTTACGATGAGTCTGTAATTTGGAACCCAAGTTCGACAGAATCCTGCCAGCTTCCCAAATCCCCTCTGTGAGGTCTGCAATTGACTATTTCTGTCAGGCAGTAGATCTCTTTGACTTTGGGACAGGGAGACACCCAGGTAAGTAACCTGGTGTTTACATATCTGGGCCTTTCTCTGAGAAATTCAGCCAAATGATTCAGTCTTAATAGAATGTTATAAGTGGAGCTTGCTGTCAATGTCGTTCACATACTGAAGTAAAAAGTCCTTCACCTAACATAAGGTCCCCAGGATCTTTAGCCAGTATTTCCCAAAATAAGGTGGGAAGTTTGGTTTGTTTTTTTTAATTCCAAGAGTATATCATTTTTTTAAATTACAGTTTACAGTCAATATTATTTTGTATTAGTTTCAGGTGTACAGCACAGTGGTCAGACAATCATACACTTACAGGGTGCTCCCCCCGATATTTCCAGTACTCACCTGGTACCATCCATAGCTATTACAATATTATTCACTATATTCCCTATTCTGTACTTTATATCCCCACGAATATTTTATAACTACCAATCTGTACTTCTTAATCCCTTCCCCTTTTTCACCCAGCTACCCAAACCCCCTCCCCTCTGGCAGCCATCAGTCTGTTCTCTGTATCTATGAAGAGATGGAGAAATTTTTGAATCCCTGTAGCAAAACTGTCTGGTCATACTGCTGCGTTTCCTGTGTTTCTGAGTCTTGCCATTCAAAGCAAACAGCTGCTGGAATTCTTTGGCAACTGATATGCAGAAAAGTCCACCCTTCAAGTCCAGTACTGAAAACCATCCATATATTCCAGGATATTGGTGAGCGAAGTATATGAGTTGGGCACCACAGAATGCACGTCCTGAACTATTTCATTTATAGCTTAATATTACATAAATCCTGTTAACTTATATTAAATTTGCATTTCAGCAATTTACTATTTTATTGATGCTATGAATAGGTTTATCCAACATGTTTTCTAAGTAGTTATAATTAACATATAAGGAAGCTATTCATTTTGTCACCAGGCTGATCACTCCAAACTCTTCTTAGTTTTAATACATTTTTTAGTTTATTATTTTTAGGTTTCCAAGAATACAATCATATTTTTATAAAAATTATAATTGTATCTCAACTTTCAGTTTTTAAGACTCTTTCTAAAATTTATTGAATACTAGAGGCCTGATGCACGAAGATTCATGCAAGAATAGGCCTTCCTTTCCCTGGCTGCCAGCACCACCTTCGCTCCAGCCAGAGCCGCCTTCCGCCTCTTGCCTTGTCGCATCAGTTTGCATATTCCCTCCTTATTCGCTGTGGGCACTGCCATCTTTGTTGCGAAATTATGGTCAATTTGCATATTCTATCTTTATTAGATAGAATCATTTACTGATATGGACACAATAATATATATACATATATATAGCTAAGCAACCGGCCAACCAGCCAACTGGCCAACTGGCCGGTAGGTATAACATGCACTGACCACCAGGGGGCAGATGCTCAGTGCAGGAGCTGCCAAGCAACAGCAACTTTGCAGAGTGCCCTCTCGCACTCTGGGACCCCTCAGAGGATGTCGGACTGCTGGTTTCAGCCCGATCCCCACACCCAGCCGAGGGACCCCACCTGCCAGAGGGACCCCACTCACTCCACAGACACCCTTTGAGCCCTGGCACCGCCCCAGGTGCAGCCGGCAGGGGAGGGACCACGGGAGGTTGGCTCCAGGGCGTGTCTGGCCCGTCTCGCCCAGTTCCACCCCGCTGGCCACCTTCTAATTAATTTTCTTTCAAAGTGCACAAATCCGTGCACCGGGCCTCTAGTATTACATAATATTAAAAACAAAAGGGCATTTTGATGGTATTGCCTAAAGTAGGTCATTGGATCTTGAGCATGACACTGTAATTTGCTCAGGGATTTCTACTGATTAAGGAAATATCGATCTCTACCTAATTTATAGATATTTTTGAGGAAATAGTTGAATTTTCAGTTCAGTTTCTTTTGATATGATCTTATCTTTGACTTATCAGCACTATATTAAAATGATGTATTAGAATCATATTATTGGCATAATTAACATAAGGAACTGGAATACTGAACAACCCTTATGTTGTAGGGAAATTTCCCAATTTCATTATGGAGTGCACTTTTTAACCCTTTGTGGTCCAACTTTATTTTTGGAATTCAACCAGTCTGGTCCAAATTAATTGACGGGATTGAATGTTGAACCGGTTTGCGGTGTCTCAGCCTCAACGTTGGACCTGCTCCTAGCGCCTGGTCTGTCGAGTCAGCCTCCACGTTGGACTGAAAAGGGTTAACATGCACCAATATTAATATTTTATTTTGGACTTTTTTGCACTTATGTCCATTAGCAATATGTATTGGCAAGCTTTTTTTGTGATTTTTTTTCTTTTTAAGATCTTTATCACATTAATGAAAAACAACAACTCAATTTTAAATAGTACCAATTTGCATCTAAATAATTAAAGAAGAATTGTAAAGAACAAGTAACCTAAGGTTTAATTGGAAATATGTGTATTTTAGTCTTATGAGGTACCCTGGCTGGTGTGGCTCAGTTGGTTGAGTGACATCCCACGCACCAAGAGGTCACTGGTTCCCCATCAGGGCACATGCCTGGGTTGTAGTCTGGATCCATAGTAGGAGGTGTGCAGGAGGCAACCAGTCAATGTTTCTCTCTTTCTTCCTCTCGCTCTAAAATCAATCAAAACATATTTTTTTAAAAATAAAGTCTTATGAGGTAATTTATTCTAAACTGGTACAAAATTTATAATTTTTATCAGTTTTAAAACTAATCTCCTATATTTTCTCTCTTTCTTATTTTTTATTTTTTTGCAACTTGACGGGGTTTTTTCCTTGTCTGTCTTTTTTTTTTTTTTACTTATTTTATTTTTATGGAATTTATTGGAGTGACATTGGTTAATAAAATTATATAAATTTCAGGGGTACAGTGCTATAATGCATCATCTGTAGTTTCTCCTACATTTTCTACTCGCTTCCCTAGACCCGGTGCTACTTCTTCCTGAATGTTTAGAACATGAACGAGGCACTGGTTAAACTTTGCCTAGTATCTCATATATTTTATGTGATGTTTATGTGTTTCATTTGGTGCTATTATTGTCAAGTTTTGATGTCAATATTACCCTTGCTTCATAAATACAAAGTTTCTTTTTCCTCTGGTGAATAGTTCGGAGGGATTATCAGAACTCACTGATGAATTTGAGACTGCAGTGCTTTGCTGGTTAACACACGGATTATATTCTAAGCTCTTTCAGGTAACTGCTCTGCTAAAATGCTTAATATTTTAGTGGTGAATTTTGATATTTTATTATTTATTGGAAAAATATTTTAGTCAGGTTTTCCAATTTATTTGCATTATTAAAGCAAAATATGCTTTTTTGTAATTCTATCTAGTTTGTCTTTTATGTGTCTCTGCATTTTACTATTTTAAACATCGTTTGATTAGTACTTTTAGGAAATTTTTTTGCCTCTAATTTATTGGGTTTTTCAAAGAATCATTCTATTGATTTGATTATTAAATCTACTTTTTTGTTTTCTCTTTCACTAATATCTATCTTTGTCTTCACTAATTCCTTCTGAATGGTTTTCTTGGGTTTACTTTGTTTCCTACATTTCTTATTCAATTCTAATTTTAATGCATTGTGTTCAGAGAATGAGATACTTTTCATTTAATAGAATTAGCTGCAGTTTCCTGCATAATACAATATGTGGTCAATTTAGTTAATGTTCTAGGCACTTTATCCTGTGTTTTCATGGTATAAAATTACATAGCCTATGTGGCACTTCCTACTATGTAACAATTCTATGGCCCACTCATACCCCCAGAGTTTTGTGTTCCAAGTAAGGATCTCCTGACGAAATACTTCAAGTCTTGAAGGACAGTGTCCAAGATACATAAAAATATACACAATCCTCAGTATGTTTATTCATTTGGCCAAAATTTCACGCTGCTTGGCTTCTACCGTTTGCAATTAGTAGACTGGGTTTGGGCCATGTACCAGTGGCATTGGAGATGAAGGTCTGTTTGTCTGTTTGCTTAATTTGTGTCATTTTAATTGGTGTTAGAAATGGAGTAAATTGGAAATACCTTAACATTGCCATCTGTAGCTGGAAGTATTACACTTTATGTTTACTAAAATAGTTTACATTTGATTTTATCCTGATGAAGCTTATGAGTTTTTGAAACATTCAGTGTAGAGAAAAAAAAAAAAACTTATATCAACTTTCTAACCTTCTCTACCAGAAAACATTTAAGAGGCTTTTAAATTTTTCAATTTTTATCTGTTGTTATGATGTTCAGAACTTTGCCATTATAGTAGACTGAATAAAACTCCATACAAAGGCACATAGAGATTACAGATAATATATCACCAAAAATGAAATGTAATGCCATGCCAAGCTTGAAACTGAGAAATTATCTAAGGTGCCAGAAATAAAGAGGGAATTCAAAGTCAGAAAGATAATTGTAGTGAACATAAAATTGTTCATAAGAACTTACAGGAAAGTGGGCCTCATGCCAATCTGGGAAACGTGGTTGGAATTGATCCACCTTTATAAGTGTTACCTTATCTGTAGTAAGGGACTGAAATCTCAGCCAACAAGCCTGAAAGTTTTGTACAAATTATGACAGGAGGTTAAATGGAACTTCTATTGAGTCAGAGTTGACAACTTGGGTCCACAGATGAAAACACAGGCACTAAACATCTCTTATTCTAAAAATAAATATCAATGTCTGGTGCCTCCTGAAAGTTTCCAGAACTGTCCCTACTATAATTAACTACCACCCAAGACCAAATATAAATGAAACAAAAGCAGAGCAACTCTTGGGAGTTGGACTGAAGTCTACAGCATTGTGGGGAGTAGACTATCCCCAGCAAGAATGTAAACTTACTAATATTTTCATTTTTCATAGTGAAGAGTAAATATATATGATCAAGTGGATAAAACATGAAATAAAAACTTTTAGAAAACAAGGAAGGTATCAAAAACTAATCAGTTATTTTAAAATGACAGAAGTAAAGATTTTTCTATCTTGTTAAACAAAGATAGAAAAAATTTGAGTGTCTAATGAATAATAAATGCAAATGCATGTCTAATGAATAATGCAAAGGCAAATATATATTAAAAACTCTTGAGCTCATGATAACCCCCCAGACTAAATGTTAATTCAGCATTGTTTGAAATAACATGAACTTAATAAATATAGAACAAATAATAAAATGAGAACATCTCCATTTTGTAATCCTTAAAACCTAATTTATACAGATAACGATCATCAACAGATGAAACAAAAAGAGGCTGATGGGAAATTTGCAACACAGAGTTTAAGCCAGGGGTGGGCAAACTTTTTGACTCGAGGGCCACAATGGGTTCTTAAACTGGACCGGAGGGCCGGAACAAAAGCATGGATGGAGTGTTTGTGTGAACTAATATAAATTCAAAGTAAACATCATAAAAGGGTACGGTCTTTTTTTTTAGTTTTATTCATTCCAAACGGGCCGTATCCGGCCCGCGGGCCATAGTTTGCCCACGGCTGGTTTAAGCTGTCACTTGCTTAACTGGAGCATCACTAAATGTGGGGCAATTTAATGTACAACAAATTAATGGTAGGAGAAAAATGAGAGGAAGTAGAAAGGGAGATTATTCTAGAACAAAATCTCTTAAGACAAAAGATCAAATGCAGTGAGTGGCCCATGTTTAGATCTTAATTCAAACAAACCAGCTTAAAAAAAAAAAAAGGGTTTTTTGAAAAAACTGTGGAAATTTAAGGCTTGAGTATTAGATTAGAGAAAGTGTTAACAGTAATATTTTTAGGTATAATCAAACTGTGCTTATGTAAGAGAATATACATATTTATTATAAATGCATACAGAAATGCATAGGAAAATGATATGAAAGCTGGAGTTAGCTTTAAATGACTTCAGTAAAAGAGTAAAAAGAAAAAACAAATGGCATACATGACAGTGACAAAAAACTGATAGTTGTTGGGTCTGGGTATATGGAGGCTCATTATACTTTTATTTACACTTTTTTTGTGTGTTTAATTATTTTACCAAAATTTTAAATTATATATGATGCTTAGTAACTGCTTTAATAAAGCTATTTGACACTAGTTTAGAATGTTGGTTTTATTTGCCTATAGACATTCCTAAAATGGCAAGCAGATTTCCTAAGATAAAATTAACCTCTAGGCTTAACCTTGTAAAACTCTAACATAAATATTGAAGTCAAAACAGAAAGTATCAACATAAAACTGAAGAAGTAGGGAGGAATGTCAAGGGGAGAAAAAAAAAGGAGACCTATGTAATACTCTTTGTAATACTTTAAGCAATAAAAAATATATATATAAAATTAAAAAAAAAAGAAGTAGGATGAATTACATTTCTGAACAATATAATAGGCTAGTTGCCTGAATCAAAGCCACCAAAGCCAATATGTATTCCTTGATATAATACAGAAAATATCTTTTATGATGCATTATGGAGTTAGCATGAGAGTAAGAAATTTTCAGATCTAAAAAAAAAAGTAGAAAACTGCTGACTGCATTCAACCTGAAGGTATTTGCCTTTGAAAGAGTAACAATACTACGTTCTTCCCGAAAGAATTTGAGCACCATGGATTATATCATCCCATAGGAATCACCCACAAATCCTATTACTGTCTTAGTAATTACCAAAATAAAATTGATTCTTCAAACCTGGGTGCAAAGCTGCAAAGGGGAAATATCATTGTTGATAACTGGCAACCAAAATCTGTTTTGAAGACCAAATTGAAATGATTCTCATTGAGAGAAAACTCAGGCAAAAATTTCATTCAGCATGATTCAGAACTATTGGTATGCCTGGGCATTGGAAAGAACAAATAAAAATTCTCTCTGGAGAAGACCTTTCCTTCCAAGTCCTTAAAGATTGTTCAAAAATAAAATTCTAAGGAAAATAAGCATCATAGCAATATTTTTTCTGATATATCTCCTCAGGAAAGGGAGACAAAGAAAAAATAAATGGGACTACATCAAACTAAAAGTCTTTTGCACAGCACAATGTAAAGGCAACACTCTGAAAGGAAGAACATATTTGCCAATGATACATCTGATAAGGGGTTAATATCCAAAATTTATAAAGAACTTTGCAACTCAGCACCAAAAAAACAAAGAGGCCCACACCAAGACACATCATAATTAAAATGCCAAGGGTTAAATTCAAAGAGAGAATCAAAATCAACAAGAGAAAAGCAGTTACCTGCAAGGGAGCGCCCATATGACTGTCAGCTGATTTCTCAACAGAAACTTTGCAAGCCAGAATGGAGAAGCAAAAAATATTCGAAGTGATGAAAAGCAAGGATCTACAACCAAGATTAACTCTACCCAGCAAAGCTATCATTTAGAATTGAAGGTCAGATAAAGAGCTTCACAGACAAGGAAAAGTCTAAAAAAGTGCATCACCACCAAACCAGTATTACATGAAATGTTGAAGGATACTCTTTAAGAAAAAGAAAGAAAAATATAAAAAATATGGACAATAAAATGACAATAAATACATATCTATCAACAATTGAATATAAAAATCAAAATAAACGAACAAGGAATCTAATGAACAAAATACACTGATGAATAAAATAGAACCAGAGGCATGGAAACAGGGAACAGACTGATGAATCTCAGAGGAAAAGGGGAAGAGGGGGGCAGGAAGAGATTAACCAATGAACTTATATGCATATATGTATTACCAGTCACCCTCCTTTTCCCAAAAGCTCCACAGATGGAAAATATACAGTGTGGGTATATTTCACTCGATTCCTTTCTCCTGCTGTTAGCACAGCACATTCCTGGGCTAAATCCCTCTTTAACTGATGCTGCAGAAAAACTGTGACATAAAATGATCAATGTTGTGCCATTGGTGTCTAAAGATGAAAAATGAAAAGTTGAAATGTTTATTTTGGACTCAACAGCGAGCATATTGAAAAAGATTTAAAATGTTGATAAAATAATTTTTCTTCGCTGCACTTTCGTTTTTGCAACAGGTTGATCCTCTCCTACAAAACACATGATCTTCGTGAGTACATACCATGTGTCAATCATAAAACAAAGAAACTTGTGACATTTGTGTGGAAAGTAATCCTTAAGTTACATCTCTGCTAGTGATGACATTAACCTGGAAATATTTGAAATTTGCATTTGTTTTAAATTTTCTATGGTTTCAATTTTTTAAGTTATTAAAAATGCATTCAACATGATTATAAAAATTCAGCTCTGGTAATCATAGGTTAGATGTAGTTTTATGCCCTTTACACAGCAAACATTGCTGAAAATTTTTTTAAATTTTAGTACATTAAATCTTCTAAAGGATCTTTAATGTCATTTTTTTTCTGGTACAGCTTTTGGTGAACCAAATAATTCTTTGAATATAAGTATCCACTCTATAATTTAGATAATTTTGATGCTGATATTTTTACATTATATACACTCTAAAGATATATTAGTTGCTGTATACTATCAAAGACTTATAGAATTATAAAAACAGGATTTAACATGAAAGTTCATATGTTTAGTGATTTAAACATTTTTTCTGAAAATGTGCTTAGTTTTGATGTGGTGAAAACAGAACTTCATATGTTTATAATGGCTATTTTCTTCCAAATGAGTATATGGACTTATATCATTGAGACTTTCCACTTCTTTCCCTGGAAAACATTCAGAAAAATATTGATTAAATCTAGCTTTCAGTGTGTGGGCAGAAATATGATTAAATTATCTCCCAATAACCTATGTTATATTTAAAGACACTGAGATGCTGATTTTAGTTTCCTTGATACACTCTTCTAAGATTTAAAATCCTCAGAGTTATGAATTTAATACCAAGCAAGGTTTTTTAAACCAATCCTCTCTTCCCTTAGAATGGTGGTCACTTCTTGGGTAAGGAAGACATTCCCAGCCATGGCTGGAAATCAAAGAGTCAAGGGAATTTTAATCAAATCGTGTTATCTCAGTAAAACAAATAGTCCAAGTCGGTAACTGCCTCTCCACATTTCAGTAAGCCATTCTTTCTAGTGTTAAGGCTCAATTTAGAGTTGTGACAGAAATACACGTCAAACTAGTTCAATCAAAATGTGGAGTCACCCTAAAATCCAAGGAAAAGCAGCTCCAAGAACCAAAGGGGTAGCTGGAACCTGGGAGGTTCCGGTCCTCGGGGCTCCCTGCCCTTTCCTAATCTCTGCTTCTTCTGTGCGTGGGCCTTATGCTCTCCTACCATAGCTTAGCTTCTGGCATATCATCAGGGACATGCCGCCAGAGTCTCTGGGTTCAAGCCTGAATCACAGAAGCAATGCATGAAAGTAGCAAAGCAACAAAATGAACAATGGAAAGTAAAAGATTTCCTCTCATGTAATAGGGGGAAAATAAAGGCAATTTTATCAAAACTAAAGGACTATGGTCTCAAAATTTTAACTGATACCCAAGAGTCTACCAAAATGAAAGGAGAGAGAGTGGCAACCACCATTCCTACATTCTTTCAGGCTTTGAAGATTAGAATAATATATTGAAATTTCTGAAGAAATGTTATTATGCTTCAAACATAACTCTTTAAAAGGGTGGAATGTTTTCCTTCTGGCCCTCTTTACATGGCCCTTATTGGCTATGACTTCCTAGGCCAGCAAAAATGATGTGCGGCTCCTGCCAGTGACCAAGTCATTGTGTACCCCCACTCCCCTACACTCGGGGATGCACCGGAACCACCATCAGGTTAACTTTTGTGCCCAGACTCTATGTAAAACATCTGCAGCTTCTTCTCGAATTGGAGAGCCATGTGGTGTTTCAGATAACCTGGTAGCGGCATCAGCTCAGAAATCATACGCCAGAATCTTCTGTCCAACTCTTCCACTGACTCCAGTGCATAGTTAACCTGGTAAGTAGCTGTACACTCCTTTGGGAATGGATCAGAGGAATGTTTATCTTATGTACTTGTGGTTTTGGAAGGTCCTCCCAGAAGAATCTGTAATCAGTGGGTCCTGGGTCAGTGCACTGGCTTTGATCTGAAACTGGGGAAAGAACTACGTATTTTTCCGTTGCAGTGGCTGATATCAGCTTTCCACTTGCCAAGTTTTGATTTTTTATTTTGTTTTATTTTTTTTGGCCGGGCATGCCAAGTCACATCCAAATTAGTAATTTACAGATCTCACCATTTGTTCACCAGGACCTATTAGCCATCTGAAGATACCTGGGGGTCATGTCTACCTTGCCTCAGATAGGTAAGTACCACTAACTGGCTTCTGCAGTTCCTGATAACATTGTCCCCAACATACTAGGAAAGCTATGTATCCCCTAGAGTCAAGCCAGACTATGCAAGAAAACCATGAACAAACTTCTCAAAGACCCGGAGGTCTCCCTCAGACTTTCCAATGACTGAGTGGATCAAATCTTTACGATGCCATACGGTGTGCAGACATTGTAATCGCATGGGTCATGTTCCAGTACTGGCTCAGCTACTTACTAACTGTGGCATTTACTTCTCTGAGCTTCCATTTTTCTCAGCTGCATGAAGATAATAATCTACCTTGCTGGGTTGCTTTTAAGGTTCAAAAAACTCTAGCACAATGCCTGGGACATATATGCACTCAAAAAATATTTCTACTCCTTCCTTCCTTCCTTCCTGTCATAAGGAAAACCATAACATCCTCTCACTTTTCATACCCACCTTTTACCATTCTCACAAAATCCACTCACTTTGTCTATAATTTTCGCCTACAATCCTCAAAAATAGTGAAGGCATTAAGCAATGTCAGTGATTCCTTCCCTTCTGTTTCTGGTGTCTTTTCCCAGGTGGTTTTTGGGGGTTTTTTTTTCCAATTTCCACTGAGAATTCAGGTAAATATACCAAATTTGTAGTGAAGGCTCATCCTACAGTTATAAACTAAAATAAGAAAATTAAGGTATTGGTAGGAATTGTAGAAATTGCAAAAGTTTATCTATATAATACATACCCTGGAAAATTACTTTTTTCCTAAGAAATGGGCAGTATTAAAATTGAAAAAGTTTATCCTCTTGCAAATATTAATTCCAAAGCATATTTTTTTCTAAATACTAATTCATAGAGATTTTTAAAAACCATATTCATTTAACACCAATATAATGGAAACTATGGCCTGAAACTATAAGCTACCAAGTTCTCTGTTTCTTTCACTTGAGCCTCTATTTCATTTTTTTTTTTTAACATAGATCAAGGGTCAGCAAACTACATTCTTTGAGAAAATCTGGCCCACCACCTGTTTTTGTAAAGTTTCACTGGGCATGGTCATGCCCATTCACCCACTTATTCTACGGCTGTTCTTCGGCTACAACAGCAGGGGTGAGTAGTTGTGACAGACACCATCTATGCTAAAATATTTACTCCTCGGCCTTTTACAGAAAAAGATTGCCAGTCTCTAACATAGATCGTGAGGGATGTCACAGACGACTTACTCAAGTTCACATCACAAATAGTTAAACCAACATCAGCCATGTAAGCATTGCTGAATAAATCTGAACCCCTTGTATGAAAGCCTATGTTTAGAGTTCTTGTTTTCTTTCTTATACTGGTAACATTTCTCATACTGGTAACTGGGAATGGTCATCTTTCTAAAGGTGAACCGAATACTGAGTTCTTCTCTAACACTAACGAGAATTACAAACCTTCTAGATGGGTCTTCCAAATACGATCTATGGACACTATCAATAAATGGTTAATTCTGTATAAAATTTGTAAAGCATTCTTCATGAGCGCCCTAGAACACAACTTTCCTTTTCAGGATTGCCACAAGCAAACTCTGTAACCTCATGCTACACACTCTACTACCCAGGCTGCAGCCAAAGTTCTGTCATTTCCGGAGACATAAGGAAGCAGTGTAAAGGTTTCAGCACTGCAACAATAAAGCTCAGAAACTGACCACACATGCTGTTTTGTTACAACTGAACGCAGGTAATTTATGGCAAATGCTTATCCCATTTTCATCAATCATGCCTTGAAGCTTACTGGTAAGATTCCCATTTGCTAAGAAGGAATAAAAATGCTGAAGCAGCACCCTGTCAGTTCGATTTCCGTGGCTGAGCGTGGCTTCTGGTGATGTTTTGGTAGGGAGACGGCTCTCTTTCTTTCCGTTGTTATCAGCTTGTCAATCTCTTGGAAATTCCCAGTTTGGTTTCTATTTGCGCGATCTTACTGGTTCTAATCTCGTTTTCTAAAAGTATGTTTCCTGGAACACAGGCCCCTGCTGAATCTCAAGCACACTTGCTCTTGGATTATGAGGCCTCTTCCTGCCACCTCAGTTCTTCATTCCCTCTCCTCCTGCCTCCCTTCCTTCTCTTGCTCGCTAAAACATTACTTGGAATAGATAGCATCTGTGAAGAGAAGAAATTGTTTTTGAACAAGTCAAAACCCAAAGGATCACGGGCTCAATTCCCAGCCAAGGGCATGTACCTGGGTGGCAGATTCCATCCCATGCCCCGGCGTGGGCGAGTGTGGGAATCCACCAGTTGATGTGTCTCTCTGACAACACGCTTTTCATAATTTTTACATAGCAAACAGCACGATATAGGCACTTAGTTTTTGCACTAAAAGATGATTTCCTACTTAAGACTTTAAGATTAGGAAGAAACATTAAAAAGCTTTTAAAGTGTCGTTGAAAATTTAGGATAGGGTCTTGACTCACTGATAAGTGGTAAGCACCCATAAAGTAAATGGAAATTTCTCTTCACATCCACTTGTATGTTACACAGAGCTACTGTAAACCAGTTAGAATTAGGGAAATGCATTATCCAAGATCGATATATTTCTAGGGACTATGGACACATACTGAAAACTTTTCCCAGCCTCCAGACACTGGCGCCTAGGGAAGAAAATCCTGTATCAGAGACAGAAGGAAGGGGTGGATAAACTGCCCGTGACGGTTAGGCAGCTGCCCGAGGGTCCCAGTTAGGTCTGTGTGGGGTCACTCTTACTGAACTTGATCAAATATCCCCGAAAATGAACAGGGAAGTTTCTTATCAGAAGTTCAAGAGAAAAGAAAATATACGCGTCTGAGTCTTTTCAAATTCAGCACAGCCCTCTATCTCTAAGGTGCCAGGTAGCATTCTCTGTGCCCCTCACAGCTCACGTCTTCTTTCTTTCCTTTATAAGAATCTTGGCTGCGTGGCTCTGCTAAGCTCCAGGAACGGTGAAAATGTTCCTTGCAGCCAAGTCTTTTCTCTGGGAGAAGAGACCACAGGCAGGCAGGCTCTAGTTTATTGGAAGGGCTGTATTTTAAGTATTCCTTGGAATATAAATCATTTAGCACTTGGAGTTAATTCCTTAGAAACCATGCTATGAATGAGATCTACCCTCTTTGTAAGTTTGCCAAAGTCTTTTAACCTATATTGTTCTAAAATCATTGTTTCAATGGCACTATTTTAATTACAGTTATCTACCACTCGACTTTTTTAATATCAATTTTTTTTCTTTCACCTGGTTACAGAGGTATACTGTTATGTAAAGTTTATAGTATCTGAAATTATTTTCCCATCCTGCTAATAGACTGTTATTGCCTAGGAAGATTATCACAAAAACAAGAAGTGAATTTATCTATATCTATATCTATATCTATATCTATATCTATATCTATATCTTTATCTATTTACCTAGATATTCAGAATCTCAATTCAAGACTCTGGAATTACAAATGTACTCAAGTCCACATCCCACCCCACTTTTTCTGTTCTTTCTCAGCAAGAACTGTCTATGAGCAGAATGGGAAAGTTACTACCAGATACTATAAACTTTATACTGCACAGTAGCGCCACAATAATGTGAAAGAGGACAATGACCAATCATCTTATTCAGAGGACCGGTCAAGCTGGAAGCCAGAAGATTAAGTGCAACATGGATACACCAACATAACATTTTAAAATATCTTGAACTACTGACTGACATTTAAAAACTGAATCGATCTCATATGCAAATCTAGAATCTATATTCAAGGAATCAGCAGTTTGGTGAGACTGAGCCCATGTTTTGAATGCTCTTGGATGTTTGAATGGCCATTTGACCATTATGCTTTTCCCTGAATGAATATAAAATGACAACATGCCAACATGTGTGACATGTTGCTAAATCTGTACTTAAAGGAAACTTTATAGCAATAAATGCCTACATTAGAAAATAAGATGAGCTTTCAACTAAAGACTAGAAAAACAAGAGTTGATTAAACCCAACTTAGGAAACCCAACTTAGGGAAGAAAAGAATAAATGTTAGAGAGGGGAGAAAATAAATAAAATAGAAAACAAAGAATAGAGAAAAATCAACTAAACAAAAATATTTAAAAAGCTGGTTCTTTGAAAAGATCAATGAAATTAATAAACATTTGGCCAGCCTGAGCAAAAAAAATAATAATAATAAAAGGCATTTACCAAGATCAGAAATGAGAGATATGCAGCCATAAAAAAGAAGGAAATCTTACCTTTTGGGACAGCATGGATGGACCTGAAGAGTATTATGTTAAGTGAAATAAGCCAGTCAAAGGAAGACAAATACCATATGATCTTACATATCCGTGGAATCTAATGAACAAAATAAACTAACAAACAAAATAGAAATAGACTCATAGTTGCCAGAGGGGAGAGGGTAGGGGGTTGGGTGGAAAAGTTGACAGAATTAAGAAAAAAAAAAAATGCCGAACCGGTTTGGCTCAGTGGATAGAGCATCGGCCTGCGGACTCAGGGGTCCCAGGTTCGATTCCGGTCAAGGACATGTGCCTTGGTTGCGGGCACATCCCCACTGGGGGGCGTGCAGGAGGCAGTTGACCGATGTTTCTCTCTCATCGATGTTTCTAACTCTCTATCCCTCTCCCTTCCTCTCTGTAAAAAATCAATAAAATATTTTTTTTAAGAAAAAAAAAAAAAAAAACACCTCGCATGGGTGAAACAGTATGGGTGAAAGAGGGATAGATGGTGATGGAAAGAGACATGAGTTGGGGTGGTGAATATACAATACAGTATAATTTTATTAACCAAGGTAGCCCTAATAAATTTAATTTAAAAAAAGAAAGGAAGGAAGAAAAAAAATAAACAAAGGAAGAAAGAAAGGAGGAAATGAGAGATATGACATCAAGACATATTCTACAGATATTTAAAGTATAACGAAATAGTCTAAAAAACTTTATGAAAATAAATTCAAAACTTACATGAAATGGACAAACTCCTTTAAATATTTACACAAACAAAGCTCATTAAAGATAAAATATATAACCTAAGTAGCCTTAAATATACTAAAGACATTTAATTTGTAATTAAAAACCTTCCTGCTTTCAAAACTCCACATCTCAGTTGCTTTCTTTTTTTAATTTAAATTCTTTATTGTTGAGAGTATTACATATGTCTCCTTTTTCTCCTATTGATCTCTCCCCAACTACTCCCACCCCCCAGCACATGCCCTCACCCCCACACTGTCTGTGTCCATGGGTTATGCTTATATGCATGCATACAAGTCCTTTGGTTGATCACTTACCACCACCCCACTCCTCTGCCTTCCCTCTGAGATTCACACCTAGGTTGCTTTAATCATAAATTCTTCTAAATGTTTAAGGAAGAATTAATACCAATTCTTTATAAAAAATCATTTTAGAAATTGAAGAAGAGTAGGGAATACTTTCCAACTTATTTTATGAAGCACTGATCCCAACATCAGACAAAGACACTGCAAGAAAATATCCCTCACAAACATAAATGCAAAAATTCTAAAATTTTCGACAAGTTAAGCTATATAAAAAAGAGGACAACATTCATGACTAAGTGGAGTTTTCTTAGGAATGTCATACTGATTTAACATTCAGAAGTCAACAAATGCAATTCTTATATTTGCAAACTAAAAAGAGAAAAAAATATATCATTTAAATGGATGTGTAAAAAAGTATTTTACCATATCCAACCTCTATTCCAAATTGTGAAAACTCAGCAGATTGGGAAAAAAGGAGAAAAATTTTACAACGTGATAAAGCATCCGAAAACCTACTCCAACCATGAAAAAGCCATGAGACAAACTAAAATGAGAGACATTGTCTAAAATCCCTGACCAGCACTCCTCAAAAATCTCAAAGTCTTCAAAAGAAATGTTTGAGAAACAGTAATGTCTCCTTAGACTCATTTGGACTGCAACAACTAACTGTAATATGATATTTTGGATTGCATCCTGGAAAAAGAGATTAGGGGAAGACTGATGAGTTTCAAATAAAGTATGGAGTTTAGTCAATAAAAAGGGAACAAAATACTGATACATGCAAAGACATAAATGACTTTTAAAAGCATGATGCTACGTGAAGGAAATCGGTTGAAAAAAAGAGTATATGTTGCGTATTATTCCAATATTAGCATATTATTCCAATACTGGGGATAGCTGCCTGACACAGTTGTGGGGTTACAGTCTCAGAGAAGTCTTCCCACTCTCTGATAGAGATTTTAGATTCTTCCATCTTTTTAGGTGTTTTATGGATGGTCAACTTGTTCCAGAGAGACCTTCCATTCTCTTTACATGGGAAAACTGCGTTTTTCTAAAAACAGAATTTTTTTAACTTTTTATTGAATTTATTGGGGTGACATTGGTTAATAAATTTTATAGGTTTCGGGTAAACAAACCTATAATACATCATCTGTAGATTGCATGTGTGTGCACCACCTTAAGTCAAGTCTCCTTCCCTCGCCATTTATCACCCTTTACCCTCCTCCAGCTCCTCCCACCCCCTTTTCCTTTGCTAATCATCATACTGTGGTCTGTGTCTATGAGGTTTTTTCCCTTAATCCCTACACTTTTTCCACCCAGCCCCCAACTCCTCCTCTCTGACAACTGTCAGTCTTTTCTCTGTATCTCTGAGTCTGTTTCTATATTGTTTGTTACTTCATTTTGCTCATTAGATTCCACATATAAGTGAAATCTTATGGTACTTGTCTTTTTATGACTGGCTTATTTCATGTAGCATAATACTCTCCAGGTCCATCCATGCTGTCACAAAGACAAGGTTTCCTTACTATTTACGGATGAGTAGTATTTCGTAGTGTAGATGTACCACAGCATTTTTTAACAAAATTCACAATTTAGTTACATTGAAATAAACTAGACAAAGTTGACTTTCTTCACCAAAAAAACCAGCAATATTTTCTGTATTATTTCTAGATTACCTTCTGTCTTTTTTCATAATTTATCTACTGTCTCATCTTGATTTACAAGCAAAACTTAGAGAACCTACAAAAATGTGTTTTGTGGTTACCTAGGAATGTACTACAGCTTTTTTATCCACTCATCTACTGATGGGCACTTGGGCTATTTCCAAATCGTGGCTATTGTAAATCACACTGCAATGAACATAGGGGCGCAAATGTTCTTTACAGTTAGTGTTTCACAGTTCTTCCGGTCTGTTCCCAGCAATGGAACGGCTGCGTCTTAACCACTCATTATCCTGGCAAAAGGGCAAGCCAGTTTCAAATTCATCATTTAGGACACCCTTGGCCCATCCTCCTTGGTTCTGTAGTCATTGGGTCTGGCCTTTCCTGGCATAGAACTAACTCTCCCACTATGTGCAGTTGGAGGCGACCACAGGCTGTTGTTTTGGGTAACTGAAATGTAAAATAAATGTCTAGCTTGGATCCATAAGTTTTGCATTGTTGAAGAATTCCTTATTTTTATATTAAATATACTGTAAGCTCTAGAAATATCCCAGATGTTTTTGTTAAATAAAATGTTAATGGTTTGGGGGGGAAAAGGGAGTTATGTGGGTCCTTCTGTTGTAATTGAGTCTTGATGTCTATTGGCCTGTTCGTGCATGGGGGCCACCCTCAGACTGGCTCTCTGAGAACTGATCCTGACCAACGTCTACAAGCTGCTATGCAGGTGCTGACCACATGCAGTGGAATTTACTTAGCAGGGTCCGAGATATCCCTTTGAATATGCTGCGTGCGAAGCTAATTGGATCCTGCTCTGTTGTCTGAAGCTGGCCACTGGGGTGTTCGTTCTGGGGCCCCTTGGGAGGGAAATGGTGCAGGTCAATGTCAGATGCTGCCTGTGACTGGCCCTGGGCAACTTGTTTGGAGCTACAAAATGATCCACAGTTTGTGGCCGTCTCTGCTGGGCCTGGGTATGTGCGGCGGGAAACGACAAGCTGTGCATGAAGGCTGGCTTTTACCAGCACAGGCCTGGGGACAAGTCAGCAGAAGTCCCCAGGTATCTGGATCAGCCTTTCCCTGCCAGCTACCTGTTAGGCTGAGTCACTGAAAGAGCCTCTGGCAGTGCTCAAGTCACATGAGGCAGGTTCTTGCGGAAGGGGCAAGTGGTATTCACCAGATGATATAGGTTCAAACTGGGTGCCAGTGCTGGGTCTAAGGGCACTCAGCACATGCCCCGGGGTACACTCAGCCCAGCTACCACCTGCTGGCGCTTGCACACCTTTGTAGTGGGGCAGGATCTCAGGAGCCATCAGAGTGAGGCCGCAGAGCTTATCAGGCCCAACAGTCCTAGACGTGGCCATGTGAAGGGAGAGCTCTGCCTGGCCAGGCGTGCAAGGAATAAACGTCCCCCACCCTAGAGCCACACAACTCAGTGTGTCCCAGCGCCTGCCAGGAGCCCAAGCTCAGCAGGGTGGAGTCACCAGGGGTTGGGAGGATGGGGCTAGGGAACCTTCTATGAGTGGGAGGTCTGGTCAGGCTTGGGGTATCGTAGGGGGAGTGGCCCCTGCTCCAAAGCCACACAACTCAGCCTGTCCTGGATTCTGCCCATACCTCAGCAGGGAGAAGCCACCAGGAATCCAGAGGGAAGGGCTGCTTGGAGACCGGAGAGTGTGTCTAGCAGATCACTCATAAGAGGGAGGTGGCAATCAGCTCACTGGAAAGTTGGGGAAATGGGCCCCACTCCAAAGCCATACAATGCACTCACTGACACCCCCGAGTCTGTCCAGACCTCTACACTCCAGCCCACTCAGCTGACTCCTCAGCAGGGTGTGAGCTCTGCAGGGTGGGGCTATTGCATTTCCCCAGGCTGATGCTGTATGGAGGAGAGTGCTCCACCCAAGATAGATGGTATTGGAGAGGGACTTGGCACAAGGATTCTGGCAGCTGTCCCTTAAGTTCTTTCGCCAGAGGCACAAACCCAGTCTCTCCTAACTCTAGTTCACTCTGACCCCCTTACCCCCGCCCACTGGAGCCCAGGGTGAGTGGCTATGAACAATATTTTGTTGGCCCTTTGAAAGGGTGCCTGCGTCTCTCCCTGTTGGACAGAAAACCCACTGATTTTCACAGCCAGATGTTACTGTCTCTGATGTTCTGGGTTGGGGAGCTCGGCTTGGGGTAGACCCTTTCTTCTTGGGGGAGACTTTGCATCTGAGCTATCTCTCCAGAAGCTCAGCTAACCCTTTTTACATCTCCACTCTTCCTACCAGTCTAGGTGTGGCTTCTGTAAATCCCTGGTTATAAGACTTCAGTTAGTCTTCAATTGATTATTCAGGATGATCCTATAAAATAAAAGCCTAATATGCTAAGTGTCTGACCATTCATTGGACCGTTCAACCAGCTGCTATGATGTGCACTGACCACCAGGGGGCAGACGCTCTGACCAGTAGGTTAGCTTGCTGCTGGGACTGAGTGAGACGGGCCAGACATGCCTTGGAGCCCTCCCATGGTTCCTCCTCAGCCTCTAAAATCTTTCTTCTAATTAATTTCCTTTCAATGTGCACCAGGCCTCTAGTTGTTTAGTTTTAATTCCAGTTTGATCCTGGGAGGAGGTGAGTGTAACATCCACCTACTCTGCTGCCATCTTGGATCCCCTCAAGAACACAGTAATTGAATAGAATGTAAGGTACCGGCTATTTGACTGCTATACATTCCCTATGCCAAATTCTAAGTTAATTATAAGGTGTTAGCATCAGGAATTTTAATTCAATTGAACTCATGACATTGTTTAAGGAGAATGGGACTTCAAGGGCTTGGAGGGAAATGCTGCACAGGAAAAGACAATTGCTCTTCCAAGTTCATGTAAATAGAGTTTGACTTGCAGTGAAGCTGATACATCTATCACTTTCTGAAACGTTCTATCTCCTTCAATGACATTCTTTCTTGAAATATACTTACGTGATTTTTCTTTTTCCTTTTTTTCTACTACCTTCAACCACCCTATAGTAGCCAGCTTCAAAGAACACTTTGAAACCCAGCAGATTATCCCCAACTGAAATGTCCAGCCTGATCTGGTATCCTTTCTGGCTGGTGCTTTGTGTCTTCTGACTGGTTCTTTCCCATAAGAATAAATACATTTACTTTTCTCACACATATTTTTAAATCAACTCTTGTTTTTGCCAAAGATACAGCTATCCCCTAGGTTCCCCAGGCTCATGTTAATGGAATAACTGTTCAATCCTATCTCCCCCGTGACCTCAGATCCAATTCATCACCAAGTATTTCCAAATGCCTTACCCTTTTCGAAGCTCCTGTTACCTCATATCCGTACTCTTGAGATGACCTTCCTTCTCTTGCTTCCATTTCATCTCTGTTCTAAAACAGGCTGTGCACACTGCTCTAACACTTTTAAGTGCCTTTTTGTTGACACCTCTTTCTATTCAAGAGTCTACCATACACTTCCCAAAGTTTGCCATAATGAATCCAAACTTCAGTAACCAGCATTCAGAGTCCTGTATCAACTGTTCTTCTGTATATTTTATATACCTCAAAAAAATCTCTTTGCTTACCCCACTAAGAGTTTACTGTGCACTAATTTTCACATATGGTTCTCACAATAAACATAAAATAGATACTATTATCAGATCCATTTCACAAACAAGTAAACCAATAATCAAAAAAATGAAAGTAATTTGCCACAGGTCACTCAGTTTGTAAGTGGTAGAGTTATTAATACGAAATTCGTGCGAGAGTAGACCTTCCTTCCCCCGGCTGCCGGCTGCCGGCACCCGGCTTCCCTCACAGCCCCGGCTTCGTCCGGAAGGACATCAGGTCTAATTAGCATATTACGCTTTTATTATTAGAGATCGCAGATCATTCTGACTCCAAAGCCTATACTCTTCACTAGTATAATCTACTGCCTCCACTTGAAATACCGCCTTCATAGGTGTTGCTTCCTCCGAGAATCTCCCCTCTCCTCCAGACTCCAGGTGCGTCACCCAGCTCTGCATTCCCTTTCACAGCTCTTGCCTCTGGTCTATGTCCTCTATCTGTTTGCTCTTGTGTACAGGCGGTTGCCATTCACCTGCAGAAATGGCAAGTTTGAGAATCACATATGTAAAAGGTCCAGCCTCTTGAACATGAACCATAAATATCTGTCAAATGAAAAAACCAAGAATGGAAGTTCTTCATTGTTAAGAGCCTCTGGGTTCTGTATCTTTGAAACTTTTCAATGGTTAGTACACTTCTCTGTACACAGTAAATACTCAGTCAAATAAACTGCTGGCTCACTAAGCTCCTTATACTTTAAATACTCCAGTGCATATAGGTGCTGTTTCCTTTTTTAAAAATCCTTGAAGTTACTTGAGTTCTCTTGGACTTTTCCTTTTTGGCAATGAATGGGCAAAAATTAGGCCAACAACGGTTGTGTATAAAAAGCATTCAGAGGCTAGAGCTACTTTCCTTCAGACCCAACAAATCTAGGGTCTGGGCCTTTTATCTCACATGGAAATGAAGTAGCATTGAAAATGGTCAAAAAACAGTAGAACATGTGAACAATGAGAAATCATTTAACATGTAAGGTCTGACATGCAGACCACCATTGTTGCTAGTAATAAAACATCTTAAAATTAATGCCTGGATAACAAGAAACAAAGAGAAAAATAAGAGAAATGATATTTGCATTTACATAGCATTCTGCCCTTTCCATAATAATTTCCCAATCTCTGTTTCCACCCATAAAAAAAAAAAAAAGCCAGGACAGTTATTATTATCATCTCAATTTTACTTACAATGTTTTTAAGCACTATGAGATTAAATGATTTTTGCAAAGTGATGGGACCAGGAATCACGGTTTCTGAATCATACACCAATATTCTGACAAACGTTGCCGTACTTGTAGCCAATAATTCATTCAGTCGCTTGTTTTGAGGTCTGAGCATATTTGTTAAACAGTGCTACCACCTGCTGGTAAGTTTTCCAAAATTTTACAATATAGCAAATCCTATAATGGCAAAAAGGTAAAAGAATAACCAATTTATTATTATAACTACATTTATCTACTATATTCTCTAATTGTACTTTCTATTGTCCTGCCATATCTGCTTAGGTCCTCCTTTATATAGCCAAATGAATCTTGCAAGATCAAATGTCTAGACATTTCTTTTCTCAAGAATTTATAATTACATTCATTTTCTCTATTTTCTAGAATGTGCATATTTGAGAAAACTTTTATACAATGTGATAAAAAATTTGATGTCTACTGAGAATGGAAATCAGTATTCCCCAATTTTGTGTGCGTGTAAAACTCATCTGGTGAGGAAGTTCTTAAAAACATATATGTCTAAGTGTGAAGTTCAATTTTGTGTCAATTTGAGTGGGCCACAGGACACCAGATTTAACACTGTTTCTAGTTATGTCTGTGAGGTTGTTTCCAGGCGAGATTGGCATTTGAATCAAGGACTCGGTAGCTTGCCCTCCCAATGTGGTTGGACATCACTAATCCACTGAGGACCTGAATAGACTAAAGGCAGGAGGAGGAGGAATTCCCTCCCTTTCTCCTGCCACGCTGATTGAGCTGGGACATTTCACCTCATCCTATCTATTCCTGCTTTAAGACTGAGAAAAACACCAGAGGCTCCCCTAGTTCTCAGGCATTAGAGCTATTACTGAAATACATCACTGGCTTCCTGGGTCTCCAGTTTGCAGGTCCTGAGCCTTTTCAAGCCTCCATAATCATGTGAGCCAATTTCTATTGGATGCCATTAGACATATAGATATATTATTTATTTGTATTATAGTGGTAATACAAATAAATAACAATATAAGAATAAACTGTTTCTCATATTCATAACTGTGAGCCTACTTTTGCCCAGCCCTGTGTGTGTGTGTGTGTGTGTGTGTGTGTGTGTATTAAAAGGGTAATATGCTAATTAGACTGGGCGTCCTTCCTGACAAAGCCAGGGCCAGAGGGAAGCCAGCCTGGGTCCTGGGTGCCAGAGGGAGGCCAGTGCTAGCAGCAGGGGGAAGGAAGGCCTACTCTTGCACGAATTTTGTGCATCGGTCCTCTAGTATATATGTAGCTATACACACACATATATGATATATATATGAGAGAGATATATGAGAAGGATATATATTAGGTATATATACATATACATATATATGTGAGAGATATGAGGTATATGTTATATGTGAGATATATCTGTATATATCACATGATGAGAGAGGAGAGATGATATATACAGATAGTGATCATATTTTTATAGATCTATATGTCCTCCATTGGTTCTGTTTCTCTGGAGAACTTTAATACAGATTTTAGTACCAACAGTGGTTTTAGAAGAACAGACTATTAAAGGTAAGTTTTCTGAATTTTCCGGACTTGGCATTCTGATTTGATTAGATCTAAGGGTACTAATGACCCTGTTTCTAGTAAAAAGAGAGCACTGATAGTCCATAGCATGTTTTGTCAATAAAGATGCAGAAAATGTGTCCGGCTGGTGTGGCTCACAGTGCTGACCTATGAACCAGGAGGTCATGATTCAATTCCCGTCAGGGCACATGGCTGGGTTGTGGGTTCAATCTCCAGTAGGGGGCATACAGGAGGCAACGGATCAATGATTCTCATCATTGATGTTTCTATCTCTCTCTTTCTCTCCCTTCCTCTCTGAAATCAATAAAAATATATTTTTTTAAAACTGATCTACTAGAGGTGAACCCATATATGATAACTGAATCTTCAGAAATGAGAACATTGGGGAAAAGCTTAAATATTTAATCAGCAATGTTGCACTTTCAATTAATTATCCCACTGTACCATGAAAGGATTGCAAAAATATATATTAACCTTCCAAAATAAAGGGAGAAAACTGTCTATTGGTTGGGTTTAGGAAAGTAAAAAAGTGTTAATGAACTAGATGTTTTATTTATCATAATCCTTTATCACTCAGAGTCTAATTGAACAATGTCAGAGCAGAAAGATAACCAGGAGGAACTGTGAAGAGATTCCTGGCTGTGACTGCATCACCTAATAGCCTCCAGATGCTGAAACCCCAAGCCCCACAATGAGGAAAAAATTTACAAAAAATTAGCCTTATTTGGAAAGTGTTGGACATGTCAACGAAGGATGTTAGACAGTAGGTGATGGAGGCTGGTGTAGGGCAGACTGACCTGAGGGGAGGGAGATAAAGCCATAAGGTCCTTTACAAACCTACTCTCTATCCCGTGATTAACTTGTAAAACCAATCCTGGCAGCATAGAAGAACCTTTCAGCGAGCGAAACATCTGTGACTCATTAACATAAAGGATAAGAACACAGAAGCTCGGTGAATCCCGGTCCCCACTCCTTTGTCCTCGGGCTCATCAGCACTTAGCATCACATGGAAGCTAAACCTTCCGCGAGGTAAACAAGCAGATCGTCTGGGAATGGGCTGCTTGGGTCTGAGGTAGCTGGTCAGGAATTGGCTCTGTCAGCTCATGTTGAAGATTTTCTGTTCACAGGCATGCTTTCATCTGATCATTAAAAACGGCCTCATCCTTATCCTCCCTCACATGCTGCTCATCTCCAGCTGTTGTTGTATGACTTCAAAGCTGCCCTTCCATCCAGCCAGATTTTACCCATGAGAGAATGTGAGCTGTGACAGAACAGCAGAACCAGAGCTGAGAGTTTCTCTCAGGAGGCAATCCAATCACTTCTCCTGTTGATTGAAGACTCTACTGAACTGCTTCATCCAGTGACAACAGAATTATAACATTTATCCCCAATATTTCTATGAAATCACATAAGATCCCCAAAACCCAAAGCAATCTTGAGAAAGAACAAAGAAGGAGGTATCATACTCCCTGATATCAAATTACACTACAAAACTACAATAATCAAAACAGTATGGTACTGGCATAGAAGCAGACACACAGAGCAATGAAACACAATAGAGTCCAAAAATAAATCCTCCCATATATGGTCAATTAATCAATGACAAAGAAGGCAAGGTTATACAATGGTATAAAGACAGTCTAGTCAATAAGTAGTACTGGGAAAACTGAACAGATATATGCAAAAAAAAATGCAACTGGACCACTTTCCCATATTATACACAAAAATAAACTAAAAATTAATTAAAAACTTCAATGTAAGACCTGAAACCATAAAACTCCTGGAAAGAAAGCATAGGCAGTAAAATCTTTGACACGGCCCTTAGTATTATCTTTTTTAATATGTCTCCTTGGGCAATGGCAACAAAAGAAAAACACTACTAATGACCATGACACCTGACAGGAATGAAGGTGACTAGGCCATTGGGAGGTAAAAGACACTGAAGTATGACAGGGCAGTAAGTTCTGTGCGGATAGCAAATTTAGGGTGTGCCTTTCAGAGTGATTAAAAATGACATCATCCTTGAGATCTTGGTCACAGAAGCACATCCATGTTTATCACTCTTCTGTCACTTTTAACTTCACAGTAAGTAGATGTGAGGTTAACTTGTCAACCCAAGTTCAATATCTAAGTGCTCTTGTCAAAATCATGAATGTTAATGATCTTCATGTTCATTTCAAGAATCCCTTCAAAAATATATGATGTACTCTTGGCTGACTGGCAAAGGTATTCATGGTCTTGCCCACAAAGTACAAAATGTTTAAGATCTATCTTATCCTCTACATCCTGTGTCCAGTTTAGCAAGAAATTCCAGATGCACAAGCAATTCTTTAGAACTAATTGTACAGGGCAGGAAACTTGGATGGAAACAACACCAGAAATTGGTTGAGTGGGAGAGGACGAGAGAAATGTACTCTCCTATTTCCACCTCCCCAAGCTATAGATGACTGCTAAGAGAGGAGCACAAATTTAGTTCAAATGCAGGCTCCTTGTAGCTTTGAGAATTACTACAAATGGAATCAATAGGACCTCTCTCATTGTTTCCATGGAAATGTGTACCGAGTCCCCTTTTACCTCACAGTTAGTTCTTGTTTTTCTACTAAACCATAATCAGCTTAAACTCACGGATATTAAATTATCTCTGTAACTCTTGCTTTGCAAACAAAAAAAAAACAGTAAATAAAAAATGTTTGATTATATGACCCTGACCTAAGTAGTCCCTCAATTATAAAATGTTCCCTATTGCTTTTAAAAGGCTGATGATAATCTCCTGCAGAAGCGACAAAACACTAATTGTTTTATTGTAAAAACAGTTTTAGCATCCTGCCTACGTACCATAAGACACCAAATATATAGCACTTACATGTCACAAAACTCCATGAACTATGATACTCTCTTGGCCTGAGAACATGGTCTGCGCAGGTCACTCTCAGTGTATTCACCACTGGTCGCATTGGAAAGGCACTCTTCTCAAACGGGTGCTCATAATGCATTCAAATTTCAAACGACACATAATGATAGACTAAAAAAGGTACGTGGACAAATGTTTACGTTTAATCACAGTTACTTAACAAAAGGCAAGTTTAAAATATAGCTATTAGAAATTAAATTATATATGCTTTGACTCTACGTAAACAAAATCCAAGTCACTGGAATGAACTGCTTAGGTATATGCAGGCATATATTCCCTTGTTAAGTCAGAACAGGCCCTTGCTGTACCCAATGTCAGGAGAAGGTTTAGTGACCAGCCAAGGTTTCTAGCTTTTAAGTCTTTAAAGCAGTGGTTCTCAACCTGTGGGTCACGACCCCTTTGGGGGTCGAACAACCCTTTCACAGGGGTCGCCTAAATACATCCTGCGTATCAGATATTTACACTACGATTCATAACAGTAGCAAAATTACAGTTATGAAGTAGCAATGAAAATAATTTTATGATTGGGGGTCACCACAACATGAGGAACTGTATTAAAGGGTCGTGGCATTTGGAACGTTGAGAACCACTGCTTTAAAGGAAAGCACTTTCTTCTTAAAATAATTTTGCCAGGAGATTTTCTATTTCCATCCTCATCTTGCCAGTATCTGGCGCTGTCTTTTCATTAATCAATGAAGAAGAGTGTAAATGGTTTTGGTAAATGTAATCTACCAGGAAAACAAGTGATTTCATAAATTTGTTAAATAGCATTTTGAGGGGGTAAGAGGGGTAGCAATGTGAGAAAACAGGGGTGGTAATCTCCCTTCTCAGACACCGGTAACAAGTGTCTACTTGTAATGGCTCTTATAAATTTATAAAGTGAGAATTGGAAGACATTTTTATGAATAACTGTCACAAAGATAGAAGTTTCTCATCCTATATAATAAAAGGCTAATATGCAAATAGACCAAACGGTGGAACAACTGAACAACCAGTCGCTATGATGTGCGCTGACCACCAGGGGGGCATGTGCAGAACATAGCGGGCATTGGCAACATGTGGCAGAGCACGGAACGTGGCAGGCGTCAGCCACAGAGGAATGGTGAAGCAGGTGAGCAGGGGCACCAGACCAAGGCGGGGCGCTGGTTGCTGTTATCCGGGTGAGCCTGTGGTGGTTACTGAAAATTCTTTGCTCCCGCACGCCGCAGTCCTGACCAGCGCTTGCACTTGCTGCCGGCACCGGCCCCACTCACACCCGCTGCTGGTGCTGGAGCTGCCACTGGCACCTGCTGCCAGCACCAGGCATCGGCCCAATCGCTCAGCGCCATCATCAGCTGTGAGCGGCGGCTGCCGGCCCCAATCACCCCTCAGAGCTTCTCCACCTCCCCCTGCTCCTAAGGGGTGATCAGGGCAGGCAACCACCCCTTGCACCCACTGCTGGCAATGGCCCTGCTTGCACCCACTGCCAGCGCCCACTCGCACCCGCAGCCAGAGTCACCACTCTCACCCATTGCCAGTGCCCAGCACTGGTCCCAATCACTCGGCGCTGTTATCAGGTGAAGCAGCAACTGCTGGTCCCAATCGCCCCTGAGGGCTTCTCCACCTCCCCCTGCTCCTCAGGGGTGATCGGGGCAACAGCCACCACTTGTACCCGCTGATGGCACTGGCCCTGCTGGCGCCAGCCCCGATCGCTCTGTGCCATCAGCCAGTGTGAGCGGGGCCGGCGCCATCAGCATGTGGGAGCGGCAGGAGCAGACAGGGGACTGGGGGGTCGTGACAGGATGGGCTGGATGGGGGAGTGGAGGATGGGCCAAGACCCGCTCCTGTGCCCACTGCAGCCTCGTGGCCCACAGTTCCTTTCAAGGTGCACAAATTTGTGCGCTGGCCCCTAGTAGATTCATAAAAGAAACAACAGGCAGGCACAACTCCAGGAGAAGGAGCATGAAGAGCAGGGTCTCATCAGGATCAGTGTCAGATGAGTTCTTATTTAATATTTAAGTTTGCAGACAGCCATAATAAACATCCCTGGACATTGAAATATCAAAGTGACAGGGACATGCTCTAAAGGCTATAGGGAAAGAAAAATTCCAGGCAAGGTCAAATTACGGTATGTCAGCAATATATGTAGAGGGAAGGGACTTCAACTCCAGAGGCCATTGTCGATCAGACCCCAGGGAGCTCATTTCTATGGTTCCTGACACCTGAGCTCAACACAGAACAGTGGTGATGAAAGTCATGAAGGAGACACACGTGGGAGGAAAAGGGATAAGGACTGTCACCGAGCACCTGGGCTGTGCCTTAAACAATGCTTTAAAAAAAGAACATGACTATTTTATAAGTAGTAATAGGATTGCAGACTTTTTCCCTAAAGTAATAACTGTTGAAAAAACCTTAAAAATACAAAAGTTTTAGATATGCATATATATATATGGTGATATCCTCAATGAGATATTAAGGAAATCCAAGTATTTTGACTCTTCAACTACTTTTCTGAAACTAACAGCAATGATAATAACCAAGTCCGCCCACACCAGTCCTGTGCTGTCTGCCAGACAGAGCCCAGACCTAGATGGAAATGATTCACTTAGTTAATCCAAATCCTGGAAACACATAAAGGAACATTTAAAGGCTACGCCTCTTCTGTGGTTAATTGTCTATAAAGATTTAAAAATATGTATGCCGATGTCTGCGATGGAAGTCCTTTATTTCTCCCTATATGTGTCTTGTAAAAGTAGTAAGAACAAAATGTCCCCTTAGAGTCACCTTTTCACTATCAACCAAATAAAGTGAAACAGGTCTCGCCTGTTGGAGAGCCCAGAACGTGCATCCCTGCTGTTTCATGGTTGTTTAATTACGCAATGATTCATCAAGCTCTCATTTAGCCAGAGGATTATAAAAAGAGAAACCATAATGAAATCAACACTGAGGATAAGTTCTACCAAGGGGCAAGATTTTGAAAGTTATGTTGCCAGTTTTCTTCCCGGCTGGCCCCTAAGCCTAGCATTCTGCGTGTTGGTCAGGAATCACTCACCAGTGAGAATGATGAAGAACTTCAAGATGTGTTGATGGGGCATTGGGATATGTTCGGTTTACCTCTGCTGGATGGCATTCCTCTGTGTCCGTTTACGGTTTTTATGACAGAGGTTGTTTTAAAGTCAGAAGACAGTTTTGGAAACACTGTGGCCGTAAAAAATACATGATGTCATTCTCAGGGTACTCTAAGAAGTGGACAACAGTAATCATCTTGATTGGGTCCTGGCTGAGGCACAATTTTTTTTTTTATTTATTGCTTAAAGTATTACAAAGAGTATTACATATGTATCCTTCTTTTTCCTGAGGCACCAATTTTAAACAACTCTCCCAAGGGATCCGTCAGGCAGGTTCCAGAGCCAAGTTTGAGGCCCAGGAACATGCCCCCAACTGCTACCATTAGGGAAACCCTGTCTGAGTGAACATCGGGGGGCACAGCAGAAAAAGAACTGGAGGCTAACAAGCTAGCCGAGACGGGCAGAGGAAAGTCAGGACTGAAAGGGAGCTCCTCGGTGTTCATTCAAAGATGTACACATACGCCTGCCTCTCTCCCTCCTTCGCGGAACAATAAAAGGAACCCAGAAATGAATAAGCTTGTAAGAGTGGAGAGATTTATAGGTGGTTATTTGGGAATTAGAGACTAAATTTTCTGGAAGTCTGAAAGTACAGCAGATTTTTGAATAAAGTCATTTTCATTCACTGTCATTCTGTTATGATGCCAAAGAGATGATGTAGGAATTTAACTCGTTTACATCAATTAACCTAGGAAAAAAACTGATTGCATTACACGGCATTTCGCTTAAAGTCACAGAACTTATTGATGACATTAACTGAGACCTGACTGTACGTGGAAATCTGCCGATGAAAAAGGAAGGCCAGGAGGGAGCCAAAATGCAGGGGAAAGCCAAACGCCCCAATAGAATTGCAGATGGACTAAGCTCAGTGCATGTAGGCAAAGAGCATAGGAGTGGAAAAAGCCAAGTGAAGTAGTTTTTATTTAATGTCTCTCTATACATGCACACCCCTACACATGCACACCCCTACACATGCACACCCCTACACATGCACACCCGTACACGTGCACACCCCTCTGCATGCACACCCCTACACATGCACACCCCTCTGCATGCACACCTGTACACACACACACACACACACACACACACACACACACCGTGCTTATCTCCCTCCTCCCATCATAAAACACATTTAACCTCTTCTAAAAACATCGAAAAGCTGCCTAGAGAAAGCTACAGTACTTCTGTGGTGTGAATATACCAGAAGACATCCTCATTCCAGATTTGGGGAAACTCCTAACTTACAAAGCAGTTCTCTGTGTCTGACCACAAAATTTGTCAGTCAATAAGACTCACTCAGAGAAAAAAAAGGGAGAAAGAAAGGTTCCAACCAGCCTTCTCATTCAGGGGAGAGTCCTATGAGTGAAGCAATGTACATATACTAGTACAACTTCAGAAACCCATACCAAGTACTTGATATAATCAACACAGTTTTTTATTCTTAAACATGAACAACCAACCACTGATTGTTCATATGGCCAATCACAAAGATTGGTCAGCAACAAAGACAGTAAGATTAATAGATAAAACTGGCCATGGTAAACAAATAATTCAGGGACAAAAGGGACTCTAAATCTAAAGCAAATTAAAGTGTGCCATGATTTTTTAACACTACAGAAAGGAAAATCCATGTGACTTGTATGAGCTCCTAAAACATATTTAAATTTTTCAGAATATATATGTATGTATATAATAATTTATTTATTGTTTTTCTACATTTAGAATTAGCCTGTAGATCAGGCATAGAAAACAATGTTGGTAGCAAAAAGAATGTAAGTTTGCCTACCTTAAATATCTGTGTTAACTTCCTGTAATCTTTAGGATTCATTTTCTATTGCTGTACAACAAATTAGCTAAAACCTCTCAGTTCCAAGAGGCTACTCTCAAGTCATAGCCATGTAGCCCTCTTACATGGGGACCTCATTTTCAATTCCACGGGGAGACTCTCCCTTCAGTCTTACAGAACAGTGACTATCCCACCACCATTGTCCCTCACAAGCCCAGCCCTCACTAAAGGGGGAGGGATTACACATAATATACACACCAGCGGGTGGGGACCTTGGGATCATTTAAAAACTCTGCCCACCACACTATTTATAAGTGAGTGTGGGTAGATTTAGTGACTGGCTTCCAAAGAATAGAACAGGAAAAGGAGAAAAGTAGTAATTTCACAGTAGAGAAACCTGGCAAACACTACCTCACCAATGTTGAAGGCTAACCTCACCAGGGATGTCATATGGGTGTCAGGTACCCCCACCATGATGTGTTATGGACATTTTACTTCTAAGGTGTTCTTTCCCAAATCTCAAAAGCCCAGCATAATCATGGGAAAAAATAATGGTACATTCTCCAAAATGTCAAACCAGTACTCAGAGCTTTCTAGGACATTGAAAAGAATGAAAGACTGAGAACCTGTCAGACCAGAGGAAGATGAGGAAACATGATGAGTAAATGAACTGTAGTATCCTAAACTTGAACCTGGAACAGAAATGGGACAGCAGCAGAAAAGCTAGTGAAATACGAATAAAGCCTGGCATTTAGTTAATAGTGATGTACCAATGTTGGTTTCTTATTTTTGGCAAGAGAATCACAGTTATGTAGGAAGTTAGTAGGGGAAACAATACTATCTTTGCAGTGTTTCTGTAAATCTAATCTGAAATAAACGTTTATTTTTAAAAATTGATGTTATAGATGACTGTCTGTCCTTATTTTAAGATTGACAGTAAAATTAGCTATCGTGAGAATGCAATGATTTCAGTTACAATTTATTTTTAAAGAACAAAAGGAATCAGTCTTTATTTTTAAACTAGAGGCCCAGTGCACGAATTCATGAACAGGTGGAGTCCAGCCCACCCACCCCGGTCAGACTGGGCCAGCCAGGGGGAGGGGCTGAGGCAAGATGGCCTGCCCCCTGGTCAAACTCCCGGTTGAGGGGACAATTTGCATATTAGCCTTTTATTATATGGGATACTTATAAATACCTTATGAAGTGATCACTACGATAAATCTGGTACCCATTATGAATTTACATTTTTATAAACAGTGAGCAATGAGTCCATACAGGAATTTAATTTTCTGTAAATGAAGGCTTATGTGGAAGGTAAGTAAGAAAACACTGAGTCTGAACTCCTCTGGACAAAGCCATGTTGAGAGTCTTATTCCCACAGTTGCCCAAAGGGGGCGCCATAGACCTTCTGGTGCAGGTGTTCTGTCACTAGCATCTAGCGCAGGGATCTTTCCAGCATTTGAGCATACTGTCTCTCCTAAACAAGCTGTATCTGGTTACTCCAGTACCCAAACTATCCTAGATATGTTAGCTTTTCTTTTTTAGTTCTGCTATGATAAAAAGATTGCAAACCACTGTAGCACATGACTGAGATAAATTAGCCTATTAAACTTGAATAACATGTGTGACCTATTGGCCACTGTGACCAAAGAACCTTATTATGAATCTTAAAATACATTTGCAGGCAGGCTCACCCACGTGCATTGGCTTTCCGGCACGCCCCGCAAAGCTGAATAAACTGAACTGCTCAATCGAATTGCTTAGTTTGTCCGGGGGCGGAGGTGGGGGAGTGCTTATTTTTCACACTGAGTATCATTCGGCTTATTGGGGATGCTTCCGGTTCTTTGTGGTAGGCCATGCGGTCTACATAGGGAAAGGTGGTTATTTTTGTATTTACATGATCGGAAGGGAGGCAGTTAGTTCACTTAGCTACTTTAATTTGGGTAGGAATTAAAGACAGGGGAGCCAAAGTTCTTGATCAACACTACTTAAGATGATTTCTGTCGGAAGACCTGCCTGTAGAATTAGGCTTTGAGAAGTATTGAGAGTAGACACTCTGCTAAATACTTTAGAAAGAGCATATGAAGTTCTCTCATAAGTAACATGAGATGTTCTCTCATTTTTACAGCTGGAGAAACTGGAGTTCACAGGAGTAAGTGATGGTATAATCAGTGTATTCCAGGTGATCTCTAAGTCCCCTCAGGGACGACACCTGGCTGACCGGGCCATTCCTGCTGTTTATCAAGGGCCTATGTTTGGGTGACTCTGCCCTTCACCCCATTGGAAGCATCCCTTTGAAAGCACAGTAAATGTGGGTGCATCCAGGCATTATTATTTTTTGAAAAGGTCCCGAAATGGTTTTACTGTGTAGAAAAATAAAAAAGACAGTGAAGAGTGAAGGACTGCCAATGTACAAACTACAGCTGGCGAACTCTTACTCCCATCTTCAGAAGTGGCTGCTTCCGAGTTTGCTTCTATAAATAATCAAGACATCCAGAGTAGGCATTATCAAAATTGTCTTCTATAAAACCGTATTCTAAAGAAAGCTTTTAGGCCAGCCATAGGAATAATTTTCATAATTCATTACACAGAAGCTTAGTGGCCTGCATTAGCTAATTGATATTGGTCTGTATTTATCAGTATCCCTTATATTTTATTATTATGTTGGGTCTCCATGTATCAAAGGCCTGCATCTGGCTGTAGTAAATGCATAATTTTCACAATTATGGATGCCCACTAAAACCAAAGAAACTACTTTGGGAAGAAGTAGATTCAACTGGTTCTCCTATAGTTTTGTTACTCATTCTTCTGTATCATAGAAATGCATTATTTTCTTAAATGTATTTACATCATTAATAGTTTTATTTCATGTTATTAAAGATAAAATGTTTTAAAAATTATTATATCTTGAGCATTTTTTAAAAGACATTCAGACCTAGATATAACTGCCGACATGGTTTTGTTATCAGGCAAAATTCTCCCAGCACCTTGTTCAGTATGAAATAATTATCAAATAACTCTATGGTAGAAATATTTACTGGGTGAAGACCAGTTCACAGAACTACAGAATAAAGAAAATTGAACTAAGGCAGTTAGTTGCTTTCAACCCTGGCAGCATATTAGACTCACTTTGGGACAGTTTTTTAAATACTGGCTGATGCCCAGCACTCACCACAGATCAATTAAGTTAGACTCTCCTGAGACAGGCCTGGATATGGTACATTGTTTAAACCCTCTGATGATTTTAATGTGTGGCTGTGGTTAAGAACCACTTTCCTAAGGCTTAAAAGTGAGGGCCGACCTGTCACTTGATAATTATCAGGCAATGCTTCGCAAACTTTAACCTGCTTTGGAATCACCTGGAATTTTGTTAAAGTGCAGATCTGCCTCGGTAGTACAGGATGGGGCTTGAGAGTCTGCACGTGCCACAGGCATGACGGTGAGGATGTGAGGGGCACACTGAGTAGCAAGGGTTCGGACTTGGCCGCACACTGGAATCACCTGGGGACTTGAAAAATATCCAACAATATCTGGGTCCCACCTACGGAGATTGATTTCATTGGTGTGGAATGTACTCTGGGCATCAGAGTTTCTAAAGCTTTCCAAGTGATTCTAGCAAAGTCTGAGACCACTGCCTTAGAGAGCCTATACAGTGGTCTTTACAGGAAATAAAAACCACCAGTAAAACTGAAGGAGGAGTTTGAAGAGCATCATGTGCAGGGAATGAGCTACAGACAGGTCTCATGGCCTATGGACCAGCATCTAAAAAGTCAGGCTTTTCATTTTCTCTAGAACAGTGGTTCTCAACCTTCTGGCCCTTTAAATACAGTTCATATGTTGTGACCCAACCATAAAATTATTTTCGTTGCTACTTCATAACTGTAATGTTGCTACTGTTATGAATCATAATGTAAATATCTGATATGCAGGATGGTCGTAGGCGACCCCTGTGAAAGGGTCCTTCGACCGCCAAAGGGGTCGCGACCCACAGGTTGAGAACCGCTGCTCTAGAAGATTAGAAAGCTCTGCCACCACAGGCTCTGCATTCCCAGGGCCCGCCCCTTGAGAAGGTATGTGCACTTTCCCCTGTGCCAAACCTACCTCTCCCATTTCACTTATTTGTACTCCCTGCCTCACCCCCGTGGGCAATCAAGTTGGAAAGCTCTGGTTGAGCAATGCCTGCTGCACACTGACTCCGGGCCACTTGGCATGACTAGCAACTCCCTAGCAGAGCTGCATTTAATCAAGAGTGATTGCACATAAAATTAATAATTAGCCTACTCAGTAGAATTTGTAGACATCGCCCTGGTATATGCATTAAAGAGCTGTCATTCTCACAACTCATATTTAGAAATATTCAAAGCCACACAGTTGGTGAGGGACCCATAAAACAGGTGCACACATTTCCACTCCCAGTTCCAGCTACTAAACCTCGGTGTGTGAGGATGATAGAAACAACCTGACAGGTTATGAGAATTGGATAATAGACCCAGAGCATCTATCTATTACTGCCAGGCTCAGTAAAGGCTCAATCAATGTCAACCTGCTCTTGCTGCCCATCCGGAGCCTCTGATCTCCACCTGTGCGTAGGAGCTGGGTATGTCCAGTGCGTGTTGGGCGGCAATTTTTAGATTATGCTGTGAACTCTTTCAAGGGACTATAAGCTTGGAGCAAAATTTCCTATCCTGTTAAGAGTCAGAAAATATTTTGTATATTAACCCAACCCAACCAACAACAACAACAACAACAACAACAAAAAACCCTACTAGAGAGAATTAAAACGAAAAGGCTCTGGACTTAAAAAGACCTAATTCGCTGGGGGAGAATTTGTCAATCATCATTCCCTAGCTGTATCCTCATCTTTGTACTAACCACCCTGTGTGGCCTTTGTTTGGTCATGCACTTGACTGGGTTCCTTCAGGTACAATAGCTGCTTCTCTAAACCATCCTCGGTGGGCAGTGGCCTCTCAAAGCCTTTGTCCTCTGAACTGAGGGCCTTTACTCAGGTTAATGGGCCTGCCTTGGGAGCTTCTGGCGTGGGTGCTGGGAAACAAGACCAATTCCACGGCCAATTATAGATTAATTGATTCAATTAAATAATCCTCAGAAAATGACGCTTGAATATTAAAACGCCTTCTAACCCCGAATTCCACATTTCAGTTTGGTCTTCTGAAGAAATGGCATCTAGTCTCTCAACTAAAGAAAAAAATGTTGATGATGTAGTCTCTAAACTATACCTTTATGTTCTTTCTATTCAAAAACATAAATCCTCCATTGACTCCCCTGAGCGCAGAAAGAGGACAGGAGACCCACCCACTGTGGTATGAGATCAGAGCTTTTTAACAAACATTTTAAAAGCTATAAAATAACCCTGAGACACCTCAACTTCCTCAGCCAGCACGGCCAGGAAATCATGGTCTAGCTACAGTTGACATTTAAGGAGGTATTGCAGTCCTGGAGACAAAGGACGCTTTAAATATAGGCGACACATATGTAATCAACAGATTCAGTTCAGTTCTAGAGGCTTAAGCTCAAGAAACTGAAAATTGGGCAAGCGGAGGGGAATGGGTCTCACCCCTGAAGTTCGTGTTTCCCCGCGTGGTGAACACAACTCCAGGGAACAAATCCTAAAGCCAGTCCTCCCACAATCTCTTTGTCCCATTCGGCAGCACCCCGAAATAAAGACACAGCCACCACTGCACCGCCCTGCGCTCAGGCGGGAGGCTGGGACTTGCTCCTGGGACACCAGGCGCAGCCCCCGCGGTGCGGACCAGCTGGGAGGCCCGCGCCCCTCCTGGACCGAAGAGGGCTGGTGACCTTCACCTTCGGACAGACACACACTCTGGGCGTTCCGGGCCTCTGGACCTTCCAAACCTGCGAGGGCGACTCGGGGACGCTGAGGAGCGCGGAGAGGACGCAACACCCAGGACCGCGAGCCGCCCACCTGCATCTGCAGCCGCACGAGGCGCTCCTTGCCGCTGCGAAGCCCTCGGCGGGTCCGCGTCCTGGCCCCACTCCTCCGCGAAGAGCTGTACCACGAACTTGAACTTGCGGTGCCTGTCAGGCGGGTCGCCCTAAGGGCTGGGGAACCTCTGGATGAGCAGCCCGTATGCCGTGCCCTGCGGCAAGGACGAGGGCCAAGCGAAGACCGAGAAGCAGAAGAGCCGGGCACCGTGTGTGCCAGCGTGCCCGCGGCCCCATAGGGAAGCGCCGACCGCCACCTCCGCCGCCGGCATCGCCTCATCCCGGGAGCGTCAGCGGGCTCCGAGGCCGCCTAGGCGCACCCCGGGCCGGCACTGCCACCCCGCCTCCCCGCACAGCCCACGGGCTGGGGCGGCAGAGGTGCGGCGTCCTGGCGGAGGGCTGGCGCGCCCCTTTCGCCGGCTTCCCCGCCGCCTTCGAAGGGGCGGTGTCCGCGTGGAGTTCGAGTCCTGCTTGGGGTACAGGGCTGCCCCGCCAGCCGCTGTGAGCGTTCCCTGTCGGCCTTGTGCAGAGGCATGCAGCCCTCCGAGGAGGTAGCCGTAATCTCCAAACCCCTGACAGGCTGATGCAGCGTCTAGGAAGAGCGGCGGAGTTTGAAATCCGTCCTTAGGGCCATCCGAGGCTCAGAATGTCATGGACTTTCAGTGCCAGGGAGCGCACTATCTCTAGAAATGGAGGTGAAAGATTGACCTCCCTGTAGCTGAACCCAACGTCCAGGAGAACTTCGGCTGGGAATTGCAGGCTATAAAGTGGTTTGAGACTGAAAAGCAGGACTTTATACTCCTCTGCCTTATGAACACTGTAAGGCACAGCAGTTAACTGGAATTAGATAAGCATGCCCTGCAAACAAAGTCTACTTAGCACCGGGCCCTGCCTGGGAAGATAGGCGCATGAGTCTAAATATAAAATTACATGTTAGATGTTAGGGGTTTCCTCTTCTTACAAAATAATAACTTCAAAGGCAGGGTTTCTCAATGTTCTTGCTGACATGTGGGATGGATACTACTTTTCCACGGCGCTGCCTGTGTACTTAGGATGTTTTGCGGCATCCCTGCCCGCTATCCACTAGATGCCAGTAGCACTCCATTCCTCCCGTCTAGGCAATCCACCGGCTCCAGACATTGCCAGGTATCCCCAGGGGGCAGATCCGCCCCTGAATGAGAACCACTGCTTTCAAGGGATGCTAAGAGCATCCTTTGGCCTTTACTCCTCACTTGTACCCAATCTACTGAAAATAGTCTGCTTTCTAGCTTCTCATCAAACTTAGAGAGAGTCCATTTAAAACTCTAGGCTGAACGCATCAGACCCAAAGTTATATTTCTGCAGATATCACTCTATTGCAAGGTCTTCCATACGCAGATGTGCAAATCTGTGCTAATAAGACAAAAATACTTCCTCTGGGCTACTGATTACCAAAGGTACCTATTCTGGGCAGACTGATTATGAAAGTGTCCCTTCCAATCTGTCAGTAAGACCTGATGGTCAGAACCCTCTCATCCCCACCAGTGCTACCACCCACGACCAAACCACCATCACCCCTTCTGACTATAACGCTCTCCTCATAAACTTTGCCCATCCTTTGATTTATGTACTCCCAAAGTCCATTGACCATATGGCAAATCTTTTTGAAAAAGATAATTCAGAATGCATCACTTTCTGTTCACAATTTTTCGATGCATAGAAACAGACCTCAAGGAAATCCAAATGTTGGAATTAAGAGAAAAGAACTTTATAGCAGTTTTTATAAGTACATTAAGAGTGTAAAAAAGGGTCAGGAGGAGGAACAGATGGGGAATATCAGCAGAGAAATAAAAATCACAAAAAATATATGTTTTAAAACTGAAGAGTACAATATCTGGAACGAAAAATTTGCTAGATAATCTAAACATCAGATTGTAGGTTGCAGAAGATATGATTAGTGAAATTGTAAGCGGATTAATAGAAATTATCTAATGTGAAGAACAGAAAGATTTGGTGGGTGTTATCCTCATTTTATTTTCAATTTGATTTAATTTTTAAGTTTATCTTTAATTACAGTTGGCATATACTATTATATTATTTTCAGGTCCAGAACAAAGTGATTAACCATGTATATACTTATGGAGTGATCACACCAATAAATCTAATACCCACCTGGTACCATATGCACAGTGATTGCTATATTATTGATTGCACGGTAATGCTCACCCACGGATCCACCACAGGAGAGACCCTAGACCAGTGATGGCGAACCTTTGAGCTCGGCGTGTCAGCATTTTGAAAAACCCTAACTTAACTTAACTCTGGTGCCGTGTCGCTTATAGAAATTTCTTGATATTTGCAACCATAGTAAAACAAAGATTTATATTTTTGATATTTATTTTATATATTTAAATGCCATTTAACAAAGAAAAATCAACCAAAAAAATGAGTTCGCGTGTCACTCTGACACGCGTGTCATAGGTTCGCCATCACTGCCCTCTACCATCAGGTAGACAAACAGAATATATAAAGGAATCTTACTAATCAATACTAAAAAGACAACCAAATAAAAATGGGGGAAAGACTTGAAGAGACACTTCATTAAAAAGGATAAACAAGGGTCCAACAAGCACATGACAAAGTGCTTATCACTAGTTGTCAGGAAAATACCAATTAAACCAACAGGAAAAATACTACTCTACACCCACTAAAATAGCTAAAATTAAAAAGACAATGACAACAATATGGGTCTAGAGCTTTTATACATTTACAGTGGGTGTGTAAAATGTCACAATCATTTTGAAGAAGTTGATGTGGCAGCTTTTTACATAGTGAAATGTGCACCTTTAACCACAAAATCTCAATCCTAAGTATTTATGCAAGAGACGTTAAAATATATGTCCACAAAAAGACTGATACACAAATATCCATGGCACTCCATTCACAATATTCCAAAACTGGAAATAACCCGAATATCAATGACATTTTATAAACAGATGGTGGTAAAGTCACACATGGAATACTACACAGAAATAAAAATAATGAGCCACAGCCGGCGTGGCTCAGTGGTTGAGCTTCGACCTATGAACCAGGAGGTCACGGTGCGATTTCCAGTCAGGGCATGTGCCCGATTTTCGGGCTCAATCCCCAGTGTGGGACGTGCAGGAGGCAGCTGATCAATGATTCTCTCATCATTGATGTTTCTATCTCCTCTCTCTCCTTCTTCCTTCCTCTCTAAAATCAATAAAAAATATATTTTTTAAAAAAGAAAAATGATTAAAAAAATAAAATATTTTTTAAAAAATAATGAGTATCTGATACACATAATAACATGGATGAATCTTGGGGGGGGGGGGGGGAAATGCAGCCAAACATGAAAGAGTATATATTGTGTGATTTCTTTCAAGTGCCGTTCACAAACCAGTAAAACTAATCTCTGGTGATAGAAATCGGAAAATGGTTTCGTGTGGGAGGATTAGCATGATTGGAAGGGGTCACAGAACTTTCTGGGCTGATGGAAATATTCTATAATTCATTTGTGAACTGGGGATCTGTGCATTTTGCTGCATATAAATTTTTAACTTAAAATATTTTTTATAAAATCATTTTTAAAATACAATCCAATGTCATTTATTATTTCTCTGATCTTAATTTCTGCCACTCACTCTCTTGACCCTCTGTTATTTCTCATCCTTTCTACTTGTTATTCTTTCTGCCTGGAAACTACTGTCCTCTCAGATAGCCGCACTATTTGAATTTACATGGACCTATATGAGTTTTTGCTCCATCATTTAATTTAGGTCTGTGTTCAGATATGGGCCTCAAAGCAAAGGGTATACCCTTACTATCTTGTATAACACTAGCGGCCCAATGCACAAAATTCATGCAAGGGGCTGGGCTCCCCGCCGCAGTGGCAGCGCCTCTGCCCCACCCACTCTGGCGGCCACCTCGGTCCTCGAAGCCCCGGCTTCGTCCAGGTCGTCCAGAAGGACCTCAGGTCTAATTAGAATATTACACTTTTATTATTATAGTTAGATCACTGTAATCACAATCTATATCCATTTCCTGCTTCATTTTTCTTCTCTTTCTTAACATTTATCACCATTTGTATGTATTGTGAGGGCAGAGACTTGCTTCTGTTGTGTGCTATTGTTTTACAACCCCTAGAATACTTCCTGGCACATAGTAGTCTGTTGAAAAATATTTGGTGAATAATTGTTACACTGAATATATCTTCAAGCTTACTATACTAAAAAATCAAAGTTATATTTAGTCAAAAGTAATACTTTTAGGTGAATATTTTCTCTGCATTGTAAATTAATCCTGGGATAGCTATTATTAAAGCATCACAGGATTTTTCAGCAGGCTCAAATAAAGATTTTCTGATTCCACTGTGTTTTATGGAAGCTTTGTGATAAGGAAAGCAAAGAAAGTTAAGTATCCCAAAAACTTTTATACCCTCCTCCTGCATTTCTTTTGCATAAAAGTCTCACAATTTTATGCAAAAGAAATGATGGGTATCAAGATATTCATTTTATACATAGATGCAATGTGGTCCAATCCAATAATCTGAAGAGCTACCAGATATATTTTAGACCCAGAAGAGACCTTAGACATCATCTAATAGAGACATCTAGTAGAAAACTCACAGCAAAGTGGGAACATAGGGAGCATGCCTCAATATAATAAAGGTCATATATGACAAACCCGCAGTCAACATCATACTCAATGGGCAAAAACTAACAGCGTTTCCCTTAAGAACAGGAATAAGACAGGGATGTCTGATAACTAAAAGTGTTTCCTTTAAGATATGGACAGAGATGTCCACTTTCACCACTCTTATTCAACATAGTACTGGAAGTCCCAGACAAAGAAGAGGAAATAAAAGGCATCCAAATTGGAAAGGAAGAAGTAAAACTGTCATTATTTGTAGATGACATGATACTGTTATAATAGAGAACCCTAAAGATTCCACAAAAAAATAATTAGAACTGATAAATGAATTCAGTAAAGTAACAGGATACGAAATAAATATCCAGAAATCAGTTTTAAACGCCAGTAATGAATTATATCAGGAAGGGAAACTAAGAAATCAATCCTGTTTACAATTGCATTCAAAAATAAATTACCTAGGAATACATTTAATCAAGGATGTAAAAGACCTGTACTTGGAAAATCATAAGACACTGAAGAAAGAATTTGGAGAAGATACAAATAAATGGAAGCATATACTGTGTTCATGGATAGGAAAAATTAACATCATTAAAATGTCCCTACTACCCAAAGCACTCTATAGGTTCAACACAATTCCTATCAAGATACCAATGGCATCTTTCACAGAACTAGAACAAATATTCCAAAAATTTATATGGAAACACAAAAGACTCTGAATAACCACAACAATCTTGAGAAAGAAGAATAAAGTTGGAGGAATCAGACCACCTGTTATCAAACTAGACTACAAGGCCATAGTAATCAAATCAGCATGGTACTGACATAAAAACAGACATATAGATCAAAGGAACAGAATAGAAAGCCCAGAAATAAACTCATGCCTTTATGGTCAATTAATATTCAACAAAGAAGGCAAGAACATATAATGGGGTAAAGATATTCTATTTAGTAAAGGGTGTTGGGGAAATTGAACAGATATATGCCCCCAAAAATCTGCTTTTAGCAGATAAAAAAAAAAAACCAGAGGCTCAGAGTGGGGTGAAGCACTTTGCCCAAAGGCACACAGCAAATTAGCCTCTGACACATGGCTTTTTCTTTTTCTTTCTAGCACTAAGTGCCCCTTTCATTTTATCTCAAAAACCTTTAACTTTTCATCTCTCCCTCCACTCCACCCTCCAGTATCATTCCCTTCATCAAGAAGTATTTATTTTTTTTTTTTCTAAAGGAGAAATTCTGTGAATCTTGCAAGGTCAAGTAAAGCCCAGAGTCTGAAAAGTTCAGGTGGATTCAAACCCCAACCCAGCCAGATAATCTCATTCATTCATCCATCCATTTATTATCCACCCATCATCCACTCATCTGCCCATCCATCATCCATCCACCCATTCATCTTTTCATCATCTACTCATCCACTCATTCATCATCCATCCATCCATCATTATTATCCATCCATCTATCCACTCATTCATCCATTCAGCACATATTTATGGCACTCCCTCTGGGGCCAGGGACTGGGCTGAAGCAAACTTTGGTTTATTCTCCTCCTATGAGTACAGCATGTCCTCCCACAGAGCCATAGCAGGGAGTGGCCCCCTCATGTCTTTGAATACCTACCTCACAAAAAGGCCCTATGTGATTATTAGAGCCTAGACACTCAAGCAGTGACAGCTGTGAGTTCCAGATTCCTTGGCTGCAGGGGCTCTGTCTGGTTCACTACTGTACTTTGAGGAGGCAGCACAGAGGGGTGCCCACTAGCTGCTCCCAGATGGAGCCTTGTCCATGTCCAGCTACTGAGGTACATGGTGTCAGGAAAAGGCCACACATGACCCTGGACTCTGGGCATGATGTCTGCTTCTGCTATTCAGAGGCCCCAACGAGGAGAAATTTTGTAGATGGCCCCACACCTCCAGAAAAGAAAATGCTTAAGACAATCAGATGGAAGAGAAACGGAGCGATGGTGCCTTCACAGCCCACAAAACAGAACACACTTTTAGGAAATAACAACTGTATGGAGGGACTCGGGTTGTGATTTTACTGGAGATCCCTCTGATAAACAATCAGCCTTCTGTTTCTATTGCTGTCTTTCCACCTGCCTTTTTCTTTCCTTCATATCCCCTTTCCTCCTGATGTCCTGGTTCTGGGCCAGATAACATCTACCAAGATTCTAAAATTAGCTCCTTAAGGGTCAGCATCTGAGAATTTAAAGTGCCTCCAGAACCTGGGGACTTTCTGACACATGTGAGCACAGACACACACGCACACATAGACAGACATACACAGAGACACACACAAGCTCGCTGGTGCAGAGGCCAAGGGTGTTTAACAGAAGCCTTCATCAGGAGCCAGTGGAGTCCCATAGAATGACCTTGAGCACAAAACCTTCCCTGAATCCCCCGATGAGTTGGGTCATCAACTCTCCAATTTCAGGGTTCTTTTTTCAAAACCCTTTTTTATATTATTTATATAATGAGTAGGCATTTATAAATAACCAGTGATGTACCAAGTTGGGGGGATGGTGAAAGCAGTTGGCGAGGGGTACGGGCAACAAGAGGCTGCATTGACGACAGAGCATTAAAAACAATGAAAACTGAGCAGAAGTCAGTGTGCTTTCATTCCCACCCTACGCTGACCATTATCAACAATGTCAATGATAAACACTCCTCCCTGCCAGGGGGACCGTGCCCCTGTGCCCCCTGCACCACGTGCTTGGGGTGCCACTGTAAATAGAAGGACTTATGTTACCACAGAAACAAGGACAGTGTGGCAGTGCCCTCGGCGGTCCCAGATCTGTCTCTTGCTTCAACAGTGTTTGGATGGAACAGACCCAGGGACACCCCTCCTTCCAGCCTCCGGCCTCTCTCCTGCGTCTTACCCAGTCACCACCTTCAGAACCACCGGAGACCAGCCAGCACACCCGGTTGTTGTTTCTTCTACCTTAACTCCTCATTGCCAAACAACCATGAGCTCCCAAATTCGTCAGAATTATTCCACCGAGGTGGAGGCTGCGGTCAACCGCCTGGCCGACCTGCCTCTGCAGGCCTCCCACACCTACCTCTCTTGGGGCTTCTATTTCGACCTGACGATGTGGCTCTCAAGGGCGGGGGCCACTTCCTCCCCGAGGTGGCAGAGAAGAAGTGCGAGGGCGTTGAGCGTCTCTTAAAGTTGCAAAGCCTCCCCAGGATGAGTGGGCAAAGCCACCCTGGCCTCGAAGAGGAACCTGAACCGAGTCCTTTTGGAGCTGCCTGCCCTGGGTTCTGCCCGTGCAGACCCTCCCCTCCGTGACTTCCTGGAGAACCACTTCCGGGTGAGGAGGTGAAACTCATAAAAGAAGATGGGCGGCCACCTGACGCACCTCCGCAGGCTGGCCAGCCCCAGGCTGGGCTGGGCAAGTAGCTCTTCGAAAGGCTCACCCTCAAGCACGACTAGGAGCCTTTGGAGCCCAGAGGCGTTTGAGGGGCCCCTCTGCTGTCTGGCTTTTACCTGAGCCTCCTCCTGAAACGACTAGCTATTTTTTTAACCACCCTGAAGCCCTCTCCCATGCATTGAACCAAATGAAACAATAAAGCTTTTTGCAGAAAAAAAAATGTGGAAGATGTGTCCTTGTTTTATAGAAAGAAATCAGAAGGAAGGGGATTCTGACACATGCTACAACATGGATGAACTGTGAGGACATTATGCTAATGAAATAAGCTACTCAGAACAGAACAATTCCCGTATGATTGCCCTTATATGAGGGACCTGAAGTGGTCAAATTCACAGAGACAGAAAGGAGAACAGTGGTTGCCAGGGGTGGGGGAAGGGGAAATGGGGAATTAGTGTTTCGTGTGTGCAGTTTCCGTTTTGCAGTATGAACATAGTTCTGGTGCTGGATGGTGGTGATAGTTGCAAATAATATGAACTCACTTAATGACACTGGACCATACACTCAAAAATGGTTAAAATGGTCAACTTGATGTGTGTTTTGCCACCTTAAGAAAAAAAGTCAGGAGCGGTGCCAGCACAGGCAAGATAGGGCCACACAGACCCAGCCTTCCCCCATCACGTAACCTCGGGCAAGCCACACGGATGTTGGCCGCCTCGGTCCCCACTCTGTAAAATGAGATTGGTAATTCCTACTACATCCGAGGAGTCAAGGCGGCTGAAACAAACCAGGTAACGAGCCATCCAGGTATGTAATTCTATCGTGAGAATCTAAGATTTTATTGGAGAGGTATGATAGGAATGTGCCCCTGGACCAGTGGACAAGTGGCCCCAAGGGGTCAACCAGCAGCAGAGGTCAGGAGGGTTGAGGAGGGCTCAGCGGAGGGTAGGGAGATAGGAAGAGGGACACCGACGTCAGTCTCCCAGCCTGGGTGGACGGTGTGGCCCTTCCAGATGACTGGGGCTTAGGAGGAGAAGAGGATGCCGTGACTTCCATCTGAGGACTCGGATTCCATCCAAGTGCTTTTCTGAGTCCTTTGGGTAGTGACTGTGGTCACTTTGTAGTGAGTTGATTAGATTTACTCAGAGGACACCGACTTGGTGCTTGGCTTGGGAAGGGTATGAGCACTGCCCACTGGACATCTGGGAACATCCTGGGTGATGGAGGAGGGTTACCTGCCACACAGGGAGGACCAGCGGATGCCTGGCTTTGGGGCCAGCACGCCCACATATGCATTCAACCAAATAAGGAGCAATGACTCTTCCTGGCAGTGGGGATAAAACACAAGTGAGACAGATAACACCCCTTCCTCATGGAGCTTACATTCTACTTAGGGTGGGGGGAAAAGCAGCAGTAAATGCATTGCATTTCATGCATTGACAATGGTGCTGGAGAGAAGAATGAAATGAAATAAGTCAGATGGGAATGTAGGGTTGGGGTAAGGTTTGATTTTAGACTAGGTGACCAGGAATGGTCTCTATAAACAGACCTGAATTTAGGAGGTGAGGGAGGCATGGGGAATAGCAAGTACAAAGGCCCTGTGGCCAGTTTGGGCCTTTGTGTGTTGAAAAGACAGTGAGGAGGCCAGGGTGGTTGGAGCAGGACAGTGTGGGAGTGAGGTCAGGAGGAACAGGATGGGGGGCAAGGCAGAGTATGAAGGGCCTCATAGCTGATTATAGAGACATTAGAGGCCCAATGCACAACATTCATGCACTGGTGTTGGGGGGAGGCGTCCCTCAGTCCAGCCTGCACCCTCTCATAGTCTGGGACCCCTCAGGGGATGTCCAACTGCCGGCTTAGGCTCACATGGGCCTAAGTTGGCAGTCGGACATCCCCCAAGGGGTCCTTAGTGCTGCCGCGGAGGCGGGCACCACTGTTGCGCACACCAGCCATGAGCCCAGCTTCTGGCTGAGCGGTGCTCCCCCTATGGGAGCGCAATGACCACCAGGAGGCAGCTCCTGCATTGAGCATTTGCCTCCTGGTGGTCAGTGCACATCATAGCAACCTGTCGTTTGGCCATTTGGTCAATTTGCATATTAGGGTTTTATTATATCAGATTGGGGAGCACTAGATTGTTCAAGTAGCAAAGTAGTATAGCCTGACTTAAATGGAAAAGCCTGTAGGCACATGGGCCAAAGCAGGGATAGCTATAATGAGGTGAGAGAATGCCACGATGGAGGTGGGAAGAGGTGGGCTGTCTCAAATGCTGCGGGAAGAACTGGGGGGCCTGGGACAATCTCTCATGAGAACCTTGGGCCCTGCAGGATCAGGCCTCCACAAGTCATCCCGAACTCCCCTCTTCTGACACTACCTCACCAGCCACTTCGGTTTAACACCATGGCATCAGCCATGTGTTATTGTCACCCACCTCCCCCTCCAATGGGTCACCGAGCCCTGCCCAGCTCTGACTGGCCTGTGCTGCATCCCCACCTCGATGTCCTTTAGGCACCTGAGTGTGAGGACCCATCCCTGAACTCCACGTTTTACCCTCTCAGAGCCCCCACTTCTCTGCGCCCCTCACTTCCTGTAACCACAGCATCCTGGGGTCAGACCCTCCGCTCTCCACTCTTGCCTCCAGCCACCTCTTATCTGCTCCTCCTGCACTCAGCCCCGCCCCAGAAAGAGTCCTTCTCTTACCGCCCCAAGGCTAGCCTAAATATTCCAAAATGGTTTTAGTTTTTAAAGTCTTATCTGTTAGAGATTTGTTCTGAACATTTATGGGTAACATGATATGATGTCTGAGATTTCCTTTAAAACACCTCAGCAAAAATCAAGAAGGTGGGAGGAGATGGAAAAAGATATTGGTTGGACCGAAGTGGCAAGTACTTGAGGATTTGTGCGGATTGTTCTCTCTGCTTTTATGGATTTAGTGAAAAAGTAAAAACAATGCAAAATAGGAGCAAACCCTGCTGAGGCCTTCAGGGCTCCCTGGTCCCTCAGCACAAAGTCCAACCACCTTCAGAGAGTGAAGAGCAAGGTGGGTGCAGCTCGCCAATGCTGTTCATAATTCCTGGCTCATGGTGATAATTAAAACCACCTTCAGACAGTGCAGCCCTTCCTGCCTGGACCAGCATGGACAGCCCCCACCACCCCTTCCCCTGCACACCAGCCCATCTTTGCCCAGGCACCTGACCCCATTGTTTCTCTGGCAATCCTGAACAGCCTGTGTTCCCAGGGGAACCCTGGCCATTTTTCTTGCCTCAGTGCCTTTTCCTGTGTTGTTCCCTCAGCCTGGAGCATCTTTCTCACAGTTTTTCAACCCACTAACGGCTTTTCCTGAGGACTTGGCTTTAGCACTGCCTCCTCCAGGAAGCCCTCCCAGACCTCCCCGGCCCTGTGTTGTCCCAGTTGCTGTCCTGTGTCCACTGTGCTGGGAGAACCCATCTCTGCTCTGAATAGGAGGGCGGGGACCAGGTCATCTTGTCCCTATCACGTGTCTGGGCCTGGCACACAGTGGGCACTCAATAAATATTTGTTAGAAAAATACATGAAAATGTGTTCCTATTTCCATTTCAATATTAAGCAAAACCACCACTCTCTCTCCTTGCCTACCATGGGAATAAACATTTGTTAACTGCTCGACGTCAGCTTTAAGCCAAATATTCTGATTTTTGGAAGGGGCCTCTCAATCCAGCCATCCCAGAAGCCTTAAACACTCACAGTGCTACCGTTCCTGGAGGGAGATGCCCTGCCCCTCACCTTTAATAGTTCGTCTGAGGGTCTGGAAAGGCTAAGCTCAGGATGCTCTGAGGCTCCTGCCGGCACCTCACCGGGACATGCAAATCACCTGAGGCTGCCCCGTCCCAGACCCACTCCGTCCCTGCGCTGAGGCCCCAGCGCAGAGTGTTCAGCGCCATCACGTGATTCCAATGCGCATCCAGCGCTAAGAACCATGGGCTAAGTCAGAAACCAACCCCGTGGGGAAGGGCCAAACGCCTCGAAACACCTGCTGCCTGCTGAGGGCATTTAAGCCCCGCCCGGGGTGTGGGCTGCAGCTCCCTGCAGGTGAGCAATAAGCGGGCGGTGCCCATCCTGTGTGAGGTGCCCGGCTCCTGGTGTGGCCGTGTCCTCCCTGAGGCCTCTTCCCAGGGACTGACCAGACACCTTGCTCTTGTTCAGGTAATGAGCCACGAAGCCTTTTGGGGACCCTGGCAGGGTGCTGCCCTCTTCCCTTCCCAACGCCAGGGGCTCCCCGACGGCCTCGGCGGGTTGAACTCAGCCTCGGTTTACAGAAACTGTTGCCAGGATGGGTGAGGAGGATGTGGCAGATGGCGGGTGTCCGTTTACTCTGTAGAGCCCAGGTGGGAGCTTACAGGTGCGTGGAGCCAGGTGTGACCACACCGCAGCCTGGGGATCTGTGTGCCCTGTGCCTTTACTTGTGTTCTCCCTTCCTGAAATAGCCCTCTGGGCGTTTTCACCCGATTTGGCCCCTCCCACAAAGCCTTCCCAAGCCTGGGAGGTGCGACCACCGGGAAGAGGGCCTGGTCTCCAGCCTCCTTCTCTGCTCTGACACCTGCCTCCCCTCTGGGCCAGGCTGAGCCCTAAGGGAGGCCTGGCTGTGCGCCTCCCTGCATCAAACGGGGTGTCTGCGTGTGTCAGGCCCCCGTCAGCAAAGCCCTGTGGGGAGCCAAAGTTTGCCGAGACGGGGCCTGTTCCTGGGGCCCGCAACCCCTGCCCAGAAGTCCCACCCCAGCCCTGGCGGTGTCTGCTTGTGGCCTGTGCACCTTGGAGTGTCCACAGTCCAGGCAAAGAGGAGAAACGTGTCCCAAAACTCTACCAACTTCCCCTTCTGTAATTAGCCCCTTGGAGCACGTGCAGATCACTGGGGCACGGAGAGGTGGTGCGAGTATTCAAAGGTTAACTTGGAGGAGGAGTGGGGTTATTGGGAGTTAATGCTCCACACATTTCTGAAGGCTGTGTTAATTTAGAGTCAGAAAAATACTGCTTTAGAGGAGCCAGCTCTTGGATGGCGAAATATATCTTAATTTAACACAATTCTCAGTTCATGAAAGATGCTCAGAGTCAAAGATTGGCTCTATCGAGAAATTCATAGAAAGCAAAAAAAATGTCCTGCCCCTGGCCAGTGAGGCTCAGTTGGTTGGGTGTCATCCGTGCACCAAAGGGTTGCTGGTTCGGTTCCTGGTCAGGGCACATGCCTGGGTTGCAGGCTCCATCCCTGGTGGGGGCTGCAGGAGGCAGCCTATCGATGTTTCTCTCTCACATAGATGTTTCTTTCCCTTCCTCCCTAAAAATCAATAAAAATATTTTTAATGTCCTATAATGCCCCAGCTAGAAAAGGTAACTCAGGACCATTAACAAGACTTGGCCAGGGTCCCTTGGCTAGGTCTCTGCCACCTGACACCCAGGACAGGGGTCCCTGTGTGGGGAGCAGCAGAGCTGGCCTGACGCTGGGCGCGCGCTTGTGTGTGTGTGTAGATAAAGCCCTTTAGTTTGTGGCATTGGTGGCGTTTGCCTAAATAACAAGTGTGGCTTTCTCTGGAACTCAAATTCAGAAGCTACTGGTGAAGAATGACAGGGTAGCCCGCTCTCCCGGCTGCTGCAAAGAGCACTGTGAGGGAAGGAAGCCACTTTGAGCTGTGACTAGAGAAGCTTGTGAAAAACAGAAGGGTTTGCTTTGCAGCTGTTTGTGCAGGATGGCCCCCAACGGAGTGGTTTGGCCAAATCTATGACTTTCAAACTGTTCTCTCCAGACACCTCAGGGAGAGGAGAGGACCCTGTCTGATCTGAAGCTGAGTTTTCTCTGCTTGTGCCATCTCATCCTATATAATAAAAGCTTAATATGCAAATCGACTGAACAGTGGAACGACCGGTCATTATGATGCACACTGACCACCAAGGGACAGACGCTCAATGCAGGAGCTGCCCCCTGGAGGTCAGTGCGCTCCCACAGGGGGAGCTCCGCTCAGCCAGAAGCCCTGAGCCGGGCTCACGGCTGGCAAGCACGGTGGTGGGAGCCTCTCCCACCTCCCCCACTCCCCATGGGGAGTGGCCTAAGCCATCAGTCAAACATTCCCCGAGGGTGCTGGACTGCAAGAGGGCACAGGCCAGGCTGGGGTACTACCTCCCCACCCCCGCCCAGTGCATGAATTTCGTGCACTGGGCCTCTAGTATTTGATATTTTATTTGAAGGAATGTGGCAGCCATCTGAACCCCTGGATCCACTTCCAAAGCTCCTTATGGCTATACATCCTGGAATGTGGCAGAAGGATGAATGGTCCTAGAGTTAGGCACTGCCTTGGGCCTCCTCAGAAGCAAAAGCATTTTATCTCCTGACACCAAACTGGCCTCTTATGTGCATTCAGACAGCCCCATGAACTGAGCTGTTTAAGTGGGTGAGCAGCAATGAGGCGGCTACACATAGCCGAGTATTTTGGAGGTGACCGCCACTGTTTCCATTGCCTAAAACACATGCTTTTCTATTTTCCAACTTCTCGTCTTACACATTAAGTGCCATGGTGGTGACTCGGTGTTTTCCTAATTGGACCTTTTTTACAGATTGTTTGCTTAGTGATCCAAAGCATTGATGCAGGAATCAGACAGATCTAGGATGAAGTCCTGGCCCTGATGTGTAACAGCTAGAGGAGCTCTGGGTGTCTGTGGGAAATCATGTCTGAGATGGTTTCCCCACCTCCAAAATGGCACTGTCTCTACCTTACTATTAATATTGCTTCATTTAATCCTACGTGTCCAACACTCCTGGCATGTAATCAATGTGTTTGGGCCATTGCTCCCTGAAATGGGCCCATAATACTAGTGTACTCCAGACTTATAAAATGCCATATGTCTTCTGTCTTGGAGATGTAGGATATAGCTTCTCCTTAAATCTAAATCTCCGTTTCCTTTTAATAATCCCCTTCAAACTGGATATTACAACTAGAAAACTTTTTTGAGATGGTGTTTTAAAGGTAGCAATGACTTACCTTTCAGTCATAAAAAGAAACTCTTTTCTTTATGAGATTATTTAAGAGTAGATGAGAGCCCTGGCAAGTGTTGCTCAGTGGATAGAGCATCAGTCCATGTACTGAAGGTTTGTGGGTTCGATTCCCAGTCAAGGGTGTGTACCTGATTTGTAGGTTGCATCCCTGGCCCTGGTGGGGGTGCATGTGGAAGGCAACCAATTGATGTGTCTCTCTCACATCGATGTTTTCCTCTCCCCCCTTATTTCCTCTTTTCCACACTCTCTGTGAAAAGCAATGGAAAAAAAATATCCTTATGTGAGGATTAACATTTTTAAAAAAGTAGATGGGAGGATAGGACATGGTTAGTCTCTGGCCTGAGCTTGCAGGGCTGAGATTGTCCTACAATACAGGTAAAGGCACCTCCTGCTTGAACTTTTAATTGAATTAACCTAAAGCCTGATATTGATTTAAGCCAGTTTCTGTGAGGTGCTTCTCCTGCTAATATACAGCAACTGAAGGACTGTGGACGTCACAGAGGCCCCTCTACCTCACATGGGAGGTGGGGGTTGGGGAAGTCGCCAACATGACCCTGTCAACAGAATGGTTGAGAGCTTCCTTAATGTCCCTTTGAATGGTTGTATCACAGCTCCAGATGGAGCGGTGCTGGGCAGTGTGGGAGGGATTGGTCAACTCCAAGAAGTAATTTGCATTTTTCATTTGCGGATTTGCAGACAAATTGTAGGCTATTCTTGCCCACGCTCCTAAAGGGGCTGATGCTTTAAAACAGGTAAAGGCACCACAACAAAGCCTCAGTCAACATGTCTCCTATCTTGCTGTGGCTGGCTGGTGGTGCTTTGGTCTTGGGACTTGTCCCTGGCTTGGTAGCCAGCTATTACCAGTAGTGCCTATAGTTCTGAAACTATATTCTGTTGTTCCGTCTCCAAATCCATTCTTTCTCCTGGTCTTTTGCTGGCTCTTCATTCTCTTGGGCCCTAATATAATGTCACCAAGACACAATTCTTGTTCTGTTCTCACATAGAGTTCATCTCTCTTCTTAAGACATCAGTTTTGTCTCTCTACTCACTTATGGAATTCTTCAAGTTGTATATATGATCAGTTCCAAATTGATATGTCTAAATTAGTCTTTCCTATCGAAATTATTCTCTCTTCTATAGTGTAGTCATGCCCATTCTATATACTTGGAAACAATATTCATTACACACTTTTAAGAAATGTCATTCCCTGCGGCCTTGTAGAAAGTTCAAACTTGGGCCTGATTTTAATAACCTCCTCTAATTGAGGACCAACTCCCTTTGTGACCCTATCACCCACCACCCTCATCCAACAAATATGTGAGTGCCTACTTACTCTATGCCATGCATTGTGAAGGGCCTGAGAAATTGTACCTAAAACACACATAATTCCATTATCACTAAGAGTACAGGGAGACAGATACACAAGAAACAAGAAAATATTTGGTGGTGGTAAAAAGCTATGGAGAAAATAAAACAGACTGAGTGGGAGATACTTAGATTCTTGGGTGGGAAAGAGTTAGAGAGGGAGTGGGCTGGGACCAGCTCACTCAGGGCATCATAGGGAGTTTGGGTTTTCTTTTATGATCAATGGGCATCCAGTAGAAGGTTTTTAAGTGGGAAAAATTACATAATCAGATTCTTGTCTTTAAAAGATCACATGGTTTCTTTGTCGAGAATAGATTAGAATAAGGCAATGGTAGAAGCAGGAAGAATCATTGGGAGGTGGTTGCATAGTGAAAGTGAAAGATGGTGGCGGCCTGGTTCGGGTGGAGGCAGTGTTAAAAGAATTAAAAGGAGTGGGTCAAACTTGAGACTGTCCTGACCCAATGAGCTGGTGGATTGGGTGTGGGAGGAGAGGGCCACCTGCCTATCATAGCCTGGTTGGATTCCTTACTGTCCTGCACATACACTCTGTATACAACCCTTTGGGCACACCCACATGGAAGCATTCAGTGCTTTATTTCCATCCATCCTAGCCATCAAGGGCCCAGTTCAAGCCAAACTCCCTCTGAAAGGTTTCCCTTCCATATACAGCCTAGGACTGGTCCCCTCTGAGCTCCCACAGTGCTCATCACCTATTGAGCTGGTGTGGTGATGCCTGTGGCAGCGGACTTCCTGATTCTGCTCTCCATTCCACTGTGAGCCCTTTAAGGGCTTAGAACCTGGGTGGCTTTAGCATAGTAACCGCACACTGGATACTGAACATCGCTTTGTGACTGTCCTACCTATAGGTGGTCTACTTCTTCCAGTCAATATGTCGTTAGAAGCTCCAGAAGACAGGATGAGAAAATTTAAATACCGAGGCAAAGATGCATCTGTAAGTATGAGGCAACAGTTTCACTTTATCAAGGACTAGTGCAATAAAACTACATGGTGGAAATGCATCAGATATAGAGTGGAGGGTGGGGAAAGGGGGTGACAAAGAAAATATAGCAAAATGTTTCTTGTGGCCCAGCCGATGTTGCTCAGTGGGTGTCAAACAATGAATCAAGAGGTCACCGGTTTGATTCCTAGTCAGGGCACATGCCTGGCTTGTGGGCTCGATCCCCAGTGGGGCACATGTGGGAGGTGGCCAATTGATGTTTCTCTCTCATCCATGTTTCTATCTCTCTAGGTGCTGGGCTGAGCACAAGAGCCTGGGGCAGGGAGCCTGAGCTGTGTGTGGATTCCAACTCTCATTCAGCTTCTCTAGGTTCAGTTTTCTGGCTCTAGCTCTGTGTCCTACATCTATGTGCTTTCGCTGCGATATCATACATGGTTGGGTATGCCTTACGAATCTGACAGGCAGCTGAGGATGGGAGAAGCCACCTGGCTAGGGCACTATCCAGAGCCAAATCATTCTTACACCTTTTCCAACAAGCATGGCTGTCTGGCTTCCAAGATTAGTGCAGATTAAAGGAAACCAATTAGAACAAAGGAATTGAACCCTCTACATGGAAAGCAGCAGGAAGGGCTAAGAGATGAGAAGGGAGAATACACAGTGAGGGGCCACTTAGTGATGGGGCAACAGTACAATTGACTCACTGGACCTGAAGGTATTCCTGCCTTGTCGTCTAACACCTCAGGGACCCTGTTCTCCAGCAAGAATTATAAAGCTTGTTTAAGGATTATCTAATACATACATGTACATTTTCTTAAATTAAGAAAGTCTTCAACCTAAAACTCATCCGTCTGTATAAGTTAAATCATTTCTCCAGGATTCTCAATACTATGAAGCCTGAGTTTCTCTTGATATGAGAAAAGGGTTGTTTTTTTACATTAAATTTTAATCTCCCTCAGTTTGGTGGCCAAGTAAAACTCATGAGACTGGATTAAGATTTGAATGACCTAGCTCAGCTGGCATGGCTCAGTGGTTGTGCATCAACCTTTGAACCAGGAGATCATAGTTCAATTCCTGGTTAGGGCACATGCCCGGGTTGTGGGCTCGATCCTCAGTGTGGAGTGTGCAGGAGGCAGCCGATCAATGATTCTTTCTCCCTCTCCCTTCCTCTCTTAAATCAAAAACAAACATATATTTAAATATATATTTGAATGACCTAGAGCAGTACTGGCGAACCTTTTGAGCTCGGCGCATCAGCATTTTGAAAAACCCTAACTTAACTCTGGTGCAATGTCACATATAGAAATTTTTTGATATTTGCAACCATAGTAAAACAAAGACTTATATTTTTTACATTGATTTTATATATTTAAATGCCATTTAACAAAGAAAAATCAACCAAAAAAATGAGTTCGCGTGTCATAGGTTCACCATCACTGACCTAGAGAGTGACTCCCTAACAGTGGAAATGGCCAGGGACATCTGGGCCTGGGCAGTCTGTTCATAGCCCAACTGGATCCCCATAGTTAGGAGTCCCAGGCCTGCTCCTCAGAATCTAATCAGCACCAATGAAGACATGCTCAGACTCAGGGCAGTGGGACACTTTGCTCAGATGTCACTACAGCTGATAATCCTGGTCTGCTAAGGGCATACGTGATCTCCCTTCACTTTGGGAGGGAGACTGACTATTCTTTTAGATACAGTGTAGTAGAAGATGGCAGAGGAGGTCAATCAAGCTGGGGCTATTTACTAACTGTGATGTTAACTCCTCCAGCCTGCTGAATCTGCAAAGTGAGATCAGATGCTTTCAGTGTGTCCTAAAGGCTAACATGGTAACAGCCCGACTTCCCAGCTCTAAGTGCCCCGGTCCTTTCTTTCCCTCACTAGATGATTCGACAGCACCGGATAGCAGTCAACGTGCAGCTCCGAAAGGCCAAGAAAGATGAGCAGGTCTTAAAGAGAAGAAATATCACCAATCTCTGCTCTCACTCCGCTTCTGGAGAAGAAACCAAAGGGGTACGTTGGGAAGGTGGCGTTTAGAGCAGTTGTGTGTAAAATGCATCCTTAGTGAACTACTCTGGCTTGAAATGTTTGGTTCAGAACTTGCAAGCTCTAATGGAGGGTCTTGAAGGAAAGGGGTGGAGAGATCATGGTTAGAGCTACACTGGTGCTGTCAGAAAGCGAAGGGGCATTGCCTTTGTGGCTGAGAGTCTGAGATCTAGATTCTAATGGAGGGAAGTGCTGCTTCTAACGGAAAATTCACTTGCCGTCACTCAGCCAGAAGCAGGGAGTGAGGGGTCATGCAGGTTACCTCTCGGCAGAGGCATCTAGTTACCCAACATGTAAAGTCTTGCCTAGGACTTGAATTCTGCCCTCTGTCTTCCCTGCTCCTTCCACCCTAACCTTGCTCAACACATATCTTGGGTTGAGCCCTTGCTGGTTTGGCTCAGTGGATAGAGCGTCAGCCTGCAGACTAATGGGTCCCGGGTTCGATTCCAGTCAAAGGCACATACTTCAGTTGCAGGCTCCTCCCCGGCCCGGGCCCTGGTTGGGGCTCGTGCAGGAGGCAACCAATCTATATGTTTCTCTCACATTGATATTTCTCTCAGTCTTTCCCTCTCTCTTTCATTCTCTCTAAAAATCAATGGAAAAATATCCTTGGGTGAGGATTTAAGAACAACAACAACAACAAAAAAAAACACATTTCAAATCCTGGGTTGACTTTGAGGTCAGTACTGTTTTTTTGTGATCTTTCCAGAATGCCCTGACCAGGAGGTTTCCCTGAAGCCCCAATAGTGTCATATCTACATGCCTTTGTACTGCGTGCCTTTTATGATCCGCCACTGTGTGTGTCATCACTGCACTCAGCTCAGCTAAGGGCTCTTAGAGGCAGAGTGGTTCAGTCCGGGCAAGTGGATTCAATGATGTGTTACCGGCCATCAAACAGAGGAGCTGTAACCATTCTCTGAATTGCCATAGGACTCTGAACCATATCTCTACTTAGCTTATTTATCTAGAATAGTCCCCAGGAGTCCCCCATTCAAGGAAGATGGAACTATGAAATGAGAGAGTTGTTTTCCTCTTGCCTTTAAAAGGCATATTACTATGCCTTTAAAAAAACTAAAATATAATTCATGGACCATGGAATTCACCTTTTTTAAGTATATAATCAGTGTTTTTTGGTATACTCACAAGGTTGCACAACCATCACCACTAGCTAATTTCAGAATATATTCATCACCTCAAATAGAAACCCCATACGCAATAAGCAGTCACTCAATCCTCCTTCCCTCTAGTTTCTGGTGACTAGGAATCTTTCTGTCTCTGAATTTACCTATTCTAGATATTTCATATAAATGGAATCATAGAATATGTGGTCTTTCATGTCTGGCTTCTTTCACTTAGCATACTGTCTTCAGGGGTCAGCCATGTGGTAGCAGGTGCCAGTCCTTCATTCCTTTTCTGGCTGAATAGTATTTCATTGTATGGCTACACCACATTTGGTTTATCCATTTATTACTTGGTGGGCATTTGAGCTATTTCCACATTTTGGCTGTTATGAATAGTGCTGCTATAAACATTTGTGTGCAAGTTTTTATGTGAACAGGTTTTCAGTTCTCTTGGGCACATACCCAGGGGAAGAATTACTGGGCCATATGGTAACTCTATGTTTCACTCTTTGGGGAACTGCCTGTGGTAAGCTGAATAATGCCTCCCCCCAAATGTCCCCATCTCCTCATCCCCATCATACTTTATATGATGAAAGGGACTTTGTAGACAGGATTAAACTAAGGATCTTGAGATGGGGATATTACCCTTGATTCTCTGGTGTGTCCAATGCAATCACATCAATCCTTAAAATACGAAGGATGAAGACAAGTCAGAGAAGAAGGTGATATGATGACAGAAGCAGAGATTGGTGTGCTAGGCTTTGAAGATGGAGACACAAGTCACAAGCCAAGGAACACAGCAGCCCTACTAGAAGCTGAAAGGCAAGAAAACAGACTCTCCCCTCATAGGCTCCCAGAGGAACCAGTCCTGCCATCACCGTGACTTTAATCCAATGAAACTGATAATGAACTTCTGACCTCCAGAATTGTGAGAGAATAAGTTTGTGTTGTTTTAAGCCACTAAATTTGTGGCGATTTTTACATTAGCAATAGGAAACATGCTGCCAACTATTTACCCAAGTAGCTGCACCATTGTACAATCTGATATTCTAACCAACTGTTATTATTGTCCATTTTGGGATGGTAGCCGTCAAGTGCATGCAAAGGGCTCTATTGTTCTGATTTTTATGTTTTTCTAATGACTAATGAACATTTTTTTCATGTTCTTATTGGCTAGTTGTTTATTTTCTTTGGAGAAATGTCTATTCAAACCATTTGCACATTTTTTTAAATCGAGTAATTTGTCTTTTATTCTTGAGTTGTAAAAGTTCTTTATATATTCTGGATACTACACCCTTACCAGGTATATGATTTGCAAATATTTCATCCTATTTTATGAGTCATCTTTTCACTTTTGATAGGATCCTTGAAGCATAAAAGTTTTTAATTTTGAAACATTCCAATTTATCTACTTTTTTCTTTGGTTGCATTGCTTTATTTTTTTAAACAATTCCTATTATTTATTGTATTTGTATTGATTTCAGAGAGGAAGGGAGAATGAGGGAGAGATAGAAACATCAATGATGAGAGAGAATCATTGATTAGCTACCTCCTGCATGCCCCCTACTGGGGATTGAGCCCAAAATCTGGACATGTGCCCTTGGCCAAAATCAAACCTGTGACCCTTCAGTCCTCAGGCCGACACTCTATCCACTGAGCCAAACTGGCTAGGGAGGTTGCATGTGCTTTAGATGTCATATTTATGACTCCATTGCCTACTACAAAGCTACAGTAATCACGTCTATTACATGTGTTAGACATGTAACTCAGTGGAAGAGAATACAGAGTCCACAGTAAACCATCACATTTATGGTCAATCAAAGTCTGACAAGGTATTAGGACCATTCAATGGGGGGGAGAATGGTCTTTTCAACAAATGGTGTGAGGACAACTGAATATACACATGCAAAACAATGAAATTAGACCCCTACTTACACCATTTTGGGAGGTCTTTACTTTGTCATTTTTGCAGACATCCACTAGCACATTATAAAAAGGTTCTGGGATCCAAGTGATGATAGGAATTACCTCACCCCCAGAGCATAAGGAATATCCCAGAGGTCTGTGAGACCAGCAAATACCCTTCTCTCCCTTAGTATAGACCAGCATGCAGATTGGGACCTACTGTTAAAGCCAGCCTGTTTTAATCAAATAGATGGCTAGACTAGATGACCTTCATGGTTCCTCTTAGCAGAGACTCTGACCTGAATGTGTGTCTCCTTGCAGGTCAAGCTCACGCTGGAAGAAATAATCAGTGGTGTGAATGCCTCAGATCCCATCATATGTTTCCAGGCCACCCAGGCAGCCAGGTATCACCAACCAGACCGCTGCTGTTTATAGGTTCATAGTTAGAAATGAGCTCGAATGGCCTGTTTGGTTTCTTGGCAAAATGCCCACACAATGTAAGAAAAGGCTGTGTAGGTGATGGTCCATCCAAAAGTGAGACTCAATATCTCCTCTATACTGTCCTTGAACACAACCTAAGATATACAAGTGTTGTCAGAGATGAGCTGCTTCATTTAAATTGGCCTCCACAGGAATCTTCGTGTAGATAATACCTGAAGGGGGAAATGTTGCTTCATCACTGCAAAGTGCTATGAGCTCAACTCTAGGATGTCACGTAGCTTTTCCCAGCTGTTTGTCTCCTGCGATAGTTAGGAATGCCGGGAACATCTATAAAGGAGGTTCTTCATTTCTGCTTCACGTGACTTGCTTTTCCTTTTTTCCCTTTCATTGCGAAGGAAAATGCTGTCCCGGGAAAAGAATCCTCCTCTAAAATGGGTTGTTGAAGCGGGACTCATTCCAAAGCTGGTGGAATTCCTGGCATCATCATTGCATCCCTGTTTGCAGTTTGAGGCAGCATGGGCTCTGACCAACATTGCTTCGGGGACCTCAGACCAGACTCGAGCTGTTGTGGAAGGGGGCGCCGTCAAGCCCTTGGTTGAGCTCCTGTCTTCCCCCAACCTAACTGTGTGTGAACAGGCAGTGTGGGCCCTTGGTAATATAGCAGGTGAGACTCTCCCCTCAGGGGACTAAGAAAATAGTGGGCCAGGCGTATGGCATGCTATAGGAGTTCTTTGGAGAATATTGTGGACTTGATACTCTAAGTAGAAATGCCTAGAAATGCTGGTGAAAATACAACAGGCTTTTCCAAAATTCAGAGTCAAGTTCAAAGGGCATAAATTGAAGCCGAAACAAGATAATGCAGTATGCCCTGAGGCTACAGGCTACCTGGGGACATCGGCCAATACCAGGTCCTACACCCTTAGGTCTCAGTAGCTTCAGGAACAAAGGACGAGCTTTCCGGCTTATTCAGTGCAGGATGTTTTAGCAAACACTTATGTAATCCAGACCCTAAAAGAAAATTCTGTCTCTAGAGAAAGTTGCCAATGGAACATACAAAAGTGTGGGGTAAAAGTTTCCCCTGAAAACACCCTAAGATTGGCCTTATAGATTTGGAACTTGACACTGTATATTCCCTGTGAGATCCAGGAAAGCAAAAGCTGGGGAGTGAATGCTGCAAAGTTGGGAGCTCCCTGATTTCTGGCTGAATAGAAATATAATGCTTTTGGGGGAAAACTAACTCAACTGGGTCCCTCGGGATTTTGACGAAGTCAGATCAGCCAAATATTAGCAATTTCAAGTTCAGAGAGCCAACAACCCACCGTGACTGAGTTAGCAGAAACCATCATTATAATTACACCCCCATGGACTTCAGATATTGGGATTAGCAAGCACCAAATATAAAATCTGCTTTTGAAATGCTCGCAGAAGTAAAGCACCTATTGCAGAGACTTTGTCTCTCATTTTGACTGGTTCAACAAGGAACAGGCAAAATTGGGTGGTATAATATAACTAATGCCTTGCCTGATGTTTAAAGAATTACAAATTGAGACTTCTATGGTCCAGAAATACGGTATTCTAGCCAAAGTCACAGACAGCTGATGCCTAACACCTGTGCATCTCCCAGACTTTGTTCTGAGTCACATCTGGAAGTTACTGCCCTATGCCAGAATCTTCTGGGAGGACAATTTGGTCTGCAATGGCCTTGGTCTTCCTGAGAACCATGCTATAAAATTATATTCACATTTAGAGAGCACTGCCTGGGCCCAGTTGGCTGGCTTCTTTATGCATCCACGACTACTTACGGCATTTGCTGTTGTGTGGGACCTGCTTTCACACCAGGCCTAGCCACCCAACCAACATGTTAAAGACTCAGGATCAAGTTCATGACTGCATTCTCTACTTGCCCAACCTGGGAATGTGTTTTGGCCTCGTACCCTTCGCACAGACTTTGAAAAATTAGTCACCTATCCCAGGATTTTCTTTGTTCTCTCTTTGAATGTCCTGTTCTTATCTATTTGTAGGTGATGGTGCAGAATTCAGAGACTCTGTTATCTCGAGTAATGCCATCCCACATCTACTGGCCCTGATATCATCAACCACACCAGTGAGTGTCTTTCAATTAGAAAACCTAGCTGGTAACAGGTTCCCAAAATTGGGAAATTGAGGAAGTACAGTGGGGCCTTGGCTTACAAGTGTCCCGACTAACGAGTTTTTCGAGATACGAGCCGTCTCTCGGCTGATTTTTTGCTTTGAGTTGCGAGCTAAAATTCGGGTTACGAGCCAACTTCAGATACCCCACCGCTAGTTGGCGCTGCGAACGTCACAGTGAACGCCACAACATCAGCCCAGCATCACGTGTCTCACTCGTTCACTTTTGAGTTGACATACGAGTAATTTGAGTTACGAGCTCCGTCACAGAACGAATTAAACTCGTAAGTCAAGGCCCCAGTGTATTTCCAAATCAATGCCTGGCCCCTTATGATGGTAATTAAAAAGAAGGCCTAGAACTGAATATCACATTGGGTAAGAATTAATCCAAATTTGTCCTCAGCAGGCAGTAGTGCTGATCTTTCTTTTGAAAGCATTGGAAAAAAATCTGTTAAGATTTTTATCAGTTTACAATCTTGCAAAATTAGATGACTAAACTCTACTCTTCAAGTAGCACAAACTGAATTAGTGGCTCACCAGTTCTGTTCCTAGTAATAAAGTTTAGGTTTGAAGATTAGAGTCAAAGTCAGTTGATGTGGTGCGCTGGCCAGGTGGCTCACTTGATTGGAACCTCGTCCCAAATATCAAAAAGGTTGTGGGTTCTATTCCTGGTCAGGGCACATACCTAGATTGCAGGTTCAATCCACTGTCAGGGCGCATGCATGAGGCAATGGATCAATATTTCTCATATCAATCTGTCTTTCCCCTCTTCCCCTCCCTCTCCCTCCCCCTCACCCTCTCTCTCTAATCAAAAAACATTTCCTCAGGTGAGAATCTTTTTTAAAAAAGTGGATTGATGTGGCAACAATAGAGGAGTCCCTGGATTAAAAATTCTATTTGGCCCTGACTGGTTTGGCTCAGTGGATAGAGCGTCAGCCTGCGGACTGAAGGGTCCCAGGTTCGATTCTGGTCAAGGGCATATACCTAGGTTGTGGGCACATCCCCAGTCGGGGCTGTGCAGGAGGCAGCTGATCTATGTTTCTCTCTCATCGATGTTTTTAACTCTCTATCCCTGGGTCCCTTCCTCTCTGTACAAAAGCAATGAAATATATTTTTTTAAAAAGAAATTAAATTTGGATTTTAGCTTTGTCTCAAACAAAACTGAAGAGAAACCCTGGCCAGTGTGGCTCAGTTGGCTGGGCGTCATCACATACACTGAAGGGTGCTGTTCGAATCCTGGTCAGGCCGCATGCATGAGTTGTAGGCATCTATCCAAATGGGGGTCTGCAGGAGGCAGCCAACCGATGTTCTGCTTTCACATCGATGTTTCTCTTCTCCCTCTCCCTTCGTCTCTCTCCGAAAATCAATAGAAAATCAGTTTTAAATGACGAGAAAATAGCTTCCAAAACTGAGGGAATATACACTCAGCCCTCAAGGTGGGATAAAAGCCTGACATGGTTGAACCAGAAAAAAGGCTGGCGTGACCAAGGGAGTTTGCAAGAAGAAAGTAGTGCAATATGAAGGTCGGGCAAGGGACCTAGACATCATCCTGCTGGCCAAGGGGAGCCTTTGGAGGATTTCAAGGCAGGAAACAAAGTGGTCCGATCTTTCAGAAAGACCCTCCTGGCTGCTTGTTGGAGGGCCGTAGCCCAGGGAGATGGTGAAGCAGATGGACCTGGGATGCTGCTATGTTGGGCATGGAAGTGGGGCAGAAAGGAGCCAGGATGCCCCGGGTTCAGGGTTAGGTTATTTTAGATGACTGTCCTCTTAGAGAAATGGGGACAATGGAGGGAGAAAGAACCAGAGTCTTAGTTGTCCACATTAAGTTAAAGTGATTGAGAGGCACCATTGCAGCAACGTCACGTAGGTGGATATGCGGGTCTAGATACTCATGGACACATATGTCATCCAGCTGGGCAAGATCAAGAGCAGGGGTCAGCTGCTTGCTTTTGTAAATAGAGTTTTACTGGAGCACAGCCATGCCCATTCACTCACACACAATTTCCTGTGTCTCTTATGGTGTTACAAGTACCGCGTTGAATAGTTGTAACAGAGCCCCTGGGGCCCACAGAGCTGAAAATGTTTACTGTCTTTACTGTCTGGCCCTTGACAGAAAATGTTACCAATCCCTGGCCTGGAGTGCGAGGCGAGTCCAGAACCAGGTTCTAGGGTCTCTGACATTCAGAAGTCAGGCAGCGCCGGCCAGGAAAATTGAGGAGAAGCATCCCATTTAGCAATAAAAAAAACAAAAACCCAGGTTTGGTGTCACAGGTGCCAGAAGGGAACAACTGGCGACTAAACACAACGGAGAGGGACAGTAAAGAAGCAGCTATGGGGTTAGAGACTTGGAAGAAGATGATTTCGTCACTAACCATAGAGAAGCAGGGTCAGAAACAGACTAGGAGGAGGAGAAGCACAGATGGGAAGCACACCGCACACCGTAGAGAGTGAATACAGATGCCTCCTTGAGGATAGACTCTGGAAAACAGAAGTGAGGTGATGGCTGCAGAGGTGCCACGGGTAAGGGGTGAAGGTCACAGGATGTTTCTGTGCTGTGGGAGTGATCCCGGAGAGAGAGGTGATGCTGGGGACGGAATCTGTAAAGGTGAAAAGTGGTGGAATTCAGAGGCAAGGCAGGGAAGACTAATCCTCGAATAGAAGATCAGAAATGTGGTTATGACATGTTGGTTATAGACTGGTGGGAAGAACATGAACCCTCTTTGTCTTGCCAGTGAAAAATGAAATTAGGTCATCAGTTGAGTCGAGGGGAAGGATATTTTGAAGAATGTAAGGAAATATCTATCTAACATTTGAATAGGAAGCAAAAAGCTCATTCTCTCTGTCCCTAGTATACAGGGGGTGTGTATATATACTTTAACAGCTGATATCGCAATTTTGAAAATGAAATGTATTTTCATAAACACTGCCTTTATAATTATTCAAAATGTGTATATACAAGTTTGAGGACACCCTATATATACATCACTACCTAGACCAAATTGTTGTTTGCAGCTCAAATCCTTTGGTTCATGCTGGTCAATAATACTAGTGATCGACGATGGCAAGGACACACTGCCATTTGCAGTTTTTCTCCTTTGCACCTGATGCTAGAGGCAGTCTCTTGTTACAGATTACGTTTCTGCGGAACATCACATGGACCCTGTCCAACCTGTGCCGAAACAGGAACCCGTACCCCTGCAAAAAAGCCGTGGAGCAAATGTTGCCCGTCCTCTCCCAGCTCCTGCAGCACCAAGACAACGAGGTGCTCTCTGACACCTGCTGGGCTCTGTCCTACCTCACCGAGAGCTGCATCGAGCGCATTGGCCAAGTGGTTGACATGGGGGTGTTGCCCAGGCTGGTTCAGCTCATGACCAGCTCAGAACTCAATATCTTGGTAAGTGCCCCAGGTCTTGTCTGTCTCTCTCTGGGCCTTTCGAGTCGTATGTACTTTAGCAAGTTCTACTCTTTCCTCACCCCCTGGTTTCCACACTCAGCTCTAATCCTTTACCTAGAACAAGGCTTATCATCTGCATTTCCCTGGTCTCTGATATTAGCCAAACACTTGAATCTATTTTGACCCAAAATCCTAGTGGGTATTCAGTAACATATATTTTTTTTTGTTAATATGACAACTAGAAATATAGAGAGCACCAAATTAAAATTGACTATGATTCCTTCACCCAGTGAACTACCCTTTTGTGGCCTTTCCTTCTAGTGGTCTATGTGTGTAGACGTTAACAAGTTGGCTGATACAGAATGTGTGTGTATTAATGTAAAGCCCATGTAACATTTGAATTGCTTACTCAAATATAAAAGAAAATTCCTCTTATCCTCTCCCAAGTTTGTTCTCTAATACTATTTCAGATATAAGTGAAAAGTAAGTAAAACCAACATGTCACTTACATAATATTCTTGAAAATGTCATTTAAAAGGTGGGTGCCCCTTCTGATTTCTATGCCTAATACTATGTATTATGCAGCCTTAATGATCATCTGCTTTGAGATTAGCATAGTATTCCTCAGATGTCAAGGTTAGTTTGATGATGATGCTGGTAGCATACAGGATACTAAGAGAATATCTATAAGAAGTCGCTTATCCTGGGAGCTTCGGGGCAAATTGCCAGGTTTGGCAAGGCTGTGATTGGCCTATAGCACTACTTCTATGTCTCACTGGAGTAGCAGATACCCAGCATAATAGGCTAGGAAAATTCTATAACTGTTATCTCTCACTAAAATGCAAGAAAACCAAAATAAATCCTAAATCAACCCTCCAAGGACAGTTGTCTGGAGCCCAATCGTAGACCCATCCTGGGAACCGTCAGAGTTATTGAGAAGGGGTTGTGAATATATCAAAAAGTGCCATTGGGGTCTCACTGGCTCCAATAATGTGTACAACAGAAACTTGACCCTGGTGCTAACTATAAATTCAGTAGACATAATTACGTTATAAACACTACAATCAACTTAGCAGGGATATAAAAGGGAGAGGATCATTTCTTGATACAGGTATCCCTTGACCTCTATCCCATTTGAGCCACCACTGCTGGGAAGCTGGCAAGTACCTTCAAGCTATATAAGCAGCCGTCCATGTGCCAAATGAATAAGGGCCATGGGTATCACCGTTGTTCCCAGGCTGCCAGAGAGCCATCAGCAAAGCATGACTAACGTTTGGGAGGGCACAGATCTTGTGTGACTGTCACCTTCCACTGTGATAAGTTTGCAATACTCGGTTACACTTATAGCCTTGTTCTTCCAGACCCCCTCTCTCCGCACTGTGGGGAACATCGTCACGGGAAGCGATCACCAGACCCAGCTGGCCATTGAGGCGGGAATACTGAGTGTGCTGCCCCAGCTCCTGCTGTACCCCAAGTCCTCCATCCAGAAGGAGGCAGCCTGGACCCTGAGCAATGTGGCCGCGGGGCCGCAGCAGCACATCCAGCAGCTGATCGACTGCAACGTCCTGCCGCCCGTGTTGGCTCTGCTGAAAAATGTGAGTGGGACACTCTGTGTCTACGGCAAAAGGCCACTTTCCAACTGGCCCGGTGTTGAACTCCTTCAGTAACTCAGACACAGGCCCTGAAGCAAATTCATTGAGACCACAACAAAACTATGAAACATTAGTACCCCGGCTCTCCCTTAAAAAAAAAAAAAAAGGAAGGAGCATCCTCTTTGGACAACCCATGGAAAATTGAGAAGACTAAACAAGCGTTGTGTAATGAAAAGGTGGCCCACAGCTCAAATATCCAGAAAAATTTTGAGCTGGCAAATAGTGTTAAAAGAATGTGCCATCTACTCTCTACTTGCCAAAAGAGGTTTTGTTCTCTTTCAGGAGGAAAACCATATCCAGTTATACTGATATTATACACTGGAGAATGGTGGCCTTTTCAGCACACAATCACGTTGATTAAAGTGGTAATATACACAGAAAATCCAAACCTAAAAGTAGAAATACAGTAAGCCTTCCTGTTTCCTTCCGATTCTCTCTTCCCTTCCCAAGGACAACTACTATCATCAGCATTCCTTTTTGCCACCTTCTAATGGACAAGCTATGTTTTTCTGCTTATGTGTTTCTGCTCTGAGGTTGGATGGTTGGTTCCCAGGTTTTCATTAAGTATTAAAAGCTAGGCCAGGTGTTGCAACCCAAATCATAGCATCTTCCAGTCAATTAGACACTTCCTATCTTGTGTTCTACTGTGAATCTGTATGTATACTATTCAGAAATATTCAGTCATGAATCAAGAAGTAATCTTAGTTCAAACTGTGCCTTTTGAACTATAACTTGCTTGGAGCCATAAGCTGTTTGGCTTTTTTATTTTTGTTTTAAACTGTGGTCACAGTTTCTCCCAGCCACAAAATAATGTCTCCTGCCCAGGAGCAGTAGGATCCATGATCAATTACTCCCATTATCTCTGGGTCAAATGCCTTTTATAAATGCAAGGATGCATTGAGTGATATTTCAGTGGCCTTCCTCGGCAACCTCTGAGCTGTGTCAGTCACTAAGATCACATCTGTGTGCTTAGCTTTGTAGCTATGGAGCTTCTTATCCAGATTTTCACTAGGGCAAAAAGACAAGAAATGTAAACATAGGCCCCTAAAACGTAAAAGTCCAAGCGTAATTCCTAATCTATGTTGATTACCTGGATTGGTTTATGTTGTTCCTGTTTTTCCCATAACCTGAGTTAATGAACTGAGTCTGTTGGAACTTAGGACCTCCCTCTGAAACCCCATATGAATCTACCTGCCTCCTTCTTGACTTCAAGTCCCCAAGGTGTTCTCTCTAAATTGCACAGATAGTCCTGGCTGTCCCCAACCTTCCTAGAAACTGAACCAAGCTAGCATCCCTACATTTAAGTTCTTCGGGATCTGTAAAGAATGTAAATGTTCTCTTTCTGCAGGGAGAGTTTAAAGCCCAGAAGGAGGCTCTCTGGGTGGTGGCTAACTTCACAAATGGGGGCAGCGTGCGTCAGCTGATCCACCTTGCCTATTCTGGAGTCTTGGAGCCACTGGTGAACCTGCTCACCATCCCAGACGCCAAATTTGTTCTCATCATCCTTGACATCATCTCTTTTCTCCTCCAGGTGAGCTGTTCTGGACAGGTTGGTTTCTCAGTAGCAGTCTCCAAACTTAAGACATTTCATTTCATTCTTAAAACCCAAGTAGGACTCTCTTATTCCCCAACTCCCCTATCTCTTCCCTCTGTGCACACATTCTATGGATAATAATAACAAGAGGCCTATCAAAGAAGGTATTATCTTCATTTTCTCAAATGAGTGTCTTATGCCCAGCACTGTTATCGATGCACAGGATGTAGCAGGTGAACGTCCTTGCTCGCACAGAGCTTGTGTAGCAGTGGGGAGGGGAGCAGACACATCAGGTAGGGAGTTAGAGGTAAATCTATCTGACAAAGAGGTAGTCACCGATAGCTCAGAGTGAGGAGGGGAAGGTGACCTCTTCTATTCAGTAGTCAGGAGAAACTTCTCTGAGGAATAACTTTTGAGCAAAGGCCTCAGAGAAGTGAGTGGGTCTTATGGCTATCTGGGGAAAAACATTCTAGAAAGAGCAAGGAAGGTGGTATGGCCAGAGCAGAGTAAATGGATGGAAAGTGGTGGGAGATTAGGCTCATGGCACCTAGGGGCCAGATCACATAAGGTCTGTGAGAACTTTGACTTATCTGAGTGAGAGGGGAAACCAATCAAAGGCTTGAAGGAGGGAAAAAATAGTCAGTGAGCCCCATGGCTGACTCTTTTAGAAGACTAAAACAGCCCTAACCGGTTTGGCTCAGTGGATAGAGCTTCAGCCTGTGGACTGAAAGGTCGCAGGTTCAATTCCGGTCAAGGGCATGTACCTTGGTTGCAGGCACATGCCCAGTAGCAGGAGGCAGCTGATCGATGTTTCTAACTATCTCTCTCCTTTCCTCTCTGTAAAAAAAATTTAATAAGATATATATTTTTTAAAAGAAGACTAAAACATAGGATATTTGAAGGAGCAGCAAGAAGTTAGCAGGGATATATGTTAAGAGGCCAGACTAGAATTCCTTTTATATTCAACTATATGACTGGGAAAATAGACTGAACAGCCTTGAATTAGAATTCTAGAAAAGTCTTATTTCTGAAAGAAAGGTAAGGTAAGACACTATTTTTATACTATTTGTCTTGGTTCTGTATTGCTACATGACAAATTACCCCTTAGTGACTTAAAACAAACATTTATTATCTCACGTAATTTATGGGGTTAGGAATCGGGGAGCAGCTTCGCTGAATGGTTCTGGCTCAGGGTCTCTAATGAGGTTCAAGGTGTCATTTGGGGGCTTCAACCTCATCCGAACGTTTGACAGGGGCTGAGGGTCGGCTTCCAAGATGGCGCACTCACGTGCCTGCCACGTTATTCTCACCACACGAACCTCTCCCGGGGACCGCCTGGGTGTCCTTGCATGATGGCAGCCGGCTTCCTCTGGAGCAAGGGATCTAAGGAAGCAAGGTGGAAGCCCCCATGTATTTAGGATCTTTAAAGGAGGTCATTTCAACAACATCCTATTGGTTACACACGTCAGCCCTGTTTAACACTCACACTAAAACAAGGGCATAAACACCCGGAGGCAGGGGTCACCTGGGACCATCTTGGTTAAGGTCTCTTTATATACAACTAAGCCATTTGGAAAGTTTCAAAGTAACACGAGGGAACCCCTTTTGAAAACTCACTCGAAGCACTCTTTTCATGTAACTGTCTTGGAAAGAACTGACCTGAGTCAAGAACAGATTTGAAACACAGCCCAGCTAGACACTAAGACTTGAGCAAGTCACACAAACAAAGAGTAGAGACTTGACAGCCAATAGACGAAGTTGGACGTAACAAATCTGTAAAAGCAAATTTGGGATATAGATGTTTAACTTCGTCTGCTTCGTTTAAATATTTGGGATTTTTTTCTCAGAAGAGTCTGGGCAAATCCCATCTGGTGGATCTGTGCACCCCCTGGATCAGACAACGGCCGTGGGGGCAGTAGGTTAGAAAGGTCAAGACGAGACAGGAACAAGTTCAAATAGGCAGCAGATGCCGTTGAGGTTCTTTGAAGTAACTTTGGGGCCATTTACTGTTCAGGTCCAAAATCCTGGGCCCGGGCTCCTGCTGCCCACAGCCCCGTTTTCTTTCTGAAGCTAATCTAGTATGTTGATTCCAGCCCTACTTTCTTTACTCAAATCTACTGACTCATAGGACGAGAGGGCATCGAGGCTTAGACATACAGTGCAAACTGCCATCAGGTCAATGAGGTGGCCTAATGAATTAGCTCAACCCAGAGGAGGTTATGTTACTACTGCTCACAAATATGACAGATATGACAGCCAACTTTTTCATCTTCCTCCACATCCTGATATGCTGTTTAGCTGAACTATTATTCCCTCTTCTCATAACATGCAGCCTTTCTTCCTTCAAAACGTTGTCCCCGATGTTCCTTCTTTTGGGAATGCCCTTACCCTATGGTTGACCCGGCACAGTATTGCTCATTAAGGACGCGTGTTACTTTTCAAGCATCCTGTGCACATCTGCTATAATTTAAACTTCTGAGCATTTACTAAATTAAACTTTCTACACCATCACCTTTGTGTACCTGTCCCTCCTGGGAGTGTGAGTTGGTTACAAAAGGCCTTCTCTAAGTCACGACTGTTTCTCCGTTCTGTGTGCCTCGCCCATCATATGTGTACACATGTGTGAGTGAATGAAGAGCCCTGGATGGTAAATCCAGCGACCACCATTTGGGTTAAATCCTCTCGTGTTCTTTGTTTCCAGGAACTTCATTCCTTGCTGTGGGGGCTCTTGTTACTGAGGGTCTCTTGTCTTACCTTTCAAGGCTTTTCAGGAGTGCAGGGCCAGAACCTCTGTATTTACATAGCATCACTTAAACGTTCTCTATTAAAACAATTCCCATTAGAAGGGGATGTCTACTGAATAGTGGTAGTGATTTGTTTATGGATGACAGCATATTTAGCAAAAGAAATATTGTATTTTTGCAATGAAGAAACCCCCCCCCCCCCCCACACACACACACACACTTGTGTCACATAAATATCCAAAGTGGAGGAAGAGCGTGCAAGTTGAAATCACTTTGGGAAAAGTGAAGCTGCGCCTGCCCATCCTGGGACAGGGAGCCTTTGGTCGGGTTCCACTGGTGAGGCTCCCTGTCCCCAGGCTTTTGCCCAGGCCTCACTTTCGCTCCTATTGCCCCCAGGCGGCAGAGAAGCTTTCTAAGGAGGAATGCCTGTGTCTTCTGATCGAGGAACCTGGTGGGGTTGATAGAATCAAAACCTTGCAGTTTCATGAGAACCCTCACGTTGCCCTGACTGCTATGAACATTATTGAGAAGTACTTCTCTGAGGTAGGTGACTTCAAGTGTAAAGTAGTGTCCGTACCTCCTGGCAGGCCACTCACAGGTGATCACCTGGCAGGTGCCTGTGCTGCCGCTGTAAGGGGGGTGATCGGACAGGTGGGCCCCTGTCGGGACTTAGCCGTGGTGTAGGGGCTGCCTTTGAGTAGCAGCTTTCTGGCTCCTGGAAACTGCTCTAATCCCTTAGAAGTTTGTCCTGTTAACCTCTGGTTTCAAATATTACTCTTTTTTTCCTACTTGACTCTTTTGCGGGGAGGGCAGTAGTACAGGAAGGGATGTGATGTTAAAGTGGCTCTTTATTGAAAAAATGCAGACAACTAAGGCAGGCCCCAGCTTCTGAAAAACCATTTTGCTGTTTACTGCATCTTTGTCTCTTTCTAGAATAGGGTGTTTGAAGATGAACTCTACAAAAGACTTCTAAGTTTTCTGCAGGAGCCAGGAATAATGATCAGATAACATTAGACATATTTTTGAAACTTTTTTTTATTGTGGTAAAATATGCATAACATAAAATTTAGCATTTTAACCATTCTTAAGTGGACAGTTGGTGGCATGAAGTATATTCTCATTACTGTGCAACTATCACCACTGTCCATCTCAGAACTCGTTTATCTTTCCAAACCAAACTTTGTATCCATTCCCCATTCCACAGGCCCTGGTAGCCACCATTTTACTTTCCAGACTACTTCCATATTTATTTTTTTTAAATATATTTTGTTGATTTCAGAGAGGAAGGAAAAGAGAGAGAGAGATAGAAACATCAGTAATGAGAGAGAATCGTTGATCAGCTGCCTCCTGCACACCCCCTACTGGGGATTGAGCCCGCAACCCAGGCATGTGCCCTGACCAGGAATCCGACACTGACCTCCTGGTTCGTAGGTTGATGTTCAACCACTAAGCCACACCAGCTGGGCACCACCATTATATTTACTGTCTCTGTTTGACTACTCTAAGTACTTCATTTAAGTGCAATCATATAGTATGCATCCTTTTATGATTGGCTTATTTCACTTAGGATAATGTCCTCAAGGTACATCCATGTTGTAGTATATGTCAAAATGTCTTCTTTTTTAAGACCAGAGAATATTCCAATGTATGGATATACCACATTTTGTTTATCCATTTATCTATCAATGGACACGAGTTATTTAACTTTCTGGCTATTGTGAATACTGTTGTTATGAGCAGAAAAGTACAAATATCTGTTCAAAGTTCCTGCTTCCAATTCTTTGGGGTATAAACCCCGAAGTGGAATTGCTGGATCATTTGGTAATTCTATTTTTAATTTTTTTATGAATAACCTACTGTTATCAATAGTGGATATATACCATTTTACATTCCTACTGGCAGTGCACAAGGGTTCCCATTTCTCAGCATCTTACCAATACTTATTTCTTTTTATTTTTATCATAGCCATTCTAATGTGTGTGAAGTAGTATCCAATTGTAGTGTTGATTTGCATTTTTATTAGCTATTTTTTATGTGAGGAAGGTGAGCTCAAAGTTCCTAAGTGGCCAGGTAAGCATGGGGCTAGGAGTTAACAGAGTGAGTGATACTCTGTTAGGTGTCAGACTAGATTCGTCAGCAAAATCAGAGCCTTACAATAAATATGACCATGGTGGTGGCTGGTGCTAACCAGAGGCAGCTAATCTTGGTGTGGAACCAAGAGGATGCTCTCAAAGCAGAGAAGACCCAGAACAATGATTAGCATCTTTTGAATTTGGAGCTTTTATGAAAAGCTTGTAATTAGGAGACTTGTCCCTTAAATAGGGTTTGTATCCATAGGACTCAGCTAAGGGCTCCAGTTCAAATACTTCTGTTCAGGCCAATTACAACTCTACCCCTTCATGAGTGACACACTCAAGACGGGGGGCGGGGGGATTCGATGAGCTACACCCATTGTATCCTTACTCACAGTAAAGCTAGTATCCTGTGTATCAAAACTTCATTTAAAAATAAGCCAGACAGGCTTCCAGGTCAAGATGGTGGCATAGGTAAACTTGGTACTTACTGCCTCCCGCAACCACATCAGAATTTAAACTGAAATGCAGAACAACCACCATTCAGAACCACATGAAATCTAGCTGAACGAACGTCTTACAACTAGGGAATTTAAAAAGAAGCACATTGAGACTGGTAGGAGGGGTGGAATTGCAGAACCAGCTGATCTCACCCCCACATGTGTCAGTTTAAAATTGGAAGGGATATCTTGGCTATGGAGGTTTCTCTGAGGAGCAAGGGGGTCCCTGCCCCACACCAGGCCTCCAGCCCAGAGTTCCAGTGCCAGGAAGAGAAGCCCCCACAACTTCAAGTTGTAAAAACCAACAGGGATTGTGGCTGAGTGACACTGAGGATGTGAGAGTTCCAGGCAATTCCTCTTAAAGGGCCCACACATGTGCTTACTTGAACTCCCTCTGAGCTCCAGCACTAGGACAGCAGCTTGAAAGGAACCTCAGGAAGGAACTTACCTGTCTGGAATCAGGGAAAGAGCTGGAGAAGCAGCTTTCTCCCAGACAGAAGTGCTGGCAGAGGCCAGTGTTCCTTTGCTGAGACCTCCCTGCTACAGAGCTGACAGTCTATGCCATATGTAAATCTCCATCAACCTGGTTCACACTTTTCACTCTGCCCTGGTGATTCCCTGAGACTCTGTCCCTCCCTACTTGCAATTTCATTCGAGCCATTTCCAGTGGCTTTTCCATATAACTGGCTTCTTTTGCCTCATGCTTTGGACATTCCTAAAATCTCTCAAAGAAGCAGTAGCCAGCATCAATGTGCCCCCTACCTATCAATAAGTGGCCCCAGGTCTGACATTAGCAATAGCCCATGCTGGTTCACAGTTTTGCCTCTCCTGAACACCTCCAAGCTCAACACAAGTAGCAGCCATCTGCAGAGCACTGTAGCTCATGCTGGGTGGTTCCAGGCAGGGCACAGGCAGAGGCTGATTTTGCACCTCCTGGGAGGCCCCAGAGCCAATGCACCCAGTTGTTAACTTCAACCATGCCAATTACAACTCTACCACCTTCATGAGTGACACACTCAAGGCAGGGATTCAATGAGCACCAAAGCCCCACTGAAGCAAGTCCTGTTCCGTAAGGGTATCTCCTGCACATAGCTCTTCAGCTGTAGTTGCAACTAGTCCTTGCAACTGATTGACCTGAGGGTCAACCCCTCCCAGTGATGCCAACATAAATCAAAGCTCAACTACAATAGGACAGTGCACACATCTCACACAGGGTTGTACCAATTCACAAAGGAGTGCCCAACTCAGGTGACTTGGGAGACCAGTGGGCCCTAAAGTACACTTACTACACAAGGTGACTCTACCAAATCCAGGAGACATAGCAAATCTACCTAACACATAGAAACAAACACAGGAAAGCAGCCAAAATGTGGAGACAAACAATTCACAAATGAAAAGAAAAAAAAAAACAGGAGAAATCTCCAGAAAAAGAGCTAAATGAAATGGAAGCAAGAAAAATGCCAGATACAGAGTTCAAAACAATGGTTATAGGAAGCTCAAGGAACTTAATGAAAACTTCAAGGAGCTTAGTGAGCACATCAACAACATAAAAGGGACCAGTCAGAAATGAAACATACACTAACTCAAAGAATAATTTTCAGGGGATCAATAGTAGAGTAGAGGATGTTGAGAAACCAATCAAGAATTTGGAATATAAGGAAGGAAAAACCCAGAAAGAACAATAAAAAAAAAAAAATCTAACAATATGAAGATAATATAAGGAGCCTCTCAGACAACTACAAACATACCAGCATTCTCATCATGGGGGTACCAGAAGGAGAAGAGAGAGAGCAAGAAATCAAAAACCTATTAGAAAAATGACAGAAAACTTCCTTTACCTGGTGAAAGAAATAGACATACATGTCCAGGAAGCACAGAGAGTCCCAAACAAGAGGAGCCATACTAAGACACTTCATAATTAAAATGCAAAAGGTTTGTCCTAGGGGGTGGGAGTGGCCAGGGAGGGGTCGATGAGAGGAAAAGAAGACATATGTAATACTTTAAACAATAAAAAATTAATTAAAAAAATAAAATTCAAAAGGTTGAAAAGAAAGAAACTCTTAAAAAGCAGCAAAAGAGCCCTAAATGGTTTGGCTCAGTATCCGTCTGCGGACTGAAGGGTCCCAGGTTTGATTCCAGTCAAGGGCATGTACCTTGGTTATGGGCACATCCCCAGTAGGGGGTATGCAGGAGGCAGCTGATCAATGTTTCTAACTCTCTATCCCTCTCCCTTCCTCTCTGTAAAAAAATCAATAAAACATTAAAAAAAAAAAAGGCAAGAGAAAAGCAGTTACCTACAAGGGAGCTCCTATAATACTTCCAGCTGATTTTGCAACAGAAACTTTGCAGGCCAGAAGGGAGTGTCAAGAAATATTCAAAGTGATGAAAAGCAAGGACCTACAACCAAGATTACTCTATCCAGCAAAGCTATCATTTAGAATTGAAGGCCAGATAAAGAGCTTCCCAGACAAGGAAAATCTAAAGGAATTCATCACCACCAAACAAGTAGATCATGAAATGTTAAAGGGTCTTCTTAAAGAAGAAGGAGATGGGGAAGAAGGAGAGGAGAAGACTAATAAAAGATCAAAAATATGAACAATAAAGTGTAATAAGTGCATATCTATCAACAATGAAATCTAAAAATCAAGATAAATGAACAAGAAATCTAATGAACAACATTAGCTAATGAATAAAATAGAACCAGAGGCATGGAAACATGGATTAGACCAATGAAACTCAGAGGGAAGGGGAGAGAGGGACCAGGAAGAGATTAACCAAAGAACTTATATACATATATGCATTACTATGGATACAGACAGTAGGGTGGTAAAGGCCTGGGCAGGGCAGGAACCAGATGGAGAGTGTCAATGGGAGAAGAAAAAAGGGGGGGGGGACTTCTGTAATACTCTCAATAATAAAGGTTTAATTAAATTAATTAATAAAAAGCCAGACATAAAAGTACAAATACTGTATGATTCCACTTACATGAGGGATCTAGAGCAGTCAAATTCATAGAGGCAGAAAGTAGAGTGTTGGTTTCCAGGGGCTAAGAGGCAGAATGGAATGGGGGTTTCTAATGGGTACAGAGTTTTGGTTTGGAAAGATGAAAAAGTTCTGGAGATGGATGATGTGGTTGCACAGCCATGTGAATGTATTTAATGCCACTGAACTGTCCACTTAAAAGTGATCAAAGATGTTAATTTTTCTGATATGTATGTTTTATCACACATTCCAAAAACTGCATTTAAGATCCATCTCAAGAAATAGTTCATGCTTCCCTCCTTCAAATTATTCTCTGAGGGAACCGTGAGACTAATTTAGAGCAAATAATAATCCACTGCAGATATTAAGGAGTTAATGGGGTGGTAATAATGTATTGAGAGCCTGGAGGTGTAATAGTGTCTTTTCTCCCCTGAAGGAAGAAGATAGTGGACCAATATTACAATCCTTGGACTAAGATCATGAATGCATAAAGCACTTAAAATAAAACTACCAAAGCTCCACAACTTCTAAACCAAGGACCAAACCCTAAAGGGTAACTTCTTTAAGAAGCAGCACTCCTATATTTTGGTGTATCACGGGTATAATGCTTTTAAAACTGAATGCTAATAAAATTTTTCACACTCTCACCTCTATAAAGATAAGTGCAGTTAAACCACTTGTGTCTTAAAAATCCATGTGGAATTCATGTCCTAGAATATGTTGTTTAATGGTTATTTTTAAGGATCGTAAAGTAAGATCTTCAAAATGGAGTAGAACGGTCTATTGGCTATCTAGATGAACTTTGACTTGTAGATTTGATTTAACTAGTATTTCTTAAACATGTGGGCTCCCTTCCCTTTTCATTTTTATGTAATCTCTGTTGTTACCAGACCCAAATTGGGTCTAATTATTCAGTAGTTGCCAGCCAAAAGACAACTCCAAGAAGATTTTATGGGCATGAACTTTATTGCAAGCCAGCAAGCAAGGAACACAATGGGGACTGCTCCCAGAGCACTGCGTCCCCAAACAAAGGATTACATTTGTCTTTGGAAATCCTACATAAACACAAGGTAACCTTCGTCATCACATGTATGGGTGGGGACATTCTTGCACCTATGCAATTAGCAAACATGCCTATACATACATCGCATGTTTAAAAATGGTGGGAAAATCTCCACCCCTAGGAGGAGATTTTCACATTATAATGAAGGTACAATGAGAAAAGTTCATGAGGAGGTCAATAAAGGGTCTTTTAGGCCGCTTCAGCCCGTCCCGGGCAGTCTGAGCCAGATTAGCCCCCTGGTTCTGCAAATCACTCCCAGGAGTCTGCCTGAAAAGACAGGTCTGGTAATTGTCAAAGTCAGGGATAGTAGAAGTATGGAAGAAAATGTGTGTGCGCATATACACAGCTTAGGTTACACCATTAACATAGAACATGTTTCAGCGAAAGCTGTGTGGGCCATCTGAAGGGGGAGAAAAGGAGAGATAGTGGCTGGGAGGAAATGGATCTAGAGACACACAGTACTAGGCATTGGTAATGGACATGGGGTATGTTTAAAGGAGGATTGGACTTGATTCATGTAATTTGAGTGTAGGTATTATATCAAGTTATATAAAGCCTCACACCAAAATGTCATATCCAAAGCATGTCTTCACTGGTCCTTGATAACGATGAGGAAAGATGTGTGGGTGTCCATCTAAAACACTACTAGAAGACAGTTCATGTCTCACAGACTTCTCATTCAGTGGTGAGAACAAATCTACAATTTAGTGGACATTGGGCCTTTCAATCAGTATTATCTCTTTTGGGGGTGATTCTCTGCCTGCTGCTGAGGGCTGCATTGGTGAGATGGGGTCATCATAGTATTCTGCTCACCTACATGGAAATGGAGGGGATCCGGGAGATTCCTCTCAACTCCCTCTTCAGTTCATCAGCTCAGGACATGCTAGCATGGCACATCTTTTGCCAAGCAAAAATCTTATTCTTCAAGGATTTTGCCTCTTACACGCAAGGAGAGAAAACACAAATAGTTGGTTCATGTTCACTTACTCCGGTGGCAGGACCTTAGGTTCAGTGGAGAGGACGCTGTTAGAGGCTGCCTGCTTCCTGCTTCTTAAGGCCTCCCTACAGGTCCTATACTCCCTCTCATACTCTTTCAATACATTCTCTTCTTGTTTAACCAGTTAGTTTCTGTTGCTTGCAGCTAAAGAATCTTAACTGATGCACATGAGGATGAAAAATTTAAATATAATTTTAAATATTTAAACCCAAAAAATCTATTAGAGTTCATTCTGTCAAGACATTGTATAAAATTTGAACTTTTAAATTGAAAACAATGTAAACATATAGTACAAATTACATATAAAATATGTTACCACATAGTATATCTATATTATTTATAAATATTTTTTAAATTAAAAACAAAACTAAGAATGTTCCTTATTAGTCCAATACAACTATTTCATGTTTGCACTTTCCCTTCCAGTTTGAGTCAACATACATGTTTTTATTTATCTGGTTCATTTTCAACATTTTAAAACATCACTTTCTCCCCTGTCAGTAAACTGAAATTGAGGGGAAAGCAGAAGGTGAGGTGGTTTACCAAAATACAACTTTGAGGGGGAAAAAATTGTTTTTTAATTAAAAAGTTAATCACTGTCGCTCAAATGGTCTGCCCTTGTTGGCTCAAAATACTGTTAGCCTCTTTTTTCTCCTGTCAGTCAACTATTTTTTTTTTTTACTAAAATTGCATGACAAAGGAGTATTTATAGTTTAAAGATACTGATGCTAACTTGCCTAGCAAGGTTTTAAAGAAAGGAGCTGTTTGCCTATTGTACAGGGTTTGGGTGCAAAGAGATGGTGTTAGTCACCTGGCTGGGTGCCCATATGCTTGGACTCAGCATGTTGGGATGACTGGCAGAGCAACAAAGAGTGGAAAGAAGGAGTAACTGGCTGTATGCTGTCTTTATAATGGAACAACTCTGGCCCTCTTGCATTTATCCCACATTTGTTATGTGCCATAGAGGAAATGCAATTCTCTCAGTTAACCACATACAATGCATAATTTACTACTATTTTCCTGAAACATGGAATGACTATTTAATGATAATAGCCTGTGATACTTTAGTCCTTGCTCCTTTTCTAAATAGTTGAAGCCTGGCAAAGTCATGTAATTCCTCTGTACCTTAATGCCTCATCAGTCAGTTCTTTTCATTCCTTCTGGCTTCCCATTTTCATCTGTAAAATAGGGGGATTAGGTTTGAAAAATTAATAGTTGTACAATGTTTTATCTTATGTGAGATTCAGCAACCCTGAAAAGTAGATGGGGCAAAAATGGTCATCAATTTCCAAGTAAAGAAACTGGCGATCATGAGCTTATTCAACTTGTCCTGACTCTTTTAGTAAGTAGTTGAGCAGGGACCCCAGTGTACTAGTTATCTGCTACATAACACATTTTCTCAAAACTAAGCAGCTTTTTAAAAATACTCAGTGCACCCCAGCCAGCGTGGCTCAGTGGTTGAGCATCAACCCAGGAACCAAGAGATCACCAGTTCGATTCCCTGTCAGGGCTGATCAATGACTCTCTCTCTCTCATCATTGATGTTTTTATCTCTCCCTTCTTCTCTGAAATAAATATAAAATAAAATAAATAAAATAAAATAAAATAAAATACTTAGCGCATAGTTTCAGTGAGCCAGAATCTGGAGACAGCTGAGCTGGTGGTCCTGAAACTGCTGTCTCATCTGAAGGCTCAGATGAGGATTGCTTCTAAAGTCATGTATGTGATAAGTAGTACGTTTCAGTTCTTCCATGGCTGTTGCCTGGAGACCAGTTTCCCACCACATGGGTGCCTCCAACGACTGCCTGAATCTCCTGACCACAGGGCAGCTCACTTTCTCCCAAAGCAAGTGATCTGAGCATGTTTGCATGGGAGAAAGAGCATGCCCAAGACAGAAGCTACAGTATTTCATAACCCAGTCTCAGGAGTGATACGCCATCCCTACTGCCATATTCTGTTGGTTACACCAACTAACCCTGGTAGAATGTCAGAGGGGCTACACAGGGTGTGAAGAGTAGGATGCAGATATTTTGGGGAGCCACCTTGGAGGCTGACTGCCACATTCTGTCACTCTACCACGTGTGCACATTTTAAAAGAAATCATTTAAATAATAGCGTAGGGTCAGTGAATCTCAGCAAAGAAATAGGAGAGATAAAGAATCAAATGGAAATTTTAGAACTGAAAAATACAATAACTGAAATTAAAACTTTACCAGATGGACTCAACAACAGAATGGAGTAGAGAGAGGAAAGAATCAGTGAACTTGAAGAGAGAACAATGGAAAAAAAGCAAACATGGATCCAACTACCAATTTACAGAAAATACAGAAGACAGAAAAATGATAATCAACACTTCAGAGATGCAATCAGCAAAATTCAAACTGTGAGAAACTATTTAGGACAAACACATCTGTCTCTTCATCTAATACATTCCAATTTAAAAATTACACGTGGGCTATAGATTGAGACAGAAAAGACATATTGGCCAGCCAGAACGTGTGGACAGACTCTTATTTGTATTCTGATTGCAACAAACAAATGTAAAAATAAAACACATATGACATTAATGAGATCATTGGAAATTTGAACATTGAGTGGAGGTTTCATAATATTAAAGAATTGTTCATTTGTTAGATTTTATAATCAAGGTTACGTTAATTAAATATGTATCTTTAAGAGGTATGTACGGAATGATTGCAGATAAAATGATTTTTGGCATTTGTTTCAAAGTAATATGGAATAAGGGAAGTGGAAGAGATAGACATACCTATGGGTCAGAACTAGCAATGTGATGATGGCAGGAGAAGGGTCTGTGGAGGGTTATTATACTTTTTTTTCCTACTGTGGATGTTTGAAGGCCTCCATAATTAAAAGGTAAAAAAAGAAGCCATTATATCTTTCTACTCCATGAAGCTGGTTATCTGCCCCTTTAACCTGGCAGTAAACTGGAAGTTTGTTTTTGCAATTGGCTAAAAAATGTCTCTGTACTGAAATATGTACATTGGGCAAGGGTGGAAGCAGATTTATCATGCTGAATGCAAGGGGTTAAGTAAATTGCATAAGGAATGGTGAGCTCCCCTCATCCCACACCCTACAGGGCAAATGGAATGCTGCCAGCCAGGTTTATATCCTCCAGGCAGGAGACTAGAAGATCTTTATCTGGGAAGTCTGACCACCCCAAAAGGAAAGACCTAAAGACACTGACATGGTGGGTTCCACCAGGAAACAACCCGGCCAGTTTACCCCCGGCTCACAGAGCTTCTGAGCAGCTCTTTGATACCTCACTCCTAAATGTACAAATCCACAACTGCCAGGCATTTGAGGAAGGCCTCTGACATAATAGAGAGAAAAATGGTGCTGGTGGAGGATTGGAAGGAAAAGAAAATTAAAAAACAATCTTAGCATACTTGAGAGATAAGAGAAGATATTGATTCCATGAAGCAAAAATAGAATGCTATTTATTTTAAGTTTAAGAACAAAAAGGACTTGGAATTTTTAAATATAACAGTGGAAATGAACAATTCTCCAGTAGAGTTGACAATGAAGTTGAGGAGATTTCCCATAAAGTAGACCAAAATGACAAAGGTATTTTAAACAGAAAAGATGAGATTATAAGGGTGGGGCAAAAGGAGGTTTACAGTTGTGAGTACTGTATGAAAAACACAGAGTTTATTCTCGTATTATGAATTATTGTATTATTTTCCATACAAATCACTGTAAACCTATTTTTGTGCTGCCCTGTATACATCTTGGAGTCCAAGAGGTCCAAAATCTGAATACAGGCATTCCAAAAGTAGAGATTGAAAAAAATAATGAGGAAAGAAAATGATAAAAGTAATAATTTGAGAGTATTTCCCAAAGCAAAAGAAAACATTTCCAAATTTAAAAGATCCAATGAGTGGCCAATAAAAATGGATGAAAATTAACCTATTCCAAAGCACATCATTGCCAAATTTCAAAACTCTGGTAAAAGAAAAGAGCCTACAAATCTCCAGAGAGTAAAAACAAGTCACATACAAAAGATCAAGAATCAGAATGATTTTTTCATACTCAGCTGCCAGTCAAGAAACCTTTTAGCACAAACATAGGGCACCCAGTTAGCGAATCTGGTCATGGGAGAATCCTAATAGGAATGCATAAGATGGGTATATGCAGGAAACCTGAACCCATTGTCCAGAAAAACTAACCCAGGCTTCCATTATTAAATATGCATGATCAGGCACAAGAAGAAAACCAGTCTGATAAAAGAGAAAGGCCAAGATGAATAAAACAACTATCCCCAGAAGAAACAGACGTAATTCAGAGAAGGTAGGGTAATTAACTCTATATTTTTAACAGATAGTGCAGCCATAACACAAGAAGATGCTACAAAACAGGAACAATCTCAGAAATTAAATGATTGTCAGAAAAAAATAAGAGAAGGTTTTGAAGATAAAGGTAAGGAAATCTTTCAGAATGTATACTAGAAAGTTACAAAGAGACAAAGTTGGGAGAAAAAATAAGAGAGAAGATTAATTTGGGAAGTCCACCATCTGAGTACCTGGAGTTGCCAAAAAGACAAAAGAAGAAACACAGGGAAAGCATTAATCAAAGAAATCATAAAAGAAGATTTATCAGAATTGAACGAATGTCTAGGCTGAAGGACTCACTGAATGTCAGAGTAAATAAGGAAAAGATTAATACCTACATTCAATGTTGTGACATTTCAAAACACCAAGAATACACAGGAGATCCTAAAAATTTCTAGACAGAAAAAATAAGTTACCTACAAAAGAATGAGATCAGATTAACATCAATTTTCTTCAGGAATATTGAATGCTAGAAGATAATGGAACAATGTCTGTAAAGTTCTGAGGGAAAATTATTTAGAACTGATAAAAGCTATATAAGGTATATATTTTTCAGATATAAATTTAGAATAATTATCTTTTAAGTACTTTCTAAGTAAGCGACTTGAGAATGTACTTCATCAAAAAAGAATGAAAACAATCTATCCCCCACCAAAAGAAAAAAAAAAAGCAAGAGAAAGACATAAGATACCAGAAATAGTGGAACCAATCCATAAATCCAGTGAAAAGCCGTCCCAAGATAAGAGTTGTGAGGTGAAGCTGGAAAGCTGTTTGTTCCATATTAGAACAGAAAGGCATTGGAGCCCCAGGTAGAATGTCCTCAGCAAGAAGAATGAAACAGCTCCAACTAATAGAATAACTCAGAATCCAGATCATGTTAATGACACGATGAAGAAAACATGTTGGTTTCTTCCATTAATAAGAAGATAGTAAAGGGAATTAGAAGCAATGGTGGGGTTGTGGGGGGACTTGTGTAAGAAACTCATGGCCAAATATGAAGAAAACCAAAGTGGTATGGTGGTGTGTTTTTTTTAATTTTTCAATTAAGTTTACATTCAATATTATTCTGTACTAGAGGCCCAGTACATGAAAATTCATGCACTGGAGAGGGGATCTCTCAGCCCGGCCTGCCCCCTCTCACAGTCCAGGAGCCCTCAGGGGCAAGAGACGATGCCCCATCACACCTCTGCTGCTGCCACTGCTGGCAGCACAAACCTCGGCTGGCCCTGGTTACCTGAGCTTTGGGCGGCCTTGGGAAGCTGGGCAGCTGCCATCAGAGGCTTGTCTGCACCTCAGTCCGGCCCTGGCGGCTGGGGGACGAGGGGACTGGGGGACTCTGGAGGCAGACGCAGAGCAAGGCCAGGCCCGCCTGGGGCCGGACCCGGCCTGGCCGCGCACCTGTTGCCCCGGTGGGGCTGAGGGGACTGTGCACTGCCATCTTGTGGCTGTGGCGCCGCCATATTTGAAGGCGTGGCAGTTAATTAGCATATTTCCTCCTTATTGGCTGTGGGTGCCACCATCTTTGAGGGCGGAGCAGTCAATTATCATATTCCCTCCTTATTGGCTGTGGGTACTGACATCTTTTGCGATGGTGTGAGAGTCAATTAGCATATTCCCTCTTTATTAGATAGGACTAGAGGCCCAGTGCACGAAGTTCATGCATGGGAGGGGTCCCCTCAGCCCAGCTTGTACCCTCTCCAATCCAGGACCCCTTGGGGGATGTCTGACTGCCGGTTTAGGCCCGATCCCGAGGTTATAAACCGGCAGTCAGACATCCTCCTCACAACCCTGGACCACTGGCTCCTAATCACTCACCTGCCTGCCTGCCTGCCTGGTTGCCCCTAACTACCCCCCCTGCCAGCCTGGTCACCCCTAACTGCTCCCCGCTGCCAGCCAGGTCACCCCCAACTGCCCCCACTCTGCCAGCTGGATCACTCCTAACTGCCTGCTCCCACCAACCTGGTCACCCCTTACTGCCCCCCCCTGCCGGCCTGGTCACCCCCAACTACCCCCCTGCCAGCCTGGTTGCCCCACGCAACCTGCTGTTCAGTCGTTTTATCGTCCCTCACTAACCCCCCTGCTGGCCTGGTTGTAGGCAGCCATCTTGTGAGGGTATGAGGGTTAATTTGCATATTACCTCTTTATTATATGGGATTCATTTCAGGTATACAGCATAGCAGTTAGACAGTCATATACTTTACAAAGTAAGTGTTCCCCTGATATTTCCAATACCCAACTGGCACTATACATAGTTATTACAATATCATTGACTATATTTCCTTTGCTGTACTTTGTTTGATGTTCATCTTGATTCTGAAACAATCAACTCATGGAACCAACAATAAAACAGGGAAGTAGACTCTATATGCAGAAGAAAACGTGAATAAATGTCGTTGTCCTTGGCATTCTCGAAGTTCAGCTGACAAAGATGAAGGTGGGAGTGCAGAGGAGCAGAGCAGAAGGTAGGGGATGAATATCTTCATCTCACGTGGAGTGGTCACGAGTTAACCACTAAAGAGCAAACAGGTTCAAAAAAAAGTTTTTTTAAGTAAAACTACTAGACTTAATACACGAATTTGGCAATGTAGCAAGATACAAAATTAACCCCAAGAAATCTGAGGCATTTCTATACACCAATAGTGAACTTTCAGAAAGAGAGACTAAAAAAACAATCCCATTTACCATCGCACCAAAAAAATAAGCTACCTAGGAATAAACCTAACTAAAGAGGTAAAAGACCTCTACTCAGAAAACTACAGGACGTTGAAAAAAGAGATAGAGGAAGACATAAACAGATGGAAGAACATACCGTGTTCATGGATTGGTAGAATCAACATCATTAAAATGTCCATACTACCCAAAGCAATCTATAAATTCAATGCACTTGCCATTAAAATACCAACGGCATACTTCACAGATCTAGAACGAACTCTCCAAAAATTCATCTGGAATAAAAAAAGACCCAGGATAGCTGCAGCAATCCTGAGAAAGAACAAAGTAGGTGGGATCTCAATACTAGATATCAAGCTGTATTACAAAGCCACTGTTCTCAAAACTGCCTGGTACTGGCACAAGAACAGACATATAGATCAATGGAATAGAATAGAGAGCCCAGAAATCAGCCTGAACCAATATGCTCAATTAATATTTGACAAAGGAGGCAAGAACATACAATGGAGTCAAGATAGTCTCTTCAATAAATGGTGTTGGGAAAATTGGACAGATATATGCAAGAAAATGAAACTAGACCACCAACTTACACCATACACAAAAATAAACTCCAAATGGATAAAGGACTTAAATGTATGACGGGAAACCATAAAAATTCTAGAAGAATCCAAAGGCAATAAAATCTCAGACATATGCCGAAGCAATTTCTTCACTGATACAGCTCCTAGGGCACTTGAAACTAAAGAGAAAATGAACAAATGGGACTACATCAAAATAAAAAGCTTCTGCACAGCAAAAGAAACCATCAACAAAACAACAAGAAAACCCACTGCATGGGAAAATATATTTGCCAATGTCATATCTGATAAGGGCCTAATCTCCAAAATTTATAGGGAACTCATACAACTTAACAAAAGGAAGATAAACAATCCAATCAAAAAATGGACAAAGGACCTAAATAGACACCTTTCAAAAGAGGACATTCAGAAAGCCAAGAGACATATGAAAACATGCTCAAAGTCACTAATCATCCGAGAGATGCAAATCAAAACAACAATGAGGTACCATCTCACACCTGTCAGACTGGCTATCATCAACAAATCAACAAACGACAAGTGTTGGAGAGGATGTGGAGAAAAAGGAACACTTGTGCACTGCTGGTGGGAATGCAGACTGGTGCAGCCACTATGGAAGCCAGTATGGAGTTTCCTTAAAAAACTGAAAATGGAACTCCCATTTGACCCTGTGATCCCACTTCTAGGAATATATCCCAAGAAACCAGAAACACCAATCAGAAAGGATATATGCACCCATATGTTCATAGCAGCACAATTCACCATAGCTAAGATCTGGAAACAGCCTAAGTGCCCATCAGTAGATGAATGGATTAGAAAACTGTGGTACATCTACACGATGGAATACTATGCTGCTGTAAAAAAAGAAGGAACTCTTACCATTTGCAACGGCATGGATGGAACTGGAGAGCATTATGCTAAGTGAAATAAGCCAGTCAATGAAGGAAAAATACCACATGATCTCACTCATTCATGGATAATAAAGACCATTATAAACTTATGAACAATAATAGATACAGAGGCAGAGCTGCCTCAAACAGATTGTCAAACTGCAGTGGAAAGGCCAGGGAGGGTTGGGGGGCAGGAGGGAGGGGAGTAAGAGATCAACTGAAGGACTTGTATGCATGCATATAAGCATAACGAATGGACATAAGACACTGGGGAGTAGGGGAGGCCAGGGGATTGTCAAGGGCAGGGGGAAAAAAGGACACATATGTAAAACCCTTTGTAATACTTTAAGCAATAAAATAAATAAATAAATTTTTAAAAAAGTATTTTTAAGTACAAATAGAATAACCAAATATAAACACAAAAATGGAGGCTGGAGGAGGGAAGTGTTAGCTACCTAACTCTTCATCTTTCATGATGGGGAGCCAGTAGGCAATGTCTTAAACGGGTGAAGCAAGAAATATCAGTGCATATATACTATTATTTGTAAGAATATTATCTATCTGGTAGTATATGTATAGAAAAAGTTATGGGAGTCTCTTCACTCAACTGCCAACCTCTGGCTGGGAGGTTGAATAGAGGGGAGTCAAATTTTGTCATTGATAGTTTTTTAGTAATAATTAAAAATGGAAAAACCCTCAAAGACATTAGAATTGTGTCATCTCATGATATATTGCATGACTGTGGATTTGAGTCCTACATTCCTAAAGCATAACTACATACAACGAAAGTCTGACAAATGACTTGGGAGTTACCAGTAATAAAAAGGTGTTTCGGTGTGTGAGTCTCCCCTCACCCCCAAAGTCAACACCTCACTCAGTTTGGATGAGTCATAAATGGGAAAATATTCCATAACCCTCATTTGCTCGTCTTTGAGAAATGTGATTGCTTAGAAAACCTTTAAGTGTGTGTGTGTGTGTGTGTGTGTGTGTGTGTGTGTGTGTGTGTGTGTGTGTTTCTGGGGGTGGAGGGGCAGACAGGGATGGAGTATCATAACATTTAACAGTTGTTAAAAATTATGGGAACTTTTATTATTTATAAAGTTCTGGTCACCACTTATGCATTCAGTTGAGTAAATACATGAAGGAAACACAATCCCTCTCTGGAAGCTTGCAGGTTTAGATACAAATACCTCTAGATTAAGAACAATCATTTATATGACACTCTTACAAAGTGTTTTTATGCCAACATTGTCTTCCATATCAGTAATGCCTATAATAACAGTTTGATGTTGATATTATATCTATTTTATAGATGAAGAAATTGAAGCTCAGAGATTTAAGGGAATCACCCATGCTCATCACGTAGCCAGCAAATAGGGGAGTATTTCAGCCCATTCTGCGGATGCCACATCTGCTCCAGGTTGTATCCCTAAGGCAGCGATGGCCACGGAATTCATTGCTCTGGGGTTTAGTCTGGATCTCATATGCCTTGGACTTTTAGTTCCTTATGCATTTTGAGGGAAGGAAACAAATGATTATTAAACAGTTGATGGCATGTCTCTAGGTTTGAGGAAAGGTGGGGAAAGTAACGTTTGGGTGATCAAGAAATCAGAATCCATGCCCTAGCCAGTTTGGTTCAGTGGTTGGAGCATCCACGCTTGGATTGAAGGGTTCAGGGTCAATGCTTGTCAAGGGCATGTACCTCAGTTGAAGGCTTGATCCCTGCGCTCCCGGGCACATGTGGAAGGCACCCAATCGATGTGTCTCTCTCACGGTGTGTGTGTGTGTGTGTGTGTGTGTGTGTGTGTGTGTGTGTGTGTGTGTGTGTTCTCCCTCTCCCTTCCACTCTCTGAAAACAGAAAAGAAATGAGAATCCAACGGAAGCTTGAAAGCAGTTTTATGGGGCTTCTCTGGAAGGATTTCCAAGGAGTGCACCCACGCTAAGAACCCTGGTATACAGAGACACAGGCTTTCTCTCTGCCCACACCATACATACATCCGGCTTTCTATATGTAGTTTCTCTTCTCCTGTCAGAACCCCAGGAATTTTCTAATCTGAGTGACCTAAGGTCAAGGCGGCAACTCTCATTTGAACTTTCAGGCCACTTCTCCCTGGTAAGAGGAGAAATAACTCTTTGGCAAAACAACCTAGTGCCACCCAAATACCATATTCCAGGCAACTGGCAGGCTCATAACTTTCCTGAGTGATTCACTGTTGGCACCCAGCTCCTGACACCCCTTTCCCCTCCCACTTATATAGGACTCATTCTGCAAAGGATTTCACAGGGAGTGGAAACTCCTCCAGGGGAAGGATGAGCTGTCCCATGGGTTCCATGAAACAGCTCTAATGAGATGTTCCCCTTTTCCAAGGGAAGCATTCTCCCGAGACCAGCCCATCATTATCAAAATATTTCATTCAGACGCGCTGTGGTTTATTTAGAATAACAATGAACATTCAAGTCTTTTAATTTTCAACAATGAGTTGAGAATCCAACCATAACTCATAAATTCAATGGTAATAAGTACAGTCTTTCTTCTTTGCAGCTAGTCCTTTCCTTAGTGAAAATAAAACATTTCCCATTTAATCAAGGACTCTCCCTTATTTGAGGCATGGTAGCCCTGTCCTGTGCTCACCGACTTTGCTCCTGAGCAAATTGCAATGTGTAAATTTATTGTAGCTCTAAGAGACAACCTAGGATGAAAACTCACAGTGGAAATAGATGTGGCTTGTCTAGCTCTTTTAAAAAGCAAAGGTTGGGCGCTGCCTTATGAGATATAAAATTACCAACTGTCTGTCCCAAGTATATTTAAATTGGTGATGCTCCTGAACTAATCGCTGCTAAGTTTTGAACCTCTGTAGGAATTTGCTGCTTAAGATATGGAGCAGAAGTGCTCAGCAAGCTGTCACCTTCCACGTGCTTCCAGGTGCAGCAGTTAAACTCTTCCCTTTGTTCACTGATACCAAGAGCATATTGGTGTCCACGAGGAAGGGAAGCCTTCCTCGGCTCTTCTGCCTCATTTGCGCATTGTTTGAATGATTTGCGTATGTGCTGCTCCCCGTGACTACATGTGAGCCACAGGATGCAGGGGCCGTACCTAACTGACTTTTAAAATCCCTTGCCAGACAACCCAATTCAAAGATGGGCAAAGGACTTTACTAGACTTTTCTCCAAAGAAGCTATACACATGGCCAACAAGCACATGAAAATGTGCTAAATGTCATTAGTCATTAAGGAAATGCAAATAAAAACTACAGTGAGTTAGCACTTCACACCCACTAAAGTGGCAACTGTCAAAAAAAAAACCCAAAACAAATAAACAAACCAAGAAACAGAAAACAAGTGATGGCAAGAATGTGGAGAAATTGGAACTCTGGTGCATGCACTGTGGGTGGGAAGGTAAAATGGTGCAGCTCCTATGGAAGAATATGGATGTTCTTCAAAAACCAAAAATAGAATTACCATATGATCCAGCAATTTCACTTCTGGGTATATACCCAAAAGAACTGAAGGCAGGGTCTTGAAGATATATTTGTACACCAATGTTCATAGCAGCATTATTCATAATAGCTAAAAGGTGAAAGCACCCTAAGTGTCTACCGGCGGATGAATAAATAAACACAGTGTGCCCTATCTATGCTATTCAGCCTTAAAAAGGAAGGGAATTCTAACACAGTTTATAAAGTAGATGAACCGTGAGGCCATTATGTTAGGTGAAATAAGCCAGTCATAAAAAGAAAACTATTATATGATCATACTTATATAAGATTAGAGGCCCAATGCATGAAATTCATGCAAGAGTAGGCCTTCCTCCCCCCCCCCCCCAGCCCCACCCCCCCCGGCCCCCCCGATGCTGGCACCGGCTTCCCTTGCAGCCCTGGCTTCATCTGGAAGGTTGTCAGGAAGGACATCCAGTCTAATTAGCATATTATGCTTTTATTATGATAGATAGCTCACATAAACAAATTCACAGGAACAGAGTGTAGAATGGAGATTGCCAGGGGCTGGGAGGAAGTGAGGAATGGGGAGTTATTGTTTAATGGGTACAGAGTTTCAGTTTTACAAAATCAAAAGAGTTGGAGATGAATGGTGTTCTGGTTATGTAGCACAACATTATGAATGTATTTAATACCATTGACTTTACATTTAAGAGTGGTGAAGATGATCATCTTTATGTTTATGTGTATTTTGCCACAATAAAACAATAGAAAAAAAGAAAACCAACAGAGAGCTCTTATCCAAACAACATAAAGAATGCCTATAAATCAGTAAGCAAAAAATCCCATAGAAAAATGGATTTAAAAAACGACAACACCCCAAACTTCTAATATACCTTAGTGGTAATCAGGAAATGCAATTTAACATAATGTTTATAATTAGCCCAAAATAGGAATAACTGAAATGTCCATGAGTGGATAAATAGATTGAAATATTGTCACACAATAGAATATTATACAAACAATACAAATAAATGAGTTATAGCCACAACCCCAAAATATGGGTGAAACTCAAAAACATAATGTTGAATAATCATTTTTTAAAAAACAAATGCAAAACAGTGCATACTGCGTGTTTCCATTTATAGAAAGTTCAAAAACAGGCAAAAGAAAACTGTATGCTTAGGGGTTCATCCAGGAGAGTGGTTACCAGGGGAGGAGGCGGGCAGAGGCTGGGGTCAGGGGAGTTGAGGGGAGCGCCTCCTGGAGCCTGGCAACGCTTTATTCTTTACCTGGTGATGAAGGCACAGGAATTTCACTTTCCGGGAAATGTGTCACATTTCACAATAAAAATAGTTTTATAGCAAATAAAATGTCCTTGCACATTAATATATTAATAAACGTTTGCTTAATATTCTACACTACAATAATGAGGAAAAGTGAACTTATAAATTGGTGCATACAAATGAAAAACTGTTTTCTAAAATTTTGTTCCTGGGGAAGAAAAAAAGAAGTCTTAAAAGCTGTTTTGTGGCCTAAGCCCCATTCATCTGGGGAGATGCTGGGCAGATAGGAGATGGATGCACACTGGAGAGACAGACAGGTGGACAAAGTGTTAGCTTTCTGCACCCCACACCACCCCGACAGGCACCAAAAAACGGATAAACCTGGATCTGAGATCGCTATCCTTGAAAATCTGTATCATGTTCACCGAGTAGGAATAGAAGCTAATAATTATAGAGCAGCCCTTTCTCACACAAACCAGAACCCCAAATTAACTTAATTTGTTTAGAGTCATGCCTTTAAGTAATGAGGTACAGCTCCCACCCCTTTTGGTGCGAGGGGAATCTTTGTCACTTTCATCTGCTCTTGTTTCTATTTTTGCACAATCAGGGTAAGATAAGAGCCTCGCCGGATCTCAGCAGAAAGATGAGCTCGATTTAAACTCTGGGCAGAATGCATAGAGCGTGGTTTGGTTACTGGTCGAGCGCATCTGCAGGACTGGGGATTGGGTCACCTCCTTGCCACCAGAAAGTACGGCTAATATTTGCCACTGTTGGGCACTTACTACAACTCTTTTTGGATAATTAGTGCAAGAACGTGTGATTCATGAACTTTCCAGTTTGTTTTAAATCTCAGACTTCCTTCCGTCTTTCCTCTCGTTAGGTTGCCTCCATCATCACATTCAAGCCCGTGTGTCCTCGGGGAACCAAACCTGAACTCTAAATTATTAGTAGCCATTTAATCAAATCATAGGAAATGTTAATCTGCTGCCCTCCTTCCCTCATCACATCCCTGAAACAGATCTTCATCATTTCAGGACGGTTCAGTTCTCTTCCTATTACGGAGAAAGCCCTACTATGTGTAGTTTGGGCAGGAGGCACGGCCCCAGTTCCCACTACAAAAATAAAAGGGGCTTCATCTTTCCTTCTTGCTGTCCCCAGGCAGTCAGGGCCTGGGGCCTGGACTACACTCAGCCGATGGGGAACTCCTCCCAGAGCTTACAATCTTGAGAGAGTGACCCTAAGGTGGCAGGATAGATGGCATTAATTCCTAGGAGAGCAGAGGTGGCCTCCTGGCCATACTGTTTCTGATAAAAGCGTCTGCTCCTTGGCTGTTCAAATGTGTTGATCACGGCTCCATCTCTATCATAAAATCTAGCAAGGATTCTGTGGTCCACTGAAGTTCTCCTAATATATTCCATCCAGGTATTTTTAACATCCTGGCCAAAATACCTTTGCTGTGTGCTTTGTACATCGCTGCACTTTTCCTGTAGTTAGGACAATAGGAAGGAAACAGTGTGCCTTCCAGAGGGGTTCTCAAACAGAAGCCTGCATCAGAAGCACCTGGAGGGTGTGTTCAACACAGCGTGTTGGATCCACCTCCTGAACTGCTGATGCACTGAGTCTGGTGGTAACGCAGAATCTGCATTTCAATTTCAAGAACCATTGGCCTGGCATATAGTAGAGTTTCCTCCAATGCTGCCCCAAAACTACCAAAAATATTTAGCCAATAAACAGTGATTCAGGGTCTCACTTGGAATTTTCTCTGATGTGTTGATTTCCCTGGTTATCATTGCTTATATATTATAGATGAGGCATAAAATTTTTGAGAAATGTTTATCTTATTTTTCTGAACCAATAAAAATTGTAAAATCGGAGAACCAAGATGGCGGCATAGGTTAACGCCGGAGTTTGCTGCTTTGAACAACTACTTCAAAAGTGAAACCAAAAAACGGAAGGGACATCACCCAGAACCACAGGAACGCTGGCTGAGTGGAAGTCCTACAACTAGGAGGAAAGAGAAAGGCACACGGACACTCAGAGGAGGCGTGGTGCTGAGGTCAAGTTCTGAGGTGCGGAGTGCGCGGAGCGGGCTGGCGGTGGAGGGCGCGCTTGTTGTTTTCAATCGGGAGGGAGTCGCAGACTCTGAGCACCAGATCCGGGCGAGTCTTTAGGGACCCAGACTCAAACGGGAGAAGCGGGACTGTCTGGCTTCGGTCAGAGCGAGTGCAGCTTTCTCTCCGAGCTTTGCAGCGGGTGCTGGGACTCAGAGAGGCAGAGCCCCTGGGGACAGGACTGAGAGCCGCCATAACTGCTCTCTCCGGCCCACCCTGTTGATCCTGTGCGACCCGCCCCACCCAAGCCCTGCACAGAGGCATTTGCCAGATAGCCTCAGGCAAAGGCTAGATTAGCACCTCCCTAGAGGACAGAAGTTCTCTCACTGCTGACACAGCTGATTCTCATAGCCACTTGGCCTGGAGGTCAAACCCTCCCTGGAATTAGCTACAACAATCAAGGTTTATCTATAAGACTGCGAACAAAGACCACTAGGGGGTGCACCAAGGAAGCATAACAAAATGCGGAGACAAAGAAACAGGACAAAATTGTCAATGGAAGATATAGAGTTCAGAACCACACTTTTAAGGTCTCTCAAGAACTGTTTAGAAGCTGCCGATAAACTTAATGAGCTCTACACGAAAACTAATAAGACCCTCGATCTTATATTGGGGAACCAACTAGAAATTAAGCATACACGGACTGAAATAACGAATATTATACAGACTCCCGACAGCAGACCAGAGGAGCGCAAGAATCAAGTCAATGATTTGAAATGCGAGGAAGCAAAAAACATCCAACCGGAAAAGCAAAATGAAAAAAGAATCCAAAAATGCGAGGATAGTGTAAGGAGCCTCTGGGACAGCTTCAAGCGTACCAACATCAGAATTATAGGGGTGGCAGAAGATGAGAGAGAGCAAGATATTGAAAACCTATTTGAAGAAATAATGACAGAAAACTTCCCCCACCTGGTGAAAGAAATGGACTTACAGGTCCAAGAAGCGCGGAGAACCCCAAACAAAAGGAATCCAAAGAGGACCACACCAAGACACATCATAATTAAAATGCCAAGAGCAAAAGATAAAGAGAGAATCTTAAAAACAGCAAGAGAAAGAAACTCAGTTACCTACAAGGGAATACCCATACGACTGTCAGCTGATTTCTCAACAGAAACTTTGCAGGCCAGAAGGGAGTGGCAAGAAATATTCAAAGTGATGAATACCAAGAACCTACAACCAAGATTACTTTATCCAGCAAAGCTATCATTCAGAATTGAAGGTCAGATAAAGAGCTTCACAGATAAGGAAAAGCTAAAGGAGTTCATCACCACCAAACCAGGATTATATGAAATGCTGAAAGGTACCCTTTAAGAAGAGGAAGAGGAAGAAAAAGGTAAAGATACAAATTATGAACAACAAATATGCATCTATCAACAAGTGAATCTAAGAATCAAGTGAATAAATAATCTGATGAACAGAATGAACTGTTGATTATAATAGAATCAGAGACATAGAAAGGGAATGGACTGACTATTCTTGGGGGGGAAAGGGGTGTGGGAGATGTGGGAAGAGACTGGACAAAAATCGTGCACCTATGGATGAGGACAGTGGGTGGGGAGTGAGGGCGGAGGGTGGGGCGGGAACTGGGAGGAGGGGAGTTATGGGGGGAGAAAAAGAGGAACAAATGTAATAATCTGAACAATAAAGATTTAATTTAAAAAAAAAATTGTAAAATCATGGCATAAGCCTGGACATGTCCTTTATTTTTTAAAATATATTTTTATTTATTTGTTTTTTAGAGAGAGAGAAAGGGAGAAGGACAGATAGAAACATAGAGAGAAACATCAATTGGCTGCCTCCTGCACGCCCCCTCCCCCCCCCAATCTGGATTGAGCCCACAACCTGGAATCGCCCTGACCGGGAATCGAACCAGTGACCTCTTGGTGCATGGGACAATGCTCAACCAACTGAGCCACACCAGCTGGGCTCTCCTTTGTTTATTTACAATAAAATGGTCATGTCTGAATTTTTTCAATTGAGCTTATTATATTCTTAATTGTATCTTAATTTTTTTATTAGGATAATAAATTAAATTGTTTAAAGCACTGCTCATCTGAGAACTGTTCTTTAAACAAAATTACATTTTTAATTAATAATAGCAGTTCAGTAATTTTCTCATTTTCACTGATGACCTTAGCTATTTCTTAACATAGACTGTGGGGTTCAACTAGGATCTTTAAAGTAAGACTTTAAAAAAAAAAAAAAAAGACTAAAGAGTTCTTCCCGGCATGCAATGGATTCCTGACGTTCAGGTGGCAGGGGAACACATCCCCGTGCCCACATGGCTTATGGCCATATGGGGCTCTACACACAGACTAACAGACTTTAATTCGCATGGATGCTCTCAATAAAACCGGTTCTGCTAACAAAAAAAAAAAAAAAAATTAAAAAAGACTAAAGACTATTTTTCTAGAGTTGTCCCTAATTACCTGGCTGCATATATTTGAAGAAATAATCTACCCCTCAAATAATTCCACAGCCATAAAACAGAACAACTACACACTTACCAGGGTGGTGCAAAGGAAGAATAGTGACAACACCAAATACTAGTAAGGATGCTGAGAAACATTGCTGGGAGAAAAGTAAAATGCTGTAGCCACTCTGGAAAAGAGTTTGGCAGTTTCTTATAAAACTAAACATGTAATTCTCAATATGACTCAGCAATTGCACTCTTGGGCATTTATCCCAGAGAAATGGAAAACTTATGTTCGCACCAAAACCTGTACACGAATATTCATAGTAGTTTATTTGCAATCGCCAGAAACTGGAGCTACCCAGGTGTCCTTCAAAGGGTGAATGGTTAAGCAAACGTATACGTCCGTACTATGGAATACTGCTCAGTAATAAAAAGGAATGAACCACTGATACATGTAACAACTTGCATGACTTTCTAGGGAATTATGCCATTTCCCAAAAGATTCACACCCTGTATGATTCCATATCTATATATGAAACATTTTTGAACTGACAACGTTTTAGAAGTGGAGGACAGATAAGTGGTTGCCAGGTCTTGGGGGTGAGGCAAAAGGTACGGTTCTAAACATAAGGGATTCATGTGGTGTTGGGATTGTTCAGTATTTTTAGTGTGGTGGTGGGTACTTGGACCTACACAGGTGTTAAAACTGTAGAACTTAATAAACACACACACACACACACACATCAGTACAGTAAAACTGGGGACATCTGAATCTCATTGGATTGCATGAGTGTCAGTATTTTGGTTGTTATATTCATACTACAGTTTTGCAAATTGTTATCATTGGGAGAAACTGGGCAAGGGATATCTCGGTATTATTTTATTTTATTTATCTATTTGTATTTATTTATTTATTTGTTAATCCTCACTCAAGGATATTTTTTCCATTGCTTTTCAGAGAGAGAGTAGAAGGAATGGAGGAAGGAGAGAGAGAGAGAGAGAGAGAGAGAGAGGAAGAGAAAGAGAGAGAGAGAAACATCAATGTAAGAGAGACACATTGATCGGTTGCTTCCCACATTGTTCCTGCAACCAAGGTACATACCCTTGACTGGAATCGAACCCAGGACCCTTCAGTCCACAGGCTGACACTCTATCCACTGAGCCAAACCAGCTAGGGCTATTTTTTACAACTGCATGTGAATCTACAATTATCTCGATAAAATTTTCAATTTAAAAAACCCAAGTAATAAACCCTACCAATGATAATGCTATAGTAAGACTTGCATATTGGTAGTATTAAGTTTAGGTTGGAAGTGAGAGGATGATCCTAAAGGCTTCCAGACATAAAAGAATAAATAACTATGCTAATTAATCACAATTGTGTACATCCAATTGTTTGGAAAACTTGATGTTCAGGTGAAAAGCAAAAAAAAGGCTAGATTCCAAATCTAGAAAAGACCTTAAAGGCTAATCTGACCTAGCCACTGGCCGCCGAGGCACCAGCTCAGGTAGAGCAATATGCTCTCAAGAGGTATTTGTTACAGCCATCCACTCCCGCCAAACAGATTTCCCTAGTCATAGCACTAGTAGGTTTCCGCAAAGACTAGCACACGCATTTTACTGGTACTAATAACCGCTATCATGTATGGAGTGCCTGCTAAGTCTATGTCCATGGTCTAATTAAAGGAAGAATTTAAAAAAATCCATGATTTATTTTAAACTTTGGGTGAGAGGCATTATCTCCATTTTTACAGTGAGGCTTGGAGAATTTCATTAACTTGCCCTAGTCCAGCTGGTAATGCGATAGGGCTCGGGTAGAGTGTGGATCTGGGTGGGTCAGAGCTGTCCTCTTTCCAGCATACCCACTGTCTTCAAAGGCGGCTACTGTTGCGCTGGCTCCTAAACAAACATATGGAACATTCCCAATGTTATTTGCTTGATCATTTCCTTTAGATTAGGAACTCTTAATCTAGGAGCTATGAGACTGTGTGTGTGGGAGGGAATCAATCCATGTGCCTCTCTCACACAATGTTTCTCCATCTCTCCCTCCCACTCTCTCTAAAACTCAAAAGAAAAAAATATCCTCTGGTGAGGATAAAAAAAAAATCATATTTTTGATAAATCTGATACATGATGAAAGGATATGAAGACACACCTTAAGTTCAATGTAAGGGCTGTCCCACAACCTTAGCACAAAATTCTAATTTTTAAGAGTTAAGATGCAGGGATGGAAGACGCTTTTGTATAAGCCGTTCCCTCTTGTTTACAGTGCCCTTCCCCACCTCTTTGCCCAACAAACTTGAACTCTGCCTTTATGTCCTAGATCAGGTCTCCTATGGTTCTTCTCTGATCTCCCCATGCCTCTGCTCCCAGGCAGAATCGTCCTGCCGCCTATGTTCCAGCCCTCTGTACACTTCTCCACCACTGTATCACTGTCAGCTGTTCATGTCTGTTTCGTCCAGTAAACTGAGCTTCTGAAATGCTATCGCTGTGATTGTGTTCCTTGCCCCCAGTCGCATAGTAGGTGGCCCATGTTTGCTGGTGAATAAAACATTAGCTTTCCTTTAGGAAGGTCCGGCTTGTGAAGGTTGTGTTGAAAGACACTGTTAGATGTACCTCGTTAAATGACAACAGCAATTACTTGTTAATGAGTAAACTGAAATGCCTTTTGGTAACTTCCGGAAGTGACCTCCTGACTCAGGATTATTAGAAATAATCCAGCAAAGGTAAGTACAGAAGTCTGGGCAGGTAAGAAGACAGGTTAATAGACCGTAGGTTTTTAGGTCAGGAAAACAGCTGGTTATCAGAACAGGGGCCAGAGAGAGGTTGCGTCTGGTTTAGAGAGAAGATACTTGAATATGGGGATAAAGAGGAGAGGGGAATACTACCTGGACTGAGAGAAGAATGGGAATTTCTTGAGGGCATCAGAGATCCCGAATGAATTTTTTCAGACTGAGACTCACTGTTAGGGAACAGCTGGATTCTGGATCTGCTGTTCTGCTGTTTAAACATAGCTTGTCTTCTTTGGTGTTTCACTAGACCCATTGAAAGTCTGAGCTGCAAAGGGTTAGAGAAATGCCGTAGGCTGTGCGTTAGTTAATAGATTGAAGTTCAAGGAAGCCTTGAATCCAGCCCAGGAGAGACTGTTTTTACAGGACTGGGGCTCAGGTGGGCAGGCATGCCAAGGTGCGCTGGGGAGGCAGAGGGCTCTAGTTATGCTGGACTGCGACCCCAGAAAAGGCCCACAGCTGCAGTGGGTGCCAGCAATGGCTCAGAACCTGGCTTCCTTAGGACACACACCAAATGAAGGCGTTGAAAGAAGTAGGTAGTTGGTCAAAAACAAGTTTGATACTCAAACTCAGCTTTTCCTCTTTATTAGCGGATCATTTCCTTTCTATAAAGGTTAACTGAGAGAAGCTGGATTGCTGGATAAAGCATCAGAGCTTTTCGTTTTATCCCACAACTCTGGGAGGAAGGGAAATATGAGCAGAAGACAGGGAAACGCTGGCTGTAAAACTGCTTTTTTGTTTGAACTGTATGCGGACAGGATAACAAACATCAACCCCCCCCCCCCCCCCCCCCACACACACACACACTTTATTCTCTCCAATGTTGCTCACCTTGTTCCTGTGATTCTAGCAACTTTGTTACGGGTCAATCGAGAGCACTAGCTGCAGAGAGCACACCTAGAGAGGACTGGCTCTTGGGGAAGCCACCCCTTGAGATTGCACTATCTAAAGGCTCTCTACTAACATAAAACACAACATTTAAAAAGGTATTGTCTGTTTGTGCAAGGTGCTTAGTGTGGTAACAGGCCACGGGTGCATGTAACCCTCTCTTCAGTACCTATCAGGAGCCCTGAGCCAGGGGCCTGGAAAATCCACGCGGTCCTCTGAACCTCCTCGTCCGCATCTGAAGGTCGGTCCCCTCCGAGAACGTGGCGAAGACCCAGGGGCCGGCGACCCAGCGCGGGACGCGCCGTCCCGCCCGCCCCGGGGCACCCCTGGTGCTGGTGGCCAGCGGCCTCGGCTCCGTGCACCCGCGGCCGTGGTACTGGCCTCCGGGCGCGGGCTTTCGGGGCGCGCTCCGCTCCCGAAACCGGGTAACCGCCTCCGGGATCCCAGGGAAGCCACCCGCACCCGGAGGAAGCAGGAAGCCGGGCCACGCGAGAGAGACCCCGCGCGCCCGAGGCTGGGCTGGCAACGCAGCCGCGCTCCCCGCCCCGCCCCGCCCCGACGTGCCCCACGGGGACGCGCACGCTCGCAGGCGCGGGGGCGCACACCGGGGCGCGCGCGGGCCGGGCCGGCACGGCAGCGAGAGCGCGCGCGGCTCGGGGAGGCGGCGGCGGCGGCGGCGGCGGCGGAAGCGGCGAGGGCGGCAGGCGTCCGGCTCAGAGGCGGTGGAGGCGGCGGCGGCGGCGGCTCCGGACGGGGCTGGGCTGGGAGCGAGCCAGGGTCAGAGGCGCCGGGTCCAGAGCGGATCTCCCGGCTCGAGCATCCGCCCGCCGCCCGGACGCCTGGGCCGCGGAGTTGGTGTCCCGGCTCGGACCCCGGCGCCCAGCCCGGAGCCGTAACCTTGAGGCGGCGGCGGCGGGGCCGGGCCGGGCCGGGCCGGGGGGCGGCGGCGCTGGATCCCCGGCTACCCGATCGTTGGCGGGAGATGTCGAACCCCGGGACGCGCAGGAACGGCTCCAGCATCAAGATCCGTCTGACAGGTACGGCGGGCGGGAGGCCCGCGCCGCCCCCACGGCGCCCACCCGGCCCGCACGGCCCCTCGGCCGCCCGGCCTTCCCCGCAGAGCGCCCTGCGGGAGTGGCCCTCCCCCACGTCGGCCGTTGTCCCAGGACCTCGTCACCCCCCTCGGCGAGTGCCCCTCGCTTCTCCCTCCGGCCCCGCCCCCTCGCTCTCCGGCCCCGCCCCCCCGCGTCTCCCCCTCCCCTCTGCCTTCTCGCCGCCCTCCTGCCCCCACCTGCCCCCTCGGTCCTCTCCTCCTGGCCCCGCCCCCTCGCCTCCCCGCCTCCATCCTTCTCGTCCCGCTCCCCCCTCCCTCCCCGGGGTCCCCCCGCTTCTCCCTCCGGAGCCCGCCTCCCGCGCTCGTCCCCCTCCCTCCCCTCCTCCCGTCCCCTCACCTGCACTCGCCTTTCCCTCCCGGCCCCGCCCCTCTCCTCACCACCTTCCCGGCTTCTGGCTTCCCCGCCTCCCCGCTACCTGCCGGGACGCTGCTCCCTCCCGCCGCCCCCTCCCGCCTCCTCCCGCACCCGCTCTCGGCCCCCCGGCTCCTCTGCTCCTGGCCCCGCCCCCTCCCGCTCCCCCAGATTCGCCCCCTCACTTTCTCTCCCAAACTCCGCCCCTCATTTTCTTTTGGCCCCGCCCTCGCTTATCGCCAGCCCCGCCCCCGGCTTCTGTCTCGCGGCCTCCACCCTTTCCTTCAGCCCCGAATTCCTCCGTCCGCTCCCGCAGCTCCTCCCGGGCCCGTGCTCCTCGCCGCCCCTCCGCCCAGCCCGCTCCAGTCCCGTCCACTTCCTTTCGCTCCCAGGCCGGGCGCTCTCGGGTCCTGCTGTGCTCCCCGCATTCTCTCCTTCCTGCCTTGCACTTCACCATCGCCCCCCCCTCCCCATCCCCGAGGCCCCGTTAGGTGTGGATCCCCCTCTTCCTCTCCCCCGCACACACAACCGGCTTGGGCAGCGGCACCCCGCAGGCCCCCCGCTCCGCTCATGCAGTCTTCAGTGAAATGCCTGTGTCTCCTGGGCGGCTGGAGTGCCACCTTCCAGGGCGAGCGCCGAGCTCTGCCGCGGGCCTGCGCCGTGGTGGTGGGTGGGTGCACATGCCGGCGGGGTGCGCTGGCGGCGCCCCTCGCTCGCGGGCCCCGGGGTGCTGGGCCGGTCCGCATCCTCATCCGCCCCTTCGCCTCGCCTCCTCGCTGTGGGCGGCTGCCCCCCGTCCCCGCGCCTAGCGGAGGCCGAACTGTAGTGTTGCGAATACCGTGCTGCTGGGGGACTTTCCAAACGCGAATGTTTCCAGCTCTGAAGAGGAAGTGAAAAGTTTGGGCTGATCCCTGCAAGGGGGGTTTCCCCTGGATTTTTCTCTTCAGCGACGGGTCTGATGAGGACTCCAAAGTCAGAGTCCCTTTCAAAGAGACAAGTGAGCATTTTCGGGACACTTCCTGGCAGATGCTTAGCCCTAAATCATTGGTGAATCTGTGAAAACCGCAATGGGTGATCGTTTTCCTTTGAAAATCCACCGCTGTTGCATGATCCATTTTTTGTTTCAAGAAGAGGGCCATAATTTTTTTGTAGGTATAAAAATGCCTGATCAGGTTATGATTAGATGATATGACCAGATCAGATGATGATTTGGACCCAAACTCAGACCCTAGTTTTGTGAAGTAACGGGCATAGCCCAGGGATCTTTGCTTCTGGAGAAACAATCCTTTATTTTAACACTTCTTACTCTGTAGATGCAGTGTATACATTGTTATTTTATGGTTACATAAAAGCCACGTATTTGACTTTGTAATGCTCGTAAAACTTTAATTACTGACAACTTTAATTTGATTTTCATTTACAAATTAAATCTATAATTGCCATCAGATTGGTGGGGGTTTTTTTGTTAAAAGCAAAAGTAACTGATTTGGGGTAGAAATGGGATTAATGTTTTAGAAATAATAGGTTTTAATTACAATGTTTGTGTCAGGTGTATAATATGTATTAATCCTAATAGGCAGGTTGGGTGTGGGCTTTTTCCTTGTGAAAGGGAGGGCTTGGTTTGTCCTCCCAAATTATTTTTTGATTCAGGAATTTAGATGTGGTGTAGAAATGCTTCAAAAATTATTCAAAGAGTTTTAATATTTACTTGACAGTAAAGGATCAGATGATGAGTGTTTTTTCCAAAACACCTTTTCCCGGGTGATGTTAATGACACGACAGAGTGTGGTCATTGCTGCAACAGGATTGAGAGTTTAGGGATGATTGTGGACACACATGATGCCAGTTGTCTGTTGATATGAATGTACACAGAAACGTTGGAATTAGATATTTTTTGAAGATAGGCTGGGTTTTGGCTTCATCTTTAAGTTTGTCAGGAGTTTGAAATATCTTCACTTTTAGCAAGTAGGCTAGCCATCTTTCAAGAGCGTATACTTTTGTTACAAGTTTCAGAGTTTATTTCCATGTGTGATACTTGGAAATGAGACTTTTAGAAATGAGAGCTATTCTAACTAGTGAATACCACACAGGGTAATTCATTGCAAAATATGAAGACATGGGTGTTATAAAAGAGCATTTACAATTTTGGGGTCTACAATTATATTTGGTGGTGAGTAGAACATTGGATTTAGAATTAAAAGGCTTGATTTTGGTCAGACCTGCCATAAACTGCATGATATGGAACAAATTCTGTAACTTCTCTGGGTCTCAGTTTCCTCATATAAAAAATGAGGTCTTAACTCCATTTATAACATTATTTGACTCTCCTTCTTACAGGATCTGTCAGTTTGGCTTATTCCAAATTACCGTTGGGTGTTTATGTTTTCTGTTAGGTCTCAATCCTGATATTCAGAAATTTGTGTTAAAACACATGACTTGTGTTTGATTGATGCCAAGCATTACTTTTTTGTATTGATTACAATTATGATTTCTTCTTTTTTTAAAAATTCCTGTGGAATCCCTTTTGTTTTAAAAACTATTAGGTAGTCTGTTGAACTGCTTTGGAAATCTGGCCTAAACAGTAGAAGAATGTTTGAGTCTTTTTATATAAAAGAATATAATTTAAAAGAATGTCTTTGTGGTATTTTAGCAAGGTAATAGTTTTTAAAGGTATAAGTAGGTTTGGGCACAGTATTTTCAAAATAGAGAATCTTTGTTAAAGAGCATTATCTTGCAGACATTTTAGAGTTCAATGGCCAAACACTTGGGAAACTTTTTTATTTTAAATTCAAGCAGGATTTTCAAAAACTTTGTTCTTATGTGGTACATAAATGAATCCCAGATACGGTATTTAGGCCACTTGGGTAAAAGAATGGAATTTTGAGCTCTAAGGGTTCCACACTGCTCTTCAAACAAATTAAGTTGTATCTAATGTTAACCAGTTAGTTGAAATACCAAATGCCTAAACTTTTCTGTGCTTTTATGCCTTGAAATACTCTCAGACCTCTTTGTGTTTTTCTATCTCTTGGATTGTGACTGTGTACTGTGAAGAGAGAAAATTCTAATTCCACTTAGAGGTGGGGAGAGAAACCTCCCTTGATAGCATATGGGAATGGAGGCTATTTTTTAAGTTGTAGCTCATGTGATGTAAGGCTGGCTTGTGTTTGTCCTTCAGGTGATGCAGCTTGGAGAGAAATAGTAGTAATAACTGTTAATAACATTAATTGACCAATAACAGGTGACATTACTGATTTGAAATGATTAGGTTGCTCTTAAGAAAGATAAAGCTGTTAAGAGTGTTGCCTTTGTCCCTTTGTACCAGCAACGAACCTCCCTTATACAAGGCAGGCAGAACTTTTAACAGCGGCCACTCAGATAAGATGGAATTGCTAGCCATCAGGTTATAGCCTTGCACTGCACCTGAGTTTACATATTTTCCTCAAGGATGGCCTCAAGTTTATGAGGTACAGTCAAGGCACTTCTTTGAGCTGAATTGTTTAAGGATGTGGAATGAGTTAAATCAAGTCCTATTGCAAAATTTAAACTGCAGTTATACTTTAAAAGGAGTCACATTCTGCCATATACAGGACTATTATTGATTTTGTTATTTGATCACATTTGTGTTGTCTTAAGAAAAGCCTTTTTTAAATTCATTTTCCCTTTTTCATTTTCTTGACCCAACTTACAGACTTGAGAAATGAAATATCTCATGTACTTATTTCTATCTGTACTTTTGCAGTAGTTGTGATGTGTCCCAGTAGAATTTTTTACTGCAAGTCCATTTATTGGTCAGATTTCAAAACTTCTATTTTGCAATTATGCCAGTGGTGTCTGGATTTCGAGTTTTCCTTCTCTTCTACAGGTTTCCATTTTCTCTGTTTGGTTACATTTTCAGGTTCTAGTGTGGAACATTGGGTGAACCGGGGAGGTTCTGGGGGCTGAGTCACTGGCGAAGAAGTATTTCCTCATGAATACAAAAAAGAAAGACTGACCCATAATATTTCAACATCAGCTTAATGATCCAGTTAACTAGACTGGTTGTTGTGTAACACATTTGGGGGCACTGGTTAAAAGTTAAAATAGCTGAATTATCTATTTTAGTGCGTGCTAGACTGAAAAGGAAGTACAAAAAACCTGACATGACGAAATAATTTTGGTATTTTCTAATTGAGAAACCCTAACTTTTAGGATTCTTATTTGAGTCAAACTTTTGTGATTTCAAAACCATTTTAGAGGTTAAATATTTTTTTAACAAATAGAGAATTAAAATTGTGTGGGGTTAGGGTCACTAAGCAAGTTAAATTACTGGTTGACTTATTGTAGGTGAGTTTCATTGAGAGAAAGCCCCTCCCTACCTTAGGTTGGCTGGTTGTAGTGAGTTTCATTGAGAGAAAGCCCCTACCTTAGGTTGGCTTGTTGTCCACAGCGCTCTGACTCCAGCTGACTGGTCCCTAAGGCCATCTAGTCAAAGAAGAGCTGCAGAGCTATGTTGGAAAAACAAAAGCTCCTAGCCGTCTAGATCAGGCAAATCTTTTTAAAATGTTAGAATTACTGTTGTGTCTACAGATGCAATTTACTCCATTTAGATATTTAACTAAGTGGAATGACGTTTCCATATTTCTGGATGAAAGGGGGGAAATCCTTTTATTGTTTTAAAACAAGGCTTAAATAATGTACAATCAGTGCGGCTGGTGATGCACCCCATTCTGTAATTCCAGCTGTGTTCACCTCCATTGCAGCTGAAAGGAATTCTAATTGGCTGAGGAATGTCGGCAACATCATGTATCACTGAGCATGAACCTATTATGCCGGCTGCTGGGTGATGCATTTCAGATGTTTGAAGCTCCTGAGTCCAACTTGGAGGTTGCTTTCAGGAGCCTGGAAGAGGACGTTGTGAAGCTGCGGGTTGTAGACGGCAGCCTGCTTTCTTCTTCGTATGTTGGGCATCTGCTAAATTCTCTAAAGGCTACAGTGCTTTCTTGTGGCTGAAACACTGGGTTAGGAATCAGAAGGTCTGAATTCTACTCATAAACGTGCCACAATGAAGAGAGGGGGGTGGGTTGAATTATAATATTTTCATGACTCAGTTTTTCTATCCAAAATGCAATATACCTGCCTTTTTGTATTGCACAAGGACTTGATATTAATTAAATAGCTTGATGAGCAGTTATGAATTATTTATAGAGCAGCACAATGTAAATACAGTCCTAGATTCCTTTTACTTCTTATTCCTAAATCATCATGTAAATGCTAAGGCTAATGATGTACATTGACACTGAAGAACAACTGTAGAACCTGTTGATAAGCACGGAAAAATAATGCTCAAGAACAAATTGTTGCCCTGACCGGTTTGGCTCAGTGGATAGAGCGTCGGCCTGCGGACTGAAGGGTCCCCCGTTCGATTCCGGTCAAGGGCATGTACCTTGGTTGCGGGCACATCCCCAGTAGGGGGTGTGCAGGAGGCAGCTGATCGATGTTTCTCTCCATCGATGTTTCTAACTCTCTATCCCTCTCCCTTCCTCTCTGTAAAAAACCAATAAAATATATATTTTTTAAAAAAGAACAAATTGTTAAATTCTCTACGCATTCAGAGAGTCCATTAGAGAAATCATGTTGCAAGCCAAAGCCAGCATCATCTTCACTTATGAAATCTTGGAAGCATTTCTATTAAAATCAGGAACAGTACAGGGCTGTACACTGTCACAGTTGTTATTAACTAGAGGAAGATATCAGAAAGCAAGCAAAATTGCTATTATTTGCAGGTGATATGATTTTATATCTTAAATGCAAAAGAATCAGCTGAAAAGCAATTATAATTAATTTAAAAAACCTTAGTATAATAGCTGGATAGAAAATTTTTCCATGGAAAAATAAAATTGGTTAAAAATCAATATGCAAACACAAACTCGGGAAAACAATTTGCAATCTGTATGAAAATGAAAGTCTAGCTTCCTTAATATATAAAGATCTTTCAAAACCAGTGACAAAAAGGCCAGTAACCTATTGAGCAAAGAATATGGATAATTCACAGAAAAGAATGAAAAGGAATTTTAAATATGTAAAAAGACACAGCCCTATTCATACTAAACAAAATACCAATTAAAACTAAAGGTGAAACAGTTTTTCATCTAGTAGATTGGCAGAGACCAAAGAGTTTGAAAATATGTCATGATGACAAAGGTGTAGAAAGCAGAAACTCTTTCACACTGTTGGTTGAGATGTAAGTTGATACAATAGAATAAGGAGGGCAGTTTGGTACTGTCCTATATAATAAAAGCCTAATATGCAACCAGGAGTTCGACCAGGGGGCGGGGCCTGACGGCCAATCGCCTGCAGTCCCTCCCCCAATCTGGCCCCCAACCCTGATCAGGGGTAGGGCCAGCCACTATGACGTGTACTGACCACCAGGGAGCAGACGCTCAACACAGGAGTTGCCTCCTGGTGGTCAGTGCGCTCCCACAACCAACCTCCAGCAGCCTCTTCCCCCCCAACCCCCACCAGCCCCCTGACTGGCCAGCCAACCTCCCGGGGTCCCTCCCCACGGGCCAGCTGGGCACCCCTCCCCCCTCCCCGCCCCCCCCCCCCCACACCAGATAGGCCTCAATCACTGGCCAGGCTGAGGGACCCCACCCGTGCACAAATTTGTGCACCGAGCCTCTAGTATTTTTTTAAAAAAAATATTTTATTGATTTTTTTTTTTTTTTTTTTACAGAGAGGAAGGGAGAGGGATAGAGAGCCAGAAACATCGATGAGAGAGAAACACCAATCAGCTGCCTCCTGCACACTCCCCACTGGGGATGTGCCTACAACCAAGGCACATGCCCTTGACTGGAATCGAACCTGGGACCCTTGAGTCCGCAGGCTGACGCTCTATCCACTGAGCCAAACCGGCCAGGGCGAGCCTCTAGTATTTAAAGTAAGCCTAAATGAGTCTTTTCAGGTTCAGAAATCTGGTCCTCCCTAGATCTACTTTCTATGGTGAGTCCTTTGAAAGACGGGTCTTGATTCTGAATAATGGTGCTGGTTTACATTATTTATTTGGAATGTCTTTTGGAGTTGGTTATCTCTTGCTTTTTCTATATCAGGCAGGTAATTTATTGCCCTTTTTTTCTATTAAATCAGTGAGATAAAAATCCTAACTATTACTGGATTGTATTTTTATATATTTTCCTACAAATTATAGATTTGAGAATTACTTGCTGCCTGTTTATATATGTCGGTATTATTAATGTCTCATATCTTATATTTTTCATAGTTTCCAAAGAGTTCTATATATTTCCTCACTTGAGCCAAAATATCAAGCTAAGTTGAAAAAGGGTTTGGATTCTTTTTTAATGTGTTTTTATTTCTAGGTTAAAAAACAAACAAACATGTTAGCATGCAGTTTTTTTAAAAACACATTCTACAGAAGAGAAAAGAATACTTTCTCCTGTCTTAAATGGATAACCATTTCATGTGCAAATAAAATACTCAGAAGCACATTTAATCCACCTGTAATAAATTTACATGCTTTCCCAGAAAATCAACAGTCATATGCAGGAGAAGGCTCACATTTACTCATGGGACATTAGTCGAACTCTTCTCTTCGGTTTTAGTGAAGGTAATTCACACTCATAAGATTAGACAAGCTTTCTGGGATAAGGTAGCCTTTTCCCTCTACAATTATGGAAGGTTGGAAACATGACATTGCTCTTCCCCGCCCCCCACATGCCTAGTAGACACCTTAAACTTAACATGTCCGAGACAGTCTTCTTGACTCCCCCCACGCCAGAAACCGTCCTCTCCCCAGTCTTCCCCCCTTCGTTAGACCTACCCAGTTGCTCAAACCAAAAATCAAGACTCATTGTCATTCATATCTAATTTATCCTCAAGTCCTGTCATTTCTCCACCACAGCTTGTCTGGACTATGTCTTCTCTTACTGTCCATTGCCCCCATTCTAGTTCAAGCTGTAATCATCTCTTGCTTGGACAGATGCTTGCCCTCTTTTATTTAAATGTTACTTGTAACCCAAACCACTTTGCTATAATAGTATTTATTTCTCTATTACAAAAATGTTAAAAGATTAATTATAAAAGCCCTCATTTTGGCTGATTCTAAAGTGGAGAAGCAAAGCAACTTGCTAACATTGCCCTTTCTCCTGGCTGCTGCAGCCCCTCCACTTTCCCTCTGTGTTCACGGCCTCTGGCTTCAGCTCCGGGAGCAGTGGTAAGGATGGCCAGGTGTCTGTCAGTGTAGCACGGAGCTTCCCAGGGTCTGACAATTTAGGGATGGCCAGTGACAAGTTCAATTGTGTACAATGGGGAGAGAGATCGAGAAACCAAATTGAAGACTGACTATTTGAAAGAGTTGAGAGTACATGTTATATTTTCTTGTACGGGAACAGCACATGGGTTGCCTCTGGAGAACTTGTGATTTTATCCCCCTCCTTAACCATTCCCCAAGATGCTCCAACCCTAATTGCCCCATCTTAGTAAATGACATCATCAACCAGTCAGTTGCTTGGACAAAAAGCATTCCTTGGTTCTCTTTTTTCTCATTCTCTAGAAGTTGTCAACTCTTACCTCATATACCATATCCTGAATCTTTTTCCTTCTCTCCATCTCCACTATTACCACCCTAGTCCTAGGCAATGTCACCTCTCACTGGGATGCCTGCGATAGTTATCTCCTAAATATTTTCCTGCTTCTGTATATTGAATATCGGTACATACAGAAAAAAGCAGTGTACAGTTTGTTGATATTTCATGAACTGAACGTACCTGTGTAACTATATCATAGATCAATGATTTTCAACTGGGAGCAGCTGTGCCTCCCAGGGGACATTTGGCAATGTCAGGAGACGTTTTTTATCATTACAACTGTGTGGGTGGCACTGGCATCTAGTGGGTAGAAGCCAGGGATGCCACTAAATAGCCTATAATGCACACTCAGCCCCCCACAACAAAGGGTTACCCAGTCCAAAATGTCAGTAGTGCTGGAGAAACTCTGACCTAGATCAAGAAGTAGAATGTTACTAGTACCTGAAATACTCCACAAGCTCCCTTCCCAGTTTCTGCGCCCCACTCCCCAAAGATAGTCACTCTCCTGGCATGCTTTTGAATTTCATAGTAATGGACTCATACAGTATGCATTCCTTTGTGACTGGCTTCCTTTGTTCAACATTCTATATGTGAGATTTACCTATATTGTTGTGTTTGGTTGTTTATCATTCATCCTTTTTGCAGAACAGTGTGCTATTATGTGAATGTACCATAATTTATCCTTTTACTGGATGATGGGCAATTGGGTAGTTCCAAGTTTTTGGCTGTTATGAATGGTGCACTATGAACATTCATATGTGTGTCTTTTGGTGAGATATGTATGCATTTCCACTGGGTATATACTTAGGAATGGAAGTGCTGGGTCACAACATAGGCAGATGTTCAACTTTGACAGAACTGTCCAACACTTTACCAAAGTGGTTGTACCAATGTACATTCCCATCAGCGGTGTGCGAGAGTCCCAGTGGCTCCATATCTTTGCCAAACTTGGTATTTTCTTTTTCATTTTAACCTTTATGGTGGGTGTGGCATGGTATCATCTTGTGGTTTTGCTTCTACTTTCACTTTTCTCCAATCCATACCTTACGTGGCAGCCGTAGACATTTTTTATTAACATTATTTTTTAGGTAGGGTATAGCTTTGGTGTAAGCATTATAATTCCTAAGGTTTTTTTCCTCTCCCAGGACACAATTTTCAACTCCCTTCTAGGCAATGTTGCCCTGTTGAGAATGAATGTTCTGCCCTGGTGTGTGTCAGTCACCCAGGAGGCTTGTTGAAACTCAGATTGCTGGCACCCCCCCCCCCAGGCACTAGCAAATATCCTATATAATAAAAGGCTAATATGCAAATAGACCAAACCACTGAATGACCAGACGCTATGACGCACACTGACCACCAGGGGGCAAACACTCAACACAGGTAGTCAGTGCGCTCCCACAGGGGGAGCACCACTCGGCCAAAAGCTGGCTCACAGCTGGCAAGTGCAGCCTCTCCCACCTCCAAGGCAGTGCTAAAGATGTCTGGCGGGGAGCAGGCCTAAGCCTTCAGTCAGACATCCCCCAAAAGCTCCCGGACTGTGAGAGGGCGCAGGCTGGGCTGAGGGACACCCCCCCACACACACACACTCCCCAAGTGCACAAATTTTGTGCACTGGGCCTCTAGTCTATATAAAAAAATCTAGGTCTGTACTTGGGCGTAATATTAAAAAGGGTCAAAAAGAATTGTAGTCAAAACTTTAATAACTAGTTTCTAATTTATTATGTAGTATTTTGTTTACATATCAGGTTTTCTTCCTGAGATCTCTTGTGTAGATTCAGATTTGTTTTCTTTTCAAATAACGAGTACTCATTAAAATAATATGAACAGAGAGTTATATAGACTATATTATAAACCTAAATTCCATATATTTGGTCCAAAAAGAAATAGATGCATGCTTTTCACACACCATGTGAGTTTTATCTATTTAATTTATTATTATTTTGAAAACAATTGTTATTCTGCTTTTGTGTGTGTTTTTTAATTGAGATATCTTTTACATATAACATATTAATTTCAGGTGTACAACATAATAATTTGATATTTGTATGCATTGTGAAATGATCACCACAATGTCTAGTTAACATCTATCATATTACATAGTTTAAAAAAAACACCTTTTTTTCCTTGTGATGAGAACATTTTTTTAATCCTCACCTGATGACATACTTAGAGTAAGGGAGAGAGAGAGAAACACAGATAGATTGGCTTCCCTATGTGCACAACTGGGGATCGAACCTGCAACCCAGGTATGTGCCTTGACCAGGAATCTAATCTTGGTGCACAGGACAATGCTCAACCAACTGAGCCACTCCGGCTGGGCTTGTGATGAGAACTTTTAAGATGTACTTAAGCAACTTTCAAATATGTGATATATTTTTAGCTTTTAATTTTGAAGTAATTATAGATTCACAGAAAGTTGCAAAGAAATGTACAGGGAGGTCCTTGTGCCCTTCACTTACCCTCCCCCATTGTTAACACTGTGCATAACTATGGTATAATATCAAAACCAGGGACTTGACAGTCGACATTGGTACAGTTGACAGGGTTTATTCAGATTTCACGAGTTACATGTGCATGGCAAGAAGCTGGTCTCCCTTCATTTCACAGTGACCTCAGAGCCGCTTTTGGCTCTTCCCTGTGTGTTCAAAAGGTCACTACCAGCAGCTCCCGTGGCTATCTGCTTCTAGCGCTAACCAGCAGAAAGTCTGTAAGTCCACTTCTTGAACAGCTCGCTCCTGGAGTAGGAGTCCTGGAGTGGAAACCTCTCGTCTGATTGACCTAATTTGGGTCATGTGTGCATCTCTGAACCAACCACTGTGGCTAGAGTGATGGGACGTGCTGGTTGGACAATTAAGGTCCACCATGGAATCTAGTAATGGTGGTAGTACTACCCAACAAAGGACTGGGGCCTGTGAGGGAACAGGAAAAATGGATGTTAGGAAGGCAGCTAACAAATAAGTAGACAATACTGTTTTTGTTGTTGTTGTTTTTAAAGTATAATGATAGTTTTGTATATGCTGAGTGTAAGAATGGTAAAGCTACTGTTTAATGAACTTCTGAAAAAGGAGTACCTTCTTTGTAGTAGTGTGAAACAAAAGATGCATTTTTGTAAAAGTGCCAAACATTTTTGCCAAGAGTTAGGAATGGAGGCTTTATATATAAACTAACCCCAACAAATTCCATTGTCAATTTGTATTAAAGAATGTTTCTGGATTGTTGTATAGTGTTTTTTTATTTGGGATTATTTCAATACTAAGATTTAAACAGAAATTCAGATTGTAGGAATGCATTCTTACATCATTTCTCTAGAGATAATAAGGTATTTTAAGAAAGAAACATTCATGTTAATTGTTTGTAAATTGAATTCAGATTGTGTAGAAAGAGAAAAAATTGGTTTTATGCAAGTGTATAATTTTTTATTAGATAGATGATCACCAACTCTTCCCTACGCTAAAGTCTTTGAATTTATATATCTGTTCTTGATATTTGGAGCTCTGTATTTTTGCCCCTATATTCATTTTATAAAATGTGCTTTTAGAATGCTTGGCTGAGCTTTGAACCCATGCTTCAAGAAATTATTGGCTCTCTCAGACCCCAAAACTCTTCCCTCCATAAAGTCAGTGACCAGGGTGGTAAAAGCTGGGATGGAGCCAGTCTGTGCCTTTAGACAAGTGACCTCACCTCTTAGTCTCCTTAGCTATAAAAATGGGTAAAATAAGTGTTGTGGATATTAAATGAAATAATCCACATGCAATATCTGGTACATAGTCAGTGTTCAATACATGTTAGCTATTATTAACATTTTCATATTTCAGGTAATCTAAGTTGACTCTAATAGAAAGTCATACCATTGTTTTATGTACCATTAAAAAAGAAACACCAATAATTACAGTGTAACATATGATTCATTTGAAGACTTCAGAGATGTTAACATATCAAAAAATGTGTCTTAATGGTATTTGGTATTACAGCCGCCTCTGACTTGGAAGTCCTGGAAATTGTTTGCATACCCACAGAATAATGCCATCTGTCTTCAGTTTATACATAACACAGTGTGAACTAAAATTTCTTTTCATTTTTGTTTTTGTCCTAAACTCATGTTGGATTTGGTCTCATATGTTGCGATATTGGCAATGTAATAATTACTGATTCCCCATATAGGTTTAATAATGGATTATATAAGACAGTGATAGGGTTGGCAACTTCGGTTATTTGCTTTACCTCAGTGATTTAGGGGGAAAAAATGAGATATGGTTTTGGAAATCACTAACATTGGTTGAGTAAACCTATTTGGAAGCTAAAGGCAGGCTAAATGACAGTGCCTGTGACCTTTCAGAAGAGCCCAAGTTGTCAGGAAGCCTGATAAGGAAAATGCTTTTCATACACCCAAACACATTCAGTTTAGAAAGCACAATACTTATATTTGAAAGCTATGTGTGGTAGTTGATTTTCCACTAAAATATAAATGTGGACAGTATATTGTAGTTCTTGAGACATACTTGCAGGCTATTTATGTACCAACTCGGTGTAGTAAAATGTTGGCTGTGTAATATGCTTAGCATAAATTTAGAAATAAAACCTGTAAGGATATCACACAACCTTGATAGAGCGCTATTTCTCTTGGAGCCTGGTATTTAGAATATTGTGAATGGGATATTATGAGCCTGGGTTTTCTTTTTTTAGTCCTGTTTTTATATTAAAATTGAAGTGAATTATGGAAGTCTTTCTAGAGACTTGACTGTTACTTATTGCATAATTTATGGCTTATTTCATATGCTGAATGTCAGCAGGATCCCACTTTTGTTGAAGACAACCGCATGAATGGAACAGATATGCGGTTGGGTTATCTTGTCATGAGCTCCAGAGCTGTCCCCTGGCACATCTGGCACATGCAGTACGTAAATATTACTTGATGGCGTTGATTATGACTTTGGAAAAGACTATCTCAGTGCATCCCATATTCTATTGCATTCTGAAACAGCAGTGTTGTTTTTCTTTTTGGAAACCCAGGAGGGTTTGTTTGCTGTATTTTGTATAGGGTTCAGCTTAGCAGACAAAAATATATACTTTTAGAAGAGGAGTTTTACTTTAGAAAGTGGTTGCTAAATTGAATTAACAGTAAAATAACTTCCAAAAGGAGTCATTTCATCAACTTTAGTGCTTTTCTCATTACCTGCTTCGTAGTGACAGACAGAAGCCAGCCAAGATCACCCGGCAGGCTTTACAAAAGGATGTGATGATGGCGCTGCTACTCCAGGTGTTTAATTTCACGCAGGAGGAGTCAAGGATTTGGAGTTTCTTACATTAGAATAGGTTGCACTTTATTCAGAAAAACAAACAAACAGTTCATTAATTTGAAGCGTGTACATCACAGCCTAAAAATTATTTTAGTTTTAAAAAAGATAATGCATGCATATGATATGAAAGGATACCCATTAAAAATGTCTCCCTTTCTCCCTGTCCCTTGTCAACCAGCTTGCCTCCAGAGAGGAAACTATTATTGCTACAGTATTATTAGTTTCTCCTGTATTCTTCCAGAGGTTTTCTGTCCCCTTTTCTCCTCTCTTTCACACAGGTGAGAGCATACTGTGTGCACATAATCAGGGATTGCTTCATTTTTGTATCTCCAGAGCTGCCTTTGTGGCAGAAACATCACTGCTCAGTGACTATGTCTCATTTCCCAGCTGCCTTGCCATTAGGTGGGACCATGATTGGTTCTGGCTAGGAACTGTGGGAAGTGATTTGCCCCACTCTGGGGCTAGAGTAGTAAGAGCCTGCTGCTCTGCCATGGAGCACCCTGAACTGGGTATCAGAGGGTGGCACCTCTATGAGCCAGAGTCCTTGGCTGAGTAAGTGGACCAGAGGGTCCCCTTAGGCCCCAGCCTGCCCCACCAGGCCCAACCTGTGTTGAATGTGTCAGGATAGCAAGGAATCAACCTCTGAGAGGTTCATGTGCTTCTGCATCATATCAGCCTCTCCTGATTGATGTAACCTATTTCTCTTGATAGTTGTGAAATGCATGACACCTTAAAGGAGCCCAGTTCAAATGAACTGATAGTTTGTTAAAGACCAAAAAGGTATCTAACTAGAGAATAATCATTTGAATTAATTACCAGAGAAATACATTTTACTCCAGTTGTGTCACTGTACAAATGTAGCATATCTATCTCTCTAGTTTCTTCTTAAAATGTAACTATTGAAAAATAGAAAGAAAAAATAATCATTTTGTTATTTTAATGTGGTGTGTTTCTTTATAGTTCATACTTTTTGCTTTCGAATTTATTAATAATTTTTTAAAATTATTTCTAAAGCAGATAAGTGCCAAAGCCATATACACTGGCTTCATCCAGTATTGAGCAGGAGACCTAAAGATGAAAGGAGTATTGCAAAAATATAGTTGTCTCTACTGGGACCTTAACAGCACAGGGCAGTGAGACATTCATGAAGAAAAGTGCCAGATGAGAAGGCAGCTCCTCGTGGGCCAGAGAAGTCTGCTGTGGAAGCCGAATTTGAAGTGGCTCTGGAAAGAGCCAGGTGTGGGAGGGAGCACATGGTAATAACGTAAAGGCAGAGTGGAGCAAGAGTGTGGCCTTTTTGAAAGTCACACTGAATGAAGTAAGAGATGCCAGGAAGGTAGAGGGAATAGAGGCTTCAGGGGAGGGCTGAGGGGTCTGTCTGGATAGCAGTGGTGAGACGTTAGAGAGATTTGATCAAGAAGTGAGATGATAAATTCTTGTTTTTGAGCCTGCCGTGCAGAAGGGGTTCTTTTGTACTCAGAGGGCAGCAGCACAGCAGCCAGTAAATGGAGTAGCGTAATGGCCAAGAGCCTGGGCGCTGGGGGCCTGGGTTCCAATCCTGGCTTTACCACCTTCTAGCCGTGGAAAGTGCAGGGAAGGGTGTGCAGGTAAGTGCTCAGAGAAGTTAGTGGTGATGTCTACTGCTGATACTATTTGGAAAGGAACTTGGTAACAGGGAAAACTCTCTAATGAGGGAATAAATTAGGCCCCTTCACAAAGTAGTAAGTGTTACGTTACTGTGTTTATGCAAATGATGAATGGTAGTCTTTCTAGGGTGCTTTACAAGGAATCCTTTATTGGGGCCAAGTTTAGACTAAATGGTCTTCAAGTTTCTTTTAACAAACATTTATTGAATAACTGTTTGGTTATCTGGCAACTAGCATACATCATGAAGTGGATAGAGACCAGAGGAACAAAATACTGTTTACCTGGTCTATGCATTGTTACAAAGTTAACATCAGATTCCCTAATAGACCCTTGAAAAACCATTCCAACCAGAGGAGATGAATGTGTCTGTAAAGCAAGTTAAGTATTGTTGTAAGTACCAAATAGTGTTGGACATCCTGAAAAAAACGCAGCAGGCATTCAGGGGAAGTTGACTTAGCCCTTCCTTCATTGTACTAACTTTAATATCTTGCTGGTTGATTGCAACATACTTAAAACCGTGTTAGAAGTTCTCATTGAAACCCAGCTGCCACTCCAGTCTCGATGGGATGTCGGTGTTTGTGTAGTGAGTTTTTTGACCCCAGGCCTACTTCCATAGATGGGTAATATTTAAAATCTTTTGGGGGGCAAAGTAGGTCACATGTAAAGGGCACACCAGGGAATTGCACAGGGTGGGGAGGCAGATCTCGTGGAAGGTCCCATGCTGTTCGTCTTCCCTTAGCCCTGCCCGGGATCACTTATGAAGACTGTGCAATCTTCGCACCCAAAGTTTGGAGTCTTCCCCAAAAGATTTTAGAATGAGAATCTGCCAGGTGCTAGCTTTAAAGCTGCAGTGTTGGGACATAATTTGTTACAGTGCCCCTTCTGTCCTGTGGCCTTTATAAATGGAAATGAGGTCAGGTACGCAAGCTCCACACTGTAGATAAACACTATGGTTAGAGTATGGGTTTTAGAGTACAACTGACCTGGGTTTCAGTTCTGGCTTTGCTGCTCAGGAGCTGGGTGACTTGAGACAATAAACATAAAGATATTTGTCAATGATTGAAGCTCTTCCTCCTTGCAAAGGCAGGCACTATACTAAGTACTTTTTAAAAATATATTTTTTATTGATTTTTTACAGAGAGGAAGGGAGAGGAATAGAAAGTTAGAAACATCAATGAGAGAGAAACATCAATCAGCTGCCTCCAGCACACTCCCCACTGGGGATGTGCCCGCAACCAAGGTACATGCCCTTGACTGGAATCGAACCTGGGACCCTTCAGTCTGCAGGCCAACGCTCATCCACTGAGCCAAACCGGTTAGAGCCTAAGTACTTTTTATGAATTATCATATTTCCTCCTGTCAATCAACTTACGAGGTAAGGACTATTCTTTGTCCCCATTCCCGGGACAGTGGAATCAGCTGACCCAGTTCCACCACATACCGGTAGCCTTGGGCAAATCACACATTTCATCTAAGCCTCAGAAAATACCTATGTCATAAGGTTGTTGCAAGGAATAAGTGAAGTCACTTGGCAGCCAGCTGTTGGCCAGCATCTGAGAGAGACTAGCTTGTCTAAGGCTCACTAAAGTTTAACTGTCTTGTGAAGTTACTTTGTTTCTTCTTTTATAAATTGGTGTAAACATTGTTTCTGAATCTTCTTTTCTTTTTTTCTCCAAATTAAAGTCTTCATTAACCATCATTCAGCTAGAAGTTCTCATGTTTCAGTCAGCCATCCCAGAAAGCACTCACATGGATTGTTACACGGATGAGGGGAGATGGCACTGGCATGTACCAAGGATGAGTAAAAATATAAAAAGGAGAGAAAATATGTGTTCTCTCCAGATTTCTACCACTTCTTACCAACCTAGTATTTATTTTTTATTGCTACTTCCTACTTGACCTATTGATTATTTAAAAAAAAATTTGAGTAATCTGTGCCGCCTTATTATTTATTACATATATATTACATAAATGTTATTCAGTAATTATGGTTCCACTAAAAAGAAATAAAATAAAATGTTGGTGACTTCCAAGAGTTTGAAAATTCTCTGTTTAGTCTATCCCTGTGCTGTTTTCTTTCTTTGGTTTGGTCTTCAGGCCTGCTCACCACCCTCTCTCTGAAATAACTTTACATTCTATTTAGTGTCGGAGTTGGTTGTCACTTTGAGATAGAGCATTTTGTGGTGTTGTTAATCAGCCTTTAAACTCATGAATCAACTTTAGGAGAGAATTTGGTAGTGTAGATAATTGTTGACTTGGAGACATTTTAAGCAGGACCCAAATACAGCCCTAGTGGTTATTCAAAAGACACAGAGAAATGACGTGAAATTATAATTATGTAAAAAAAAAAGTATGGTTGATATCAGTGTGATTGAGTCAGTGTTCTTAGTAGTGCAGGGACAAGGACTTAACATTTCAAAAATATTAAAAACAGGCCGTTCTACAGTAGTGGCTTTCACTGTGTCCTAATAGCATCGAGCAGCTAGGAAGGCGGCCAGTGAGGGGAACATGCATGGCGGCACTGGCCAGGAGACTGCGCCCCTCCCTACACCCATTCCCACGGGAGCAAGTACTGTTGGGAGCTCATTTGAACAATAGTTTTCCCCTGAAGTTTGAGGAGCTTGGTCTTGGGTGTGGTGCTTCCCTCTACCATTTGTCTAGTTTCCAGCCTGCTATGATTTTATCTCTCAGCAATGTTCTAGGAGGCTTTAGAGAAAATGTGAAACTGCCAAACCGCCTATCAAACTGAGCTTGAAAAAAGACCTCTTGGGAAAGGACAAACTAAGTATTCTAAGTGGTCTACGGTCCAAAGCATTTCCTGGGCTGAGTGTTTATCAAGGCTGGGCTTGACTTCCAAATGGAGCTGGAGAAGAATCTGGGACTGTTTCCCAGCTGATTGCGGGTGGGGAGAGGAGGAGGAAGCTAGTCTGGGAGAAAGGAGAAAATCTCACTCTCTTTTTATCTTTTACACAGTTTTCTGATGAAATCTGTCTATAGATATGGCTTGCAAAATAGAACCATTTGGAGTATGAAGTGGGAGAGGCTGTTAGATATTTTTTTAATTATATATAATATTTTAATTATATTTTGGGAATGGAACATTGGGTCAGATTAACTTTTTAATGGATCAGTCTTATTCTTCAATAAATGCAGAGAAAAGATCATACCTCCCTGTTATTTGTCATTAATCTCACATCATACCAGTGTGTTTTGCTGTGCTGTTATCATCTGAGTTCAAGGTCTAAATTGACACATTTTGGAAGAGTGAGGTGATGAGGAAGTAGAAGTGGTAAGTATATGATTTTTTCCTTCCTGTCTGACTCAATGTTAGAGAACTCTTTTTAGATAATATGTTGATTTCAATTCCTCGACGCCAGATTATATCATTACAAACATCCTGGTATAGAGACTAGTTCTTGCTCTCTTAGTAGAAATCTTATAAAGAAAACCTAAATCCCTTATTTCACTGTTTCTTTGCCTAAATGTTTTTGTAGTCACTACTCCTTTATTGAGAAGTAAAATGGTGGTGGTACCAGAAGAAAATTTCTTTGGCCTGAATAGTGCCAGCTTCACTTCCCTCAATGATGACACATTTATGTGTATTTTAAAGTTGTCCTTACTACCCCTTCACCCCCGTTGCCCCACCACCACCACCACACACACACATATAATGTGCTGCTTTGTGTGTGAGTTCCCCAGCAAAGGAGGCTGGCATTGGTGGTGAAATACTTCAGTCTAAATTAAGATTCTTTTCTGAGGTTTCATAAACTACTTCCTTAAATTAAGCCTCAGACTGCAGATGCGCAGCGCTTCCAGGTTTATTCCTTTTTTCTGCTCTAGAAATAAAGATGATGGGACAGGATGGACTGGCTCTCACTTCAGCTGCTTCAGAAGGTTCTGCCCTGGCAGCCAGAATCACTAGCAGCTTCTGCAACGAATTTAAAGGCTATGGGGGAAAATCTGGTGGTGATCCGACAGAAATGGCAAACCATCACTAATCTGAGGGACTGTGAGTAACACAAGCACTTGGGGTTGTATTGTAAGCTGAAGGTAGTCCTGGATACAGATAAGGACTTCTTTATCGGACCCCTGTAAATGTACCTGGAATCTAGTGAACCATGAGTTAAACCAGTACATTTAATTTTTGAGGGCAACAATACAATCGAAGATCTTCATAGTTAAGAGAAAGAGTTGAAAATGGGCCATTGGACCATGATCATGGATGTTTTACACAATCTCCCTCTCGCTCCTTGAATCATTAAGGTTATCTGAGGGCTTCATGCGGAGAACTCCCTTGCCTGTCAGTGCCAAAAGGCCCAGACAGGAGAGGTGAGAAGTGCAGTGAGGAAGGGGCCTGTCGGGAGTCAGGTGTCCTGAGGACTGCTTGCAGTATTTCATTGAGGAGTGTTTGCATCTGTAGTCAGAAGGGATGTTGGTCTGTGCTGTCTTCGCTATGTTATCAGGGTGATAGTGGCCTCACAGAATGGGTTAGGAAATGTGCCTTCCTCTTCTATTTTTGGAAGCAAGTATGAAGGTTGGTGTTAATTTTCCATTAAATGTTTGTAAAACTCAACAGTAAAGCCATCTGGTCCTGGGGTTTTGTTTTGGAAATGTTTAATTATTGAATCAATCTCTTTACTTGTCATAGGTCTATTCAGATGTTCTGTTTCTTGAGTCAGTTTTGATGGTTTGTGTGTTTTTAAGAATTTGTCCATTTCACCTAGATTATCTAATTTGTTAGCATACAGTTGTTCATAATATTGCCTTATACTTCTTTTTATTTCTGTAAGATTGGTAGGAACAATCTCATTTTCATTTCTTTTTTTAGTGTTTTTGTCATTTCTTTTTTTGGTCATTCTTACTAAAGATTTATTAGTTTTGTTCATCTTTTCAAAGAATCAACTTTTGGTTTTGTTGATTCTATTGTTTTATTCTCTATTTCACCTATCTTTGCTCTAATCTTTATTATTTTCTTCTATCTGACTTGGATTTAATTTGCTCTTGTTTTTCTAGTTCCTTTAGATAGAAGGTTAGGTTGTTAACTTGGGTTATTTCTTTTTTCTTTTTCTTTTTTTGGTGTAGGCATTTACAGCTATAAATTTCCCTCTTTGCATTGCTTTTGCTGCATCTCATATATTTTGAGATGTTGTGTTTTTATTTTCATTAATCTCTAAATATTTTCTAATTTACCTTATTTTTTCTTGACCCACTGAGTTTTTTAAGTATATTGTTTAATTTCAACATATTTGTGAAATCCAGATTTCTTTCTACTATTGATTTCCAATTTCATTCCACTGTGGTCAGAGGAGATACTTTGAATAATTTTAATCTTTTAAAATTTAATTGAGACTTGTTTTATGGCCTAATATGTGGTCTATCCTTGAATATTTACATATACTTGAGAAAAATGTGTTTTCTGCTAATGTTGGATGGAATATTCTGTATACATCTGTTAGATTAAGTTGGTATAGTATTAATTTTTCTATTTCCTTGTTGATCTTCTGTCTAGCTGTTCTATTCATTTATTGAAAGTGAGGTAATATTGCCTCCAGCTATTATTGCAGAACTATCTATTTCTTTCTATAATTCTGTCATTTTTTCCCCTTCATATTGTTGGGTGCATATAATTGTTATATCTTCTTGATGGATTGACTCTTTTATTATTCTATAAGATCTTTCTTTGTCCCTTGTAATTTTTTGTCTTGAAGTTTATTTTGTCTGATATCAACATAGCCAATCCAGCTGTCTTTGGTTACTGTTAGTGTGGAATATCTGTTTCTGTCCTTTCACTTTCAACTTATTTATTTATTTGGATCTAAAATGAGTGTCTTATAGGCAGCATATAATTGGATCATGTTTTGTTATCCATTCTGTCCATCAATGCCTTTAACTGAAGAGTTTAACATATTTACACTTATGTACTTTCTGATAAGAAAGACTTTTACCATTTTGATATTTGTTTTCTATATGTTTTATGTCCTTTTTTGTTACTTTATTCTTCCATTACTGCCTTGTTTGCATTAAATCAACCAGCCCTCTTTGGCTGACATGTAGGTGTGTTGCCAGTCTAGCATTTTTACACCTGATGCTGCAGTGAATATCTTTGAATATGTGTTACTTTACACATCTGCCAGCATCTCTGTGGGTAAATTTCTACAACTGGAAATGCAGCTGCAGCTGGGATGATGCTGACAGAAATAGGAAACCAGGAAGGAAGCCCCTTTTCTCTCCTCTCCTCTTTCAGCCTCTCTAGGACTTCTCATTGGCAGAAGGGAGCAGGGAGCCAGCCCTCATGGGGTCTGGGGAATGCAGTGTGCAGAGCTCTAGCCTCAGATCACAGAGCAGAGCAGAGTGGGCTTGGAGAAGAGAGAACAACAGGAAATAAATGCACATAAGAAATCATCATATTTCCTTAAACTCTTATTTTCAAGTGTACAGTCTAATTTTCAGCTTCTTAAAATTTACTTCTTAATATCATATTAGGAGAAATCAATCTCTTCTGAATTACAGGTCACATAACACATTTGTTAATCTTATAGATTCTGAATCCCATTCAAGGTTCTTACTAACCTTCTCCCTGGATTTAAAGTGTGCATATAACTTTAGGCTTGCAGTTGCGTCTTTAGTGACTGAGTTGAAAAAAATGGCTCTGGAAAGTGCTGTGCATCTAATAGGCAATGCTTCGTGTCCTTTCAAATCTTGGATGAGTAAGAATGCCATCAGCTCCTGCATTTGTTTATTGGACAAACAGCATATTTCAAGTATTTCAAGTCTTAGCCATATCTTATCTTCCTTTTCTCCCATAGTTCCTATTATTTTGCCATTATCAAAGAGCATACCCAAGAGGAGGTGATTTATTGCATGTTTTGGCATTTATAGAACAATAGAAATATCTCTTGGAACTGAAAAAAAAAAGTTTTATTTGGTGAGCATATTCTAGAATGGCCATGTTTTCTGCTTCTGCCTGGAACTACTGTTTGAAGCCTGTTGTCCTGGCATAATAATAGTATCCTTTCTTTTTCTAAAATGTGCCCTGGTTTGGTTAATATGATCACTTGATATAAAACTTACTGACTATTCAAGCCATCTTCTCTGGTATAGTCCTGTTCTTAGACTTTCTTAAACTTAATCTCTCAGATGTTTAGCAGTGTTGTATGTCACCAGGTGAGGAAGTTGTACAGAGGGAGGCTAATGTCTGGAGTTGGGGTTGGCAAAGGGGCCTGCAGCTGAAGGCAGATGTAGATACATAGACGTAACACATACAGAATCTTCAACATCTGTGCTTTTGCAGGATGTGTATACTCATACATCCAACACATGCACATCTCTAAAGAGACTTTTCCCTATTTAAGTGTTATTATTCTTCATTAAATGAATGATTCTTTTCAAGATGAGAGATCCTATCAATCTTTTTAAAGTTAAAAGTCTTAAGTGCAAGGGCGTAACAGGGAATGCCTGGTATGGTAAGTCTCCACACAGCAACAATGACCAAGTGTTCTTCTGCTTGTGGCAGGATGTGAGCTTCACTATGGTTTCATTAGGTCGGCTCAGTTAGTGCCTTCCACATACTTTCAAGGGGTTTTCTTAAACGTTTGAGTGAGTGGCAATGCCTCTTATAAATGATTTTTTATTTTTATTGGTTTCAGAGAGGAAGGAAGAGGGGGAGAGAGAGAGAATCATTGATCAGCTGCCTCCTGCACACCCCCTACTGGGGATCGAGCCCCCAACCCGGGCATGTGCCCCTGACTGAAATCAAACTCAGGACCCTTCAGTCCACAGGCTGACGCTCTATTCACTGAGCCAAACCAGCTAAGGTAAGAAGAATGAATTTTAAAAGCGTTCTCACATAGGCAAATTAGGTTAACAACTGCACTTTTCATCCTTTTGGCACTTTGGGGATATTTGTCACATATTTTCTGGGTCAGGTGTGCATAAATGCAAATAAGCCTGCTGTTGACGTGAACAATAAAATGTCTCACCACATTCATGTTGTTACTCAAAAGAACAAGTGTGATTTTTGTTAAGGGTAACAACCTCTTTCCTATGGGAATCCTGTTTGATGCCACTTTGGAACTGGCTGTGAGAAAGTTGAGTCCAGGTTAATGTCTTGCTTCCTATAACTGCATGCTGTGTGGCACAGGGCAGCCCTGCAAGTAGGGCCTACAGGTCATTTCCAGTGGGGACTGTTAGAGGTTGATGCCAGCTTTCTCTGTGGCTGAGAATAGTTGTTTTCCCGTTGTTAGTTGTGTTAGGTACAAAGGGATTTCCAGGATCACAGGAATCAACCTAATGAGGCAGGATCGTAGGAAGCAAGTCCAATCAGAAGGATCTCTATGTAGGTGTTATATTTTTTAAGTGATACTGTAGTTTTCTGAAAAGAATGTATTCTTTGAGATTTTCTCATTGTTGAGGGTTTCTCATGGTGACAGAGGAGGTAATGTGCCATGCGGTACAGGTGGGTTGCATTTCCACCCCTCTTCCTGCAGGTGTCTCCTTCTGTGTTTGATCTGCAAGGGGTGTGAGCAGTGAGTGGTCTTTGTTCAAACTTGTTTCCTCTTCTCCCTTTCTTCAATCCTCATCCAAGCATATGTTTAAAGAAAGAGAGTTCAACCGGCATGGCTCAGTGGTTGAGTGTCGACCTATGAACCAGGAGGTCACGGTTCAATTTCCAGTCAGGGCACATGTCCAGATTGGAGGCTCAGTCCCCAGTGTGGGGCATGCAGGAGGCAGCTGATCAACGATTATCTCTTATCATTGATGTTTCTGTTTCTCTCTCCCTTTCCCTTCCTCTCTGGACTTATTTATTTAAAAAAAAAAAAACATATTAAAGAGAGGAAGGGAAAAAGAGAAACATTGATGCGAGAATCATTTGTGTCCCATACTTGCCCCATCAGGGATCAAACCCACAACCACGGTGTGTGCCCTGACCAGAATCAACTGCAGCCTTTTGGTGTACGGACAATACTCCAACCACCTGAGCCACTTGACAAATCTCCTTTCTTTTGGTGACACAGTAAAAAGTTGTCACAGAATCTACAGTATATTATTTCTACTTCGTTAATAATTGTAACTACATTTGGATTTCTTTCTACCATTTCCATATTTACTCATCCAATATGGGAAAAATGTGAGGAACTATTTCATCTTCTGCAGTAATGGGCAGGTAACTTAAAAATGCAAAGAGCTTCTTAGCTTTGATTTAATTCATAGATCACGTGAGGAAAACCAATTGAAGGAAGAAACCAGATCACAGAAGGCAACAGGATTCTAAAGTGAGAGCTGGCCACCTGTCAGAGCTGCCGGCAGTTATTACCCTCGCTGCTGGCTCTAGTGGCAGCCAGAGTTTAGGCTTTTTTCTTGTGGTTCATGTGACCTTGTGTTCCCAGTATTTACCAAATGTCTTAAATAGTTTTCCAAAAAGTTTCCTTCTTTATTTCCCACAGTGTACGCACATTCAGACCATAAAAGGAACTATTGAGATAAATGTTAAAATTCCACAAATGATAGTGTCTCTTAATGATAGGTTTTTTTGGATTACAGGGACTTAGATTCGTTTAATGATAGGCTAATTTTTTTAAAAAAAAATCTTTGATATTCTCCAGTTTGCTTCCTTGGGATTGTCCATCTTGATAGCAAAGTCTTCAACTCCTCAATATCCTTAGCCTCAATAGACATTAATTGAGTAAATACTTCTTGCAATTACTTTTTTCTATACAATGGAGAATTCCAAATAGAAGAAGGGAATTTATTAGATGTAGTCAGTTTTCTAGAACCTTACATTGGGAACGGGGCGATGGGGAAAAATATTAGCAGTTTGTAATACATGCTCTACCGGAGGTAAACAGAATCACAAGAGTATAGAGGGCAGGCAGATTCAGTCCATCTGAGCGGGTTTGAGGAAGGTTTGTGGAAGATGTGGCTTTTGAACTTGGCATTGCAATACTGAATGGAATAGACATATGGGTAATGGTTTGGCAGGATATTTTAAATAACAGAAATAGCTTAAATGAAGGCTTAGAAGTAGAACAGCACTTGGCATTTATTGGGGAAGGTGACTGATAACTTGTCCCGTGTCCTGGGATCATGGTCTTAGTGGGAGAAGCTATAGTAGAAGATGGGGTATTTATTGGAGTCCATCTGTGTGGTAAATGCCCTCTTGCCACTTAGACACCAACTATGACACAATAAAAATTTAATATATGATCAGAAATCAAAAATCTGTTATTATAAGGCGAAAAGCAAGAAGCAGTATGTATGGTAGTAAAGAATACAGATTTGGCCCTGACTAGTGTGGCTTGATTGGTTTGAGGTGTCGTCTCACTTACCAAAGGTGGCAGGTTCGATTCCCAGTCAGGGCACATACCCAGGTTGTGGTTTCTATCCCTGGTCAGGGCACATGTGTGTGTGGGAGGAGGGGGGAGGGCAACTCATCAATGTTTCTCTCTCACATCGATCTCTCTCCCTTCCTCTCTCTCCAAAAATCAATCAAATTTTTGTTACAGATTTTTTTTTTTTTAAAGAACAGTTGGAAGCTGGATTGCATGGGTTCAAATCTTGAATTGCTGTGTAACCTTAGGTAAATTACTCAGTCTCACTGATGCCTCAGTTTCCTCACATACAGCTTGGGGGTAATACTACCTACTTACAGGTTTATTGCAAGGATTAAATGACTAATATGTAAGGTGGTTACAACAGTGCCTGGCACATAGGAGAGTGGTATATATATGTATCAGTAATTAGTAGTAGTTGTAGTAGTAGTAGTAGTAGTACATGGGTATTATGTGTAATTTGATTTTCTCTGAGTTAGATTAGATTTATCTTTCTGTACGTTATACTAGTATTGTCTATGTAATGTTGCATTAGTGAAATTGTAGCAACCCAGGCCTGTAAGTGCATGAAAACTCTCATAGCAGAATTTTCATTGGAATAAAAATGTCTTTCTTTTTGAGAGCCTTTGTGCTTTGCATTGCAGCTGTCTAATTTTACTGACTGCTTCCTGGGACATAGGAGATTACAAAGGTTGATTGGTTGTGTAGCTTATCATTCATGTGTGTATGAGCGTGTATCATAGGTTTTCAATGACTAGAAGTTTGGGCACCAAACTTGAGAAAAGGCAAGAACTAAGGTAGCTTAGGTGGCCAGGAAATGCCACAGCTGTCTCACCACAATTTAAGACATCTACCATTTTTAGTCTCCACTGTAAATGCCTCACTGTAATAGCAAAAAATGGAAACAGTTTAAATGCCTGGTGATAGGGATCAGAATACATTATGGAACAGCCATATAATGGAATACACTGTGGCCCTTAAACATCTATATCTGTATCCTAAAAGGCTGTGGCTGTCATGCCCTAACGTGGAACAACCAAACAACCAGTCACCAGGAGGTGCATGGAGCACCTCTCGCAGGCCAGGACTCACGGCTTGCACGGGGCTGGAGGGGCAGGTATGGCGGAGGCAGGGCCCGCAGGGCCCGCAACTCACGCAGGTCGGGTCTGGGGTCCCACCAGCGCAGCGGGTCTGGGTCTTGCACGATTTCACGCGCTGGGCCTCTAGTCTATATATAAAAGGCTAATATGCAAAGTGTTTCATCGGGAGTTCAACCGGGAGACTGGGAGTTTGATGGCTCACTATGACGTGCACTGACCACCAAGGGGCGGCGGTGAACAAAGGAAGGCCCGGGCCAGCAGCTGGAAGGCCCCAATGGGCCCTGATCGCTGGCCAGGCCTAGGGACCCTACCAGTGCATGAATTCGTGCACTGGACCTCTAGTTTTATATAAGAATATTTAATGACATGGGAACTGTCCACACATTCTGTACAGTGAAAATAGCAGGTAGCAAACTATACGAGAGAATAATTATATTTAAAAATTCAATGAAGTAGCTACTATTATTCCTATTTGACAGAAGAGGCTTAGAGCTATTGACTGTTTGCTCAAGGTCACATGGCTAGTAAGTGGGATAAAAGATGGTGCTTTTATTACTTACCTTGATTTCTATGATGAGCATATGTTACTTCTATAATGAACAGATTCTTAAGTTATTATAAAAATGTAAAGTTTTAGAATACTTGTTTCCAGTTGAAAAGTTATGTTCAGAGATTTCCATTGCAAATTTCTTTTCATATATACAAAAAGTCCCAATAATTAACTCCATTAATGTATGAATTTCTTGTTTGAACTTGTATGTGTCATACAGTATATTCTTACCATTAATGGGAGAAATGATTACCATCATCAAAAACAGAAAATTTTATTGGAATTTTAAACTCAGTGTTGCTGCATTTTGAGGATTACATCAAAGCCTTAATAAAATAGTTTGTGTTTTAAGTGGAAGATTTAAATCTGTGAAGCTTTTTAAGATTTGTGTTTGTCACATCTTGGCACAAGTTTCTCATTTGTAAAGTATGGTTACAAAAAGAGTCTGGTTTCCATATGGAATATTTAAATTACTCTGAGTCATGGACTCAAATGAGTAATAGACATTATACCTATACTAGATTTCTGCTTTGTCATGCCTTAGCATGAAGGTAGTACATTTATTTTAGTAATTGCAATAACAAATACATCGAATCGACAAACTTGTTTTTTTAATTCTCTTCCCCTGTTTTTTCACTACTTTCCAGAAATTACTTTATTGGACTGAAAACTTGTGTTTGATTTGACAAGAAGGTTGGGGAAAGGGCCCACATGTGTATGTACACAGGCATATGTATATGGTGCTGTGAGTGGTGTATGCATTGATATTTGGAAATGAAAAACTCCCTATCTCCATTTCTTCATCCCTTTTACTAAGTCTCAACTCCAATCCAAAACCACATTGATTGTTAAGATGTGCCATGAGATGCACTGCTAAGAGGGATAATACTATGAATTAAGTGATTGCAATGCTTTCTTATTACCTATGATTTTTATTTATGCTACTGAAGAGCAACTTATTTATATATAGGTTTTTATCTTGTAGTATTCTTGTGCAGATGTAATTAAAATCTATAAGCAAAATAGATTAAAGAAATCATAAAATATCTTTACATTCAGTGTCCCTCTCTTCTGAATCAACTATCTGACAGAGAATCAACAATATTTGTATATTTCCACATACTATACAATAGAGTGTTGGCAATGCAACATTTTAAAAAGTGATCCATTCTTATCTTGAAGTTTTTTAAAACCACTTTTTGAGATAGAATTCACATACCATATAATTTCACCCACTTAAAGTGTAAAATTTAGTGGGTTTTAGTATATTACATTATTTGTTTTTTAAATTGTGATAAAGTATATATATCAAAATTTCTCATTTTAACCATATTTAAGTATACAATTCAGTGGCATTACATTCATAATATTGTGCAACCCTCACCACGGTCTGCTACTTCCAAACTTTTTAAAAATCATGTTAAACAGAAGCTCTGTAACCAGTAAGCAATAACTCTCCATTTGGCCTTGCCCAACCCCCTGGTAACCTCTAATCTACTTCTGTCTCTATGAATATGCCTAGTTTAGATGTTTCTTCAAGTGGAATAATACAATCTTCATCTTTTGTATCTGGCTTCTGTCACTTAGCATAATGTTTCCAAGGTTCATTCATGTTGTAGAATTCCCCTCAATTTTTTGACTGAATAATATTTTATTCTATGGATATACATACTATAATTTATCTATTAATCTTGTTGATGGACACGGATTGTTTTTATCTTTGGGCTATTGTGAATGATGCTACAATGAACATGAGTGTACAAGTCTTTATTTGAGTCCCTGCTTTTAATTCCTTTGGGTAAATATGTATCTGGGAGAATTGCCTGGTCGTGGGTTATTCTATGTTGAGCTTTTTGTTCTCTAAGTTTTAATCCTGATACTTTTGGTCTCCACACATGCACGCCTGATGACAACTACATCACAACTGTCACTGGCTGGTCATAAGATGTATCTTGGTTTCAGAGATGTTCAAGTACAGATCTTAGAATTGGTGAGAAGAAAAAAAGAAATGATGAGATGCTGTATTTTAATATTCTATAAAGCTGAATACCTATAAGGATATGGTGGGTCAATGTGCCTGTATTTGAAGATTTTCAACTAAGTGTGTTTTTAAAAATCATTTTCAAAAAATACAAGTTTCCCATTTTAAAGGAATACTTCTTCATTGTATAATATTTAGTGGGGCTGGGGGGGGTGGAGAAACAAAAGTATGAAGGAAAAAATAACCTGCCCATTCTTTCTCTCCCTCTCCCTCTCCCTCTCCCTCTCTCTCTCTCCCTCTCCCTCTCCCTCTCCCTCTCCCTGTCCCTCTCCCTCTCCCTCTCCCTGTCTCTCTCTCCTCTCAGAAATGCTACTGTTAATCTTTTACTCTAATTTTTTCCAGTTATTTTGTCAGGCATATATATATTAGTTTATAGTTTATATCTTTAGGATTCTTGACAAAAGTAATATATACTAAGATTTTTAAAAAATCACCTGAGGATATGTTTTCATTGATTTTTAGAGAGAGAGGTAGGGAGAGAGAACATCAATGGATTACCTCCCATACACACCCCAACCAGTAATCGAGCCCACAACCTTTTGGTGTACAGGATGACGCTCCAACCAACTGAGCCACCCAGCCAGGGCCATATACTCAGTTTTTTAATTACTTACTATAAACAGTGAAAGATACCTGCCTATTCTCCCCCAATACCCTATAAGATGACTGTTGATAACAGAGTTTGGTAGATGAGCCTTCAGATTTTTTTTATACTTATATCAATACTTATTGCTAACATTTTATTGTCATTATATTCTACTAGTGGCCCGGTGCACGAATTCATGCACAATGAAAGGAAATTAATTAGAAGAAATATGTTAATATTGCTATTCACCCTTTCTCTATAATAGAGACGTCAACCAAATTCACAGTTGACAATGACAGATCAAAACACATGTGTGTGCTTGGCGCCAGCGAGAGCTTTATCTATATTGTGCATGCGTGAGTCAGCCTTTTATACATAGAGAATAAACTTGCTTAATTAGACCTGCTTTCTGATTTAGCTAAACTTTTTCCAGCCCAGTGAAGCACCCCAACTTCTCTTTCAGGTAATTGTCAGCAACACAGCAATAAATATCAACACAAAGCAGATTATTATTGTAGGTCATGCAGGGAGAACAAAGGGTAAAATATTTAACTACAGCAGTGTTTGACTATATTCTGCGCAGGGAGAAAACCTGAAGTCATTTTCAAGGTCCACCATTTCTTACTTCTTTTCAGTCAGGTCAAATTTCTAAGCTTTCTTAGTCTCCATTTTCCAGAAAATGAAAAGAAAATAGGATTCCATCGAGTCTCCTACCTACTCCAGGACTTCTGTGAAGATCAAATGAGATGAGGCACATGAAAACGCTTCACAGACATTTGGTTGAAGTGTAAAATGTTTGCACCTGGCTATAAAGCAAGTCGTTTTCCTGGGCTAAAGAAACTCCAAGGAGGCTAGTTAATAGGGAGAGGAAGCCAGGCGTTGCTATGTGACCGCATTACCAGGCACCCACAGCCACTGTTGCTAGGCTGGGCTGGGCTGTGGGCCATATTTGGCGCCATGGGGTCTCGGCAGCATCAGCTGTGATTTGGTGGGGTGTTGCTCTGGGGTGGTGGCAGGGCCTGTGTCCCACTTGAGGGAAGCCAAGTGTTGCTTTGTGGGCACCAGATCCACAATGCCTTTTCTCTGTTAATGGCCAGTGCACGTCACGGCAGCTCCTGCATTGAGCGTCTGCCCCCTGGTGGTCAGTGCATGTCATAGTGAGCAGTTGGACGGTCAGACACTTAGCATGTTAGTCTTTTCTATATATATAGATTGTTATGGAATCATATTAACATTGTTTTCTAATTTGTTTTTAAATTAGAAACAGATCTATATGTCAGGAAACCTAGCATCTTCATTTTATTTTATTCTCAATTGAAATTTTTATTTTTGAAAATTTAATAACTGCATATTAAATTTCTCCATTTCCCTGAATTTCTGTTTTTAATTTGTTTGGTAACTCCAGATAATACAAATAGACTTCTCAATCTTTACTTAATTTTGGAGGACAGTGTAACTATGCTGTGAGACCTTCAGGTTTGCATAGGTTATTAGAAGATAGCTGACAACTATAGTTTTTATTTTGTATGACTGTCCCCAACTGACTTTTATTTATAATATCACATCTGCACGTTAGACCGGTTATAGTCCCTGCCCCATTACTGAATTTCTATCAGACCTTTTTCTCCCTTTTCTTTGGTTTCTTTAACCAGTGAATCTAGGAATATAGCACCCCGTCCATCATAGCATGCCTTTATTTATAATAATGATATAACTATTTAGGAAGTAAATTCTCTTTCAGAATTCCTTAGAAACAGATGTATATGATGTTAGTAATATGTACAAAGAACAACAAAATATTGAAATGTCTTTATTAAAATGTTACAGATTTTAGAATAACATATAAAAATGTTAAATTACTGTTTATAGAAGATCATATTTTGCCTACATTTTTGTTCAGAGCATAGATTTAAATGAGATCAAAATTCAGAATCCTGAATCCTAGTATCCTATATAATAAAAGCCCAGAAACCGAAATGGCAGAACGACCAGAGACCAGAATGACTGCAGCCCCTCACCCTGGCCGTCCCCGTCCCCTTGCGGGGACCCCCACCCTACAGCCCCTTGCCCCAGCCAGCTGTGCCCCTCATCGGGGTTCCCCATCCTGATCCAGGGCCCCCATCAGGGCAGGCTGGCTGGCCCCCACCCATGGACTGGGCCTCTATCCTATATAATAAAAGGATAATATGCAAATTGACCTTAACAGCGGAACAACCAGAATGACCACTCGACCAGTCACAATGAGGCACACTGACCACCTCCCAGTCCCTTTCCCTGGCCAGCAGACTCCAATCACCCGATGGAGAACGGGGAACTGGGGGTGGGTGGCGGGGGACGTGGGTGGCGCCTGGCCCAGGCTTCTGCCCCACACACAGAGGGCAACTGGCAGCAGGGGAAGGGCTGACAAGCAGGTGGGAATGGACGACCTCTCGGTCCCTTCCCCCAGCCGTCAGGCTCCGATCGTCCAATGGCAATGGGGAACTGGTGTGGGTGGTGGCAGGGGCAGGGCTGGCTGTGGGCAGCCAGGGAAGATGGTCCTGATCACAGGCCAGGCCTATGGATTGTACCCACTCACGAATTTCATGCACCGGGCCTCTAATGTGCCTATAAAAGGAAAGCTAACTTACAATGCCTTGTCTTTTTTAATTTATTTCAAATGCACACCATAATATCATATATTTTATCCCTTTCTCCGATAATATCATATCAAAATAGTCTTTGAGCTTGCCTGGACATGGATTTGCAAAATAAGACAAACTAAATTATTGTATATTTTTGTATGTAAAAATTTTTCCCCTTCAGTAAGATTAAAATGCCTGGACCTTCAGATATGGAATTCCCACCTCTGTTTACAAAAATTTATTACACATCCTATCATAAATTAAAAATATGTATTGTATTTTAGTTTGAAATGTATTTATGTCTCCTGTAGTGTATTATTTGCATGTCTAAACCTCCTTGCCAAATATGAGCCAGAAACACTCTATCGCAGTTTTTAAATGAGAGGAAACTGCATGTTATATATTCTTACCTCTACCACCGCCCCCCCCCCCCACCAGATTTCTTCAGGACACAATAACAGCATTGCTCCTTATCAAGAATAACATTCATTGCTAACTTAAGACAATTGAACTGAGTTATAAAATGAAAACAAATGGCTGAAACATTTATTGTGTGATTAAAACTTGGTTACCTCTTCCTATAATTAATTATTAAAGTAAAAAAACTGGAGTAATTACTAAGAGTTCTTTTTCCTGCCAGGTTTATCTCTGCCCATTGTTTCTTAGATTTGGATTTAAATTTTGATCAAGATTATCTTTTACCTCTTTTTGACTCTACTCTGAATATTCTTGTTGCTTCACTGAATATGTCTAAATTTTATCATGAAATCTTCCTATTTCAATCTCAGTTTGATCATTGATAAAATGTTTTTAGTATTAACTTATAAAGTATGACTATGAGTTAATGATCGTCGTTCAAACAGAGATATAAAATTTATTCAAATAAATGTGATTCTTTACACAAATCACCTGAGAGGGCTGGATATATATTTCTATAACATTAGGCTCAGAACTTGCAACTGCATTCTTAAATTGAGGTGCTGGTTTCTCTCTTTCTTACTAGTTAGTGTGAAAGTGCAACATTTTTCTAGCACTAAACTCATGGATTTCCTGCCATCTGGCCTATTAATAACCTCAGTGTATTTACAGGAATGTTTGAGTATTTATTAAATATGATCCTGGACCAATTGTTTAAGATAAAAAGCAGAGTCGCGTTTAGTTTCAAGCATAATCTGCTTCGAACCCATTGAACACAAAAAATAAATGTCTGTATGACCATTCTGTCCCGTCTGATTAAGTTGTTACAGCCCATGTGTTTACCGTGTACTCTTTTCCCTTTGGTGTTACTTAGTTCAAATGCCTGAGTAGCTCTGGACTTTGTAGAAACCGGGATTGTGGGTCAAACTAAAGAGATTAACTTGACAGTTTTTAAACAGGTCTTACCCTATATATTTAGAAAGAGTACACTTGAACTTGTCCCAGAGACTTCCTACACTAGCTTTATTTTTTTTTGGATTCTTTTTTTTTTTCCATTTTGGTTGGGTGGTTTGTGTTTCCTTATATTTTAAATTGCTGATTTGATTATCTGCCTCATCAAGGTTACTGTTGATTCCCTGTAAATTATTCTTCATTTCAGTTAGTGTATCCTTCGTTTGTGACTATTTTCTTCTATGGCTTCTATGTCCTTTTTCATGCTGTTCAAGTTCTCACTGAGTTCCTTGAGCATCCTTATAACCACTGTTTTAAACCATGTCTGGTAGTTCGCTTGCCTCCATTTCATTTATTTCTTTTTCTGGAGATTTCTATTTTCTTTCATTTGGGACCTGTTTCTTTTTCTTCACATTTTGGTTGCTTCCCTATGTTTGTTTCTATGTATTAAGTAGAGCTGCTATGTCTCCCGGACTTGGTAGAGTGGCCTTGTGTAGTAGATGTCCTGTAGGGCCCAGTGGTACAACCTCCCCAGTCACCTGAACTGGACTCTCCAGGTGTGCCCCTGTGTGGGCTGTGTGCACTGTCCTATTGTAGTTGAGCCTTGATTGCTATTGGTGACACCCCCAGGCCGATCAACTGCAAGCACGGGCTATGACTACAGAGGAGGAGCTGCTGTGCAGGAGCCGACCGTATGGAGTAGGACTTGCTTCAGTGGGGCTTTGGTGCTCACCAAGTCCGCCCCTTGAGTGTCCCTCATGGAGATGGTAGGATTGTAATCCAGTATGGTCTGAAGCTGTCCACTGGATGCACTGGCTCTGGGGCCTCCTGAAAGGTGCAGAGTCAGCCTCTGCCTGTGCCCTGCCCAGGGTGACCTGGCATGAGCTACAAAGTGATCTGCAGATGACAGCTAATTGTGCTGGGCTTGGAGATGCCCAGACAAGGCCAACCTGTGAACCAAAGCCACCTGCCGCTAGTGCCGCACCCGGGGCTATTTAGCAAGAGGTACAGACTATGCTGAGGCCAGATGCCAGCAAACTACCGAAAGCTGGGAGACAGGCATCTCTTCGCAGCCCTCAGGAAAAACCAACTTTCTTGTCACCTTGATCTCAGACTTCTAGTTTCCAAAACTGTGAGACAATAAATTTTATGTTGTTTATGCCACCCTGCACCTGCCACTTGTTACGGCAGTCCTAGCAAACTAATGAAGAGGTGTTCATTTCTCTAATTTGAGATCGTTAAGAAAACATATTCTTTCAGGTCCTGAATATAACTGAGTATCTAGCCCATTGCCTGTATGTAGTAGTAGGTAGGCACTTGATAAGTATTTATTTATTTATTTAGTTAGTTAGTTAGTTAGTTATTGGTTGGTTTTTTATTGAATTTATTGAAGTGACATTCATTAATAAAACCATACAGGTTTCAAGTGTACAACTTAAGAAAACATCATCTGCACAGTGCATCATCACTTAAAATCAAGTCTCGTTCTGCCCTCATCTATCCCCCCCATACCCACTTATACCTCCACCAACCTCTTTCCCTCTATCACCATACTGTTTTCCATGTCTATGTGTCACATATATATATTGCATGATCCCTTCACCTTTTTTCACTCAGCCACCCAATCCCCCTCCACTCTGACACCTGTTAGTCTGTTCTATGTATCTATGCTTCTGTTTATGTTTTGTTTGTTAAATTATTTTGTTTATTAGATTCCACATATAAGTGAAATCATATGATATTTGTCTTTCTCTGACTGGCTTATTTCACTTAGTATAATTTTCAGGTCCATCCATGCTATCACAAATGTAAGATTTTCTCCTTATGTGGCCGAGTAGTATTCCATTGTGTAAATATACCACAGCTTTTTATCCACTCACCTACTGATGGGCACTTGGGCTGTTTCCAGATTTGGGCTATTGTAAATTATGCTGCAATGAACATAGAGGTGCATATATTCTTTTGAATTAGTGTTTTGGGTTTCTTCAGATATATTTCCCGAAGTGGGATTGCTGAATCAAAAGGCACTTCCATTTTAATTTTTTGAGGAAATTCAGTACCGTTTTCCACCAGTCTGCATTTTCACCAGTAGTGCCTGAGGATTTCCTTTTCTCCACATCCTGGCCAGCACTGCTGTTTGTTGATTTACTGATGGTAGTCATTCTGATGGTTGTGAGGTGATACCTCATTGTGATTTTAATTGCATTTCTCTGATGATTAGTAACACTGAGCATCTTTTCCTATGTCTATTGTCCATCTGAATGTCCTCTTTGGAGAAGTGTCTCTTCAGATCCTTTGCCCAGGTGTGGATAATACCAGACACGTCAGTAGAAAGAGGATTATTCAGTGGATTCTTGTTGTTCATGGCAGCTGTGTTCTATAAAGTCGCCACAAATACTAAACCATCGTTCCTAAGGAATACAGGATTTGGTTCCTGTGAGCCTTTTCCCACATTTTCACCAACTGATCAATACATAAGCCTATTTCATAAGTGCATCTGTTTAAAGACATCTTATTTAATATGTATTGTTGAATCATTAACATTTAACTCAAAGCCAACAGCACTGTAAGTCATGCCTGAATGAAGTGTATCTGACACATGTATTTTTTTCCGTAAGGCCCAGCAGGGCCTTCTTGAGTTTAGGAATAGTAGATTGCACTTCAATATTTACTTAGGGGCTATTTTCAAATAGCAACAGCACCAATAAAAAGCATCAAAATTGAAAAAGGTGGCACTAACTAAACCTCAGAAAGGACACTTGTTTATAACATGAGATTTGAAACAATAAGGCAGAATGTCACCTTGTTCAACCATAGCTGAGACTGTGTACAGTGAGTGGGTAATTCACATTTCTTGTCACTCTGCACATGTCTGTGAATGACTAGGAAAGTGCCATGAGTGTTGATTTGGGGGTTGCAAGTAAATTTTAACAAGTGGGCAAATTCACAAATTCAGAGTCCCTGAATAATGAAGATCAACTGTACTTGAAAGCCTGGGATTAGAGTCCTGAACCCCACCCCACCCCACCCCACCCCCCACACACACACACTCAGTAGTCATATTATCTTAAGCAAATTACTTAACTTCTCTGTCTGTTTCCATATTTGTAAAATGAAGGTAAATATTGCATACATCAGAAGTTTGTGAATTTAAATGAGTAAAGTTGTTATCACATTGCCAGGCATTCTTGATAAGTGGTATTAGTAATATTAAGATAATAATAGCAACTATTTTTTGAGGACCTATTTTGATGCTCCTAATAACCCTGAAAAGAATGAAGTCTTATCTCTATGGTACAGATGAGCAAAATTAAGGACCAGAGAGATTGAGTAGTTTGCTCCATGTTACCCATTTATATAGCTGAGTTGGAATTTGAATGCAGGATTTGATAATTTCAAAATCGTTTGGCCCAGTATAGTGAAGAAAGATTATATATGGCTTCCAGTCCCCAGTAATCCAATTGGGTTCTACACATCTAGGGGAGGACGGAAGATAGGTAGGCAAAGAGAAATGAGTTCTGAAGGACAGAGGTTATACTTGCTGCCCAGAATGGGAGAAATCAGGGCAGAGGTAGAGCCCACAGTGATCCAAGTAATAAGTCGTGGGATGCAAAGTCATAGACATATGGTCATTTAGATTGGAGTAGATAGAAGCCAAGGGTGGCTACAAAGAACAGAGGCTGTAGTTAGGGTTCAGCTGGAACAGGACCTGGGCACGGAACATTTGTATTTGAGGGAGAGGGTGAATTTGAGACTCTTTGGTATCAAATCAATTTCTGTTGGTCATCTTCCCAGCTCTGAAACTGGACTTGTAAAGAATAGCACTTATCATTGCTTTCCTATATGTATTTCTGACCTTCGTAAGTCCTTACATCCAGGAAAGTTAGCATTTTGTGAAAGTTCCTTGTTTCTTAAGTACTCCAAAGGACTGATTTACAAGTGTTATTTGCTTCAAAGTCTTATTCCAGAGACGGGTCCTTTCTTTGGGTGGTTTTGGAGAAGGGCTTCTCATACTCCCAGTGAGAGTTTGTAGGTGGAGTGAATTGGGAACCATCCCAGTTCGCATAGAGCGTTTGGTAATAAAAGCCTCCCAAAGGCACTTTCCACTCGCCCCTCCCATCAGTGGCATAGAGACTTTTCTGAGTCAAGGCTGAGCAGTGTTGTGAATGCCCAAACCCTCAGGGAGACACATGGAAGTTTTCTATGATTTCTGCTTGTAGTCTGCAAATATTTTTCAGTAGACTACAACATAGCAATTTGAAAGGAATGCTTCATGGTTTTATTCTTGTGGAATGATTATTTCTTACATCTGGTTCAAGCTTGGTGAGTATGCATTGCATGGCTTTCACCAAATTTTGTTTATATTAATATCCATATAAATAAATAAGTTGTCAAAAGCTAGGATAGTATTGGGGGGATATAGTTTTCTTGCTTCATGAATCTCCAACAAGTTTTTCCATTGAGGTTATTATGTATATACAGTCTGGGAGCAGGAAGGAATTTGTATTTCATTTTGTAAGTGGTGCTGAGCTCATAGGTTTATGTGTAAAAGAGTTACAAAATGAAGACTGTTTTATTCATTGATCCAACAAGTAATCATTTCATAATTAAAATTAATTAGAAAAGAGATGCCTGACCCCATTGTAACTCAGACATGACACAAGAGTTGCCTGGAATTGAGCAATAGCAGTGGGCCTGGAAAGAATAGATTTAAGCTGCTACAAAAGATGACTTGATATGACTTGATGACTAATTGAATGTGGGTAAGCAGAAGTGATCTGCTAGGCACTATTGTTTGATTTCCTTATTAATGCATTCTGTTTGTCGCACTAAACTGTAAACTCTTTGGGAGAGACACTACATTTTCTGCTCCTTTTGTAATAGATGCCCATTATTTTTTTATTCCTGTATAAAGAATTTATTTAACACATCTTATTCCACACAACATGGCAGTTTAAACAATGACCTATAACTCCCTAATAAAATAAAGCTAAGACTGAATGATTTGTCTTATGAAAAACAAATACCACTCACATTAGTCTTCAAATTACTGTTGCATTTTATGTCTTACTTGAGATGTAATTATTATACTATAAACTTTACCCATTAAAATGTACAATCCAGTGTTGTTAGTCTAGTCACAGGATTGTATAACCATCACCATCTAATTTCAGGATATTTTCATCACCCTCAAAATAAACCCCATCCTATTCCCTTTATCACCCATCTAAGCTGCTATCCCCCATCTACTTTCTGTGTCTATAGATGCTTTATTAGTTTATTTGGTCTACTATAACAAAATGCCACAGACTGAGTGCATTATCATCAAGAAACATGTATTTCTCACAGTTCTGAAGGCTGGGAAGTCAAAGGTGCTGGCCATGTGGTGTATATTCATATAGTTGAATAGTAGTTGGCAACAAAAAGAAATAAAGTCCTGATACTTGCATCGTGAATGAACCATAAAAACATTATGCTAATTGAAAGTCATAAGGTCACATATATTATATGAATCCATTTATATGAAATGTCCAGAATAGAGAAATGCATAGAGACAGAAAATAGATAAGTGGTTGCCTTGGGGCTGGAAAAAGGGGGAATGGAGAGTGGCCACTAATGTAGATGGGGCTTCTTTGGGGTATTATGAAAATGTTGTAAAATTCAATGGTGATGATGGTTGTACAATTCTGACTATACCAATAGCATTGGATTATATTCACATTTTAAAAGTATGAGTTTTATGGTTTGTGAATTATCTTAACAAGTTGGTGTATTTGAAAATGTATATTTAACGAGATACCACAACTTTACAATTTTTTTCATTCTCTAGTTAGAAGCAAGATCTGGCAAATTTCCCTTTTTTTTAAGTCATATTTGCTATTTTAAAAATATATATGTTTCTCTGGATTATTCTAGCTTCCTTATGTTGCATGTCAATTTCCCAACATAATTAAACCTTTTCAAAACATACTGTATGGGAGTATGGTACAGTATATGGGAGTATGGCCTTGGGCTCTGGAGTCAGAGTCTTGAAGCTGTGTGGTCTTGGGCAAGTAATTCAATCTCACCTAACCATGATTTCCTTATCTGTTGTGAACACTAGATAAGGTATAATTTGTATCCAACCCAATGTTGTTTTATATCAGCTCTGCTTGTGGATGCTTGTACAGTTGCCTTAATCTATGGAAGGGAGTGAGCTTGATGAGCTGGAAGGAATGCTTACCTTTTGATATTCATGATTACCCTGGAAGAAGGTTTTTGCTTACTCTGGGACTGACATCAGAGAAGTGGCACATGAGAGATACCCTTGGTCTCTCCCACTGAAGTTTCAACAGTTGGAACACCTATAACTTAACAAAGGATTCCCTGCTTAATGCACAAGCAAGTCTGAGAGATCCATGCAATGAAACATCTAAATGTGTGCAAATGGGAACAAAAGGGAGAGGCAAGAAAGGAAAGGGACTCAGATTACCCACAGACACAGCCCTGCAGCCAGGAGTTCAAGGCAGAGCCCAAAGAGGAGAGAAATCTGGTTGTGCCTGGTGCTCCCTTCAGCTGGGAAGAGCAAAGAAATTTGGTAAGCATTCCTGCAGGAGTGGGTAGTACAGGCTGCAGTTGAGCCCACAGACCTGGGAAGGACACAGCATGGAAGGACACAGTTCTTAGGTGGTCAGTATTTCAGGCAGAGAAACAAAGCTACAGCTCCTTAGCCTACCAGAGCTCGCCTCCCTTTGCCCTTGGTCAGGTTGTTTAGCACATTATCTGCAAACCCAAGAACTGGTACTATGGAATCACTTTCTTTCCTGAACAAAGGGTGCACTCTGCGACCAGTCCTGGGTCAGGGCGCAGGGGGGAACCCAGTGGAGGTCTAAGGCCACCAATACCAGGAAGACTAAACAACCAAGAAGCTGGCCAGTTCCCCAGCCCAGCCCACCCCCATGCATTGGGCTACACTGACGGCATCATCTGGCTGGGGCGGGGAAGAGGCACTGGAATTTCAGAAAGCTAAAAACTTATGATTCAGTGCCACCTACTGGAAAATAAGAGAAAGGCCTCTTCATATTAATCTGTTAGAGAAATACCTTTCATAAATAGATGCCTAGACAAAGAAGGGATTCATCAAATACCATGAATAATCAGGTAGCCAAGCAGCTCAAAAAGAAAATGAAAAATATCCAAAAACAAACTAAAAGACATGGATATCTATAATACTAAAAGCGTAATATGCTCATTAGACCAGACATCCTTCCAGATGACGTTCCGGACGAAGCCAGGGCTATGAGGGCCAAGGTAGAGGCGGCCACCACAGCAGGCAGGGGCCAAGCTCCTTGCACCAATTTCGTGCATCAGGCCTCTAGTATGTAATATAAATGACACAGAATTCAAGATTGCAGTTTTGAAAATACTCAGGAAGATGTGAGAAAATACAGACAGGCAATTTAATGCGCTCAGAAAACAAAACAAGTACTTTATCAAAGAGATCGAAACTTTAAAAAAGAGCCAAACAGCCTGGCCAGTGTGGCTCAGTGGTTGAGCATTGAACCATGGACCAAAAGGTCATGGCTTGACTCCTGGATAGGGCACATGCCCAGGTTTCAGGTTTGATCCCCAGTAGGAGGCATGCAGGAGGCAGCTGATCAGTGATTCTCTCTCATCATTGATGTTTCTATCTCTCTTTCCCTCTCCCTCTCTAAAATCAATAAAAATATATTTTAAAAAATAACTTTATGAGAACCATCTGACTTCATCAGAAATAGCAATATAAAATAATAGGCATACCAGAAGAAGAAAAGGAGAAAAAGGAATAGAGAGCCTATTCAAACAAACAGTTCAGAACTTGCCAAACCTATGGAAAGAGCTAGATCCTCAAATCCAAAACACAAACAGAATACCTACTTATTTTAATCCAAAAAGGCCTTCTTCAAGGCACATTGTATTAAAACTGTCAAAAATCAATGACAAAGAATTCTGAAGGCAGCCAGGGAAAAGAAGAAAGTAACCTATAAAGGAAAGCCATTAGATTATCATTGGATTTCCCAGCAGAAACTCTACAAGCCAGAAGACAGTGGAATCAAATATTCAAACTACTGAAAGAGAGAAACTACTAGCCATGAATAATACATCCAACCTTTATATATGAAGAAAGTTAACCTTTATATATGAAGAAGAAATAAAGACTTTTCCAGACATACAGAAACTGAGAGAATTAACCACCATAAAATTTCCTTTGCAGGAAATACTCAAGGGGGTTATTCTACCTGAAACAAAGAACAAAAGGTCACAAAACTATGAGTAAGATCACCAACAAACTTACAACACAAATGGATAATTTGTGATGACAAAAACATGAAAGGTTTGGTAATAAAGGTCTGAATTTGCTAAGGAGGATGGAGAGCAGATGTATTCAAAATAAAAGGGACTATTGTATATATGAAACTTTCTTTTTCATAGACCTAATGGTAAACACACACACACACACACACACACACACACACACACACACACACACACACACACACACACACACACACAAAACCCTGAGGCACAGAGCTACCAGAAAACAAAAGATAAAATGGCTATAGGAAATCCTCATACATCAATAATTACCCTAAATGTAAATGTACTGAATTCAGTGTAGCAGAGTGGATCAAAAAAACAAAACCCAACCATATGCTGCCTTCAGGAGACATATCTAAGCTGCAAAGACAAAGTTAGACTCAAAGTGAAAGAGTGGAAAATGATTCTCCAAACAAATTACATCCACAGAAAAAGAGGTATAGCCATACTTATATCTGACAAAACAGATTTCAAGCTAACAAAGGTTATGGGAGACAGAGATGGACATTTTATGATGATAAAGGGGACACCACATCAAAAAAACATAACGCTTCTTAATATATGTGCACCCAGTCAGGGAACACCAAAATATATAAAACAATTCCTAACAGAACTGAAGGGAGAAACAGACAAAAATATAATCATGGATGAGACCTTAATACTCCATTGACAGCTCTAGATAGATCATCCAAATAGAAAAATCAATAAAGAAATATTGGCTTTAAATGACACATTAGACCAAATGGACATAGTTGACATTTATGGAGCCTTTCACCTCAAAACATCAGATTATGCATTCTTCTCCAGTGCTTATGGAACATTCTCAAGGAATGACCATATGTTGGGTCACAAAATTAGCCTCAAAAAATTCAAGAAGGTTGAAATTATACCAAGCATATTCTCTGACCACAATGCTTTGAAATTAGAAATCAGTTGCAAAAAGGAAGTAAAGAAACCCACAGATATGTGGAGATTAAACAACATACTACTAAAAAATGACTGGGTCAAAGAACAAATGAAAGGTGAGATCAAAAGATATAGAGAGACAAACGAGAATGACAATACGACATCAAAATTTCTGGGATGCAGCGAAAGCAGTAATAAAAGGGAAGTTTATATCATCACAGTTCTATCTCAGGAAACACAGGAAATCCTAAGTAAACAATCTAGCATTATATCTTAAAAAACTAGAAAAAGAACGAAAGCAACCCCAAGTCAGCAGAGGAAGGAAATAATAAAAATTAGAGCAGAATTGAATGAAATATAGAACAAATAACTATAAAAAATTAATACAGCAAAGAGCTGATTCATTGGAAAGATTAATAAAATTGACAAACTCTTGGCTAAGGAAAAAAGAGAAAACACTCACATGAACAAAATCAGAAATGAAAGGTTACCACAGGCCTCACAGATATACAAAGGATCATACTAGAATACTATAAAAGACTACATGTCATCAAATTCAATAACTTGGAAGAGATGGATAAGTTCCTAGAAATGTATAACATTCCTAGACTGAATCATGAAGAATTAGAAAATCTAAATAGACTGATAAACAGTGAGGAAATTGAAACAACCATCAAAAACTCCCAAAAAATAAAAATCCAGGACCAGATGATTTCACTAATGAATTCTAACAAACATTCAAAGAAGATTTGATACCCATCCCCTCTCAAACTCTTCCAGAAAATTAAAGAAGGCAGTATTTCCTAACACATTTTATGAGGCCAACATAACCCTGATACCTAAACCTGGCGAGGATAACACAAGACAAGAAAACTACAGACCAATATCTGATGAATACAGATGCAAAATCCTAAACAAAATACTAGCAAATTGAATACAAAAATACATTAAAAAATAACACATCACAATCAAGACCTAGATGTTATCTCTAGGGAGGTGACCTTATGTATCTGCTACAAATTGCTTGTTTGTTCAGCTATCTGTCTCAGTTTTCCTATTCCACTTGTCCTGGCTTACTGGCCTGTCTCAATATAACAGTAACCAGCTCATGGAATTGTGGTATTGAATAAATGCAGTCATGCATGTCAGATACGTAGCTTAGTTCCTAATTAATTACCTTGTAAAAATATTAAGTAAATTTTAGCTGCTGTTATCACTTATACTAAAGGGAATTGTATTTTTGAAGTTTCACAAAACAATGGCAAAGTTTTCAGTCCTTCCAAACTGTCCACTGTGATTCCATTGATAGGTTTCCTCAAACGTTTTGGCAGAGGTGTTGGTCAGATGGTTGCCTGGGAGACAGTCTGCTTTCCAGGGTGCTTTTAGAAGCTCAAATTGCAAACTGCTCCTTAGTTCCTGGTTATAAAATCTCTGTGAGCTTTTCAGGAGAAGAGATACTAGACATCTGGGGCTGAAGTGCTGGAGTTAATAAACATGGTCTTTGCATATAGCATTTGAATAAAAAAATAAACATGTTTAGGGAGAAAACATTGATAATTAACTGATCTAGGAACTGATTAATTTTTGGAATGTAACAATTTTTCCCTTTTTTTAAATTTATTGGGGTGGTACAGGTTAACAAAATTGTATAGGTTTCAGGTGCACAATTTCACAACACATCATCTGTATACTATATTATGTGTTCACCACCCCAAGTCAAGTCTTCCATCACCATTTATACTCCTACCAGAGGCCCAGTGCATGGAATCCGTGTACTGGTGGGGGCGTGGCCTGCACCACTCATCCTGATCAGCCTAGTGGCTGTGGACCCACCCTCTGAGTGGCTACTCCTGCTGTGAAAAGGCCGCTCATCCTGGTCAGCTGAGCGGCACTCCCATTGTGAGAACGTACTGACCACCAGGGGGCATCTCCTGCGTTAAGCATCTGCCACCTGATGGTCAGTGCACATCATAGCGACTGGTCTACCAGTCGTTCTGGTCATTCCGCTGTTCGGTCACTGGGCTTTTATTATATAGGATACCCTCCTTCATCTCTCCCACCTCTTCCTCCCCACATTGTTGTCCGAGTCCATGAGTTTTTCTTCTTTTTTCCTTTTTGTTCAATTCCTCCACTGCTCCCACCCCACCCCCCACCCCCCGCTCCCCCGACACACACACACAGCTGTCAGCCTGCTCTCTATATGAGTCTGTCTCTATTTTGCTTATTAGTTCACTTTGTTCATTAGATTCCACATAAGAAATCATACTGTACTTGTCTTTCTCTGACTGGCTTTTTTATAATTTTAAATATTTAGGTAAAACTTTTTTTAATGAAAACTTGAATTTTCTTTCCTGTGTTCTAAGGCAAAGAAATGTGCTTCCACCTGTAGAATCACTTGTACTCTTGATACGTTTGTTCCATTCTAACACGGTTGAAAAGCATTCCATTTGGTCGATTTGAGACAGAAACATGATCTGGACATAAAAGTTATTCTAAAAGACAGACTTTAAATGAGATACTTTTCTTATCTTCCTATAATACTTGGGAGGAAATCAAACGACAGGAAATTGCTTTCTGTGAGACCTGTTTTCTTCCTTCACCCAGGGAGAAGTCAGTCCTGCGGGTTCTGCAGGGCAAACTCAGGGTGTCAAGAAAAGCAACATTTAAGATTAAAACATGAAAATTAAATATGCCCCTTGGTTATAAATTTTTTGGAATGTAATGACCTAATCAATCCTTGGAAATCATCCCTCAAGATGTAAAAATGACTGTTCATTAATGAGGGCTTTGTTCAAACAAAAAGTTCCAAATGCCCTCTGGACTTGACTTGTTTTTTGACATGTACTTTATTTCTCCTTCATTGTACTATTACTTCCAGTTTGAAACTGCAGGGGAACATTTTGTTTTCTTAGAGCTAACCAAATGTCACTAACGATACCATAAGGAGTAGCAAAAACCCTTTCTGAAGAACAGGATCTGTCAGGCAGCAGTGTGTGTGCAAAGCTGCCAGGCCTGGACTCCTGGTGGAGTGTGGGATAGAGTGAGACACACCATGGTGGAGTGTCTAGCAAAATTATCTCAATCATTCATTCATTCAAATACTTATTTCAAAAAATATTGACCGCATTTAATTCCTATGCTCCATGCTAGGAATATAATGGTTTAGAAGAATAGCCTCTGCCTTCTTGGTGCTTATGTTCTAGTGAGTAGTTAGTTAAAAAGAAAAAAGGTTATTACCTAGTTCGTTTATTCAGCAAACATTTTTAAAGTAATCTGGATACAGTAGGGAATGAGAGAGAAAGAGAAAGAGAGAGAGAGAGAGAGAGAGAGAGAGAGAGAGAAACATCAATGATGAGAGAGAATCATTCATCAGCTGCCTCCTGCATGCCTCCTAGTGGGGATCAAGCCCCCAACCTGAGCATGTGCCCTGACTGGGAATCAAACCGTGACCTCCAGGTTCATGGGTTGATGCTCAACCACTGAGCCACACCAGCCAGGCTCTGTCATACTTCTGAATTCAAATAAATTCCCACAGTTTTGTCATTTATTTTTTAATTTAATACTTTTATAGAAAATGAAGCTATAACACTCATTTTAAGCAACCAGTGTTTGGAAAACCAGTCTAAGGGTTGTCAGTTTACCAGAGTCTCCCTTCCCCTCCCTGACCCTCGTCCCAACCTCAAAGACAATCAGGACAGCTGGTGGTTGCTAACATATGTTTTGTTAACTTAGACAATTTTCCCTGGCAAAGGAGAAACCATTTTATCATCTAAAGGTGTCTAAATACTGAAACATGTATGTGTGTTATGTATAAACTTACTGAGAAGGATTGGGAAAAATTGTTTATTTCATTAGGCAAATAATGGAATAGATTTAAAGATATATGCCCTAGCCAGTTTTGCTCAATGGTTAGAGTGTCAGCCTTTGGACTAAAAGGTCCTGGATTCGATTTCAGTCAAGGGCACGTGCCCAAGTTGTGGCTCGATCCCCAGTAAGGGGTGTGCAGGAGGCAGCCGGTCAGTGATTCTCTCTTGTCGTTGATGCTTCTATCTCTCCCTCTCCCTTCCTCTCTGAAACAATAAAATTATATATTTTTAAAAGAATACAAATACATATATTTTTAAAATATTTAAAGATATATGGATTTAAAGATTTTGAGTATGTTGATGTAACTGAAATATGGATTTCTTTTTCCCTCTTAAGGCAAATTTGAGGATTTCCTAAGTTTGTATGAGAATTGACAGATGAGTGACTCTGGTACAAGGTGTAGAAGATGGCATGCTAGGAAACCTGACTTTGCCTTTAACAGGGATTCTGTTTTTCCCCCTTTTGTGGCTTGAACAATTTTTCCCTAAGTAGATAACAATTTGAGTTTTAGATGTAAAAGTTGGATGAGGCAGGCAGCTAATAATGTACGTTAAGTGCATATGATGTGTTGGCAGGTATCCTAGGTGGTAAACTATATTTTCTAATAAATGAAAATTTTATTTAGGTGTTTTAAATTATTGAGGTACCTTAACTGTCTATATTTTGTATTACTGTTACTCTCTTTGCCTTACTTTTTGTTTCTTGTTCATCATAGTCTGCGTTGCATGCCTGTTGTGTGGCCAGCACCTAGGAAGCCCATGGCTAAGTGGGCAGAAGATGGGGTTGCTCCCTCAGAGGAGCTGAATTCAGCTGGGGACAAAGCCGCCGTACGAAAAAGTACCGAGTGGTCAACTATAGGTCTCAAAGAAAAGAAGAGTAAAAAGAGGGAATAGATTGCCGGTAATTAAGAGTAGAGATTCCCAGATTAGTCAAAACATTTATGCAAATGTGGCTATCAATCTAAAATTGCCAGCCTTTATTTTTGCCAAGTCGTTGTTGAAACTATTTTTTTTACCACATTTCAGTAAAGAAATATTTTAACATGAAAAAAATAGAAAAGACATATAACTCTAGAACAAAAAGACATTTAAAGTTAATTAGTTCAGTTTTATGAAAACCCCACTATACGGTCCTTATTTTTTAAATTTTGGCACAGAGTGGCAGTTGGGAAACAATGGCCTGAATGAAGCTTCACTGAGAAAGAGGGACTGGCCTGCCCACAAAGATAGATACAAAAAGAGAAAGATTGCTAAGTGGATTGTGTAGCAAGAATAATTGCCTAGAGGTATTAATGGTCAGGGCCCAGAGGAGGGGGGACAATGAACTGAACTATACTTTGTTTTTTATTTTGTATTTTTTTTTAATTAAATTGATTAGGGTGACATTGGTCAACATGAACATATAGGTTTCAGGTGTGGGTTTCTATGTTACAAGATCTGTCTATTGCACCGTGTGCCCACCACCCAAAGTCAGATCTTCTCCTGTTGCCTTATATTAGGACCCCCTTCTCCCCCACCCCTTCCCTCTGGCAACTGCCGGGAGCCGGTCCATGCTTGCTGTTTCAAGGGACCTGGCATATATGGCATACTGTTCTTAATATGTTTGCTCACCTTCTTGGCGCTGTGTTTTAACCAAGGTCACCTCTCCGAGAAAGGTTGTTTCCCCAGGTAGGGATTTTCCCCTGAAGTTAGGGAGGGGATAAAACCCCTCAACTAAGTGCAAGGCGGGTAATTAATCACTTTAACTACGAACAATCATGCTTAAGCTACATAATCTTTACTCCCTGGAATGGAGATAAGAAACGCCCTAACCTTTGGAATAGAGATTGATAGGATTGGAATCAACTGGTATAAATACATTTGCAACAAGACAGCAAGAGACAGAACTTAGAACACAGAACTTAGAAGGAGCCAAGAAGACAGAACCTACAGACAGAAGAACTTCGCTGGAGAGAATATGGCAAAAGATCCTGGACTGAACCTGACTACAGAAATTGGCAAGAGAACCTGACTAGAACCTGGTGACTGAACCTGGCTGGAGAACCTGGACAGAACCTGGCTGGAGATCCTAACCAGAACTTCGCTGGAGATCCTGGCTAGAGATCCTGGCTAGGCTGCTGATCAACTGAACACTGTCTCCTTATCATTCCTTCTTCGCCGACTCCGTCTACGCCTTCGGGAACCCCTGGACCTGCTGGGGTTGGACCCCAGCAGGCAACCACCACACTGTTTGTGTTCATGAGTTTCAGTTTTATATCCCACATATGAGTGAAATCATATGGTTCTTAGCTTTTTCTGACTGACTTATTTCACTCAGCATAATGTTCTCAAGGCCCATCCATGTTGTTGCAAGTGGCGCTATTTCATCCTTTCTTATGGCTGAGTAGTATTCCTTTGTGTATATGTACTGAGCTACACTTGAAAGAATAGTGAGAGGTAAAAGTGATTCTAGAGAATGGGATGCTTGGAAACCCAGGCGAAATTTAGAGTTTCAGTAAAATACAATACAGAGCCATTGAAAATTTTGAGCCTTAGAACACGAAAATGTCATGTCAAAAGATCGATCTGGTGGCTGAATGTAGTATGAGTTAGGGAGGGCACTGTTGCTCTTAGAATAACTGCAAATAGGTGAAGCCCAGAACAGGAGAATGAGTACAGAATAAAGGGCAAGGACAAGATCAAGAGACTTTTAGTGAAAGAAAAGATAGGACTTGGTGACACATATAAATGTAAGAAAAGAGGAGTTAAAAGTTACAGCCACAAGAAGTATTTGGAGGGGACTGTCTAGGGCGGGGGGATAAAATGGACACATATGTAATACCCTTTGTAATACTTTAAGTAATAAAAAAAAAACGCACACCAGATTTATTGAAAAAAAAAAAAAAGAAGTATTTGGGGGGTCCTGTGCTTTTATCGGGGGCCTGGTAAAGAAGCTTGCCTTACTGATTGAATGTACAAGTTAGCAAAACACCGCCCTTCCGTGTATTTTGAGATGCTAAGTGAACATTACATCATTTGCTCTTACTCTTTCTCCAACATTAGGGATCTCTGGTATGTGATTATAAGAAGTATCACTTACCAGAGTTGGAACTGAAGCAGCCATGCAGTGGTCTACACTGAAAAACTGAGCTTCCCTTTCTATAAATGTCTCTTTTGTTCATTGTTGTATCCCCAGAACCTAATTTATAATTGTGTATAACATATTTGTTTAAAAATTAGTGGTAGGTTCAGATAGTGTGGGATTTTATGCTGTGTAATAAATTGTCTTTTATCGTGACACCCCTTAGAGTGGAAAAAGAGAATTCTATCTCAATATCACAAAATTATTCTAGTAGGAGAAATCATATGCCATTAACTAAACTAGAATTAGTATGACCCTAAATGATCTTTGAACCAAATTGAGGCAAAATTCTCTTTGTGCTGACACTACTGAGAGCTTCTCCACCTTGCGATAATAACCGAATTCCACTGGAGTGAGCCTTAAATGAAAACATTGCTAGTCTTGTAAATATGAACAAAGATTAATCTTTTTGAGATATTTTGAGCATTTTTCCAGTCAGAAGCAATCCAGCCGCAGCCTCTCAGAAAAGCTAGGGCCCGGAGCTGGTGGATAATATTTGAGGCTGGAGAGGTGAGGCAGGTCGGGTCAAAGCATGACATCGAGAATTTCGCAATGTGGAATTTTTAAAAAGGAATGAGACATGAGATTTAAATTTTAAAAAGTACTTTGTGATAGCTAATTTTGGGAGCTTGAACAAGGGTGGAGATGGCAAAAAGTCAACATATTTGAGAGGTTGAGAAGTACAAGCATGGCATGCAGATTTCTGGCTTGTGCGGTTGTGGGTGTTGCTGCTGACCTTTGAAATGAATCTTGGGGGAGGACCAGGTTTTTAGGCAGAGAGGGAAGGTTTCAATTCCGTTTTGGACAGTTTGGGCTTGATCTGAGAGTCTTTGAGGCATTCAGAGCTGTGGGAAAGAAAGGGAAGCTGAAGGAAACATCATCGCAGGTCCATTTGAGGAGAGTTGAAAAGATGGCTGGTTTAAAATTAATGTAAGAAAAGGCTTTCCTATAATCAAATAACAATTAGAAAATGCAATGAAAGGAACACTTGCATTCACAATAGTATCAAAAAACAAAACATTCAAGAGTAAATCCAATTAGAAATATGGAAAACTTTTGTGAAATACAGTAGAACCTTGTTTCTCAACAAGGGTGGCAACACAGGTCAATGGGGAAAGAATAGTCTTTAAAAACAAATGGTGCTGTACAATTGCATATCCACCTACAAAGGAATGATATGAACCCCTTCTCACATCCCACACAAAAATAAACTCAAAATAGATCATAGACCTAAATGTCTGTTAAAGAGTAAATTAAGAGTAGTCAGAGTAGCTAGAAGTATTAAAAAAAGCTAAAAGTATGAAACTCTTAGAAGAAAATATAGGATTAAATCTTTATGACCTTTGATAAGGCAGAGCCTTCCTAGACATGATACCAAAGCACAAGCAACCAAAGACAATAGATAAATTGGACCTTATCAAAATTAAAAACTTTGGTTCTTCGAAGAACAACATCAAGAAAGTAAAAAGACAACCCATAGAATGGGAGAATATTTACAAATCTGATAAGTATATTTTATCTTTAGATGAAAAGGCAAATAATCAATTAAAAATAGGCAAAAACACCTAAATAAAAATTTCTCCAAAAAGATATATCAATAGCTAATAACCACATGAAAAGATGCTCTAATGAAAAGTCATTAGAGAAATGCACATTAAATGCACATTAAAACCACAGATATAAAACCACAGAGGCAGATGGTAAGTATTAGTTGAGGATGCAGAGAAATCAAAACACTAATAACTGCTGGTGGGAATATAAAGTGGTGCAGGTTCTGTGGGAAACACTGACAGTTCCTCAAAGTGTTAAACATACAACTCAGCAACTCCACTCTGTCCACACAGCAACTTGTACAAGCACCATTCACAATAACCAGAAGGCAGAAACAACCCAAACGTCCATCTATTGATAAATCGATAAAGAAAATGTGTTCTATTCATACATGGAATACTACTCAGTTATGAAAAGAAATGGATTCATAGTACAACATGAATAAACTTTAAAAAGATGCTAAGTGAAAGAAGGCAGTTACAAAATACCACACATTATATAATTCAATTTATATGAAATGTCCAGAATAGGCAAATCTACAGAGACCTCGTAGATTAGTGATTGCCTTGGACTGGCGAGATTTGAGGTTGAATGAAAAGTGGCTGCTAATAGATGGGTATGGGATTTCTTTAGGGGATGATGAAAATGTTCTAAAATTGATTGTGGTGATGGTTGTACAAACCTATAAGTATACTAAAAACCACTGAATTATATTGTATATACATTAAATGGATAAATTGTATAGTATATTATATCTTGATAAACCTGTTATATAAAAATATAGTAAGTGAAAAGTTTGTAGAATATATGTATTATATGAATATATTTTTTAAATAATATAAGTTCAAAGCAAAACACTATATTCTTTAAAATTAGCAAAATTGCCCTGGCCAGTGTGGCTCAGTTGATTAGAGCATTGTCCCATACACCGAAAGGTCGCGGGTTCGATTCCTGGTCAGAGCACATACCTAGGTTGCAAGTTCAGGGATGTACAAGAGGCAACCAATTGATGTTTCTCTCTCTCTCTCTCTCTCTCTCTCTCTCTCTCTCTCTCTCTCTCTCCCTTCCTCTCTCTAAAATCAATAAGCATATCCTTGGGTGAGGATTAAAAAAATAGCAAAATTTGTGAAGCAATGTAAAAGGGACATCAGTGTATATTCCCTTGCAATAGTAGCTTTAATCATGTAACTGATCTGGTGTCAAAATTTCTTAATAGTAATTGATACCACCTAATTAATAAGATAACAACAATAGCATGTATTGCATTCTATGTGCCAACAGTTTGCTAAACTCTTAACATACGTTTTGTTGTTTGTTTTTTACAACACCATGTTTTTTATTACTCTACCCTTTCTATTCTCCAACATACTGGTTTACACTTACAAAATTGTATTATTTATCAGAATATCAGAAATGCACAATTTCTTTTGTTTTTAATAGTAGCTAAAAAGGTATTTATGTGACCTTGAGCAGTTATAAGAGCATATTGATAAAACTATATGTGTTTAAGTAAGATTTTAAGAAATTCAAACGAAAACATTTTATTTATTATAGTTGATTTCCTTTTTAAGTTGATAACTTAAACACTTTTTAAATTATTTTATTATTATTTATTTCAGAGAGGAAGGGAGAGGGAGAGAGAGAAAGAAATGATGAGAGAGAATCATTAATGGGCTGCCTCCCTCACTCCCCGCACTGGGGATTGAGCCTGCAACCCGGGCATGTGCCCTGACTGGTAATTGAACCATGACTTCCTGGTTCATAGGTCGATGCTCAACCACTGAGACATGCCAGCTGGGCAAGAAAACACTTTTTAGTTACTTGACAGGTGTTTTTTTGTTGTTGTTTAATGTAGTATTAAATTTGAAAGGCAATCGTTGGCAAAGATAATTTTTAGAATCTTTTTTTTCATTGTCTATATTGACTATTGTCTCAGTCAGTTTGGGCTGCTATAACAAAATACCATAGACTAGATGGCTTAAACAAGAAACATTTATTTCTCATGGTTCTGGAGACTGGAAAAGCCTAAGATTAAGGTGCCAGCAGAATTGGTTTTTGGTGAGGGGCTTCTCCCTGGCTTGTAGACATCACCTTCTTGCTGTACCCTCACATGGAGAGCAAGCTCTGTGGTCCCGTCTTATAGGGACACTGATCCCATTATTAGAGCCCTAATCTCATGACCTCATCGAAACCTAAGCACCTCCCATAGCCCCACATCCAAATGCCATTACGTTGTGGATAGGGCTTCGACCTAGGAATTTGCAGGGTCTAGGGGCAGTTTAGTCCATAGCAACCAGCTATGATGAAAATCTTGTCCATAAATGCTAACCCTAGCATTTTTTGTTTGTTTTTAGTATTATGTGCCAAGAACCTTGCAAAGAAAGACTTCTTCAGTAAGTAAACACCCATTTTTGCTCTCTTACAATATTAATATTTTTCACATATTTCTGAAATGTTAAACTTGTTAAAAACACTGGGTGTATTCTCCTAAAAATCCTGCCCTTACTGGATAGAAATCCATGGTCTGACAAACTTCATTTCCCAGTTGACTACAACACAGAGAGAGTCGGCTCCAAGGCACAGAATTTATAACTCATACAAGAAAAACTCTCTCGTCCCCTATTTCAGCCACACCCTATTTTCTCTGTCTTTCCACCCATTAATACATTACTTTCTGCTGAACAAAGTGTTCTCAGCTCAAATATAGATGAGACATTTTTCTATAAAATAGCCGGGATTAAGTAAAATTGTTAGTCAAATTTATAAATTACATCGTATTTTAAAAGCCTTGTAATTAAAGGAATTATGAAAAATAGAGGATCCTTTTCTAAAGAAAGACCCCTTAACTCAAGAAATTCACCTACTATAAAATAGGTGCCTGCAGCTTAAAATTCTTCACTTTTTTCCTGATCCTCACAAGGACACTGCTCAATTCTTAAGTGGTGTTATTCACACTTTAAAGATGAAGAAACCTAGGCTCACAGGCTTTATTCAAGTAGCTGGGAAGCTTCCAGAACGCTGGCTCGCATCCAGGTCTGGCTCTAAAGCCTTTCCCTTGCCACCTCTCTGGTCTTATAAACCTGTCTGATTCATTTAGGACTCGCTGAGTTCTTGCTTCCAAAGTTAAAGTTGACAGTCAGTAAACAAGATTTCTAAGTATTACTTTTTAGAAAGTATAAGTACAATTAATTATAGATATCTTTTCCTTCATTTAATTAGCCCCTCTTAGTGATCATCAAAAATGGGAATTTGAATTTAAGCCTATTTTTAATAGGTTGGGTTGTTTTTTTCCCTAGCCTCTAAAAATCTGGGTGTGATGTCATCCTGGGTTGCCATTCTTAGAAAGCTAAACAGATCAAAACTGACCTTAAAGTAGAGAATAAAATCGACTAATGTGATCTTCTTTACCAAATTAGAGGATTCGAAGCTCCCGTTAACCTATAAGACTATGTTCTAATGTTACACTGATTGATCTGTGGCTGTCCCCTCTTCTCCAGGACTCCCCGACCCCTTTGCAAAGATTGTTGTGGATGGATCTGGGCAGTGCCACTCAACGGACACTGTGAAAAACACATTGGACCCAAAGTGGAACCAGCACTATGATCTGTGAGTTGAATATTCTGTAAGCCATTTGGGAGCAGCAGGAAAGTAGGTATCTAGCTTTTAAGAGAAGCATTTCTTTTTTTTCTTTTTTTAAGGGATTTATAACTTGTTATTGATTTAAAAAAAAAAAAAAAAAGTATGGCCAAATTAATACTGCCTCATTTTAGAGTTCATGTACTTGGAAGTTCTTGCGTTTGGCATTTTTATAGATTTTTATGGTTTGCTTCTGTAACTGTGATCTTCTGTGACTTTTCAACCAACTGGCCATTCTAGCAGAAAAAAAGAGCATAGTTCAGGTCCTCTATATACTACTTTTTCAGTGAAACCCTAAACCTGGTTTTAGAGTTTTTATTTTAAAAATACATTATTATTCTATTTATTATGCAAATACATATTATATATATTTCTGTTTATTTTTTTAATTCTGCTTTTTAGTTCAAATACATTTTCTGTAAGAGAAAATATAGTTTGGTATGATTGGAAGTATATAAACCTATGTACCATCAAACAACTTCTTATATTTGTTCATAAAGTGGATTGCACTTTGCTGAAACCAGTTTGGCTCAGTGGATAGAGCGTCGGCCTGCGGACTGAAAGGTCCCAGGTTTGATTCTGGTCAAGGGCATGTACCTGGGTTGCGGGCACATCCCCACTAGGAGATGTGCGGGAGGCAGCTGATCGATGTTTCTCTCTCATCGATGTTTCTAACTCTCTATCTCTCTCCCTTCCTCTCTGTAAAAAATTAATAAAATATATTTTTTTAAAAAATGGATTGCACTTTGAAAACCACTATTTTATATGCACTTATGTTTTCATGTTCTTGCTAAGAAATTTTTATCAAAGTAATACTGAATGATTATTGTTTTTTTATGAACACAAATTATACTGGGTTTGGATGAAATTTTTAATAGCTGGATTCTAAAGCTCACTTTCAGTGATACTGAGGTGCCATAAGTGGCCTGGAAAGTGGTTGTCAATTCTTGTCCTGAAAGCTCCCCTCTTTGGTTGACTTGCACTGAGAGTAAGTGGGGGGATAGTGTCTGAGTTAGTACCCATTAGTGATCTTTAGATGGATCTATGGGTTTATAGGTAGTCCTCTATTGCAAACTAGTGTTCAATAGTAAGCCTAACACTAGTAGTAATTTATAAATATGTCATTGTCCTTTGGACCTAAGAAAATATAATAAATCTCACCCCAGCCTGGTGGCTCAGTTGGTTGGAGTGTTGTCCTATACACCAAAATGTTTTGGATTCAATTCCCAGTCAGGGCACATACCTAGGTTATAGGTTCGATTCTCAGTTGGGACTGGAACACGAGGCAACCAATTGATGTTTCTCTCTCTCTCTCTCTCTCTCTCTCTCTCTCTCTCTCTCTCTCTCTCAACACATCCTCAGATGAGAATTTTAAATAAATATATATGATAAATCTGTTATAAGATTATAACTTTATGTGGTTATCTATATTTGCTTCTTACATAACTGTTATAGTTCTTTTCCCAGCCCATTGAGATTACTAGACCTATATTTATTGAGTGCCTGCCACATGTGGAATATAGAACCAATATTATTTTTAAAGGATTCTTCTGTGCTAACAAGTCAATCAGATAAAATCTCAGTGGGCTATATCATAATTCAGAAATACAATTAAAAGTGAGTTTGCATGTTGTTTTTAGATATGTTGGGAAAACTGATTCTATAACCATCAGCGTGTGGAACCACAAGAAAATTCACAAGAAGCAGGGAGCTGGCTTCCTGGGCTGTGTGCGGCTGCTCTCCAATGCCATCAGCAGATTGAAAGATACTGGATGTAAGAAACTAACGCTTTTCTGCCTCTTCATGCAACTGAAGACGGCTGATGAGGCATCTTTTCTTTTTTTTTAATACTGAATACAGAATTCCTGCCTTCCTCCCTAGTTAACATTTCGCTGGGTTAAGTTTTGAATTGTTTGTTTGCAGACCAGCGTTTGGATCTATGCAAACTAAATCCCTCAGATACTGATGCAGTTCGTGGCCAAATAGTGGGTAAGAACTTTCTCATCTGTATAAAGAGATGCTTTTGCTCAACTTAACATTCAACTCTCCATCACTGAGGAAACACATACAGGCACTGGCATGGTGACATACTTCGAAGGACCATCTCTTACAGGGGCCATCTCTTCAGCACTAAAAAGTTTCATCTTGTGTAGTTTTGATTATTTTATCTAATTTATCTCTTCAACCTGTCATTCAAAGTTGAGTTAAAATCACTAAGGTACAAAAATATTTAGGGTTATAATTTTAAATGTCGTTTTAATCATCCCATTATGGATAATTAATTTGTCATTATATTATCCAGAGGTAGTTAAGAACGGTGGCCACATAATGCAATAGTTGAGAAATAGTTTCTTCAGGAAAACCCATCAAATATGTAAAAAGCAAAGATGATTTCTGAAGACTTCCATGTAATATGATTTGATAGAGTTATAGAGGATTGAATTATTTAGACTGAACAAATAAATGTGCTAATGTTACAAAGTGTTGACTGGCAGTATTCTCTTGGAAGCGATTTATCTGTTAAGTAGCTCATCATATTATCCACTTTTTATCAGCATTTTAGGGTAACTGTGATCTTCTGTGTTTGCTGATTGTATGCATTACAAGGAATCAAAGAAAATGTAGTATTTCAGCAGCACACCAGAGTGACCCCAAACCTTTTAGGTATTGCCTTGTGTAGACTTGACCCAAGGTAAATGAACAGTGGGTATAGATCCTAAAACTATCAAAGTGAAAAAATTCTCACTGAATGCTTTCCTGTTTCTGATTTCTTCTTTTCTTTGTGGAGAGATGTGCCAGCGGGAAATGAATAGCTGGGAGCAGCTTTATAATTGTCTTTGTTTTCATAGTAGCCACTGAAAATACATATTTGGATGCATTTAGACTTTACAAATACTAAAAGTGCTTTCTGTGTCCTTATTAAACATGTCAAAATCTCCTTAAAGGATAAGGTAACTTAGAGGAAGTGAATATTGTGTTCTGTTATGTTTATGGAGAGCACGAAAAACACAGTACTGTTTCTGCTCCACATTTTAAGGAATGTTCCAGGCGGTGTATGGTGGTATGCAGCTACTGGAATAAAATACCTCTTGCTTGAAAGCATAAGAATATATGTGTCTTTGTATATGCACATGCCTCGCTTTTAGAAAATAATATTGTGCATAAATTATGCATCCGCAATGGCTCACTGTATTACAATTGTATAAAACCACTGGATTTTAATGCACGACGTTCTTTTCTGTTTTAGTCAGTTTACAGACACGAGACAGAATAGGCACTGGAGGGTCTGTGGTAGACTGCAGAGGACTGTTAGAAAATGAAGGGTACGTATCACCATGGCAATGCCTGCTGACTTCTCTGCTGCCTTAGGCTCTCGCTCTATATGAAAGTGTCCTTCACATCTTTCGTTGTGCTGAATGCTTGAGACACAGGACAGAACTTCGGGATAAAATTGGCACCCAGTTTCCTTGTTTATAAAGTAAGCTGTAAAGACTAGTGGGGTTGTGCCCAAAAGACTCAGGATCCAATTTAAAGAGGTTCCCACTGGCCAAAGATGGAACAGTTTGAGCATCAGTAAGAATTATAACTAATGGATTGGAACACATCAAATATGTTAAAAATGAACAGTATGTGTTCATAATGACACAGGAAGAGAAAAAAGAACCCTAAAATACTTTTCTTTTAAATACCCTGAAAACTCTCATGGGTCGCTATCACAATTTTGCAATTGCCAATGAATTAATGAAGCTGGTTGATAATTATTAATAGTTGTTAGCGACATCGCAAAAGAGAGGTAATCTGGCATTGACATACCTCTTGGAAGTCGAGGGGACTCCCAAGGGAATGCAACCAGCACCATCTGGAAGGGGGGTGCTCAGTAGCGGGTAGAAGACACAGCCCAGTGTCTTCTCAGGAACATGCTGGGAAAATACTCACAAAAAAGGAAGAGAACCTATAAATTAATAATAAAAGACTTAAATGCATCCCTACTAAATGCAATGTGTGGACCTCGCTTGGATCCTGAAGGAGACAATTGACTGGAAAAATTGAACACTGACTGTATTTGATGATATTTTAAAAAATTAATGTACATTTTTTAGTCATGATAATGGAAAAAGTCTTTATCTTCTAGAGGTATGTGTGAGATATTTAAGGGTGAATAGGAAGTTGTTGGGATTGGCTTCAGACTAATCCAGTGGAGAGGAAGGGCAGCCACAAGGCAGAGGGAGAAGTCCGGGAGGGTCGTCTCCTGAGTTGTGAATATATTTTAAATTTTTCAATGTAAAATGTTTTTCTAAAAGTACTTGCTTATAAGAGAAAATGGCCTATCAAGGTAAATTGTATTCAAAATTGCTCCGGGGTGGAGATCTATGTTAAAGAGTACTTAAAGTCATTTCGGTATTTTATGTAACCAGGAGTTTTATGATAGAGGAAAATAAAAAGGGAAATGGAGTGTTTGGATTTGACTTTAAATTAAGAAAAATCAAATCTCATTTCATGTCCAAGGTTGATTTTTCCAATCCCTACCTTTACCCGGGGATGAAACCCACAAGTGGCTTGGAGGGCACTTTACCTGTGGCTCCCTTTAGCTACTTGTTTCTATGAAAGTCTTTCTGTTTAACTAGGACAGGATGAATTTTATGAAACAGAGCACTTGGGACACTGTATATTGCTCAAGTAAAGCAAAATAAATGGATATAAGAGCACCGCGTTGAGTTTTCAGGCTCTTTCCTCGGCTGTGTGCCCATGCGCACTGTGCTCTGCCCCCTTTCAGAACCGTGTATGAAGACTCCGGGCCTGGAAGGCCACTCAGCTGCTTCATGGAGGAACCCGCCCCTTACACAGATAGTACCGGTGCTGCTGCTGGTGGAGGGAACTGCAGGTTTGGGGAATCCCCGAGTCAAGATCAAAGGCTTCAGGCGCAGCGGCTTCGAAATCCCGAGCTCCGAGGGTCCCTCCAGACGCCTCCGAACCGCCCCCATGGCCACCAGTCCCCGGAACTGCCCGAAGGCTACGGTGAGAGAATTCGCCCGCCCTTATGCGCATTATCTACAAGGTTTCAGAGAGCTTTAATTTTTTCAACCTTTTTGCGTAACGTGTGCATGCCGCAGCTGCTGATGTTGGCAGGGCTGTGCTGTGGGATGGTTGTGTCGGTGTAAAGACGGGTAACCAGAAAAAGATGGTGATAAATCTTGCTCATCACGAGTTTGTCAGCACTGTACCAGTCTCCCAGTTCAGCAATTGTGTGAAAATTTCAGGCAAATGAATATCCAAGAAAACCAGGATGGTGGTGGTAGATGAGGTATTTGTAGTGCTCTGATTGGAATGTGGAAAGGACAGTATGGGATAGGGTTGGAAAGGGCTCGTTTGACAGCCAAAAGCCTAATGCAGGAGGAATGTGGTATGGATGTGGCGCGTCATTACCAGCAGTAAGAGCAAATGGAGGTCACAGAGGTCAGGTAAGGTCAGTCCTGGGGTGGTGGATACACAAACAGGGGCTGGTCCAGGGCTGACTAAGGAAGGAGAGCACCGCCTGTCCAGGTGTGAACGGGGAACGGAAGAGAGGCCCAAACGTTTACACAGGGCTGGTGACATGAAGTCTGGCAGAAGTTCACCACTGCCCTCTTCATTCCTTTTCTGGGTGATTTTAAACAATGTTGAAAAGAAGCTTAGACTCTGTGCTTAGAGGACTGGTTGAAAAAACTCCTTGGAATTGAATTTAACTAATTGTATCCCCCGATTTCTTGCACAGAACAAAGAACAACAGTGCAGGGGCAAGTTTACTTTTTGCACACACAGACTGGAGTGAGCACTTGGCACGACCCCCGGATACCAAGGTAGGTTTCTCAGATGAGCTCCAAAGGCAGTTTTCCAGCAGTTGCCGGGACCCCTGGCTGGATGAGAGCCCTTCGGTTGAAGATGTAAACTTGGAAGAATGGCAGCTCAAAGAGGGTGTCTGCCAGGGTTCCTGGGCGGCAGCTGCTGGAGCCGAGGGTCCTTAGAAAGCAATCGTAGACCTTGAAATCAGACCACGTAACCAAAAAGGCCTCACCCCTCGGTTAAATCACATATGCTCTGACTTGGAAAGCCAATAAGCCCTTCAAGATGTCTTCTCATTTTAACTGAAAATATTAAAATGGATGAAATCATAGGATGCCTGGGACTTGGCTTCAAATGATTGGAGTGGGGCGGTGAATATAGGGGTATATCTGAAATAGGTCGACAATGACTGGGTAATTGTTGAAGTTGGCTATTCATTATGGTTTCTCTACTTTTTTACATGCTTAAAATTTTCCATAATAAAGCATTAAAAGGAAATATAAAGACTATTACCCTTTCTCTCTTCTACTTTACTGTCCCTATTGCCTCAGTCCCTTGGGGACCATTCCTGGGGGAGATGAAGCTTTACTATACGAATTCCTTCTACAAGGCCAAACATCTGAGCCCAGGTCAGAGAGAGCCCCTCCCCGCCCCACCCCATAACAGAGTTATGTTTCTTTTCTTCTTTGCTTTGCTTTTCTTTCTTTTTTCTTTTTTTTAGAATAGCATTACTACCAAATAACATTTTTAGTAATGCTCATTTCCTTTTTATTCATAATTTGTTTCATCTGAGAACAAGCTTCCTGTCTTTGATTTTCCAAGTCTGTGTTAAATTTCTGATTCAGTGTCTATAATTAGATTGGAAATATTACCTGCAAATGGATGAGGTGTCTTGTCAGTACCCACTATAAGAAATGTCAGGCTTTTGTGCTAATTAGAAAAGCATCTTGGTCAGTAATGCCGTGTTCCCATCTGACTGGATTGTACTGAAATAATTAAGAGGTTGGATTAGAAACAGTTACTTAATAAAGCCAACTAAAAAATGAGAATGCCTCTCCCGGTGCCGTTGTTTAGAATTGCAGGAGTTCAGATGCGTGTTAATACATCCTAGCAGCTTTAAAAAACTTGTGTTGTCGGGGGCTTTTCGACGAAGCAGCCTTTCTGGCCTTGAGCACTTCATTTACTGTAACCTGTGAGTTCAGATAGTTTTCCAGCAGCGTTCAGATACTTCCTACCGTGTGGCCCTCTGTGGTATAAGAAGTGATGTTCCCTGGGTAGACCACGTTCCCTGTCATGGTTATAGGCTCTGGAAGTTTCGTTGTTATCTGTTGGATTTGCTGCCACTTGCAGCACAGAAGCCTGGATTCGGTGGGAGTTTGGCGTAAGTAGCACCATGACTGTCCCTCTTAGCAGAACTAGAATGTGGCCGCGTTGATAAGGAAGGGGCTCCTGTGGCTCCTCTTGCTGAAGTGTTAGTTTCATGCCTCCATACTCAGATGGACAAACCTCTCTGTGTCTTCGGTTTTGATAGAGACCTTAACAGTGTGAATTGTGATGAACTTGGACCACTGCCACCAGGTTGGGAAGTCAGAAGTACAGTTTCTGGGAGAATATATTTTGTAGATCATAATAACCGAACAACCCAGTTTACAGACCCACGGTTACACCACATCATGAAGTAAGTACAACTTTTACACAATCCTTGTTGACTGCTGACGTTTACCAATTCATGTTTTCTAATATGTTTTTTAATTTATCCTACTGCCTTGTTTGTTAGTGGAGAAGACACATAAGCAAACATAAGTATTTGGTGGACAGTTGCATGTGTTAAACTCTCAGGTTAGCTGTGAGCGCACTGAAGCCATATCTTGTTGCTGTTGCCACCCTTCTCCTGCCTGTGGCTGAGATTAAATTCACGGAGTGGGCAGTATTAGGCAGGTGCATTAACGAAGCATCACACGCAGCTCCGTGCTGAGAAGCAGTAAAATGCCCACCCGTCACAGTGCAGGAGGACTGCCACAGTCACGGGTGCCACTTGCTGAGCCTTGTCCCGTGCCCGTCATCCTGGACGACTTGGAATGGGAGTTGTCTCGGCTCCCGCCGTGTGTTCTCAGGACATCAGAGCCCGCGGGGCTCTTCTCACTGGCAGCTGGCATTAGTAGCAAAACTTGAACAAGAGAAATGTCACTTTGTCCTTCTGCTGGCCCTAGTCCTTTTCTATTACTGGCATCTCGCTTTTAGTGAGGGGGCTTAATAATCTGTTGGTTCTGAAAATGAGGATTGGCTGCCATTAGACTCCACTTGAGTTGTTTGCTCTTATGCATATTGCCCCTCTCCACTATAATCTGTTTTTCAATGCTTCACGTCAACTCCATTTAATTCTAGCTGCCAAGGTGCATCTAACAGTGTGTTGGTCAGTCTCGGACACATACTAGATGATAAATGATAGCAATTGCTGTTTTTATTTATAGCAATGAAAATGTATGAGCTAGGCTGTTGCTTAGAAGTGGGGTAGCTCCTTTATTGTATCCTAGGCCTATATTTGGGCTAATGGTGACCACCAGCAATTGTTACATAGCCACGTCATCAGAGAAGAAAATGTCCACTTGAAGTTCTATTTAACGAACTCTCTTCTCGGTCCCTTTGGTGTAGGGGGCATTGCTTGCAGCTCCCTTGGCCGCTGCTTTTGGAGTGATTTTGATGCTTCTGTTCTTCTCAAGTCACCAGTGCCAACTAAAGGAGCCCAGCCAGCCGCTGCCGCTGCCCAGCGAGGGCTCAGTGGAAGACGAGGAGCTTCCCGCCCAGAGATACGAAAGAGATTTAGTTCAGAAACTGAAGGTCCTCAGACACGAGCTTTCACTTCAGCAACCCCAAGCTGGTCATTGCCGCATTGAAGTATCCAGAGAAGAAATATTTGAGGTATGGCATGTAGTGCGGCAGGCAGGCAGGCAGGCACAGACTCTGCATTCATGTTAATAGACAAGTGAGGTGGTTCAGCCTGAGGAGCCGCCCTGAGCAGCCTTTGTCTGCGAGGCGGTGCTCTGAGGGGACTGCTCTGTGAGCGGCTTCTGCATTTCCGTGAGCTCTTCTTTCTGTTTGGCATTTCAGGTATGGAGTTTATTGCTCTGTGAAATGCAGGGTTGTGCCCATGTAGAGAGGGCACTGTATTTACTCCTGTGTTAACAGTTTAAAAACACAGATGGTTTATGAGGTGGAAACCTAGAGATATATGCAGAAGGGGAATAAAGCCCTTTGCCTACATTGTGCAGATTATATATTCCTGCAATCTTCTCTGTCCTCAGAACCAGTCATTTCTTCTGGCCTCTCATGAAATTTGATGTAATAGCACAGCCTCCTCAGAGGAGCTCAGTGGCCAAGCGGCCACTTGTCTCTTCTGGAAACAGGATGATCAGGTGGTTCCTGGGAAGGCCTCCGCCCCATATACAGCCCCCTGCGGGACCGGGGTCCCTAACCAGGCAGGACCCTCTTGTGGACAGAGCCCTTTCTCAAGGAACGTGAGCGTAAATTGAAATCTCAGCTGTGTTTGGTCCATAGCCTGCCTGCCTGCCTTGGTGGAATCCTTGGCAGACATGAGCCAATGAGGGTGGGTAAGAACTGGACACAGGTTCTTATGGGGCTGCAGCCTGAGGGCCCAGCACCTCCACAGCGAAGGGCACAGGATGCGCCAGGGCCGTGCGTGGTCCTCCTTGCAGCCAGCGCTGGATGAGTGGGGCTGCTGAAGTGCTCGGCTCTGCCCGTTGAGCAGTCTTAAGTGCTTGCCAAGGTTAGGAAAGAGCGGAACTACTGTCATTTTGATGCCAGATCATTTCCACTCAACCTCCTCTTTCCCTCTTGGGATGGCAGAGTTTGAATTACATTAAAGTTAAAGCATGAAATGATTTTTAAGTGCCTTATCATTTGGAAATATTTATCAACACTTGGCTGGTTCTACTCAAATGCTGAATCTGAAGGAATATTGGGCTGACCATGTGTTTTCTGTTTTGGCTGAGCTTCAGGTATAAAAACAGGCTCAGAATTCTTTTAATATTCAGACTTTCTAGTGATGTCTTCATTTTGGTTAAAATATGAAGCCTGGCCAGTGGCTTAGTTGATTGAGCATCATCCCAGGCACCAAACGGTTGCCGGCTTGATTCCTGATCAGGGCACATACCTGGGTTTCAGGTGTGATCCCCATTCAGGATGTGTACAGAAGGCAACCGCTCTATGTTCTCTCTCTCTCCCTCTCTCTAAGCATATCCTCGGGTGAGGATGTAAAACACACACATACATACATATAAAGTGCTTATAGGACACATTGAAATTGTGTAGGGAAGATCAGCTCTACAGAGGACATTTGTTCTGTTGTTAGTGATTATGCTGAAAATAAGTGTTTCCTTTAGGTACAGTGTTACCTAGTACACGTTTATTTTGTTGTGGTTTCTGAACTAGAAACAGTGGGAGAAAAGTTGATGATACAGGGTGGAGCAAAAGTAGGTTTACAGTTATGAGTATGCAAAACACAGTTTATTATTGTATAATTATTAATTATTGTATTATTTCCATACAGACACTTATAAACCTACTTTTGCCCCACCCTGTATAAACATGCTAAATAGGAACCAGATAGAACTTGGATTTGAATGGATACTATTTTGAATCAGGTTCCATCTATATCCTATCTAATAATAGAGAAACATGGTAATTAACCATAATTTTGCTACCCTTCCCATTGGCTAATCAGCAAGATATGCAAATTAACTGCCAGCCAAGATGGTGGCCGGCAGCCAGGCAGCTGAAGCAAACATGAACATGAGGCTTGCTTGCTCCAGTGATGGAGGAAGTCAACGTTCCCCGCCTGCCGCAGCTCAGCTCTGAGCTCCGGATGAAACAATGTTGCAATTATAGAACCTAAACAAACCCCAGAAACCTGCTTTCAGCCAGCAAGGCCTCAGAGCTTAGAGCGGCCAGTGATGGCAACAGAGTTTCCATTATAGAATCTAAACAAACCCAGGTACCTGCTTTCAGCCGGCAACGGCCTCAGAGCTGGAGCCTGCTCTCAGCTCCAGTGACAGCTACAGAAGGTAAATTAATCCCAGAAAAAAAGAAAAGAAAAAAGGAGAGGCTGGGAGCTTCAGTCGCCCACCAGCCTGAAAACAGCCCTCAGCCCCTCACCCAGGCTGGCCAGGCACCCCAGTGGGGACCCCCACGCTGAAGGGGGTGTGACCAGCTACAAACAGCCATCATCCCATCATCCAGGCTGGCCAGGCACCCAAGCAGGACGCCCACCCTGATCCAGATCACCCTTCAGGGCAAACCAGCCAGCCCCCACCCGTGCACCAGGCCTCTATCCTATATAGTAAATGGGTAATATGGAAACTGACCCTAACAGCAGAAGACTGGGAATGACTGGTCACTATGACACACACTGACCACCAGGGGGCAGATGCTCAGCGCAGAAGCTGCCCTCTGGTGGTCAGGGCACTCTCACATGGGAGGAGCTCTGCTCAGCCACAAGCCAGGCTGATGGCTGCCAGTACAGCGGTGGTGGTGGGAGCCTCTCCTGCCTCCTCAGCAGCGCTAAGGATGTCCGACTGCAGTTTAGGCCTGCTCCCCGCTGGCAAGTGGACATCCCCCAAGGGCTGCCAGGCTGCCAGAGGGATGTCTGATTGCCATCTTTGGCCCAATCCCCTGGGGAGCGGGCCTAAGCCAGCAGGTGGTCATCTCCCGAGGGATCCCAGACTGCGAGAGGGCACAGGCTGGGCTGAGGGACCCTCCCATCCCCCCCACCCCGAGTGCACAAATTTTTGTGCACCGGGCCTCTAGTATATATATAAAAGCTAAATGTTCATCCGACCGTCCAACTGGTAGCTATGACACGCACTGACCACCAGGAGGCAGACACTCAGTGCAGGAGCTGCCATGATGCACACTGGCCATTTAAAAAGAAACAGCACCTTAGACCTGGTACCAACAAACCATCACTCAGCTTCCCCCAAGTGGGACACAGGCCCTACCACCACCCCAGAGCGACAGCCCACCAAATCACAGCCAACACTGCCAAGACCTCATGGCGCAAAATGTGGCCCACAGCCCAGCCCAGCCCAGAAACAGTCGCTGTGGGTGCCGGGTAATGACGTCACATAGCAACACCCGGCTTCCTCTCCCTAGCGACTAGCCTCCTTGGAGTTTCTTCAGCCCAGGAACACGACTTGCTTTATAGCCAGGTGCAAACATTTTACACTTCAACCAAATGTCTGTGAAGCGTTTTCCCCTGCCTCGCCTCATTTAATCCTCACAGAAGTCTTGGAGTAGGTAGATAGGGGACTCGGTAGAATCCTATTTTCTTTTCATTAGCAAGAAAATGGAGATTGAGAAAGTTTAGAAACTTGACCCGACTGAAAAGAAGTAAGAAATGGTGGACCTTGAAAATGACTTCAGGTTTTCTCACTGCTCAGAATATAGTCAAACGCTGCTGCAGTTAAATATTTCACCCTTTGTTCTCCCTGCATGATCTACAATAATAATCTGCTTCGTGTTGATATTTACTGCTGTGTTGCAGACAATTACCTGAAAGAGAAGTTGGGGTGCTTCACTGGGCTGGAAAAAGTTTAGCTAAATCAGAAAGGAGGTCTAATTAAGCAAGTTTGTTCTATATATATAAGAGGCTAAGTTGACTCACACATGCACAATACATATAAACCTCTCACTACTGCCAATTGCACACGTGTGTTTCAATCTGTCATTGTCGATTGTGAATTTGGTTGACACTTCTATTATAGAGAAAGGGTGAATAGCAATATTAAAATAACTCTTCTAATTAATTTCATTTCAATGTGCACGAATCCATGCACCAGGACACTAGTTATCAATAACCTTTCATTTTTTTATTACTTTAAGAAAAGTTCTTCTCTCTAAAACTGTTAATTTTTACATATAGGAGTCTTATCGCCAGATAATGAAGATGCGTCCAAAAGACTTGAAAAAACGACTAATGGTGAAATTTCGTGGAGAAGAAGGTTTGGATTATGGTGGAGTGGCAAGGTGAGAGGCTAATTTATTCACCCTTTCTGCTGCATGCTCTTCAGCATAGCTATAATAAAACACAATCCTGCATTCCACAAAGTAATAAACTTCATACCTGAAATGCCAAACAGGAAGAAGAGCCAGCGGAAATGCAGAAACCGCTCACAGAGCAGTCCCCTCAGAGCACCGCCTCGCAGACAAAGGCTGCTCGGGGTGGCTCCTCAAGCTGAACCACCTCTTCCTTTACCACACCTCCCCCCCTCAGTTCTGAATCTGTCTGGGGTGCGGGAAAGCCTGCATTTTTTCTCCTGTGCTCACATGGTGCTGCCTCTCCACAGGAGATACTTTTCAAGATTGCCCCAAGTTTCTTCCTCAATCTAGAAACCATCTTTCTTTTGGCCAGTGTAACTTCTGTTGGCTTTGATAGCACTAACTCCATTTCCTGGCAAGAGGCTTAGGCTTCCACTCCCCTTTCCAGGTGAGAATCTTCCTCCTCAGTCCTTCACACTTGTTCTAGCAATGCAGGCCTGACTGCTTCCACTTTCTTGTCTGTGCTATTTCCCTTATAGTCTCAAGAGTTCAGTAGCTCAGACTGTTTCAATTTACCATTATTTCTTTGCATGGCTGGTGTTCTGTATTCCAAGGCACACGTGTGACTAGCTTGATTGGTTTGGTGGTTCTCTTCTGCCTTTTCCACAGTTACAAGTCTCCCACGTGGAGCTGGCTTTGTGTGGCTCCCTTGAGTAACATGGTGCTTGAGGGGAGGTCAATGTGAACCCTTGCTCTGCCACCTCCAGTTTGATCTCACGTTGCAATTTCACCCCTCGGATTCTTCCTCGGGCCCAGATGGGATCCTATCCATCCAGACATGAAGGAGAAATTGAAACTATTATAGGCACAGGAATAGCACTGGGTGTTAGAACCGTGGCAACCTCGGTACTTGAGTTCTGACTAGGAAAGAATTCAGAGCCAAGACCCAAACTATAAGAGAACATTTATTTATAAAATCACAGAGGTAGTAGAAGTAATTAATAGAAGAAATGGGCTTAGGAAACAAGTTATAGAGTCAAAGGAAGGGCCCTTGGAGCTTGTAAGTGAGGAAGGCAATGGTAAGGAGCCTGGGGTGGGGGAGGGAAAGGCGAGAGCTTGCTGGGTCCTCTGTCCCAAGGGTTTTAAGGGTGGGGTGGAGAGTTTAGGGGAGGCCCCAGGGGCTCTTAATGGACTAGTCAGCAGCTTTCCAGGTGTGTCCATTCAGGGTTTAGGTCTCCACTGATTGATTGGCCAGCACCAGGGTAGGGGGTCAGTGCAGCTGGTCCTGAGGTTAGCAGTGGTGTTGCTGGTCTGGTTGTGCTGCTTTTCTGGGCCTGGAGCTGAGGCCTAGATGTTATCTCCAGGGAAGAAAGGTCAGGGGGTCCAAACCAGCCATATGCTAGGGGAGGAAAGGTCATCCTGGGGACGAGGTCCCACCCAACAATTGTCCTTCGTTAGGCACCCAGCGCTTTTCACCCTGGTGACCTTCTGTACCTGACCCATCGTCCCTGCTCTGCTCATGTCTGTCTAACTGCCTACCACAAAACCACATGTGTGTGTGTATTCATCATCTGCTCACTGAGAATCAGCCTATACTCATTTTCCCAGTGTTTGGTTCTGAACCACTGCTGTTCTCTCTCTTCTGCCTGTATTGCTCTTCCCTTCCAACTTCCAGAACATTCCTACTATGCCTCTTTCCCTTGTCCCTGGCTTGGTCAGAATGTTTGCTTGTATTTTAATCATTTCCTGTCTAGACGGTTGCAGGTCCCTGGTTCTTATGAAAAAGATTCTTCTCAAATCCAAACTCCCAAACTTGGGGATGAATCAATGTTGGGAAATTTTGCCTTTCTAGTCAAGAGACTTTACAAGATTTGGAGTCTCATCTCCCTGGCAGTTGCTTTCTGTTCTTTGGAATGTTCGATACATTAACTTTGTTTTGGCTTGGTTGTTTTTATGTATTCTCACAACTCTCTGCAATTATTTGCATTTGTGCTTATCCTTTCCTAGTCTTTCTCAATTGTCTGTCTTTTCTATTAGAAAGAGTAAAGACTTCAAGAATAAAATTTGGGGCTGCTATCGTAATGAGATGTATCTATTTGAAAGGAGTTTGAATAGAATAAAAGGCTGTGTGTGTGTAGAACTGCCACAGGTGTTTGTATAAGGTTCCCCATCCTTGGGCTTCTCACAGCCCCGTCGTAGCAATCACATCATACAGCTTCTATTTAGAGTGCTCTTTAAAGTTTGATATTTTTTTTCATAGCGAAATAATTCAAACAGAAAGGAATTCAGAGAATAATTCATTCTTATACACCCCATCCAGATTTTTAAATTCTTAGAATATTTTTAAGCTTTAAACTAGTTTTTAAGATAATAAACATGATAAATGTTTATGCAAAAAAAGTAATTCAACAGAAACTTAGGAAGGGGAAAAGACAGTCTTAAACAATCCCTGCCTCTCTAGGCTGTGACATATTTACTCCTTATTTGAATGTTATTACATGTTACAATTGATCAGAAATTTAAAAACTAGAAAGCAGAAGAAATGAAAATGCCCCAGAATGCTAATTCTCAGGTTAACCACTGTCCCCGGCTGGTGTAAGGCCTTCCTGTCTTCCTGTGCTCTGCATATGCATCTGTGCTTTGTGTGTGTGCGTATGTACACACACTTTTTAAATACAAGTAGGATCAGACTGCTCTTTATTGCACCTCTGTCAGATATTACCACACCTTTAACACCATCACCGGAGGCTCTGATCTTTGCAGAGCAGCAGAGAGACCCTTAGCTGAGGGCCAGGAACACTGGCCAGTGAACAGCTGCAAAGACTGGACTTGTAAGGCGATAGTCATTCTTTTAATGTAGTCCCGTCTCAAGGTCCTCGACTTAATTCCATCTCAGGGTTTCTGTTGCTATGGAAGATGTTGGGATTCCGATGTCGCATTTTGGGGGCCACGATTTAGGCTGGCACACGTCCTTCAGGTCACCGTCTCTACATAGCGTGTCAACCACAGTTCTTTCTGAGCTTCAGAGTAGTGGGCATTTTGGCCAGAAAAACCATTTCTGATACTACCAGCCCAGTGCTTGCTTCTTCAGGCTTGTTTTCCCAGCATGTTCAGATCACATGCTCACAGCCAGGTATTTGTCCCAGTTTGGCCTCTAGTGGTTCAGTCCTTTGTTATGATCTAAAACGAGGAGTTTTCGCACAGATAACATGTTTTGGTGTCTGTTGCTGTTGTCCTCAGGGAGTGGCTTTATTTATTGTGCCACGAAATGCTGAATCCATATTACGGGCTCTTCCAATATTCTACGGACAACATTTACATGTTGCAAATCAACCCAGATTCGTCCATCAACCCTGTAAGTATTAATGAGTGAATAAGCAGGGAATTAAGTTGGGGAATTTTTAGAATGGATTTTCATTTCCATCTCAATTTTGGGTTTATTCACTGTAGTCTTACTCAAGTTCTGTGGTGATAAAAGGTGGAGTGAGAACCGGATTAAGATGGGTGATTTCAATCCTGTGCTTCTGGCTGGGATCACGGGGTGTGCTGTTTCCAAGGACAAGAGGGACTGAGCTGCTCATCAACTCCGCACTTTATTGCTATTAGAGGGAGCCCTGCGCGTTTGTTGGCAGGATCGTTCTGAGAAGCGGGTGACGAAGTCTGTCCTCCTTCCAGTCACAGTCGGAACATTCCCTAAGTGACCTTTTTGGCACCAGCCAACACCCTTAGTTCTTGTTTTAGAGAAGAGTGGCCGACCCAAGGTTGGACTCTCCTGTGGGCCGCGTCCTGCCTCAGCGCCGCCACGTGCACGGCCCCCACGCGGAGTCCTGGGCCAGTGCCCCTCTGCAGGCCTCGGTGTGACAACCTTTTACCAACATGGAAACTAAGTTTTGACTAATTATCTGATTATAATTCCAACCTGAAAGTAGAAATGTGAGGTTCCCTTTTTAGTTAAAAACCAGACAGCTCTGCTTTTAAAATGGCTCTTTTACTTGGGTTATTCATACTTATTTTCCTCTGTGTTCCTTTTGTTTTTCTTATTTTTTGTGTGACTGGGGGAGGCATGGCAGAGGAAGAGGGGGAGTTGCCCTTTGCTCTTTATTTCTCTTTAGTTCAATGGGAAGAAGCGTAGCCCGTGACCTGTACAGAGCTCAGAGCCCTGCTCACAGAAGGGCCCATGCTTGGTTTGAATCTCTGCTATTGCCATATTGGAATTCTTAATGTTTGTTAATAAGGGGTGGTGCGTTTTCATTTTGCACCGAGTCCTACAAATCATGTAGCAATTCTGAGGAAAATGTGTTTGAACTACGAGCAAATAAAATGTCCCGATGATCTGTACAAAAGATGTGCTCTCGGTGTTGCCTAACCGCGCAGCCGTCTTCATGTGGCCATGAGCACAGCCTGGGACTGACCCACCCGGTGTTGCTGCCTGTGGGACAGTTCTCCGAGAAGCTGGAGAGAGCGCAGGATAGTCAGTCACCCTGACTATTTTCAAAATGAATTTATGTTCTCTGGTGCCCCCTACAGGACCATTTGTCTTATTTCCATTTTGTTGGTCGGATCATGGGTCTGGCTGTGTTCCATGGACACTACATAAATGGGGGTTTCACAGTCCCCTTTTATAAGCAGCTACTGGGGAAGCCCATCCAGCTCTCTGACTTGGAATCGGTGGACCCAGAACTACATAAGAGCCTAGTGTGGATTCTGTAAGTATTGACTCACTGTTCAGTTCATTGGACATTTATATAGCCACTTGTCTTAGTGTACGCCCAGTACATTTGTGTATGTGAGCATGTGTGTGTGTGTGTGTGTGTGTGTGTGTGTGTGTGTGTGTATTTTGGGGATGGGTGTGAAATTTGAGAAGAGAAATAAACTATTGTTTTATGACCAGAAATATAAAAGCAGTCCAGCTAGCGTGGTTCAGTTAGTTGAGTGTCATCTAGTGCACCAAAAGGTTGCTGGTTCCATTCCCGGTCAGGGCACATGCCCGGGTTTCGGGCTTAATCCCTGGTAGGAGGAATACGGAAGGCAACTGATCAATGTTTCTCTCTCTCCCTCCCTCCCTCCCTCTCCCTCTCTCCCCCTTCTTTTCTCTAAGCATGTCCTCAAGTGAAGATTTTAAAAAAAGAAATATAAAAATAGATTTAACAAAAAAACCAATACTTAATTAACTTTTCCTCATTGATGTTTGGCCAGTTTCTTTTCATGGACTAGTTTCTTTTGTTATTTCCTTGAATTATTAACATATAACAAATATTAATCCCCAGGCCGGTGGTGGTTTGGGTTTTGTTTGTTTTTTATTGATTGATTTTCGTGAGAGAGGAAGGATAGGAGGGGGAGAGAGTGAGAAACGTCAATTTGATGTTCCATGTATTGATGCATTCATTGGTTAATTCTTGTATGTGCCCTGACCAGGGATTGAACCTACAACCTTGGTGTATCAGGATGATGCTCTAACCAACTGAGCTTCCCAGGTTGGTTGGTGGGTTGATTTTTGACACTCTAAGACAGGGGTCCTCAAACTTTTTAAACAGGGGGCCAGTTCACAGTCCCTCAGAGCATTGGAGGGTCAGACTATAGTTTAAAAAGAAAACTATGAACAAATTCCTATGCACACTGCACATATCTTATTTTGAAGTAAAAAAACAAAACGGGAACAAATACAATATTTGTATTTGCATGTGGCCCGCGGACCGTAGTTTGAGGACCCCTGCTCTAAGGTGTCACTAGTTGATCTCTAGAGGGAAAGTATCAAAAACAAAATTAATATTTAGTCACCTTGTTTTAGAATTACCCTGAACACTCTCTTAAAGGCACAGGCACAGTGACAGGGTGAACCACAGGCTCTGGCAAAGGGAGAGGCTGACGAGCTGACAGGAGGCGGGCCTCTCGCCTGTCCCTGCGTCTAGTCAGCCTCATGTCACGTCGTCTTGAAAGGAACAGTGTGCGGGCCAGGCCTCCTCCTGCAGGAGCTCTTCCACTCCGTTTCAGGAAATATGGCCGATCAGGGGCCAGTTCTCACTCTCCAGTGCAGCTTTGACCTGATGAGCTCGGACAGGCTGCCTCACAGGGGGACAGTGTTTCCGCGGAGTGGCTTCCTGCAGGCGGGTTTCCCCTTTATGACTCCTTCCTGCTCAGAGACGCCGTTTCTAAGGCGCCAGCTGTCCCGTACAGTCATAGCTGGTAGTGCCGTCCCTCCTCGAGCGCCTCTGGTCCGGCAGGCAGGGACGCGCTCTCCCAGCTGCTCCCTGAACGTTCCGTTCGCGGCTGCGTGGTCGCGAAGGGGTGACTGACGCCGTCCCCTGCCCTGCAGAGAGAATGATATCACACCCGTGCTGGACCACACGTTCTGTGTGGAGCACAACGCTTTCGGGAGGATTCTCCAGCACGAGCTGAAACCCAACGGCAGAAACGTCCCTGTCACGGAGGAGAACAAGAAAGAATACGTCCGGTAATGGGGGGGCCGGGGGGCCGCCGGTGGGGACACCCAGGTGCCCGGGACCGTCCTGGGCGTGGCTGGGTTCATGTCGGGCTTGTGGAGGCCCCTTTGCTGGGTGAGGTTTCCTGTCCCCACCAGCGCTGTGACCAGAATCGCGTTATAGAAGAGACTTCCCAACGTGGGGTTCAGCAGGAGGAGCTCTTCCTGGGGAGACCTGGTGACGGGAGAATGACCCCCGAGTCCCAGAGGGGAAGGACTGTGAGGCCCACCCAGTCTGACTAGTGGCCGTGTAGAACCATGGGCATCTTGCTGGCCAGTGTGCTCAGTGGTTAGAGTGTCAGCCCATGCACCAAAGGGTCACAGGTTCAATTCCCAGTCAGGGACACGTACCTGGGTTGCAGGTTTGATCCCTGGCTCTGCTCAGGGCGCATGCGGGAGGCAACCAATCGATGTGTCTCTCTCACATCAATGCTTCTCTCTCTCTGATAGATAGATAGATAGATAGATAGATAGATAGATAGACAGACAGATAGATGTGTGTGATATAGATATCCCTTCTCCCCTTCCTCTAAAAATCAATGGAAAAAATGTCCTCAGGTGAGGATTGACCAAAAAAAAATAGAAACATGGTCCTCTCTGTGTGCTCCAGCTGCCAGACTGGTGTGTGGTTCTCACCGCATCCTGCACTTCATTTTCAAGTATACTTTTAAATTGTGCCAGTTGCTGGGACAGTCAGGGTAAACCTACTGCTGTTTCTAGCAATGAAGCAGAACATACAGGCACTGGTATATTTTAACCTGTGTGGTTTATTTTAACCTGTAACTTAGGTCAGGGCTCCCATCTGGCGGGTGTCAGGGCGGCCAGGTGGCAAGGTGCGAAACAGCAGATGTCAGAACCTGCTCGTGGAGAAAAGTTTTTTCATAAACTATTGGAATTGCTTCCGACCTGTGACTTTTCCTTCCAGGTTATATGTAAATTGGAGGTTTATGAGAGGAATCGAAGCCCAGTTCTTGGCTCTTCAGAAGGGGTTTAATGAGCTCATTCCTCAGCACTTACTGAAGCCCTTTGACCAGAAGGAACTAGAGGTGCGTGCTCCACTTGCTGGGCCAGGGCAGGGCTAAAGGCGCAGAGTGAGGCTACACTGGAGTGTGTGGGGCCTCCGGGGGACACAGGGCTCGTGCGAGGGGGGCGCGGAGGGTGTTTGAGCGGGTGAGCAGGCCAGGTGTCTACGTGGCGGCAGCGAGTCGGGCAGCCTGGGGCCTGTTCCAGGTGCGCTGTGGCTTCTGCGATCTCGTCTGTAGCAGTGAGTCCCCGCAGAGCCAGGAAAGTGTCTCGTTGCCGCCAGCTTCTCCCGCACGTCAGCTTTCTGCTTTCACTCTGCTGTTATTAGACTCAGAACAGTTTACTGTCTTCTAGTCGTACTTCCCGTCCTCGACACAGCACGGCATTCATCACTTACTGTCTCTGTTTGGTGCCAAATAGCTCCAGGCTTTAAAGTGATTCTCGTCTCTGCCCCCAGGTGGTGCAGGGAGCAGCCTCCTCGGAGGAGCAGCTGCAGGAGAGGACCTTGTACTAGTTAAGCAAGTGGCAGAAGCCGCGCACACCCTTGCTTCCGCCCCTCTCAGGCTTCAGCTCCCATGTCATTGCCTGGGGGTCACGGAGACATGGCCCACCCTACACTCAGCTCCGGGCAGTCTTGCCAGCGGTTCTTGCTCCCCCCCGTGCTCCCCCGGGCAGTGCGGAACCACACCCCACAGGGCGGAGAGAGAGCGCCCATCGGAGCCGCCGGGTGGTCCTGGGGGTTGGAGACCAGCGGGTCGGCGGGAGTGCTGTGCGTGGGGCCTCCTGTTGGTCTGTCTCTATTCTGTCTCAGTGTGTCTGGTGTATTTGGACATAGTTGCTTCTTTGCACTGGAAACCAACTTTAACTCCTTTCTTGTCCTGGGACCACGAGGCCTGTCATGGTGCCCGTTATACATTTAGAAGTGACCGCCTCTACCTCTCCCCAGCTGATCATCGGCGGCCTGGACAAGATAGACCTGGGCGACTGGAAGTCCAACACGCGGCTGAAGCACTGCGCGGCCGACAGCGACATTGTCCGGTGGTTCTGGCAGGCGGTGGAGGCCTTTGACGAGGAGAGGCGGGCCCGGCTCCTGCAGTTCGTCACGGGGTCCACCCGCGTCCCCCTCCAAGGCTTCAAGGCTTTGCAAGGTGACTGACGTGGAGGCGGGGCTACCGGCGCCACGTGGACACGGCGTGTAGGGAGACCCGGGGTGTGGGGGCTGGCTTCCCGAAATGCCACTGGGAAGCGGTGTGACCTGCGTGCGTTCATAGCCAGTGGTCAGCCTGGCGAAGGGCTCCCCTGGCGGAGGGGCACGCGCTCTCCCGGTGGCGGCTCCTGGTTGCCGTTGTGTCTGCTGTCCTTCCCCACGCTGAAAGCAAACACCCACAAAGACCAGGAGAGGCTGTCAGCCAAACAAAGCCCCGCGCTCACCCCGTCCAGCCCTGCAGCCCGGGACTCAGCGGTGGGCGGGCCTGCGTGCCTGGGTCTGTGCAGCAGCAGCCCGATCTTCCCCTTCCCCCACAGAATTGATTGACAGGGAGGGCACAAAGGATGGGTTTGGGGGAAAGAAAGCGGTTTTGACGTGTGCTGTGGACAGGAGCGAGGGCCTGGCCTAGCACAGCAGGCTGAGCACCGTGTGGGTCGTTAGCTCCAGCGTCCCCGGCCCTCAGGTTCCTGAGCTACAAGTGGGCGGCCATCCGGGCAGCTCCCTCGTCGGGCCCCGTTCGCCCGTCGGAGTGGCCGTGGATGGAGGGGGAGGCTGTGGACACAGGCCGTGCCTTGGGAGGAGGCTGGCGGCCGTGGTCAGCCTGAGTAACAGGAAGGTCCTCACAGGCTGTCCCTGGGGTTGGTATGCCTTTAGATTTTTGTCGCTTGATAACCCCGACAGCCAGAGGATTAAGGTGAAGAATATAATAAAATTTAGAAAGTTGAACTTCGCATATTAATAGTGACAGCAGATATATTTCATCTATAAAACAGTCTCTGCACTTTTCCGTATTTTACGGATTTCTGAGTGAGAAGGCACTTCCATTCCCTTGGGCTTGGTCCCAGGCAGTTGTGTCTGTTCCTTTCTCCGCCGGGAGCGTTCCGGCTGCACGTCTGCTTTCTCACACCACTGCTGCCCTCCGCCCACGGTGGGCCTTCTCGCTGAACATTCCTGTTAAACATAAACCCCTGGTGATTTAGGGTTTTATCCTTCAAATACCCCCCGGGGCTTCGGGGGTTCTCCCAGGCTTTGCTCCCTGCCTGTGACGTTCTAAACGCTGAGCGTTAGTCACGGGAGGGCGGTGACCCCAGGGAGGACAGCGCCTGGGCTGGCGCACGGGCGCAGGGGCCCGAGGCTCGGCCTCTGACGCGCAGTAACTAGAATGTTGTCTGTAAGGTTCTACAGGCGCCGCAGGGCCCCGGCTGTTCACCATCCACCTGATCGACGCCAACACAGACAACCTTCCGAAGGCCCACACCTGGTAAGGACAGCTCCGGGCCGTCGCCGTGCCGCAGTGCGCTCTCTGCACGGCGCTAAGCTGGGTCTTATTGGTGCACTCAGCGCTTCCTTTGTGCCGAGTCCCAGGGACAGCGGGCAGGGACAGCGGGCAGTGGCACCGCGGGCAGGGACAGCGGGCAGTGGCACTCAGGCAGTGGCACCTCGGGCAGTGGCACCACGGGCAGGGACAGCGGGCAGTGGAACCGCAGGCAGGGACCACGTGCAGTAACACCTTGGGCAGGTACAGCGGGCAGTGGCACTGCGGGCAGGGGCACCGCGGGCAGGGACAGCGGGCAGTGGGACCGTGGGCAGGGACCATGTGCCGTGGCACCTCGGGCAGGGGCACCGCGGGCAGTGGCACCGCGGGCAGAGACAGCGGGCAGTGGGACTGCGGGCAGGGACCACGTGCAGTGGCACCTCGGGCAGGGACAGCGGGCAGTGGCACTCAGGCAGTGGCACCTCGGGCTGTGGCACCGCGGGCAGGGACAGTGGGCAGTGGGACCACGGGCAGGGACAGCGGGCAGTGGCACCTCGGGCAGGGACAGCGGGCAGTGGCACTGCGGGCAGGGGCACCGCGGGCAGTGGGATGAGCACTTGGCAGCATCCACTTGCGAGGGTCATCGGAAGCCTCTTCCGTGAGACCAGTTCTGTCGTGAGATGTGATGTTGGCTGTGACTCCGACGGGCTCCCGCCTGCTCTTCCCTGGTCTCGCTGCTGTGTGTGCGTGTGCACACGTGTGCCTGTCAGCAGGGAGAGTGTAGCCTTTAAGTTGGACTCACTGGCCTTCCCTTAGCTGACATCCCTGGGGCCCAATTTCTCTCTCAGAGCTCTGCCCGTGACGATGCACCTGAACTGAAAACTGTAACCTCAGCATGAACCTTCTGTGCGATGGGTTCTTCCCTTTGTGGCTTAAAAATCAAAGGAACAGTCACCTCTGGGTCAGGGGGGCCAGTCCCACTGTTGTCGATGCCTCGGATGTGCTGGCAGGGTCGGGACTGGGAACCCCAGGAAGTGGGTTCGGAGGCCGCTGGCGCCGTGCCTTTGGGCCTCCGCGTGTGCGAATGGCTGAGGGCTGTAAAGCAGGGCCAGGGCTGTGAGGCTGCCGAGCCCCAGCAGGGGGCAGGATGGCGCGGCGCGCGCACACTGGGGCCGCGCTCCTCCTCGGAATGCGTTTCCTTTAACAGTTTAGTGCTTGGAGCGAAACGGATGTGAAAAATCTCTGATGCTGAAGCCCCGAGAAAAGGCTGCAACACCATTCCCCGGACTCTTTCTTGACAAACGCCATCCTCAGTGGCTCAGCCCTTAGTAACTCAACAGGCCACTCTGTGTGCTGTGGTCACATTTTGTATTTTTTTATTTGTTGAGATAATAGCTTCTTAGAAGGTGTTTTTTGTGTGTGTTTTTTGCACAAACATTGGAAATGAATTTCCCCAGAGAAATACTGAGTCAGAAATGTAAGGCTCATTTGATCCATCAGAGATTTGACATTTTATTAGTTTTGCAGGGAATTTCCAGGCTGCCCATCTGGGGCTCCGGTCGTCACAGAGGAACGGACATGCGGCAGGTCGTTAGTGGTGGTTGGTTTGACTGCCGGCCATGGGGCTGGGCTGCAAAGGTGGCGTTCCTGGCACTGCGTCATTCCTCCCCAAGACAAACAGCAAACAGGACCAGCTGAGAGCTTTGTCCTGATATCCCCAGGAAATAGTTACTTAGTTCTACTTTGGTTTTAAAGATCTTAAGATTTATTTTGCTGTATGTGTGTGTATGTTTAATATATATATTTTTTAATATATTTTATTGATTTTTCACAGAGAGGAAGGGAGAGGGATAGAGAGCCAGAAACATCAATAAGAGAGAAACATCGATCAGCTGCCTCCTGCACGCCCCCCACTGGGGACACGCCCGCAACCAAGGCACATGCCCTTGACCGGAATCGAACCCGGGACCCCCGAGTCCGCAGGCCGACGCTCTATCCACTGAGCCAAACTGGTTCTGGCGTAATATATATTTTTATTGATTTCAGAGAGGAAGGGAGAGGGAGAGGGAGAGATAAAACACCAACGATGAGAGAGAATCATGGATCAGCTGCCTCCCACACGCCCCCTGCTGGGGATTGAGCCTGCAACCCGGGCATGTGCCCTGACCTGGAATCGAGCCGCGACCTCCTGATTCATAGGTCCTCACTCAACCACTGAGCCACGCCAGCCAGGCTGCTATGTGTTGATTTTTAAATCTTTGCATTAGAAGCAGAAAAGTACAAAGGGGAAGTGTCCACGCACCACTCCCCACCCCTCAGAACCAGGAAACAGGGCCTTCCCCTCCTCCTCACCCCACCCCCACCGAAGTGCACACGAGCACGAACTCACAGCTGGCTGGCGGCGAGGATGCTCTGCCTGCCTGCCCGCCCTTGCAGCAGGACCTAGGGCCAGGCTCTCCCAGCAATGACTCTCACCCTTTTGTCCTGTTCCAGCTTTAACCGGATCGACATTCCACCTTATGAGTCTTATGAAAAGCTCTACGAGAAGCTGCTGATAGCGGTGGAAGAGACCTGTGGGTTCGCTGTGGAGTGAAGAGCAACCAAAGGCAACAGATTCTAGCTCACGACCACCAGACCAAAGCCTGCCGCTTTCTGCGCGCCGCCTGCCAAGCAGGCTGAGGCACGGGATTCTCGAGGACCTGGGGGGGCGTCTCCCCGCCGCGGTGTTGGGGAGCGAGGGGCAGGGGACTTTGGTTCATGGCTCCCACCCACCTTTCCTCCTTATGACAGTACTCCCACCCCTCCATCACCCATCCAATAAAATGCAGCCAGGTTTAGATCTGGCTTCGCTCACACAGGATATTCTGCTCCAGTTGTAACATCTGGCCATAGGCTCACTGCCCTGTGGTGTTTACAGGAGGATCACCCCGAGTCATGAACTGAGCTCAGCCTTCTGCGGGTTTGGACCTGGTAGCTACGCTAGCGATTCTGCCTCGGAACAGTCCTGAGGCCCCTTTCCAGTTCAGCAGCTCAAATTCCAAATCTCACGGCCTAGCAGCCTGCTCTGGTCGCAGATTAACTCCCACCTGAAAACTTACTGTAATATACATGCTCCCTGCGACTCTGCCAGCGCAGGAGATTCAGTCCCAAACGTGCTTCCCTTTTTGAAAGTAAAGGGACAGGGGCGGCGTTAGCTGGAGGCCAGGGCCTTTCTTTCCAGGGTGTCCTGGTTGAAAATTTTGTTTTGCGGAGAGAAAAATGACCTTTCCTTTTAAGAGTCCTTTTTGCCACATTATCTACCCAGTTTGAAATATTTTCCCAGTAGAAACACCACGTAACAGAGCTCCCAAGCTGTGGCTCCTGCCCCGCAGAGAGTTCAGCTGGGCCATTCGGATACTAACAAACTATTATGCGGAAATTGCTGACAGCTAGACTAATAAAGCAAAATTCTGTTACGATAGCTGCTGGTTTGGTGCAGACGAGCCTAAAGGGGAGCGAGGGAACAGGTAACCGCAATGACCGAAATCCACCCCAAGTTACTGTTTTACAAAAAGAGGGTGTGGGTGTGACCCTGACAGCAGAGGGAGACCCGCCCTGACCCATTTCCCACGCCAGGTGGTGCGGCTGACAAATGCCACTTGATTGACTTGCCCTGATGTCTTCATGTCATGAGCAAGGCCAAAGCTGAGACCCGAAGTTCCTAGCGCCGTTTTCCAATTTGCACAAAAGTTTGGACAGTGTTTTAACGAGCAGCTTGATTCCAGAGAGCTGAGCTCCGTGAAGAACGGCAGCGGCCTCCGGTTTTCCCGTCTGGTTTTTGTTGTTTTTGTTTAGGGGCAAGTGCAGGGTCATTCATTAGCGAGACGTTTCCCTGTTGAAATTTCGCTGTTGAGGCTTCTGAATTAGCCGCTGGGATCCGGCTGTGGGTCAGTGGGTTCGGAAGGAGCGTTTGGCCAGCTGTCCCACTGTTCTGCTGTCGCTGATGCTGGACCGTGGGGTGTGGAGGCACACCTGCTTCTGCATTTTGCGGGGTCCCTTGGCTTGCCCTAGAGGCGGTCTGTCATTTGATGTGGGCGTGCACAGACCCTCCCCCTGCACAGAGGTTTGTCCAGTTTGTGGATTCTGAGAGCTAAGCCTCTGGGCTACTTTCTGGGGCTCAGATAGAAGGGATGTCACGCGTGACTTGCTGTAGAAGGAAAACGTAGTCCAGTCACTAAGTCCCGGCCGAACTGTGGGCTTTGTCTCCAGGAGTCCGCTTGGTCCCAGTGGGGCTTGTCCTGTGCCTCATTTCCCACGATGCTTTCCGAGGGCATCCTAGACGCTCAGTGATTCCCTCCGGTCCTCGTAACCTTCTGGAAGAAGGAGGGAATGGAAAGTACAGACCTCCACCAGGTGGGTCCTCTCTCCTGTGAGCCTGCCCGGTGGGAGGAGGAGAGGACATCCGTCAGGGCTGGCAGGCCTGGCGGCGGAGGTAGGACCTTGCCTGTGGCGGGAAAAGGGTCCAGGGGTGGGAAGGACTTGGAGGCAGGAAGGTTGCTTTGACTCCTTTATAACCGCCTTCCTGCCGTGGGAAGGAGCCAGGGACCATCCTCCTGTTCTCGCCGTCAGGTGTCGCCTCAGTGAGGTCCAGAGGGTCATGTCTGGTCCTCCGGGAGCTGCTTGGGACCCGTAAGGCCTGGGCCTCTGCTTCTGTACCTACACTTGCCCGCGGGCGCCTCGTCAGCCTAGCAAGCAGACCTTCCCAGAGCTCTGGGAGGACCAAACAGGCCTACCTGTCCGTGGCATTGCACTTCTAGAACCTTAAGTACTGACAACTGTTCGGGCCTCTCGAGCCGCCCCGCCCCAAAGAACAGTGTAGCACGCAGTTGGCCCGAGCTCCCACGACTGCACTCTGGGTCTGCGGGAGCCCCTCACCCGCCCGCTCTCCTCTGTCCCTTCTCGGCCGTGCCTCTGCCCAGACGCTCCGCCCGACTCTCAGGCTGGCCCTCGCCAGCCGTCAGCAGCCGACCCTCAGGGATGTAGCAGACCACCCCCTGCCAGCGCTTCAGGTGGGAAAGCGAAGGGGTTGCTGTGGGGAGAACCCGCCTGCCCGAGGGGGTGGTGGCCCCTGGGTCCCCATTCAGGTGCGATGGTCCTCGAAGCAGAGCGTCGGGAGGGGCCTGTGCGGAGCCAGGGCCGCCCCGCCCCGCAGCCAGGCGCGCACCGCCCGAAACATAGGATGAATTTTTAAAATTTGTTTATTTTTGTTTCTCAACCACTTTATAATGTATTTAATTTATTTTGTAATGTCTTGTTTTTAAGTATTGCTGCTATCCTTGTTATTCTTCCCACTGTTTTTATTGCTGATTTATTTTGTGAAAGTTGTACACTAATGTTCTGTTTTATGTCAAAATCGAAAGTATTTAAAGAAATACTAGTTCTATTTAATGTGGTTATGGAACCAGCTGGAAACACGAAACAAACAGCGACTGTACAGCAGGCTGGACCCGGGAGGGTAGGTCCATTTTGTTACATATGCAATAAACTCACGACTTTACATGATCGGCATCTGTTACTTTGCTGTGGAAACGGGATTCCAGTCTCTTGCCCGCCCCTCGAGCAGGGAGGTCAGTGGTGAGAAGCACAGGGAGGGCCTCCTGCAGAGGCAGCGCGGCCAAGCGTCCCCAGCTGTTGACTTCTCTCTCACAGCTGGTCGTGTGCGTTAGTTTGGGTTTTTATTTTTATTTTTAATATATTTTATCATGATAAACTATGTGCCACATAATATTTATCAATTTAAGCATAAGTTCATGAATATATGACCCAGTGGCATTACATACATTTCACAGTGTTGTGTAACCATCACCACAACTATTCCCAAAGCCTTTTCTTTCCTTTTTATTGAACTGATTGGGCTAACACTGGTTAACAAAATTATACAGGTTGCAGGTGCACAATTCCACAACATACCCCCTGCACCCTGCACTGTGTGCTCACCGCCCCAAGGCAAGTCCATCACCATTTGTCCCCCCTGTGCCTCCTCCACCTCCTCTCCCCTCCCCCAGCAGTCACCCACTGCGGTCCGTGTCCATGAGTTTTTCTTTTTTCTTAATCTCTCCATCCCTGACCCCAAAACCTTCCTATCTTCTCAAACTGAAACTGTGCCCATTACCAATAACGCCCCTCCTCTCCTCTCCCCCAGGCCTCGGTAACCTGTGTTCTGCTTCCTGTGAGTTTGCCTGTTCTTCATATAGGTGAAATCATACAATATTTGTCCTTCTGTGTCTGATTCATTTCACTTAGCATAATATTTTCAAGGTCCATCCATGTTAGAGCATATATCAAAGTTTACTTTCTTCATGGCTGAGCAATAAATACTCCATTGTAGGGATATACCACATTTTGTTTTTCCATTCATTTAATGAACACTTGGTGTGATAAGTTAATTTTTATGTGACAACTTGACAGGGCCATGGTACCCAGAAAAGATTACAGACAGATATCTTGAGTCTTCTTTAATTTCTTTTAGCAATGTTCTATAGTTTTCAGTGTGTAAGTCTTCTGTCTCCTTGGCTAAATTCAGTCCTAAGAATTGTATTCTTTTCCATGCTAGTTTAAATTGAACTGTTTCCTTAATTTTCTTTTTGGATTGTTCATTGTTAGTGTATGGAAACAGCTGATTGTGGTTTGCTGATTTCATTTGTAGTTGTCAAGTGGATATGGATGTTCTCTGGGGTTCCCTGCAGAAGGATCATGTCTGTAAACAGACCATGTCATTCCTTCCTTCCTAATCTGGATGCCTCTCGTCCTTTCCGGCCTGGTGGCTCTGGCTGGCCTTCAGCACTGACAGTGGTGACAGAAGCGGTGAGTGTGAGCACCTGCTCTTCGAAGAGCTGTCAGTCCCTCACCCTGGAGTGTGAGAGCAGCTGTGGGACTGTTCATCTGTGGCCTTTCTTGTGTTGAGGTAGTTTCCTTCTGTTCCTAGTTTGTTGGGTGTTTTCATCGTGAAAAGGTGTTTAATTTTGTCAAATGATTTTGCTGCGTCAATCGAGATGATCATTTGTTTTTCCCCTTTATTCATTTATATGGTATGTTACATAGATTTATTTCGTATTGAACAATCCTTGCGTTCCAGGAATAAATTTTGCTTTGTCATGATGCATTATCCTTTTTATGCTGTTGGATTCAATTTGCTAATATTTTATTGGAGATTTTACATCAATACTCATGAGGGATATTAACCTATCGTTTTCTTGTGGTGTCTTTGGCCTCATAGACTGAATGAGGAAGTGTTTCTTCCTCTTCAAGTTTCTGGAAGAGTTTGAGAAGGGTTGGTAGAATTTACTAGTGAAGGTCCTGGGCTTTCTTGGTTGGCAGGTTTTTTACTACTGATTTAATCTCCTTGCTCATTGTAAGTCCATTCAGATTTTCTGTTTCTTCGTGATTCAGTCTTGGTAAGTTGTGTGTTTCTAGAAATTTGTCATTTGTTGACCTATAATTATTCATAATTATAAGTTATACAGTTGACCCTTCAACAAAATGGGTTTGAACTGCATGCATGGATCTACTTCCTGAATAAAAACCACACATTTTATTGGATAAATATATTGAAAAAGTTTTTGAGAATTCCTTAACTACCGTGAAGCAGTTGTATCGATTACACTAGAACATTATAAAGCAATCATATTGCTGCTTCTTTGTTATCAATGGATAAATCACCATACTGTCAGTGAATATAAATTTTTTCACATTACCTTTTCATTTTTATGTCTAATGTTAGTAATACCTATAACATTTACAGTATTTTACATGACAATATAGATGTGGTTACTACTCATAGATAATTCATCTTATAAGCAGACAATGTAAACTTAGAGTATTGATAAATATATACAGTAATGTAAATGAGTTTCTCTTACTGTTTTCTTCTTTTTTTTTTTTTTTTGGCAAAGCTTCCCAAGTACTCTTTCTTTTTTCAGATACATATTTTTATTGATTTCAGACAGGAAAGAAGAGGGAGACGAGATAGACATATTTTTTTAATTAAATCTCTATTGTTCAGATTATTACATTTGTTCCTCTTTTTCCCCCCCATAACTCCCCTCCTCCCAGTTCCCGCCCCTCCCTCCGCCCTCACTCTCCACCTACTGTCCTCATCCATAAGTGCACGATTTTTGTCCAGTCTCTTCCCGCATCTCCCACACCCCTTTCCCCCCCAAGAATAGTCAGTCCATTCCCTTTCTATGTCCCTGATTCTATTATAATCACCAGTTCATTCTGTTCATCAGATTATTTATTCACTTGATTTTTAGATTCACTTGTTGATAGATGTGTATTTGTTGTTCATAATTTGTATCTTTACCTTTTTCTTCTTCTTCCTCTTCTTAAAGGATACCTTTCAGCTATAATCCTGGTTTGGTGGTGATGAACTCCTTTAGCTTTTCCTTATCTGTGAAGCTCTTTATCTGACCTTCAATTCTGAATGATAGCTTTGCTGGATAAAGTAATCTTGGTTGTAGGTTCTTGGTATTCATCACTTTGAATATTTCTTGCCACTCCCTTCTGGCCTGCAAAGTTTCTGTTGAGAAATCCGCTGACAGTCATATGGGTATTCCTTTGTAGGTAACTGACTGTCTTTCTCTTGCTGCTTTCAAGATTCTCTCTTTGTCTTTTGCTCTTGGCATTTTAATTATGATGTGTCTTGGTGTGGTCCTCTTTGGATTCCTTTTGTTTGGGGTTCTCTGCGCTTCTTGGACCTGTAAGTCTATTTCTTTCACCAGGTGGGGGAAGTTTTCTGTCATTATTTCTTCAAATAGGTTTTCAATATCTTGCCCTCTCTCATCTTCTGGCACCCCTATAATTCGGATGTTGGTACGCTTGAAGCTGACCCAGAGGCTCCTTACACTATCTTCGTATTTTCAGATTCTTTTTTCATTTTGCTTTTCCAGTTGGGTGTTTTTTGCTTCTTCACATTTCAAATCTTTGACTTGATTCTTGCGCTTCTCTGGTCTGCTGTTGGGAGTCTGTATAATCTTTATTTCAGTCAGTGTATGCTTAATTTCTAGTTGGTTCTTTATCACAACATCGAGGGTCTCATTAGATTTCTTGAGGATCTCACTACATTTATCAGCAGTTTCTAGAAAATTATTGGAAGACCTTAAAAGTGTGGTTCTGAGCTCTATATCTTCCATTTCTGACATTTGCATCCTGTTTCTTTGTCTTCGCATTTTTTTATGTTTTCTTGGTGCACCCCCTAGTGGTCTTTGTGCGCAGTCTTGTAGTTAAGCCTTGATTGTTGTAGGTAATACTGGGGGGGATTTGACCCCCAGACCAAGTGACTGTGAGAATCAGCTGTGTCTGCAGTGAGAGAACTTCTGTCCTCTAGGAAGGTGCTAATCTAGCCTTTGCCTGAGGCTATCAAGCAAATGCTTCTGTGCAGGGCTTGGGCGGGGCGGGTCCCAGGGGATCTACAGGGTGGGTGGAGCGAGCAGTTATGGCTGCTCTCAGTGCCGTCCCCAGGGGCTCTGCCTCTCAGAGTCCCAGCAACCGCTGCAAACCTCGGAGAGCGAGTTCCGACCGAAGCCAGACAGTCCCGCTTCTCCCGTTTGAGTCTGGGTCCCTAGAGACTCACCCGGATCTGGAGCTCAGACCCTGAGACTCCCTCCCGATTGAAACAGACAACTGCGCCCTCAGCTGCCAGCCCGCTCCGCGCGCGCACCTCCGCATCTTAGTATTTGACTTCAGCACTGCGCCTCCTCTGAGTCTCGGTATGCTATTCTCTTTCCTCCTAGTTGTAGAACTTCCACTCAGCCAGCCTTCCTGTGGTTCTGGATGATGTCCGTTCTGTCTTTTAGTTGTATTTTTGAAGTGGTTGTTCGAGGCAGCAAACTCCGGCGTTAACCTATGCCGCCATCTTGGTTTCCTCCAGAGTCCTTCGAGATAGACATATTAATGATGAAAGAAAATCATCAATTGGCTGCCTCCTGCATACCCCACACAGGGGATCGAGCCTGCACCCCAGGCATGTGCCCTGACTAGGAATCGAACTGAGACCTCCTGGTTCATAGGTTGATGCTCAGCCACTGAGCCACACCAGCCAGGCTCCTTTTTAAAGATTTTTTATTGACTTAGAGAGGGAGAGAGAGAGAAACATGCATGTGAGAGTAGAACATCTATCGGTTGCCTCCTCCACACTCACTACCTGGGAACGAGCCCGCAACCTGGGCATGTGCCCTGACCAGGAGTCAAACCAGCAACTGTTCAGTGCATGGGAGGATGCCCAACCAACTGAGCACCACTGGCCAGGGCCCTTGTGATTTTCTTAACACTTTCTTTTATCTAGTTACTCTTTTATATGACCACAGTATATAAGACATTTACAAAATATGTGTCAATTGACTGTGTTATTGGTAAAGCTTCCAGTTAAAAGTAGGCTATTAGTAGTAAGTTTTTCCACACTGCTCGGCTGGCCTGGCTCAGTGGTTGAACGTCGACCTATGAGCCAGGAGGTCATGGTCAGGGCACATGCCTGGGTTGCAGACTCGATCCGCAGTGTGGGGCATGCAGGAGGCAGCCAATCAATGGTTCTCTCTCATCATTAATGTTCCCCTCTCTTCCTCTTCCTCTCTCTCTCTCTCTCTCTCTCTCTCTCTTTCCTCTCTCCCCTCTCAAATCAATAAAAATATATATTTTTTAAAGTTATCTGCAGATTTTCAACTACACAGGGGTTAGCGCCCCTAACCCCTGCATTGTTCAAGGGTCAACTGTGCTCTCATAATCCTTTTTATTTCTGTAAAATTTATAATTACTGTCCCCTCTTTTCTGATTTTAATTTTTCCTATTGGCTAAAGGTCTGTCATTAGTCGATTTATGTGGATTTTTTTTAAGAACCAACCCTTGGCCTCAGTGACTTTTCTGTTGTTTTTCTCCTCTCTATTTTATTTATCTCTGCTATAATATTATTTCCTTCCACTGCTCGCTTAGAGATTTAGGGGTTTTTTTTCTTTTTTATCTAGTTCCTTAAGGTATAAAGTAGACTGATTTGAGACCCTCTTCTTTTATAATGTAAGTAAGCATGTACAGCTATAATTTCCTTCTTACTACAGTTTTTAGTTTTGATATGCTATAACTGCATTGTCCTTTATCTCAAGACATTTTCTATTTTCCCTTGTAATGTGTTGCTGAATTTACACATATTTATGAATTTCCCGATTTCATTACTGATTTTATTCCATTGTGGTAAGAAAAAATACTTCGTATGGTTTCAGTCTTTTAAAACTTCTTGAGGCTTGTTTTATGGCCTAACGTACATTCCATCTGGAGAATGCCCCATGTACATGTGAGGGTATGTGCGCTGTGCTGTTGTTGGGTGGGGTGTTCTGTGTACTGGCCTGTGTTATTCGGGTCCTCCTTTCCTGACTGATCTTTCTGGGGTTCTAACCTATTAAAAGTAGGGTATTGAAGTCTCCTACTATTATTGTAAAGCTATTTTGACCTTCAGTTTTTCAGTGTTTGCTGTGGGTCGCTTTGAGTTTATCTTAGTTGGAATTTGAGTTTCTTAAATATGTATGTCCGTTTTCTTCTCTAGCATTTCTTGCAAGGCAGGTCTGTTGGTAATGCGCTCCCTCAACTTTTATGTCTTATTTCTCCCTCATTTTCAAAGAACAGTGTTGCTGGGTATAGAATTCTGACAGGTTTGGGGTTTTTTCTTTCATCAATTTGAGTAAATCAACCACTGCTTTATGGCCGCCAAGATTTCTGATGAAAAATTTGCTGGTAATCTTATTGACAATTCCTTGTGTGTGACAAGTCTTTTGTGCTGCTTTTCAAGAATCTCTTTGTTTTAGCCTTTTGATAGTTTGATTATAATGTATCTTGGTGTGTCGTTGAGTCTGTTCTACCTGAAGTTTATTGAACTTCTTGGATTTGTAGATTTGTGTCTTTTACAAAATTTTTAAAGTTTTCAGTCATTTTATTTTTAAGTTATTTCTTTCTTCTGCCAGCTTAAACATGCTTTTGAACTCCTCTAAGGAATTTCATTTCGGATTGTTTTCCTGTTTGTCTGCATCTTTCTTTAGTTCTTTGAGCAGCTTTCAGATAGTTGTCTTAGTCTAGCAAGTCTGCTGTCTATGCTTCCTCAGTGACGATTTTTTGTGACTTTGTTGAAAAGTGAACATTTGAATCTTATAATGTAACTCTGGAAATCAGATTCCCCCCAGATTTTTTGTTTATTTTTTCACTTGTTAGAAGTGTCTCTGAACAGCGAAGGTAGAAAAGCTTAAGGTTTTCTCGGGTCTTTCCTGCGCCTGCATCTCTCCCTGGGTATAGGAGGTTGCTAACACACACACAGTATCTCGCAGTCTCATAGACCGGCATCCTGGCACAGCTCCGTTTGGTCCTGCGCTCTCGGGGCTGCACCAGGGAAGACCCTCTCCAGCCCTCGGGTTGTTGGCAGGTTCATTTTCTTGCAGGTTTGTGACAAGGGTCCCGGTTTCTTACTAGTTTTTGGCTGTGAGCCCACCGTCAGCTCATAGAGGTTGTCCGTGAAGTTGCTTTTGAATATCCTAACCCTTACATGCTGGGCTCCCCAAAGGGGAAAGAATGGAACAGCTGAGGCTGCTCTTTTAAACGCCTTGGAAGCTTCTCTACCTGGTGGGGGAGCAACACGGCTGCCTGTCTGTGTGTCTGCACCTCCCTGGTCAAAAGCAGCAACCAGGTGGGATGAGGAACCTCTTCCTCCTGGTTCCCCCATGTTTCTTGAGCCCCACTTTTTCCTCCCCTTTGGGGAGCCCAACATGTAAGGATTAGGATATTCAAAACCCTCTGGCAGGGCTTTCCTACTGTCGCAGCCACAATACTTCCAGGTTTTTAAACAAGTCAGTGTACCTACCCGTGTCCCCACACCTGCCCTGCCTACTATCTTGATGACTTTTTAAAAGCCTGCTCTCTTGGAACTCTCTAGTTTGTTCCTCCATCCTCTCCTCCACCACCATAAACCCCGGCCCTCACACAGCTCCCCTGTCGTCTGTATTACACCGGGCGATGAGGTGCAGCTACATGCACACTGCACATATACCTATAGATTGCTTTTTCCTTGCCAATGCCCTCGAGAGAGCAGAGATAGAACCTGGGACTGAGTTCTGGCTTTGTACGGTGGCCTTGCACATGTTACCTGACCTGTGCCTCAGCTTACGCTTCTGTAAGATGTGGACCACAGCCCCTCTCTCCCAAGAACACTGCGCCACTTCAGTGTGTTCTCGAGTGAAGTGCGGGAACCGGGCATGTTTGGCAGGGCTGCTGGGCGGGCACTTTTCAGAACCAGGGCTCTGGGCAGAGACGCAGCCCTATGCCCTGCTGTTTGAGGCGATGCGTCTGGCAGAGGCCTGAGGCCCAGTGGACAGTCCTCAGGACCCAGGTTCCTGAGGAAGGAGCACTGAGCTGTGATGGGCCAGGACCCAGGGTGGGTGCCCAGGGTGGACCCACGGCCCCGCAGGCTCAGGTCCTCTGTGTCCATCACCTGTGTCCCCAGTGGCCAGGCAGAGCCCGGCACTGAGGCCTGGTCCTCCCCTCCAGACACCGTCCTTCCCGACACTCAGGACCTGGACCAGGCCCCCACCCCCAGGAACTCTCCTTCCACAGTCTCCTGGGCCCCACACGTTCCCCCACCCACAGAAACGTCTACACCGGCGCTGGATTCCACTCTGTCCACACAGCCTTCCACGGGCCAGTGACAGACCCAGAGCCTCTGGGCCTCCTCAGCAAGCTCTGCATGAAGTAACTGAGAGGTTTCTCCTCTTTCAGCTTCATGGCTTTTAGTTTAGAGATGATACAATGGTTCTAATTAGAATCTGGGTAGAATTCTTCTAGAATAATGATAACAGCTACAGAATGTGAATCTTACAAGGTAATTGCTTCCACTCCATTCCATTTGTAGGTAGTGCTAATACAGAAGTATTACTATTAAGTCCACTAAAGCAATCCACAATACAGCAGTAATTTTTTGTCTTCTGAAATGATTTTGACCATTTTCTCTTTTAGTTTTATTGCTGTTATTGAAGTGATTACATAGTAGCTCAAATGAAAGCTTCATAATGCTATAATTTGTAGGAGATGATTTATAAATGTACAGTTATAAAATGTGATCTTATTACAAACTTATTTCCATCTTATTTGGCCTCTGGCTAGTATAAAAACAATACTTTTTGTTTTGCTACTTAAGTATATTCTGTTGGCCCAGGAAAAGAGCAATTTCTTGTCTCTCCTCTAAAATAATGTTCATTTTCTCATTTCGTTTCACTTGCCTACACAGCAGCCTCATTTGGGGAAACTGGCAACTTGGTCTCTGTCCCCTTCACAAACCGGAGAGAGCAAAGCGGACGGAATGTAAGCTCATATACAGAAAGACCCAAAGAAGCACCTATCAAAAAGCCGTTAGAACTAATCAATGAATTTACACCACACCTTCCTAAGGAGCCTTTTTATGCATTTTCACCTATTCACCCCCCGTGGCAAGGGAACAATAAGAACACATAAGAAGAACACATGTTCTGGTGGACCAGGTAGCTCAGTTGGTTAGTGCACCATCTCGTACACCAAAAAGGTTGTGGATTCGATCCCCGGTCAGGGCACATATGGGTGGCAACCGATGAACGTTTCTCTCCTACATTGATGTTTCTGTCTCAAAAAAAAAAAAAAAAAATCAATAAACATAGCCTTGGGTGAGGATTAAAAAAAGAATGTGTGGTCTGGGATAAAAATTAATAATACTGTAATGTGTTATGAGTTCATAACAAAATATATATTAATAGCACAATGGTAAGAGAGAGATGGAAGGTTACTGTGGTCAGATTCTTACATTGTAGGTGAAGTGGTAAAACATCATTTGAAGGTAGACTGGTGAGTTCAAGATGAACAGAGTAACTAGATAATTCACTAAAAGAATGCAGCCCGCCGGTGTGGCGCAGCGGTGAGCACTGACCTGGGCACCAGGAGGTCACGGCTCGATTCCCAGGCAGGGCACATGCCCGGGTTGTGGGCTCAATTCCCAGTGTGGGGCATGCAGGAGGCAGCAGATCAGTGATTCATCATTATTGTTTCTATCTCTCCCTCTCCCTCTCCCTCTCTCTGAAATCAATAAAAACATTTTAAAGTAAAAAAAAAAATATGAAAGACAAGAATGTATATGTTATCCAGAAACATGTAAGAAGTTTAGTACATCATAACTAGGTTTCCTCACACTACATTCACAAGGTATAGGAGCAAAAATAGATCTGAATTATATTTGGTGGTATTTTATTTAAGATTTTCATCTATATGTGTACATGATATAGGTCCATACTTTTTTTTGTTTTGTTAATCCTCATTCGAGGATATTTTTCCATTGGCTTTTAGAGAGTGTGGAAAGGAGGGAGGTAGGAAGGGGAGAGAGAGAGAAACATCAATGTGAGAGAGACACATCGATGGGTTGCATCCTGCACCCACCCTGGCGGGGCAGGGGGATCAAACCTCAGGTTATTAGGGGTTAATTTCCAAAATATATAAGGAACTCATACATCTTAACAAAAGGAAGACAGACAATCCAATTACTGGTAAAGATGGGCAAAGGACCTAAGTAGACACATTTCCAAAGAGGACATACAGAAGGCTAAGAGTCATATGAAAACATGCTCACAGTCACTGATCATCCGAGAGATGCAAATCAGAACAACAATGAGGTACCACCTCACACCTGTCAGAATGGCTATCATCAACAAATCAACAAACAGCAGTGCTGGCCAGAATGTGGAGAAAGGGGAACCCTCATGCAATGCTGGTGGGAATGCAGACTGGTGCAGCCACTGTGAAAAACAGTATGGAGTTTCCTCAAAAAATTAAAAGTGAAACTGCCATTTGACCCAGTGATCCCACTTCTAGGAATATATCCTAAGAAACCAGAAACACCAATCAGAAGAAATATATGCACCCCTATTCATAGCAGCACAATTGACAATAGCTAAGATCTGGAAACAGCTCAGTGCCCATCAGTAGAAAAGTAGATAAAAAAGTTGTGGTTCATTTACACCATGGAATACTATGCAGCAGTAAAATAGAAGAACCTCTTACCCTTTGAGACAGCATGGAGGGACCTGGAGAGTATCATGCTAAGCAAAATAAGCCAGAGAAAAAGATAAATACCCCATGATCTTATATGTGGTATCTGAGGAACAAAATAGATCCAGAGACACAGAAGCATGGAACAGACTGACGAATCTCAGAGGGAAGGCAGCAGTGGAGGGTGGAGGGCCATTAACTGGGGAACTTAACATGCATAGCCCACGGACACAGAGTGTGGTGAAGGCCTGGGAGGGGTGGGTGAAGGTGGAGGGGGTCAATGGGGAAAAAAGGCGGGACATCTGTAATACTTTCAACAATAAACATAAATCTTAAAAAAATTAATAACAATCGTCTATATCATCAGCATTTAATTTTAAAAGAACATTTAACATCAAAACTTTTCATAATAAAATAGTATAATTTTGATTGTCCTTTCTGAATACCTCACTTTGGTAAACTGATTTTTTTCCTACTGATGGATAAAAACTTTAACCCCAGCTCACAGTGGTTCATAATCCAGTGTTTGTTACCCCTGGTTTGACCCTCTTCCCGCCCCCACCCCCCCAATTAGCGGTTCATTAGCCAGGACAGCTGGTGCCCATCAGTACACCTTCCTCTTCCCTCCTGAGGTGCCCACCGGCCTGTTGCAGACTGCCTCCTGGTTCCCCCATGTTTCTTGAGCCCCACCTTTTCCTCCAGACCCAACTCATCTTCCATAATCCCCTTTTTTATATTATTTGGTTAATCCTCACCCAAGGATATTTTTTCCATTGATTTTTAGAGAGTGTGGAAGGGAAAGATCGAGTAAGGGAGAGAACCATCGGGGTAAGAGAGACACATCAGTCGGTTGCCTCCTGCATGCGCCCTGACGGAGCCAGGAACTGACCCTGCAACCCTTCAGTGCGCAGCCCGCTGCTCCAACCACTGAGCACACAGGCAAAGGCTACTTAACAGGCTTAACTCCTTTACCTTTCTTGTATAAAATATAGCCCCGACTCGGCACAATTCTCTCCGGGTCCATCCATGCGGTCCCCTAAGAGCGGGTGGTGCTTGCTCACCCTGTGAGGCCGACCGCTGGCACCTGATCTGACTTCCAGCCTCCACCACTGTCCCGGGTCCAAGACGGCACCAGGAGAGAACCCCGGACTCGCCTCCCCCCCAGCACACACGGAGTCAGCAGCTACGCCAGGAACACCGTCCCGTGAGAAAACCTAATGGCTGAGGGAGGCCTACACATCCGAGAAGGAGCGAGGCCCGCCGCCCGGCTCAGCCACACCGTCCGTCCGGGGGAACTGAAAACACTGTTTCTCCTGAGGAGCCAGGGGTCTGAACCCCACATTGAGTTCCCCAACTCTTAACACCTGCACCTGAAAGACCAGCCCCCAGAACACCTAGGTTTCAAAACCAACAGCTCCGGCCCAGGAGACGGCGAGGCACATAATGAACTAAGAAGTGGCTCCGGGGCCAGGCGGGCACTTACCTGCCAGCGCACCCCAAGGTGTGCAGACTTGATGAACAGGCTCCGTCTCCAGGCATCAGCGTGGGGCTGAGGGGCAGGCACCCAGTAACACATCCAGGGCTGCTGGCCTGCGGCACCTCCCGGCTCCCCCGCCCCACCCCCAGGCTCCTCAGCGGTGGGCGCCTCCCTCTCTCAGCGCCTCCCTCTCTCAGCGCCAGCCGTTCTCCACACCTGGGCTTAAGCAGGCAATTTGCTGACCATCAGCTGCGTTAAACCGGGAAGGAGCCTCCTCTTACTGGACTCAAGGCTTCACCAACTGTTCTTAAACTATTTCGTCTTATTAAACCTAGAGAGACTGAAAGAAATGATTTAAATAATTATAAAAATCCTAAGGAACTGATTTCCGTGGGTTCTGCTGGGAGAGAACAGGGTTTGGTTGGGACTTTGAGTCTAATTGTAGGAATTGGGTGAACGGGGATCAGCGGGTCCATGGCCCAGCGTGTATGCGGAGCTGCTTGGTCCTGTGGCTTTGCCAAAGGCCGGCCTTGTTGGCAGGCAACGTGTCCCTGGGTCAGCGCTGGGGGAGATTCCTGGGGCCAGAGACCCTCCTGGCTCCCTCACCTTTGCCCATTGTTCCACGGACTGCTTCCTCGAGGTGGGAGCTGCTTTTTTTCCCTAAATGCAAATTGTTACGCTGCAAATTGCTAATTTCATTAACCAATGTCACCCCAATTAACTTAATAAAAAATACTCAATTAAGCCCTAGTTGGTTTGGCTCAGTGGGTAGAGCATCGGCCTGCAGATTGAAGAGTCCCGGGTTCAATTCCAGTCAAGGGCACATGCCTGGGTTGCAGGCTCAATCCCCAGTTGGGAGCGTGCAGGAGGCAGCCAATCAATGATTCTCTCTCATCATTGATGTTTCTCTCCCTCTCCCTGCCCCTCTGAAATTAACAACAATATATATATATATATACATATATATTTTTGTGTGTGTGTATATATATATATGTATATATATATATATATATTTTTTTTTTAATCAAAAATGTTATAGCCCTAGCTGATTTTGCACAGTGAATAGAGCATCAGCCCACAGACTGAAGGGTCACAGGTTTGATTCTGGTCAAGGGCATGTACCTGGGTTGCAGGCTCAATCTTGGCCCCAGTTGGGGCACCTGCAGGAGGCAGCCAATCGATGTGTCTCTCTCACGTGGATGTTTTGTCTGTCTCTTCCCCTGCTTTCCACTCTCTCTGGAAATCAATGAAGAAAATATCCTCGGATCACTTCATGTCCTTGGCCAGGCGGCCCGGCCTGGTGATGGGGACCACTCCTTGTCCTCAGTCATGCCTCTGTGAGCTCCGTGGCCTTGGCCCCAACCCCAATTGTTACCTTGGCTGGCCACAACCTCTCTCCCTCTCCCTTCTTCTCCCTCTAAAATCAATCTCTAAAATCATTTTTTTTAAAAGTTGGTTAGAGCATCGTCCTGATACACCAAGGTTGTGGGGGTTCGATGCCCAGTCAGGGCATATGTGGAGGCAACTTATCGATGATCCTCACATTGATGTTACTCTCTTTCTCTCTCTCCCTCCTTCTCAAAAAATGTAAAAAAAAATATATATATATAAAATCACATAACCTTGGGTAAGGATTAAAAAATAAATGTCTATGCCCTGACCAGTTTGGCTCAGTGGATAGAGCGTCGACCTGCAGACTGAAGGGTCCCAGGTTCGATTCCGGTCAAGGGCATGTACCTTGGTTGCAGGCACATCCCCAGTAGGAGATGTGCAGGAGGCAGCTGATCGCTGTTTCTCTCTCATTGATGTTTCTAACTCTCTATCCCTCTTCCTTCCTCTCTGTAAAAAATCAATTAAAAAAATATATATATTTTTTAAAATGTCTAATAACAATAGTTAACACCTTGAAATCGTGTTTGGAGAATCAGGCATATACTGTGTGTGGGGGTCCCCCATAAATGAGCCATTTTCCTGACCTTCCTCATCCCTGGGGGCCCAGCGCCCAGCGACGCCATGCTCAGGTGAGGAAGCTGAGGTTCACAGTCCTGGAGTCACGGGCTCAGATGCGACTGCAGGTCCTCGATCCTGCCACTTACAGACGGAGCTCAGAAGACCCCCCGCCCCCACCGGCTGTTCAAAGGTTGCTTTTCCTAGGAACCAGTCAGTGTGCCCGGGCAGGTGTGGGCGAGCCCTTCTCACCAGTGCACGGACTCGACTCCCTTTACCCAAACGCCATTCCGCAACCACCACGCTGCGCGCTCCTCCCAGAGCACGAGGCACACGGGACCCCAGGCTCGCAAAGCCCGAGCACAGTGAGGACCCGAGGCACCTTCTCCCCGCAGCCTGCCGCCCGCATGGCACCTACTAGCTGCCAGTCTGCAGTCACCTGTCATTCTAGATACCCGACCGGCTCCTGTCATTCTGAATCCAAGACACCTTCTCACAAAGACAACTCTCCAAGTAACTGTAAAATAGTTTACAACTAGCTCCACAAATAAAGGGAAGAGTCCAGTCAAATGGACGCCTGGCCCCTTGACCTCTCCCATGTTCAGGTATCTCCGTGACTGCTCTGGGACGGTGGGTGAGTGCACATGCTGAGCTGGAAGTCCCTTCTCTGTAAAGCAGGGGCTGCCACCTGGGGGCTGCCGGGCCCCCTCTGTCTGAGGCCTGGAGACATACGACCCTAAGGGCACCCGCCGCTGATGAGCTGGCATCCCAGGTGCATGGATTATGCTCCTTGGACTGGACTGTGGTGAGATTCGAATGAACACAGCTGCAGGCTTCACCCCACCCCGGCCTGGAGCACGGGGACCGCCTGGGAGAGTCTATGGCCTGAGGCGGCCGAGTCCTGGCCCTGAAGGAGGCCTGGCTGACTGGCCCGCGTGGTGTGGACACTGTCCTCACGTAGACGTGGCACTTCCTCCTGGGGCAAGTCCTTCTAAATCCAGAATCGTAATTTTAGGACTAAAGTAGTAACCACCAGACCTCTGTCCTACTGCCTATTTCTCATCCTGTGACATTCCAGCCTCGCCCTCTGCGTGCTCCGGGGAGCAACTCCTCAGCTCCATCCACTCCCCACCCGACAAGGGCTAGTGGAGGTGAGCGCAGGGAGAGGCTTCAAACATGGAAACAGCCCTGCAGGGGGCACAGCGGAGGCCTCGGCACAGGGCGCTGCTGTCTGCAGCCATTTCCCCCGCTGCACACACAGGTTGTGGCAGCCTGAAGCATGGACACAAAGCTGAAAGAGACCAGATTCCTGGCACACCGGTCAGGACAGCATGCCTCAGGGCCATCACAAACATGCGCAGGCACACCGGTCAGGACAGCATGCCTCAGGGCCATCACAAACATGCGCAGGCACTCCGGTCAGGACAGCATGCCTCAGGGCCATCACAAACATGCGCAGGCACACCGGTCAGGACAGCATGCCTCAGGGCCATCACAAACATGCGCAGCGCCTGCTTCAGACCCGGCTCCAAGCCGAGACCCTGCCCAGGAAGGACACGTGGAGCAGGCACGCTGGCCGGGAGCGCCAGCCCCAGGGGCCAGAGGAACATCCAGGCACAGGAAACACCTCACAGAAACAGGCATCTTAACACATAAGGGACAACACCTCCTTTTATAAAATATTTATTCTAAAAAAATCACACTGTACAAATTTAGATAGAACGTTCTCAATACTCATATTTATAAAAATGTGAACACAGATGAGCTAACAAACTTCTGTTGCTGCTTCTTTTTAAATTAGGAAGAAGTGATTTTTTTTTCAGGTACAATGATAGTAAGTGTCTAGAAGACATTCAAAGAGCTGGCCGACAGAAAGCGGAAGTCACCTGCCGGCTCCCCCGGGGCTCGGTGCGGTTCCCAGCGCTGGCCACGCAGCATGGAAGTTTGTGCTGGGGTGAAGCCAGCAGGGTGTGTTCATAATTTCCCGTGGCTCTCACCAGGCGGGTTTCTGTGCAGCTGTTACAAAGGTCTGTACAGAGCACGAGCTCCCGCCAGGCGTGACTTCTGAAAGTTAAAAAGGACATTCCGAACTGTTTCCTACAGTTCAGTCTGTCCGCCCGCAGACGGAGGGGCGATGCTTTCACCTACTCCAGGCCAGGGAATCTTGGTTTCCTGAAAGGTTATTTTAAAAGCTTCGAGTTTCAGCTCCAGCATTTCAAGTGGCCTCACCTCCATGGCTCAGCTCCCTCGACCCTGACTCACCCTCTTTCTCACACAGCGAGCAGGGCCACGACTGTACCGACTGTACCGCGGAAGCCTGGAGGCCCCAGCATCACATGGACAGGGCAGAGGCGGCGCGGGGAGGCCAGTGCGGGAGCCTGAGCGGCGGCCTTCACCTCCGAGGTGGGAGTGGCCGTGTCACAGCCAGGGGTGCCAGGCGGGGTCCATGCGGCACAGGTTGTCCAGGCTGTTGGCAGCGGCCACCAGGGTGTTCACTTTGCTCTCCCCGCCTTCAAACTGGGCGAGGTTGTGCAGGCGGGTCATGATGGCGGTGACAGCTTTCTGCACCAGGGAGACCAGCTGCTGACTGTCCATGTTCTCGGGCTGCCCGGCGGCCGAGAGAGGAGAAGAGGTGTCCTCCTGTGTCTTTTTGTGCCAAGCGATGATCTCGTCCCGAAGCACAGTTTTCAGGATGCCGTCCACCTGTGCGAGAGGAAGAAACGCTCATGTTCAAGCACGAATGACCAGCAGGCAGCTTCCCGCTGAGAGGCAGCTGGACCCGGCAGGCCTGCATCCCAGGAGCGGAGGAGTCCGCAGCGGGGCTGGGCTCTGCCGACGCTGGCTTTCCGTCGGCAAGTGTGGTCCGAGCAAGCCTGGTGGCCACCCGGGGAGTCAGGGCTGAAGAAAGAGGGCACGGGAAGGAGGAGCCCACGTGGCAGCTCTGCCAAGGGCATGGAGCCGCTGGAACTGTGTCCTCAACGGAGGTGGGTCTGAGGTGCGTAAGGCAGAAGGCAATTCTAGAGAGGGACTGCCTACGAAGCCTGCACACCTTCCTGAACTGAGATATCCAACAATAACCTACTGTCACAGTCCAAAGAATGCAGAGCGCCCAGGACTGTTCAAAGCAACTTCACACGAACATGTTGATGGTTTTATCCCGCGGTATTAGGTGCTAACAGCATGTGTTTTAGAGGAGATTCCCATACAGAATGGTCTGTTTCACTCACTGCAAAGGCATTCACTACATTTAGGCTGTGGAGAAATTCTGGCCCCGAGTTTGGAGAAGGCCCAATTTCTTCCCATCTACACCAGCACAGCCTATGCACTGAGCAGCGTGTGGCGTTACTCCAAGCTGTAACAGGCCTTTAAAATAAGGAGCGCCTTATTGCCAATAAGTCAGCAAGCAACAAGTGCTGGCGAGGATGTGTTCTATTGGTGGGATTGCAAACTGGTGCAGCCAGTATGGAGCTTACTATTTTCCTCCAAATATAATAGATAGATCTACCATATGATCTAACAATTCCATTTCTGGGTATTTATCCAAAGATATCCAAAACACTAATTCAAAAGTATATATGCACCATTGCATGTATATGTGCATATATAGATGTTCACTGCAGCATTATTTACAATAAGCCAGATATATGATGCAGCCCAAGTGCCATTGATAGACAAGTGGGTAAAAAAGTAGTGGTGCATATATACAGTAGATTAGCAGCCACAAAAAAGAATAAAATCTTGCCATTTGCAAAAACACTGATGGACCTAGAATGTATTATGCTAAGTGAAATACATCAGACAGAGAAAGACAAATACCACAGGATTTCTCGTATATGTGGAATCTAAAAAGCAAACAAAACAGAAACTAACAGATACAAAGACAAACAGATGATGGCCAGCTGGAATGGGGGTGGAGGGGCTGGTGGAAAAGGTGAGAGGATTAAGTAGTACAGACAGGTAGTTACAAAATAGTCACAGGGATGTGCAGTACAGCATAAGGAATATGGCCGATAATACTGTAACTGTGTATGTTGCCAGGAGAGTACTAGACTGATGGGGTGATTGCTCCGTGGGTTATATAAATGTCTAACGGCTATGCTGTACACCTGAAACTCACATAATAGTGTCATTTGTAATTGAAAAATAAATTTCAAAGGAAATAAGGACTCTTCCTTTCTAGAGGTTTCAAACTAAATGCCATTTCCAGGAGTTCCCTACATTGGTTTCCAGAGGACAGCCTTTCTGTCTACCCGAGAACTTCACATCTCAAGCCCTAAAACATAAATGGATAACAGTGAACTGCTATTCACTGCATCAGAGCACCAACTCCTCACCAAGAAGAAACCGAAAGGCCATTTATATTTATTCATGTTCATAAGAGTTCACCACGACATCCCAAAATCGCCTTCCACACGTCGGATGTGTGCAACGGCACCTCAGAAAGACGTGTGGAAATGTGAAGTCCCTGTTCACAATGAAGAGCTTATTCAATAGCTAAAAGCTGTCCTGAGTAAATGTGTTGGGAAAGCAATTAGAGTCTAAAGCCTCTTCTAGGCACAAACTGCTTATCTGAAAAAAAAGGAAGAAAGGGAAAAAAGATATGGCTGGTCTCAGAAGTTAAAAAACAGAAAAAACAAAACAGAAAAAGTAAACTGTGTTCTGTCCTCCACTGTGAAGAGACAGGTCCTCCCCTGGCTGTACAACCTCTGACATGCTGTTCCCCTTCCCTGGCTCAGTTTCCCCACCTGCACAATTGCTGGGAGAACACGATGAGAACCCACCAGGACAGCCAGTGCAGCGCCAGGAGCCGACAGTGCCCGGGGGTGGCAGACGTGCTGCCGCCCTGTCACGCGGGAGAGCTGTCACACAGCCGCACGTGGCCCGGGCACCGAGCCACACCTCACATCACTGGGGGTTTACAATGGGGCTCACGTGCCGCATTCATTTAGGCCCCATCTCCACGGCCCTCCAGAGAACACATCTGCTCTTTCAGAGAAAAAAGGTTTGCAAAGCGAGAAACAGAAGGCAGCTATAAAATGGAGTAAACCAGACAACAGCTGGGGGAGGTTACCCAGCAAAGGCCCCAGGTTCCGCACCATCCTAACACCTCTTTTTAAAGCCCTTTTCAAGTGAAGGAGCTTTCACTGTACAGCAACAACACGCCCTCCTCGCTCAGCTCTCCTCCTCACAAGCAGATCAGCACTTCCTGTGGGGTCACACGTGTACTGCAGGACCCTAGCCCAGCCGTGGGCAAACTACCGCCCGCGGGTCGGATCCGGCCCGTCTGAAATGAATAAAACTAAAAAAAAAAAAAGACCGTACCCTTTTATGTAATGATGTTACTTTGAATTTATATTAGTTCACACAAACACTCCATCCACGCTTTTGTTCCGGCCCTCCGGTCCAGTTTAAGAACCCATTGTGGCCCTCGAGTCAAAAAGTTTGCCCACCCCTGCTAGCCTGTGCTTTTCGCAGACAACCCATGACCTACCTTAAAGTTTGGCTGAGCAAAGCACCGGGCAACAGCAATCATGGAGGCGGTCAAGGGGCCAGAGACGCCGATGGTGGTCAGAAATTCAGAAATATTGGGCGTGAGGCGAAAAGGAACAGGACGGTTGGCATCTAGGTCTCCAGTCGCGTCGTTGATATCAAAGCGGAAGTAGGCGACGTTCAGTTTGCCAGTGTCCTAAGTTTCAGAAGGAGGCATTTTAGAACTTAAACAAACAGCAGAACGCAACATCCAAAGGAGAGGGTCTGGCTACTCACACCACACTACCTGGGCGATCTGTAACATCTCGGGGTTGAGCCGGTTTAAATGCAGGACGAACTCCGCGAAGCCAATCAGTGCGAGCTGGATGGTGAGCATCTTCCGGAACGTCCAGTAGTCCGTGGCGTTGGGGAAGGTGTGCAGAGCCCACTCCTTCAGCATGCTGCGCGGCACCATGTTGCTCTGCACTTCCTTGAGGATGTCTCGAAGGACCTGAAATGACATGCCACCCCATGACTCTCCCATCCAACTCACTTATTCTTTTCCTCAAAAGGAAAACTCTCAAATTGTAAATTCTTACGTGGCACCAATAGAGCTAATTTTGTCAATAGCATATGCAGTCTCCTCTGACTGCACGGGGATGCACAGATTGGTCGGTTTCCCCCCAGGGATCCACCTGTGGTGCTCTGAGCAGCGATGGAGCCGTCTACTAGTAAATAAAGCCCTGGTGCATGAGGTGTTCCTGGGCTTGCCACCTCCCGTGTTTTAGGAAGCACATAGAGCACAGAGGGTACATTACCTAATGCCCCAGCAGCAACCCTGATAAACATGAACATCGCTTAGAAGAGGTTTGGCTGCCATGAGTTTGCAGTAAAGTTATTTTTAAAATTCTAACTCTTGAGCTGCTTTGTAAGTGCAGGTAACGAATCAGGAACCTCTCCAAGGTTGAAAACTTACCTTTTTTCCTGTTATAACAACCAATCTGCAGCAAATGTCACTCAGTGGGCCTCTTGTTTCTACCAACTCACAGGTCCAAAACGGAACCTCTCACCCACCCCCAACACACACACGCACACATACACATGCACACACACAATGCTCACACTCTCACACACATATACACACACACATGCGCGCACACACTATTCTGAGCACACTTGTCCTGGAAGCAGAAAGCAAGCCGTTTCTGAGGCCTCGGGTGGCAGCTCGAACGCCTGACTGCCCTGAGTTAGTACCTGGTGGCTGGCTTGCGTCCCACGCGCCTGCACCGTGGCCAGCCTGTCGTAGTAGCGCGAGATGGGGTTGTCATGCTCGATGCCCTTCTTGGCACAGCGCTGCTTGTAGATCTCCACGAGGGAAAGAGAAGAGGGGTTGTCTTCCACGAGGCGCATCTGTGGCGACACCGCCACAACTCGCGGAACTGAGGAGAAAGGGGAGAGAAACGGGACAGCTGAGAGAGCATCACCACAGGCCTGCACTCGCTTCAGCCTCGATGTCCTGAGCAGAGGAAGTGGGTGTGGGGCACATGGGCAAAGCTGGAAGGACGCTGAGCACACACCACGCACTGATGTAGCACACGTGGCACAGAGCTCAATCGACTGGTGACGGAGCCTGAGCTGCCATTACCCTGTGTTTAAGACACAGAGGGACGGAAATGCTTTAGAAGGCAATCTTTAAAAACCGTAAAGAGCCCAGCTGACCTATAAGCATCGACCTATGAACCAGGAGGTCACGCTTTGACTCCCAGTCAGGGCACATGCCCGGTTTGCAGGCTCAATCCCCAGTGTGGGGTGTGCAGGAATCAACTGGTCAGTGATTCTCTCTCATCATTGATGTTTCTCTCTCCCTCTCCCTTCCCCTCTCTGAAATCAACAAAAAACATATTTAAAAAAGAGAAAAAAACACACAAAACAATAGAGGCTCTGCCAAACGCACTGGTGCTGCTGAGCAGCCAAGCAGCAGCTGTGAGCCTGTGCCCATCGCTAGGCCCTGTGACCACCTGCCCGTGGACTGCCGGCGAGGTGACCAGGGGCTCTGCCTGCTGATGGACAAAGTCATTGTGGTCTAATGTCAGATAAACCACAGCTTCTGGTTTGCTTCCATGGCTTCAATCCATAAAGAAACGGGACAGCTGAGAGAGCATCACCACAGGCCTGCACTCGCTTCAGCCTCGATGTCCTGAGCAGAGGAAGTGGGTGTGGGGCACATGGGCAAAGCTAGAAGGACGCTGAGCACACACCACGTACTGGCACTTGGTGGTAGTCAAGAGTTTGTATCTTTGGCCCTGGCTGGCATGTTCCGTGGTTAGAGCACCGGCCGGTGCACCAAAGGGTACAGGTTCGATTCCTGGTCAAGAGCACGGACTTGGGTTGCAGGTTTGATCCCCAGCCCTGGTCGCAGCACTTGCAGGAAGCAACCAATCGATGTGTCTCTCTAACATTGATGTCTCTCTCCCTCTCTCTCTGATCCTTTCTTCCTCCCTGCAACTGTCTCTCTAAAAATCAATGGAAAAAAATATCCTCAGGTGAAGATTTAAAAAAAGAAGTTTGTATCTTTGGAAGAAGAGCAATCTATTACCCACAGCCGGGATCAACACTACGATCACATGACACGGTGTAAACACGCACACAGCTCTCTATGGACTTGTTTCTCAGTCTACTTCTTATTTGGGCTATAATACATTTAAAGGTAAGAAATTTTAGGTCAAATTGGGTTAGATCACACCTTAGCTATCAGAAGAAAGTTCCATATACTATGTACTGCGATGGGCTCCTAGCCTTGGATTTAATACTAAAATGACTTGACAACGGCTTTCTTCTCTGGGTGGGATGGTAGGTGTCTCATCTGTTCCCATTACAGACAGAAACAGGTCACTCATGAGCCACCCAGGACACCTCAGTTATGGAAAGACCTCACTCAGATGCTGCCACCTGACCAAGATCCCTGCCACCCGACCTCCCGAGTCTTGTGTTTCACTCGCTGAAGGCAAGCTCGGGCCGTGCCCACGTCCTGCAGCGAGTGGCCCAGGAGTTCAGAGGCCTCGCTTCACAATCAAGTATGCTGGTAACAGACCCATAACAAGCCCTCCACTCAGCCCAGGTTCCACCAGAGCATGGGGGCTCCTGGGGGCGTCAAGGTGGCAGGGGGCACAGACCTAGCACCTCCATTCCCAAATACTTGTCAGAGCACCCACCTTGCAGTGAGGAGCCTAAAGGCTGGGGTGGGGGCTTCTCCAGGGCAGGGGTCCTGTCGAGGGACCGGCTCCTCCTCGCAAGGCCTGCACCCTTGGCGAAGCTCAGTGCTTCTCAGTGCTGACACACGGCGCACGGGAAAGCCCTGACAGGCTGGCCAAAGCGCACTGCGAGGGAGCCCCAAGTGCGGCCCTCCTACCTGTGAAAAATAAGTGCCGCTTGGTGGTTTCTTTTCTCTTCTCTAAGCAGGGGTTCAGCAGGCGAAGCAGCTGCAGCACGCGCTCCTCCCTCCGCGACTCCGTCAGGCAGGCGTCGTTCATGACCAGGTACGGGTAGATCTTGCCGTTGTGCCCGCGGATGTACAGCCTCCTGGCTGCGGTGTTGTGCTTCTGCACAATTTCCACCCTGGGCATAAACCTACCGGAACACACAAGCGCTCTCAGTCTCCATTCCCAATCCTTTCCTTGGAAAAGAAAAGGGAGCTTTCCAAATGCACCGGTAGAACTGTCATGGGAATGAAGACGCGTAGTTGCCACATTTGTTGACTCACACCCCACCCTTGTTCTGACAAGGTGTAAGTAGTGCAATTATATCAAAAACCAGGGAGAAGCCACGGCAGAGGGAAAACAAAAGCAGAAAGATGAAGCTGGAGCTTCAAAAGAATCAAACCTGGAGTCCGACTCCAGGAGCTAGCTGTGGGTCGCTGCTCTGGCCCTGAGCACCGCAGCGGCACGGGGGAGGGCCGGCCCTGCCGGGCACGCGCAGGTGCCCCGAGGAGCAAGCGAGGGACTGACACACCCCTGCCCTCACCTCCTCACCCTGGGCCTCGCCCCGATACAGGTCAGAGGGGAGGGCGATGGCCAGGCCCCAGGCAGGTCTGGGGGAAGGAAGACTGAATTCTGACGGTGGAAAAGCAGAGCTCTGTGTCTGAGTTAGAAATAACAGGAAGCACCTGACTATTTGTTAAGGGAGCCTCTCCACAGAACTCTTTACATTTCAAATGAGATGCAACACACACCACTGCATTCCACAGCATCTGGTGCTGTTTGAACACTGGGCTGTAAGTGTGAACAAAGACACGGGGACTTAATTTCATCAAGTTCTATGGGGAGTCGGAAAAGCTTCTTTGGAAGCAAATACAAACTTGACTCAAACAAGACATTGAAGCCATCAGTCAGACCCTTTCAGGGCTGGTCACTGAAATCCTAGGACAGTCTTGTTTTCGGAGCACGGCACCAGGCCTGCCTGCAGGGGATGTGCCATGATCGAGCCAGGCTCCGCTCACTCACCGAGCCATCAGCCAGGCCCCGCTCACTCACCGAGCAATCTTGATATAATAGTGCGTCGGCTTTGGCATCAGGAACTCCCCTGGGATTTCCACTTCAGCTGTCTGTGCGGAGAAATTGCTCAAAAACCGACACTTTTCTTCTATGAGGAAGAATTTTGGAAGTTGCTTGGTTTTGGCCTCCAGAATTTTGATCCACTTTTTCAATTTAGAAATGAGGTTATGAAGCTTCATGGATCCTGGAACACTGAAGTCAAAATCTTCAAGATAAAACATGAATAAGCATTTCAGTCATCGGGCTCTTCCAATTCATCCCTAAGCCACTGCTCTGCGCCTCCCAGCTGGGAACAGTCTGCATCAAGCCCCAGAAGCCCTCTTGCTCTTTCTCGTGGAAATTGGGGCCTGAGACAGAGCGAAGCCCCTGGTGTGGCCGGCTCTCCAGTGCCACATGGACCTCACCCCAATCATGACCTGTCCTCTTCAGGAAGGATGGGGGGACCCCAGGGGGCCCCTGCATAAACGTCTCAGCATGGAGCCCCCCCATCACCACTAAAAGGTGCCGGAAGCCTGCCTGCCACCACTAGAGGTCACCTCAGGCCTGTGTGAACATGAACGCAGCACCAGGCGGCCCGAAGGAGACAATAACCAGCAGGAGAACGGGTTATACATCAGTTCCTCAGAAGGAATGAAGGCAAGAAATCAAAATGACAGAAATGGAAAACATGCACTTTTCACTTAAGCAAAAACACTCTGGTTCTCAGAGTTTATTAAGACTCAATAATAAGAAGTCAATTAGCCCTAACCGGTTTGGCTCAGTGGATAGAGCGTCAGCCTGCGGACTGAAGGGTCCCAGGTTCAATTCCAGTCATGGGCATGTACCTTGGCTGTGGGCACATCCCCAGTAGGGGGTGTGCAGGAGGTAGCTGATTTCTCTCTCATCAATGTTTCTACTCTCTATCCCTCTCCCTTCCTCTCTGTAAAAAATCAATAAAATATATATTTTTTTAAAAAAGACGTCAATTACATGGAAAGTCCTTCTTTAAAATAAACCTCATTTCCCACCCAGATTAGCACCAGTGGTGGAGGGGGTTCTCGACACCCTAACCTGCCAGAGCTCAAAGGCCAGGAAAGCCAACGATTTCTGCTGGAAACGGGTCCGTGAGAGGCACGGGGAGGCACTGTTCGTGTGCTGACAAGTTCCGATGGATCCTGAGGCCAAACGAGGCGGCCCGTGACGACAGAGGCACCTTCACACACAAGCTGGAGGCAGCGAGGGTGCCAAGTCTCTCCAAGCCTCTCCCAAACACTCTCCTCTGCCCCGTTAGGTCATGTGGGTGAGCCGGGCAGGGCTGCCCTTCACTCTGGGGGAACGTGATGGGCTGTGTCTAACTTTCTTCCACCCCCTTACAGATGAACACAGCGCTGGAACAGAGACGGTCTTCCCCGGCGCAACGAGCAGAGCGACCAGAGGCCTCTGTGCCAGGGCCTGAAACTGACTGCAGTTAAGGTGGCTCAGAGCCTGACAGCCTCCTTTCAGTTCTTCTCTCCCCCTACCCCCCAATCCAGAAGACTTGTCCCACTTCACATCTTTATTTCAGACTGCAACTGATTTAATAATCTGGAATTTTAAGATGAAGACACACTGAATATCACCTCTTTTAAGTAAAATAGGACAGCTTCCATGAACCCGAACCTCAAACCCTTCCTTTCCTGGAGGATGGCAGACCACACATCCCACGGACTTTACAGAGAACATCTGAGAGGATGGGAGCCCTTCAGTGTAAACGCTCTGAGAGGGCATGACTCTTATTTTCCAGAGAGCACTTTCCTCCAGAGGCTGGTTCTTCAGAGGAAGCTCTCAGCCGTATGCCCAGCTCACACCTCGAGAGCAGGACACCAGCCCAGCGCGCCCGGAGTGATGATGGGACAACACACGCTGGGCTTCCCATGGGCCTCAGGTCAGTCCTGCCTACAGCTGCACAGTGTCCTTTGCAATTAGTGGGGCAAATGGTTCCTTTTATATCTATCACTGCAACCTACTTTACAGATATACATGTTTTAACTATGCTCTCTGAGATATAAATCTTTTAAAAAGATACTTAAATATCTAAAAAATGTGAACCATTTATTATATGGTTTAACATAACAATTAAGAAAGAATTTCTTGTGTTTTGTTAATCCTCACCCAAGGATATTTTTTCCATTGATTTTTAGAGAGAGTGGAAGGGAGGAGGGGAGAGAAAAAAAACATCAACGTGGGAAAGACACACTGATTGGTTGCCTCCCGCACATGCTCCGACTGGGGCCAGGGATCAAACCTTCAATCCAGGTATGTGCCCTTGACTGGGAATCAAACCCACAACCCTTCAGTGTACGGCCAACACTCTAATCACTGAGCAACACTGGCAGGACAAGAAAGAATGCTTTAAAGATGGTTACAAAAGCAATAATTAAGCTGAAATGTTTCTTTTGGCTTTGGGAAATTTTACCAGGCAAGTCTTGTTTTCGTGTAATAATCACTCATGGGTTGACACTCAGGACTTACAAGCCTGCAGAAGTTCCTCAGGCTCAAGTCTGGGACTGGTGCTCCCGGGGGGAGAGCCCACCCCAGACGAGTGGGAAGGAGGCAGAGCAGACTGGGAACGAATGCTCTGAGATCCAGGGGACGCATACCTGCACCTGCTGAGGGACGAGGACCCCAATCTGACAGATGGAGACAGGCTAAGGGAGATTGGACATTTACCTCAGATCACGCAGAAAATGGTGGAGCCAGAACTCATGCTCCCACAGGTCTGGGAAAATGCATGAATCTGAACAACCTCCCTATCACTGTCCACCAGAATGCCTACCAGTGTGAACTTTACTTGTCACCCTGAGCCTTGCACCTTTGAGTCTCACTGTTGAGTTTTCCCACAAAGACCAAGTGGAGGGAGGGATCGAGGAGCAGGAGAAGGGTCTGCCTGAAACCATCCTACTTCTAACCCCAGAGGTGGAGCCTGGTGCTCTGGCTCCAAACCACAACCCTTCACTAGAAAGAAGGACATGCAGTTGCAGGCTGGTGAGCCTTAAGCTTTCTTGTGATGAGTCTAAACATTATAACCAGCTCACCCAGTACAGTGACAAGACAATTAATGAAAAATGAACAAATAAAAATAAAATGAATAAATGCAATCATCTATGCTAAAGCCCAAGGAGAAACAGTGCGTGGAACGTTCCCAGTGCAAGAAGAACAGAGTGAGACTCACCGGTGGTGAACTGGCCCTTCAGCTTCTGGAAGACAGGGTCCTGCGCAGTGGCCTGCGCCCGCCTGGCTAGAGACTCGGAGGCCGCGCTGGAGAACATGGTGGAGACGTTGGAGACGTTCTCCAGGCCCACCCCGAACGTGCTCACCAACTTCTTGACGAAGTTCAGAGTGTGGGGGGTGATTTTGGCATCAGACACTGCTCCACTTTTCTCAAATGCGACAGAGTAACATTTTGCCAGGCCCTGTTGGAGCTGCCTGAGAACCTAGTGGAAAGAGACCAAATACCATTCACAAAAGAGAGCTCTTGATTCGAGCAGCTACCCCACCAACTTCAGAGCGATTTCTGTGGCACAGTTGGTGTAAAATCATGTGAGCTCCACACAGTGAGCTGTGTTTTTAACAATGCGGAGTGTCCTGAACATTTTTAAAAAACAAAACAAAAAATACTTTTTGAGTCATGTCCATCCCCTTCAGTTGATTAACCACGGGAAAACCTCATTTGGATGCTGTGTCACTGCCGCACGTCTGTGTGTGCACACAAAACAACACTGTGATAACAGCTAGAAAAACACCTGGACAATAAAGGCTGATTATCTTATCATCAGTATACAAACACCACTGAGGGGTGGCCCACTGCTGAGAAGGTCACTGAAGAACCACCTTCTGACTCTGGGGATGACTGCGGTCAGTTACCTAACCACCATGCCTGCTCGCACCGCCACTGCTGCCTGGCAATCAATGGCCTTTAAGTGACTGAGCTCATATGAATGAGCAAAGTAAGCACTGTGAGGGCAGAAGGTTTTCTCAATTTCACCCTCATCTGAAATCTCCCACTTCAAATAGTTAAGGCCACACTAGTGCGCAGACACTAACTTCGCCAACTCTATCATTCAACTCAACAACATGACCAGGCAGCTAACTGACCATCACGTGGTCACGAAAGCATGTGGAACGACATTCAAGATCACATCCACGTACCTCTTCGTGCCAGTTTTCTCGGAACCAGACCATCTGATCGACGATGCCTTCCAGGGAAGACAGAAGGGTTGGGTGCAGTTCCCGCTGCATGTGCATGATTCGGCTGCAGCGCCACATGGGTGCTGTTGCTCTTATGGGCCCTGGATCTGATGCAGAATGGGACTGGTTACCCACTGAACTTGGCTGCTGCTGTCCAGAATCTGAGAGCAACACACACAACGCCAATGTCAGCGCAAAACTGACCGATGCTAGAGCTTGGTGCTCTAGAGGACCCACCGGCCAAAGGAACACTGGTTCCTGCCGATGCTGACACACGAGACGTTTCCCCAGGACTATGTGGGAGGATGCCCCGGTTCTCAGGAGAGGTGCTCTGAGGGACTCAGTACAGAGAATGTGACTGTCTACAGCCTGGCCTCAACTGGCTCGGCAGAGTGCATCCATGCTGGTGAGAAAGCAAACGCGGCAGCATGCTGACTGGGGAATCTGTGAGGCCGCACAAGTGTGCACTGTCCTCCCTCTTTTAACTTGACTCTAAGTATAAACATTTTTATTTACAATACATGCCTTGTACTGTAGCTCAAGAGTAGTTAAAAAGAAAGTCTACATTCTTCACCCGGGAAAGCCAAACCACATATAAAATGGTATTTTTGAAAAATATCATCACTTGCTATATGAGAAATGTTATTAAAACCCACGAGCCCCGTTTACCTAAGCTTCAGCTCACTTAGAATAAAAACATCTTAATTTTCAAATGATCAACACGTGAATCTACCGAGGTGGGCCCAGGAGGTCAGGGCAGAAGTGAGCTGTGCAACCTCCTACCCACCCAGCTCGCTGGCGGGCGCTGCTGCTGAAAGACTCTGGTCTCGCAGCATGCAAGTCTGGGTAGTAAAAATATTCTGAAGCAAAAGATCCTTTAATTGTTTACAAAGCAGCATGCTTAGTGGGCAACTGGGACCATCAAATAAGTTATTTCTTTATATACAGCGACTACTCAATATAGATTTAAAACCTTATAGTAACTAACATTTACACTGCTTACCAGGATGTAGTTATACTAATTAGGTAAGTTACTTGTAATTATCTATAGCTAAAAATCTCATATATGATTTCTACTTAAGGAACAAATCACTCCGGTAAATGGACACCCAATTACATTATGGTAAAGAGGAACCATAAATTTCACTCAAGAGGATCAGGCTCTGGTTCTGGTCCCAAAATATTCTCTCTCTCACTGGCTAAAGACTGGCCCACGTGCTAGGAAGTCTGCTGTGGGGCAGGCGTGTCCACAGCCGACTGGATGGGAATGCCCCGTGGAACAAGCCCTCCACAGCCTGGCCAGCTGGCCCCGCCCGAGACATACCACTCTTGTAGCGTTCCCGCTGCTCTATTTTCAGAGTCAGGTACAGGGTCCGGATGGGAAAGTAGACTGCCTGGGGATACACGCGTCCGACCTGCTCAGAGACAGGGAGTAATGAAGAACACTGCTCACTGTTCTTCTGGATGAAGACACTTCGCATCAAAATAACTGATATAAATCATAAACGGGTGGCTGATCTACATTTGGACCAAGGAAGCAAATACTGACCTAACAGATGAGGCCAGATTAAACAGCAGGTAAAACATCCAGTTAGCTTTAAAGACCCAGGAAAGATAACACGGGGCATGCATTTCAGCAGTTCTGAATGGGGACCATTAATGACACAGAAACCATACTTTCACTTGATTCAGTAAGTCTCAGGAAGGCAAAATGCATAAGTCCCTGAAACTCATTCAGGCAACCAAAGGAAAACACAAAAAGACACCAACCAATCAGCCTTCTATTTGGCACAGTTCACGGGAAGTGTGAAATGATTCTAGCTGACAATCAGGCTTACCAGTGAATAACTTTACTCTGCATAACTGAAGCAAGGAGATTTAAAGTTTTCTATTTACAGTTAGAAAAACCAGTTTTATCAAATTGGGGTTACAGGACTCCTTCAAAGAGCTGAGTAGATATTATCTCACTCTGGCACAGCCATAGGGTGGTTCGGCTAATGTACATTAAGAGATGTTCTATGAATGATAATACACATAGACCGAATCTACACCCTGAGAGATAAACCCCAAGCAAAATGCCAGTTTCCAGAAACACAGCTACCTCCTTTCAAGGAAAAAATAAAACCATTTCTGGGTAAAAAACAGATGATGCACCACATGTAAAAAGCCAAGTAAACTGACAAAATTATGAAATTATGAGTGGCGTGTTCCTAAGTGCTTGTCGACGATGCTCCTCATTCATGAAAAGTTACATGACTATCCTATATAATAAAAGCCTAATATGCTAAGTGTCCGGTCAACCAGTCAGCCGTTCAACCAATCAAAGCATAATATGCTAATGATATGCTAAGGCCACTCAACTGCTATGATGTGCACTGACCACCAGGGGGCAGATGCTCTGACCAGTAGGTTAGCTTGTTGCTGGGGTCTGGCTGATCAGGACTGAGCGAGAAGGACCGGACACACCCTGGAGCCCTCCCACGGTCCCTTTCCTGCTGGCCAACCTCCTGCGTCTCTCCCCAGCCCTGATCATGCTCCAGTGGGTTCCCTCGGCCTGGCCTGCATCTCTCAATATCCAGGACCCCTTGAGGGATGTCGGAGAGCCGGTTTTGACCCAATCCTGCAGGCCAGGCCAAGGGACCTCACTGGTGACGAATTCGTGCACTAGGCCTCTGGTAATTTTATAAAAGGAAGCACAAAAGTACTATATTCCAGACTGAGGTATCTTTAAGTTTCTACTGTTTGGGTCCTTCCCCTAATGTTTTCTCAGGACAGGAACATTCTGGAACCATTCTTAAATAATGGTAATGCAAGCCACCTGCCCGATGCCCTGTCACCAACCTCAGTGCACCCAACTTTAATTCTCTAACAGCCACAGCCAAACAACTCTGCCAAGGGCAACAACCTCCACATGCATGGGAGAGTTTTACTCTGAGGGAAGCTCTCAAGACCTCCTGGCACAGACAGGAAATCGGTTATAAAATAGCAATCAGACACACATTTCACTGTGACCAGCTCTCAGCGTACTCACTAGTAATCTTACATTTTAAGAGAATCGTTATTCACAGTGGAGCCTTAGTTCTCGAATTTAATTTGTTTCTGAAGGCTATTTGAGAAGCAATTTGTTCGAAAACAGAATCATTTTTTCCCATTAGAAATAATATAAATTAATTTGCTCCAGAGCCCCAAATGATTCCGTACTTTAACCTTTCTTATATACAGTACATATCTAATGTACTGTTTAATCTATAAACAAACACTTCTTTTCTTAGATTAATAGAACCACTCCTATTACCCTTAAATCACTTTTGGCACTCATGACAGGGATGTCTTTCAGAAAGTCAACATGTAGCATCTTCGCTTTTTCATATATCACTGCCTGTGAAATGCTATCACATGCTACTTTTCATTTATCCAAATCAACCAGTTTTTCTACCTCTTCAATTGCCTGTGATCATTTAGCAACAGTAGCACTTCTGATGGCCTATATATGTTTTAAAATTGTGCTAATCATCCATTTCTTGCAACAAAAGCAATTCATATACGTACGTATACGTATACATATACATATACATATACATATACATATACATATACATATACATATACATATACATATACATATACATATACGTAGCATAAGTTACTGGGATGTTTAGCGGTAAACTGACTCGCATTCCCTCCTTTGCTCGTGGCCTGAGAGATGCTTTTTGTCATGCTGAGGTATCAGCAAGAAAAGGTTGTCAGGTCTAGAACTGAAGTTGCGTTCAATAACCAAGACACTTATTCTGTGAACAACTTGGTCAAGAACTGAATTGTTCAAGATGGGAGATATTCAAGAACCAAGGTTTGACTGTATTTGCATCTTACGTAGCAACATGTTCAAGCAAAGGAATTACCACCTTAATACAGCAATGCTATAGCAGATTATTTCATTTCAACCCTGATATGTTCTTCAATCACATTTAATTATGTTTTATTTAAAGTGATAGCTAGATGTGTATATGTTCCCATCACTTTGACTTATTTCCCATGCTTTGAGCATGCACATTTTCTTTCTGGGGAAAAAAAAAAGTGAAACAAGGACAATTTTTTTGTGAACAAAGACACCTTGTTATTCTGACCTGGCTGATGAGGTTCAAAAGCAGCTTTCCTTCTGAGCCCACCAGGCAGGTGAGCAGCTGCGGGATCCAGGCCAGCCACTGGATGGGTGGCACACCAATGCAGTACTTGTCGACGGCATCTGCCAAAGTGTTTTTATCATCATCGAAACTTAAAAGCCACAGCACCTAGGGTAGAAGAAAAAATTCTAGAGTCGAATAAAAATTCTGAGGCCTTTAAAGTGACTTTTTCCAGCATTAAAATACCATATAGAGTCGTTTTGCTGGAAACATATCACCAAAGGGCCAACAATATTGCTAAACTTACCAGATAAATAAAACCAAAACCTAAAATAAAGTTTTTTGTTTAGAGTCAGCTTTAATGCCAATTATTAACTGATCCAATCAACTAGCTGGCGGTGGCCAGTGACCCTGAGGTGGATGGTGAGGGCCTGCCACCCTGCTAATTCACACCCATGATCGCACCAATACAAACTGGACTTTTGCTAAAAATCTCAGAGGAACGCCACCCTAGCATCAGGTAGGCCACAGGTTGGCAGCCCCGTGTCCAAGGATGTCTGAAACAATGACATCTAGAATAAGCAAATTTGGAGTCAGATATTTGGGTGGTTTCTTTGCCTCATGGAGTTTGTTTGTTTCTATAGTTGGCTGGAACTACTATGTGCTGCTGTACATTCCACATTTTGGCATCACCTCAAGGAATTCTAAAAAAATCCACACCTTTAACAAACAAAACAGGAAAGAAAAATAACTTATTCTTCAGTTTTCTTCAAGAATTAATCCTGGGCTATATTTATATGTTTTGTGGCAGGGATGAGGGACAAGAGGGAGCAACACTGAAGGACTCTCAAGCTGATGCTCATCACTGGGCACATGTCAAACTGCCAATCCTGTGCCCAGCACTATGCTGAGGCAACAAAGGATGAGAATGCCAGCAACCAGGATCTCGCCCTGTAGTGTGCGCAGAAACCATGGGACTCACCATGACCTGCGACTAGAGCTGACAGGCTCTATGACATGTGCACTGTCCCTGCAGGCGAGAGCAGAATCTAACAGGTGTCTAGCAGGTAAGGTCTCCTTGCAGACCCCTCATCAGTCGGCAGGAACCTCTGTCTAGTATGAAATCCCACAGTGAACACTGGACTTGAGACCTAAGACCCAGACTCCAGGCTTGGTTTTGCTGCTTAAATGTCCTGGGATCCCGAGTATGTCCAGGCCTCAGTTTTCTCAGCTTTAAAACTGAAATAGGAAAGGTACTTTGAAGAGTTATAAAAATGGAGAGTTAAGGCATGAAATAAGCCTCTCACCCAGCATGAATTCGAAGTAGCTGAATTGTCATTCAAACTTGAAGGCTACCAGACTGATCTCTGGTCAGAGCTAATTCTTTTGGCCTCACCTTGGCTAAGTATTTCCTTGATTTGCTCTCGTTCTGATGCCGGCATGCATGCAGGTAACAGGTAATGGCAGACACTCCGAGATGCAGCTGCCGCTCCTTCACGAAGATGTTCTCCAGGTAATCGCCCCACATGGCCCAAGCCTTCACCAGCACATCATGCATCTGCACAGCTGCAGAAAAGGCTTTGTTTGCTTCCTCAGACCTGTGAGGACACAAATCAAAACATTAATTTGGTTTTCTTTCCAGGTGAACGTCATATAAAAAAACCAACCATTTAAAAGTGAACAACGATTCAGTGGCGTTTAGTACAGTCACGCACTTTGGACATACAGGTCATGCAGCTACCACCTCCATGTATGTAGTGCCAAAACGTTTCACCATCCCAAAATAAAACCCCAGCCATTAAGCAACCTCTGGGGACCACCAATCTGCCTGCTGTCTCTATATAGATTACCAATTCTTCATATTTCATGTTAAGGGAATCACACATTATGTGTCTGGCCTTTCACTTAGCATAGAGTGAAGCATGTATGAGTACTTTATTCCTTTTTATGACTAAATACTATTCCACTACCTGTATATGCCACATTTTGTTTACCGGTTCATTTGAGGTGTTTTAACATTCTAGCTACTTTAATAGTGCTGCTGTGAACATTCATGAGTAAGTACTCATTTTCAATTATTTTGGGTAATATACCAAGGAGTAGAACTGCTCCTATGTTTAATTTTTTGAGGAACTGCCAAAGTGTTTTCCATAGTGGCTGCACCATGTTAGTATCAAACCAACAATGTATAAGACATTAAAGAGAACTACGCATCCATATCCCTTACTAATACAGATGCAAACATCCTCAGCAAAATATTAGCAAACCAAATCCAACAGCATATTTAAAGATTATGCTCAGTGACCAAGTGGGATTTACCAGCAATGCAAGGAGTGATCCAATATACAAAAATCAATCCATATACTACACCACATTAACAGAATGAAGGAGAAACACATTGTCTCAGTTGATGAAGGAAAAGCATTTGACAAAATGCAACACCTTTTCATGATAAAAATGCTCAACAAACTAGGAATAGAAGGAAACTACGTTAATATGATGAAGGTCATATATGAGAAACCCACAGCTAATAGCATACTCAATGCTGGATAATACAAAGTTTTCCTCTGAGAACTGGAACAAGACAAGGATGTCCATTTTCACCACTTCTACTTCAACTTAGTGCTGGAATTCTTAGCCAGAGCAAACAGGCATGCAGATTGGCAAGGAAAATGCTAACTATCTCTATTTGAAGATTACATGATCTTATATACAGAAAAACCTAAAGAACTATTATAGCAAAGTTGAAAAATAAAAGATCAATATTTAAAATCCAGTTGTATTTCTATACCTTAGCAATGGACAATCTGAAAATAAAATTAAGAAAGCATTTTATACCATCAAAAGGAATAAAATATTTAAGAATAAAATTAACATAAGAAATGGAGGACTTGCCCTGACCGGTTTGGCTCAGCGGATAGAGCGTCGGCCTGCGGACTCAAGGGTCCCAGGTTCGATTCCGGTCAAGGGCATGTACCTTGGTTGCAGGCACATCCCCAGTGGGGAGTGTGCAGGAGGCAGCTGATCTATGTTTCTCTCTCATCGGTGTTTCTAACTCTCTATCCCTCTCCCTTCCTCTCTGTAAAAAATCAATAAAATATATTAAAAACAAACAAACAAACAAGAAATGGAGGACTTGTACATTAAAAACTATAAAATATTGTTAAACGAAACTAAAGATGACCTAAGTAAATGAATCCTGTGTTCATGGATTGGAGATTTAATACTATTACCGTAGCAATACTGCCCCCCTAAAATTAATCTACAGATTCAGTGCAATCCCTGTCATAGCTTCAACTGCCTCTTTTTGCAGAAATAAATAACCTAAAATTAATATGGAAATGTAAGGGACCTCAAAAAACCAAAACAATCTTGAAAAATAGCAAACTGAGAGAATGCTTCCCAACTTCAAAACTTACTACAAAGCCAACAGCAATCAAGGCAGTGTGGTCCTAGTGTAAGGGTGAAACCCATGGAACAGAACTGTGTCCAGAAATAAAGCTATACATTTCTGATTAACTGATTCAAAGTTAAGGCCATTCAACAGGGGGAAAGAACAGTCTTCTCAACAAATGGTGCTGGGAACAACACGATATACACATGCAAAAGAATGAAATTTGGACAACTACCCTCATGCAATATTAAAAAATTAACTCAAAATGGATTAAAGAGAGAAATGTAGGAGCTAAACCTGTAAGACTCATAGGAGTAAATGCACATGACCATGACCTTGGGTTAGGCAATGGTATCTTAGATATGAAACCAAAAGTACAGGCAACAACAACAAAAATTTGATAAATTGGACTCATCAAAATAATAAGCTTTGTGCATTAAAGACACTATCAAAAAAGTAAAAAGATCGCTTATATAATATGAGAAAATATGATGTATTTGAAGGAAACATATCCAGACATGTAATAATTAGAACTCAACAATAAGTCAAATATACAAATAAAAAATGGGCAAAGTAACTGAATAAATATTTGTATAGAAAAGATATATAAATGACATAGAAGCACCTAAAAGATGCTAAACATCCTTAGTCATTAGAAAAATGCAAAGTAACCATAATGAGATTCCACTTTATACTCACTGGGATAGCCATAATCAGAAAAATGGAAATTAACAAGTGCTGGCAAGGAGGTGGAGAAACTGGAAACACAGACTATCCTGGTGGGAATGAAAATGGAGCACCTACTGTAGAAAACGGGCAGTTTCTCAAAAAGATAAAGAAATACTACCCTGGCCAGTGTTTCTCAGTGGTTAGAGTGTTGGTCCATGTACCAAAGGATTGTGGGTTCGATTCCCAGTCAAGGGCATGTACTCCACTCCTGAGTATATACCCAAGAAAACTGGAAACATGCTCATACAAAATCTTTTACATGAATGCTCACAGCAGCATTATTCATAATAGCTGAAAAGTGGAAACAACCCAAATGTCAATTGTTGAATGAATAAATAAAATGTAGGAATATACAATGAAATAGTATTCAGCCATGAAAAGGAACAAAGCACTGATACATGCTATAACATGAATGAACCTAAAAAACATGTGAAAAAGCCAGATTCAAAAGGTCACATTATATGTGATTCTATTTATATGAAATGTTGACAATAGGCAAATCACAGAGACAGAAAGTAGATTAGTGGCTGTCAGAGGACAAAGGAAGAGACTGCTAACAGGTATGGGGTTTCATGTGAATTTAAAACAGATTTTACAAGGATAAAACCCTTTTATCTTGACAAACTCGCTTTTATTTAAAAACTAGAGGTCCGGTGCATGAAATTTGTGCGCGGGGGGGGGGGGGGGTCCCTCAGCCCAGCCTGCACCCTCTCACATTCCAGGAGCCCTCGGGGGATGTCTAATTGCCAGGTTAGGCCCATTCCCAGGGAGCAGGCCTAAACCGGCAGTTGGGCATCCTTAGCACTGCCATGGAGGCAGGAGAGGCTCCCGCCACTGCTGCTGTGCTCGCCAGCTGGGAGTTCAGGTCAAGGCCCTGTGGGAGTGCACTGACCACCAGGGGGCAGCTCCTGTGTTGAGCGTCTGCCTCCTGGTGGTCAGTGCACATCATAGCAACCGGTCATTCCACTGTTCAGTCAATTTGCATATTAGCCTTTTATTGTATAGAAGAATAAGCTTAATGCAACCCCTATAACTGAAAATGTGAAAGGTGGGTTTTATAGCTCTATATATGGCAACAGGTAGCATCTTGTAAGTATACGTAATTTATATATTTTATAAAATTTCACCTGATATTCATTTCTCTGAAACAGGGTTTAGCTACCTTTTTCTGTAATGGACCAGTAAGAAAACGGGTTAGGCTTTGCAGGCCATATAATTTCTGTCACAACTCAACTCTGTGGCTATATTGTGAACAGCCATAGACACGTCAGAGGTGTGGGTGTGCGCCAATATGTCATTTACAAATCCAGACACTGGCTGGATTTGGCCTGTAGGCCATAGATGACTGACACCTGCTCTAAAATAAGAAGCATCTCCATAAAAGGGATCAACTCTGTGCCCCAATGGCATGCTGAGAAAATGGAGAGATGAATACATGTTATCAGCCGTTCTGTTTTCAAGCAACTCCTTTTTAAAAAGCTTTTAAAGTACACATCAAACTGGTTTATCAATCAGTTGGAAGTTACTCTCTCTGCAGAGATATAACACCTGAAACATCACACCTGACAACTACCACCGAATCATACCAATTTCAAGCTTGACATTCACATCGGCTTCAAGTAATAAATAACCAAAGTTGTTGAGTTTTACTCTTACTTTCCTCCCATGTAACATACATACTTGTTAATCTGAGCCAAGAACATTCCCTTCAGTGCATAAAATTCAGCTGTCATCTCTTTTGTGAAGTATTTTAAGTTTGTAGATTCTATAACTTCAAGTCCCTGTTTAAAAAAAAAAATGTAGAAAAAGTCCTTGAAATTTTTATGCAATATAACAAATTCATTAAAATATTAATCTAACTAATATATCCTAAAGGTCATTGACAAATGTACTTTAAATTGACAACAGATTTGCCTACCATGAATATCTATTGACCAATAGTATTTAAACTGAATCACTAAATGCTAATTCAGGTTCTAGACCAGGGGTGGGCAAACTTTTTGACTCGAGGGCCACAATGGGTTCTTAAACTGGACCGGAGGGCCGGAACAAAAGCATGGATGGAGTGTTTGTGTGAACTAATATAAATTCAAAGTAAACATCATTACATAAAAGGGTACGGTCTTTTTTTTTTTTTTAGTTTTATTCATTTCAAACGGGCCGGATCCGGCCCACGGGCCGTAGTTTTCCCACAGCTGTTCTAGACACATTAAGGGTATTATTTTATACTAGAGATCCAGTGCATGGATTTGTGCATTGGTGGAGTCCCTCACCTGGCTTGTGCCCTCTTGCAATCCAGGACCCCTCGGGAGATGTCAGAGAGCCGGTTTCAGCCTGATCCCCGCAGACCAGGCTGAGGGACCCCACCGGTACACGAATCTGTGCACCGGGCTTCTAACATGCATATAAGATCTTTAATCTCTTCTGGCCCTCCCTTCCCCCTTCTCCCTGAGATTCATCAGTCTGTTCCATCTTTCCATGCCTGTGGTTTCCACTTCTGCATTGAGCATCTGCCCCCTGGAGGTCAGTGCACATCATAGCTACTGGACAGTCGGTTGGTGAGTTGGCCCGTTGCTTAGGCTTTTATATATATAGATGTCTAAACAGTTTATTGATTTTATTAATATTCCTCTGAATATAGCCACTATCTACATTACAATATCCTACTTCTGCAGTCTAATTTTTTTCCTTAAATACATTAACCAAGTACACGATAGAACAGAGATGAGAAAATGTAATTCAAATACTCTAGTGGTGCCCTGTACACCAAAAGGTAGCAGGGTTAATTCCCAGTCAGGGAACATTCCCAGGTTGCAGGCGCAGGTTTTTGATTCCTGGTTGGGGCGCATACCTGAGTCAACATTCAATGTTTCACTCTCACTTCAATGTTTCTCTCTCTCTCTCCTCTCCCCCTCTCCCTAAAATCAGTAAAAGCATGCCTCAGGTGAGGATTAAAACATATATATGTATTCACTCAAGTGCTTTCCTTTCCTTTTCTTGTTCAGGAAGATCTGATTCCCTACTAAGGCTGTATTTGTTGAAAGTTCTAACCCTCCTTCCCTACTGTCTGAACCAGGAGTTCCATGTGGACACTCCTACACTTCTTTACTGGACCTGCTGGGCACAGGGGCAGGCACCAGGCACTGATGGCACTCTACCTGCATACACTCGTTTTTCCCCATGACTCCGGCCAGTTGGAGGTAGCATTTGACTTGCTGTCGGATCTTCTGGAAGCAATCCACGATAGGAACAGTTGGAATAGTATGAATACGACTTAATATATCCAGAGCTACATTGACCAGTCCTTGTTTCCGGGCAATTTTTCCATACTGGATGATTGCTGAAGCTGATGCATGAACTCCAAGCATAGCATTATTGGAACTTGGATCATGCTGAGAACTATTTTCATACGCAGTTACAATAGCTAGAGAGCAAAGAAATGAGTTATTAGTCCATGCCAAACATTCTCCAAGTGTCCCACAATAAGGCTTAAGTAAAAAATGAAAACAAACACACACGGCTTATGAAGATGGGAAGCTCTGTAATAAATTCTTGTTACTTTTCCTTGTATTTTATATCAAAAAGAAGATATAAAAAGCACTAACTATTGAGTGTTACCATCGTGGCTAACTAAATCATGAAGGCTGCTCTAAACAGATGTCTGGCAGGTTTAGTGTATGAGCAGAGGGGACCAGAAAACTGGAGAAGGCTACACACACAGCCACCTAGGAGCAGTTCTTCGTTGGAGGTGAGGGGTTGTGTTCAAAACAAAGAGCCACAACCCAGAGCTCTGATCACACTGGCCTGAGCCCCTGATGCAAGAAGCAGTGTCAAGCAGCACTTCTGTTCCAGCTAGAAAAAATTTAACAGGTAGAAAAATCCTTCCCATCTTTCACCACCTTCACCTCTGTCTCACCATACCACCACCATCTCCCATACCCACCAAAAATCAGAAAATCTGGTAAAAGAAATAAAAAACCAAGACATGAAACCAGAACAGTGGGGTGTCTGGGAAATTACATGATGAATGCATGCCGGACCAGGTAGGTTTACCCTGGTAATGATGCTGCCGCCACATGAAGACGCTGCTCCAGTGGGACAAGTCGTCAGACACAATGGGCAGCCTGTTCCTCCAGGTCTTTACCACCGTCTTCATGTCGTGCAGGCTGTTGTTCCTTCCCAGGTTGGTCGGCTGTAAACCTGCATTTATTTGCGCAGCTTCCTGAAGTTCAATGATTTGCTGGGCGGCCTGAATGAAACCAACATAAGAGATTCCATAGTAAGCGTTACATCGAAGATCACATGAGAAAATAAACCAGAGTCGATCAGGAATCAGATTGATTGTAAAGATCTCACAAATCTATTATGAAAGAAAGCACTGACTTCTACAGACACCTTAGATTGCACATTTAACTCATTTTTCACCTCCAACACTGCTCTCCTGATCCCAATTTTAAAACCTCAGCTCTGTGGCCACTGCGAGACAGGAGATGGGAAGAAGAATGGTGTAGATACCAAAGTTGCTGGTTCTATTTTCTCTTTGGGCTGGTACAGACATTTTCAATCACGTGTCTTATGAGTCTGTATAGTTTACTACTTTTTAAACCTTAGATGTGTTGCTAGCTCCAAACTTCTGGTGCCATCTCCTTACTGAGAGAGCCCTGGCCACAATTTTGAGTCTATCCAAATTCTACCCATTAAGATCCACCTTCCCCTCCCACAGGAATTTAAAAAATAAAAATTAATAAAATAAAAAGAAGCACTTCTCGCCCTGAGTGGTGTAGCTTGGTTGGTTGTGTGGAGTGTCATCCCATGTACCAGAAGGTCACGGGTTTGATTCCTGGTCTGGGCACATACCTAAGTTGCGGGTTTGATCCGGGGTATATATAGGAGGTAATTGATCGATGTGGCTACATAAGTTGTGGTACATTTACACAATGGAATACTATGCCGCTATAAAAAAGCTCTTACCCTTTGAGACAGCATGGATGGATCTGGAGAGTATTATGCTAAGCCAAATATGTCAGTTGGAGAAAGACAAATATCACATGACCCATTTATATGTGGAATCTAATGAAATAAACTGACAAACAAAATAGGGCCAAAAAAAAAAAAAAAAATAGGGCCAGAGGAATGGATGCATGTAACAGAATAACAGATCTCAGGTGGGGATAAGGAGGACGAGATTAACCAAAGAGCATATATGCATATATGCATAACCATGGACACAGATAATAGTATGGGGAAGACCTGGTGTGGGGTGGGGTGGAGGAGGGCAAAAAGGGAGCAAATGGAGACATCTGTAATACTGACAATTAAAAAAAAAAAAAACATTTGAGACCCATTTTGAAAGAAAACAGAGCAAGTCCTGATATTGAGGAGGACCGAAGGGAATGAAGGAGATACTCTGAAGTTCTAAGCCTGGATACATGAATTAACCAGATAACTCTTTTTTGGTTCACTACTGAAAGTATTTTTGTCAAAATTCATCTTTCCTACACTACAATTTGACAATCATTATTAAAATTAAAAATATTAATAACAAAAAGCAAATAAACAAACCAAAAAAATATATCCTCCGCCTGGCTGGTGTGGCTCTGTGTTTGGGCATCGACCTACAAAGCAGGAGGTCACGGTTCAATTCCCCGTCAGGGCGCATGCCCTGGTTGCATGCTTGATCCCTTGTAGGGGGTGTGCAGGAGGCAGGCGATCAATGATTCTCTCTCATCATTGACTCTTCTTTCTCTCTCTCCCTACTTCTCTGAAATCAATTTAAATATATAAAAGTTTCAGAGAATGATAGACCTTTCGAACTGAACAGTGGCATCACACTGATGGTGGGATAGTGGGCACTAAATAAAATTCGTAAAGCAAAAATTCAAATCATCAAAATCACTCCTAAGAATATCTTCTGTCACTTAAATCCCTTGGAAGTTCCAAAAATGAGAAGCAACATTTTAGTCTACATTTTCACTCTGCCTTCCTTCCACTGAGGATGAGTGTAAGTGGGAAAGGACAAGACAGGAAGGAGTTTCCTCTCTGCCATCCAGTTCAGTTTACAGATCTACGCCTGGACAAGCTGTTCTCTGCTATGAGGGCCCATGAGGCTGCTCACATTAATGTATCATAACCCACCTGGAGAAGAGGCGTGTGCACATGGGACACCACATGAGGCAAGCGCCGCCACTCCCGGATGGCCAAGCTGCTGGCCATTTCCACCAGGCGTTCGATGAAGCTGAGCTGCTGCTCCTCAGGATGGCAGATAGCCAAGTACCCACGGTACATGTTGACCTTCCAAGCCATCTCCTTGGGACAACTTACTTCTACCTGGTAATAAAGAACATTACATAGGAAGCTATGGGTATTCTTCCTCTCAGCAGAAAGAGTCAAAAAGGAAAGTCAATGTATTTTTGTAGTCAAAGCAATAAGCAGAAATTAAGCTATAAACAGACATTTCTTTTATTTAGAGAAGTCATACATTTCAACTAATTTTTCTGGATACTCTCCTTTTCCAAATACCAGTCCGTGGCCAATCTCTCTAGCTACGAAAATATGCCACAGGCTCCTTGTTTTAAGGTATCAGTGGTGCCAAAAAGGGCAAACTGATCACCACTGCTACTACAGGTGAGGTTAGCCACCATCACTTGGCTACAAAGTTACCCAGTGAAGTCCAAAATATTAAACACATGTTCATCTCCACTCTGACAAATACTAGTGAAATTATGAACTTTTCCTAATTCAACTCTTACTCTGGGAAGTTAATCTGTAACCCTAACCCTTGCTCCCGCACACACAGCTACAGCTAGGTAAAGGATCCTCGTGAGTCCCTAAGCCCATGTGCTTGCTCACCACCTTCGAGAGAAAGCATTAGAACTCATCACATGTTATCAATCTCATATAGAGCATTTAAATGATAAAAAATTAAAGTCTCAAAAATAATCTCTGTATATAAGAAGATAAAAGGCTATCTCTGCTGAAGGAATTGCATAGGACTTGCTCTAACAAGATCAAGAAACATTCATTGTTAAGCACCTTTAGGAAGTAACAATAAAAATTATACACATTTTAGTGCCTTAATGCTCTTTGCCCAAATGATGTAATAATAAATGCCGTCCTGTATTTTATACCTTGGCTTGTTTTGACTTCTTACTCTTTCAAAAATCATTCACCTTCTTGAGCTGGCCAATGGTTCTCAGTGGTTAGAGTATCAACCCACACACCAAAGGGTTACAGGTTCAATTCCAGGTCAAGGGCACATAACTGGGTTGCAGGTTAGATCCCCAGCCACAGTTGGGGCATGTGCAGGAGGCAACCAATCAATGTGAAACACACTGCCGTTTCTTTCTCTCTCTCTCTTGCACTCGAGCTCTCTCTCTCCCTCCCCCTCTCACTCTTTAAAAGAATCAATGGAAAAAAATATCCTCGGGTGAGGATTAACAAAAAAATTAAAATTCACATTCTTGACCCCTCAGATCTCAACAACCCAGTGATGAAGAAATTCAGGAAGGCAAACTTGTGAACACATCTGCTTCTAACATGATCGTCTAAAATTATACCAATCTCACATTTTCTGGACTTAAACACTAATTAACAGGCATTTTTCTTTCTTCTTTTTTTTGGGCAATTACAACACCTATCCTCTGTAACACTAATAGCAAAGGCATCTCTTTTAATTTCTCATCACTGAAAAAAATTAACCCATCTATTAAATCACACCAAGAAATGGACTATTGCAAGAAGTCCTATAATCGGAATGCACAGGAATAAAAAAGTAAGTTGTTTTTTTCCTTTTAAATATTGGCAAATAATCACTCAGAATGATTGTATCTTTCGAGCTTTTTTCTAATCAGCAAATGCCTTACAATTTTGGGAAAATAATCAAGATTTTTTTTCTTGAAAAAGAAATTCATTTGTCAGACCTATTGGCAGTATGACACTGCACATATCCAACTAAGTGAAACCTTGAAAAGATTTTATTTTTTTGTTTTCTGATTAATCCTTACCCAAGGAGATTTTTTCCATTGAGTTTTAGAGTGGAAGGGAGAGGGAGAGACTGAGAGAAAAACATTGATGTGAGAGAGACACATCGATTGGTTGCCTCATGCACTCAGATTGAGCCTGCAACCAAGGTACGTGCCCTTGACCGGAATCGAACCTGAGACCCTTCAGGCCAAGGGCCAACGCTCTAACCACTGAGCCAAGTGACTGGTTATTTCTCAGAGTAATACAAGCTCCCTGCATCAGATGAGTGATTTCCCAGATCCCAACCTGAAAGTCAAGATTTGGCCTCTATAACCACAATATGTTTAACAGTTTGTGACTATTTCAGTTCTTCCATCTTTTGCATTTTGTTAAAGGAACGTTAGTCATGAAATAAGTGCTGTAGCCTCAATAAAGTTTAAAATGTTAGGTTCATCGTTTCAAAGAAAGGGGCCTACGATCTCAATGTGTTTTTGTGGCTTCCACGTTAAGAGTAAAGAAAATCGCTGGCATGAATGTAAGAAAACCCAGTGAGTAAAGGGGTAGGCGAGAACAGGATGACACCATTTCCTTCCCGTAAGCTCCATTACATGGACACCACACAGAAAGACCAAAAGCTGGCAGGGACAGAGGCTGAGGGAGCATACGATGGGCGAGCACAGAGGCAGGGAAAAATAAAGAGCAATGAGAATGGCTGCATCCGAAGACAATAGTAAGGCAGCAACAATGTGTTGTGGGGTCAGATGGTACACAGGCTACACTGTCCAATCACTTTTGATGCCCTGTGGGAGAAAGGGAACTATACTCGTGTGCCACTCTCCCATCATGCACCCAATCCCTCTGGATGGAGTTTAATTTTTGTAATGTGGAGCTCAACCAAGTTAATAAATCAACTTCACTTACACTATACCACCATCACTTCCACAATACAAAACGTGCTTTGAATAGGAGCCTGGTTCATTCTCCAAACTTTTACTGACAGCCACACCCTGGAGTTGTAGGAGTCCCCTTTGCTGTACTCAGTTCTACAGCTGTGCTTCGGCCCACCAACTCCACCAGTAAAACTGACTCTGCTTCCAGATTTCTCCAGGTTCTATTCATTTACACTTAGAATCCAAGGCCTCCACAACTGATACTTATTATTATAATTGAATGATAAACTAACAATTTATAATTTAACTCAAATTCAGAAAAGGTGTTAAGAGATATCCAAAATGCATTCTTGCTTCCCAAAAGTTATCTTGATTTGCCAAAATTCCCAGGTTGTTCTAAGTGAAGAGAAATCTCCACAGAGATGCATGGCTTTGGCAAAAGGAACCCACGCAGCTGTGGGAACATAACCTGAGACTGTAGTAGTCGGGAGGGAGGTCTCACCTGCACCAACGCCTCCTTCATGGCTGTCCAGTTAGACACGCGCCAAGCACACTCCAGGACAAGGTAAGGGTTTATGTGACCTTTGGACTGGCCGTACTCCGTCAAGGCTTCCCACTGGTTCAATTCCTTAGAGCACCTGGAAGACCAGGGATTTGGGAAGTTCAGTTACCAACAAACCAACAGATTCAGAAAGCACGGGGATAGCCGTTTATTTCCATGCCACAGAAGAAAAGCCTTCTTCCCCCAAGAGAAGAGTGGGCTTCTGTGGGAGGAAGGCTTGGTCCACTGCATTCCCACCTGCCCTCTGGAAGAAACTGCTCCTGAAACTCCAGAACCGCCCACTGCACAGCGGAGAGCTCAGAGTACCAGAGCAGGGGAGAGGCAGGAATCAGTTTCCCCAACAGACATTTTTAACTACTCAAGTCTTTAAAAGTGTTCGTAGATTTGTTTGTTCTTATCTCGATGGAGCCATGAAGAAAGTAGCAAAGTTCCCTTTTAAAAACACTCATTATTAGAACATTTCAGAGATCTGTCACAGGTTCCCTTAACTGGCAGGAACACATCCCTGTCCGGCTTACCGAATCCAGTGGTCCTCCCAGAGCTGGTATTCTGGGAAAATAGCAGGGGATGCATTGCTCCTCTCGTGCTCTTTTTTGGCTTTATCCATTGCCTTCTCATAGGACTCTTGTGCCTAAAGAAGTTGACAATGCTGTCAAACTGCTGTTCGGGCAACTTCCCACAGCTGGTGCTCAATGGGCAAGTTGGGTCACAGACCCAGGAGCACCTGACACTCTCCTCTACAATCACTTGCCCCGGGAATCTCCTATTCTCAGAGCAGAGAGGAGGGAAGGAGGAGAACGGAGGGTGCGCCGTTCCCACACAGAATGGAGAGGGCGGCTGCCGGCCCAGGATGAGCCACTCTGTCCTGCAGCAATAAGAGCAGAGGCCACAGCCCATACCTATGCACTGTGCCCTTGGCCCACCCATGCCACATTGAAAGGACAGGCACGAAGGTTAAAATTTAAACACAGAAGGCCATCCACCTTCCACTTCCAATAGGGTCAATGAGTGTCCGTAAAAACCACCCACATTAGCTTCTACTGGCAAAGGATTTAGGGCTGAACGTTTAAGTAAGTTCCTGTCATATACTTCCTGTTTCTCTAAGCTGAATCTTCAAAGGGCCTTTATGTATAGAACAAGTGCTTCAAGTAAAACAGTAAACCTCTTATGTGAATGTGAACTGACTTGAGGACACTATAATATTGTAATATTACAATATATAACATAACCATGCATCCCATTCACTGGACAGTGGCTACCTGCTCAAAGAATCCATGCTGTTCGTAAGCAATAGCAGTTGCTGTCTCGGAATACTTGCAACGCTTCTGCCACAAACCAGCCCACATATCTTCCTCTTGTAACAAAGAGTAAAGTTCTGCAAGGGAATCCAGTATCTCCTGAAAACACAGATCATGGTTTTTAAGAACACATGACAAATACTTTTTTTCCGATAAAGCAACTTCACTGTGCTAGAACTTAAAATCACTTGGGAGATGTATATTGAGACCATGATGTCATTGGCAAGGAAGATGTAATTAACACATTGGGGGGGCCTCACCTGCTGAGGTGGAGTTATGCTCTCCTGCTCATAAAATTCCGTTGTTTGCTTTGGCTTAATCTGCAGACTCAGACCTTTTTCAAAAGCCTGGTGCTCTAGCATTAATGTGGAGCGGAACCAAAGGTTGTGTGTTTTCCCCAAGTACTTCAGAACGCAGGGTCTGATGGGGATCGGAGGGACACACTGGGACATGGCTTCCACGAAGCAGTTCAGTGCGCTGGGCTGACAATCCCGCTGCACCTGGTGACTGCCACTGCACAGGAACGGGCTAATCTCACCAGCTAGCGCCTAAAACCAAAGATCATGTTAATTCAGGTCTCCCTTCAAAAAGTCAACATGTTTTGACTCACACAGCATCTGTAAATATTTTTAATAATTGACTCTTAGATAACAGTCAATAGTTTTTCTTCATCCTTTGAAACACAATCAAGATTACTTTGTCAGAAATACTTATTGAAAGCTAAGACTATATTTCCCAAAACAGAAATTTAAGAATATACTCACATGCTGCTGTCGGTCAGATAGAATTTTCCACAACCTGGGAAAAAGCTGGACCCAGGTCTTCTCGGCCAGGGTGGTAGAAATGTGGCACAGCTGGACGAAGGCGCTGAGCAGGGCCCCCGTCTACAAACAGAAAAGAGGTCAGTGAGCCCGACGTGGCCTGTGCTAAACCTCCGGCCCGCAGCTGCCTCACACGCCCACGCTCAGGAGGCTCTGCAGGCCCACTGCTCCACTTCCAAACTCCCCACGGTCTGAGCAGTGTCACGTCACAGTGAAAAGATTCTCAGCACAGCGACCAACCCATCTGGCCTCCGCAGCCAAGCACAGACATGGGTGAGGGCTCATCAGTGACACGCCTTCATTTTCTAACTTTAAGGACATTTCCAAACATGCTAACACTGAAAGTACACATGAGCGGTGCCCAGGTGCATCAAGCAAAGGCCACGGAAAATATAAAAGGGGAAATACAAAAAGCACACGCATATGAGGTAAGTTATATGCCAATGGTACAATTCCGAAGAACAAATCAAGGGCCCAGAAAGTTCAGAGTCTCTGCAACTGACAGCAGCCAAGAGATGAAAAAGTGACTGGAGCCCTAGTTGGTTTGGCTCAGTGGATAGAGCGTTGGCCTGCAGACTAAAGGGTCGCAGGTTCGATTCTGGCCAAGGGCATATGCCTGGGTTGCGGGCTTGACCCCCAGTAGAACATGCAGGAGGCAGCCTATCAATGATTCTCTCTCATCACTGATGTTTCTATCTCTCTCTATCTCCCTTCCTCTCTAAAATCAATAAAAGTTTAAAAAAAAAAAAAGTGACTGGAATGACGAAACCATGAAAGGGCCTGGAGTGGGAATTCGAGGGCCCAAAAGCTATCAAATCCACAGATGGGTTGATTTTGTCCACAGCTTTGTTGTTTTTTGAAAATCTGAATTAGCTGCCAACATTTCCTCTAAAATAGCCAGGCTTCTAGCCTGCGTGAAGCCCGTGGGGCACACCTATCTCCTGATATGACCAGAAACATCTCTGTTTCTTTGTAACACTCCTCAAAAGTAACTCAATATATGGAGCCATATGTGATTCACCACATATTCTCATTTTCTTCTTTTTTATTGCATGTGAAATATAATCCAGCAATGTCTCATCATATATATTTAGTAAACAATTTTACCATTTCTTTCAAGGGACAGTAATGGGGAGTTAACCTCTTTTTATTTTTTCCCATAGGACAATGTTAAGTCCTTTCACGAATCTTTCCATAAAACATCCACTTTAGAGTCTCACAGAACAATAATGGTTCCCATTGAGAAAGGAAAGAAAGTGAAACTTGTAAAGGAAAATATTACATGGCTGTGGAATAATATTGATTTAGGATTCAAAATATGAAGGGGGGAGACCCACAACTATTCTTCCAAACCTACACACAGACCTTCACTTCTCGGAGAGTATCAAGAAATTTGTCATGTCTGTTGGTTAACATATGCAGCTGGTTTCCAATGTCCTTTTCAGAAAGTTCTTTGGTTTTGGGTGTGCTGGTCTGATCTCCAGGAGCCAGTTCAATATCTATCTCAACATCCTAAGAAACAAAAACAAACACAAATAAGCAAAACGAAAGAGTCAAATAATTAAAATCCAACAAATATAACTCGTATAAACTTCATTACATTTTTGGCAAGTAAAATTTTAGTTCATTTCCGGAAGTTTACAATTATTAAAGTAATCTTGAATTCTAAAATAAACAACATACAGATTAACTTGATCAGGCCTATTTCCTTCTCTTTCTCTTTTTCTTTTAGATGATACCATTTTGCATTCATATTTGGATTATGGAAAGCAAAATAAAGTTCCAACAGTAAGAATAATAAAGATTAGGAGCACTGGCTGGGCAGCTCAGTTGGTTAGAGCATCGTCCCAATACACCAAGGTTGTAGGTTCAATCCCAGGTCAGGGCACATGTAAGAATCAACCAATGAATGCCTCAATAAGTGGAACAACAAATCAATGTTTCTCTCTTTTTCTCTCCCCCTCCCTCCTCCCACTCCCTCTTAAAAAAAAATCAATGGAAAAAATATCCTCAGGTGAGGATTAGCAAAAAAATAATTTTTTAAACTTGAATCTAGGTATCACATTTAGAGCTTTTAAAGTAAACAGGTTTCAATTCATTGCTCCTGCCCTAAAGAAGTATAACCCTGATGTAAAGGTGGAGAAATGGGCCTTCTGCTGTGAAAAGGAAGCACCACGCAATCCAGACATTACCTCCTCTTTGGACTCGCTGTTCTCTCGCTCCCGAGGCTCCTGCTTGACATGTGTGACCATGGCAAAGGCTGCTCGATCATGGCTGTCGGCCAGGTTGATGACATTGGTGATGGACGGGAGCATAGCTCCTTGGCAGCTGGTACCAATGGGAGTGCTCTTCTCACACACGGCCAAGAGAAGCTAGAGGGTTTGAGAACAGAAGTAGACCTTGCATTGGGGGCTTGTGGGACCCTAGTCACTCTCTAATCATTTTGACAAGCATGCCCATTCTGACGGCTCCAGACCCGTGACTCTGCTCGGCACCTCTCCCCAGCCTAGACACACAGTCTAGCCTCACTGCACGTTCCTCACTCAGGAACTTCGGACTCTAGTCTAAGAGCAAGCTCAGCTCAGCATCTTTCTCCCGTCCCAGACGAGCGTCCTCGCCTAGACTCGTCAGACAGGTTCCTTTGCTTCGGCCACCGAATTTTTTCTTTTCTCTCATCACTCATGCCACATCACCAAGTCCTGCCAATGTCACCTCCTGCCTGGACATAACTCCCTAAATCATCTTGACATACTCTTCTCAAATGCATCTTCTTCCACACAGCTGACCCCCCAGTGGCTTCCACAGTCCTCAGGGAACAGTGCAAGCTCCTTATAGCGAGGCTCACAAGAACTTCCCTAATGTAACACTCCCCACCTGCATGTAACACTTCCGTGCCTACTCCCCACAACCCCAATATGCTTCAGCACCCAGCCTTGGCTCATGCCACCTCCCCGCGACCCCCCCAGCATTCTCTTGGCAAATATTTACTGAGCACCCACTAAGGTCTGTGTGAGGCCCTGGAGGTTCGTTTGTCAACTTCACAGACATGGCATCCCCTGCCCTCGTGAAGCTAAAGTGTCAGAGGGAGGGACAAGACCAACATCAACACATAAAGAAACGCAGACTTTTGACAGCAGCCAAGGAACAGTAGACTGATGGAGAAAAGGGTGCCCACTTCAGCTTGGTGTCAAAAATGTGGTACATTTGAGAACACAGAAGGCCGAGTGAGGGAGAAAAGAACAGCATAGGACTGGAGAGAGTGACAGGGGTCTGGTCACTCAGGGGCTAGCAAGACCGTATCCTACAGGCTGGATTTTGTGCCAAATACAATGGCAAGGAGCAACACAATCGACTTTGTTCTTTAAGAATGATTTTGTAACAATAAAACTGTGGTGGGTAGGAGGGAAGGTTGGTGAACACTAAGAACACAGTACCCATCATCCTTATAAGCGATGATGGTGGCTGCAAGAAGGAGGAAGGAGATGGAAGAGAAGCGAGTGATCCTAAATTGGCAACACCTGGTGATAGACTAGATACACAGGATGGAGAGAAGGAAGGGAGGATTCCTGGCTTGTGCCCTCCAGCCTGCCTTGTCCTCTATCAATTCCTGTGTACTTGTCTCAGGAAATGTCTTCCATCTCTGTATCTGTAGTACCTGACCAGGGCCTGGCACCTAATAATAGCCATCAATAGATCTCTTGAAGAAATGATGAATATGTCAGGGAACTTTGTCCATTCTGTTGCTATGAGCAAAACTCCAAATATATGCTATATTCAGCATTAAGAAAACATAAATTCAGCACAAACTGAAACATGTCAGTTAACATGCTCTCACTGAAACCCAGTGCCACAGTTTCCTTCTTTTCCCTCAAAGAGAATTCCACAACCTTCTGTCCCATTAAAAAAAAAAAGTAATTCGGGCCCTAACCGGTTTGGCTCATTGGATAGAGCGTCGGCCTGCGGACTGAAAGGTCCCAGGTTCGATTCCGGTCAAGGGTATATACCTTGTTTGCAGGCACATCCCCAGTGGGGGGTGTGCAGGAGGCAGCTGATCGATGTTTCTCTCTCATCAATGTTTCCAACTCTCTACCCCTCTCCCTTCCTCTCTGTAAAAAATCAATAAAATATATATTTTTAAAAAAAGTAATTCGGTAACTTTCTAGTTTCATTCATGCTGCTTAAGAATCTAGAATTGACTGCATCATAGCAAGTGCTACAGGGAACCTAGATTTCCTGGTTCAGTTAATTGGTTATTAATAAGCAAAAGAATAAAGAACAGCCCATTAAAATCACAAGGGGCCTGGCCGGGTCGCTCAGTTGGTTAGAGCATTGTTCTAATACAATATGGTTGGGCGTTCAATCCCTGGGCAGGGCACATACAAAAATCACTAATGAATGCCTGGCCCGCTGGTGTGGCTCAATCTATGAACCAGGAGGAGTTCATGGGTTTGATTCCCGGTCGTGGCATGTGCCTGGATTGCAGGCTCGATCCACAGTGGGGGGCTTGCAGGAAGCGGCAGATCAGTGATTCTCCCCATCATTAGTGTTTCTCCCCCTCTCCCTTCCTCTCTGAAATCAATAACAATATGTTGGGGGGGAGGGGGGGATTAACCAATGAATGCATAAATAATAAACAGGTAGCTATCTTCCCCCCAAACCCCCCTTCACTTTTCTCTCTCTCTAAAAGCAATAAATAATTTCTAAAAAAACAAACAAACAGGAAGTCTCACTACAATCCTGTTAGAAATAGCCAAGCCCAGGCCAGTGTGACTCAATTAGCTGGACATCATCCCATGCACAGAAAGACTGCTGGTTCAATTCCTGGCTAGGGCACATGCCCAGGTTTTGGGCTCAATCCCAAGTAGAGGGCATGCAAGAGGCAGCTGATCAATGTTTCACTCTCTTATCGATGTTCCTCTCTCCCTCTCCCTTCTCTCTCTAAAAGTCAATAAATCTTTTTTTTAAAGAAATATCCAAAAATATCTGACTTTCCATCCAATAAAAGGTCTGACTATCAGACTATTTTACACAGGCCTTTATCCCCAGCACCCTGACTCCCCCACACAGGGATCAGAGCCCATGGCCTGGCCTGGAGGCCCCACCTTCCTGTTTTAAGAATTAGGAGAGCTGACAGTTATAGACATTCAATCTTCTAGGGCATACAGACAGAATTTACAACTTTTATATTTGAGGGGAAATGAATCTATAGCTACAAACTAAGGAATATTATTCAACTTTCTAATTAAAGCACTTAAAATCACCCCAAAAGAGCTTTGGATAAAAGCTTGACTTTCAGTCTTTTTTTTCTTCCTATTAGAGATTAAAAGTGGTTGAATAGGGGAGATTTGTATTCATCTTGGTGTATGTGAACACTTCCTGGCTTCAGTGCCCCAGCCACAGAAAGTGAGCTGAGCTTTTCCTACCTCGATGCACTGCTTAATCCAAAAGTGGTTCCCCATGGCTTCCCAATTCTGGGAGCAGGTCACATAAAGCAGACGCTCGTAAACCCGACGTTTCATAGAGTTGTCAAAAACCTCAAAAAACTTCGCCCTGATGAGTGGCTGGGCACAACGCAGCCCAGAGAGAAAGGCAGGCTCGAGTTTTGCAGTCAGCTCACTGCCAGACAGTGCCTCATCCCTGTAATCGAAAGAATAATATTAAGATGAAAGGGCTATACCCAAAGGTGAATGCCTCAAGCCATAAGCAAACAAGTGGGTACCAATTTCCCAAAATGCCTTTATGTAAAACAAGAGTATGCTACAAATCATCATAGACTGATGCAGTATTGTTGCAAAATGTTCAGTAATGATGCCAAAATATGTTACATGATTTAGAATTTAAATGAATATATCTTGGGTGTAACAAAAAAATTAAAATATCATGTAATGTTGCTTAGTCAGAGAACACTCTATAGATTGATACACAAAATATTTGAAAATTGCTGTAATTACCTGTAGACATAGTTAACAAGGTCTAAGAACTGTGCGTTTAACTCAAGGTCTTCTGGAAAACGCTTTTCTATGTAGGTCATCATTTTCACAAGCAAAATGGACTTCTCCCGGAGAGTAGGTGTCTGTGTGAATTTTTTAAAACAAAAGGTCAATTACTTCTATCTAAGAGAAAACATGTCCAGAAGTACTTCAGCCACCTGCTCTACCACTTTTTAAGCTCCTACAATTTTGTCAAGTAATTTAAGACAGTCATTTCTAAACAAACAAAAAATTATGCTTGAAATCAAGATGAGTGCCAATATAATTTTCCTAGGAACTAGCAATTAAATTGTAAAACTAATCAGAAGTTTGCAAGCATCCTATATAATAAAAGCCTAATATGCTAAGTATCTGGTCATCCATTCAACCAATCGAAGTGCAATATGCTAATGATGTGCTAGGTCGCTCCACCACTTGCTATGATGTGCACTGACCACCAGGGGGAAGGCAGTCGACCGGTGGACCAGTCACTATGACGTGCACTGACCACCGGCAGGCAGATGCTCCAACAGGTAGGTTAGCTTGCTCCTGGGGTCTGGCTGATCGGGACTGAGCAAGATGAGCCGGACACACCCTGGAGCCCTCCCTCAGTCCCTCCCTGGCTGGCCAACCTCCCTCGTCCCTTCCCAGCCCCAACTGTGCACTGGTGAGGTCCCTCAGCCTGGCCTGCGCCCTCTCGCAATCTGGGACCACTCAGGGGATGTCAGAGAGCAGGTTTTGGCCCGATCCCACAGGCCAGACCAAGGCACCAGGCCTCTAGTCTTATTATATTAACTAATAATCCCTCATTTTTTTTCTTCGCTTACCTTCATCATCATACAAAGACTAACAAGTAAGGTTCATTTAACATTTTAACAAGTAAAACCACATTAAGATAAGTGGTTTTGTCTCAAGTTCCTATTTAAAATCTGTTCAGCACAGTGAGAAAAACCATCTTTTAAAAAAGATACTGTGAATGCAAATACAGGAGAAAAAAGTTTTGCCTGACTGAAACTTCCAGAAGAGCTGAGAAAGTGAGGCCTGAATTTTCTTTTACATATAAAGGTCACCTAGCCAACTTGCAGCCCCTCTTCCCAGCTCACCTGATTGGCTGCCATTGGGGAATTATTTTTAACCCACTCTTCCACAATTTTAACCACAGCCCGGAGGATTTTGGCATCAAGTGATTTTTCAATGAGGGAGGTCAGGATGGCCTGAATAAAGTTCTTCCTCATCTCCAAGCTCATCACAGCCAGGCGTGTTTTCACCAGCTCCAGACTCAGCATCACCAGCTCACTAGTTCCTGCTCATGTGGAGAAAGAGCACAGCTCAACAATTTCTACAAGCATGCATCAATAGGCAACCACTCTGCACTACATGGCACATTAATTCTGCCCATTTTTCCCAAAATATTTTCTCCAGTCTCATCACTTTCTTGCTATTACACCACCACCTTGCAAGGGTGGCCCTGTAATAAGCTCCCCATGAGGAAAAAATGGTGGAGCGGTTGGAACCAGTGCAGGTAACCCTGGGGTATAGCCAAGTCCCAAATTCACATCCATAGCACTTGTGTTCCAAGCTGCATTGAGCAGCTATGCCAACCAGCCCCCCACCAAACATATCACCCAGATTTTTGGAGCCCACTCCTCAAATCTAGAACCTACGATCTAATTCGTCATCAGGTTTAACAACTCAAGCAATCTCTGCTTTACAGCAAAATGGTTAGATAACTCTCATTCAGTGGTGCATGTTCCACATAAATGACCAATCATTTAAAAATTTCTTCAGCCCTAGCCAGTTTAGCTCAGTGAATAGAACATTGGCCTGTGGACTGAAGAGTCCCGGGTTCGATTCCAGTCAAGGGCACATGCCCAGGTTGCAGGCTCGATCCCTAGTCCTGGTTAGGGCTTGTGTGGGAGGCAACCAATCGAGGTTTCTCTCACATAGATATTTCTCCATCTCTCTCCCGCCCTTCCACTCTCTCTAAAAGTCAACAGAAAAATATCCTGGGGTACGGTTTAAAAAAAAAAGATAAAAGTTCCTTCACTCTCACAATCACAAATTTTAAATGCAATTCATTTTAAAAAGAAGTCTCATTTTGGTTTTAAATGAACCACTTAGAAACTCTTTGTTAAGAGCAACTAATAATAAATTGCTCATGAACAGCAGGCATTAGTGTTCACTTTAAAATTCAGTCACAGTCCGGTCGGTGTGGCTCAGTGGTTGAGTACTGACTCATGAACCAAGAGTTCACCAACTCGACTCTAGGTTAGGGCACATGCCCAGGTTGCAGGCTCGATCCCCAGTGGGGGAGCATGCAGGAAGCAGTCGATCAATGTTTCTTTTTCATCCATGTTTCTATCTCCCTATCCCTCTCCACCCCCCTCCTTCTCTCTAAAAATCAATGACTACATTGAAGAAAAAAAAAAAAAAAGAAAGAAAGAAACATAAAATTCACTGACAGAGCCAGCACTGTTTAGTCTGAGGAAAAACTGGGGACCAAGTCAAGTGTGTCACCTGAGGTTGCCTCTGTGCTGCCGGAGGCTGCCTGCGGATTGAGGTGCTCTCGGACCATCTTCTGCAGGGAGCGCATGAAGACCGAGATCAGCCTGTCTATGTAGCTCGGGTTGTTGCTGCAGGCAGACTTGAGGATCATAAGGGTCCCTAAAAGGTAGAAATTCAGTGGTTTTTTTAGAAAAGTTTTTAAAAGTAATTGTCAAAAAACAGGGTGAGTATTTATACATTTGACTTCTGGGTGTCTGGAAGCCAACATTACCCAGCTGCCCTGATCCAAGAAACCAACTTTCTTTTCACCTAGGGCAGCCAGAGCCTCACCAAGAAGATGGGAAGGCGTTCTTGGCTTGTGAGTGGCTGACAGGTGACCATATCGTGAAAGGCAGTGATTCTACATACGTGTACACCATTTTTAGCAGCATCTCTACGCTTGGTGTAAAATGGGGCCAGGAGTATCCATGCAACCTGGGGCGATTCCCCTCGCAACCAAATCTGCATCTCATGATGAGGCAGAAGAAACAAGGAAGTGCTGGTGTTGGTTGTGGGCGGTTCACCTCAAAGACCAATGGGGACCATGGCCTGGTATGCGCCAAGCGACGCCCCCCAGACACCCTCAAGGACCCCCGGACGGCCTGAGCCTTTCCCTTCTAAGGAAAGTTTGTCCAGGGAGCACGAACAGAACAATGCCAAACTGAACCAGTGCTGGGAAAACCAAGCCTGGCACTTACTCACCAAAGAGCTGGGAGGGATTCGCGTTGGTGGCCTTCTCATAGTTGGTGAGTCCTTCATAGATGACCTTGCCTACGGCCGCATAGAGGCATTCCAGCTCTTCGTACTTGGAGGCCACACTGGATGTGCCTGAAACAGAAGCCAGAACGTGGGCTCTGTGGTTTGGGTTCTTAGGCCTGTCCAGGCCCTGGGACGTTAACGTCCCTCACTCTTAGGCTGAGCTTTAGTTATTTTGGCACCTGTGGCAACTTCTCTCCCACTGGTGCTCACCTCTGGGCAGGGTTCCTACTTTACAAAGCTGACAACCTTTTATCTCACCTCAACTCACTCTAAATATGCTTAACAGTATTTATTTTGTCAATTGTTCACCGTTTGACAAAATATTTTCATCTAACTTCCCTTTAATAACTTACAGAATCAGCAATGCTCAGGTGATGAAGGACTGCATTTCCAAAGCAGACAAAAAATAGGATGCAGTGCCCTAACCGGTTTGGCTCAGTGGATAGAGCGTCAGCCTGCGGACTCAAGGGTCCCGGGTTCAATTCCAGTCAAGGGCATGTACCTTGGTTGCAGGCACATCCCCAGTGGGGAGTGTGCAGGAGGCAGCTGATCGATGTTTCTCTCTCATCGATGTTTCTAACTCTCTATCCCTCTCCCTTCCTTTCTGTAAAAAAATCAATAAAATATATTTAAAAAAAAAAATAGGATGCAGTGACTACTGCTGTTAAGTTCTCATGTCAATTTTTTTTAAAAAAGTTGAAAATATAAAGAAAAGTGACATAATAAAATGCTCCATATAGTAACTGGAGGATGAGCCCTCTCCAATAACAAGCTTTGTGACCACCCATCCACTCAGAAAGGCACCCGTGGGAAAGGTGACATACTTGGCTCGGTTGGGAAAATGCTCATTAGGCGTGAGAGAAGGCTATGGACTGCTCGTAAGACTTTGGTGTTTCCACACGTCATACAGGCAGCGATTCCGCGCTGCAGGGGTTTGAAGCTACTGAGGATGGCTGGAGACTGGAGAACAGTGAGCAAGAAACTCAGCACTTCCAAGCCCGTGCAAATATTTCCATAGTTAACTTGATTAGGCTGCTCCTGGAAGGGAGAACACAGGTCGCACACGGATGAAATACTCTAGTGCAGTAAGTTATACAGTCAACCAAAACTTAAAGCTACGTGCTACCAAGTACTTAGAAGTGAAGTAAAAAATTACTAAAGAATGAACACATAATATGTATAAAAACATGTGACCACCATATTTTATTAATACAGTAGGATTTCGTTTCTTTTAATCAATTTGCTTTAAATATTTAGTTAAGACTGTTTCAAAGGCTCATGAAAAATATTCAATATTAAATGTTAAAATTTTGAAAATCACTAAAATCTGGTCTAAAAGGGCAGTTACTGCAATGTATTTTGCTTGTCTCCTTCCACCTTTTGTTAAAATGCAAATATTCTTCCAAAAGGAAATATCTTTGAAACTCTACCATGAAAGAGGTGCAAGTCACTGTGAGCACAGCGCCTTGTGCTATGAAACTGCTAGCCTGTGTACCGGCAGCGGCTGTCCATTTATGACTGAGCGTGATTGATTCAACTGTGACTGTATGTGATAGGAAAGAAACTCTACCTTATTACTCCAGCAGGAAGAGTTCCTTCCTTGCCCGGCAACTTAGCCAACAAGAATCAATCACCACCCTAAACTCTCGATCTCCTCCATCCCAACAGACTTTTGTTCAAAATAATCCCTCTCATTTTCCTCTAGAACAGCGGTTCTCAACCTGTGGGTTGCAACCCCTTTGGGGGGTCGAACAACCCTTTCACAGGGGTCGCCTAAGACCATCAGAAAACGCATATATAATTACATATTGTTTTTGTGATTAATCACTGTGCTTTATGTTCAATTTGTAACAATGAAATTGGGGGTCACCACAACATGAGGAACTGTAATAAAGGGTTGCGGCATTAGGAAGGTTGAGAACCACTGCTCTAGAAAGTCAAGTTCCTCTCCTTTGCTTGCTGGACTTGCCCTATGGTTTTTGCTACAGCTTGCAATTCCTCTGCTATTCTCTGGTAAAACAACTATTTTATTTTTAAGGTCAACAGCAGCCAGAAGACAAAGTGGAAGAGGCTACAAGTGGACAAAGGAATGGAAGATTCAGATTTTGGTGGCCCAGCCCCAAGCCCAGGCAATAGCAACAGACCCCCACACTTACCACACTCATCAGCAGCTTGTCGAACCACTGCAGTTTGAGCTCAGACTTGGACCACATGTCTGGTCGCAAGGCAGTTTTCAAGAGGGTCACACATCGGCGAGAAAGCACCTCCCCAGGAGACCCGGCAGTGTTGGTGTTGTCATTAACCTGGAAATTCATTCATTCAAGCCCACAGTTCATTGCATACATGTTGAGTCATTCCTCTGACACTGCTTCTTGCCCATGCCCCATGCCCTTGCGTCCCAGCTGTCTACCTCACAGCCCCCTCCTCTCCTACCTGACTCAACTCAGCCCTCTCGGCTGCAGGGACCCTCCCTCTCCGTTACATTGGGTCAGTGGTGATTTGCAACCATTTGTGTGATTGACTGATTAGTGTCAAGAGGCTCCCTGAGGGCAAGGATCCATGTTCCTCCCTCTGGATCACCTAAGCCAGTGATGGCGAACCTATGACACGCCTGTCAGAGGTGACACGCGAACTCATTTTTTTTGGTTGATTTTTCTGTTAAATGGCATTTAAATATATAAAATAAATATCAAAAATATAAATCTATGTTTTACTATGGTTGCAAATATCAAAAAATTTCTATATGTGACACAGCACCAGAGTTAAGTTAGGGTTTTTCAAAATGCTGACACGCTGAGCTCAAAAGGTTCACCATCACTGACCTAAGCTGTGCCCAGCACACTGCAACAGGCAAGAAAGTAGTGATTGAATAGTTCAGTACATCGATTTTCAACTGGTGTGCCACAAGAATTTTTTTAAATGTTTTTATTCATTTCAGAGAGAGGGGGAGAGAGAGGGAGAGAGAGGGAGAGAGAGAGATAGAAACATCAATGAGGAGAGAGAATCATTTATCGGCTACCTCCTCTACCTCCCCTGCTGGGGATCAAGTCCGGAAACCAGACATGTGCCTTGACGGGGAATGGAACCATGATCTCCTGATTCATGGGTGGCCACTCAACCAGTGAACCACACCATCCAGGCAAGAATCTTTAAAACATGCAATATCTGACTACTTAGTAAGGAGCACTGAACTGTTTTCCATTAGACTGTCAAATAAAAATATGACAACAGCCAACACAACAACAGCCGTCCGGTATGACCAAATCAAAATTATACCTAATTTGTCAGATTGGCAAAAAAATATATTTGTTGACGTGCCACAGAATTTCAATGTTAGTTTATGTGTGCCATGATATGAAAAAGGTTGAAAATCGCTGGTTTAGTAGGTTCCTTTCAGTACTTGGAAAGCCTCAATACTCAATAGTATTGCAATTTTGTTTAGTAGTTATAAAAATGTAAGATTGCCAAATTTTAAAAAACGAAGGAAAATTTCATTTGCAATGTTTGTTTGAAATATAAAAATGAAGTTTCAGAAATAGATCCCCTAAAACTCCATGAAAACCGGTATTGATATGAGTGGTAAATAAATGCTTGCATTTATTTTTTTTATATTTTATCTATTGACTTGAGGGGTGAAGGGAGAACAGAGAGAGGGGAGAGGGGAGAGGGGAGAGGGAGGGGAAAGGGGAGAGGGGAGAGGACATCGATTTGTTGCTCCACTTATTTACACATCACTAGCTGCTTCTTGTATACGTCCAGACTGGAGTCTGAACCCTCAGCCATGGAGTATCGGGAGGACGCTCTAATCACCTGAGCTACCCATCCAGGGTGTAAAAGCATTTAAGTTACTAATGTTGTGTTGGACTATCCCAACACCTTTATGAGCTATGTAACTTGAAAGTTAAAATAATTTGCCCAAGATCATTGAACTACTACCATGTTTCACTAATACCACGATTCCATTAATTATTAGACATACCATTATACTATCACTGCTAAAAGAAAAAATATTTCTTAAATATCATATAAATTATAAGACAAGGCAGACTTCAGAATTATCAGCATGTCATGAAATCTGGTATGAAAGTGTCAGACTACCTGTCAGACTTTGGTTCGTCTATTTCTTTTCTTTCCTTTTTTTTTTTTACTAAATTGTCACAGATAACATTCTATAGTTGACCAAGTAGACTTTATGCTGAAAAATCCTTAATATAAGACATTCAGAACCCGCACCTGACAAGCCACTCGGATGAGGAAGTTCACCACGGTGTCCGTGTGCTGTTTATCAATTGGCTTGGCAAGAAGGGAGTCCGCTCCAGGCAGCGACTGGCTCCTCCCAAACACCTACAAGGACAGGAAGAGCCTCTCAACAATGCATTCCAGGGGACAGCACTGGCCTGTGCAGCCCAATACCAGGGAACAGATGCCATTCTGGGTAGAGGGACACCAGAGGCAGGACAATTAATAAACAAAGTAGCCACAAAGAAAGCAATGGGCCATTTGCAAGACTGGAAGGGAGCGTGGTCCAGGAAGTGAAAGGATGCTATCAAGGTACCTTTCCAACTGAGAAAAAGCCAGCCATGAGAAGATAGAACTGAGCCAGCGAGAGGTAATGGAGCCAGTGCACACATCCTAGTGAGCACAGAACTGGCGTTTCTGAGGTGAGGAAAGGCCTGCGTGGCTGCAGCAGCATGAGCAAGTGCAGGGCATACAGGCCATCACAAGGGCAGGTCACGCAGGCACTGAAAGCCAGCGTCAAGGGAAAGGATTAGTGAGGGAAAAGATAGTCTGCTTTTTTTAAGTGTTTACGTGAAATGACTATAATAGTCCCAAGAAGTCACGAAGACATAGAGGTGTCATGTAGCCTTCATCCAGCTTTCCCTAGCTAGGATTTTGGAAAGAGTGTTTTTTGGTACTCTGCTCTGTTAAAAGTGTAATGAAGAGAAATAAAAGTGGAAGGTCTGAGAGGAACTGGGAGGCAGTTTCAGTAATCCCAGTGAGAAGGGACCAGGCGTCTGCTTGCACCACCATGGTGGGTACAGAATTGAGCAGAGGGTGAGGTATTCATGGCTGGGCTGCCAGGACTTGCTCTTGACCAGATGTGTGGAGAGAAGGAAATGGACAGATGGCATAGTTCCAGGTTTCTAATTTGAGTACAGGGTGAATGCAGGGCCACATGGTCCGGAGAAACAGAGGAGTGGGAAGTAGAGTTCGCACCCACGGGCTCTTTTGGTACCCAGCTGCCCTCCAAACAAAACAGGACATGCTATCTTTTCTAAAACTCAATGCACCATGGGTGCATGTTCTCAATCAATTTTCTTGCCCCAAAGAGTTTCTCTTGATGCCTTTCTGCAAGTAATTAACTATGATCATCAGCACTCTAGTGATATTAAGTGGCACAAAGAAAACTGCATCTGGTAACTGGGAAACACCTTGAGTCGGTAGCATGTCACCGGGTTTCTCTCTGTTGGGTGCAGCCTTTCTCTCTGGCACGGTGCTGAGCACTTAGCCCACGCTCAGAGTCTGTTGAGTAAGTGACCACACTCCCACAAGGAAGCACAGAACCTATAACAGGAAGCACACGCCGTGTGTGTGCAATGATCTTACTGCGCTGATTGCTCCTGTGGCCGTCCTAAAGCGTTTCACTTCCTGGGCGGAATCCACTGACAGGCCTCTTTTAATGGAAGATGACACAGAGTTGACTCCTTCTCCACTGGAATTTGGATCCATATCTGAATCCGGCTTAAGAAACACACACATTTGACTTTACTAATTTCTGCAGAGAAGCGTAAGGAATACAATCAAGGATGACACAAGAGGGCTAACATCTCTACCTGCTGGTCCTTGATCCTCTGGAGCTCCCACTTGATGACAACCTCCGACAGGTCCACAGCCAGCCTTCTCTGCTCAATGGTGACGCTGGGTGTGAAGCCCAACCTCTGCATGGCACTGACCATGTGCTGTACCAAGTGGTGCCGCACGGGGTAGTACACCTGTGAGCACAGGGCTTGTGTCACTCCGGGGACGTTGTGCTGTGACCACACACACACAACACATATGCACATGCACATATATACACATACAACCTGCCTCGGTCCCAAAATACTCACATAAGCCAACCATAGCTTCAGTGAGGAAATTCTTATTACCTTATGTATGTGTTTATCACTTCCTCTGTCTCTGGTTGAGTCCCAATACAATAGTGTAACTCAGTGATTTAGTTCCATTTTTTTAAAATGTTGAAACACTCACCCGGCCATGTGGCTAAGTGGTTGAGTGCTGACCTATGAAGCAGGAAGTCACAATTCAATTCCCGGTCAGGGCACATGCCCAGGTTGTGGGATCGATCCCCAGTAGGGGACATGCAGGAGGCAGCCAATTGATGTTTCTCTCTCATCATTGATGTTTCTATCTCTCTCTCTCTCTTCCTACCTCTCAGAAATAAATAAAAAAAATTTTTAAATGTTGAAACACTGAGTTCTCTTTAGGTAGAAAAATCTAGTCATCTGTATCAAACTTAACACTTGCTATCATAATAGTTTAGCCATGCCAAGAAACAAATTCCCAATTTAAAAGCTGTAACAGCTTTCAGCTCAATACTACTAAATCCTTTCTCCTCTACCCAAAATTTTACAAAAATTATTTTCATATTTATGTAAATCTAACAAAGTGGGCAATTTAGCTACAGAAAGGAGATGCCAGCAACAAGAAAACTATTTTAGCCGAGTTACCAAAATCTAGAGTTAATGATGACTCCTCCCAAAGTTATCAATTTATGTGTATCCACTGTTAAATGAGAGTACTAACAAGAAAAATGCAGTCTAGACAGAAATACATCTAACACATTCTCTAAACTATAGCAGTTTCCATGTTGATAAAGCCATACACACACACACACATATACACACTAATCAATGGATCTGAAATACCTCTACTAAAAGACTGACCCCCTATTACTGCAGAAACTGAAAAATAGGCAAAATGTTAAAGCAAACGCCTGAATGTGCATCACACATCCATCTGCAGTCCTTCCTGTGTACCTTAAAATGCTGCACTATCAAGTGCAAAATATGAACCAGCTGGGGAACTGTGTGGCCCTCCTCCACAATGATCTTCCTTGTCCAGTGGGTCAGCATCTGGTGACCATCCTCCATTCTGGCTGGCACTGCCGGAGTCAAAATGGCCATCGCTTGTCTGACAATTGCTCGAGCTTCCATTGCATGGGCCTTGAGAAGACTGTGAAAAACCTAAAACGGGAGAGAAATCCTTACCTAAGATAAAAATAAAGGCTTTCAAAACAAGATAAAAACAATCTCTTAGAACCAAGGCATATTTTTTAAAAATCCCTCAGAGCTCTCTTATTGGGAAACAACATAGTTGCTTTCTCCTTCATTAAGTTTTGATCAATGAATACATTCAATGTAATACTGATTGCACACCTATTAGGGGCCCATGCCTGGCTAGGGTGGAATATTCCAGGACGAATGAGACCTAGCTCCCTGCAGACATCAATGTCTACCATAACCTATGGGAAGTCAGTCATTCACTCTGGCCACAGTATGAAAAAATGGAGTGTTGCCAAAACCGGTTTGGCTCAGTGGATGGAGCGTTGGCCTGCGGACTGAGGGGTCCCGGGTTCGATTCCGGTCGAGGGCATGTACCTGGGTTGCAGGCACATCCCCAGTGGGAGATGTGCAGGAGGCGGCTGATCGATGTTTCTCTCTCATCGATATTTCTAACTCTCTATCTCTCTCCCTTCCTCTCTGTAAAAAACTCAATAAAATATATTTTTTTAAAAAAAATGGAGTGAAAGGGGCCACGATCAGAGGTCATCTTACAACAGTTCAAGTGAGCAGTGAAGTACTTATATCAGGGGAACACAAAGACCACCCAATAGTACTGAGGGTGAAGGGACAGGAAGGGTCTTGGAAATCAACAGGACTTGCCCATGCCTCCATGCTGGGCAGAAGGAGAGGGTGTCACAGATGGCCCTCAGATCTCCGGCTGGGAAACTGGGGGAGAACATTGCCAATCACAGAGACTGTATTTATATCTCAAGTGCCTGTGGGAGGTGATGTCTGAGAGGCCACTGGCTTTATTGGGGCCGGGGTTTAACACCACAGATATTCACAAGAGGTACTTGTCAGAGGGAAACTAAGAATGACCTCACAGAATAGGACAAGAGCGACTGCTTACCAAATGCTTAAAGGGAAAGACAGGCTGAGCACTCAAGTCTATTATTACATTGAATTCTTACACAGAGACAGTAACCAACTCACTCAGGGTCATGGAACTCCTTAGTAGAAGAAACAACTCAAACCCAGGGCTATCTGACATCAAAGCCTAAATCACTGAGGGGCTCAGGGAAGACAGGTCAAGATCATCAGCACAGTGGAGGACTTACACGATGAGGGTTCAAACGTACCCACTATCTATAGCAGTGATGGCGAACCTATGACACACGTGTCAGAGGTGACACGCGAACTCATTTTTTTTGGTTGATTTTTCTTTGTTAAATGGCATTTAAATATATAAAATAAATATCAAAAGTATAAATCTTTGTTTTACTATGGCTGCAAATATCAAAAAATTTCTATATGTGACACGGCACCAGAGTTAAGTTAGGGTTTTTCAAAATGCTGACACGCCGAGCTCAAAAGGTTCACCATCACTGATCTATAGCAAAGTAATGGGCTGGGGCCTTGACCAAAATATTTTCTTTTTCTTTTTTTGTACAGATTTCAGAGAGGGAGGGAGAGGGAGAGACAGACAGAAACATCAATGATGAGAATCACTGATTGGGTGCCTCCTGCACACCCCACACTGGGGATTGAGCCTGCAACCTGGTCATGTGCCCTTGACCGGAATTGAACCTGGGACCCTTTGGTCCAAAGGTGGACGCTCTACCCACTGAGCCAAACTGGCAAGGCCGACGAAAACATTTTCAATGGAATGAAGAATTGAAAGCCAGAATGCAATAGGTGAGGAGCATAAGCTGGACAAAGAAGATACTTTGTTGTTTTAAAAGCAAGGCTGCAGAGGAACTCAAGCAGAGCAATAACTGGGGAGGAAGGAGAGAATAAATAGTCATGGGAGATTTCAGAGTTTTTAAGAGATGAGCATTACCGAATGGCACTGGGAAAAGTCAACAGAAAAGGAGAGGTCACAATGGTATAGGAGCAGCATATACAAGTATGGAAATGCATCCAATTGTTGGGCAGACATGAGGGAGCCTCGCAAAGTACCTGTAGGACAATTTTCTTATGTATTGCAAATTTGGCAATAATGTGTGCCAGAAGTAAGTGCCCACTGTATTTGCAAGCTGGGTCCACACAGGCCTTGGAGAGCAGGCAGGGCCAGGCGAAGGTCATCAGGCGGCGCAGCTTGCTGTTGCGGTTCTTGTTGTTGTCGTGGATGTGGTGGGGGGCGTGCTCCACCAGCAGCGTGGCATACTGCAGGAGGTAAATCCTCAGGGAGTCCAGCATGTCCGCCTGCTTCTCTGGGTCCAGGACCTGTGGCAAAGGCAAGCAGAAAGCAATTCCTTTCTGGTTTTGAACTGTGTTACCTATTAAGGGTCATACACGTTTAAACCTTAAAAACACACATACTTACATTTATCTATATTATTAAGTTTTCCAATGAGGAACCCAATAAAGACATATCAAGTTTCCTTTAACACATATGGATTAGAAATTCACTGAATTTATTTCAACCTGCAAAAAAGGGGCAGGCTTACAGTCAGAATGCAGTGAGCAAAGTGGCTTGATGTGGGAAAGAACTTCCTCTTTGATACAAGGTGAGTTAGGACTGAGTTTCTTATCCAGCATTTGAGATTTTTTTCTGGTCAACTACTCATTATCCAGCCCTTATTTTTCAGTATGAGGATCAAAAAACATTATCTGGGAAAAAAATCTCTATTTTTTTAAAAATTGTTATGGTTTTCTATGTAATCAAGTATCTGATAGATTTTTGTGTGTGTTTCATGGATATAAGATTAAAAATGTACACTCTTTAAGGAATATTCTGCATGTCTCTATTGAATCAAGTATTGTAACTGCACTATCCAATTCAGCTAAATACCCTTACCTACTTTCTGCCTACAGACACATCTAAAAGACTGAAATTTTCCATCACAACTGTGTCTTCACTCGGGTCCCTGTACCCCCTAAGTCTTCCTTCCCCTGAATTCACTGCAGCCCCTCCCCAGGGCTCCAGCCTGACCAAGGCCATTTATCCTCATCCAACATTCAGAATCTCCTCTTTGTGATGAGTCAGTAGGGAGTCCAAAAATAATTCCTTGGGCTCAGCTCGAATTATCTTGGGAGGATGGAAATAGGGTCAAAACTGCAGGAAGAGACAAAGGCTACTTACAGACCAATAACCTGCCAATAGGAACAACAGTCCACTCTACCCGGACCCCCGAACAGAACAGGCAGCAGAATGAGTAAAAACACTGCATCCTTCCAAAGAGCATCAATGTGCATATGGTGCGCTGCAGCCCTGGAATGGCTGTCGCTCACAGCACGCCAACAAATAACCCACACACGAACACAAGCTAACACCCTCGCGGCAAACACACCTGCCCATGAAGTTCAAAGGCCTAACCTACAGAGGACAGCCCAGGCTTTGTGAAAAAAAAATAGGGCAGGCATTTCTCAAAGAAATATTAAATCCCAAAATTCTCTTTAGGGCAAACTATGAACACTCATAAAAATGTAGACCTGAAAGCCTAAGCTAAGTTCAGACATCATCCTGCCACAAAGATGTTTCATTAAGTTGGCAATAAAGGGTCACAGCAGCAACTGTATCCAGTCTACTATTCTCACTGGCTTTTATAGAGTCCTTTGCAAACCTTAAGATGGTAAAAGTGAAACAACAACAACATTAAAACTTGCTGGACCAGCACAGCTCAGAGGTTGAGCGTCAATCTATGAACCAGGAGATGAGGGTTTGATTCCCGGGCAGGGCACATGCCCAGGTCGCAAGGGCTTGATCCCCACTAGGGGGCCTGCAGGAGGCAGCCTATCGATGATTCTCTCTCAATGTTTCTATCTCTCTCCCTCTCCCTTCCTCTCTGAAATAAATAAGAATATATTTTTTTAAAAAATCAAAACTCTACGGACCAGCAATAGGGGTTTTTATAAAATTACTTTGAGGTCTGATTTTTCATTGAGATACATTGTTTCTCACTGGAATCTATTAATGTAGGGGAAAAAAGTTAATTTATTCCAAATGAAGCTGCCTTAAAAAATTTACTAGTAAGAATTATAATACATGAAGGCTGGGGCTGGGGGGACGGGGCAGGCTGGGAGAGGACAATGGGGGTAAAGGAGGACATATGTAATACTTTCAACAATAAAGAATTTTTTAAAAAATTGTAATACAGTAGGTCCATCATCTCCCCCATGGTTTCATTTTTCCCAATATCAATTACCCACAGTCTACTGTGGTTTGAAAATATTAAATGGAAAATTCCAGAAATAATTCATAAATTTAAACTGTGTGCCCTTCTGAGTAGCATGACAAAAATCTCTTGCCAGCCTGTTCCATCCCACCCAGGACAAAAATCATCCTTTTGTCCACACTATATACACTGCCTGCCCATTTCATTTAGTAGCTCATCCGGTTATCAGATCAGCTGTCAGAGTATCCCAGTCCTGTGTTAAAGTACCCTTATTTACTTAATAATGGTCTCAAGGTATAAGAGCAGTGATGCTGGCAACCTGGATATGCCAAAGAAAAGCAGTAAAGTACTTCCTTTAGGTGAAAAAGTAAAAACTCTCAACTTAGTAAGGAAAGAAAAAAAAATCATATGCTGAGGTTGCTAAGATCTTCAGAAAGGAGTCTTCTGTGAAACTGTGAAGAAGTAAAAAGAAATTCATGCTAGTTTTGCTGTTGCACATTATGCAAAAGTTTTAGCCACAGAGTGTGGTAAGTACTTATTTAGATGGGAAAGGCATTAAATTTGTGGGTGGAAGAAATGAACAGAAAACGTGTTGTTCCAGAAAGCATTCAGCCTATACGAAGACTTCAGCATGGAAGCCCCTGAAATGACACCAAGCCATATACTGCAATTAAAGATGGTGATTACACAGATCAAGCATAGGTCTCACATCATCATGAGAAGAAGAGTGTGCAGTACAATAAGATATTTTGAGAGAGAGAGACCAGATTCACATAATTTTATTACAGCATATTGTTATAATTATGGTATTGTTGTTCATCTCTTACTATGCCTAATTTATAAATTAAATTTTATCACAGGTATGGATAGGAAAAACTATATATATATATATATGTAAAAAACTATATTTTTCCTATCCATACCTGTGATAAAGTATATATATATGGTTCAGTACTATCTGCGGTTTCAGGCATCAGATACTGAGGGCTTAGAACCTATCCCTCCATGAATAAATAATGCTCTGCTATAAGCTAATGGAATCAGGAAAAATAAAAGCCTTAGGAAAATAAGCTTATTTCAATGAACCCATCACACATGTGTATGTGTACACACACACACACTCACTCTCTCTCTCTCTTTCTCTCTCATCTGCCAAGTTACTTTTCAAGCCAATATATTGCTAGTCAGTCACCTTGGTTATAAACACACTGGTGATGCTTTCTGGGTTATCGCCTTCCGGATTGGGAGGTCCTAAGAGCTGCTCTCCTTCCCCCTTCTCAAAGCTGTATAAGAAAGCAGGATTCAAGATATGCTGCAAAACCTACAAAAAAAAATAAAATAATTTACAATAATGGAAAAGGAAAACAAAGCCATGTTCTTTTATTTCTTTAATAAGGTGGGCAGGCCCACCAGTTTGGTCATATTGTAACCCATAAAGTTAGAACTCAATCAAGGTTACAACTGATAATCTTGACTTTTATTCAAACGGTCAATTAGAAAGGTAGGTTGAAAACTTGAGGAAAAGAGACGTCAGTTTGTTTTACTTTTCTCACTTCCAACAAGTCATTTTCTAAAACCAAAGTAACCACACCTAAAACCTGTATTATTTTATTAACTAACTAGAGGCCTAGTGCACAACTGGGGATGGAGAGAGATGCGTGAGGTTGGCCAGCCGGGGAGGGACCACGGGAGGGATGTCCAGCCCGTGTCACTCAGTCCCAATCAGCCAGACTCCAGCAGCATGCTAACCTACTGGTCAGAGCGTCTGCCCCCTGGTGGTCAGTGCACATCATAGCGAGCGGTTGAGCGGCCTTAGCATATCATTAGCATATTTTGCTTTGATTGGTTGAACAGCTGACCAGTAGACCGGACACTTAGCTTATTAGGCTTTTATTAAAGGATATCACCCCAATAAATTCAATTTAAAAAAGTAAAAGCTATGTTACTAACACACTTCTTTCCAATACTGGTTCACTGTTGAATCTCTCTTATGTTTCTCAACAATGGCATTTTCCTCATAAATAGTCCAGATTACTATTTAAGTGTCAACAGAGACACAACAGAAGATAAACAGTGTCCTCGGTTCCCCAGAAGATCAGCTCAAAACCCATGACTCACCTTGGCTTTCAGTTCATCTCCAAAGTTGGGGTCACTGAAATCCACAAAGTGAAAAAACAGGGCACGTTTTTGAGCAATGCTATAATTTTTGGGAATCTCTTCCTCCATATACTCTTTTAAGAATGTCATGTTGCAGAGAAAACGACCAGTAAAGGCTCGGAGCAGCTGGAACAGCAATTCTATGTCTCCATAATTCCTTCTGAAGGGTCAAATAAGAATATAGGTTAAATTGTGGAAAACTTCCTAACTTGTTTTAAACAGCTAAGTCATAACCATTCTCTATATCAATGAACCACACTACATGCAAATTAGTAAACACTGCTTATTGGATAAATTAAGTCACTTCATATAAAGCACAACATGTGTACCCACTTGCAGTAATTCAGCAGACAATAGGCCAGCAGCTTGGGCTCCTTCCAGTTTGTGGCAGCCATGTTCTCCTTCCGGTGTCTTTCTTGAAAGGTTTCACTGATCCACACGCGTCTCAGCTGGCTCACCAGAGAATGCTGATTGGCCAGCCAGGAGTCATTGTTTTTAACTATAATACTTATGATCTGTCAAAGAAGAGACAATTAGGGAACTGGCAGGGTTCTCTGTGTTTCAACTTTTAAGATTTCAGGTATCTAATGGAGAGACACTACCTTGATGGCCTGAAACTGAAGATCCAGGCGCATGGTGCTGGTGCTGGGCGAGCCAGGGCGCATGGCGGTCTGAGCGCCGCCGGGCAGCAGCAGAGTGATGAACCTGTTGGGGTTAGCAGCCAGCACATCTCGCAGAGGTCTGGCATCTTTGTGTTTTAAAAAACTCTAAAAACAAAATAAAACAAGCTGTTCTAAGCTAATAAAAAAAAATCACAACAGATTTAGGTATTAACTCTAAGGTTCTTTCTAAATCTTTCTAAGCAGGCTAAAAAAACAACATTGTAAATACCCTTTTTCTTTTTTTTTTAAATATATTTTATTGATTTTCCACAGAGAGGAAGGGAGAGAGACAGAGAGCTAGAAACATCGATGAGAGAGAAACACCGATCAGCTGCCTCCCGCACATCTCCCACTGGGGATGCGCCCGCAACCCAGGCACATGCCCCCGACCGGAATCGAACCCGGGACCCCCCAGTCCGCAGGCCGACGCTCTATCCACTGAGCCAAACCGGTCCTGGCTGTAAATACCCTTTTTCAAAAAAAAAAATACTTTGTGGTGCAAGCGCTCCCTCCCAGCACACTGTGCACCTTTCCCCTCCCACAGGTATGCATTTCCTAAACTTGCATCCAAGGGAGGAATACGCCGCAGCAGTTCATCCCAGGCAAACCACCTGACCCTGTCCCCTAGACCCCCTTTTCTCTGACTTCTTAGTGAGCCAAAGCAGCCCAGCCTAGGCTCATTTCCCCACCTAGTCCCTCTCCTGCTGCTTCTTCCATCCTAGGCCCTTCCTTGTTTCACTGTCCCCAGCTTTTAATAAATGTACTCTAAAATTTTTTTAAATGCTTTTTTACCAGTAATTACACTTTATGATTATGATTCTGATAATCCTAGCAGCTCATTCATTTGTTACCACCACCAAAATCTACAGAGAGGGATTCCTGGACTTGAGCTCTTTATATACACAACAGTGATGTTTCTAATATTCAAATATATTAGAGGAAATGAAAGCCTGACATTGAACAGTGAGATATGAATTTCAGATTCTGATAGTACACTGGCTGACAAAAATTTGCAGGGACACCCAACTCCAGCTCCTCGCACTCCTACCATAAACATTCTGCTCCACTGAGGATCATTCAGTGTTGCCTCCATCATGAACAGCTCCACTGTCTGGGAAGGGTGCCGAGTCAGGAACTTGATCAGAGGCTCTCTGAAGGGACTGCCAGCCTAGAAAATACATGATTAAAACATCTTCTCAGGGCTTGAGGCTTCTGTTGGTCTACCAACCTAACATGGTAGGAGTATACATTTCTTTTCCTTTTTTTGGGAGGCGGGGGGAGAGAGGTAGAACCATGGACTTGCTGTCCCACTCATACATGCATTCATTGGTTGATTCTTATATGTGCCCTGGTAGGGGACTGAACCCACAACCCTGGTGTATTGGGATGACACTCTAACAAACTAAGCTAGCAGCCAGGGCTAGAAGTATACATTTCTCCCCCTTGTAACTGTTTATATACTAACAACCATAGCAAATAGTAATATCTAACATCTTTATATTTTTAAGATTAGTCTATCTAAAATATAACAAAGTGAAAATATTATAAGCAACAGACGGAGGAAGAATCAGGATTAATCCTATATTTGACCATTACCTCAATCAACATAGCCCGTTCTGTTTTCATCACAACCTCTAACAAAGGCTTGACCAGAGTTTGAGGTGCAGCTGGGATCAGATGAAAAAGGTTTATAATTGCTGAACAAATTTTCATTTCCTAATGAAGAAAATCAGAAATTACAAAATAGGCCAATTAATTTCACTAGCTAGAAATATCAAAATTACTACAGACCATACTATGGTCTAATTGCATCTGCAAGGCTAGCCACCAGAAGCAAAGAATTAACATGTAAAAAGCACAACTTACCAATCCCACATTATAGCTGTAGCCTAAAGAAACTAACTGCCCTTGGCCTTCATATTTCATCTGGGGGGGGGGGGGGGCTGACTGTGCACCCGGTGTGACTGGGCTGTTTGTCTCTCACACTCTGACTAGTGTTGGAAGTGGCCTGATGATTGCCTAGGCCCCTCATGGAGGAGGGGGTGACGATGCCTATGGCTGTATGTGGAAGGATTCCCTCAGTATGCTGTGACATCATGGGGTCTTCCCAATGTACTAAGCTCTGAAGGCAAAGACTTATTTTGCCCTCAAAACTTAGCACAAAGTCCTCAAAAAATACTTAAGTATTTACCCTGGAAACCAAATATCAATGTAAATAAATGACTGGCCATGGCACTAATTATTTGTCAACCAGGCATAAAATAAAGCTGACAACTGCTTTTATTGAATCTTAGTGAAAAATGTGAAACACCAAGCATTTTGCATTTTTAAATGTGCTAACAGCTCGGTGGCCGATTACTGAGTGCCAATCCAACTTTCCCTTCTCATTTTCAGCTCCCCCAATTTCGTCTGCGATTCTAGGGAAATCCCCATGAGCACAGAGGGGAAGACTCCCTGATGCACCACCCTACGTGGTGTGCAATAGGTTGTCATTACTCTAAGCACAGTAAAATGGGGATGATAAACACTAGTCGGGAGGGACCACATCCCACAGCATTTGAGATATTTTTTCTAAAGCCTCTTTAAACCAAAAGGCAAAACAGTGAGATGGGTAAGAAATGAGAAAAATCGGCTCACTGTCACCTCATACCCATACCATCGCTAGAGTTCTTGTCTACAGTCTTTTCAAATCTTGGGACAGAACAAGTTCTATCCTGAAATTAGAATAACATTCTAGTAATGGTCTTATACTATAGTTTTTTGTTTTCAAAGCACTGTTACAAAATCACTTTTTTTGGTCCTCCCATTCCATCAGAAGATAGGAAATGACGTATTATCACTCATCCCCATTTTACAGAAGAGGGAAACCTTAGAGTTTGTCTATTCAAAGTGACAGTGTTGTCACTACATCAGTGTGGTGTGTGTGAACAAGAGATGCAGGGGACTGGGTGCAGGGGAGCAAGGAGGTTCTAAAATTCAAGACAGTCCGTCAGTGTAACTGTATCACACCTCCCAATTTCTAGCAGGATTATATATTCTTTGTGGATTTCCTCTCCAGAGGTTGTTAGATGTATGAGTTCAAACGAACTATGACGGCAAAATCCAACAAAATCTTAAATATTGAGATGCTGATATTCTAACATGTAGAAAACCAAAGAACTTAGAATCTTGCTTAAAACATCCTAGAAGAAAACATGCGTGACACCCAGACAGTTCACAGCAATGATACTAATATAACTCTGCCACAGACAGACAATACGGCTCACTGCACTCAAAGGCACAATGCACTCTGTCCACCACAGAACCACAAGTCACAGCAAAACCAAATACGACCACGACCCCCTCCTGCGTCTCCACTGAAATTCTCACCTCTACCCCTTCCATGGCAGGCTGAACCAAAACAAAAATTACAGCATGAAAAAATGCAACAGAAAGGTAAAAAGAAAAGAAAAGAAAATATAAACTGTTCTTCACATTGCAAGTCATAAACTGACTTTTAATAGGTTGTTCTCACCTCAAACTGACAGAATGGAGACAAGGAACATCTCCCGCACTCTGAAATGCTTTCCTGAGGATGGGGAGGAAAATCATCTTTTTTCTATTTATGTTATTTACATTAAAAATTCCCATATACTCATACACAGTCAGGATTATTGGGGTAAACAAGACAGTAAAGGTACAATTATCAGAAAGCACACAATAATTAGTAAATGCTCAACAGCAAAACAAAAAAACAAACAAAAAACACCTTCCACCCTTCACATGTCAAACACAGCCCTCTGACAGTGTCGAATAGAGTGTATTCCTTCCATACATCAAATTTTAAAATGCAGAATTTTTAAATTCTTGTCTAGAGGAGAAATTGTAAGACTTTGCTGTGTGCAAATACATTTAAATAACTCTTTTGTTCAGGGGAAATATTTTAAGCTTTTTTGTGAAGTGCTAAGAAATTTTTAAAAACCTCTTTCCCAGCTAAAGTCTTCTAGAAGAGTACCAGAGGGCTTAAGCCTCGTCAGTAGGCATGTCTGAGACCCCCACACCCAGGAGAACCCACAGGCTATGACTGGATACCTGAGCAATCTTGTCAAGTAAAGATTGCATGTATGCGTACATGTTAGATGTATGTGTATTGTGCATGTTGGATGTATGTGTATGTGTATTGTGCATGCGTGCATGAGTGTTGGGGGGGGTGGAGACATGGCATAACATGCCATGAGTTCTGCCCTGTAAGTTCAATGCTAAACAGGCAAGCCTTCCTAAACATGATGATGTACAAATCTCTAATCACTGGGGTGCCCAGCATTACAAAGCTTTATTTTTGGTCAACTATTTAACATGTCTTCAGTTATAGTTTCTCAATGAGACAATATTATTTGGTGATTTGACCAAATAGGAACAAACTACTTTCCAAGATCTACTGCCAATCCTGGGCCACATGCATAAGAAATAACCAGGGCTCAAGAACAGAAAGGCAAGGCTTGGCCCTGGACTGAGGTGATGGAGCCATGGCCATGCTGCCTGTGGATCCCAAACACCATGTCCTGGGTTCAGACCTGGGGCCTCTCTCACACAGCTGGGTGTTCCCAAGCAGCTCAGGGAATACACTCATCCGACAACCAACATGTTTCATTGAACAGGAGCAAGGACTTCCCAACACCCACCGCTCCGTCCCCTATGCGGTGCCCCCACCCTGAACCCTTCCAAACAACTTGATGTAAAAGTTTGTGGAGTCTTTTTGATCTAACATAAGTCATTCATCTACCCACGAGGTTTTTTTAATGTTTATTCTGGAATGGCTGTGTGTTTCAGATAATTAACAGTTTACTGTGAAGACAAATATAAAATTTACAACAAAAATACCTAAGAGATGAAAGATGGGAAGGAAAAGCACAGAAGCACTTGCACCTACTTCCAAGAGCTTAGGGTTTAAAAATACACTCTGCTCTCCCCCACGAAGTTTCCCTGACTTGATTCCTGTTTATATAAATAACAAACCTTCAAAGAGGTCACGGATGGTATACCAATCCTAAAAAAGTTAAAAATCCTGGTTTAGTTTTGCTTAGTTTGCTCTTTAGAAGCAGCAAGAAACAAATAAGACTTACACAAATAAAACACTTGACACAGAATGGTCAAAACAAAGCATATAAAGCCAAAAAAAAAAAAAATCAAGTTGGGATGAAACACAGCATCCGACAAACAGGCACAGGAGGACAAAAAGCCACGTTAACTATGCCTCTGCAGAGCTGCAGAATTCCCTCCTCAGGACACAATGGCACCAGAAAACAGAAACTTGGCAAAACACAACCTCACTGACAGGACAAGCACCAACTTAAAAAATATTTTAAAGAAAGAGTAACATGTACAAGTAAAATTAGAGTCAAAACAACAAGAACCATTCATTTTTAAGAGGCAAAATCTTTAATGACTAATATAGAATGCTCAAAAAGATTTAACTAAGTGGTTTTCCCTCAAAACCATAAATATGGGTTTTGAAGTACTAGCCATTTGACTTTTGTCAAACAACTGGGGTGGGATATTTAGACCTAGAAAACATAAAATTGTTTTATTTTTATGTAATGTCTTATTACAATCTCTTTAATGCTTTAAATCCTAAAATCACTCCTTGGTTTTATGAGGCAATGATGATGGAAAGCGATGGAAAACAACAGCAGAGGAGGGCACCACCATGCAAACAGCAGCTGCCAAGGACAGTCTAGAACATACACTTAGTTCACTTTAACGCAAAAATAGTACAATTCAAATACTAACATTCAAGCTTCCGAGAGCTCTCAGCAACAAAAACGTCATATTAAAGTGAACAAAGGGAGATTTTAAGGAAGCATAAAAAAATGTTTTCAGCAATCAAGAGAAATTTTTTTAATGTAATGCTAATAAAATGTTTAACAATTTAAATGGACTACAATCATATAAAACTAGATTCCGATATGAACACTGACTGTGGCAGGGGCCGACGGGGTGGCCCTTCCCAGAAACAAACAAGTCACTCACGTTTCCGTCGCTCCTCTGGCCCCCTTTATGGGTGAGGACCACCACTTCCATCCACTTTCGCAGATGTTGCTGTTGAAAAAAATACATCCTTAGACACTTCTTCCTCACAACAGGAGCATTTCAATTCCAAAATGCTGCTTTTAGTGAAAACACATATATAATCATTCATTTCCATCATATTTAATGTGAGAACGGCAGTGTTTCTGTTACTGAAATAGCCCAAACATTCAACTAGTGATGGGAATAACTGGCATTTGTTTACATTCTATAAAGAAAGGCTGAAACCACCCTGCTACAGAAGAAAACACCCTGAAACCTGCCATTCCAATATCAGGATGTTTACTCCTGTCCATCATTCCTGCTGTCACCTTATGACCCAGGTACTTTGTGTCACAGCTGTTCACGGAGTGCTGCCATGCACCTAGCACCGTGCAAGGCACGGGGCAGAGAAGTGAACACGCAGACATCGCCTGTCCTCATGGAGTTTGGGTTGCAGTAGGAAAAACAGTACAGCACCCAGGAGCGTGGTGTGTGGAACGAAGATGGTAAGATATGTGAAAGCTTTGGTCAGGTCCCTACTGAGGCACACGTGCCAGAAGCACAAGGAAGAGCGTTCCAGGCAGAGAAAGGGAGGGACAAAGGCCCTGGAGCCAGAAACAGAAAGGCGGCTGCTGTGGGAGGACAGGGGGGCAAAAGGGGCCCCAGCGGAAGGACTGGAGAGAATGAGTGGGTCCCATTTGGGTCAGAGGCTGTATAAATTGGTGCTGACAGGTAGCAATTCCCTTCGGTGCAGAATGACAGCAGTTGTTCTGTGCAGATTCTGTGCAGAGCAAGAGGAGAGAGTCCCTGAGCCCAAAGCGACTGTGACCTGACTTGAGCATGTGGCAATCAGGGTCCCACCACAGCAAAACCTGACAGACAAGCACTCAGAGCCCACAGCTAAAACCACAAGAACATCCAAATACGAGATGTATCTTCATTATCCGACACTGACCAAACATGTTCTTCAAAACACTGATGCCCCACAGGAAATTAACAAATCGCTTAAAAAGAACTTCATGGTAAAATAGGCTTGGGGGCAGATGGTTTAAATGCATCTAAACACTTTTCTGCCCTAGCTGGTTTGACTCAGTGGATAGAGCATTGGCCTGCTCCCGGGTTCAATTCCGGTCAAGGGCACATGGACAGATTTGGGCTTGATCCTCAATAGAGGGCATGCAGGAGGCAGCCAATTAATGATTCTCTCTCATCATTGATATTTCTCTCTCTCCCTTCCTCTCTGAAATCAATGAATCCTATATAATAAAACCTTAATATGCAAATCGACCAAATGGCGGAATGACCGGTCCCTATGATGCGCATTGACCACCAGGGGGCAGATGCTCAATGCAGGGGCTGCCCCCTGGTAATCAGTGCACTCCCACAGGGGAAGCACCGCTCAGCCAGAAGCCCAGGCTCACAGCTGGCGAGCGCAGCGGCTGTAGCAGGAGCCTCTCCCGCCTCCACCCCAGGCAGGTGGTAAGGAGCGAGGGGTCCCGGACTGCGAGAGCCCGGACTGCAAGAGGGATCCCAGACTGTAAGAGGGCACAGGCCGGGCTGAGGGACAACCCCCACCCACCCCCACCCCCCACCCCCCAATGCACAAATATTGTGCACTGGGCCTCTAGTAAATAAATAAACACTTTTCCATGAGCCTTTAATGTAAACTTCAAGAGGAGAGTACAGGAAGTTGTGTTTCCCAAACTTACCAATGGAGGTTTTTTCCCTACAAATTGCAGGGCCAATGTTCTAAGAATCATATGTTGAGAACCCCTAAAACAACACATTTCTTTAAGAAACTAAGTACACTAAGCTAACAATATTTTACCAATAAAATTCCTTGAAGGAAGTCACCAGAATATATTTTCATAAAACCTACACTATTAGAGTAACTATTTATACCAAAGACAGAAAGTGACACAATTACAAGTGCAGTAAGTGACCAGCTCTGTCATTCTGTGTTTGGATTCCCCAAAGGAAAGAAATGAATGCTAACTGGTATATAAAATCCATGTCTAGTTAAATAAGGAAGTACCCAAAATAACTAACCACATGAGAGGCTTCAAGACCAAATGTCAAGCAGTTCAAATTTTAAGAAAGGAAAATTTCCGGGGCTGTTCCCACAAATGCCCCTCTACAGAGTAAGATGTCTTATCTCTTACACTGAAGCCTTACGCTGTTAACCTCAAAAGCTAATCATGAAGGAAAACAAAGGCTCCGAGTCTGGGCACAGTCCTGAAGGACATGAGTAAGAAGGGCAAACGTGTCCTTGACCACCACACCTGGCACAGCCGGTGGACCTGGGACACGATGGGAAGACCCAAGCCAAACACAAAGCACCAGCCTCACACGCCCGGGATGGACTCGGGCAAGATGGTGCCAGATGGAAATGGCTGAACAGACAGTAACTTCAATCTTTCTTTATCCAGGTGCATCAACTCTCTCTGCTTTTAGAGGATTTTTAACCACTCAGAAAATGTCTAAATTGCCAGAGAAAGGAAAAAATCCCCCAAACCTACGTAACTTTGTTTTATTGGAAAAGATTCCTGAACTTAGTCAGAAACCACAGACTGGAAGGCAGTCTCTTCAAACTGTTTTAAATATCGGATAACAAATCACTGAAGGAATTCCCAGCTAACAGCAAATCTGAAGGGTTAGATTAGGGGTAAAAAATGCAAAAAACAATCAAGTTGCTTCAGGCAGGCAGCAAAGACTGCAACAAATGACAGCTGACAGAGTTGGAAGAGACAAATAGTAAAAAAGGAGGCAAATATAAAAACATTAGGACATTGAAAAGATATGCACAAATCTCATATATGAAAGCACAAATAGTTGTAATAGTCTATAAGATAACGTGTATACTTGTGCTCTGACTAGGAAGTGATTAATATCACTTACTTTAACCACACTTGTGAATGTATGAGTATAAACTGGTAGGTATGTATGTGCATTACATATATTTGGAATCTTAAACAGAAGGGTTCTTCCAATTTGGAAAATTCACTTCCACATAATATTGCTTCCCACTCACACTCTTCCATTAGGGCATCACAGTTTCTAGGGCCAATCACAATATTATTATCAATTCCCAATTAGGTGTTGGGGTCACTGTTCATTTTTTAGGTGTCTATAAAGAAGCTAGTATGTGAGGTAAAAAGTTGTGTGGTTTTCATATACACATATATCTATACTCCGTAATGCACTATATCTATATCTAAATCTAACTATCTGCTCACTCCTGTTTACATCTGAGGGAAAGGTATATCAAACAAAACCAAATTTTTAAAAATACCCACCTCTAGTATCTTAAATATCTATATGGCCAAAGGCTATTTATGAAAAATACATGCACGTTAGCAGTATTTATAAGTGTCTATTTACCAGAAACAAAATCAAATACTAAGAAAATTAATAGCTGAATCTCTTTCACCTGCTTACACTTCAAATTTAAACATTGCCAAACAGATTTTATTTGCATCATTATTTCCTTGATAATTCTAAAAACCCAAAGGATTTCTAAAGTTCTTACAAGTTTTCCACTGTATCATCGTCTGTAAATCAAAAGACTGGGAATAATCTAGATCAGGTGTGGGGAACATCCGGCCCTCAGGCCATACCATGGGCCCTATAAGGCCTGTGAAATCATTTGGTCTGGCCCCAGCAAGGCATTAGGGGGGAATTAATTAAATGTTTGATCAAATACAGCAGGTTAAATTTTAAGCTGATAATTTTGTGTGGCCCACGAATGATGCTATAAATATCCAAATGGCCCCTGGTAGAAAAAAGCTTCCCCACCTCTAATCTAAAAGGTCATCCAGTGGGGGCCTAGTTACATAAATGAGGGCATGGCCACATAAGGATTATTGTCATCACAAAACAGAATGAAGAAGCACTTTATGTTCTGATGAAATGGTGGGGTAGTAGATAGGAAAAGTAAGAACTGTGATTATATTATCCTTCCTTTTGTGGGAAACAAAAGAATATACACATATCCTATTACAAATGTAAAAGCCTCCAGAAGGACACTGTTAACACTGGTTGTCTCTGGGAAGCGGGTGGAGAGTTGGAGGACAGAAGGGATACTTTCACAGCATACCCGTCCATACCCTTTGAATTTTAAACCATGTAAATATTACTTACTTAAAAAAATAATTCCAATTTTCACGTTTATTATAGAATATATTTACATGCATTTAGCTTACCATCATCTGATCACAGAATTTATCATTGAAGGAGTTTGGGAAGAGCCTGGTAACCGAAGTCAGACGATTCACAACATTCAGCGTCAAACTTCGATAATCCCCCAGCATCATCAACAAAGGTCGCATATGTGTGTGGATTTGATCTACTTCTATGGTAGCACCTTCTAAAAACTATTTTAAAAGAAAGGTTACAATGAAAACAGATAACAGACTATACTTTAGAATAGAATAGAACTTATGTGCAACTCTACCAGCAAGTTTCTGTGTTCCTTGAAAAAATGAAACATTAAACGTATCTATTGACTACTCATTGCTGTATAGTATTTTTAAAGGCTTGGTATGACTATGGAACCAGTAGAGACATTATTACAATCCAGTGGATATTAACGGGCAGATTTCCAGGCACACAGACAAGGTAAACAGAACTCCTAAACAGAATTCACACACACACACACACATACACACCCCTCACCTTTCGCATGCAGGCTTCTCCAGCCTCCTGGAGCTCACTATTTGTGGAATTAAGTGCTTTGAAGAGTGCAGCAATGATCTTCTCTCTGGACTGAGGAAGGTAATTGCAGGCAGCAAGTGCATCTTTAGGGAGAAAAAGTAATATAATCTCATTATTAACCTGAAAATACATGAACATATTGCTTATCTAAAGGTTCTTACCAGCCCTGGCCAGTTTGGCTTAGTAGACAAGAGCATTGGCCCTCGGGCCAAAAGGCCCTGGGTTCAATTCCAGTCAAATGCATGCACCTGGGTCATGGGCTCGATTCCCAGTAGGGGGCATACAGGAGGCAGCCAATCAATGATTCTCTCTCATCATTGATGTTTCTGTCTCTCTCCCTCTCCCTTCCTCTCTGAAATCAATAAAAATAAAAAGGTACATCTTTAAAAATAAATAAATAAAGGCTCTTACCCACAAAAATTATGTGTCACTAAACCTCTTTCCTAGTATCTGACCTTGAGAAAGACAAAAACACCACATGATCTTCTACCGACATTATCTAAGGGTGAAATCAACAGCCAGAAGGGCCATGACAAATTTTACATTGTCCAGATAGGAGAGAGAGGGCAGAAGAGGGAAGAAAGAAGGTCCCCAATGACACTGCTGCCCCCACGACATCTTCATACAGGGTGAGAGTGGCTGGCCTGTGGTCAGATGCTTGCTGAATTCATGAAGAGGGCATGGCCTTGATGAAGGAACAGACACACACACAGCCAGGCTTCGCTCCACTGTTCATATCTAATCAGGCAGCCTCCTCCCAACTTGAGAGACTTTGAAAATACAAATATTCTGAGGAAAGGAGACACACCTCAATCGTATGCTCATTAGGAGAGAACAGCCTAGCCTTGGCTGGTGTGGCTCAGTGGAAGAGCATCAGGCCAATGCATCAAAGGGTCACAGGTTCAATTCCTGGTCAAGGGCACATACCTGGGTTGCCGGTTCGTTCCCACCCTGGTTGGGGCATGTGTGCGAGGCAACTAATCAATGTGTCTCTCTCACATCTCTCTCTCTCTCTCTCTCTCTCTCTCTCTCTCTCTCTCTCTCTCTCTCTCTCTCTTCCTCCCTCCCTTCCTTCCACACTCTCTAAAAATCAACAGAAAAAATATCCTCAGGTGAGGCTTACCAACAACAGAAAGAGAGAGAACATCCTAGCAAGAGGACCATATTGCTAACAGGAATGTCTAAGGGCACCCCAAGAAAAAATCCCAACTCAGAAAAAGTGAGAAGCTGGCAAACATCCCTGCTCTGCACCTCCCTCACTCTGGCTTACTTTGTCGTAAACACCCCACCCAGGCCCACCCTCAAGCTTGGATATTATATTCTCTGTTTCTCAGCTTCTCTGCTGCTAATTCAAGGATTCTGACAATAATTTATTAAGGGTATAAATGTCAATAGATCAAGAGACAAAGTCAACTTAAAAAACCTGTATTGGGTATTACCAAAAAGGGGAGGAAATGACTGTTTCTAAGCACAAGGGTGAGTACTGACCTAGTATATTTTTTTAAACTTAACACAATTCCTGTACTAAACACTGATAGCTAAAATTCAGGAAAATCTAGAGCCAGCAGGATTCTCAGATGCTTCTGAATCATTACAAAGTCTATAAAGAATGTTGTATATCTTACTAAATACTCTGTTGGATGAAAATGGTAATATATGAATGGTATGACAACTCTGTTAAACCAGAATATTAGGTTCATAGGAGAACTATAAATAGTTTATTAAATAGTAATAATACTATAGTAATAGTAATAATAGTAATAATAATTCAATTTACTATAGAATAAGAAATTATTTAAATCCTAACAATCTATATAATCCACTGACATCTCATTATCTAGTTTGATAAATACACACATAGTTTTTGATCCCACCTTAAAAACAACACAAGAAGCCAAAAAAAAAAAAATTAAACAACATAAAAGGCCACTGTCCCCTTTCACTTTTATCCCCAGTAACTTGTTTCAGATTTACATGAACTTACTTAGTGCTGCAATTCTCAAAGGCACGAGTGATGGAAGACTTTTGTAACAGGGCAGCTTTGTTAAAGCTGAATCTTCAGCCTCACACAAATTCAAAAGCTGCAAAAGATAAAGCAATGTAATTTAGCCTGCTCTTACTGTAATGACATAATAACCTTACAAATAAAAGAGCACAGCAATCTTCCACACACCCCACAACACAATTAACTGACAAACTGAACTCAAATTCCAAAGAATATTATTCCAGGTCAAGGGCATGTACCTTGGTTGCAGGTTCATCCCTGTCCCCGATCAGGTGTGGGAAGCAACCAATCCATGTGTTTCTCTCACATCCATGTTTCTCTTTCTCTCTCTCCTGCTTTCACTATAAGTAAATGGAAAAAAATATCCTCAGAGGTAAGCATTAAAAAAAAAGAATTAGCCCTAACCGGTTTGGCTCAGTGGATAGAGCATAGGCCTGTGGACTGAAGGGTCCCAGGTTCGATTCTGGTCAAGGGCATGTACTTTGGTTGCGGGCACATACCCAGTGGGGAGTGTGCAGGAGGCAGCTGGTTGATGTTTCTCTCTCATCGACGTTTCTAACTCTCTAACCCTCTCTCTTCCTCTCTGTAAAAAATCAATAAAATATATTTTTTTACAAAGAATTAATGCTTATAATCTCACTGTACCTAAAGATTAATTTCTGTTTATTACTGTCTACACACTGTAAACTGGGAAGTTTACGTGGCAAACACTTGTAAGATGTCATCTGCCTCTGCCCATTATCTTGAATCAAGGGGCAAGTCAAGTCCACTAAGAGGCACGAGAACCCGGCAGGACAAGGCTCCAAAGTAAGTCATGGTTCCCACCTATGATCTGCAGCTTCTCTGCTATGACCTTAGGTGTATACCAAATGCTCATGCTCAGTTTCTGTATCTTCAGGAGGTCAGAGCTACAGAGGGCATTCATGTGAAGTAAGGTCTCAACAGTGCCTGGCACGTGTAAGTGACTAATAAACTCAGTAAGCTGGCACTTGCTTGTGCCGTCTTATTCTGAGCACCAGCAGATGGGACAGTGACTAAAGTAGATGGTACAGTCTTAGCTCTAGATTACAACTTGAAGGCCCTGAAGAGCAAGTTTCCTTGGTAGAGGGCTAAGAGAGTTCAAAAGACTCAGGAAACACCCACCTTTTGTTGAACATCTGCAATCACTATGCCCACCTTCTCCCCAATCCCAGATGTAACATACGTGTGCCGAGTGCTGTGCCAGGCTATTGCTGGTTCCCTGTGGTCACCTCCCAGGCCTTCTCTGAGTGCTGCCTAACCAGTCTTCGTGCACAAAGACAGTTTACCAGACACACGTCATCACCATCCACACCACGCGTACCACCACCCCCCTACCTCTGTGTAGAACACCTTATGCTCCACCACGTTAAGATCCATTGTGAAGAGCCTGGGCTGCAATGTGGTACAGAACGTGTTCCCCTCCATCAGGCCGATCTGTGCATTGGCAGGCTGGTGTCTGAGCAAATGCTTCTTAGGTGGGACCATATCCTGGAGGACCTAGGACAGGTAAGGAGGAACTACAACTAAACACATGCCCCTCAAAAAGGCTCTCATCACAATATTCTAAAGCAATTACCAATTTGAAAATCATAAGAGATTAAAGGTTATTACAGATGCCTTTTAATTAAGTGACAGAGAGATGCTTCATGTGCTGAAACTGGGCCACGGGTGTCTGATATACTTCATTCCTAAGGCTTCAGAGTAACCTCTCTTAAAACAAACAAACACAGCCCTGACCGGTTTGGCTCAGTGGATAGAGCGTCGGCCTGCGGACTGAAAGGTCCCGGGTTCAATTCCGGTCAGGGGCATGTGCCTGGGTTGCGGGCACATCCCCGGTGGGGGATGTGCAGGGGGCGGCTGGTCGATGTTTCTCTCCCATCGATGTTTCTAACTCTCTATCTCTCTCCCTTCCTCTCTGTAAAAAATCAATAAAATATATTTTTTTAAAAAAAGGGCCCCAGTTTCAATTCCAGTCAAGGGCATGTACCTTGGTTGTGGGCACATCCCCAGTAGGGGGTGTGCAGGATGATGTTTCTCTCTCATCAATGTTTCTCTCTCATCAATGTTTCTAACTCTCTATCCCTCTCCCTTCCTCTCTGTAAAAAAATCAATAAAATATATTTTTTTTAAAAAACACAAAACTACCAGATTGTGCTATACTGATCCAGGAAACCAACCTTCTATCCTCTTGACACTGGCCATTACCAATAGAACCATTAATATAAGCACATTGATTTTCACATATCTGAGGTTAAAAACAGCATATGTAATAGTATTCTGTAAAGTGGACACAAAATTATAAATTATGTATCCTCTAACTCTCAGATTTAAAGGGAGAAAAAAGTCTCAAAAGTTTTGATCATGTTACCTTCGTCCTGGTGACAGAAATCTCACCTCTTTATGGGGTTCCATTATCACTGTCACACTTTTTCCAGTGACCTGGGCCAAAACTTGCAGTGAATGCATAGCCTGTTTCCTCACAGTGGAATTTGGAGAGGTGACTTCTCGAACCAAGTCGTGTGTCACGTGGTGAAAAGACTTTTCCTGAGCTGCCACAATCTCTTCCACTCTCTCCTCCTCTTTTAAAGGTGTCGCACACCTCATCAGAAGCTGCTCCAGCGTGGTTTTGGCCATGGCAACGGCCCCATTGGAAACCTGCAGGCCAAGGACTCCTTCGATCAAAAAGGGAACAATGCTGCCCAGGACACCCATGTCTCCTGCGCAACCTGCCTGCCATAAAAACTGTCTCTAAGGGGGGTCACGCCCCTCGTGCCAACTACTTTAATAAGACTACTTCATAACTTCCATTAGGTACTTATAGGTCATTCCTGTGTCACTCAGAAAGGAAAACGTGGTGTAGACAGGATCTTTGTATTTACCAAACAGATAAGCTAGCGATGCCCAGATATTCTGCCTGCATATACGTTCATATAGAATGCAGCGTCTGTGGAAATGCTGGACCATGTGCACTACTGCGCCCCAAGACAAGACTGAGGAGTGGTGCTTCCTTCACAGGTCACAGATGTCCTGTGGTAAGTTCTCTGGTTTCTGACTGCTCCTTATGAAGACAGATAGGTATCTGATAACCAGAGAAAACCTAGAGGGGTTCTAATCTGTCCTTTTATTGAAGGTGTTGTTATAAAACCTAAGCTTTTAGGAGAGCAAATTTGCAGAACTGACTCTTGCTACCTATTCTCCAGCAAATCAGCTTCTTGAGACAGCTTGGCTATAGGTTTGGAGCCACCATCACCTACCTCTCCAGTTAAGTCCATCATGACAAAGAGAAGTGCTTTGAGGAATGTCTGCTGGTTCTGCAGAACCCAAGTGAGAGGCAGCCGCTCCATGAGAAACTTAATGGACACCACACCCCCCAACTTTGCATACCAAGCCTGCTCATAACAACACGCACACAAGCGCTCCACAATGTAAGAAAACAGAGGCAGCTGGCATGCCTGGAGAGAAAAACAAACACAAACCTTAATGTGTTACTGCAATTCTTAAACTACCAGTTTCTAGAATGACACCCTCAGGTACAAACCCCACAAATAGGAGATCCAGCCTTACCCTCTCCTTTGAGCCCAGGATGATACTTGCAACATCAAATATCACAGCAAGAGCCACCTCTCCAATCTTGCAAAGTTCCTTTTCTTCATATGCCATACATATAGCTATGGCATCAATGAGAACCAATGGATCCATTCCTTTCGACCCGTTTTCTTCACTGTGAAACATGGCTGTGCTGGGCTGACTGCCCACCTGGTAGCAAGGCAGCAAGAAAGGACCTGGAGGAGAGCACAGGGCGCATGAGAGAGAAGAGTATCCGCATACCAACATTCTTGTACCTCAAACTGCAAAAGTACCTCATTTTTTTTTCTTTGAGGTTAGGAACTTAATACTTTAGACCAACTTCTATTAAACTCAATATTTTTAAACTAAGGAGTCTGATTTACACTAAGGTAATTTTTCTGAATGTTTTTTATTAAACATTGTATTACTTTCAGATTTCCTCAATCATAAGTCAAAAATGTATTAATTTAAAAGAAGAACCACTCGCTGGTTTGGCTCAGTGGATAGAGTGTTGGCCTGTGGACTGAAGGGTCCTGGGTTCAATTCCATTCAAGGGCACATGCCTGGGTTGCAGGCTCAATCCCCAGTAGGGATGTGCAGGAGGAAGCTGATCAACGATTCTCTCTCATCATTGATTTTTCTATCTCTCTCTTTCCCTCTCCTTTCCTCTCTGAAAGCAATAAAAATATATTTTAAAAAATAGTTTATTTCTCCTAAAATATTCTCATGGCCAACTTTAAAAAAAAAAAGAAAAAAAGAGAGAGAGAACCACAATCGGGTACCTTCTTTTTAAAAAGTCATTCAACAGGCCAAAGGGCAGAGCATGCCAATGACTATGGATTACCCTCTGTACATTCCTGACATACATATAACAATCAAAAGCAACAGTTCACACACAAAAAAAGCAACAGCACCCAGGTATGACACCCAACATACACACAAAGAACAATCTGCCAGCAACTATTAATGCCTCACAGGTGCCTAGGACCCACAAGTTGGGAATTATCAAAAAACTTACAGGTCTGCTGGAAAGTTAACGTTAACACAGAAGAAACACTGAGAAACAATCTAAGTGCTAAATTGACAGTACCAACTGCCCAGGCCAAGAGTTACGAGGGGAAAGTCCATGTTCTACAGCCTCAAGAAAGCCCATCATCGTCTCCAGGGCGAGGGCTCTGAGGACATGCCCAAGTGCAGGGCTCCTCAAGGGCGTCCACTGGCCAGCACTAGTCTGGGAGGAGTTACACCAGTTGGGAGTAAGTGTGCAGAAACTTACATAGCACTGGGCAGCCCTGACAGTCCTACTGTCTTCTACCAAACCACCAGTCTGCAGTGGCTTAAAAATAAAGCCAAGAAGACAGACTCTGTCCTTCACACCTAGAGCCTGAGAACCCCTGCAGCAGAAGCAGGAAGCTATTCCAGGCAGAGAGAAGAGGAGGGTGAGCATCCCAGGAGCAGAGATGAGCACTGCAAGGGAGCCCTCGAGGAGCTGGCTGAAGAGCAGAGAGGTGACGATGGAAAACACATGGAGGAAGGTCAGCAATAAGTGTGACTGCAAACTGTCTCTGTTTACACAGCCAAGACTATTCAGCCCCCTTTTGCATTTTATAGCTAACACTTGGAAACAATTTTCACAATGCAGCACCCATTGCTGAAATGCCAATGATCTTTTCCAAGAGGAAAATTAGAAAACAGAGGCCAAAAATCAGCCAACCTCAGCTTCTCTGAAACACCACCATGTCCTGACCAAGTTTTTGAAGTCAAATAACCAGTTCCTTGGCCCCACTCACCACACTGCTGGGCAACTGCCACCATTGTGTAGTGGCGGATCAGGCTGGCTACAAAGGGCAGGGCGCTGGGCCGAAGATCTTTAATGACTGCAGACATGAATGCCCCGGTCAAAGCCTGCTCAAATGTCTTCCGAGCTGGAGTATCTTGTGCTTTGTAGCGATGTGATATGATGACATTAGGTATGGTCTTTTCTGTAAAGCTGGAAGATAAAATTTAATCCACCATCATAAGACCAAAGTCCTGAGCTGATGGCTTCACCATGACTTTTTTTTTTTATTTCAACCACCCTCCTTCCTCATTCAGATAGGACCGAGTAAATTAATTTCTCTGCTTTAATTTCAGTATGAACACTTGAAACCACTGATTCATCAAATATGTTCTACCTGATAGCAGCACAGGAAATGGATCAGCGGGAAATAACAAAAGGGCAGCAGATTCAATTTTTTATAATATTTCATTTTAGGTTTGAATTTACCTTTTATAATTAAACTAGTGGCCTAGTGCACAGATTCATGCACACTGAAAGGAAATTAATTAAAAGAAATATTTTAAAATCGCTATTCACCCTTTCTCTATAATAGAAGTGTCAGAGATGAAAGAATATTAGTAAAATGTATATGACAATATATAAATTGATTAATAAACAATATGACATAAAAACAGACATGATATAAAACTAAAAACATGATATAAAAACAACAAAGACATGATATAACAACATTGATAAAAACAGTAACTGATAAATTGATTAAACTTATTCTAGCTGAAACCGGTTTGGCTCAGTGGATAGAGCGTTGGCCTGCGGACTGAAAGGTCCCAGGTTCGATTCCGGTCAAGGGCATGTACCTGGGTTGTGGGCACATCCCCAGTAGGAGATGTGCAGGAGGCAGCTGATCAATGTTTCTCTCTCATCGATGTTTCTAACTCTCTATCTCTCTCCCTTCCTCTCTGTAAAAAAGTCAATAAAATATATATTAAAAAAAATTTTTTTTAAATAAATAAATAAAATAAACTTATTCTAATATTACTCTGTATACCACATTAAGAGTAAAAACACTTTCAGATGCCAAAACCGGTTTGGCTCAGTGGATAGAGCGTCGGCCTGCGGACTGAGAGGTCCCGGGTTCGATTCCGGTCAAGGGCATGTACCTGGGTTGCTGGCACATCCCCGGTGGGGGATGTGCAGGAGGCGGCTGGTCGGTGTTTCTCTCTCATCGATGTTTCTGACTCTCTATCTCTCTCCCTTCCTCTCTGTAAAAAATCAATAAAATATGTTTAAAAAAAAAAAAAAGAGTAAAAACACTTTCAGAGTGCTTGAATAATTTCCCTTGTCAATAAAAATATTTTTAGCCCTTGCCGGTTTGTCTCAGTGGATAGAGCGTCGGCCTGTGGACTGAAGGGTCCCAGGTTTGATTCCGGTCAAGGGCACATGCCTGGGTTACAGGCTCAATCGCCAGTAGGGGGTGTGCAGGAGACAGCTGATCCATGATTTTCTCATCATTGATGTTTCTCTCTCTCTCCCTCTCCCTTCCTCTCTGAAATCAATTTTTAAAAAAAGAAGAAAAAGAAAATAAAATTCTCATTACTGAGTTATTTAAATATATGTATGTTTTTTTAAAGTAAGTTTGAAATACCTAAATGATTTTTTTAAAAATTAGCACGTCAAATTTACTTTTGTTAAACTTCTTGTTTTTTTTTAATATATATATATTTTTTATTTTTAGATTTTTATTTAATATGTTCCATAAAACTCCGAGTTGGGGGTTTTTTGCTCAATTTTTTTGCACAAGTATTTAGCTCAATTTGACGTTTGTTCTTTTCTATTATGATTCTTAACAGCTTTGAGAAATAAGATACGTACCATAGAATTCATTTATTTTAATTATATGGTTCAATGGGTTTTACATTTCTATACTTGTACAACCATCACCACTATCCAATTTTAAGACATGTCACCCCAAAAAGTCAATCCCTCTCCCACCCCCATGCCAACCACTGACCACAACCTAAATTATAGGAGCAAAATACAAGTATCACATGACAAATATCTGGAGAAAGAAAATATCACTATGGACTGGAAAAGTAAAAGATCCACTGAGTGTGTATCACGTGATAGGCGCTGTGAATATAATGGTGGGCAGAAGAAAGAGAAAAGAGTATGACCCTTGGTTCTTGAAACTTCCAACCTAATGAGGCAGATCACAACTGATAAATTCTAATACTCAAGCACCCAAGTTCTCCCATTTTCTCTAAAAGCCAATGGAAGCATTATTAGGCAAATAACATGTCGTTTTCCTAACTAGAAGGAACATGCTGATAACATTAAGATATCTTAAAGGTCCTCTCTATCCCTCATTCCTGAAGCAAGGTATATTCAATTGCAGAGAATTAAATTACAAACATACTTAGGGTGTGCAAGGAGTTGGTAGAGAGCATGTTTATTGTCCTCTAGACTCATCATTGCCACCAGGAAGCACTTGATCACTTCCCACGCCTGCCTCCGGTAGTAGGGCTCAGTGTTGGCACTTTTCAGGCAGTCCAAAGCGGTTTCAATGGCCTATGACAACAAATAAACAAGTTATAGATGGTACCAAATTACAGGTCCTTGAAAGTCTTTCACTGAAAGCATTTGCAACACCCAAAAGAATCTTAATGCGTATTTTTTTCTCTTGAAGTGAGCAGAGTGGGACTACACAGGGTAGCAAGTACTCCCTGTGTAAGACCTCCAGAGAAGGCAATGAAAGTATCATGAATAAGGAACTATACAGTTCAAATTAAAATGTAAAATGGAGTTTACTAATTTTGTGCTTAAACAGCCAATGGGAGATTCCAGAAATTAAATGAGCCTGTAAGAGTCCTTGTGGTAGATTTGCTGGATTAAACTAGACACTGGGTCATCTACACACTTACCAAGGTCCTCAAGAGAATAATGAACTTTCTGCAGACCACAGACTTTCCTGTGTCAAAGTTCAAAACTAAAACACAACTTCCCTAAGCTTTCACTAAATTCCTCTTTAAAAGAGAAAAAGGCCGGGGCCAGTTTGGCTTAGTGGATGGAGCGTCGGCCTGCGGACTGAAAGGTCCGGGTTCGATTCCGGTCAAGGGCATGTACCTGGGTTGCGTGCACATCCCCAGTAGGAGATGTGCAGGAGGCGGCTGATCGATGTTTCTCTCTCATCGATGTTTCTAACTCTCTGTCTCTCTCCCTTTCTCTCTGTGAAAAATCAATAAAATATATTTAAAAAAATATATTAAAAAAAAAGAGAGAGAAAAAGGTTTACATCTTTTTTATTTTTTCAGAACACCTATATAGCTACACTCATATTTTTATCCTTTTCATTTCAATGAAATTGACCAAAAAGGCAGGGGAGGAACAATCACACAGAAAAATAATTTGAAGCCTTTAACAGCTAAGATATTAACTTAATGATAATTATATACATATGTATCAAAGAACTAACCTGTATCAAAAATTAAACATTTATCCAGGCTCTGTGTGAGGAGCCAGAAAAAGAGCCGACAGGGACAGAGCCCTGCACTCCAGACCCAGCCAGGCGACAAAGCACACAGGGCCGCTCAGTGTGATACAGCTTCTCACCACATCACCCCAGCCGTGTATCTGAGTCTTCTGGGGCACGGCAGAATTGTCGTTTCTCCTACTGCCTCTAATCTGGTCTTTAATAGGTAATAAATCATGTGAGGATAACTTTAGAAATTTTATTTTAAAAATCAATGTAAGCTATGAGCCAATTATCCACTGAAAAAAAATAAATGACTGTTTTAACTGAAATTTACTGGCACTGGGGTTGGCCTCGCTGGTCATTCCCTTTGCCTAGTCGACTCCTTCAGCTCACTGGGCATGCCACGGCCCTGAGGATGCTGTCTGCTGGGAAAGGAGCTCCACAAGCACCATAGAGTTTCCATAAAGGTGCAGGAGGACTGTGGAAGCCTATCTTCAAAACCTGGGTTCTCCCACCCTAGCTGGTGTGGCTCAGTTGGTGGGAGCATCATCCCATACACCAAAAGGTGGCAGATTCAATTCCCAGTCAGGGCACATAACCGGTAGGGGGCGAGTACGAAGCCGCTGATCAATGATTCTCTCTCATCATTGATGTTTCTATCCCTCTCTCTCTCTCTTTGTTCTTCTCTCTGAAATCAATAAAAACACTAAAAAAAACAAAAACAAAAAAAACACTAAGTTCCAGGGCCAGGTGGGCAGGGCATCACCTTCTGGTCCCTCAGGAAAGATGGACCTGCTCAAGGGTCCAAAGCCTCAGGGCTAACACCCCTCCACTGGCCGCCTGGTGGTATGAAAGCTCCCTCACCCACCCATCTGGTCTCCAAATAAATCTCATTCTTCTTTGAGTTATAAATTCCCTCACAAAAATGAGTACATGTTTTATTCACATATTTTCAAATAAGAATTCTTAAAAAGAAACTTATAGTATCACAAGAGGCCTGGTGCACAAAATTCGTGCATCCCTCAGCTCAGATTGCAAGAGAGTGCAGGCCAGGCCAAGGGACATCATCGGTGCATGATCAGGGCCAAGGAGGGACCGCAGGAGGGCTCCAGGGCGTGTCCCACCCTTCTTGCTCAGTCCCGATCGACTGGACCCCAGCAGCAAGCTAACCTACCAGTCGAAGCGTCTGCCCCTGGTAGTCAGTGCACATCATAGTGACTGGTTGACTGTCTGCCCCCTGGTGGTCAGGACATGTCATAGCAAGCGGTTGAGCGGCCTTAGCATATCATTAGCTTATTATGCTTTGATTGACTGGAAGACTGGACGACCGGACACTTACCATATTAGACTTTTATTATATAGGATTAAGAAGCTCCCAGAGACTTCCAAATTTACCTTCTCCATTGGAAGCTGAAGAGATGCTTTACAATCGGAGAACTCCACTGTAATACTGGGGCCTTGAACTTCAGTCAAAACATAGTGCAGCTTCTGGGATTCCTTTAACATCTTCCTGTTACTGCCACCAAATTTACCAAGTACACGATAGGCTACATGAGAAATGCTATCAGCAGGATTGCGTAAAGTACGCCATAAAGCCTAGAAATCAACATGTTTTCATTAAAATCCTTCCAAGGTAATGCATTCACATGGCTCACAAATCAAAACCCAAAAGTTATAAAAGACTATACAGCAAAATTTCTTCCTTCTCTTTCCCCCAAACTAACAAATTCGCTTTCTTGGGAGAAGCCAATGTTATTGATCTTGTGTATTCTCCCAGAAAAAGTTTATGTCTTTACAAAAATGCATATATAAATATAAACATTCTTCCATGCTCCTGAAGCACAAATGGTAGCATAGTAAATACTGCAGAGCTGAAAAGCAAGAAAACTAAGCAATATATAGCTTAGGCATCTTTACAAAATGGGATTGGGAGGAGCAGAGAGAGAAATGTGGTTTACTGGTAAGTTCTCATCCTGGGGTTAAATGGTAAGTTCTCAGATTTTTACTTCTATTAGGTTTTATAACTTCAAAACATGATATATAAATCATCTCATATATTTAAATTATCTTATACATTAGGAAGGATGGCAAAGGGGGGAAATGTGGATCATGTTGGGACCTGTATTATTAGGAAGAATAAATAATGTGTACCTTGTACACACATACTCAACTGTTCCCGGAAATTTTCCATTTTCCCAGATAAATTATCGTATCTTGAAAATTACCATAGCTCATTATTAAAATCTACTTCTTAAATCACCTTCTGAAACAATGCCCAATATTAGTGTCTAGCAATAATCAATAGAAAATCTTGGTACTTTCCTCTAAAGCAAAATTCCAATTTCTCTTATGTACCTGTAGGTCCAAAGAGGCTTCTCCTAATAACTGCTGAGCAGTGCTGTCTAAGTCTCCTCACCTCTACCCCCTCTACCTGGCCTACCAAATCCTCACTTATCTTCAGAAGTGACCTCTGCTTTACTCCCCGGGAGGGGCAGGTAGTGGGAATTAGTGTTTCTGTGCTTCTGATCTCCAAATACTCACGTAGAATTAGCTGGTTGATGGAGCTAAAGTGAGACAGCTTATCCCACCTGCCCAGTAGATAGGTTACTGCGCCTCCAAAAGCAGCCAGGGACCTGTCTCTCCCTGGGGCTGTCTGCCTCACAGAATGGCAAAAGGCTGGAGAACCCCTCCCTGCCTCCTCCTCCCACATGGTGTGCTCAACAAACATGGGGCAGTTCTTCCAAGTTGCCATCTCCAATCTATTCTGCCCAAAGACTTCTGTCCTTTAGGGGTTACTGAGTCCCCACCATATAAAGCTGTCAGAATTCTGATCCCAGTGTGGGGTCAAATACTCTATGCTAATGGGGCACATGAGTAAGTAACAGGTAGCCTAAATCTCTAACAATTACCAACCACATTACAAATCAATAACAGCAGCAAAAAATGAAGGAAAAACCTGATATCTGACATATGAACTCTAATGAACAAAAAATACAAAATGTTGCCTGGCCAGTGTGGCTCAGTTGGTTGGAATGTCATCCTGTACACCAAAAGGTTGAGGATTCATTCCTGGTCAAGGTACATATCCAAATTTCGGGTTTGATCCCTGGTCAGGGCACATGTAGGAGGAAACTGATCGGTGTCTCACTCTTTCTCTCCCTTCCTCTCTCTAAAAACAAATCAAAAAAATTTAAGACTGTTAAAAATATCTATATATAAAATGTTTGCAGACAGCTGTTTTCCCTTAGTAATCTGCACCTCTGTACTGTGTAGCTCAAGATCTTCTGTGAATAAAGAAAGGATCTCCTGGAAGCAACAGTGACCATACACCTGCCTTTGTAAGTCACCAACTAAAGGAACAAGATACTTGTAAAAGCCTCCAAAAAAGAGGGCAGTACTGCAAAACAAATAGTCCCTCAATACTTACAGTATTTCTTTACATATTGTCATAGCCAGAAGATGCACAAAAGAAGTTGAAAACTTCACCACTTCATCCCGCAGATAGTCCACCACAGAGCATGGAGAGCTCAACAGAGGCCCGGCACTGCCAGCCAGATGGCCTAAAATCTTCAGTAGGAACTAACATGAGCACCTAGCGCCCTCTGCTGGCACTTAGGAAAACAGACTTACCTGCATGAGCTCTGCGCGTACTGGCTGAATGTGGTCATACAGGAAATCGGGCTGCAGGTTGTCCACACACAACTCCAGAGTCCTCAGGCCTTGGCTGACCAACGTCTGAGAGCCATTGAGAGCAGACACCAAGGGATCCATTAACATGGGCAAATACGGCAAGAGAGAGCTCAGCCGTACAGGCACCGTGAGACACAGCTCCACGAAGAGATCCTTCATGTGCTGCTTATGCAGGCCGCTCTGCAACATGTTCAGCCCTAATAACAGGGTGTGGGACAGTCAGAGGTGAAGTTGCCATCCAGACACAGGCGAAAGTTAACAGTACAAAATAACTGGTACACTTTTCATTATATACATCAATGTGATGATAGGAAGACTTCTTGTGCCTTATAAGCTACCATATTAATTAGCTAACCCTATTCTATAACTGCATCCACGATCCCCTTTGTCTGTGCTAGTCACAGTGACAACAGCAAGCTGCATATAATTATTACATACTAAGTTATAATTATAATAACATGTCTTGTAATATATTACACATCAACCTTTTTAAAATGTTACACTATTAATAAGCCAAATCTAAAGACAGAGACTTCTGATATGATACATTCATCTCAAGTTTGAGGTTTACAATCTTATATCTCAAGTTTCCAGTAGGTCAGTTGATGTTTATGCTCCAAAATATAAATATTTTTCCAAAAATCCACTTTTGTTTCTTATAGAGAAGAGCCTCCTTCTTATAAAATCAACCTCCCCACTCTTCACTGAGCTCCTTCCTAGCTCAGAGCACTTAGAGGCAAACTAGAAAGAGAAAAGCATGTGACTCAGCAGGCCCACCACAAGGTGCATCCAGGTACTGCAGGTTGAAGAGAGCTCAATGAAGAGTTGACAGGCAAGTCACCATAGGGTAGGAGAAGGAGGATAAAAAGAGGGAAAGGCTAAGTCCCCAGAAGGAGATATGCTTGAACAAAACAGGGTAGGGAGAGATGAGCTTGGGGACAGCAGAGTGTACAGGAAGAAATCAGACTGATCAGAGCAGAGGGCTCAAGTTAAAGAATGACCGGAGATGGGTTTAAATACGAACAAAGGAGCCTGATTATGGTTAAGCACTTTGCCTGGTGGACTTATGACCATGTTACATTTACTATCCAAATATGTATTTCCCAGTTGCCTTCTGGGTATACAATGTTGTAAATGGCTTCTCTTTAAAGAATTTACAAAGAAAATTTAGATTTAATCTTTTGCTAAGATGCCAGGAGCTCACACTTACAAAAATACAAATTCCTAAGATAATGTTTCTAATCAGTTCACACCCACAAACATTGGATGGACTCAAGATAGATCTTCTTTAGCTTTACGTTTTGAAAGCATTTCTAATTATACAGGAACTAGTGACCTGGTGCATGAATTCATGCACATTTAAAGGAAATTAATTAGAAGGTGGCCAGCAGGTGTGACTGGGCGAGAGGGGCCGGACACGCCCTGGAGCCAATCTCCAGCAGTCCCTCCCGGCTGGACACACCTTTGGCAGCGCCAAGGCTCAAAGGACGTCTGTGGAGTGAGCAGGGGGTCCCTCCAGCAGGTGGGGTCCCTGGGCCTGGCCTGTGGGGATCAGGCCAAAACCAGCTCCCAAGGGGTCCCAGAGTGCGAGAGGGCACTCTACAAAGTTGCTGCGTTGAGCGTCTGCCCTCTAGTGGTCAGTGTGCTTCATACCAACCAGCTGGTCGGATGGTCGCTTAGCCTTTTATATATAGACTAGAGGCCCGGTGCACAAAAATTTGTGCACTGGGGGGGAGGGGGGGTCCCTCAGCCCGGCCTGTGCCCTCTCGCAGTCTGGGAACCCTTGGGAGATAACGACCTGCTGGCTTAGACCTGCTCCCGGGTGGCAGAGGGCAGGCCCAATCCCTAGGTGCAGCCCCTGGTCGGGCTCAGAGCAGGGCCGATTGGGGAGTTGGGGCGCCGCCCCCTGTCATGCACAGAGCAGGGTGGATTGGGAGATTGCGATGCCACCCTCAGTCACACTCAGGGTAGGGCCGATTGGGGGGTTGGGGCACCGCCCCCTGTCACACTCAAGGCAGAGTTGATGGGGAGGTTGTGGCGCCACCCCGTCACGCACAGAACAGGGCCAATCAGGCGGTTGGGGCGCTGCCCCCTGTCACGCACAGAGCAGGGCCAATCAGGGGGTTGGGGAGCTCCCCCCTGTCACTCACAGAGTAGGGCCGATAGGGGAGTTGGCACACCGCTCCCTGTCACACACAGAGCAGGGCAGATCAGGGGGTTGGGGCGCCGCCACTGTCACACTCAGGGCAGGGCCAGTGGGGAGGTTATGGCTCTACCCCATCACACACAGAGCAGGGCCCGTGGGGGGTGGGGGGGTCCGCCCTCTATCACCCACAGAGCAGGGCCAATCAGGGGGTTGGGGCACCTTCACCTGTCACGAACAGAGCAGGGCCGATAGGGAGGTTGTGGCCACGCCCCCGTCACACACAGAGCCGCAGGGAAATCAGGGGGTTTGGGCGCTGCCCCGTCACACTGATCCCGGTGCCGGGAGGCCTCTCAGCTCCGCTGATCCCAGTGCTGGGAGGCATATTACCCTTTTACTATATAGAATAGAGGCCTGGTGCACGGGTGGGGCCAGCTGGTTTGCCCTGAAGGGTGTCCCGGATCAGGGTGGGGGTCCCCACTGGGGTGCCTGGCCAGCCTGGATGAGGGGATGATGGCTGTTTGCAGCTGGTCACACACCCTTCAGGGTGGGGGTCCCCACTGGGGCGCCTGGCCAGTCTGGGTGAGGGGCTAAGGGCTGTTTTCAGGCTGGGACTGAAGCTCCCAACTGCTCCTTTTTTTCTTTTTTTCTTTGTTTATTCTGGGCCAGCTTTAGCTCTGACGCTCCAGCTCTTAGGCCTCCACTCCTGAAAGCAGGTATCTGGTTTGTTTCGGTTCTCGAAACTCTGAATCAACTCCAGCTCTGAGATCCCAGCTGAAAGCTGGTTTCTGGGGTTTTGTTTAGTCTATATTTGTTACAATGTTTGAAACTGCAGGCTCAGAGGCCTGCAGCGGCCTGCGGGGAACGTTGGAGTCCTCCGTCACTGAAGCAAGCAAGCCTCATGTTAGTTTCAAGCTGCCTGTCTGCCGGCCGCCATCTTGGCTGACAGTTAATTTGCATATCGCCCTGATTAGCCAATGGGAAGGGTAGCGGTCGTACGCCAATTACCATGTTTCTCTCTTTTTTTTTTTTTAAATATATTTTATTGATTTTTCACAGAGGAAGGGAGAGGGATAGAGAGTTAGAAACATCGATGAGAGAGAAACATCGATCAGCTGCCTCCTGCACATCCCCCACTGAAGATGTGCCTGTAACCCAGGTACATGCCCTTGACCGGAATCGAACCCAGGACCTTTCAGTCCACAGGCCAACGCTCTATCCACTGAGCCAAACCGGTTTCCGCCATGTTTCTCTTTTATTAGTGTAGACTAGAGGCCTGGTGCACGAAATTCATGCACAGGAAGGGGGGGTCCCCTCAGCTTGGCCTGCACCCTCCCCAATCTGGGAACCCTCAGGACCTCTGGCTCTTAACTGGTCACCTGCCGGCCTGATCCCCCTAACTGCTCTCCCGTGCCTGCCTGATCACCTCTAACCACCTCTGCCTCTGCCCCTGTGGGTTTGTGTCTCTGATCCGGCCCCCAGCAGCCCCAGTACCAAGGTGGTGGGGCTTGGGGCTGCTGGGTGCCTGCCTCCCTGCATGTTTGTGTCTTCGATCTGGCCCCCAGCAGCCCCAGCACCGCGGTGGTGGGCCTTGGGGCTGCTGGGTGCCGGGCCTGTGGGTTTGTGTCTCCGATCAGGCCCCCAGCAGCCCCAGCACTGCAGTGGCTGGCCTTGGGGTTGCTGGGTGCCAGAGCTGCTGGGTGCCAGTCCTGCGGGTTTATGTCTCTGATCCCCCCAGCAGCCCCAGCACCGCGATGGCGGGGCTTGGGGCTGCTGGGTGCTGGGCTCTGTGTGTTTGTGTCTCCCATCTGGCCCCCAGCAGCCCCAAGCACTGCCTGGCCGCTATGGACAGGGCCATTTTTGTTGGGTTAATTTGCATACTCGCCCTGACTGGCTAGTGGGTGTAGAGTGATGGCCAATTTACATGTTTCTCTTTTATTAGTGTAGATTGTTGAATTCTGGTTGTGTAAAGCAACTAAATAAAAATATAAACTTATAAATCAGCTTTATAACTTGTTTGCCCTTCTTGTTCTGATTCTCTTTCAAATCTAGCGATTCCTGATCTTACAAAACCACTAGAAACAACCCTCTAGACTTGCTTACCAAATGCTATAAAAATACAACCAAGTCCTAACTGAGGAAACCAAAACCTCCCAACTCTCATTCAACTCTGCGTATAAAGAAAGAGACCAGAACTGAATGGGGAGAAGGGGCTCCTTTCAAAGTCCCACTAACTTTAAAGACAGTGGAACACAGGGACTGAAGGGCCTCATTCTCATTCTCCCTCTCCCTCTCTCTCTGGGGGAGACATACATATATCTCCTCACGATGACCTTCAATGGGTACAGAGGATGAACCCCAGCAACCAAGGGCAGCCACACACACAAAGCTAAAAGTCATGCACACAAGGCTAAAAGTCAACCAAAATCATTGCTCTGACCTTGCAAGAGGTTTGGAAGAAGAGGCAAAAATTCCTGATACAGGAGATCATGGCTACCGCCCCCAATAGAGCGGAACAGGGCCCGAAGCAGCAGGAAGTAGTTATAGGGCTCTTTGGCAGTCTGTGCAAGCTCCATGGAGCTGTTCACAATCTTGTGCAGGTGGGGCTGCAGGATACAGAAAAGGCAAGTTAGTAGGCTCTAAATGAGGCGGATCCACATCCCCAACAACTGTGCTAAACATTCATTACAATCAGACAGGAATGGAAGGTAATTTTTTTTTTTTATTGATTAAGTTATTACATATGTGTCCTTATCTCCACGTTACTCCCCATCCTCCCCACTCATGCCCTCACCCCCCTGCTGTCTGTGTCCATTGGTTAGGCCTATATGCTTGCATATAAGTCCTTTGGCTGATCTCTCCCCCTTATGCCCACCCTCCCCTACCCAGAAGGTAATTCTTATAAATTTATTGAAAAACAAAACAAGCCGAAACCGGTTTGGCTCAGTGGATAGAGTGTCGGCCTGCGGACTGAAAGGTTCCAGGTTCGATTCCGGTCAGGGGCATGTACCTGGGTTGCGGGCATATCCCCAGTAGGAGATGTGCAGGAGGCAGCTGATTGATGTTTCTCTCTCATCGATGTTTCTGGCTCTCTCTCTCTCTCCCCCTTCCTCTCTGTGAAAAACCAATAAAATATATTTTAAAAAAAAGAAAAGAAAAACAAAACAAGAACTTGCCATCTTTTATTTGACTCAAATTAATTTCTCTTAAAATATATGTTCGTTTCCACCAGTTTGGGTGTGAAAGAAGCATTTAATAGGTTCCTATCTGTCAACTCTGCAGTTCTCATGAATATAGTCACTCATGTATAAGACTAAATAATCAAACAAGATGAAAGAAGCCTGTTTCCTATGACAATCTAAATGCAACAAGTAATCTAAAGGAACTAAAATTCCCTAGCAACCAAATATGTAAAGTTTGGAAGAGCCTCAAAAGACATTTATGATAAGGTTTTGGAAGACTTGATCAGAAAATGGGTATTTCTTTTTAATAAAAGAAGCACTTTAATAAAAAAGCACTTTATTAGCTTACAGTACCTTTAGTTAACATTTTTATCTTGTACTTCAAATCCTAGTTTTGGCATGTGACAGGTTAAATTTAACATGATACTTTCTTGCAGGTATATTTAAAGTGAACTGTGAACTGTAAACTGTTGGTATAAACACTAATACAATTCCAAACTTGTTACTCTAAATAGCATATTTATTTTACAGAATAAATATGTTCTCTAGGTAAAAAGTTACATGAATTTATGATTTCAATATTTTTCTTGAACATCTTCCTATCAGTCTTTCCCCGCCCCCAATTAGGTTTTGTTTTTGTTGTCATTCTGTATAGTTATATCTAATGTCGGTACAAATAGAATTATTTGACCATACCAAGTTATTTGGATACATTACAATTAAGTACTTTTTTTAAATGAAGTATTTTTCTTCCATATTGACAGAAAAGTAATGTTAAGGTTAACAGATTACTATATAACTGAAAAAGACTAAGAAAAGCATCACATAAAAGCACAAATTACTGCTGCTTTTTATCATTATCTGTACTTTTACTCTAGAAAAAAAAAAAGGATCTTATTTACAGCTTCAAATTTTCCCCATCTCTCTTCAGACTCAACTGGTGATAACATTCAACTTTCTATAGGAATTAAAATTTTGCCCTAAGTGGAAATGAATGTTTACAAGGTATTTGTTCTGTCATCTGCCACTTTTAAAGGGTGACTTAACCATGGGTTCATTTTTACCCCTTTTCTACATTCAACCAACTGATAAAATCAAATTATACAAGATTAGTCATCTATAAAAATGTTGGAGATACACTCCTCCAAGATGATCTGAATTAAGGAACACAAATGGTTAGAATTCTTGATCTAAACATTCCATTCAGGAATGTTTATGTATTGCCACAGAGAATATGAACACACAACAAACAAAGTTAAAATGGAAAATGGCTGATATATCTCATCAGATTTGAGAGGTAAGTGAAGACATTTTTTTTCCTTCTATAATCTTTTGCATCACTTAACTTTTAAAATAAGGATAATATGCTTCTAATTTTACTTGTGTAAACCAGAAGGAAAAAACTGAATTTAAAAAAGAAAACTAGTGGTAGAAATATTAATGATAATCCACTGCCTACCATAGGAGTTATGAAATTTTCATTTTAAATCACCAGATAAATTAAGCTCTGCTTAGAAATACATGAAATGTGTTCCATACTTGGCCCTTATTTGTTGCAAATATTTTAACTCTAAAAGCACTTTACAAATATAAAAAGAGCCATTCCGGTTTTTGTTCAAAAGTGAAAACAAGACTTAAACAATAACAAACCCTAAAACAAAGTACTACTTGAATCTAAATAAGCTTTACCTTTAGCATTTGTTCATTTTCAGCTGCAAAGAGGGAGACTGAGCCAAAGACCAATTTAAACAGCTTGAGGTACAGGTTGGAGAGCTCCACGTTGGAGCCCATTTCTGGCAGGCGATCAAGGAGATATTCCACCAGAATTGTAGCAAACAGAGCAGAGGTAGTAGGATTTGCCAAGAAGGAATTGGCAACAATCTATCAAAACAAGAAAAGAATGTTACAAAAAATAATCCCTTCCCCAAAACAGCTTTAAGAGAAATATACTCTTGCCGAAACCGGTTTGGCTCAGTGGATAGAGCGTCGGCCTGCGGACTGAGAGGTCCCGGGTTCGATTCCGGTCAAGGGCATGTACCTGGGTTGCGGGCACTTCCCCAGTGGAGGATGTGCAGGAGGCAGCTGATCGATGTTTCTAACTCTCTATCCCTCTCCCTTCCTCTCTGTAAAAAATCAATAAAATATATTTAAAAAAAAAAAAAAAGAGAAATATACTCCAAAAACACAAAATCAGACACTCCAAGAAATTAATTACTCACAAAAAAAAAAAAAAAGAAACAGATTTACTGAGTCTTGAGTGGAACAGTTCAAGTACTTAATCTGTTATTCTGTCCTTACCATCAAACACCAAGAGCCTATACCTAAGACATATTGAATTTCTATTAATGAAAACTGGTCCAAAGCATCTTGAGATTTTGAGAGGGAAATTTTATATTTCTCTAAATTTTGCTCTAAAAGCACATTCTTACACATAATATTTAGAAAATCCTCCAAATAAACAGAGTACCAAGAATTCATGTATGTTGAAAGTATATAAGAAAGGAGTTTTATACCTGAAGAGCATAATTCTTTGAGATTCTTTCCACCATATAAGGAACTGTAGTTTGAAATATTTCTTTAAATGTTAAGGGATTCATCATTGTGAACACACCAGCAAAGTGTTCCAATACCTCCTTCTCTTCCTTCATTCTAACAGTCTGGCAGTTTGCTACTCGAATGTATGTTTGTCCATTTCCTGCTATCTGGACCTAACACAGGAAAAAAAGAAACCATGGGCATTAAAATCAAACATCTCTGAATATAGTATTCCATCACCTAATCAGATTAGCTGCATACTTAAAACAGAGCACTTGAATTAGGTAATAAATACCCCTCTGAAATCTTTCAAATTCTCTATTCTTAGTTTAATTTTAGAAAATAATTTTTTAGCTCTCACACGAGGAAGTTTTTATTGATTTTTAGAGAGAGGACGGAGAAGGAGAGAGAATCATTGATCAGTTGCCTCTCATACATGCCCCAATTGGGGACTCAACTTTTTTTAGTGTACGGACAACCCTCCAACCTAGCCAGGGCTAGAAAATCATTTTTTTAAAAAAACAATGATTTTCTTAGGCGTTCCAAAAAGGAACAAATTTAGTAAACTTAAATCTTATTTCTATTACATTCCATTTGTACCACCTCCCCCCAAAAGACACCCACTGAGACTTATAAACAGAAATTCTCACCATAAATTCAATGCTGTGCTACAGAACAAAAGCAACTTGGACGTAAAGTACTGTAGACCACCCAAAAATAACAGAACTCTCAAGATCTGTTCCATCACTAACATCTCTAATTCTAAGGGATAATTTCAATAGACTGGCTTAAGGGCACTGCCTTACCTGATAAATATCTAAAGCCTGCATTGCATATTTCACAAGTTTTATGTAAATCTGAGTTTCTTTGGGCTGTAACTGCTTGTTAGGAATGAACTGAGCTTCTGGAAAAGAGATAGCATAATAAGTCAATGTGAATAAAACCCACTCTGCAAAACACTGTTCGTCTAAATAATTCAAGAGCATAGTTACCACCAGGCGCTTTACATGACGTTATGCCCCACGTGATTGTCTTGACACCACAGACCAAGGTTTTTACCAAACTTCGGCAATCTGTGACTTGAAATGTCTGCTTGTCCTCCTTGTCCTTTTCTCCTTGCTTCTCAAAGGAAGGCATAGGGGCTGGGGTCACAGGGGTGGCAGGGGGAGGGGGAGGAGGTGGGGCTGGGGCTGGGGTGGGAACAGGGGCTGGGGACGGGGCAGGGCCTGGAGCTGTGGGGGCAGCGGGCACTCCCGGCAGAGCTGCTTCCACGGCTCCGAGTTCTGACTGAGGCTTGCACTTCTTAAAAATGGCAGAGAGCTGGTAGCGAGCAATGGTGTGGAATTTGAGAACAAAAACCTAACAGGATGAGAAAGTGGAGAGATAAGACAAAAATCATTCTTTTAAAATGGTCAACAACCCTATCAGAAGACAGGATAAGAAACACTCTCTGAAACCATCTGCTGAGATCATTCTGCTTTGTATAAGAAGAAAGTGTGCTATTTTTCCTCTCCGGTAACAATGTATCACTCTGTCCACTACACCAGTGAAGACCCCACTCAGGACAGCTGACAACTGGCCAGACAGGCAGGACACATACTGCTCCATGGCCCATACAACTGCCTGCTGGCAGCAGACATCACACTTTACCCCTCACCCACATCCCCAATTGGGCACCTCGCCAGAGATGCTCTCAGCTATCTGAGCACTATGCTTGTGGTGTCCCAGGGCCCTTGCCATTCTGTACTCAGAGGTCTCACGTGCTGTTTTATTTGTCTCTCATAACAATCCTATACGACAGACAGTGAGTATCCCTGGTTAGAAGAGACGTTCAGCATCCCACTCACACACACTAGACTAGTTAATGGGGGAGCAGGGATTTAAACCAAAGTGATCAAATGCCTAGGGTCACGCCAGGCAAACTGGCGGCTCCATAAACTTGCCAGTAAAGCACTGGTACAAGCTCAGCAGCAAGTGGGATTAAAGAGCATGGGGACCTGTCTGGAGAGCTGGTACCTCCAGCATCCGCATCAGGACATCTCTCCCGTTGCCGCTCTCCTGTTCGCTCTTGGAGCGGATGCAGTCCACCAGGTTCAGCAGGAGCTTGCAGGACATGGTCTGGATGCTGCTGGGCAGGGACTCGTCATCAATGTTCTTGGCAAAGAGCTGGACAGCGAGGGAGAGGTCACTGAGGGGCAGATGCTGACGAACGTGGTGCACGAGGTCAGCCAGAGTGCTGTAGGCGAGGGGCCTGTGGAGAGAGACGTCTGCTAGTGTGCATCTCAACATTCCCCCAGGACCACATCTCCAAGCCACCCTCCCTACCACTACCTGACCAGGAACACCACCACTGGGATAGCACGTTTGGGGCACACTTATAGCAGTGATGGCGAACCTTTTGAGCTCGGCGTGTCAGCATTCTGAAAAACCCTAACTTAACTCTGGTGCCGTGTCACATATAGAAATTTTTTTATCTTTGCAACCATAGTAAAACAAAGATTTATATTTTTGATATTTATTTTATATATTTAAATGCCGTTTAACAAAGAAAAAATCAACCAAAAAAATGAGTTCGTGTGTCACCTCTGACACGCGTGTCATAGGTTCGCCATCACTGCTTTGTAGCGTTCCGGTTTCCCCAGCTACACAGCTGACACTCTAATCTTGGTGTTTAAATCTTTACTTTCCAACTTCATGCATGTCATAGCAACACTAGCACATGAGCTCAATTATGCACTGAATGGATTTTATTGCTCAAAGATAAATAGTATGTATCAATTAATACCTTATATACAGGGCAGGGCAAAAATAGGTTTATAGTTGCAAGTATGTAAAACAGTTTATTTTGTATTATGATTTATTAACTATTGTATTACTTTCCATAAGAACAACTGTAAACCTACTTTTGCCCTACCTGGTACGGGGCCTTTTTATAGAGATATCCCCAGTAGGAGATGTGCAGGAGGCAGCTGATCGATGTTTCTCTCTCATCAATGTTTCTAACTCTCTATCTCTCTCCCTCCTCTCAGTAAAAAAATCAATAAAATATATTTTTTTAAAAAAAGAAATAAAGTATATAAATTGATGAGTGCTTGGGAGATGTGAAAAGAGCACTGTAAGAAAGACAGGTGGGAAAACCACTCTAAGATAGGATGCCCGACAAAGTCCCTTTGAGGTGACATTGACACTGAGCCCTTAAGGTCAAAAAGCAGCCTTAGGGCAAAAAGCTAAGGACATTTCCAGATGGAGGAAACAGGGAAGACAAAGCTCTGAATGGGAACAGCCTAGAATAGCCAAGGCGCTAAGAGGCCAGTGTGGCTACAGCAGTTTGAGTGGGGAGGGAAGAGCCAAATCCCACGGGAGTTGCACACCACAGTCAATAGTCCGGGTTTTGCCCAGACAGCATGGCTCAGTAGCTGAGTGTGGACCTGTGAACCAGGAGGTCACAGTTTGATTCCTGGTTGGGGCACATGCCTGAGTTGTGGGCTTGATCCCCAGTATGTGGTGTGCAGTAGGCAGCCAATCAATGATTCTTTCTCATCATCAATGTTTCTATCTCTCACCCACTCTCCCTTCCATTCTGAAATATAAAAATATATTTAAAAAACAAGAGTTTGGATTTTGTCTTTGTCTAATGGCAAAAGAAAGCCACTGGAAAGTTTCCAGCAGGAGTGACATGATCTAATGTCCAACAACAGGAAGGTTCAACCCCAAGTTATAAAGAATGTCTTACTTACTATTTTATAACTTTTATATAGAAAACAGTGAATGGTCTACATCATATTCATAGTGTACTGCATGTTTTTCAAAAGATCCATCACACCTCGCTTATTAAAGCCAAAAAATTAGTACTGTTGACTAATTTTACATTTTAAAGATGATTAAATGTTAATTTTCTCCTTGAGAAACAATAAACATGATCATAACTACATTTGTCTAAAATGCCTAAAATAAAAATTAAAAGGAAATACATCAAGATATTATTTGGCCCTAACCGGTTTGGCTCAGTGGATAGAGCGTCAGCCTGCAGACTGAAAGATATTATTTGTGTTACTTGAGCTCCTAAAGCAGGACCAAAAAGTTTTCTTCACTCCTTTTTCTTGTTAGTTTATAAAATATTATTTTATGATGAAAAGATTAATTTATTATATAGGAAGCAAAAATAAAACAAAAAGGGGAAAAAAAGGAATGCTAGCCAGATAAAGTTATACCTATGTTAAAATCTAAATTACTCTGATTTTTCCCTTTAAGCTAAAGCACAAAAAGCAACTGAAGGCATTTCAAAAATTCCTGCAATTCTAAATTCAATGAGAGTGAGGGCCCAACAGCCAGTGCTTGTTGAAACGCTTGCAGCATAAAGTGCCAGAAATCACCCCTCCCTCGCATTTCATCAGCCGATTTAATCTCATACCTGAGCGTCTCTCGAGCAGTATATCCTGAACCAATTAGTATGGATTCATCAAACAGCTTGTCCATGCAAGGGATGAACTCTAGAACACAAACACCCATTGCATGTATCACCAACTAAACCAATTACACATCACATAACAGTACTTTCATAGTAGCCAACCTGCAGTCAATTAGCAATCCAGATTTTTAAAAGGGTGAAGAGGAAAGCACATACAATGTATTTTAGTCACACTGGCTTTACTGAGCCGAATGAGCCATCTGCTGTCAGAACCACATTCAGTGTCAGAATAGACTAAGAACACCAGTTTCATATGCCCCCGTAGAGAACTCGCCCCCAATACTTCACTGGAGGCACATTCCTTCATCCTTAAAAGCTGCCATCATCAACTGAAACCTGTCTAAGAAGGGGGCAATATCTCCTAAATGCCCCTGGGGTCACCCTTCTTAAATATTTTTTTTTAAATATATTTTATTGATTTTTTACAGAGAGGAAGGGAGAGGGATAGAGAGTTAGAAACATCTATGACAGAGAAACATCGATCAGCCGCCTCCTGCACACCTCCCACTGGGGATGTGCCCGCAACCCAGGTACATGCCCTTGACCGGAATCGAACCTGGGACCCTTCAGTCCGAAGGCCGACGCTCTAGCCACTGAGCCAAACCGGTTAGGGCCCTTCTTAAACATTTTATTGTTAGTCATCATGGAGAATAATAAATTACAAAGACCTGGGAAATTTCAGTGTTCTCAAAGAAATGGGCTTAGGGGTCCCAACTCCCTGGATGAAACTGACTAGAAACTGATGGGGCTCCTCTGTTCCTCCAGTCCTGCAGAGAGAACCATCACCAACCCTTCCCTCTTTCCTCTCCCCCCCGCAGGCCTCAAGACCAGAAAGACTGGTCACTCAGGGACAATTCACATTTCTGAGGATGTGCAAACAGGATAGCAACCTGCATTTTCTAGGCCTCTAGTCCATATGCCCTTGGGGAACTCGGGCCACAAACATCCAAAGAACATTCAGATTCTGGAGCAAGCCTGCCATGATGGCTAGCTTCAATTAAAAAAAAGTACATTCTTGGGGGGGGGGAAATGTGCTAATCACTGTAAAAAATAAATAAATAAAAATAATAAAGTACATTCTTCACCAGAAAACAGCTGAGAGTCAAAGATATAAGAGAAATATGTACATTGGAGAGACATAGTGCACGTCTCTGGTTAATAACCAAGTACGGCAGCACAGGGAGTCCCTCCCAGGTCAGAGGAGGGAACATCCCTGGACTGTCCTCAGTGAAGTGGCCAAGAGGAAGGAGGCACAGAGGGAAAGGTGCAAAGGGCACAGATGTCTCATGCTGGAGGACTGGCTAGGGCAGTGGTTCTCAACCTTGGCTGCACATTAGAATCACCTGGGAATCTTTTTAAAATCCTGACTTCTGGGCCTCATCCTCTGGAAATTCTGTTTCTTTGTTATGGGCTGTTACATTAGTAACAAAGAAACAGAATTTCCGGAGGATGAGGCCCAGAAATCAGAATTTTTAAAAGATTCCCAAGTGATTCTAATGTGCAACCAAGGTTGAGAACCACTGGCCTAGGTGATAAGTTCAAGGAGAAGGGATAAAAAATTAAGTGGCACACAGCATTAGTTTCCAGATCCCCCTCATGACCAAGAACCAGAATCTCTGGGAAAATGGGTAACTTTGTTAAACCATCCGGTTTTCTAAAACTACTGCTCTTCAGAATTGGAGCAAATGTGTTACCATTTGATATCATCTGAGATGCCAAAACATTAAGCTATGTGAAAATGTTAGTGGATTTGTGAAATGTAACTACGTGTGTACATTTTTTCATCCTATATAATACAGAGGCAGAGCAACATCAAACAGACTGTCAAACTATAGCGGGAAGGCTGGGGAGGGTTGGGGGGGTGGGTAAGGGATCAACCAAAGGACTTGTATGCATGCATACAAGCATAACCAATGGACACAAGACACTGGGGGGCATGGGAGGCTAGGGGAGGGTCAAGGGGAGAAAAAAAAGAGACATATATAATACTCTTTGTAATACTTTAAGCAATAAAACAATTTAAAAAAAGAAGAAAAAAAAAGAGTAATATGCAAATTGACCATCACTCCAACACACAAGATGGCCACCCCCATGTGGACACAAGATGGCCAGCAGGGGAGGGCAGTAGTGGGCAACCAGGCCTGTAGGGGAGATCAGTTGGGGGCAACCAGGCCTGTAGGGGAGGGCAGTTGGGGGCAACCAGGCCTGTAGGGGAGGGCAGTTGGGGGCAACCAGGCCTGTAAGGGAGGGCAGTTGGGGGCAACCAGGCCTGTAGGGGAGGGCAGTTGGGGCGACAGGGCTGGCAAGGGAGGGAAGTTAGGGGTGACGGGGTCAGCAGGGGAGCAGTTAGGGGTGATCAAGCTGGCAGGGGAGTGGTTGGGGGTGATCAAGCTGGCAGGCAGAAGAGGTTAGGGGCAATCAGGCAGGCAGGCAGGCGAGCAGTTGGGAGCCAGCAGTCCTGGATTGTGAGAGGGATGTCCCAGATTGGAGAGGATGCAGGCTGGGCTGACACACCCCACCCTCATGCACGAATTTTGTGCACCGGCCTCTAGTTTTATAATAATGTGGTTAATATTTAGCAAGATTCTTTCCATGTTTCTTCTAATAAAAACTTCTTTGAAATGTGATGCTATCACCTATTAACTCCAGGAGCTACCATGGGCTTTAAAATAAAGTATCCTAAAGGCTGAATTCAACAAGGCTAATGTGATCAATCCCTGGAGAGTAGCATTTTGGAAACCCGCTGATCTTTGTGGAACAGGTTCCATAAGACTGAAACCAAGCCGTATGACCTCAGAGAGCCTGGCTGTGCATGATGGAAAGCATGAGGAGTTTTTCATCCATCAGCACTTCAAGAAGTAGAAACCTCTTGCTACAAAACTCCCCAGATGCACCTCCAAAATCCTTTTACTTAAACGGCAGAATACCCAAAGTTACTGTGAGAATAGTACTCAAGGCACAACTCAGTAACTTCAGTAGATTTAAAATGTTTCTTTTAAAATCCTATTTTGCCCTGGCTGGAGTGGTTCAGCTGGTTGAGCACCATCCTATGCACCGAAAGGTCACTGGTTCAATTCCCAGTCAGGGAACATACCCAGGTGGCAAGTTTGATCCCAGCTGGGGTATATACAGGAGGCAACCAATCAATGCTTCTCTCACATCGATGTTTCTCTCTCTCTCTTTCTCTCCTTCCCTCCCCTCCTCTCCCTCCCTCCTCCTCTCCCTTTCTCTCGCTGTAAAAATCAATTAAAATTTTTTTTATTTTAAAAATAAAAGTAAATAGAAAATAAAATTATTCTATTTTGCTTTTCAGAGATGAACACATAGGAAAGGCAAAAAGCAAAGGAAGCTGCCACCAGACAAGTCCCAATGGCAGTCAGCTCTCAAGGCGACTGGGCTGTGAGCACTGGCAATGCTCAAGTTCTCAACCTGGGTGATACTTGCACTTATGTTTGTTCCATAATTTCTGGTGAAATCATAAATTATTTTTGGTGCACTTTTCTATGTGTTACATTTCAAAATAATGTTTAAGTCTATCTTTCTTTTAATAACATCTACATACAAAAGGCACACTATAATTTGTATTTTAATAACACAAAAATATCTGAGCTTTCTTTACTGTGTTAATTGAAGTGTAAACATTCAACTGTACTCTTAAAAATTATATAAGGAAGCCCAATCTCAGTTTTACCCATGCTCTAATTTACAAGCATATAAAGCATTTAATATTTAAAAAATTACTGGGAGAAATGATTATCATAACAAAACAATTAGGATGTAACTTCAACCTAATGATTTGAATATATCAAATATGAAAAATATTTAACAATTAAAATTCAATAACTGATAGAAAAAGTATAATTATCAGATTAGCAAAAAGCAAGTATCAGTCTTGTGCATTGAAAAAAAACCAATTCATTATTTCACAGCATGGAGAAAGAAATCATTGTTTCCTTCTCATATTGTAAAGTCTGAGAGCAAATGGCTATTTGCAATTTTGAAAGATATGCAGTTGAAAAGCAAAAAGGTACCAAGGAAGACTCAAAGCATAAGTAAGCGATGCTGAGGATATCATCACGTTCATTATGAGATCGTTGACAAGATAAAGAGAGGACCCTGGTGGCAGGCTCAGAGGTAGAAGGAGGGAGGCAGACAGACAGACAAATTTGGGTAAGAATAAACTCAAGACAACAATAAGAAAAGGACAAGTTGAACCTAAAATATAAGCACTGGAGTGAGCTAAAGACTCCCACAACAAGGAAGTATCAGAAGGATACCCATGTCGCCTTCTGCTGCCCAAGACACATCTCCTATGTAAGTTCCCTTAACGAACTCTTAATGTAAAAACAAAAAACAATGGAATGTCAGCAGAGTGCCGGCCACACCCAAAGATGTGGACGGCACTCATGTCAGAATTCCAGACAAAAGACATACGGTTTCTCAGCTCTGTCGTGAGGATGTGCTTTGCAGCAATCAGAAGCTCCTTTCTGAGGTGTGCAGTCTCTGCTGGGCAATTTGAAAGCAACTGTAACATTCCTTTTACCATTTGCTGAGAGTACTTAGTCACCAACTCCTGTAAAAACAAGAGGAAAACAACAGTTACACTGACTGGTGGGTATTAAGATAAACCCAAAATTTATGAACTTCTTAAAAAATTCAGTAAAACTAAACTTGGCTCAAAGGACCCCCAGGAATTAACAGGCCTAATAAACAAGTACTGTACAAAAATTTTAATAGTTTGTGTGTGCATACTGCCATACTAGAAGGATGATTAGAAACATAAATAGCAGTTTATTTTACATAATGGGGTTATAGACGTCTTTTTTTGTACTTTTCTCAACTTTCAACAGTGAATATATACTATGTTAAGGAGAAGGAGGGAGAAATATTAAAATTTTAAAAAAAGATTCTCTTTAATATGTCATCCCATTAATGTAAGTTCTGAACGACACCAAAGACATGTTTAATCAACTCATAATAAGTTCTAATCACAATCTCTTTTTGAGGTGTTTTAGCAAGGCAACTCACCATAGTGACTCAAGCTGACTAAAATATCAAGGGGTACCTAACTAAAATTTCTAAAACCAAAAGCTCCATTTTTAGTGCTTGATAGAGCCTGAAAGTGGGAGGAGAAAGTGGACTACAAATGTACAAAAGAAAAATTTTGAGGGGTTGATGGAAGCATTTTATATTTTGATGTGTTGGTGGTACCAAACTATATGCATTTGTCAATCATAGAACTGTTTACCTATAAAAGGTGAACTTTATTGTACGTAAATTATAGCTCAGGAAACCTAACTTAAAACAAGTCATGCCCGGCTGGCATGGCTCAGTGGTTGAGCATCAACCTATGCACCAGGAGGTCACGGTTCAATTCCCGGTCAGGGCACATGCCCAAGGGTTTGGGCTCAATCCCCAGTGGGGACCTGCAGAAGGCAGCTGATCAATGATTCTTTCACGTCATTGGTGTTTCTGTCTCTCTTTCCCTCTCCCTTCATCTCTGAAATCAGTAAAAATGTATTTTTTTTAAGTAAATGAACTTACCTGGTAAATTCTGATGATATAAGCTAAAAATGACAATGTTTTAATCTGAGCAGCAATGAAATCAGCATACAACTCCTTGTTGTAAAGCTTATGTTGCCTGAATGAGAAATAAATAAAATTTGCATTATTAGCTCTTAACTCTTTAGGTGACATTAACATTAATTAAAAGCCTATAATAATTACTGAGCCCAAAAGTCTGATTTCTGCACAGACCAGAACATAGCAGCAACAGTTACACTCTTCACTGTTATGCATCTCCAAATAATATAAAGGGTTTAGAGGCATAAAGCAAGCAGTTCTCTAAACCATTCATTCCATAGCAGTTACAATGTTTACCCCATAAAGCCACTCATCCAAACAGTGTTAGGCTATCTATTTACTCAATAAGAGCCGATGCTAGGGCCACAGAGGATGTTAACACTCATTCACCCTCAGATCCTGCCCTCAAATGACACAGAGCCAAATAGCCACAAGAAAGTGAGTGTTAAAGGTCTTAAGAGGAAATGTATAAAGTTTGAGAAAAAGTTTCACTGAGAGAATGAATATGGTTCACCTAGAGCAGTGGTCGGCAAACCACGGCTCATGAGCCACATGCGGCTCTTTGGCGCCGTGGCATGGGCCACGAAGTTTCAATTGCACTGAATGTGCGCGCCCGCACATGGTATTTTGTGGAAGAGCCACACTCAAGGGGCCAGTTTGCCGACCACTGACCTAGAGTGATGGGTGGGGGAATTAAGAGGGTAAAGAACATTCTAGCACTCATGCTGAAAGGAACAGCAAGAACAAAGATAGGCTTAAGGCGAGAAAGGTTTAGAAATCCCACAGATAGAAATCTAGAATATAGTAATTCCTAATAATAGTTCTAAATTTATGAAACACCAAAAACCAAGGTTTAATACCTTTAGCTCATCTTTTTAAATAAGGAGTAAAATAACTATTACTATCATCATTGAAATACAAGTTCAAAAAGTAAAAAATATAATTTGCCCAAAATTTTATCACTTAAAAATTTTATGTCTTACGAATAATTACAGCATGTATTTTTACTTGGAATTAAAGCAATGTGACAGTCAGCTTTGTCACTGTCCAAAGAAATCTCACCTGGCCTGTGCGGACACCTGAATTGCAATGGTATTCATGATCAGGGGCACAAATTCAGCAACAACATTGTGGATATTCAGTTTGTAGAGCTGAAAGCAAACACATCAGATTTTCATGCTTTCACACTTCCTGCAATGCAAAATAATTTGGCAAACCAAAGAAACTACAGGAGTTAGCATGTGTGTATCATACACATCTTTTTGCCACAGATTATTAGATGTGAACTTTATCATAAAATAAGAAGCCAAAAATCCAAGAAACTAGTTACAATACACATACCTGATACATTAAAACAACAATAATTGGCAATTCTGCCAATACTTTCAGAGAAAGAGATCCTCTTGGAATGATGGAATGCTGAAAGAGAAAACAAGCAGGACTGTGGTTATCCTGGTGGCACTTAAAAGAGCCCCAGTCAGTACCCCACTACTGAGCATTGCCCCACTGAAATAAAAGGAATAGAAAATGCTGATACATCTTTGTAAATATCTGTGGGAAAAGAATCAAACTATTTTTAAAATAAAGTACATAGAACTATGATTTAATAGAGGTTGTTATATTTTCTAATGTAATCACCTGTAGTAAATAACTTTGGGAAAATTTGTCAAAACTTAGAAATTCAAATCACCTGAGAAAAATTTATATATACATATATATTTTTTTTAAATCCTCAGAAGATATGTTTTTATTGATTTTTAGAAAGAGAAGAAGGGAGAGAGGGAGAGAAAGAAACATCGATCAGCTGCCTCCTGCATGTGCCCCAACCAGGGAAAAGAACCTGCAACGTTTTTGGTGTACAGGATTACGCTCCAACCAAGCGACCCTGCCAGGGCCATCTGAGAAAAATTTTAAATTAGTATCTAGTATTTTACTTAAAAGAGCAATAGCAGAAAGTGCATATTTACCCGGTTTTATTAAAAAATACTGAGAAACAGAAAATGCTTGCAATAAATTTAAGAAAAAAATTTAATAGTCCTAATATAAAAGAATTCATAAAACAGGCAAGGAAAATGTCACACTCATACAAATGGGCAATTAATAGGAACAGACAAGCAAAACAAAAACAAAGACTCATAAACAGAAAACAAGTCTGTAATTCAAGAAGAGCAAAGGAATGAAAGCCTTATTTTTATTCAAAATGCAGTTTCTTATTTATCCTAGCACAAATTCAAACATTCTGCAGCCCTAGCCAGTTTTGCTCAATAGTTACAGCGTCAGCCCACGGACTGAAGGACCCTGGGTTCGATTCCGAGTTTGATTCTGGTCAAGGGTATGTAGCTCGGTTGCAGGCTTAATCCTTGGCCCTGGTCAGGGCATGTGCAGAGGCAACCAATTCATGTGTTTCTCTCATATGGATTTCTCCCTCTCCCTTCCAATCTCTCTAAAGATCAATGGAAAAAAATATTCTCAGGTGAGGATTAATAAAACATTCTGTAAAACCATTGCAGTAAAGCAAATACAAGTGATATTCTTTTTTTTTTTTTTTTTTTTTTTAAATATATTTTATTGATTTTTTACAGAGAGGAAGGGAGAGAGATAGAGAGTTAGAAACATCGATGAGAGAGAAACACCGATCAGCTGCCTCCTGCACATCTCCCACTGGGGATATGCCCGCAACCCAGGCACATGCCCCTGACCGGAATCGAACCTGGGACCTTTCAGTCCGCAGGCCGACGCTCTATCCACTGAGCCAAACCGGTTTCGGCAACAAGTGATATTCTTAATTCAATCATAAAAATATAGTCAACAAATGCTCAATACACATTACCTATGTGGCAGATATTACAAATGCATTACCTGCAGACAATGACTAGCATTACCTTCAAAAAATTCCACAAGTTTTTCAGATAATGAGAGGGAAAATTAAGACCAAAACAAAGGTTCATGAACTTTCCTATATTCAGAAAACCCAAGTGTTGGGGCCAGAACATCATCCCAGCACTTCTGTCCCCAGAGCCCAGGCTCCCAGGGACTGAACTATAATTTATATGTAGTTTAAAGGGACTCATAAATATCAATACTAAGGATGGAACGGAGACTGGCCAGCTGCTCTTTCCAACAGGTGATCTGGACTTCCACTACAATTTTGTTTATACCTTTGCATGAAAGCAAGAGTTCATTTTCACCACTCAGCGGCTGCACAGTAAAATCAGTGATGCTCTCCCATGCACACACATTTGTTCATCTTAAATGCCTCCAAGTGTTTAAGGAAGAAAACAAAAAACTTAAGCAGTTTAAAATGTCACTCTCTCATATATTCATCTACCAAGTAGAGGGACCTAGTTAAAAACAAAAGCAAAACAATTGGAAAAACTTACTGTTCTCGTCTCACTGTCCTCACGCTCAGGATTGACCTTCACAGCAATTGCTGTAATCATACCAACCATTTCTGGGGGAGGGACTGTGTTCTCAGGAATCACCTGAGGGTTCTCAAAGTAGCGGTTCTACATAAGAACAAGAGAAATGGTTTTTCCTAATAAAGTCATACACAACATTCCTTCACAAAATAGCCCTGACACATGTGGTGGAAGAATCCAAATGTCCTACATGTATCCTGCTCAATCCCATAGTTCTTGGGACCCACTCTGTTCAATACCAAAAAGAGTACGTGGCAGAGACAACATTTCTCCCCCTTCCACAACAGAAAATAAAAACTTGTCCTAAGTATTTTCTGCTCCTTCCTGGCTGAGAAAAGATGAAATGCATGCCAGGTTACATTAAACCTCAGTGAGGCAAGGAGAATGGCCCCCATCCCTCCAGTGATAAGAAACTAGGAGCTAGTCCCTCTTGAATTAACTTTTCAAATAGTCTCCTAAATAGAGATCAAAGATGGGACCAGAAGCAAAGAACAGAAGACATGTTTAAAGGCCAGGACCTCACTGTCATCCCTTAGTTCTCAGTGTAGTTTGGACCTCATATTAAACAAAACAGCTTCGCATGAAAAACACTGACTGAAATGGTAGGTGACACAATTTGATAACTCAAAATGTAATTAATTTTGTTTGACACAGTAGCAGATTAAAATCCCTAAAATACCTAAAAGTTAATTTTACAATATGTTCATTTAAAAAAATTTTTTAAGCTTAACAAAATTCTTTAAAGTAAAAACAGACTTATGTGCAATAAATTTTTACCAAAGCATTATTTGTGATAGTAAAAAATTGAAAAATGAGAAAACCAGCAACAGAGAGATGGTTGAAGTACATGCATATGATAGAAAATTATGGGGCCACTAAAATTACGACTGCCACAAAAAGATCTTGGATGTTCTAAACTGTTAATAGCGATACCTTCTAATAAGTGAAAATAAATGGAGAGCAGATGTTTCTGTTCTATTCCACACACTTTTACATTGTTGGCATTGCTTGGGAAGAGCTCTTTCAACAGAAAAAAATTTAATAATACAGAAAAATGCTGAAAGCATACACTACCTCTACCTCCCCGAAAAGGCTTTATAATTGTGAGCACAACCATCCTTTTTTTTTGAGAGAGAGATTTACAATTTATTTATTTATTTATTTTAAATTGCTTAAAGTATTACAAAGAGTATTACATATGTCTCCTTTTTTCCCCCCGCCCTTGACAATCCCCTGGCCTCCCCTAGCCCCCTGTGTCTTATGTCCATTGGTTATGCTTATATGCATGCACAACCATCTTTAAAGAGCACAAAACATCAATGTCAGTGGTTGCTTACAAGTCAAAACATTATGGATTTATCTTGCCTTTTTTTGCAAAATTTCTACAATAAGAATATATTAAAGTATTTAATTTAAACAGTGAAACCAAAAGAACTACTTTTTTAAATGACTGATTTATCAACCTAGATTCTATCAATAAACATTCCCCACTCTAAAATTAGCATTCTAAAATTAGCATCCCCCAATTAATTATTCCTCCAACGCAAGTGCTCCAAAATCCCTTTGGAATAAGAAAGTAATAAATAAATATAAGTAATAAATTCAAATAATATTAAAACCATACCACTACTTTTGGAAGCTCCTTATAAATCTGTTTCACAAAATCCAAAAAATGATGAATCTAAAAAAAAAAAAGATATACAGAAGATATTTATAAACAGCAAATGCTTACAATAAGTAAGAAAAATGTTAATAGTCCTAATATATAAGAATTCATAAAATAGGTAAGAAAAATGTCAGACTCAAAACACAAACAAGCAATGAATGTGAACAAAAAAGAAATCAAAAGACTGACAAACAGAAAACAAGCTTTCTAATTCAGAAGGAGCAAAACAAATAAAAATTAAAATAAATGCCACTTTTTGACTTACAAAAAGTAATACTACACCATGCTAGAGAGATTGCCATGGGAGGAAGACTCTCATAAACTACTGAAACCTTTCTGGAAATCAGTTTAATACTATATTTATCAAGAGCATGAAAACATTAACACATTTGACCTAGAAATTCTGTCAATAACTCTGGTTTATGAAGTAATTTGAACTAGAAACAGATATTCAATCAGATGTCATAAAATAAAAATTTTTGAAATACTTTAAATATCCAAAATTGAGGGTACCCATATGTAAGAATATTATACATCCATTAAAAATTAATTTTATAAAGAATCTGAGTGGGAAATGCTTATATATAATGTGAAGGGAAATGATCAGAACATAAAATGTCGTATACAGTATTATTGCAATCATGTAGAAAATATTACATATATAGAAGGTGGGAAAAGTGAAAGGCAATCAATATTGTTTTTAAGATGGGAGGAATTCTATTTCATCGTTTTGCTTCTAATCTCTAAATAATCTATAACAGGCATTTACTAAGCTTATCATCAGAGAAGACACTGTATTAATTACTGCTAACACAGAGTATCTAATACTTACTCTATAGGTGCTAGTCACTGTGTTAAGAACTTTAACTTTTATATTTAATTCTTCAAGCAATCTTTGAGGATATACTGTGATTGTCCCCATTGTACAGAAAAGGCTCCAAATGGCTATAAGTTTACCCAGTTTCACATAGCTACTGAGTTGCAGAGCGGATATTCAAACCCAGCTGACTTCAAAACACATGTTAACCCTTGAATAACATAAAATGATCAGAGCCTTCTGGCACATCAGACATTTCTGAATACCAGAAGCACCCAAACAGCTCTGCCCATCTGGTTAGTTAACACATATCCACACGACTAAACAGATTCAGTTAAATACTCATACACACATTCAACATAGAAAAGGTAACTGCTAAACCTATAAAGACTTTTCCCCAAAAAGGCTACATATTTTCTACACTTTAAGCACCATGTGTTCTGTCAATACTAAAGGAGAATAAAATTTTACACAGCACAAAGAACTGTCAGCAAGCACACTACAGAAATGCTCCAAGGATACTTACTTCTTGTGTGATGGGCGGCCTGAATTGTTTGTGTAGCTCAATAATTATTCTTAGACAAATAAGGACGTTTTCTTCATTTTCCGTCTTTTAAAAAAAGCATTTAAAAGAGTTACAATTCTGAGGACTTATTTTAATATAAAGAGTAAAGACTATTTTCTAAGCATTTTTCTTTATACACACACTGCATCCACCAACTTAGATTTGATTTACTGAAAATTCATGAAATCATAAAACACCGCTGCCCGAACAGGAAGCTTCATGGTCTTTGGTGGACCATCGGAAGGGCAGCGCACCAGTGAGCGCTGGTCAATAACACTGACAGGTAAGTTAACTGACATTTGTGGCAAGTCACACTATGAACCAAGGTCTAATGGCCCCACTGACACTTAGCATTGCTTGAAAGTATTGCCAAAAGAATGAACAATTACTGAGCACCCACCAAGTATTGAACCCTGTGCTTAACACTTCACACATACGCTCTAAGTATGAGGTGCCATCCACACTATAGTAGAGGAAGCTAAGGCTCAGAGAAGATAAGCAACATGACTAACATGATACAGCTAATAAATGACAGAGCCAGGATCTGAATCCAACTCTCTCCCCCCTCCAAAGCTCATCTTTCCAAGGGGCCCAGAAACACAATAGAATTCTAAACACTTCAAGACAAGTACAGCAAGAAAACAATTTTAGAGATTAACTTAACAGGTACCAGATGAATTAGCCCCAAGAATTGGAGAGACTCTATGAGCACCTACTGTGCTTCACACACACAAAACTAGAAAGCACGAAGCCAAAGAACCGTGCTCCGTGTTTGTCAACAACCACCCAACTCACTTTGAAAGGTTTCTACTCTGTAGAGTCAATTTCTCAGTGACTCAAAAATACGAAAACAAAATAAAACTTTAATAATCTTTCATGGTAATTTGGTTGGGAAAATGGACATTAGGAACTTTAGTGAAGGGGAAACAGTTGTATAACACTAGATTTTACATTAAGAAACCCATTTAAAGTTTTAATATTGCAAAATAACAAGCATTCCCAAAGGTTACCTCTAAAAAGCGAAACATCACAGACAGAACATTTTTGGTATGAGGACGAAGATGTTCATTGGTTGGTATTCTATGAATGATTTCAAGAACTAGTTTCCGCAATTGCTGGTGAAGAAAAATAAAAAATGTAAATATAAAATCCTCCCAAGAGCTCCAAAGTAATTCTTTTGCTTTCTACAAGAGCCACACAGCTGTCCGTACCCAGCACTGGTAGCCTCACCCCAGGACCAATCCCATTTTAGAAACACTCCTATATATTATTCCAATGTAATCCAAAGCAAGTACAATATTTCTACAATTGTGTAGCAAATCGAGTCACATTTTTCCTTTCACACTTTATTTTCAGCAGAAAGGGCACCAGTGTGTGAATGCAGAGTGGATTTAAAATGAAAGAGCAAAACAAACGGAACTTCATTTGAGATCTCCCTCCATAATCTGTTTAGCTTCTATAATGTTCTCCCCAATTACCTTGGGTCCGATGACTAATTTCATCATAAACTGAACTAATCATTCATGATTCTAACTATGGAGCTGACAGTGAAAGGTAGATCAGCCCTAGCCGATGTGGCTCAGTTCCTTGGACATGTCCCTTGTACCAGGAGACTGCCAGTTCCATTCCCAATCAAGGGCACATGCCCAAATTATGGGCTCAATACCCAATAGGGGGCATGCAGGAGGCAGCTGATCGATGTGCTCTCACATTGAGGTTTCTCCCTCTCCCTTCCTCTCTCTAAAATCAATAACTAGCCCTAGCCGGTTTGGCTCAGTGGATAAAGTGTCGGCCTGTGGACTGAAAGGTCCCAGGTTCGATTCCAGTCAAGGGCACACTCCTGGGGTGCCGGCTCAATCCCCAGTAGGGGATGTGCAGGAGGCAGCCGATCAATGATTCTCTCTCATCATTGATGTTTCTATCTCTCTCCCTCCCCCTTCCTCTCTGAAATCAGTAAAAATATATTTTAAAAAATAATAAAATAAAATCAATAAACTATTCTTTAAAAATAAATGGTAAGTCAAACATATATATGCATATATATATATATATATATATATATATATATATCTTGAGCTAATACAGCATAAAAAGCTTTATTTAGCAGTATATTTTCACTGGTATTATGGTAATGTTTTTAGATATTTTTAAGAGACACATGCTGAACTATTTATAGAAAAAAAACCGATGTGACGGGATTGTTTTAAAATAATAAAGACAAGCAGGAGGTAAAAAGATTGGGTGGAGCCGAAACCGGTTTGGCTCAGTGGAAAGAGCGTCGGCCTGCGGACTGAAGGGTCCCAGGTTCGATTCCGGTCAAGGGCATGTACCTGGGTTGCGGGCATATCCCCAGTAGGAGATGTGCAGGAGGCAGCTGATCGATGTTTCTCTCTCATTGATGTTTCTAACTCTCTATCTCTCTCCCTTCCTCTCTGTATAAAAATCAATAAAATATATTTAAAAAAAAAAAAAAGAAAGAAAGATTGGGTGGAGGTATAAGTAAAACAAAATTAGCCATGAATTACAGGAATTGAAATGAATAAGAACACAGTTGGACGAGTATGGGAGGGTCAACAGACTACTGTTCCTTCTTTTGTATATATGCCAATTCATTTGTAATAGTGTACATCAAGCATGTCAAAGTCATGGAGGCCCACAACGAATATTTTTGCAGCCCAGCCAATATAACAGTATATAAGAAACATTTTAATAAAAATTTCATAACTTAATTCTTACAATATCCTGTTATACATAATTACTGATAATAAACTACAACTGGGAATGGGCCTAAGCCGTCAGTCGGACATTCCCCTGAGGGCTCCCGGACTGCTAAAGGGTGCAGGCCAGGCTGAGGGGACGCCCCCCCTCCCCCAGAGTGCACGAATGTCATGCACTGGACCTCTAGTTTAAACTATAACAGAGATGGTCTTGACAAAATAAAACCAAGACATTTAACTAAGCAGGCAAAAGCCCTAGGCAGAGTTATCCTTCTGTGACAAAACCACTTTCATTTGTAAGTGAAACCATGGGTTTATTTAAGTGTTTTAATTCATAAATGCTTGCAATACTACTATGTGACACTTTTTTCTCACTGACAGTTTTAAACAATTACCTGGGCTGGTTTCTCCTGAAGAAACTGAACTTCTCCATCTTGAAGAAATGTAAGAAACCGAGGGATGATATGTTCCAGGAATGTAGAATATTGAGGAGATGATGTTACATTCTAATTATAAAAAAATAAAAGAAAACTTCATTTAATTTGTGTATATATTTTCACTTCGAATTCACCTAGTATTATAATAATCTCAAAAGACTATAAAACATTTTGCCTGGCTGGTGTGGCTCAGTGTTTGAGCCTCAACCTATGAACCAGGATGTCATGTTCAATTCCCCATCAGGGCACATGCCCAGATTGTGGGCTCAATCCCTAGTAGGGGGCATGCAGGAGGCAGCCAATCAATGATTCTCTCTTATCATTGGTGTTATTCTCTCTCTCTCTCTCTCTCTTCCCTTCTCCCTTCCTCTCTGAAATCAATAAAAATATATTTTAAAAATAACAATAAAAATATATATGAAAATTAATAAATAAAGGCAAGGGATCTGCAGAGAAGTGACATCTATCAAGAACCACATGGAGCCGAAACCGGTTTGGCTCAGTGGATAGAGCGTTGGCCTGCGGACTGAAAGGTCCCAGGTTCGATTCTGGTCAAGGGCATGTACCTGGGTTGCGGGCACATCCCCAGTGGGAGATGTGCAGGAGGCAGTTGATCGATGTTTCTCTCTCATCGATGTTTCTAACTCTCTATCTCTCTCCCTTCCTCTCTGTAAAAAAATCAATAAAATATATTTTTTTAAAAATAATTATAAAAAAAAAAAAAAAAAAACCCACATGGAGCCCTAGCCTATTTGGCTCAGTGGATGGAGTGTCAGCCCTGCAGACTGAAGGGTCCCAGGCTCAATTCCGGTCAAGGGCACATGCCTGGGTTGCATGCTCAATCCCCAGTAGAAGGCATGCAGGAGGCAAATCAATGATTCTCTCTCATCAATGATGTTTGTATCTCTCCCTCCCTCTCCCTTCTTCTCTGAAACCAATAAAAATATATTTAAAAAGAGAACCACATGAAAATTCTATAACTGAAAGTACAATAACTGCAATTTTTAAATGCAAAAACTAAATATATAAAACTGAAATTTAAAAATAGCATCCCAGCAGATTAGAGATGACAGAAAAATAGTCAGTGAACTTGACTGCAGTGGTTAGAAATTATCCAATCTAATACACAATTGAAAAAAAACTGAAAAATGAATAGAGCCTGAGGGACCTAATGGACAATATAATTGTAGTTTGTAAAGCGCACGCGGGGAGGGGGGGGGGGGGGGGGAACCGCGTGATCAAGATCACAGAAGTTATAAGTAATAGAGCCAAAACTGATATCCAGTTCTCATTCCATAAAAATATATCACTTATGGCCCGAACATAAATTCACAGCAAAAGTCTGAATGCAACCTGAGGATATATGGGTAAAAGAGCTACTAGATTTAAAAATGAAAAAAATGTGCCCTCACCCTAGCCCAGCCGTGGGCAAACTACCGCCCGCGGGTCGGATCCGGCCCGTCTGAAATGAATAAAACTAAAAAAAAAAAAAAAAAAAAAGACCGTACCCTTTTATGTAATGATGTTTACTTTGAATTTATATTAGTTCACACAAACACTCCATCCATGCTTTTGTTCCGGCCCTCCGGTCCAGTTTAAGAACCCATTGTGGCCCTCGAGTCAAAAAGTTTGCCCACCCTTGCAGCCTAGCCGGTTGCTCAGTGGTTAGAGTGTTGGCCTGCAGACTGAAGAGTCCCGGGCTCAATTCCCAGCCAAGGGCACCTACCTGGGTTGCAGGCTCAATCCCCAGTACTGGTTGCATATGGGAGGAAACCAATTGATATGTCTCTCTCACATCAATGGTTCTCTCTCTGTCTCTCCCCTTCCCTTCCACTCTCTCTAAAAATCAATGGAATGAATATGCCCTGGTGTGAGTAAATAAAATACACTTAATTAAAAAAAAAAAAAAAAGTCCCCTGGCCGGGTAGCTCAGTTGGTTAGAGCATCATCCCAATATGCCAAGGTTCCGGTTTTGATTGCCAGACAGGGCACATACAAGAATCAACCAATGAATGCATAAATAATCAATGCAACAAATCGATGTTTCTCTCTCTCTCTCTTCCCTCCTCTCTCTAAAATAAAGAAAAAAAGAGAAAAAAGAAAATATCAAACAACCAAAACCAAGGCAAGTATCACTAGTATGAACAAGTTGGACAACACTGTGTACAAACTTGCAAATTTCACTTTTAGAATACAATAAAGTACATTAGCAGAGATAATGTTTTTTTGTTACTATAGTAGAAAGATTGACAGAAAAGCAATAGAAAAGCCCAGGACAATATTTAGCTCAAAATGAAAAGCCTAAAATATAAAGACCATACCTCAAAATTTTCGCTAACTTCTTGCATCATTTTTAACTTTGTTTCATCAGCTGTAAAATAGCAAAAAAATATCAGGTAATTGAAATTATGTTAAGGATGATCTCAAAATTACTGGATTTAATAAGAGAAGCAATCAGATCTTATCAGTTTGACTGTCATAGTCCAACAGAAGGCACATAACTAGTTCCCTACAACCAGTCACGCACATTCATACTCTCAGACACGTGTACATGCACAGACAAGGACAGATACATACACACACACACACACACACACACACACACACACACACACAGTGTGCCTCTTCAGGGCTCCAGCCAGTAATGATCATCACTTTGCTTCTCCACAAGGCAGAGAAAGGAAATTCAGATAGAAGTTAATGTTATTATTTATCTTCATGTGCACATTCTTTGAACTGAGATGAATGAGTCAAATTAACGCATTTCTTAATGACAAAAAGGATCAACTCACGGGTATTTACATCTGTGAGAGCTGCCACAAACTGAAGATATTTTTTCATCAGAGTGGTTTGGTCAACCACTGTGGCCCCTTGTGTTGCAACAAATGCCATTTTTCTTTTGATCTAGTTTATTTCTCAGGAGAAAAGTATCAGGTCCATGAGTCCACCCACTCTATGAAAAGAAACATAAGTTACCAATTTATTAAGGGCACAGGTTCACAATCTCTATGAAAATCCTACTTAAATGCCTAAATTTATCTAAATGCTTTGCATTAATCTAGAATACACCATTCCCTGTTTTTATAAAAATAAAATTTACACCCTAGCCAGTTTGTAGAGTGTATTATAATAACCTCAAAAGACTATAAAACATTTTGCATTATAGTGGATAGAGCCTCAGCTTGTGGATGGAAGGGCCCTGGGTCCAATTCCAGTCAAGGGCACGTACCTCAGTTGCAGGCTCAATCCCTGGCCCCACGTTGGGGTGTGGGAGGCACCCAATCCATGTGTCTCTCTCACATCCACGTTTCTCTCTCTCTGCACCTCTGCCTCCGCCCGTCTCTCCCCCTCCCTCCCTTCCAGTCTCACTGAAAATCAACGGAAAAAACGTCCTTGGTGAGGACTAGAAAAAATATAAACTTTACCTAAGCCCATTTTATCTATTAATTTTTTAAACACAACTTTTCTAGACAGATGCTTTTTTTCTACCATATTTCCTCCTTTCCCTAAGCCAGAGGTGGACAAACTTTACATTATCTACAAAAAACCAGATAGTAAACATTTTAGGCTACTCGGCCATGGACACCATACAAAACAGTGATGGCGAACCTATGACACGCATGTCAGAGGTGACACGCGAACTCGTACTTTATTTAAATCACCAGGTATCAAAAGTGGATTCCCAAGCATCACCCAGAGACAGCGGTTCAGTGAGGAGTCCAGGAAGCTGTAAAGTGTTTGCAGCTGGCACATAGTAGGCACTCAAAAAATGCCCGGCCAGTGTAGCTCAATGGTTGAACATCAAGCCTTGAACCAGGAGGTCACGTGAATTCGAGCACATACAGGGGTTGCAGGCTCAACCCTCAGTAAGGGCCATGCAGGAAGCAGCCGATCAAAGATTCTCATCATTGATGTTTCTCTCTCTCTCCCTCCCCTTCCCTCTCTCTGAAATCAATAAAGACATATTTTTAAATGCTCATTTAATAAATGAAAAAAAAAATGCTCTAGCAAAGCACCTCGGTGAGCCGGGAAGAGGCTGTTGCCAATACTTTGAGAAGTGCCACTTCACACTGGAAAACGGAGGGAAACTTCAGGCTCTATTTTAAAAGTCCTCACAAAAGTCTCCAGAGAACCTGGGGAATCGCTTTTACTCGTCCTCCCGGTATGTATCTAATCTCACTGCCTCCAGAGCAGTTTCCTGCCTTTCCCAACAGGCACACCAATCACCCTTCCGCAGCCTTTGAGAAGTTCTGCCCCAAGCGGTGGGGACACCCTGACACCACAAAGCCCCGCGGGCCGCTCTCCCCGCACCCAGCACCGCCCCGATGGAGGACACCCACAGCCGTCCCGCCAGCACAGCGCCCAGAAGCCCGCTCCCCGGCCTCGAGGCCGGGAAAGGCCCAGCGGGACCCAGGGGAGGGCGCCTGTCAATCCCACGGGATGAGGACCGGACCCTCCTCCAAAGGCAGAAAGCCCCACACCCCCGGCCCATCCCCGGAACCCAAGACTCAGGGTCACCGCCCCTCCCTGCCTAAGAAATTTCTGGTCCTCCCCATATTTCTTAAAAGCTTGGATCTCCCCCCCACCACCCCCCACTTTTATTTTTTCATCGATTTCGCCAACTCTTCCATTCCCCAGGGCCCAGAGAGGCCTGGCTCCGCTTTCCGGCCTGGGAGGGACCCCACGGTGCAAAAACGCCCCATCCCGCAGGTCCGGAGGAGAGCAGCTCCGAGAGCCCCCGGAGGCCGAGGAGCCAGGCCCGGCGCCCGGGGAGGCCCCGCGTCCGGCCCCCGGTGGGAAGACCCAGCCGGGCGGCCCGCACCCGCACCCGCACCCGGGCAAACGGCCCCGCCTCCCACCACCGCGCCGGACCCGAGGCGGCGCCGCCGGGCCAGAGGGGGCGCTGTCCTCGCCGCTACCTCCGCTCTGCGAGCCCGGGCCGGCGAGCCAGGTGCCCACTGGAGGCCGGGAGGGGGCAGGCTCGCCGGGGCGCTCGGGGAACGGCGCCCCCGCCCCACGCTCTATCTTCCCGGGCTCAAACGCCCCTCCGCTTCCCTCCTTTTGTCACCGTCCCCAGACGCCGAGCGCCCGCCTCCCGGGGCCGGGCTACGGCGAGCGCCGAGGGCCAACTTCCGCGCCACGAACCTCCGCCTCCCGCGGAGGGTGCTGGCGCGGATCGCGCGAGGGCTGGCTGGGCCGGCCTCCCTCCCGCGGAGTCCCCCCACGCCTGGATCGCGCCGCACCCGTCGTAGCCGCCGCACGCACCTCCCGGGGCCGATCCGCTCCTCGCCCAAGAGGACTCCGATTTCGGCGGGCGGCCTCCTGCAGCTCGGCCCCACGGCCACACGCGAAACTCAGGCCGCCGCGCGCGGTCCCGCCCCCGCTTAAGGCCGCTTCGCCCGCCGCGGGCGGAACTGGCTCAGGCGCCCGCCCCGAGTGGGTGTGGCCTGGGCGCGGGAGCGGTGGGCTGTGCGGCGCAGGTGGGCCCGCCCGGCCCTTTAAACCTCGCCTCTGTGGGCGGAGCCGCCGATGGGGATGGAGCCGCCAGCTGGCTCCGTGCTGGTTTACTGGGCTCCTGTGGCCCTCGGTCTCCTCGCAGGAGCCAGGCCCGGAGGGTGCGGGGGACGCTCGGCCGCTGCTGGCGGGGGCGGGCAGCGATGGGCTTCCCTCGTTGGCCGCGGTCTGGTCCGGGAAGAGCCCCCTGCCCCCGAACCGGGGTTTTCTCTCCCGCTGCCTTCCTAGGGTCCTTCGTAGCCCGGGACCGGGTGGGGGAAGGGAGGGTCTGCGGGGCGTGGGAGGCTGAAGACTGACCGATACCCTGTAAGTGAGCAAAGGGAAGTCCTGGTGTTCTGCCTGAAGTGGCGACTCGCTCGTCGGTTTTGCTGCTGAATCCCCCCAGAGGCTGGAACTCAGGATGTTGGGGTCCAGCCCCAGCAGGTCCAGGGGTTCCCAAAGGTGTGGACAGAATCGTCGGAGAAGGAATGACACGGAGACAGTGTATTCAGTTGATCAGCTGCCTAGCCAGGTCCTGTCTTTACTCTCCTGTTACATCTGTATTTATACCAGTTGATTTTAATCCTATCCATTCTATTCCAAAGGTTAGGGTGTTCGTTATCTCCATTCCAAAGTCACTACTCTATTGTTCTGTTAAGCTACAAGGAAGTAACTGAAGGAGATTATCCTAAATAAAGATTATGTAGCTTAAACGTGATTGTTTGTAGTTAGTTGGTTAACTACCCACGTGGCACTTAGTTAAGGGGTTTTATTCCCTCCCTAACTCCAGGGAAAAATCCCCACCTGGGGAAACAACCTTTCTTGGAGAGGTGACCTTGGTTAAAACACATAGTGCTAAGAAGGGGAGCAAACATATTAAGAACAGTATGCCATATACACCAGGTCCCTTGAAACATATGCTGTGCAGATGTTTCTTCCCTGCAGCGACTGTGTCAAGCAGCAAGGATGGACCGGCTTCCAGCAAGAGGACAGCTTTCTGTCCTTTCCAGCAGGCGCCTTGGCCTAGGCCAGAACAAGGATGAGACGGAGGGGGGAGTGTGCAGACGCCCTGATGCTCAGGGGTGATGGCACGGGCTGCAGGGTAGGCTCTGGAAGGGAGTACCCTACAACAGCACAAAGCTCTAAGGCAGCGGTTCTCAACCTGTGGGTCGCGACCGAACGACCCTTTCACAGGGGTCGCCTAAGACCATCCTGCATATCAGATATTTACATTGTGATTCATAACAGTAGCAACATTACAGTTATGAAGTAGCAACAAAAATAATTTTATGAAAAAAAAATTTATGGTTGGGTCACAACATGAGAAACTATTTAAAGGGTCAGAAGGTTGAGAACCACTGCAGGAAAAGATCTAAGGAGAGACCCGGGAAAACCCAAAAGTGCCCGTAGGTGCAAGGGTGCCGAAGGAACTGCAAACCACCAGCAGAACAGTGATGGGGGGAGGGGTGCGGGCAGGTGAGGAGAATGAAATTAAATAGGGGAGGACCTGTGTCGCCAGGGGTAACCAGGAAGAGAATGGACCAGAGAAATGGCGAAGGCTGGACCAGCGATGAGGGCAGAACCTCATTGGAGCAGGAAACCTGACCTGAGAAGGAGAGGACTTTGTCAACACCAGGAACCCTGCCTTGACCAACCTTTCCTATCTAAGCCCCACCCTACATCACTGGTGTGGCTCAATGGTCACTTATTTTTTTAATCTATTTTTCAATTACAGCTGACAACTTATGTTTCAAGTGTATAAGATAGTGATTAGACATTTATATACTTTATGAAGTGATACCCTAATTAGTACCCATCTAAACCATACATGCCTATTACAATATTATTGATTTCCTATGTTGTATTTTGTATTCCTGGGATAGTCATTATTTTTAATCATTTTTTACTTTTCAATTACAGTTGACATACAATATTGTATTCTTTTTAGGTGTACACCCCAACAGACTATACATTATAAAACTATTAAGGGATCATCCCAGAAAAATCTCATACCCATCTAATAACAATTAGACTATAGACTATATTCCCTAAGGCAGGGGTGGGCAACCTTTTTGTGAGTGCATAACAAAACCAGCAAAATCTCTGACTCAAAATTCTTCTGCGTGCCAACCCTAATTTTTTGAGAACATGTTACGCCTACTTGATATCTCTTAAGGTGTACATATGTGAAGAACCTTGAAGAAATAATAAAATTCATTCGAGCGACAAAAAGTGTATGATGATGAAAAATACATTTATTTTTTAATGTATACATGTACACTGATAGTCCGACAGAAAACTTTATGACTCCGTTTGATATTATCAGTGGGACTTTTGCTGCTGCATCACTGATGATAGAGATTTTACATCAGGTTTATATTTCATGACCTTCAGAGATATACACGAGCTACTACTTTCATCCGTCAGGCTACTCCTATTATGAGACTTAACAAAATTCATCACTGAGAACAAAGATTCACAATTGTAAATGGAAGATTATAAGAGAGGGTTTCACATGCCAGCAAAAATTACTAACGTGCCATGTTTGGCACACGTGCCAGGGGTTGCCCACCCCTGCCCTAGGGCCTAAAGCTATATTCTCATTTTATACCCCCATGACTATACTGTAACCAATTTGTACTTCTAAATCCCTTCACATTTTTCACCCATTCCCCTAACACCCCACCCATTTTGCAACCGTCAAAATGTTCTCTATGTTCTGTTCCTGTTCTGCTTGTTTGATTTTTAGATTCAATTGTTGATACATATGTATTTATTGCCATTTTATTGTTCATATTTTTTAATCTTTTTTTGCCTTCTTCAATTCAACATTTCATGTAACACTGGTTTGGTGGAGATGAATTCCTTTAACTTTTTCTTATCTGGGAAACTCTTTTTCTGACCTTCAATTCTAAATGAAGGTAGTGATCTTCATTGCTGGGTAATAATCTTGGTTGTAGGTCCTTGCTTTTCATCACGTTGAATTTTTTTTTTTTAATTTTTTAGGTAGATAAAGGCTACTTTTTTTAAGTTTCTTTCACTATATATTTTTTTATTTTTTATTTTTAAATATATTTTATTGATTTTCCACAGAGAGGAAGGGAGAGAGACAGAGAGTCAGAAACATCGATGAGAGAGAAACATCGATCAGCCACAACCAGGCACATGCCCTTGACCGGAATCGAACCCGGGACCCCCTCAGTCCGCAAGCCGACGCTCCATCCACTGAGCCAAACCGGTTTCGGCAAGGCTGCTTTTATTAAATGATTGAGCCATGTAATTGCCAAGCCACTATATACAGGTAAGAGCTTTATTTCTTAGTCTCTTTCTCCTTGGACATTATTTTTTTAAAGCAATCATGCCCTCAGGGCTCATCCCCTTTAATACAAGGGAGTCACACTAATGCTGGCTTCCTGACTGGCTCTGAATTTTTTTTTTTTAATCCTCACCCGGGGATATTTTCCCATTAATTTTTAAAAATATATTTTATTAACTTTTACAGAGAGGAAGGGAGAGGGATAGAGAGTTAGAAACATTGATGAGAGAAAAACATGGATCAGCTGCCTCCTGCACACCCCCTACCGGGGATGTGCCCGAAACCAAGATACATGCCCTTGACAGGAATCGAACCTGGGACCTTTCAGTCCACAGGCGGACGCTCTATCCACTGAGCCAAACCGGTTAGGGCTTCCATTAATTGGTAGAGAGAGTAGAAGGGAGAAGGAGAGATAGACCACCAAGGTACATGCCCTTGACCTGAATTGAACGCTCTATCCACTGAGTCAAACTGGCTAGGGCTCCTTGGACAGGCTTGATGATTTCTCCTTCTTGGCCTGGAGCTGCTCTTCACGGCGCTTGCAAGCTTCCTTGGTTTTAGACCTCTGGGCCTCAGCCTGGTCAGCCAGAAGCCACTTGCAAGCCTTGTCTGCCTTCAGCTTGTTTTTGAATGTTACCCTTCACTTTCAGGTACAGGCTGTGGTACATGTGACAGTCAATCTTCTTAGGTTCACGGTATCTTCTGAGTAGCCGGCAAGGAATTCTCATCCACCTCAACCAGGTTACTTTCTCAGCCATTTGAACATTGGCAGTACCCTTTTGCTTACTTAAGCCCATATGCCTGCTCTTCCTGCAGGCCAAGGTGTTTTTCTGTCCATCGGGAATGGACAGTCACAGGCTTCCAGATGATCAGCCTACCTCTGATCAGCTTCTGAATCTACTGACAGGAGTTGGCATTGGCAATTTCATTGGTCTCCTTGGGGTCCAACCAGACCTTCTTTTAGCCACAGCAGAAGACACTGGAGGCAAGCCTCTTCTGAAGCCTGATCATACTCATGGCTGTTGCCACAGCAGCAAAAAGCCACTTTGAATACTTCTTGCTGTGGTGGGCTGCATATCTGGCGCTTTGGCCAGACGGGTCATGCTGTGCTATCTGTTCCTAAAACACATAGATAGGAAGGTACTGACATCAGGCCAGGCCTTGAGATATGGTCTCATGGCCCCTTCCCAGCATGCAGGCCTTCTTTCTCAGAAGGCCTGGAAGTCTCATTCCAAATTTGGGAGACAAAGGACTGAAAAAAGTATAAATAAAGAGAGTTTCCTCCATATTGTGGGGCCCAGAATTTGAAAGACACATTTTTCTCTGGGCCTCCACAAAATTTAATAATAAAATGTAACCCCGCCGAAATCGGTTTGGCTCAGTGGATAGAGCATTGGCCTGCGGACTGAAAGGTCCTAGGTTGGATTCCGGTCAAGGACATGTACCTGGGTTGCGGGCACATCCCCAGTGGGAGATGTGCAGGAGGCAGCTGATCGATGTTTCTCTCTCATTGATGTTTCTATCTCTCTCCCTTCCTCTCTGTAAAAAAATCAATAAAATATATTTTAATAAATAAATAAATAAAATAAAATGTAACCCCTCTACAGTGCTTGCTAGAACATTTTGGAACGGTTTGAGGCCTTGCCCTGCTGCATCTGGAGCAAGGTTATAGAAATTTCAGACAGTCGCAAAAATAAAATAAATAAATAAATAAATAAATAAATAAAATGTAACTCCTGCCCTAACCAGTTTGGCTCAGTGGATAGAGCGCCGGCCTGCAGACTGAAAAGTCCCAGGTTCGATTCTGGTCAAGGGCATGTACCTTGGTTGCAGGCAACATCCCCAGTAGGGGGTGTGCAGGAGGCAGCTGATTAATGTTTCTCTCTCTCATCAATGTTTCTAATTCTCTATCCCTCTCCCTTCCCCTCTGTAAAAAAATCAATAAAATATATTTTTTAAAAAATGTAACTCCTGTAGTCGACACGGCAGTTCAGCCTCTGCTTCGGCAGGGTGCTGTAACTGTAGTCGCTGGCCAGCTCAATAAATCCTCGCTTGCTGTTTAAGACTTAATTGGAGTCAGTGGTCTTATTCTCGCAAATGTCACTCCACAACACTTGCCACTCCATTTTGGCCTGCAAAGTTGCTGCTGAGAAATCAGCTGACAGTCTTACAGGTACTTACTTGTAGGTCACTAACTGCTTCCCACTCTCCTGCCCAAAGCAGCTGCTCTGGGCCACTTTCTCCCACTCTGTGCCTGGGGTTTCCTCCTCAGATGCTCTGCAGGTGGAGGCAGAACAGGTCTCAGGGCTGCCTGCCTTTCCCCTGAACTAGTGATGCTCTGCTGCCACTGAGCAAGCCTGCTTTGCCCAGCCTACTCTGGGGTACTTTGATTCCATGGGGGTTTCATCTGTAGTAACATACCCTGCCTTGCCATAAATCCAGGCTCCAGGAAGTCTCAGTCAAGGGCAGGCCCCGTTTCCTGAACCCCGGCTGCCTCACTACCCGATCCATGGCGCTGCCATCCGTCTAGCATTTCTGTTAAGACTCTCCGGTTAACACTGTAGCCGAACTTCTGCCTCCGGGTCTTCCCCTTCGCCTTTGAGCATCCCGCTGACCACCGCACCCGCAATTCAGACTCCGCGCCTTCACTTCCAGCACCTCGCGTAGCGGACTCCTTCCAGCCGGCACGCGCTGGGCTTCGCAGGCTTTCTGGGAAATGTAGTCCTCCCCGAGAGCGATACCATGCTGATTACTACGGCTCCCAGAATGCAATGAGCGGATACGCCTGCGTACAACGCTCAGTAAAGTCCTTTCCTCCGCCCCCTTTCATGACTTCATCGGGAGGCGGGGTATAGTGTCCGCATTTTCTCCAGCTGCCGTTACCCCAGACATGACGACTCCTGGCCCCATGACTCCGGAGGCAACCTTTGAACCATCGCAGCCCCCAGTTATTGAGGGTTTTAGCCCCAGTGTCTATAGCAATCCGGAAAGCTTCAAGGAAAAGTTCCTTCGCAAGACTCGCGAGAACCCAATGGTACCCATAGGTAAGCGGGTACAGAAGGAACTGTAGATGGAGAGGACAGAGCTCTCGGGGGAAGTGAAATAGTGAAGGACCGGGGACGCCTGGGGGACACCGGAACGAGAAGGGGCCGGAAATGTGGCGAAGAGGCCGGGCGGTGGTGAACCTGATTGGTGCAGGAGCCGGTCGAGGGGGCGGGCTCTGTAACTCCGGGACCCTGCCGGGACCAGCCCCTCCAACCTCCCCCCCCCCGCCCCGCTCTGGTTCTGAGACCTCAACTCGGGAGACAGAAGGTCCAAAGCGGGGAGGGGCCTCTGGGGCCGAGCCTGCCACCCCCACCTGCTTTGTACCCTCCTCAGGCTGCCTGGGCACGGCGGCCGCCCTGACCTACGGCCTCTACTGCTTCCACCGGGGTCAGAGCCAGCGCTCCCAGCTCATGATGCGCACCCGGATCGCCGCGCAGGGCTTCACGGTTGCAGCCATCCTGGCGGGACTGGCGGTCTCCGCGCTGAAGTCTAGACCCTGAGCCCGGAAAGCCCCGCGGAGATGAGCCCCAGCCCCGGAGCAGCCAGGGGCCCTGCCACGGAACTCCTTCCCTCCTCTCCCCCGGCCAGCGCCGGGCCCGTGGGGGAGGAAGCGGCCAATTGATACTTGTTTCTGGAATCTGGTTCGGTTCGGTTTGGGTATTGCATACTTCAATTTCTGCCGCACTTTCTCCACTTCCTACTTAATAAACTCTAATTCACTTGTAGTTTTGTGAATTCATTCTTAATCTCACCCTCAAGATTTTAGGAGAAAAAAACCGAAAGCCTGCAGGGGCCCTTAGAAAAGTAGAGATTCCGGGAGGTAATATTTGGGGTGGGGGGAGGATGGGGAATCTTTCTACAATTTCCGAGCTTTTCCGTAGAAAACCTGCCCTCAGATGAGGCTTGTCACGTGCTGTCGGGGGCAGGGCTTGGGCCTGGCCTCCCTGCTCCGGCTGCTCACGCACTCCCACCCCGGGAGCACCGAGACCGCTCACCCGGACCCCTGCCCTGCGCGGCCCTGCGGCATCGAACAGCAGGAGACTCCGGAGAGCGCCCGCCCGCCGGTGCAAGGGAGCCGACTGCAGCGGTCTCGTCGCTCTGACCCCGCCGGCGCGGGCCTGGCGCCGAGGGAAGGAAGAGGGGAGCACTGGGCCCTGAGCAAGCAGGAGAGGCAGCGCCCTGACTTCTGCTCTCAGGTGCACCTCACGCGGGTGCTCCTGGGCCGGGCCAGCTCTAACGTGTGGATTCCGACCAGGTGTCTTTCATGTGCTCCACCAGCACCAGCTGCAGCTGCAGGCTGCTGGAGGGATAAGGGAAAGTGAAGACACGTCCACTTCTGGAGCCCAACACAGCCTTGATTTCTAAACGGAGGCGTGTGAGCAGGGCCGGCTAATCCGCTCGCCCCCCCCCCTGGTCTCTCCCCGGAAGGCAGAGGTGATGCGTGTAGAGCAGTCCATGTGGTGTCCCTGGGCCTCAAGGTTCAAGGGCCGACAGGGATTGGTGAGGAAGATGGCACTCCTAAAGGGGATGGCAACTGCAGGCATTATTGTATCCCTCCAAAAAGATGCATTGAGCCCTTGCCCGTGTGGCTCAGCAGGTAGAACATCAGCTTGTGGACTGAAGGGTCGCATCCAGTCAAGGACATGGACCTTGGTTGCAGGCTCAACCCTGCCCCGCTGTGTATGGGAGGCACCAGTGATGTGTTTCTCTCACTTCCATGTATCTGTTTCTCTCCCTTCCACTCCCTCAAAATCAATGGAACAATATCCTCAGGGGAGGATTAACCAAAAAATAAATAAACTAATTTTAAAAAAAGATACATTGAAGTCCTAACCCAGCACCTCACATGTGACCTTATTTGGAAATAGGGTGTTTACAGAGGTAACCAAATTAAAATGAGGCTAAGGTGGACCCTAATCCATATGACTGTCCTTATAAAAAGGGGAAGTTTGGACAAAGACGCACAGGGAGGACAGGCCATGTGAAGACGAAGGCGGGATTAGACGGGTGCATCTACCAGCCAAGGAACACCTGAGGCAGCCAGAAGCCGGAAGAGAGGCTGAAACACATCCTCCCCTGGTGCTGGGGAGGGACCTGGCCCTGCTGACACTGATTCAGACTTCTGGCCTCAGGAGAGTGAGACAATCTCTGTTATTTCAAGTCAGACTCTGTTATGACGGTTCTAGGAAACATAGCTGTCAATTAAACCATTTAGAACACTATGCAGGTCCCAATATTTTGTTTCTTTTTTTTTTTTTTGAATTAAAGAGTCACATTTATTGCAATCCGGGACTATGAGGGGCCGAGGGGAAACACGCCCTGCATGTTACAAAGCGCTCCTGTGGCAGTGGGTTGGGTCCCAGGCTCCTGCCATCGTACCCGTCCCCTGTGACAGAGCAGCAATCAGGCCTCTCCCAAGGGAGTGCACTGGAAGGGGCTATCAGCCCCTCCTCTGCTAGCAGCCACAGGTACCGAACCCTTTCAGTGCAATTAACCAGCTTCATTCCCAGCCACTTTCACAGATCCCAGGGCCCGTTTTCTTCCTTTAACCGGCAAGCCAAATGACACTGGCCCGTATTCTTTCCTGTTGTGAGTTAGAGGAAGACAGTTCATTCTAAGACAGTTGAGTTTGAGGAGGAGCTATTACCCATGTTTCAGGGAGGGACCGGGTTGCCTCCTCCTTAAAAAATACCTGAATTGGTCCCAATATTTTGAATGTAACCTGTTTGCAGCCTCTGCTGGAGAGGAAGAAGGTGTGGTCCATGATTTTCATCCCAAAGCCACAGAGGGAGTGCAGTGGGCCGCCCTGTGAAGAGGGCCCCAGCCAATCACAAGGAAGGGGGTTTGGCGGAGGCGACCTTCACCAGCCTCAGCCTGGCTTAGCCTCCACGGGAACCTCTGGCCTGGCCCCCCTTCTGCTTCACGCCCCTTTCCCTCTGGGTCTGTGGCTGATGAGAACAGTCTTATCTCACAGGCTTGTTCAAGGATCCGGAAGGATCAAGGCTGCAAAGCATTCTGTGAGAGGTGGTCTTTCTTCCTGGAAGTCAAGGCAGCAGACAGGCAGCCAGGGACACCCACTTCCAGCTGGAAGCTGCTGGGTTCCCAAGGGAATAGCCTCATCTCTCAGGGCCATGCTGGGAAAGTTCTAAGCCCAAACGGAACCCTGACACCATTTGTGGCTTCCAGAAAAATGAGAATGGTAAAAAAATGAGTGTAAAAAGAATTAACAACACACCCTTTAAGTCAAGAAAAAAGTACATCAGAGGGACAGTCACAATTTTGTGGACTTAGAGGCGGTGTGAGAGGCTGGGACTTCAGAGGGAAGGAGGGTGAGAGGGGCGAGTGTTCCCTCCCCAGCCTGGGAGAGGGGGAGGAAGGGAGGAGGCTGTGTGGAGCCACTGCCGGAGGCTTCCACCCTCCTGCCCGAAGCAGCTCCTCTGCCCTGCCCCTGCCCCTGCCCGTGCTCCGTGGCCATGCCTCTGGCCGGCACCTAGCGGGACAGCGGTGTCTGCTTCAGGGACATGAGCACAGAACGCAGGCGGGACACGTCTTTGCACTGTTTGCTGCTCTTGGGGTTGAAGTCACACAGCTGGGCCACTTTCTCCCACTCTGTGCCTGGGGTTTCCTCCTTGGATTCCTTCACGAAAGCCTCCTCAGATGCCCTGCAGGAGGAGATAGGACAGAGGTCTCAGAGCTGCCTGCCTTCCCCCCCGAACCAGTGATGCTTTCCCCGCAATGAGCAACGCTGCTTTGCCCAGCCTGCTCTGGGGTTCTTTATCCAGAGGTCTCCTCCCCGGCCCTGCGCCCTCCGACCCTGGGCCCCAGGAACAGCCTTGGCATCAGAGAAAACCTAGTTTGGGACTGAGTGCAGGCCTCGCCTCCTCAGAGAGGTCACCCTGCCACCCTAGCTAAAGTTTCCTCCCTGGACCTCCTCCCCCCCTGCCCCACCCTCGCGCTCTCTGGTCATTGCCTCTCCATCAAGAGTTCCCCACTGGGGCTCCTGGCACCGAATGGCGGTGGAGGAACTAATGTGGTACCTCAGCCATTTTCAATGTTTCCAATAACTTGGCAGAGACAGGACATTGATTAACTAGATAACTAATTGGAGTGCCTGGTTCAGCATTGCCTCATTGTTCTGTGGACCCTGTGCGTTCTCCATAAGAGTTGTGGGCAACCACTCATAGAAAACTCCGTTAAAGGGGACCTTCAAAGCCTTGCATGTGCTAACGTGCATCAGTGGGAAAGTGATGGCGATAGAATCCACCGTCTCCCCAGCATGTTTGATGGCAGAGCTCTTTTTAGCCCGGAATATCTATGGAGCCAGGGCATGAGGACTGCTCCATTCATTTAAGTCTTAACTGGTTAGAGTCCAATTAGGGTGACAACTGGTGGCTTCTTCCGTTCTAGCTGACCGGTATGAAAGCCACTGATGAAAGAACAATGGAGAGGCAAAGTGTAGTCAATACTGTTCAGTGGACAAAACCTAAATGTGGGCATTACTAAGAGAAAGACATTAAAGGATTCTTAGGTGAAAGGTCAGGGTCTTTGTCCTGTTTGGCTATCGAGCCATCCATGCGTGACCAGGCACTGGCGGATGGTGGGGAGCTCGCCAGTGGGTCCACGCGGCCGTGCCAAGGGTGATCTGGCCCTCCCTGCTCCGTGTGCTGTGTGCTCGTTACCTAACCTGTAAAGTGAGGGTCAGAGCCTCCACCTAGAGATCCGAGTGGCTGAGGATCTAAGGAGATGGCAGGTGAGTGCGAGCTTGGGAAGAGGTTGACTGCTGTGCAGAGCTGGATATCCAGGGGGCTGAGGGAAGCTTTCCTAGCAGCATCCTTTGGGTCAAGAGGCCCCCGCTAAACTTGCAGCTCAGTGTGGTGGGTGGTCTTGCTGATGGGCACCACCATGGAGCTTGTGGGGAATGCAGAATCATGGCCTCAGTCCTACTGAATTAGAATCCTCATTTTAACAAGACCCTCTGGTGTCTCACAGGCACATGGAAGTCTGGGAAATGCTGGTCTGCACTCTCCCTCTTCGGGACTCCTTTGCATGATCCGTGGGCCATTGTCTGGGGTGAAACAGGAGCACTAACTACCCCCAGCACCCATGTCCCGCTGCCATCCCCACTCTCTGCTGGAACTCTCCTGTGGCCCCCTGCTGCCTTCAGGATCAAGTCCAAGCTTCTTGGCCTGGCACAACAGGCATTTCTGCAGCTGGCCGCGAGCTAACCTTCTCCACACGCCCCCACCTCCACCACCTACAGCCACCAGGCCACTAGGAATGTCCTATCTCATCACCTTTGCCCAAGCAACTTCTTCCACCTAAGATGCCCTTCCCGCCATCCTCCCCTCCCCATCCATTCATCCCTCCTCCCACTTTATGGTCCAGTTGAAGGTCCTGCATCGCTGAAGCCTGCCCCGGCTCCCACAGCAGAAGGTGGCTTCCAGAGTGTTGTGTGTCCTTCCACGCAGCTCTTATTACCACACACTCCGGTCTGACCAGAGACTGGCACTGGGTAAGTACCCATGAGGACTGGACAGCCGGGAGAGTGGACGGAAGGTAGGAGCGAAAGGCTGTCACCCTGGGGTGTCCTGGGCACTGTGAGAGAAGAGTTAGCCACAGGCCTGCCAAGGGTGTGGCCGGCACGCAGAGCAGCCAATATCGGCTGACCTCACACACTCATCGCTGTATTTTTCCCTTCAGCTTTACAATCCCCAACACAACTCTAGGTGTCGCTGTCAACCAACTGAGGTGACGTGAGAGGGAACCTCTACCATCTCTGGTCTAGCTTAGTCACAGTGCCAACTTGGGTAGAAGCTCTAAGGAGGAGCAGTGCACCTGGGGGTAGCAGAAGGGGATAGGTGTGCTCCTAGCTCCAGAAACTGGCACTCAATGTTTGCTTCGTTCAACAGAAGACCTCTGCACCCTACCTCCCACCCCCAAAGGCATCTCTTTGGGAGGGAGTTGGGCAGCTTTGCCACTCGCCCCTCCCCTCCCACCCGGGCATGGCTAGTGCATTCTTTTCTTTTCTCTGCCTGTTTTAGCAAAGTCACCTCCATGCAGAAAAGACCTCCATAAGCATTTGCTGGAGTGGCGGAGGTGCTGCGCTGACTGGGGATTCACCCCTGCTCTGGCCATAGCCTTCTCCCTGCCCTCGCCCAGCCGCACTCTTGTACCCCACAGGCAGGAGACTCAAGAACCTGTGCCAGCCACACACAGGGGCCTCGCCCTCTCCAGCTCCCCCAGACAGAGGAGCAGAGGAGACACACGTACACGTAGCCGATGATATCAGCATCTGGCTGCTGGTAGAATGCTTTGTCAGCGATCCTTAAGGGAAAGGGGTTAGGTGGGGGAAGACGAGATGGCAAGACAGACAGACAGGCAGAGGGTTAAAGAGAAAGAGAGACAGTGTTAGTACCTCCAGGTCGAGAGGTGTTAGGAAGCACAGCTCTGGGAGGCTCAACCATCCACAGCCCAGAGAGGAGAGCAGGAATCCTCCACCCGCCCAGCCCACCGAGAACTTGGCCCTGATCAAATTACTGTTCACCACCCATGTCTGCCCACCACTCCCAGCCTCCCTGCTGCCCGCCTCTGCCACCACTCGCAGCCTCCCTGCTGCCCCAGACACAAGGTCCTTTCTTATCATTCTGTCCCCTGGTCTAGATTTCCCTCCCCCACCCCTGCCCTCTTTTTCCGGATGAACTCCTACTCATCCTCCAAAGCCCAGTTCCCCAGATACGAAGGTTCCTCCCCCACAGCATCCCTTGTTTCCCCCTGCAGGGGCCCTACTGCTGAGTCCAGCTGGACTCACATGTTTCTCTCCTCTGAACTCAGAGGCTACAGGTGGGGCCTTCTCATCTGTCTTCCGGTACCAGCCCAGAGCCTGGCATGCAGCAGCTTCCTGAACACAAGTGTGGCGGCTCCCAGCATTGGCCTTGCCCTTCCTGGCAGGCCTGGTGATTTGAAGGGACGAGCCTCAAAGGCTGGTCTGCTGGGCAGCATCCCTGAAATGCTCTGAGACCTTTTCCACAAAGGTGTTCTCTGTGGCATCTGCTGTCCTTGCCTGCTCAACATTCATTCTCCTTCTTCCAGGAAGGGCACCCTGATTGTCCTTTGCAGGATCAAGTTGCCCTCAAGTCAGTCCCTGTGGTTTGGGTAGGACTGACCCCATGCCCAACCCCAGGAATGGAATATTACCTAAGCTGGGTCCATCAGGGAGTCCCTGCCTCTGGGCCTGACCCATGCCCCACCAATGAGGGTCAGGTCAAGGACTTATGCTGGAGCTATTGGGAGCAAGAGATTACTTTATTTTCATTGAAGTTGCCAAGTAGATAGAGCAGAAGCCTGGAGCTGCTGGTGGCCACCTTCACCTCCATCCCAGGGGCGGAGGGTTCCCAGAGGGAAGGCTCCGTAGAGGAAAGAAGAGCTTAGAGACAGTAAAAGTGGGTGCCAACTGACTTTGTTTCCGCCCTTGAGCCCGCTGTGCCTGCCGTCCTACCCCTGGCTTTTCAGTTCTGTGGGCCACTCATTTCCTTTAGTGCTGAAGCCACTCTGGGTCAAAGCGCTACAAGCAACAAAATCCCGTACCCAGGCTGGCTCTTCACTCCCAGCCGGGACTGTGCTTTCCGTGACACTAACCGTGGCACAGAGGGCCCAGGCCTAGCTGTGGGGCCCAGCACAGTCTGGCTCACATCCCAGGGACCTGGGACCTCAACTGCTGACTGCAGAACTTGCTTCTCACTGTTGTGGTGAGGTGATGAGAGCGTAACAGTGTATCAGCCCTTCCAAGTTCAGGGCTCTGAACTCCACAGGCAACCAAGGAAGAAGTAGTCCTGGGCATTCAGCTTCCTCCGTCCTCCATGTTCTTGCCACACAATCACCCATTCTCAAGATGGGCCTCCAATACCACAGCCCCCTCCTGTCCCTATAGCCCCTCCTGTCCCTATAGCCTCTCCTGTCCCTATAGCCTCTCATGTCCCTATAGCCTCTCATGTCCCCATAGCTCCCTCATGTCCCTCTAGCTCCCTCATGTCCCCATAACCCCCTCATATCCCATAGCCCCCTTGTGTCCCTCTAACCTCCTCATGTCCCTATAGCTCCCTCCTGTCCCCACAGCCCCCTCATGTCCCTCTATCCCCCTCTTGTCCCTCTAGCTCCCTCATGTCCCTATAGCTCCTCTCCTGTCCCCATAACCCCCTCCTGTCCCTAAAGCATCTGTTACCGGTTGTTGATCTTGTTCTTTTCCACTTGTTCACTCTGGCGCTGGTTCCACTCCTCCAGGTCCCTCTTGGCCTTCTCCCGCCACTCCTGTTCTGTCACCTTGGAGGCAGCGTCTGCAACCCCAACAGGAGAATGAGTGGCAGCTTTCCAGTAGGGACAGGGGGGACACAACCGCCCCGCTGCTTCTCCCCTCGCCCCCAGTACCCATTCGCACACAGTTCCCACATCAGAGGGGGGTGCGTATACCTTAAAGTTCCCCACCCCCCACCATGTCCCAAAGCAGCCCAGCCTCAGCCCTGCCCTCACCCAGCTCTTGCAGCCGTTTCTTCTGCTCCTCTCTCCATTTGCGGATGCTCTCGGGCTCCTGTGTCAGCCTGTCGGCCTGGGCAATGGCAGCATAGCCGTCAGCGGGGCCATGAGCCTCCTAGGACACAAGCACAGCCATGTACCCAGGCCATCCACCCGCCTCCCGGTGTCTACTGCCCAAGGATCAGGACATCCCCTCACAGTCTTTTTTTTTTCTTACTTATTGAACTTATTGGGGTGACATTGGTTAACAAAATTCTACAGGTTTCAGGTGCACAATTCTACAACACAGCATCTGTACATTGTATTGTGTGTTCACCACCCTAGTCAAGTCTTCCATCACCATTTATTTATACCCCACCTTTATTTTATTTTATTTTATTTTTTTTTTTTTAGAAAAGCAAGAATTTATTGACCACAGCAAAAGCACACTTATGACAAGGAAGGGCACAGAAGAAGCAACAGGAGAGCCTAGGCTGGGCTGCTTTGGCTCACTGGGAAGTCAGAGAAAAGGGGGCCTTCGAGATAGGTTTGGGGGGAGTAGGGGGGGAGTTGCCACTGCCCATTGCTCCCCTGGTTGCAAGTCTCGTGGGGTCCCTTGGAGTTTAGAATATACGTGCCTGTGGGGAAGGAGAGGGGAGAGAGAATAGCACAGGTGTACTCCCTGAAAGGAGAGTGCCCACTGTTATTTGTTTGTTTCATAATTTATTTTTAGAGAGAGAAAGAGAGAGAGATATCAATGTGAGAGAAAAATATGACCAGTTGCCTCCTGTACACACCCCAACTTGGGGCCAAACCCACAACGGGGGCATATGCCCTGACTGGGAATTGAACCAGCGACCTACTGATGCACAGGACCAACTGAGCCACACTGGCCAGGGCTCACCCACAATTTTTTTTTAAAGATATTTTTATCATTTTTAAAAATATATTTTTATTGATTTCAGAGAGGGAGAGAATGATAGGAACATCAATGAGAGAGAATCATTGATCAGCTGCCTCCTGCACACCCCCTACTGGGGATAGAGCCCTGACCGGGAATCAAACTGTGTGACCTCCTAGTTCATAAGTCAACGCTCAACCACTGAGCGATACTGGCCAGGCTCAAGCACTATTTTTAACAAATTTTAGTGAATAGGCCATATGTTGGGGAAAAATAGTAATTTCACAGACATAAATAAATATTACATATCTGTAACTATAGTTTACATATATATTTAAATCCAAGAGATACCACTCATAAACAATGTTCAGTGATTAACACGTGATCACACCGCATTGTGCGAAGTAATTGGTTCTGTGGTCCCTGGCATGAGTTTCTGCAGCAGTTTTCACTCGCGCCAGCAATGTTCCCACATGCTAAGGCACGCCCCAGCCTTGTACATTTGTTTACTCCCAGTGACTAGACTTACTCAGTGTAAATTTAAAATTATAGCACTATATATAGAAACCTCTTCTGTGAAATTAAACTTTTCATACATACTTACTTTTTTGAACTTTTATTTATTTATTTTTTTAATATATTTTATTGATTTTTCACAGAGAGGAAGGGAGAGAGACAGAGAGTTAGAAACATCGATGAGAGAGAAACATCGATCAGCTGCCTCCTGCACATCTCCTACTGGGGATGTGCCCGCAACCCAGGCACATGCCCTTGACCGGAACCGAACCTGGGACCCTTCAGTCCGCAGGCCGACGCTCTATCCACTAAGCCAAACCGGTTTCGGCTAAACTTTTAAAAAATACATATTTTTATTGATTTCAGAGAGGAAGAGTGAGAGAAGGAGAAAAACATCAGTGATGAGAGAGAATCCTTGATCAGCCGCCTCCAACATGCCCCCCACCAGGGATCAAGCCTGCAACCAGAGGGTGTGCTCTGATCGGGAAGATCCTGGGACCAGTTGGTGTGTGGGATGACACTCAACCAACTGGGCCACACCAGCCAGGTTATTTATTTTTTCTTTTGTTTCCCTTGCCCGAGAACATATATCAGAAAAAAATATTCCTATGAGAAAGGTCTGAGATTTTACTGCCTGTTTTCTCCTAGGATTTTTATGATTTCAAATCATAAAACAACCTTAAACAATCTCACATCTCAAACAACTTCATATCCACTGTCTCCTTTGCACTTGCTGTGCCCTCTGCCAGCAAGCCTTCCCCTCCTGTGACCCTAGGCAAATAAGAGTGCCCACCCCTCAAGGTTGACATAAGAATGAAATGAGCCCTAGCTGGTTTGGCTCAGTGGATAGAGCGTTGGCCTGCGGACCAAGGGTCCTGGGTTCAATACTGGTCAAGGGCATATGCCCAGGTTGTGGGCTCGATCCCCAGTAAGGGACGTGCAGGAGGCAGCCAATCAACGATTCTCTCTCATCATTGATGTTTCTATCTCTCTCTCCCTCTCCGTTCCTCTCTGAAATCAATAAAAATATATTTTAAAAAGAATGAAATGAGTTAGCCCTGGCCAGTGTGGCTCAGTTGGCTGGAGCATCATCCGTGCACTGAAAGGTCAGGGGTTCGATTCCCGGTCAAGACACATACGTAGGTTTGTGGGTATGATCAATATTTCTCTCTCTCTCTCTCTCTCTCTCTCTCTCTCTCTCTCTCTCTCTCTCTCTCTCTCTTTCTCTGTCTCTCTTCCTCCCTCTCTAAAATCAATTTTAAAAAAAACACACACAATGCCGAAACCGGTTTGGCTCAGTGGATAGAGCGTCGGCCTGCGGACTGAAGGGTCCCATGTTCGATTCCAGTCAAGGGCATGTACCTGGGTTTCGGGCACATCCCCAGTAGGGGGCGTGCAGGAGGCAGCTGATTGATGTTTCTCTCCCATCGATGTTTCTAACTCTGTATCTCTCTCCCTTCCTCTCTGTATAAAATCAATAAAATATATTTTTAAAAAAACCCCCCCACACACAAAATCAAAATGTCATTTTTTAAAAAAGAGAATGAAATGAGTTAACAAAATGTCAAAAATTTCTTTTTTAAAAATATGTTTTTATTGATTTGAGAGAAGGGAGAGGGAGAGAGAAACATCAATGATGAGAGAGAATCATTGATCGGCTGCCTCCTGCACACCCTCTACTGGGGATCAAGCCTGCAACCCGGGGCATGTGCCCCCGACTGGAATCAAACCCGAGACCCTTCAGTCCGCAGGCCAATTGCTCTATCCACTGAGCCAAACCAGCCAGGGCAAAATGTCAGGAATTTCTAACACTTCTTGGCACACAGTGAGTCCCTTGTGTTCCTATCATTAAAAGCAATCTCTTACAGTTTTATTTACCCAACAGTGCATACACAGTCCGAAATGACCTCACTCTATGTTTACTTGTCCATTGTCTGTCTCCTCCATCAGAATGCCACTCGGTGACAGGGACCTTATCTGTCCTGTTCCCTGCTGCGTCCTCAGCACCCCACACAGTGCCTGGCGCATAGTAGATATTCCACACATATTTGCTGAGTGACCAAGCAGCCCTGAGACAGGCAGGATGACCACGGCTAGGAATGTGGTAAAGAACTTGGACTCTGCAGCCAGAATGTCTGGGTCCAAACCCCACCTCTGCTGCTTACTAGATGTGCATGTAGCCAGGGCAGGGTGCTTAACCTTTCTGGGCCTCAGTTTTCTCCTCTGAAATGGGAATAATAATAAAACTACCTCTAAGACCTGTTGTAAGGGTTTGGTGCAACAATATTTGTAACACACTTAGGAGAGTGAATGGTAGTTGGCATTATTGTTATTCTATTCCCATTTTATAGAGAAGGACGCTGAGGCCAGGAGAAAAGGCATGATGTATGTCTGACTCCCAGACCAAGGCTCTGCCCACTTCGCTACCCCTCCTGTCAGAGGTGGGGACTCCGAGAGTTGGGGTTGAGAGCTCAGCCCAGTAGGATGCGGCTCCCTCCAGTCTAGCCAAGCCTTTTACAATCCAGCCCCATCTCCCGCCACTCCCTCTCTGGCACTCAACACGCCCCACGCATTCCTGTCTACACACATCCCACCCACCCCTGTGGCTGCCTTTGCTTTCAGCCTGAAATTGTCTTCCCTCCCTTCTCCAGCTGCTTAAATCTTACTCCATCCCACGAGTTTCCAGCTTAAATGTCACAAGCTCTGGGATAGCTCCCAACCCCAAGCAGATTTCGTACCCCTTCCCCTCTGTGCTCAGTCACAGCCTTTGCCTTCTAGGGATCTTGTTTGTAACTTTTTAAAAAAAATATGTATAATATATATATTTTTTTAATATATATTTTTATTGATTTCAGAGAGGGAGAGGGAGAGAGAGATAGAAACATCAATGATGAGAGAGAATCATTGATCAGCTGCCTCGTGCACACCCCACACTGGGGATCGAGCCCGCAACCAGGGCATGTGCCTGCCTGGGAATGGAACTGTGACCTCCTGGTTCAAAGGTCGATGCTCAACCACTGAGCCACACCGGCCAGGATTGTTTGTGACTTCTAAACAGCTGTTCTGTCCTTTTAAGGCTCCCATGCTCCTCCTCCACTCTTCAAAACTGTCATGAAGCCAGTGTCGTTCAATGTCTTCTCGCCACACAAGTGTGCTCACCAAGAAGGTTCCGGAGCCAGCGTGTGCCCGGCTCAGAGGAAGTGCTTTGTAAGTGTTTGCCCAAGGGGTGCAGGCAGCCAGGGGGAAAGAGCACACACCCGGCTCTGGCTGTCTGGGGAGAGGGAGGGGCAGGCCCAGGATGGGTGGTGTAGCCTGGCACCTCGGGTCAGGTCCACCCTTGGGTGGGGCACTTTGGGTGGAGCCCTTATTCCTCTTTCCTGACTTGAGTTTAGAGCCTCATGACATCCCGAGGGGCCTTTCCAGGGCACATGGATCACGGTTTGGGTGAGCCCCACCCTGGTCACGGGAGAACAGCCCTGCCCTGAGGCCCAGCGGCCAGGATCCCTGCCCAATCCATACAAGCCCCATCTGCAAACAACTGCAGTTTCTTTTGTGAATGTGTTAGTGCACGCGCCACATTTTATCTTCATGCTGGTACCTATCGCAATCTGACATGACAGGTTTGTTTAGCGTTCACTATCTCTCTTCTTGCAAGAAAGTGAGCTCCTTGAAAACAGGCTGCCTTGTCTGCATAAAGCAGGGGTGGGAACCTGTTTTCTGCCGCGGGCCATTTGGATATTTATAACATCCTTCGAGGGCCATACAAAATCATCACCTGAAAAATTAGCCTGCTGGTCTTGTCGAGGAGCTCGAGGGCACCTGGGGGCGAGTCCTGGGGCAGGTGCTGCTCAGAGCCCGGGTCGGAACTCTGGCGCCACCCCTCCTCCTGTCACGTGAGAGTTTTGGGGAAAGGACACTGGGCTTTGTTTCTATTTAAACAAAAGCCAGTGAGGAGAGCAGAGGTTGTCTTCATCCTTCACTGGTAAGCCCACCTTGGCCTCTGTGGTAGCAGGGAGCAAAGGGCCACTTCCTGTATCCTGCCAGGAGGCCATAGCATATGGGCGATTCCCCCCCAACCCCACCCCTTTTTTAAATATATTTTTATTGATTTCAGAGAGGAAGGGAGAGGGAGAGAGATACAAACATCAATCAGAGAGAATCACTGATCGGCTGCCTCCTGCACACCCCCTACGGGGGATCAAGCCTGTAACCTGGGCATGTGCCCTGACTGGGAATCAAATCTTGACCTCCTGGTTCATAGGTCGACGCTCAACCACTGAGCCATGCCAGCCGGGCTTTTTTTTTTTTTTTCCTTTTATACCTGGTTGCTCAGAAGACATTTTTATTTTGCTGCTTGGTGAGTTATTTGCTAGTCATATTTTTAAAATCCAATCTACGAAAAATTCCTACTGCCTTAGGAAATTATAGTCAGAGCCTAAAATTCTTAAAATGCTTGGGTTATCACTTATAATTACTGAGTTTGTTTTCAGCAGCTCATCAGCTCGTTTGGAACTGGCGGAATCACTTGTCAAATTACAGCTGTGCGGTGAGCGCCCTGGAAATGGGAACTCTGGAGGGGGTGCCCCAGAGCTCCACCAAGAGGGCACCCTCCGTATCTAATAATCCCGACTATCGGTCTCTCGCACTACTGTGGTATATTAACCAGGACACACATGCTTTCTGTCAGCGCCACAGGGTAATGTAGCGGTTCTCATACTTCTTTAGTCTGAGACCTATTTACACTCTTAAAATTATCCACCCCACAGACCTAGTATTTATGTGGGTTATATCAATATTTCCTACATTAGAAATGAACTCAGATTTTTAAAGCATTAAATCATTTAGAAATGACAATGATAAACTCATTTTGTGTTAGAAATCATTAGCCTGCTGTATGTGGTCAGACATTTCATTAACTCGCCCCTAATGCCTTGGCAGGGCCAGGCCAAACGATTCCGAGGCCTTCTACAGCCCGTGGGCCACATGTTCTCCACCCCTAGCGCACAGTCTCCAGAAGAGGGAGGGCCTGGCTATAGGAGGAGTTCAAGAACATTTATTGACTAAATGAACATGTTCAGGCTTGGGGACAGGGATGAACAAGGCAGCCCATCAGCCCGGAGCTTGGTAGGGGGAGTCCCTAAACAATGAGGACCATGGCTGGGATACCTGCTGTGACACAGGTCAGGGTAAAGAGGGGGCACAAGGAAGGGCATGGCCATTCTTGCCTGAGGGCAGAGAAGGACCTTAAGAGATGGGGCAGGGCATTTCATGCCAAGAGCAGCATCAGGGCCACGTGGGGCAGGTGCCTTTAGGAAACTGAGTGCAGAGAGGCCGCCAGGCGTGGGATAGGTGGGCTGGACGGATCCTCCGGGCAGGAGTCTCACCCTCCTGGCCTTTAGGGCCCCCCATCGCCACAGCGCCCGCCCTAAAATGAAGACTCCCAGGTTATAGAGCATTAAAACTGGCAGAGCATTTGCAATTAAACGGTTCTCTTTTATCTTTACCACCACACACGGTGGGGTTTATTGCCTTTGTTTTATAGGTAGGGAAAGTCTAGCACCAAAGTCCCAAGGTCAGCCAGCCAGGAAGTAGCAGAGCCAGGATGCAAACTGAATTTCTGGGTGTGAACATGGTGGCCACGTAGTAGCCAACGGGGACCAAACTCACTCTGGTTCACATGATTTGTGTGCCTACTTTTTGTCTCCCAGGTTAATCTGTCTTCCCGGGATTCCTGCCTGTGCCACCTCCTCCCCCTGCTCCACCCCCATCTCTCTCACACTCGCCTGGGCTCGCTCCGGCCAGGCCAGGAGTGGATAACAGGTTTCCTGGACTTCAGAGCACCTTTCTCCACAGACCTGTGGAGGCAGCAGGGCAGGGCCCCTAATCCCCATTTTACACATGAGATCTGGCTCGGAGCAATGACTAGGGGAAGGCCGTCTCGCTGGGGAGAGCCAGAAATGAAGCCCAGGCCGTCTGACTCCATCCAGATTCTTCCCCACAGCCTGCCCTGGTCTGGGCGGGGGAGCAGCCTCGAAGAGCATCTGGACCCCCCGGTACTCCTCTCAGCCCCGGAGCAGCTGCACATCCAGGGGCAGATTGTACCCTGAGGTGGCTGTGCCCCAGGCCTCAGGCCCTGGCCAAGCTGGGCCTGCCTCTGCCACCACTTCCCATGGGCAGTGCGGCCCACTAACCTGCTCTGGCTGGCAGCTGTGCCTGCCCCACACCTTGAACCTCAGACTCCCCCAGCCCCCTCCTATCTGCAGTGGGCCCCAGGCTCTGGGCAAGTCCTGGACTCAGTGTCTAACCCGCTATACCTTGAACGTGCTGTCCCCCGAGCCAGGCCCACCCACATCCCCTCAGGCAGCCTCGACACCACTTTCAGCACCCCTCCCTGTGGTACTGCCTGACTCAGTGCAGCACCTGGTTCAAGTCCCAGCTCTTCCCAGCTGTGTCAGCAGAGTGAGCTTTTACCCTCTATGCGTCCTCCTCATCTGTAAAATGGGCAATGACAGCACCTACGTCGTAGGGCTGTTGGGAGGACGAAATGAATTGCAGCACGTAAAGCTCTCCGTGGTGCCTGACACACGGTAAGAACCAGGCTCAGCTCTTCATACCACCCAGTCTCTGAGCCCTTGCTGTCCTGCACGACCACCACTTCTTCCCCGGGCTCTGTGCTCTGTCACAAGCGAGCTCTTGGAGGACAAACACACATTGGGTTTGCCTCTTCATCTTCATCCACTGCCCCAGCACAGTGCCTGGCACTCGGGGGCCATGAGTGACTCCATGCAGGAGCAGTGGCTGCCTGCAGAGCGATGTGGAGGGCGCAGGAACAGCCTGGGACTGAGCATCCGGGGGGCTGGGCTTGAAGTCCTTTCCTGCCCCTCACCGGATGTGGGACCTCTGAGAACCCCTTTCCTGGGCTACTTGTGCTTCATCACCTGTCAAATGGGAGGGGCCACATCCCACTCAGGATGTGAGGTGGGGACCCTGTGTCACACATGGTGTGCACCCCTGTAGCCGGTAGAGGATGGGCATGGAGAGGGCCGGCAGGCTGTTGCCACGCTGCACCATGACCAGAAGAGCACAGTGGTGATGCCGACAGACAAAGTCCCGAGAAGCTGTTTGGCGGCTGTGAACTTGTTTTCCTGGCCCCACCTCTGCTGGTGGGTGGGGTGGGGGGAGTGAGTTACAGCAGGAACGGCCCAGTGAGGAAAGCAGGTCAACTGCCAGGAGGGTTGGCAGCCTGGGAGGACCCACCAGTGGCTGCAGGAATGCTCTGAGCCCCTCCCAAGCTGAGAGGGAAGGGGTTGGGAATGGCCAGGACCAAAGGCAGGAGGCTCCATCAGTTCTGCTCCCTGACACCCCTCTCTGGGGGACCCCTCTACTGGACCCCATAGGAGCATCTCCGTGGGCCGTGCTGGCCGAGCCCATGCTGTGACTCCAGAGACAGCCAGGAGGATGAGGAAGATCCGTCTTTGGGATTGACCGGCTAAAGCTAAACTAAGCTGAGCTGTTTCCTCTAAGTAGCTCAAAGGGGGATGATGGAAGGGGTGGGGGAAGGGATACAGTTTGTGCAGGTGGAGGAGTGCTGCAGGGGCCTCCTACCCTTGCCCCTGGCAGTGCCAGATGGAACTGGAGTAGGTGTGGCAGGCTTATCCTTAGGCCTTGTTGGGGATCAGGTTTGTAGCTGGACCCCCTAGTGGCCCACAGGCTACCACCAAAAAAACAAACAAACAAAAAAACACACAACAATAAAAGTAGCAAGAAAATTCTGCCCAGGACCCTTGAAAGTTGAGTATGCTTGCATCTGGCCGTGTGGCTGAGTTGGTTGAGCATTGCCCCAAGCACGGAGAGGTCACCGATTGATTCTCGGTCAGAGCACATGCCCCAGTTGCAGGCTCCATCCCCAGTAAGGGGCGTGCAGGAGGCAGCTGACCAATGGATATTTCTGCTCTCCTTGATGCTTCACTATCTCTCTCCCTCTCCTTTCCTCTCTCTCTAAAAAAAACCCAATAAAAACATTTTTAAAAAAGAAAGTGTTGAGCATGTGAGGCTTTCCTCCACCTGCAGCACAAGCCAGACCCTGCTCTATGTTTGATTCTAAAGAAGGTCTGGAGGGTGGTGGTGGAAGGGCACCCACCTTCAGCCTGCTACAAGGATGAGGTGCAAAGGGCACCAGATCAGGGAGGGAGGTGTGGACAGAACTGGCTTCTGAGAGACGGGCCTCATCTGTGACCCCTTCTAGGATGGCACAGATGTGAAGCAGTTTACAAAGAAACATGCCTGGGATTATTACTGGGATCAGTGAGAATGGGAGTTCACACTGAGATCGGGGAGGAGCCACCCAGGGTTCCTCAGATCTGCCAACACAAAGTGAGCCCAGAGGGTGTGGAGAGAGAAGGCCGCCGACCCTAATCTATAGGAAGGAGAATTATCCTCCTCATAGTGTTCTAGCTACTTCTGTGGTTCCAAGTGTATCTCCAGCTCCAAGTCCACTGGAGGACACAGACCATGGGGTCTAGCAAAGTCCTTTTGAGTGTTCCCAGCGCAGGGGCAGCCTGGGTCTCAGTGATCTACCAAACCGAACAGGAGGCCATGCTGATTATTTGCGGCTCTCGGACCCACGGAGACACGAAGTCCTAGAGCCCTGGGAGACTGACTTCCTAGCCTGCAGACAGTTGAGTGCTTTTCCAGAAATAGGAATTGGCCAGGCTCCCTGTGTAAGGTGCCAGCCCAGCCCTCTTACATAAGAAAGTATTGTTTATTCTCACCAAGGGTCAGGAGGCCAGCTCCTCCACAGCCACAGGGGCTCAGCAGATGGCAGAGCTGAAGCCGAGGGGGCAAGGGCCTTTGACCCTTTTTGCCAGTGGGAACCAAGGCTCATCCACTGAAGGCTTCGCCCCACCCAGGCCCCTGGGGGGGATGAGGGGGAGGTAAAAAGTAAAGGGGTTGCGGGGGTGAGGACAGTTGCATCTGTGGGGTCCTGGGGATGCCTTCTGTGAGCCAAATTCTCTAAGTCTCAATACTTTTCTAAAATTAAAGTATAGTTGACATAGAGTATTATATGAGTTTCAGGTGTGCAACATACTTCTTCATCGATCTAAGTACTTTTAAGCCAATTTATGTATAAATGAGGGGAGGAGGTTAGGTGGGCACAGCGAGAGGCAGTTTTCAACTAGAATTTGTCCTTACTAGGTGTTTTGGCGTGTGCATGTGTGTGCAGTATGGGGCCACTACAAAGGCTTTTTAAACAAGGAACGTGAAAGCTCTCCTCTTATCCCTCCCCAACCCCCATGTCGGGGCTACACTGCTAATAGTTAGTAGACCTCCTTTCAGATTTTTTGTGCATACGTATTTCTAAAATGAAAAGCAGGACCACACTGAGCATACTATTCTGCAAGCTGCTTTTCCACTTACTATAGTGCCGGCTTCTTTTCGTGTCCATACAGCGTGGGTTTCCAATTGGCCCGCCCAGGCCCCCCATGCTGGACCCTTAGGCTGTTGCCATTTGTCTGCTATTCTACCTCATCCTGCAGACAATCTGGGTGTCCTCGTCCAGTTATTTCCTTGGGAAAAATTCTGAGAAGTGGAGTCTCTGGGCCAAGGGCCTACCCAGGTAGAGACGGCCACCCAGTTCGGTCGGGAGGGCCAACGTGTGCAGGTCCCTGTGTTTCCTTCATTCCATGCCACTGTGAGCCCCTTTATCCCTCCCTCTGTAAGCAGGACATCACCATGGGCAGACTGAGGCCACACCCCACCAATCCCTGTCTCTAGTGGTCTTTATTCCTCATCCCCTTCTCCTACATGACACACACACACACACAAAAAAAAAAACACACCAAAAAACAACATGTCAAAAACCTCTGTGTTTCCATCCCAATTAATCAGACTGGAGTGACCAGAAGACTGAAAGCCCTAATCCTATTGAGGATGGGGCCATACGTTCGTGGGATTCAGGCTGTCGGTCCCTACCACTGCTAAGGCAGAAATGCTTACCTGAAACACATCTCCATTGATCGTGGTCCCCATGTCCTCAGGACCAGCTAGAAAGAGAACAAGGAGAAAGCATTACTCATTGCTCAGCTTACAGCAAGCACGGAATGGTCCTATGTTAGTGCCCCAAGCCGGCTTCTGTATATGCCCATGCATGTATTCTCCCCCCAACACAGACATGATGGATACTTGGGCCCAATCCTTTGACAGCTCACCATGCCTTCTCACAGCCTTTATCACATGTGATTTTCACCACAGCCTTGTGATGAAGTTGTTATCAATCCATTTTGTAGATCCTCAAACTGAGGCTCAGACAGACTATGTAATTGCCCAAGGTCGTCCAGTCAGTAATAGCTCCTCTCCTACCCGAAACGGATTTACCTTCCGCTGCAGCTGGGAATGGCCCAGTAGAGCCTGTGCAGGCAGAGGCACTGTAGGCTCAGGGTGGGGTCTGCGAGGGCTAAGGAGGAGGGACCGGCAAGTCTCTGCCTGTCCCTGCAGTGCCTTGAGCAACTAACTGCTCCACCTGGGACAGCAGGAACCGCAGCCCCCACCAGGCAGCACCTGCCCTATTTTTCCTGCTTCTGCCCCTCCCAGAAGGATTTCATTTTGCCCTCAACTATGACTCCTCCTGGTCCCTTTCCCTGACATCTGATTAGTCACAAATTCCTGTGGCTTCTGCTGCAACAGTGACCCTCAAAGTGGCCCTCCGCTCTTTGCCCTCTGCCCAGCCCAGCCCGGGCTCTCCCCCTGCTAGTGGCAAATACCTGGAGGGCCCCCTGTGTCCTTTCTCCTCACTACTGTCTTCCCTGAGCCCTGCAGGGTACCTGTGACGTAGTAAGAGCCAGAAACTATGTGTTGAATAAAAAAATTACAAAATGCATTAAAGAAAGGAAGAATGAATGACTGGCTTCCCCGACTCCAGCCTCACCCTCTCCCAACCCTCTTTCAAACTCAAAGTTGCCCTCTGCTCTCTACCCCGTGCCCTGCTCCAGCCCCACCTCTCACCCATACAGTGTGCTAATAAAACATACACTTACCTATGTCATTCCTCTAATTTAAAATATAATAAAAACAAACCCAAAAGAAATCCACTTCCCCTGGACCACAGCGGCCTACGGGGCCTGCTCCTGCTTCTGGGACTCAGCAGGTACTGTTCCCTCTGCCGGGAAGGCCTCCTTGCCCATCTCCACATGGGCTGCTCCCTTCAGCCTCTGGTTGCCTTAGTGTTGGCCTTCCCTGACCACCCCCGACATTCACCGCTCCCGCACCTCCCCTCCCCGGCAGTATTTTCTCACAGCACTTAGCACAGGTGATATGTCTATTTGTGTGTGTGCTTATTATCTGTCTTCCCCACTAGAACGGACCCCCCCCAATAGAGCAGAGACTTCGTTTTGTCCATTGCTGGGGCCCAACACCCACAATCTGGCGCATAACAGAAACTCCGTAAATATCTGTCAAATTCCGGACCATAGCACTTGAGGGTCTTTACAGCCTGGTCCTGTCCATTTTTTCCTGCCTCGCTACCCACCAGTCCCTCCCACAAACCCTATTCTGGTTTCCTCCTTCCCCAAACACATCCTGTACCCCATGCCTTTCTTCCTGCTTCCCTCTCTAAAGAATGCTCTTAGATCCAGTCATTCTCCAAGACTCGGCTCATGAGTCACCTCCTCTGGGAAGCCCTCCACTACTCTGCTTCCCTAGGCACTGATGGACGGTCTCGCCTCTGGGGTAGTCCAGAATACTGAACAGCATCCCCTGCCCTCTTATGCAATTACTTGTGACCTCTCACGGGTCATGCACTCCTTTATCAGGCTCTGTATCCTACTCAGCTCCTCAAAGCTCCTGCACAGAAACAGTGAACAGTAAGTGTTGGCTAAATGGAAACTGAGTTGCTCTTTAGGGGCCGACTGCTCTCTGCAAGGCCGCTCTGCAGCCTCTCAGAAACTGCCTAGCAAAAGCCACAGGAGGCCCCACGGGAGGAGCACAGGTGGACTGGTAGCCCTGTACCAGCTGGCCAGCGCGGTGAGCAGCAGCAATGCTGCCTTCAGCCTGGGGACTGACGGGAGGGACCTGTAATCCATGGAAATAATCCCCGGTCGATATAAATTACAATCAACGCTGTTTTCGGACTCAAACAGTGATTGATTCTGATCAACTATGTCAGCTGTCATCCCTAGGCGTTCAGATAGGGCTTCTCCTGGCTGAGTGGCAGCATCTTCCCCCGGGCACCGCCTCTACCAGGGCCTTACATTACCAGGGTCCATTCAGGATGATGCCAGTCTGTGCACCTGGCCTCTCTGGAGTGGAAGTTGCACCACCCTACTCCACCCTGACCAGCCCCTGGCCCACGCTGGCCTTCAGAAAGCCCCTCAGCCCGTCTCCCAGGTCCATGAGTGTTCCTCTGGAGATGAAGTTTCAGCCTCTTTGGGAACCCACACACACCCACACACAGAGTTAGGAGTATTTGCTCCCACAATGCTTTCTGGTTTGTCTATTGCACATTTATAATCACGTGTCCATAGTCAGAGGCCGGCAGAACAGGGGCACAGGAGACACGAGTTCCAGGCATCACCAGTGGGTGTTGTTTCACTCAGATCCTTGACCCCTTTTGGAACGGGGGCAGACAGGGTCCAGAACATTCCTGGGAGCTTACTGAGGCCCAGATGGGGACACAGGCTTGCCAGGAACCGACTCGGTGAGTCAGGAGCAGAGCCGGGCTGGGCGGCTCAGCAATCTGGGTGTGAAAAAGTAAACCTTCTGGGTCCTGCCCAAGGTGATGAATGGAAACAAAGTGTCCATTGCTCAGGCTGGCCCAGCCCCAGCCCCAGCCCCAGAGGAGAGACAATGTGGCTCAGGCTCAGGTCTACACCAGGCACCTCTTTCCCCAGGGGCACCAGGGACCCAACGTTAGAGCACTCAGCACAGGGGTGTCATCTAAGACAGCGGTCGCCAACCTTTCGGACCTCACGGACCACCAGATGGGCGGCGGTGGGAGCCAGCACCCGCCCGGTCCCGGAAGGCCAAGGCACATGCACCCCATCCATCTTGGCTTCTGACACTCTGGGCTAGCCAGGGGGGATTACTTGCTCAGCACCAACTAGGGCTAGAAGGGCAGATCAATTCCATCCTGCCTGGCCACCTACGGAGCCACCATCCTACAATACCTCCTGGATCCCCATGCCCCGCTCAGGACGGCAGCTGAGCACTTGCAGCTGTGGTGGGTGTGAGAGTCCAGGAGGATCTCAGAGGGCTGTGCTCCACCCTGTGCCCCAATCTGTACCCCACCCTTGCCAGAGAGGGAACCTCCTTATCCAGGCTGTCAGCCCCTGGAGCCCCACTGTTTGGGGAGAGGCTCAACTCCCAGAGGCCTCTGGCTACCCGGGCTGACTTTTACCTGCTTCTCCCTCAGGAAGTTCTAGCTTCCGGTCTTTTCCGCAGGGCCTCCCTCAGGCCAAGCCAGACCAGGGAAGCTGAGGGTCTCAAGGAAGAGGCGTGGACAAATGAACACTGGTGCCTGACTGTGGACAGGCATTTCCCTGAGATGTGTGAAGGTCCGTGCTGAGCTGCTGCTCTGAAAGGCTTCCATGGCTGGCTGGGTAACAAAAGCCTCACTGCCCGCCCCCCCCCCCCCCCCCCCCACCAGCCTATCACCTCCCGGTGACTGCGGAAGCATCTGAAAGCGCATGGAGCTCAGACCTGGGAGGCCTGGGATTGGATCAAGCCCCAGATCTGTCACTCACAGCTGTGTGACTTTGGGCAAGACACTCAAGCTCTCTGGGCCTCCAGGTTCTTTCTTATACGTTACAGAAGGCTTGTTACAGTTCTCATAGCAAGGGGCTACAGAGATGCTTCAAGCTCCTTACCACGGGAACTGTCTTAGTCATAGCTGCATCCCCGGTGGGCCTGGCAGGTGCTCAGTAAATGTTGAATGAATACAAACATGCCTATAAGGAGCCTTACTTGTAAACATTTTTATTTTTAAAAATATGGAAGCTACCACTTATTCCAACAGGGCCATAAAACCCCACCAAAATGACAGCATTAACAGGAAGCAAGGGCAGTTTGGGATGCACCTGTGAAGGTGCTATCTACTTTTGTACCAAATATTTTAAGGAATTATTCTCTCAAGCCAGAACCACAGCGGGAACACTGGCAAACATGCTGTTCTGAAGCTAACCACAACAGTCCTGGACCACCTTTGGAAAATGCCAGAGGGCAGAGCCACATTTGACCGAAATCCACGATGTCCTGGTATCTCACTCAGAGTCAGGCATGTGGAAGACAGTGTGGTCAGGTGGACAGGGCTTAGAGTCTTCCGGACACAGGTTTAAATCCTTGCTCTGCCACTTGCCAGTTGCTCTAGTACTGTACTTTTTTTTAGCCTCGATTTTGCCACCTCTGAAATGGGTCTGACACTGAGTATCCAATGATGACATGTAAGTATAAAATGCCTAGCCCAGTGCCTGCAGGTGGTCCCAAGGGAAAGTGTGTGAGTTTCTGGACACCCTCCTGCCTTCCCAGCTGCAGGAGGAAGCTACGTCCGAGGGGCAGAGGGGTCTGCTGTCCTGCCCACACCTTCGGGGCTCGGCTGGGAGCCCGAGACAGGCCTCCCTGGAGGCTCGGGGGACACTCCGGGGCTGGGCGGTGCTGGATTCCAGAGCCGCGCGGCGGTGGAACTGGCCGGGAGGAAACGTCCGGAGGAATTCTGGTCCCGGGAGTACCCGGCCCACCCAGGCGGGGCCTCTAGGAGGATCTCCAAGGAGATTCCTCCCCGGTTCCCAGACCCCGGGCCCCAGACCCTACACGCACACACGGCCCCAGGCCCGCTCCCGGCGGCCGACCGACGGCGGGCCCTCTGTCCCCCGGGCGCCCCCGCCCCCGTGCCCGGCCGCCGCGCTGACTCACCCCCGCTCGCGGGTCCCGGCTGCGCCAGGGCCGCGGGGCCGCCCGCCGGGGCGCCGAAGCCCTCGTCATTCTCGATGACCGCGATCTCGCTCTCCTGCTGCGCCAGGAAGGCGGCCGCCGGGTCCTCCTCGGCCGCCTCGGGGCCCCCGCTCTCCGACGCCGAGAAGAAGCCAAAGTCATCAGCCATTTTCCCCGCGTCTCCGCTGGGGCGTCCGCCCGGCGCTCGGCTCTGCCCGGCGCGTGCCCGGCGCTGCGCCCGGCGGCCGCGACCTGTCACCCGAGCAGCAGGCGGGCCTCGGCGGGGAGCGGCCCGCGCACCGCCCGCACCTCCTCTCCGCGTCGGCCCGGTCCCGGCCCAGGCTCCGGCTCCGGCTCCGGCTCCGGCTCCCTGTCACCGCGGCGCTGGCGGGAGCAGCGGGACGGGAATGCGGTGATGTCACCGCCGAGGGAGGGGGCAGCCGGAGCCGCAGGTCGCCTCCCCGCGGCCACCGGAGGGCGGCGCAGCCCGGGGCCGGAGGCGGGCAGCGCAGCGCAGCGCGCCCACCCCCGCCGCCAGCGCTGGCGCCCGGGACACCGGTCCGGGGGCGAAACGGGCGGGACCGAGTCGTCGTAGCGACCGGCCACCGCGGTGCGCAGCCCGCGCCGGGAGCAGCTGGGGGCGGGCGCTGCGCAGACCTCACCCCGACCCGTTCTGTAAAGTTTCTTCACGGACCTGGGCAGGTCGTAGGAATTCCGTTACTGCGGATTCCCTCCTCTGCAAGAGGGGGGAGACGGGGCTCGGGGAGGTGACCCTCAGTCCCCAGGCCTCCCGCCTCTTTCCCTCGGGGCCAGCCTTTCCCACCAGGCGCTAAGTTAGCTTCGGGGCATTTCGTGCGCGTTTCTCTTCATTGCGGAGGCTTCCGTTCAGGCTGCCGGAGTGTGCATGACCTGCCTGGACCACAACTGGCAGCGGTTCTCAACCTGTGGGTCGCGACCCCTTTGGGGGTCGAACGACCCTTTCACAGGGGTCGCCTAAGACCATCCTGCATATCAGAGATTTACATTACGATTCATAACAGTAGCAACATTACAGTTATGAAGTAGCAACGAAAATAATTTTATGGTTGGGGGTCACCACAACAGGAGGAACTGTATTAAAGGGTCGCGGCATTAGGAAGGTTGAGAACCACTGAGTTAGAGGCTGGGCCCCTTAAATGTCCCTTAGGTCTGAACCGGCCTGAGAAAGGCAGACCATGTATCAAGGCAGCCTGCGACTCCTCCACCCGTCACCCTCATCAGAGTGTCCCAAGGCCTCCTCCTTGCCAGTGCTGTGCCAAGCACCCGTGCAACAAAATGTAGCAACACCCAGCCCTGGCCACCAGGAGATTACAATCCAGGAGACCAACAGATGGCAAACGCCTAGTCGCAGCCCGTGGGCAAGGTGCTCTGGCCTTAAAGTACAGGGTAGAAGAATGATATAATGCAAACTGAGATACTAACCCCCAAACCTCAATATTACCAACCTAGTCAGTCTGGTTTCATCTACATCCTTGACTCATCCCCACATGTTATTCAGTTTTACCTGTAAATAATTCACTATGTTAACCTCTTTTTTAAAAATTTAGAGCTACTTACATTTTGTAAAAATGTCCAATGACAGTTGACATACAATATTATATCAGTTGCAGGTGTAAAACAGAGTGATTAGACATTCATATATCTTACGAAGTGACCATCCTGATAAGTCTAGTACCCATCTGGCACTATACACTGTTATTACAATAGTATTGACTCTATTCCTCATGCTATACTTCACGTTCCCATGACTGGCAATTTGTACTTCTTAATCCCTTCACATTTCCCACCCCACCCGTCCCCAACACCACTTCCATCTGACAATCATCAATTTATTCTCTGTATTTATGAGTTTGTTTCTGTTTTGTTTTTTAGATTTCACTTACCAGGTATAAGTGAAATCCTGTGATATTTGTCTTTCTCTGTCTGACATATTTTACTTAGATTAATACTCTCTAGGTCCACCCATGTTGTTACAAATGGCAAGATTTCATTTTTTTATGGCTAAGTAATATTCCATTGTATATAGAATGTACCACTTCTTTTTTTAGAAGGTGTAATTTTTAAAAACATTTTTATTGATTTTAGAGAGACCACTTCTTTATTCATCTATTAATAGACACTTAGGTTGCTTCCATATCTTGGTTAATGTAAATAATGTTGCAGTGAACATAGGGGTGCATGTATCTATCTTTTTTTTTTTAATCCTCACCCAAGGATATTTATTCTATTGATTGATTTTTAGAGAGTGGAAGGGACAGAGGGAGGGGGAGACAGAGAGAGAGAAAGAGAGAAACATCAATGTGAGAGAGAAACATCGATCAGTTGCCTCCTGTACATGCCCTGAACAGGGATTGAACACTCAACCTAGTTATGAGCTCTGATGGGGAATTGAACCCACCACCTCCCAGTGTATGGGTTTACCTTCTGGTGACTCTAACCAACTGACCACACCAGCCAGGGCTACATGAGTTCTTTGTAAATTTGGATATTAACCCCTTATCAGATGTATCATTGGTGAATATCTTCTCCCATTCGGTAGGTTGTCTTTTCATTTTGTTGATGGTTTTCTTTGTTATGCAAAAACTATTTAGTTTGATGTGTCCCATTGTGTATTTTTCTTTTGTTTCCTTGCCCAAAGAGTTATATCCAAAAAATATTACTAAGAGGGATATCAAAAATGCTTACTTTTCTTCTAGGAGTTTTATGGTTTTGGCTCTTATATTTAAATCTTTAAACCATTTTTGTTTTGTTTTTTAATATATTTTTATTGGTTTTAGAGAGGAAGGGAGAGAGGGAGGGAGATAGAAACATCAATGATGAGAAAGAATCATTGATCGGCTGCCTCCTGCACACCCCCAACTGGGGATCGAGCCCGCAACCCGGGCATGTGCCCTTAACCGGAATCGAACCTGGGACCCTTCAGTCCCCAGGCCAATGCTCTAGCCATGGAGCCAAATTGGCGCTAGGGCATCTTTAAACCATTTTGAATTTCTTCTTGTATATGGCGTAAGACAATGATCCAGTCTCATTCTTTTGCATGAATTTACCCAGTTTTCCTAGCACCATTTATTGAAGAGACTGTTTTTACCCCATTACATATTTTTGTCTCTTTTGTCATAGATTAATTGACTATACAGGTGTGGGTTGATTTCTGGGCTCTCTTCTGTTCCATTGATCTATATGTCTGTTTTTATGCCAGTACTATGTTGTTTTGATAACTATAGCCTTATAGTATAGTTTGATATCAGATACAGGGAGGGAGAGGGAGAGAAAGATAGAAACATCAATGTGAGAGTGCATCATGGATTAGCTGTCTCCTGCACGCCAGTACTGGGGGATCGAACCTGCAACCCAGGCATATGCCCTTGACTGGGAATTGAACCAACAACCTTCTGGTGCACAGGACAATGCCTAATCAACTGAGCCACACCAGCCAGGGTCTCACTGAGTCATCTTTAAAATGTTATGGTAAGTGAAAGAAGCCGAACACAAAGGCCACAGATTTATGATTACATGTATATTAAATTGTAGAGAGCACCTGGGAAGGCATGTGAGCTGATTGTTGGCTGAGTCCAGTGGCGTTGGCAGAGCCACATCCTGGAAACATACCTTGCCAGAGGCAGGTATGTTGTCAGCCTGACCTCATACTCAGGTGCCAGGGGGTGGGTTTCATTATCTAAGTTCAGTCAGGTGCCAGGAACGAATGCAATTATCTGAGCTTAGCCAGGAGTGACAATTACAAAGAAACCACAAGAATGAAGAATTGCAGCTTGACCTTTAACCATAATTTCCCATAATTTCCTTTGTCTTATACTCTAGTAAAACTTCTGGTATCATGCTGTATATAATAAGCGCACTGCACTAGCTCTGGATCACTGTCTCTCCATCCAAGGGCAGTGTCCCACCTGGCCCCAGCTTTCCCTACTGTCTCTGTGTCTGTCTCCTTCTTTTTCTCAATCCCCAGCCACCCCTACTCAGGACTCATCCACTCTCTAGCTGTGCTGGTCGCAGCCAAGAGAGAACACTTATATCTGGCGCCCAAACAGGGACCTGAGTACAGGGAAACTCTCAAAAGTCAGGGGCAAAAAAAGAAAAAAAAAGTCAGGCGAGGGGACAGCTCTGAGAAGTGCACCCCACAACAAATTCAAGAAGTAAGATAAGGAGCGGATTGTAGTATTAGCTGGGTGTAAAACATGGGAAATTCAGGGTCTCAGGAAAGAGATCTCTGCTCTCAGATGCTTAAAACTAGGCTCAAAGCGTGAGGATGCTCTGTTAAGCGTAGCCAAATTCTTAATTTCTTAAGTTTTGTTAATGAAACGTGCCCTTGGTTTCCTGAAGAGGGAACCGTCAACTTCCAAACCTGGGAAAAGGTTGGAAAGCAGTTGCGTGACCGATACACGGCAGAAGGTCCAGAGAAGATTCCTATTTCTACATTCACACTATGGTCTTTAATTCGTGATTGCCTTGATCCAGCGCAGGAGAGTTTAAGAATGTCTAAGCAGGGTGCGGCCATGGCTTTACAGCCTACAGTAGGGGGGTGCGAATCTCTAAAAACACCACTTCCCCCCTCTGTGCCACCTCCTCCTCCGCCCGCTGCTCCTGTGACTGCAGTCAAGAGCCCACCTGATAAAAATTTACCTCCTAAATATGATTGGGAGCTAGAGTTTGAGATGGAGTGGGACAAGCGTTACCATGATTGGGGTGACTCAGATGATAAGGTTTTGCTTGCAGCCGCCCAGCCTTTATGGGGATTAGGCCTAAGGTGTCAGGCAGACATCCCCTGAGGGCTCCCAGACTGCAAGGGGGCGCAGGCAGGGCTGAGGTACCCCCCTGCCCAAGTGCACAAATTTCATGCACTGGGCGTCTAGTACACTATAAAATGATTAGAATTGTAAATTTTACCACAAATTTTAAAGACTCAATGTAATTTATCAAGTTAACAAACCAAAAGAGAAAAACTATATAATCATCTCAATGCAGAAAAAGCCTTTGACTAAATTCAACATTGATTCCTAAAAAAAAAAAAAAAAAAACTCTCAGCAAACTAAAAATTGAAAGGAATTTCCTCAACTTGATCAAGGACAGCTCTGAAAAACCTTCAGCTAACATTAAATTTAATAATGAAAGACTGAACATTCTTCTTCTAATAATAGAAATAAGACAAGGATGTCAGCTTTCACAACTTCTACTCAACATTGTACTATTGGTTCTAGCCGGTGTAATAAAGAAAAGACAGAGACATGCGGAAGGGGGGGGCGGGGGGAGACAGAGGCAGAGAGATAGCGCAAAAGGGAATCCAGATATAAAAGGAAGAGGTAAAACTACATATACACACAACATGATTGCCTTATGTAGAAATCCATCTCTTCCATTCTCTATAAAAAAGCTACCAGAACTAATATGTGTTTAGCAAGGTCATAAGAGGTAAATGAGCATACAATAGAATTGTATTTTTTTATTGATTTTTTTAGGGAGAGAGGGAGGGAGATAGAAACAGTTAGAAACATCGATGACAGAGAAACACTGATTGGCTGCCTCCTGCACGCCCCCCCCCCCCCGCCCACTTACTGGGGGTAGGGCTTGCAACCCAGGCATGTGCCCTGACCAGGAATTGAACTGGTGACCTCTTGGTGCATGGACAACACTCAACTGAGCCACACCAGCCAGACTATGAATTGTATTTTTATTTATTAGCAGTGACCAAGAGGAAAAGTGAAATTTTAAAATGCCATTTACAATAGCATCAAAATATAAGTATCTAGAAATAAATCTAACAAATGATATGATTCATACCCTAAAAACTACAAAATATTGCTGAAATTAAATTTTTAAAAATGGAGAAATAAAAAAAAATGGAGAAATATACCTTGTGCATGGATTAGAAGACCCAATATTGGCCAGCTGTGGCTCAATTCCCCAGTAGGGGGTGTGTAAGAGGCAGCCAATTGATGATTCTTTCTCATCATTGATGTTTCTATCTCTCTCTCCCTCCCCCTTCCTCTCTCTGAAATCTATAAACACACACACACACATTGTGATTCAATTAGCTGGCTGTAAATTGCTCAGATTGTTTTGCCTTATTTAATTATATTGTCTGTTTTCTTTATTCTACTTGTCAAGGAATCTCTCTAGCCCAGCAGTTCTCAACCTGTGGGTCGCGACCCCTTTGGCGGTCGAACAACCCTTTCACAGGGGTCGCCTAAGACCATCCTGCATATCAGATATTTACATTACGACTCCTAACAGTAACAACATTACAGTTATGAAGTAGCAACGAAAATAATTTTATGGTTGGGTCACAACCTGAGGAACTGTATTTAAAGGGCCAGAAGGTTGAGAACTACTGCTCTAGCCTCTTAATATCCTGCCTCATTATCACTAGACTAGGGGCCTAGTGCACGAATTCGTGCATGGGTGGGCTTCCTCAGCCTGGCCAGCTATCAAGGGCAATCGAGGCTGATGGGGGCCAGCCGACTGGGGGGAGGGACCGCAGGAGGTTGACTGGCAGTGGGAGGTTGGCCATGGGAGCGCACTGACGACCAGGGGGCAGCTCCTGTGTTGAGTGTCTGCCCCCTGGTGGTCAGTGCACATCATAGCAATCAGTCATAAGGGTCACTTAGGGTTTTACATATATAGATGATATTTTACCTGCTTACCATTTCTCTCCCAGCTATGCCTTCCATGAAGGAAACAGAGCCCAGGTTGGTTTGACCTACCACTGAATCCCTGTGCTGAGAAGTGCACTGGGCACAGAGTACAAGGTCTGTAAGTACTGGGCCTGGCTAGATCCTTAGAGCAAAGGCCTCATGTATGGGAATTAAGCCACGGAAACTAAAGAGGGAAATACAGCTAATGTCTCTGGGATAGAGAGGGTTGGTCTTTAATTAGAGCATCTCAAATTGGTACATAAAAGGGCCACTGATTTTTGGACAATGAAGAAAATATGCTGATAACAAATGTCCTTTAAAGTGGAGATATTTTGCCCTAGCTGCTTTGGCTCAGTGGATAGAATGTCGGCTTGCAGACTGAAGGGTCCTGGGTTCAATTCCAGCCAAGGGCATGTACCTCGGTTGCAGGCTCTTTCCCGGCCCAGGCCCTGATCAGGGTGTGTGCAGGAGACAATCAATCAATGTGTTTCTCTCACATTGATATTTCTATCTTTCCCTCTCTCTTCCATTTTCTCTAAAAATCAATGAAGTAATATTCTCAGGTGAGGATTTAAAAAATAAAATAATAGGTGGAGATATTTTATTGCTCTTTTAAAACTCCATGTTCATTCAAAAAAAAAAGGGAAAAAAATTAAATCCATGTTCATAAACAAAACTTCCATGATTTGTGAACTGTGAACAAGTTCAAAAAACACCTTGGCAGGATGGGAAAGGGGGAAAAACAGATCTATTTATAGATGGTTTAAATAAGATGCATTTAGACTTTCCCCATAATGTTAGAGCATGTGTCCCACTGTGCCTGAGCGGGTCTGCCTCATGCCGGCCTGTCGTGTGCGTGTTCTTGACTTTGGGCAGGAAAGTTTTCACAAAACGGGTCCAGGTGGTTTTGAAAGTGTGGTAGGCAGTTAGACAAGAGCAGATCAAGGACGATGTGCCAGGTACAGAAGGTCGCCTGGGCAGAAAGCCCTGGGTGCCTGGCAAAGGACAATTGTAGGGTGGGAACTTCGCCACCAGGGTGACCTTTCCTCCCCTAGCATGGCTGGTCCTGCGGTTTGGACCCCCTGACCTTTCCTCCCTAGGCCTCAGTTGTATTTCAGCTCCAGGCCCAGGAAAACACGAAAAGCAGATAAGAAACACCACGGCTGACCCCAGGACCAGCTGCACTGAATAGTGACCCTGTCTTGGCACCAACCAATCCGTGGAGACCTAGACCCTGAAAAGACACACCTGGAAAGCTGCTGAACATTCTACTGAGACCTTCCCCTGGGACCTCCCCTAAAATCTCCACCCTTAAAACCCTTAGGACAGAGGGCCCAGCATGCTCTCCCTCCAGGGAGAACACCCCCGCCTTGCCTTTCCTCCTCCCCGTCCTCCCAGACGTGTTACCAAGGGCCCTTCCTTTGCCTCTGTAACCTGTTCCTAAGCCCATTTCTCCTACAAGTTACTTCTATCTCTGTGGTTTTCCAAATAAACGGTCTCTTATAGTTTGAGTCTTGGCTCTGAATTCTTTCCCAGCCAGAACTCAGGCTCTGAGGTTGCTGAACCCAGGTCTGGTCTGACCCCACGGGTTTAACACCTGGTGCTGTTCCAGCCATACAACTAAAGTACATTTATTAAATTAAAGCTGGGGATCAGTGACGCAAGCAAGAGCCTAGGACAGAAGAAGCAATAGGAGAGAGCTTAGGCCGGACTGCTTTGGCTGAGAAATAAAAGTCAGAGTAAAGAAGTGAGCCAAGGCAGGGCTGCCGTCAGCTCATTCTCTCTCTCTCCCTCTCCCTTCCTCTCTCTGATATCAACACACACACCCCCCACACACACACACATTGTCATTTTATTTATTTTTTAAATAGGCAAGCCAGGCGCTCTCCCTCTTGGGAGTATGCCTGTACCTTTCTTTCCCTACAGGTGTGCATCCCCTAAAGCTAAGGGTCCCCACACGACTTGCGACCGGGGGAGCAATGGGCAGCAGCAGCCTGTCCTGGATTAACCCCCTAAACCTGTCTCCAAGGCCCCTTTCCTCTGACTTTGCAGTGAGCCAAAGCAGCTCCGCCCAGTCTCACTCCTGTTGCTCCTTCTATCCTTGTTTCAATGTCCCAGCTTTCATAAACGTACTCTCTCTCTTTTTAATGTTTTGATTTTTTAATTTAAATTCTTTATTGTTTAAAGTATTACATAAGTCTCCATTTTCCCTCATTGACTTCTCCCCAGCTGCCCTCACCCCCCAGCATATGCCCTCACCTCCTCCTTATTAATTTTTTTTTTAAGAAAGGAAGAAAGAGGGATAGAGAGATGGAAACACCAATGAGAGAGAAACATTAATAAGCTGCCTCCTGCACATCCTCTATTGGGGACTGAGCCCATAACCCAGGCATGTGCCTGACTGAGAATCCACCTGGTGACCTCTTGGTTCATGGGTCAATGCTCAACCACTGAGCCACACCACCTGGGCTTTCTCTCTTAAAAAACTTTTTTTTTATTGATTGCTTTTATAGAGAGGAAGGGAGAGAGAGAAACATTGATGTGAGAGAGAAACATCGATGGGTTGCCTCCCAGAGACACCCTCACCGAAGATCAAACCCTGAAACCTAGGTCTGTACCTTTATCTGGAATTAAACCCAAAACCTTTGGTGTACAGGACGGTGCTCCAACCGAGCCACAGAGCAGTTATCACCATTTCAAAATGGGGAGATTTGCCGTAGCCGGTTTGGCTCAATGGATAGAGCGTCAGCCCGGGGACTGAAGGGTCTTGGGTCAGATTCTGGTCAAGGGCACAGACCTTGGTTGCACGTGAGGGAGGCAACCAATAGATGTGTCTCTCTCACATAGATGTTTCTTTCTCTCTGTCTCTCTCCCTCCCTTCCATTCTCTCTAAACATCAATGAAAAAATATCCTTGGGTGAGGATGAACAACAACAACAAGAATAATAAAATGGAGAGGTTTCACATGCAGATCCAAATTTGTAGGCACTCTCTAAAAATGAGAAGTTCTGACAATACTGGTCTTACACAGAAGCCATCAGCTACACCTAAAAGCAGAAACCACCTTTGCACAGGAAAAGGACTTTCAAGTTTGCCATTTTGCATGCTCCGCAGTGAGGCAAATTCCTAATTGTGAAGTGAAAAAAAGTAAAATATTTCTTATAGCTATGTCTTTACTCAAAGACGAAAACAGAAATGTAGACCAAGAAAGTGCATGTGTCTTTGAGAATTTGAAAAACATTCAATGGTGTTGAAAGCTTACATCTTAAATCAGAATTAAGCAACAACCCCAGAGGACATCTGACTTTGCCATCCCTCCCCTCATTTGTCTGAATACAGCATTATTGGAGACGTTGAACAGTAACACAGTCTCCCCTGAGCTCTGAGTTGATGTAATAAATTATTTAAAGTCACAGTTATTTCCTTCCAATTGTACCTTAAAGGTGTAAGAAAAATTCCAGGACATTGTCGTGAAGTTTGGGCAGACCTGGTAATGGGGGGAGGGGGAGCTTATAATCTGATAGAGCACCTGAGTTAACTGAAAAATAATCATATTATTGTGAAATTCTGAAGTACATATAGATATAGGAACAGAGGGTTACGTTATTTTTTAAGTTTTTTTTTTAATTTTTTCATTTTCTAAGTTTCATTTCTCAGGCCAGTGCACCTGCATACTCCCTTTGATCCTGGTGATGGAGGAGGCGATTCAGCTGTGGACAATGTATACTGTACCCAGCAAGCAAGTAGAACTGTTAAGCATGACCAGGCCGACCCCACCAGGAGCCAAGCCGTCATCTCATCGCCTGACAACCAAAAGCAATGGCTGACGTCCGCTGACATCCAGGACTGCATGCAATTGCATTCTGTTCCCAACCTCACCCCAGCCCATTTTGCCTATATAATCCTGTCCGCTGCACCTTACTGTATGACAGGTTTTGGATGCTCTAAGCTCCCTGTCTTCTTGGCTGGCTGGCCTTCTCAATAAGCGCCTTGCCTTATATGATTCAACCCTGCCTTCCTCATTGGACATTTTGAAAGGCAGCCCGAGCCCACCCGGGAGGTCCCCGGTAACAGTAAGGCCTGATACAGGCCTGAAAGGAAGAAGTGACCCAAACGGAAGTCCTTCCATCCTTTAATGTGCTTCTCACAGGACTTCAGCTTTCAAAGCGCCTTCTGTCCTTCCTGTCTCACCTGGTCAGTCCGGTGAGGTGGGCAGGGGTGGGATTCTGCAGCAGGGGAGATACTGGGGCCTTGCTAAGAGTCACAGGGAGAGTCTCTGAAAAAGTGTGCCCCAGAACCCGACCGCTCTGCCTCCCCAAGGATGGTGGCAAGAGGAGGCAGATGGCAGGAGAAAAGAAGTGAAAATGCAAAAGGGAGCTCTACAGGGAGGTGGCAGGTCAGAACAAACAAGGGCAGCCATTGAGGGGTGTGGTGAAGGCCTTGCAAAGGGTGAGGGACTGCATCCAAGGAGAAGCACTGAGGTGCCACGTCGGGGGCTATCGGGGCACCTCACCCCACCATGGGGAAACGGAGCCCAGAGCGAAGATGATTTGCACGCTGCCTGGTGGCCACTAGCACCTGAACCCTAAGGGGCTTCCTTCTGTCGGTCCTGGGGAGGATGGGCCAGGGGGCAGGAGACTCCAGGCCTGAGGCAGCAGGAGCAGAGTCGCACGGGAGTGGACCGTGTTAACGTAAAAACCACTGAAACCTACAAAGAATTTTTGTGAGTTTATTTGAGCCAAACTGTCGACATATGCCGGGAAGCAGAACCTCAAGGAATTGAGATAATGCTCCGGAGAATGGCGGGGTTACATCTGTATTTATACATTGCAATCAAAGGAGGGACATAGGTGGGTTACATGAAATTCATTGGTGATAGATTAAGGAGGAGGGATAAAGCAAAACAGGGAAACCGCTGGGATTGGATAAAAAGTAAAATGATGGACACATACTTAGGTGGGTGCAGGATCAAGTAACATGATCGTGAAGGAATTTGTGGTATCTGTCCTGGCGCCCAGCACCTTTGGCTGTGCCCCAGGGGCTCCAGAAAAAGGGAAGTTACAAGATACCCAGACATTTCAAGGGTGTGTTATCATAGATGCAAAAAGACAGATAGGCTCAGTTAAGGTAAAGGTTAACCTTGTCAGTGAAGATACTGGCCTAGGCTTAACTGCCCACCATAACTGCTTTTAGTTAAGGTTTAATTTCAGACCATCCTTTGTGGTGACTTTAGGTCTCTGAGTTTGCAAGACTGCCATGCAGGCCTCCCCTGAGCTTGTCAGGTCAGCATGCGGCCCCTTTCGTTCACAACCGAAAGCTTTGCCCAAGGCTGGTAGCGCCATTAAACATCAAAGACCCAGGTCGCCAAGTCCAAACAATCTTAACCAGCGACTTCAAAGCTGAGACGTTCCCGGGGCCACAGCCTTCCACAGTTCCCGCCTGGGCCCGGAAGGCGGCGTGGGAAATGCCCGGCCAGTATTCAGAGACTGTAGGAACCTCCCGAGAGATGATCAGGGTCTTTAGGAAATGCCAGAGCAGGTATCAAATATCAAACGGCCAATATTTTGGCAAGTCCACAATTTCCTAAAATAACATTCAGGAATAGCGTATGTTTAAGGAACAAGCGGAAAACAGCCGAGTGGCTTTCGGGAACTTCCGGAACTTCTCGATCCGCATTCGGGACTTCTCGGCTCTTTGGGATCTCTTCAGGAGTCTTAGTTTCCTATAGCCGATCCGTTCTTGGACGAAATCCTGAGGACGGGTACCGACAGTCCCTCGGCAATTTCCGTAAGTATTCGGGATCTGCCCGAGAGTGGCGCCCTCTGGCGGCGCGAACGATCACGACCACTACCACCACTACCCCGGCTAAGCCAGCACGCGCAGGCGCAGTTGCGCGTCGGCTGCCGTTCCGACCGGACGTAGTTGCTGCTGAGGTCAGTTCCGGCGGGTGACGGTGCGGACGGGTCAGAAGCGTAGAGGCGGCGGCAAAATGGCGGCGCCTGAGGAACAGGATCTAACCCAGGAGCAGACAGAGAAGCTGCTGCAGTTTCAGGTAGCAGCGAGTACTCGGCGCAGCACATGCCGCCGCGGGCTGGGGAGTGGGCCTCCAGAGGAGCCCAGAACCCTCCTGAAGTTGGGCGCGAGGTTCGCAGACCAGCAGGCGGCCCCCTCCCCCCAGACGCCAACTGCCCCGCTGCCCCGAGCCTGTCTGTGGCCGGCCTTCCAGAGGCGGCAGCTGCCAGACCCGCGTCCCCCTCTCCAGCTCCCCCGGGGTCCTTTAGGGGCGCCGGTCTTCAGACATCCTTCCCAGATCGGGTCCTCTCCGCCCAGCGACTCTGGATCTACCGCGGATGCTTAATCCCCACCGTGGGGTTGGCCTCGTTTCGGGTCCCTGGAAATGCTGCCGGCACCCCATGCTACTTGCATACACATGTACTGAGGGCATCTTGGGTGCCAAGGCTTGTGTGGGGCGACCTGGTGGGGGAAGGGCAGGCCTGGCCCCCGCCCTGAAGGTGTGGGAGGACCCCGCGCGCGTTGTTCGGAAACAAATGCAACATCATCCATGTCATCTGCGGCCCCGGCGAGGTGTGGTGCCCTCGGCCCATCCCGGACTCACGTGCGTGACCGAGCCGAGGAGGGTGGCAACTTGCAGGAGTCGGCCTTCTTCGAAAGGGGGTGTGGGGCTCAGAACTTGGGCTTAAATAAGCCCTTATGTCTGAGCTGGAGAGTCCGGGGGGAGGAGACCCCTAGGGTGGGTAATCTTGACTCTTGGTTACTCTGGTCGATACCAGTTTCCTTATGGATATAAAATACATGTTTTAAAAAGGTTTACCCCCTAGTGATATTGTGGGAATCAAATCAGAAGGGCTGTCTGAAGGCCTTTGTAAAACGTAAAAATGCTCCCAAACAGTATTACTGCTTATTAATCATTTTTTTGACTTAGGGGAGAATTAAAGTTAGTGGTACACTTATTTCCTAATATAAAATGTGCTATATATTTATTCATGTCAGCAGTTACCAGGAACCTTAGTGCTCAGGTCCTCCCAAGTTAGAATGCCATTTATTTATTTATTTATTTTAAAAAATATATTTTATTGATTTTTTACAGAGAGGAAGGGAGAGAGATAGAGAGTCAGGAACATCGATGAGAGAGAAACACCCATCAGCTGCCTCCTGCATATCTCCTACTGGGGATGTGCCCGCAACCAAGGTACATGCCCTTGACCAGAATCGAACCTGGGATCCTTGAGTCCGCAGGCCGACGGTCTATCCACTGAGCCAAGCCGGCCAGGGCGCCATTTATTTATTGAGTATGATGTTGTAAGTACTTGGCTAAACACCGAGCACACGTTATCGGATCTAATACACTATGAGATTCGTACTGTTACAGTCCCTGTTTTACAGATGAAGGATATGAGGCTTAAGAAGGAAGGTGCTTAAGTGGTTACACAGCTAGTAAGTGGTGGTGTGAGATTTAAGGCCAAGTCTGTCTTTTCAGAACCTTTCCCTGAGCCCTTGACTGGTGTGCCATACAACCTGTGTATCACCGATAGTGGAATGCAAATGCTGTGATTTGTCTTTTTTATTTTAGCAAGTTCTCACTTTTCCAAAATTTCCTTGGTTAGGTTTCACTGCAGTTAATTTTGGAGGTTGTTTTTTTCCCCCCCCTCTTAAATTGATCAGTGGCACCGGAAACTAACAGGATTTTGTATGTTTATTATACATCAACCTAAAAAGTTGAGCAGTGGGTTGGAACTGTATAAAATGGAAAAATACTATCATAGAAGTTAGTTGATATTTAATTGGAGTTTTGAGTAGAGAAACTAATGACACAGCAAATTAGAATCAGAATGAATACACAGCTTCCATTTCCTGGTAGACCACTAATTTCAGAGTTTTGTTTAACTTTGGCAGACCATTTTACCCCCTACAGCGCTTCAGGGTTATCCCATGGTGTTTAAATGTAATGAAGTGATGTGAGTCATGAGTCATGGTGTACTTAGTCTGGTCCTGGAAGAACATGAATATGTGGTAGCATTTCTGAAGTAAAGTGCATAGCAACCTCTGTTTTTGTCTTCATTGGACATCTATAGCAGTAAGAGATGAATAGCACATTAAAGTTGTATTAAGATTGCTTTATGAAATTGGATATACTAAGGCAAATGTATATGACATTTATGTGTTCTTTAAGTAGTTTCTGGATCAGTTTCATCATCTAGATTGCCATTATACATTCTTTGAAACTTACTAGATGTCAAGCATTATGCCAGGTATTTGATATACATGAACTCTTTTAAACCTCTTACTAATACTGTAAGGTGTTAACGTCCATTCAACTTATTTTTTAAAAATATATTTTTATTGATTTCAAAGAGGAAGAGAGAGATTTAGAAACATCAATGATGAGAGAAAATCATTGATCGACTGCCTCCTGCATAGCCCCTACTGGGGATTGAGCTCGCAACCTGGGCGTATGCCCTTGACCGGAATTGAACTTGGGACCCTTCAGTCTGCAGGTGGACACTCTATCCACTGAGCCAAACCAGCTAAGGCCCATTCAACTTATTGATGAAGAAACAGGTTGTGAGCGGTAAAGTAACTTACACAGGTAGTAAGTGGCAGAGATTTAGAAGTCCATACCCATAACCATCGTATCTATAATCTAATGGAGAAGCCAGATACATATATGAATGAGTATCCTGCAGTTTGTTAATGCTAATAGTGTGGTACTGTATAGGCAGTGTAGTGGGAATTTAGGAAAAGGATAGGAGGGGGAGAGAAGGATGGCTCTTAGGCATGGTGCTAGATACTAGTTTATAACCATTATGCTTAATCCTCCCAGTAACCTTACAGAGCACCATAGCTGGTATGCCTGCTCCTAGGTGAAAAAACAGATCTATTGAAGTATTTGCATAAGGTCATTAAGCTATTAAGTAGTGGAAATGGAATTAGAGTTAGAAATCTAGTGGGTCTGGGTCTGGATTTCAAGTCTGGGCTCTCCACTGTGCTACTTTGAAGGAGGAATAGAATTTCAATAGGTGGTGGAGAGGAGGCTGTTCAAAGGGGATGAAACAGCTCAAGCATGGGATGGAGGTGGAGTATAGAGTGTGTTTGTGATGGATTTAGAGAATTGGAAGTGGAAAATAAGACTGGAAAGATAGAGATACGGCCTCCCCAAATCTTTAAAAGCTGTGCACAGTGGTTTAAATTTTAAGGTGTAGGTGTGGGGGAGCCATTAAAGTTTTTTCAACTAGGGTGTGACATAACACTAGGTTTCAGGTTGCTTCACTAACAAACCATATGGAGCATGTGCTTGAAATTTCCACCGGGTTCAGGACAGAACAGGGTGACACTGCTAGGAGCTAGTTCTCCCCCCACCATCCCCTACCCTGGGTTTATTTGTACAGATAGCACAGGAGGCAGCAGCGCCATGCAGACAGCAGCCCAGGGGTCACACCACCTGTTCCGTCCTCACATTGACTGACAGAGGCCAGTACTGTGGAGCTGTGGTGGGGCCTGGGCACCTTTGGGAGCCTGGACTGCAGCTTGGAAACCACATTGTGGGGCTTGGTTTGAACCTTGTCCTTGGACTTGCAGAGTCTGGGACTCTTGGTGATGTGAGCCGGAGCACATTTCCCAAGCTGGGGTGAGTGATGTAGGCAAGCTGATTGAACTTGGGGCTGTTGCTCTTTGGGATCTTGGGCTTGACCTTTTTCGGCTTTATGAGGGCCTGAGAGCCATAGCATGTGTGCTCATGGCCTGGCATTGTCAGCCTGCATCTTCTTCAGGCCTTGCTTATGCTTCTTGGCAAAGCACATGCTCCTCAAGAACTTGGGGCCCACCCCATTAAGGGATGGGTGTCTTTGTGATTGAGGTTTCTTGATTCTGTTTCTGTGCCATTTTTGGGACTGGTTGTGCCAGGTATGGTCCCTAGATTTGGCCAGATCTGCACTGAAGCCCGCGGCTCCCAAAGCGCCTGAGACTGGGGAGAGAGAGAGTGGGGCTGTTTCTCAATGTATTGCTTCATTTGTTATATTGAAATTAGCAAAAGTAAAATATTTTAGAAACCTCGCGTTTCCTCTATTTCACTTTTTGTGTGTGACATGATTTGATTGGAATCCCTAGGGTATATTTTTCATGCTTCTCAGTCTGTTTGCTATCTTCTACGATTTTTGTAGTTATCTTTTTCTACTATGTATTTTGGAACTGGTTGAGTTATGAATAATACAGACATTTGTTTTAAGCTGTTTCAAATGGGAAAGAATAGTTTTTTGTTGTTGTTTTTTGTTAATCCTCATCTGAGGATATTTTTTTCCATTGAGATTTATTTATTTAATTTAATTTATTTATTTATTTATTTATTTTGGGGGGAAGGTTGGAGAGTTTATTATTTACACGTGTAAAGGATGTGGGAACAGGAGCTGGGGTGAGGCGCAGCTGGGAAGATGACTCCAGCTCAGTCCGTGATGATGAGCTCGTCTACCCCCTAGTCTTCATAGCTCCCGTCAGGCAGGTAGCCGAATGATGATGGGGATCTTTCGGGCCTTGAGCTCTTTCATGGCGATAAGCAGGGGATCTGTCTCCCCCTCCAGCTCCACCATCACGGGGGCACACATCGCGATCTGGAGGGCTCGGGTGCCCAGCACGCGGGCTCGCTCATACTTGGTCATATATGGTGTGGTGATCCGCTTCTGGTTGGCCTGCGGTCGCTCTCCAGAGGGGAGGATCTCAAAGTTCTCCTGGCCCTCCTCCTCAGCATTCTCCAAGTCATCTAGTCCTTCATCCTCCTCCATATCATCAAAATCATCGCCATCAAAATTGTCCTCGTTGTCTGACATGACGTCCGCGCCGCAGCGACCCAGATCCGCACCCGCGCGCACGGAGCCCCACAAACCGCGCGCCTCCGCCTCGCTCAGCGCCACGCGTTCTCTGTCCATTGAGTTTTAGAGAGAGTGGAAAAGGGGTGGGAAGGTGGAGAAACAGACAGAGAGAGAGAGAGAGAAACATCTATGTGAGAGAGACACATCAAAGTCAATTTTCCCAAATTCCCAAATATAGCAAGCTCCTCTAGTGCCTTGGTTTGCTGCCTTTAGGTTTTTTGAACACCTGGAGAAAGATGATATGACAGAGAGGGAAGGGACTAAAGGAAATATGCACGGCCAGTGGAGGAGGAAACAGTCTTTTTGCTTACACAGGAGTAAGAGATTTCTTTCTTCTCAAATGGATATTAGGGTCTTTGTTCTCTTAAATTATAGAAAATAAAGACTGAACTCGGGGCTGTAGAATCAAACTCATTTTGAAAATCTTCCCTTTTGGCTTCATCAGACTCTTTATTGCCTAAAGGAAAAAATACATGATGCTTTTTGTTCATGTATTTAAAAAAAAAAATCATAGAGTGATCTGTTTGAAATTTTTTGCCAGGAAATTTGGTGGTGTAGAGAAAACATGAGCTTTGAAACTTGAAGCAAACCAGAATTAGCCTTTTGAGTTAGCTTCTGGTGAGTTATTCGACCTTAGGCAAATTCTTCTTTGAAGCTGTTCTCATCTATAAAATGGGGATAATTTTATCTGATTCACAGCTTTTTTTTTTTTTTTTTACTTTTAAATCTAGCAAGTTAATACATGCTTATTGTGCAAGTCAGCAGCATAAAATTGTGTAAAAAGGTAACTAAATCTCATCTTTCCCCTCTTATCCTCATAACTGGCTATGGTGTATCTTTGTATATACTCTTCTTCTGCATGTACAGATATACAAATGCTTAATATATAAGCTCTCTTACCCTAACCTTCACTTAACTGAACAGATGTCCTCCATTTTCTAAGGTCTATTCTCTAATACAGCCAATTATTTTGTTTGTTTGTTTAATCCTAACCCAAGATATGTTTACCGATTTGAGGGACAGAGAAAGAGAAACATTGATGTAAGGGAGAAACATCGATCAGTTGCCTCTGGGATGCACCCTGACCAGGGATGCAACCTGCAACTTAGGTATGCGCCGTGACTGGGAATCGAATCAAACCTTTTGATGTATGGTATGATGCTTCAACAAACTGAGCTACACCGGCCAGTTGGGGGTGTGCAGGAGGCAGCCGATCAATGATTCTCTCTCATCATTGACGTTTCTCTCTCTCTCTTCCTCTCTCAAATCACTAACAATATATTTTTTTAAAAAGGGTAGGCTTTCATCAGAAGATTGATGCATACATGTCTATGCTTTATGTTTAAGTGAAGTATTTAACTGACATGGATGGTGTTTTTTTTTGGTTTTTTTGTTTGTTTGTTTGTTTGTTTTGACATGGATGTTTTTATTCTCACTCTAAGCCAATTGTTTTTAATGCCTCCTAGTGGGGTTTGAGCCTGCTACCTGGGCATGTGCTCTTAACTGGAATCGAACTCAGGACCCTTCAGTCCACATGCTGATGCTCTATCCGCTGAGCCAAACCAGCTAGGGGGGGACTTTTAAAATATATTTTATTGATTTTTTACAGAGAGGAAGGGAGAGAGATAGAGAGTTAGAAACATCGATGATGAGAGAAACATCGATCAGCTGCCTCCTGCACATCTACTGGGGATGTGCCTGCAACCCAGGTACATGCCCTTGACTGGAATCGAACCTGGGACCTTTCAGTCCGCAGGCCGACGCTCTATCCACTGAGGAGACTTTTTAATTAATTGGCTAGTTAGTAGATCCCATTCTCTCTCTCTTTTTTTAATTTTATTAAATCTTTATTGTTCAGATTATTACAGTTGTTCCTCTTTTTCCCCCCATAGCTCCCCTCCACCCGGTCCCCCCCCCTCCCCCCCGCACTGTCCTCATCCATAGGTGCACAATTTTTGTCCAGTCTCTTCCCGAATCCCCCACACCCCTTCCCCGCCCCAAGAATAGTCAGTCCACTCCCTTTCTATGCCCCTGATTCTATCATAATCACCAGTTTATTCTGTTCATCAGATTATTTATTCACTTGATTTTTAGATTCACTTGTTGATAGATGTGTATTTGTTGTTCATAATTTGTATCTTTACCTTTTTCTTCTTGTTCCTCTTCTTAAAGGATACCTTTCAGCATTTCATATAATACTGGTTTGGTGGTGATGAACTCCTTTAGCTTTTCCTTATCTGTGAAGCTCTTTATCTGACCTTCAATTCTGAATGATAGCTTTGCTCGATAAAGTAATCTTGGTTGTAGGTTCTTGGCATTCATCACTTTGAATATTTCTTGCCACTCCCTTCTGGCCTGCAAAGTTTCTGTTGAGAAATCAGCTGACAGTCGTATGGGTACTCCCTTGTAGGTAACTGACTGTCTTTCTCTTGCTGCTCTTGGCATTTTAATTATGATGTGTCTTGGTGTGGTCCTCTTTGGATTCCTTTTGTTTGGGGTTCTCTGCGCTTCCTGGACTTATAAGTCTATTTATTTCACCAGGTAGGGGAAGTTTTCTGTCATTATTTCTTCAAATAGGGTTTCAATATCTTGCTCTCTCTCTTCTTCTGGCACCCCTATAATTCGGATGTTGGTATGCTTGAAGCTGTCCCAAAGGCTCCTTACACTATCTTCGTATTTTTGGATTCTTTTTTCATTTTGCTTTTCTGGTTGGGTGTTTTTTGCTTCTTCACATTTCAAATCTTTGACTTGATTCTTGTGATCCTCTAGTCTGCTGTTGGAACTCTGCATAATATCCTTTATTTCAGTCAGTGTATGCTTAATTTCTAGTTGGTCCTTTTTCATAACCTTGAGGGTCTCACTAGATTTCTTGAGGGTCTCACTACATTTATCAGCAGTCTCACCAGACGTTTTGAGGGTCTTACTAAATTTTTCAGCGGTTTCTAAAAAGTTCTTGAAAACCCTTAAAAGTGTGGTTTTGAACTCTATATCCAGTAGTTTGCTTTCCTCCATTTCTGTCATTTGTGACCTGTTTCTTTGTTTCCGCATTTTTTATGCTTCCCTGTGTTGATAGAGTGGCTCTGTGTGCTAGGTGTCCTATAGCGCCCAGTGGCTCAGCCTCCCCAATTACCTGAGGTGGACACTCTTGGTGCACCCCCTTGTGGGCTTTGTGCACAGTCGTGTTGTAGTTACGCCTTGATTGTTGTAGGTATCACTGGAAGGAATTGACCTCCAGACCAATTGGCTGTGAGAATCAGCTGTGTCTGCAGTGGGAGAACTTCTGTGCTGAAGACACCCTTCTGGGGCAAGACTTGCTTCAATGGGGCTTTGGTGCTCATTGAGTCTGCCCCCTGAGTGTGTCCTTTATGGATCCGATGAGCTGTAATATGGATGGTCCCACTCTGACCACCGGGCACACTGGCTCCTGGATCTCTAAGGAGGTGCTCATCTAGCCTCTGCCTGAGGATACCCAGCAGGAGCTCAGCGTGAAGCAATGCAAGTTGCCGTGGGGCCTTGGGCCAGCTCCAAGTTTGTTAGGTAATTTTCAGATTGCAAAGGGCCAGGCCTTTCGTATGCAAAAGCTGGTGCACAGCTTGGGCGGGGCAGGGGTCCCAGGGGATCAACAGGGCAGAGCAAGCAGCTATGGCTGCCCTCAGAGGCCCCGCTTCTCAGTGTCCCGGCAGTCACTGCAAGCACCTCCGAGAGAAAGCTGCCCTCGAGTTCCGACTGATGCCCGACAGTCCAGTTTCTCCTGTATGAGTCTGGGTCCCCAGAGATTCACCCGGAACTGGAGCTCAGAGCTTGAGACTCCCTACCGATTGAAAAAGACAACCATGTCCTCAGCGGCCAGCCCTCTCCACGTGCGCCTCCATAGCTCTGTACTTTACTTCCACACCGCACCTCCTCTGAGTCTCGGTATGCTTTTCTCTTTCCTTCTAGTTGTAGAATTTCCATTCAGCCAGCCTTCCTGTGGTTCTGGATGCTGTCCATTCCGTCTTTTAGTTGTATTCTTGAAGTGGTTGTGCTAAGCAGCAATCTCCCGTGTTTACCTATGCCGCCATCTTGGTTTTTCCAGTAGATCACATTCTCATTGGGTTAGAGAGCTCTGCTCTCTTTGTCTTGTTGAGATAGGATCATGTCATACTTAATGAAGTCAGTGTAGCATAGTAAATGGTCATGAAGACTGGCTCTGGAGTAAGACAGTCTTGATTTGAACCCTAGTTTTTCCAATTACAGTAACTCCTCACTTAATGTTGTTAATAGGTTCTGCGACTTTAAGTGAAATGATGTGTAAGGAAACCAATTTTACCATAGGCTAATTGATAGAAACAAGTATTAAGTTCCTGCAGTATCTCATCAGCTGTTATAATGAAAAGAAGTTGGATGAAATGAAGCTGTTTGACCTGTTGTACTAACTTTGTGACCTTGGGCAAATTACTTAACCTCTCTGCCTTAGTTTCTTTATCTATGCACTGATACTACCTACCTCATGTAGTTGTTTCAGTAATTAAATGTTAGTATTTCTCAAGCACTGGCAAATATGAAGCACTTTAATGTTACACAGATAGTACAGAGCTCTGTATATATTGTGTGTGTTTTCCTATGTGTGCATACCTTTTCACTTGAAGTACCATATTTTTCCATATATAAGATGCTATCTATACTAATAAAAGGGTAATATGCTAATTAGACCAGACATCCTTCCAGACAAAGCCATGGTGGTGGGATCACTGCAGAAGCAGTTAGGGGTGATCAGGCCAGCAGGGGAGAGCAGTTAGGGGGATTAGGCCAGCGGGGGAGAGCAGTTAGGGGGATCAGTCTGGCAGGGGAGGGCAGTTAGGGGGATCAGGTCGGCAGGGGAGAGCAGTTGGGGGATCAGGCTGTTAGGCAAGCAATTAGGAGCCAGCGGTCCCGGATTGTGAGAGGGATGTCCGACTGCTGGTTTAGTCCCAATACGGATGTTCCCGAGGGGGTCCCAGATTAGAAAGGGTGTAGGCCAGGCTGAGGGACACTCCCCCCCCCTCCTGTGCATAAATTTCATGCACCGGTCCTCTAGTTTGTTTCTAAAATCATTAGACTGAAAATCGAGGGGCATCTTATACACAGAAGTCAGCCGAAGAGGGAGCCAAGCAGGTGCATTGCTGCCCATACCTTGTCAAACAGACTTCCTCCAATCATAAGCCTTATTGTTACTGACCTCAGCTGATGCCATAATTGGAGGTGGAAGTGGAGTTGGAGGTGGAGAGTGCGTAGATGCAACAGAGACTGGAGTGTTCTGAGCCCATAAAGATGTCAAAAAATAAAAAGATAAATACTGGTAAGCGATTATCTTACTCAGCAAAATTCAGACTGAATGTAATTAGCTATGCAAAAGAGCATGGAAATAGAACTGCAGAGAGACAATTTGGACCTCCTCCCACTGAGTGTATGGTATGATCAGACAGTGGAGAAAACAGGAAGAACAACTCCTTAGATGCCAAAAAAGAATGCCTTAAGAGGAAAACCAGCAAAATGGGCCACCTTGGAGCAGGGGCTTAAGATTTGGATTATGGAGCAGTGCCAGAGTGGCTTATATGTGTCAGCCAAGCTTATTCAATGTCAGGCAAGAATGTTTGCAAGTGAAATGAACATTGTTGATTTCACAGGAAAGGCCAAATGGTGCTTCAATTTCATGAGCAGAGGAGGGTTGGCCATGAGAACAAAGTTAGCTCAGAAAATGCCACCAGTTTATGAGGATAAAATGCAACAGTTTCACTCCTATGTCATACAACTTCCAAAAACATATGCTTTTGAGCCAAGTCAGATTGCAAACATTAATGATATGCCTCTCAATTTTGATGTGCCTTCCAATAGAACTGTTAATGTGAAAGGAATCAAAACAAGTGGCCATGAAAAGACACACTATACTGCTGTGCCTTCATGTTGTGCAAATGGTACTAAACTGTCTCCTATACTTATTTTTAAGAGGAAAACCTATCCTAAAGAGACCATACCTCCTGGCATTATTGTGCAAGCTCAAGAGAAGGGATGGATGAATGAAGACATTATGGCCATTTGGTTTGCAAAGCTTTGGTCCAGAAGACATGGGGGGCTCTTAACACATTGCAGACGGATCACGAGAATTCTGTCCTAAGGCTTGTGGCCAGTCATACTTTTAAAAGATATTAGCTGGTAAGAACATGTAATAAATACAGTGGGGCCTTGACTTACGAGTTTAATTTGTTCCGTGACGGAGCTCATAACTCAAATTACTCATATGTCAAATCAACAGTGAACGAGTGAGACACGTGATGCTGGGCTGATGTTGTGGCGTTCACTGTGACGTTCGCTGTGCCAACTAGCGGTGGAGTATCTGAAGCTGGCTCGTAACCTGAATTTTAGCTTGCAACTCAAAGCAAAAAATCGGCCGAGAGACGAGAGACGGCTCGTATCTCGAAAAACTCATTAGTCGGGACACTCGTAAGTCAAGGCCCCACTGTAACTTCAAAATGCAATGGGTATTTAATTTTAAAGCGTGCCTTTAACATTTATGTAAAACGTTTTTTTGTACTAGTTCAATAGAAACTTATCTGGCCACTGGGTAAAATTAGCAATAAAACTACTGTTCCGCAAGCCAGCTCTTCTTGTCTTTGATCAGTTCCAAGCACATTTAACAGAAAAGACAAAAAGGGTTGCATCAGATTTGCAAACAAACCTAGCAGTTACTCCTGGTGGACTTACAGGTCAGCTACAGTCGCTAGATGTTTCAATCACCAAGCCGTTTAAAGCCCTGATGAGAGAAGAATGGAGTAGATAGATACAAAAAGTAGGTGATACCTTGACACGGACAGGATGAGTGAAAAAAACAACCATTACTGAGGTCTGCATTTGGGTCCTAAACTCGTGGTATGGCATCAAACAATAGGTGATTGTGAAGTCCTTCAGGAAATGTGGAATCAGCAATGCCATGGATGGAATTGAGGACGATCTCACATATATAGACAGTGACTCAGCAGTCAGCAGTGATACAATAGAAGTTGAAGAAATTGATATGTCTGGAACCAATAGTGATGAAGAAGAGAACAGTGATGCAACAGAGGCTGAATAAAGTGATATGCTGCATAATATCATAGTACTGGTATGTGAACATTACCTGCAGTAATTACTAAATAAAAATATGTTCTGTTTTATGTTTAAAATATTGATTTCTTAATTTTGGGTCGGAAAAGTGGGAGGTGTCTTATACATGGGGGTATCTTATACACGGAAAAATATGGTACTTTACGGCTTCTCTTTGTCATCCGAATTGCCAGCCTCATACTTTTCTTGAGGGTTACTTGAATACAAGCACTGTGTTACTGCAGAGAGGGCTTTAAATGACCAACATATACAGTGCGGATATACTGGACAAAGGAATGATTCATGTCCCAGGGGGGACGAATGAGACAGTGCAGGTTTTCATCATGGTACTCAGAATGGCACACAATTTAAAATTACGAATTGTATGGAATTTTACATGTAATATTTCCTGATGTAGCTAAACCTGGGATAAAGGGGAGGGACTGCTGTATACATAAAAGAGAAAAGATCAGAGGGCCCTGCTCTGGAGCACTTCAGTCTTTAGCATCCTGAGGACACAGTGAGGACCTAGCAAAGGAAACAAAGTGGCAGGCGAGGTAGGAGGAAAACCAGTGTATTGTCCTAGACTTCAAGTCCTTGAGAAGTGGGAACAGATGTCTGGATTTACAGTGTGGGGGTCATTTGTGACCTTGATTAGAAGTTTTGTTGGAATGTTGGGGAGGTGAAGGCTTGATTGGAGTGAGTTCAAGAGAGTGGCATGAGAACTTGGAGATTTCTGCAGGTTTTGCACTAAAGAGGAAAGAGATTGGGCAGAAGCTGTAGTGGGAAGAGATTTGTATTTTTTTAGGATATATCAGCATGTTTGTATACTGATGAGGAACACACATTAGAGAGAGAAAATCTGGTGCAGAGGAAGGAGAATTGCTCTTGCGATACCTTTGAGTAAGTGAGAGGGGACAGGACTGGTATACAAGACAAGAGGAGGCATTGGCCTTTGCCAGGAGCATGGATAAGTTTGTCCATAGTAAAAGAAAAGATGAGTGTAGATAGGTTGACATGCAGGTTGGAACTTTTGATTATTTTCCCTGTGAAATAGGAAACAAGATCTTGAACTAAGAATAAGGATGGAGGAGGTGCTAGAAGTTTGAGGAGAGCGAAAGTCTGGTTATGTAGGAGAAAAGGAGTGAATGGACTAGGCAATTAGGATGAAGGCCAGGCAATATTACAGATTTACTTGAGGTTAGTGATCATATATTTATTTAAAGTAAGACCAGTCAGCCCCCTTCAGCTGTGAAGATACAGGTGCAAAGTAGACAGATTTGGATTTATTTTTTATTTTTTTTATTTTTATTGATTTCAGAGAAGATGGGTGAGGGAGGGAGGGAGGGAGGAAGGGAGGGAGGGAGGGAGGGAGGGAGAGAGAGAGAGAGAGAGAGAGAGAGAGAAACATCAGTGATGAGAGAATCATTGATTGGCTGCCTCCTACTGGGGATCAAGCCCACAACCCAGCCATGTGCCCTTGACTGGAATCGAACCCCGGGACCCTCAGTCCACAGGCTGGTGCTCTATCCACTGAGCAAAACCAGGGAGGGTGAGATTTGGAATTTTAGAAGATTGTGGTTTAGCCAAGGGAATATGATTGTGATAAGAGGGCAAAGGAGTTGAGGATATGTGCAAGAAAGAGTGATTATTATAGTTGACTCTGGAATTTATGATGAATAAGATGGGAAATGAGGATATGAGAGGTTCTGAGGCCCAGTGAAAAGGTAGTACGGTCAGTGGATTGTAGGTCCTGGCAGAGTTGAAAAATTTAGAGACGGCATTAGATGGAGGAAGTTGAAAAGGTAGAAGAATATGGAGGGAGAGTGTGCAGGGGTTTGCAGTTATGGTTATAGTGAGGTCTAGAGTTTGACCTCAAGAGTGAATGGAGGAACAGTAGGCAAGGAATTGAGAAACCAAAGTATTAGAACAATTATGCAAATAGTAAAATCACCAGGACACTGATAGAGTTGATCACTTGGCCGAGTAGTTTGTCAGTTCTCTCCACTATACAGTTATATCAGTATGGACTCATGGATGTTTATTTTGTAATTTGGGTTATAATTCATGACTATCCAATTATTGTGGGTGGTTGTGTTTTTTTTTAACACGTCTTTACTTTCTGTCACTACACGATTCTCCAGGCTCATTTTGTATAGTTCCTGTCCCTGTCCTAGAATCAGTTACTTCTCCAAGGAACCTAGTTTCTTTTTTGGACAATGGTATTAAAAATGGAGGTCTGGCCCTGGCCGGCATGGTTCAGTGGTTAGAGCTTTGTCCCGTGCACAGAAGTGTCATGGGCTGGATTTCAAGTCAAGGGCATGTACCTGGGTTCCAGGTTTGACCCCCCAGTTGGGGCCTGTGCAATCCATGTGTCTCTCTCCCTCTAAGGAGAGCTAAGGATTTTGGAATTCATTATTCAGTCAACATATAGGAATAAGAGTTAGAAGGAGGAAAAGAAATTAAGTTATTTTGACAGTTCACTGGAGGTGTTACAAAAGCTTGACTAAAGATGCTGGCTGTGGGAATGGAAATGTGGTTGCAGGTGTAATACAGAAAATGGTCAAAACTTGATTATTGATGAAGTGTGGAGTTCAAGGATAGAGTACTTAAAGATGAAGCTCAGATTCCAGATGTACCTGAGCCAGGATATTTGGGAGGGTGGTTGTGTGTTAACACATATAGTGTTTGTGTGTGTGTGTGTGTTTTAATGTTTTTATTGATTTTTAGAGAGAAAGGAAGGGAAAGGCACAGAGAGATAGAAACATCAATGAGAGAGAAACATCTTCACTCGGCTGCGTCCTCCACACCCCCCACTGGGAATCTAGCCAGCAACCCAGGCATGTGCCCTGACCAGGAATCAAACCGGTGACCTTGGTTCTTGGGTCGATACTCAACCGCTGAGCCACACTGGCCGGGTACATATAGTAGTTTAATGATACACTTGAGGTACTGGTGCCACATTTGGTGTAAGTATTGACTAGGTAATTGGAAAAATGCTCCTAAACTTCAGAAGAGATGGTGGGTCCAGAAATTAAATTAGGAGTCATCTGAGTAGAAAGGGTGGTTGAAGGCTGAGTATTAAATGAGATTGCCAAGGAGGGAGGTGTAGAGAGTGAAAAAAAAACATCTACGGACTCATCCTTAGGGAACTTCCTGTGTTGACAGGTATGGAAAAAGAGGGAGCCAGAGTAGGAACTTTGGTTAGAGACAAAGTGAAACCTGAGAACAGTCCAAGGAGAAGGGAGTAGGGAAAATATTTATTGTAGGGAAACATTTGAATTACAGACTCTATTTAATAAAAAGTTGTACATAATTTATATGTACAACTTCATTGTACGTTAGGTTATATGCCAATAGATAAAACAATGCAAGTTAATGAAAGTCATTATTTTGCAGGAAACCTGCATTATTATATCGTTATATATTATAAATAGAATAGTTGTTTAGCATTGAAAAATATTTTGTTGGACTTAGAGGTTGAAGAAATCTTTTGATAGTAGAATATTAATCAGTTGTCTTCTTAATTGGAAGTCTGGAAGGTTTTTTTTGTATTTTAATCCTCACCTGAGGACATGCTTAGAGAGAGGAAGGGGGAGAGAGAGAGATCAATAGGTTGCCTTCCGTACATGGCCAAAGTGTGTGCTCTGACTGGGAATTCAACGGGCAGCCTTCCAGTGCATGGGGTGACACTGCCTTGAAGGTTTAAAAGATAAGGAATTTTCATTTGTTTTGATCTGTGGGAGAAATCTCTGCTGTAACTGATTGGACAAATTCTGAATAGTGAAATTTTACCGAATTTGACCATGTACCTTCAACACTTTTTAGTATATTTTCGCAGAAGTATTCATAAGTAGTCTATTAGGGATAAAAATATCTACAAATGTACTGTTGCTTTTTCCCTAAGTAACTTTTTGATTTTATCCTTTCCAGGATTTGACTGGCATAGAATCTATGGATCAATGTCGACATACCTTGGAACAGCATAACTGGAACATAGAGGTACAACAGGATTTATTCTGAGCTTCTTTCTTTTTAAAATATATTTTTATTGATTTCAGAAAGGAAGGGAAAGGAAGAGAGAAATAGAAACATCAATGATGAGAGAGAATCATTGATTGGCTGCCTCTCACACACCCCCCGCTAAGGATTGAGCCTGAACCCGGACATGTGCCCTTGACCTGAATCGAACCTGGGACCCTTCAGTCTGCAGGCCGACGCTCTATCCACTGAGCCAAACCAGTCAGGGCTGAGCTTATTTCTTTTTCCATGGTCTAATAATGATTCAAAGACATGTATTTTTCCACAGCTGGAATCTTTTCTTTTAGTAGAGCTGGTTTTCAAATTTCCAACTCTTTAAGTCTTTAAAAATGAATGTGTGGACCCTGACTGAGTAGCTCAGTTGGTTAGAGCATTGTCCTGATAGCAAGTGTAATCCCTGGTCAGGGCACATACAAGAATCAATCAATGAGTATATAAATGAAAGCATAAATAAGTGGAACAACAAATTATGTTTCTCTATCTCTTTTTTCTGTCTCTCTCAAATCAAAAAATGAATGTGTAGCGTGGCCGGCATGGCTCAGTGGTTGAGTGTTGACCTATGAACCAGGAGGTCAAGGTTCAGTTTCCAGTCAGGGCACATGCCCAGGTTGTGGGCTTGATCCCCAGTGTGGGGTGTGCAGGAGGCAGCCGATCAATGATTCTCTTTCATCGTTAATATTGCTATCCTCTCCCTCTCCCTTCCTCTCTGAAATCAGTAAAAATGTATTTTAAAAATAATGGGTAGAAAAAGTGAAGCTTTATGATCAAAGTTTATAAAATAGAAAAGGTAGTGACCAAATTCCTCAATATAGCGCCTACTCCTTGTGTGTGTGTGTGTGTTTATACTGAGTGGCCAGATTATTATGACCACCCCATCAGTACTTCGTTGGGCCACCTTTTGCCTTCAATACTGCAGCGATTCTTCTTGGCATTGACTCCACGAGATGCTGAAAGGTGATGCGAGGAATCTGACACCAAGCCTGATGAATAGCACCGTCCAGTTCTGTGAGATTTGATGGTTGTGGAACCAGCTGCCTGATGGCCCTTTTAACTTCGTCCCACAAATGCTCAATTGGATTGAGATCTGGTGATTGTGGGGGCCACCTAAGCAAGGTAAAGTCTCCCTCATGTTCTTGAAACCACTCCTGCACAATACGAGCACCGTGGCATGGCGCATTGTCTTGTTGGAAGAAGCCATCTCCTTTGGGATACGCCATCTACATGATAGGATGAACTTGATCAGCAATGATACTTAGGTATGTTGTGCTGTTCAGCCGTTTATAATGATCTGGCCCTCTAGCAACTTCAGAGCGAAATTATATAATCTGCCTACAGATTAGGTGGTCATAATAATCTTGCCACTCAGTGTGTGTGTGTGTGTATGTGTGTGTGTGTGTGTGTATTTAATGGCTCTTTGGGGGAAAACTATTGTTTTTTTCAATGTCAGTTAATAATGGTGATAGCGAACATCTTGTCCTCACTATAACATTTCTTGTTTTATTATTACTGTGATTACTGTGATATTGGTGGTTGTTTTGAGATAGATCCATTTGAGTAGAGATATTTGTTTTTACTGGTTTCGTTAACTAGTATATTCCCCCATTTCCTCCCTTCCCTTCTCTCTAAAAAAATCAATGGGAAAAATATCCTTATATCCTTGGGTGAGGATTAACAACAAAATAGAGTGGATGTTGAATTTTATCAAACACCCTTTGATCTCTTGAAATTACTGTATCAATTATGGTATGTTACTTGAATAGGGTGCTGGATTTCTGAAAATACATGTATTTCTGAGTGATGAACCTGTTTCTGATCCATTAAATTTTAGGCTCTGGCATCCTACCAATGAATGAAACTAAGTCCCTACTCTCATGAAACTTAAGTCTAGATAATTTGTGCTCATAATAAGTGCTATGAATGAGTGTAGGAAATGTAATAGGATCTAAGAACTTATTTGATTTATTTTCTTTTTTTGAGAAATTATTTTATTTATTTATTTAATATATTTTATTGATTTCAGAGAGAGGAAGGGAGAGAGAGATGGAAACATCCACGATGAGAATCATGGATTGGCTGCCTCCTGCACGCCTCCTACTGGGGATTGAGCCCACAACCCGGGCATGTGTCCTGACTGGGAATTGACCTCCTGGTTTATAGGTAGATGCTCAACCACTTAGCTATGCTGGCCGGGCAAGAAGTTATTTTAAATAGGGTGGTCAAGTAAGGCTTTTTTGAGGAGGTTACATTTGAGCTGACGCCTGAATACAAATGAAATGAATGTGCCTGAATGTGAAAATTTTGAGGGAATTGCATTTGAGGCATAGGGAATGATGTTGCTTTACATGATATTTTTGTACTATCTCCTCATTAGATTTTCACTTCAAGCATATGCTGGCTTTATAAAATGACTTTACTTGATAAAATGAGTTGAGAAGTATAAATAGCATAGATTTGAAAGAAAATACTTGTGCCCGGCCAGTGTGGCTCAATGTGAGCATTGACCCATGAACCAGGAGATCAAGGTTCGATTCCCAGTCAGTCACATGCCTGGGTTGTGGGCTCAATCCTCAGTAGGGGGCGTGATGATTCTCTCTCATCATTGATGTTTCTATCTTTCCCTCTCCCTTCTTCTCTGAAATCAATAAAACCCTTTTTTTTAAAAAAAGGAAAGAAAATACTTGTTTCTGCCTTTCTCTATGTTTTCCCCCATCATTCATAATCTGTTTCCTAGATCTTTCTTGGTAAGCTTTCTTAGAAAATGCTTTCTTTTTAGAGATTTTCAAGTTTTTTAGCATAGGCTATACAAAGTAGCATATCTTTTACTTTCTTCTGTATCTGTCCTGTTATCCCCTCTTCTGTTTTTTTTCAATGTTTATTTTCCTTTTTTTAAAATGAGACTTGCTAGGGACTGGTTTATTTTCTTTTTTTTGTTTGTTTGTTTGTTTATGAAAAATCTCATATTTATCAGTTATTTTTTCTATGTTTTTATTTATTAAGAAAATTCTATCTTTAATCTATTTTCATGCTTTTGTAGGGTTATATTCTTTTTTTTAGGGACATTGTCTACACTGTATTCTCTTTTTTTTCTCTCTCTCTCTTTTTTTTGTTTTTTCTATGTTGTATATTCTGTAGGTGGCTCTCCTTAGGCTTGTACATTGAAGCACCTTACTTCCCAGCCACCCTCAATAACACAGGCCATCTGAAAAGCAGTGTGCTTGCTGCATAAGTGGTGCTTCCAGACAAGTTCTTTGTATTGCTCTGTTGTGTGTGGATTCTGGAGTCATACCACACATTACCTCCCACCATAACAAGTGAAAGGTCCAAGAAGATAACACTTCTCAGGTTACCTGTTTTATAACACCAAGCAACAGTTGCCTCATCTCTTCTTCTGAGTTGATTTGAGCATCACTGAAATTCTTTCTACACTTTTTTCCTTCTCAGGCTGCTGTACAGGACAGATTGAATGAGCAAGAGGGTGTACCAAGTGTTTTCAACCCACCTCCATCACAACCCCTGCAGGTGAACACAGCCGACCACAGGATCTACAGCTATGTTGTCTCAAGACCGCAACCAAGGGCAAGTGACTTCATCACTGGAATTCCCCCCTTTATAAGTCCATTCACGTGGTTGTGTTGGTCTCTGTGTGATAGGAGCAAGAGAGATACTCAGAATGGATAGCTGGACCTGGCTCCTTGGTAGATTCATTAGGTTTATTATTTTCCCTTGATTCTTTTTTTTTAATTAAATATATTTTTATTGATTCCTTACAGAGAGGAAGGGAGAGAGATAGAGAGTTAGAAACATCGATGAGAGAGAAACATCGATCAGCCGCCTTCCGCACATCCCCCACCGGGGAGGCGCCCGCAACCCAGGCACATGCCCCTGATCGGAATCGAACCTGGGACCCTCCAGTTCGCAGGCCGACACTCTATCCACTGAGCCAAACCGGCTTCGGCTTCCCTTGATTCTTTTTTCCCCTTGAGCCCACATTCCCCCCACTTCCTTGATTCTTTAATGAAGTGATATAGTAACTGCCCATTTTGTGTGTGTGTTGGGGCAGGGGGGTTCTTTGCCAGTTATTTGAAACAGTTTCTGCACCTTGTTTTTTGAGTAATTGTATTTACATGTCTAAAAATGTTTGCTCCATGTTGACTAGATATTCCACTTTTTTGTTTTTTAATCCTCACTCAAGAATATGGTCTTACTGATTTTAGAGAGAGAGGAGGGGTGAGGGAGAGAGAGAGAGAGAGAGAAACATCAGTTTGAGAAACATTGATCCTTTGCCTCACACATGAACCCCGACTGGAGATCCAAGCTGCAAACCTTTTGGGAATATGGGACGACACTCCAGCCAACTGAGCCACCCGGGCAGGGCTAGACCTCCACTTTTAAGTTAGAATGTTTACTGAGTTCTTTGTTGCTTTATTTTACTTAATTTTAAGCTAATTCTAGGGAAATGCTTGGAATCTTTGTTGAGAGCCTTCACCATATCTTTAAAATTAGTCTTTAAGGGTTAGTAGCAAGGAAGTGGTACAGTTAAATTCAGCTTTAAGAGCGCTCCAGTGGACCTGGTATTTGGCTGCTGGGGATCCAGAGATGAATGATGAGCCAGTTCTCCCTTTCACATTGCTCACAGTCTAATTAGGGAGGTCAGATGTGAATACAGTACTGGTAATGACTCCAGAGAACTTTCTGGAGTTTCTCTTTTTAAATATATATTTAAAAATATGTATATTTTAGAGAGGAAGGGAGAGGGGGAGAGAGATAGAAACATCAGTGATAAGAGAGAATCATTGAACAGCTGCCTCCTGCATGCCCCCTACAGGGGACTGAGCCTGCAACCGGGCATGTGTCCTTGACTGGAATTGAACCTGGGACCCTTCATTCTGCAGGCCGACACTCTATCCACTGAGCCAAACCAGCAAGGGCATGGAGTTACTCGTAATTCTTGGAGTTACACTGACCTCTTGTACTTGGATTTAGAATTCCAAGAGAGTACTCCCTTTAACTTTGTAGCAGTTAGAATTTCTTCCATCATTATACCTTTTGTGAGCACTTGACAGTGTTTTAAAATGGAGTTTCTAAGTAGTTGTTTTGGGGTATTTTGAAGTAGAAGAGCCAATGGATTCCTATAGCAATTGTATATCCCAGTGTTTCCTTAGTTTGTTTTTGGCTTGTCTCAGTGTTTTAAGCCCTTCTGTTAGCTATGAGGCTCCAGAGCTCCCTGGCTATGGACACAGGGAGGGTTTCAGGTTAACGCAATATGATATATAAGAAATGCTTTGTAAACTATAAACCTCTCTCTGTATATATGCTAATTACAACAGCAGCAATAATCAACATTGTTAAAGTAATAATTAGCATTATTACTAAGATTAGCAGCTATATGGAGATTTATAATTGTGGTTAATATAATTGTCAACTGTATACATGTCCAAGGCAGTAAAAGTTATCTTTCTTGCTATTTCTGTATACCGTATTTTAATACGTAAATGTGAAAAAAGGAAAGAAGGAATAATTATGATTTGGGGAGGAAAACTTGCAATTGAGTTTGTCAGCTAATATAAGTAAATGCAGAAAAATTGTTGGAGCAGATTTTAATTCAAAAATTGTGTGATAAAAGAAAAATATATGATAGTATTAAATGAAATGAGATCAAAGATGGTCTTTAAGGAGACTGAGGTAGCCAGGAAGAGGAACCGTATTGCAACGGGAGAAATCACATGAAGAACAAACAGAGTGAAAAATTGAACTAGCCATGTTGTAAGGTATTAGTGAATGAATGAATGGTATCTAACTTTATTTTTGGAATTTCAGGGGCTGCTCGGATGGGGTTATTACTTGATAATGCTTCCATTCCGGTTTACCTATTACACAATACTTGATATATTTAGGTACGTACCTTTGTATTTATGTGTTAGCAATAAGGTAGACTTTGAAGCGGAAAGGTAGACCAGAATAAGATTTATACTCTATCAATTTTGATTTGGCAATTTGACATCAGATTGAATATTCCTCTTAAACAGTCTTTTTATGAAGTATGAAAATATTTTAAATTATTCAAACATAACAGATGATGTGAAATGAAATTGTTTGAAACTAGTCTTGCTTATCGTTTTCAAGAATCTACCACATTTATTATTATCTTCCCTCCTCCCACCATGTTTGTCACCTCAACATTCTCTAGTTAATTCACCCTTTCCTTTCTAACCACCATATCTACTAGCTTCAGATTACTTGTAATTTTTACCCTAACCCATCTAGATAACTCCATCTGACTACTGATAATCCAAAAAAATTATCCTGCTCTCAGATTATTCACTTTTCTCCAGACTCCCTTACAAGTTTCACCTCTCTAGACACTCCTATACAATTCCTTCTGTTCAGGCTGATAATACTGGAGCCTTTGTGTATGTATACCCCCTTGCTTCACACTTAACCTTTTTTCTTGCTTCCTTCATGTACCATTTGGAGAGCTCAGCACTAGAAGCTACAGAGGAGCTAGAAAATGTCCAGGGGTTCCAAATTGCTGGCACATTAGGTTTGGGTGTCTGGTCTAGAGCTGAGTAGTAGATGAACCCACACCTAGGCTTTACAGGGAACTAAAATGTTTATGGGCCAATAGGTAGAGCTTGAATCTGTGGTCTGGACCTTGCATATAGGATAACTCGTACCTCCCTCAAATGTGGGCTAGCCTTTGCCTTGCTCTAGGGCAGCGGTCGCCAACTGGTGGTCTCGAGGTCCGAAAGGTTGGCGACCGCTGCTTTAGGGAATAGAGGTCTAATGTGAGGGCCCAGCAGCTGCAGAAGTGCAAGGTTCAGACAACATCTTTTACCTTGGTCATTTAGTGTCTTTTTGTTGTTGTTTTGTTAATTCTCACCTGAGGATATTTTTTCCATTGTTTTTTTGTTTTTTGTTTTTTTTTTTAGAGGAAAGGGAGGGAGACAAGGGGGGAGAGAAACATCTATGTGAGAGAGAAACACATCGATTGGTTGCCTCCCACACACACCCGAACTGGGATGGGGGGTCGATGGAACCTGCAACCCAGGTGTGCCTTTGACTGGGATTCAGTACTCTGGCCAACACTCTAACCATTGCACAATGCTGGCCAGGGCCATTTAGTGTTTTAGGAGCCTGCTTGCTTAATGGCTTTCTTGCTTTAGCAAAGTTCTTATAGATCAACAATTAACCAATTAGTACTCTTTTCATCCCTGTTTATTTAAGAATGAACGTGTAAAAACCTTTAAAATCTTAATGAAGACCAAGTTGATATCTCTGTTTTTTTAAGCTAATTGTCCTAAAGTATCCTTTATGATAAAACCCTAATATGCAAATCAATCCAACAGCGGAATGACAGGTCGCTATGACACTCACTGACCACCAGGGGGTGGACGCTCAACATAAGAGCTGCCCCCTGGTGGTCAGTGCGCTCCCACAGGGGGAGTGCCGCTCAGCAGAAAAGCCGAGTTCGCAGTTGGCCAGTGCAGCAGCGGTGGTGGGAGCCTCTCCTGCCTCCGAGGCAGCGCTAAGGACCCCTCAGGGGATGTCCACCTGCCGGCTTAGGCCCACTCCTCTTGAGGGAACAGGCCTAAGCCGGCAGGCAGACATCCCTGAGTGGTCCCAGACTGCGAGAGGGCACAGGCTGGGCTGAGGGGACCCCCCCCCCTCAGTGCACGAATGTCGTGCACTGGGACTCTAGTATATTATAATGAGAAACAAAAAAGGTAAATCCTTTATCCATTCATTCATCGAAATGGAACTTAAAGACTATTAAGATAATCCTAAAACTAATTTCAGAGAAAGTTATCAAACATCAATCTTCTACAGGATTTCTACTCACATAAACAGCTTTTTTGTTAATTAAAGTTATTGGGTGACATTGGTTAATAAGACTATATAGATTCAAGTGTATGATTCTATAATATATCTGTATGTGCATTGTGTGCTCACCACCTAAAGTTTAGTCTCCCTAATGTCATCATTTATTTGACTGTACACAGCTTCTTACATTTGTTTTTAATTTGCTCTGGAATGTTTATATCAGTCAGTTTGATTTGATTACTCAGGAGAAATTCCAAGTGAAATTGTATACTGCTACACATTAGGAGTTTGAGGGGGTAAGGAATTGCAATTGTGTTAAGATTTGGTAAGGAAAGTGTCATAGTTTAGTCACCTTTTCTGTGCTGAAAATTTCTCAAGTATATGAATATTGTTTGTTTTCCGTGGGAAAAAATATGCATGGCATGTGTTACTAATTTGAAATATATATGTTATTTTTATTAATTTCAGAGAAGAATGGAGAGGGAAAGACAGATAGAATTATCTGCATGCCCCACACTGGGGATCAAACTCACAACTCAGTCCTGTCCCCCAACCAGGAATCAAACTGTGATCTCCTGGTTCATAGGTGGAGGCTCAGTCACTGAGCAATGCTAGCCGGGCATGTGTTACTAATTTTAAGAAAACTGTATCATCTAAGCAACTTGTTTAATGTTATGTAACATTGCCTTCTATGGAAATCCAAAGGACAAATAAATGGTGCTATGCAAATAAAATAAGATGGGCTCTTTAGAAACAAACCATCCTTTATCTTACGATAGCTGCCAGGCCCCCAAATCTGCCAGTGCACTCTAGATCAATTCAACAGTCTCCTCTGAGGATGCCATCAACCATAAATCATCATGCAGAATTTACTTGCCCCTTTGAAGAGCAAGTAAATCATGACTACAAGTTCAGGTTTCAAGTTCCTATCCATAATTTGAATAGCTTGGGAGTATGCACTAAAAATTCAAAATTCCTAGAGTGACTGGGGAACTGAAATTTTTGTTGTATTTTACTTAATTTAAATTTTGGTAGCCACGTGCCTTGTGCCTCCCATATAGATGGTGCCCATATGGAGAGCCTGGGGCACAGCTTGATCCATGATCTTTTGGATACTGTGTCTTTCTTTCCCAGTTCTTCTAGCTGTAAATTTTTCTGCGGAGAGCACTCAGGGTTTGTTAGGGTCAGTATTGAAATTTATAATCCTCGTAGTTCACATTCTTCTTGAATAGGTGATGGAACAACACTTGCTGCTTTGCAGCTTTTGAGCCAGGCTCTCATCTCAGTTTTGAGGTCCACTCCCCACCTCCGTTTGCTGCCGTGCCTCTGGTACAGGAATCTTTACAAACTGGCCCGCCCACATGCACTACAGTAAGCCAATTCATGTGATATTTATTCCTTCCTCCCCAGGTTTGCTCTTCGTTTTATACGGCCTGACCCTCGCAGCCGGGTCACTGACCCCGTTGGGGACATTGTTTCATTTATGCACTCTTTTGAAGAAAAATATGGGAGGGCACACCCTGTCTTCTACCAGGGAACGTACAGCCAGGTCAGTGCCACAAACCATATAGATGCCAATTTATTGATATGATTCTCTCCACAAAGGAAAGGAAAGCCCAGCACTGATCATGTCATGATCATTCTTTTACTGAGAAACCTTAAATTGCTCTTAACTATTTACAGAAAAAAGGACCAAACCTTCTAGCTGGGCCCTCCTTGATCTAATCCTAACCTCCCTTTGAGGTCTTACCCGCATAACTTGTTTCCCCAATATCCTAGGTTCCAGCCAAACTGCTTCCTGAACAGTCTGTACTTTCCCACCTCTGTGCCTTTGCTTTTGCTGTTCCCTCCACCTGCAATGCTGTCCTCACATTTTTGCTAATTAGATCTTACCCATCCTTCAACCAGCTCATGTCATTCCCTTCTTATGCCCTTCAGTGGTTGTTATGTCCTACCCCGGCCTACTTTGCGATTTAAGTAGTGCTTTCATAGTGTTGTTTTTGATCTTATAGTAATTTCACGTTTTTCTCTGTATTTAGTTATTTGTGTCAGTGTCTTCTTTCCTATACCTTTGAAGGCAAAGCCTGAAGTCTTCTTTGATCCCTCACAGAGTTGAATAAGGGCGTAGACCATAGATTCAAGGCAGCACATCTCAGTAGCCCAAACCTCACCGACCTTTGACTTGTTACCTCGGGGTGAACATGAAGAGTTCTATGGGTTTTAAGCGTATTTCTAGTTTGCCAGAGAAAAATGTAGAAATAACACTGTAGGCATAGGCCAAAGGGTAGTTGTATTCTATAGCCCCCAGGATTCCCAAATCTATCTGGAGAAATAGAAAAGTGCTTACTCTCGCTTCCTGCTTTGATTCTCTCACATCTGCTTTTTCTCAGTCTCCCTCACTGGCTGCTCCCACCCCACTGGATAAGCATTAGGCACCTACTATATGCTAGTCATTGTGCTCAGTGCTAGCGATACTGAATGAGATAGGCACCTCTCATACACTCTCTCTGCTGTGATCCTGATGTGGAGGGTAGACCACCACTGCTCATTCAGGAAATCTTAATTGAATTGTAATGGACTACGATTATGCAAATGTAAAAGCACACACGGGAATCTTGGACACTAGCCTGGTCTTTGAAGATCTTTTCAACCCCATGCTCTTTAGAGCATCTTTGGGTCCCACCGTCCCTCATTCCTGCTTGGTAGATAGCCTGGGATCATCTTCGCAGTATTTTTTATTTTCAAGGATGTCGGAGCTGTAAAGTGGCAAAATTCTCACCTCCCTTTTCAGGTGGTCAGACACTCCTGTTTTTATCTTCCTTTAGACTGGCAACAGCTGACGTCTGTGATTTGTTGGGGACCTTTATTTGTCAGCTGTCTACTCTCAGGTGCCTGATACAACTAAAATGTTTTTATTAATGCTTGTTAGCATGGACTTTGCATAGGGAGATAAACTCCATGGGTGTAAGAAGTAGTAGTCCGGGACTTTTGATTTTTTGCTTACTTTTTTCCTCATTTCTTCTTTTGTTCCTAAATGTATCCATTAGGACCATTAGCCTAATTAAAAGCTCAAGGTACAGTCATCCTAATAATTAGTGATCTTCTGTTTCCCACAGGCACTGAATGATGCCAAGCGGGAGCTTCGCTTTCTCTTGGTTTATCTTCATGGAGATGATCACCAGGACTCTGATGAATTCTGTCGGTGAGTGGATTGATCATTTTCTTTCTCTTCTGACCTTATCTGCTGAGAGTTTACAGTAAGCAAGTTCTCTCCTGTCCTTTTATCCCTCTCCACAGCAACACCCTCTGTGCCCCTGAAGTTATTTCACTAATAAACACTAGGATGCTCTTCTGGGCGTGCTCCACAAACAAGCCTGAGGGCTACAGGGGTAAGTTGTGTTTCTTCTGCCTCATTGTGATTATAGGGATATCTTTGGAATAATCTGGAAAGACTTGCCATTTATTGCATGATTATTCTATGGTAGACACAATGTTAGTTGCTATTTATACATTATCTCATTTAATCTTCTCAGCAGTCCTGAGAGAGAAGGTTGTATTACACCTCCACTTCCTGGTGTAGGAAACAGGCTTAGAGATTGAAGCCTGTCCACAATCACACAGTTAGCAAGTTTTGGAGTAAGCTCAGGTTTTTTAGACTTTAGCCCATGCTTTTCTTTCTTTTTTTAATTAAAACATTTTTTTTCAATTACAGTTGACATTCAATATTAGTTTCAGGTGTACAGCATAGTGGTTAGACATTTATATAACCTATGGAGTGATCCCCCCAATAAGTCTACCACCACCTGGCACCCTACATAGTTAAAACGATATAATTGATTATATTCCCTATGCTATACTTTACATCCCCGTGACTGAATCTGCCAGTTTGCACTTCTTGATCCCTTTACCTTTGTTCATCCAGACCCCCACTCTGGTCCATTCTAATAATCCTCACCTGAGGATATGTTTTGGTTTTTTTTATTGATTTTAGAGAGAGCGAAACAAAAACATAGTTCTGTTGCCTTCCACAGCATGCCCCAGCTAGGGATTGAACCTCTAACCTGCGTATATTCCCTGACTAGGAATTGAAGCCATCAGTTCCTTCTGGTGTACAGGATGACTCCAACCAGCTGAGCACATCAGTCAAGGGCTTGCCTTTAATCTTAATGGGCTTCTTAATGAAGAGCTTATTCTCATCATCAGTAATTTTAATAGAGCTTCTTGCACAATGAGTTAGTTATTTGAGTACCTTGAGTGCCGATAGGGATTCAGAAAGTTCAGCTCTTTGCTGATAATGACTCTTACAGTATTTTTAGAAGTCAGTATGAAACATAAGGGCTTCCAGTGGAAAAAAAAATGTAGTTATAGTGCAGCTACTTCTGTTCAGCAACTTTTGAGTGAATACTAGCATATCAGCTACTATGCTAGATCCTGAGAACCAAAGCTGCAACAGATGTTTGCCTACATCCTGGAATCTGAATCTTTACTCCCAATTGGTTTTTAAACGTCTCTAAGTTCCTACAGCATGCATTTGCCATGCTAATTAATACAGCTTTGGAGGGTGGATGGTGGATAGGTGACTAAAGATGTATTTTTTAAAAAATATATTTTATTGATTTTTTACAGAGAGGAAGGGAGAGGGATAGAGAGTTAGAAACATCAACGAGAGAGAAACATCCATCAGCTGCCTCCTGCACACCCCCCACTGGGGATGTGTCTGCAACCAAGGTACATGCCCTTGACCGGAATCGAACCTGGGACCCTTGAGTCCGCAGGCCGATGCTCTATCCATTGAGCCAAACCGGTTAGGGCGAGACTAAAGATATTTTTATAAAAACTTGCAAAATCTCTTAAACTGTAAGGAAATCATAGGTAAAACTTGTGGTAAAATCTTGGTTATTTAGAAGCCAACTTTACAAACGCCTTTGAAACAGAAAAGCTAGCTTTTTTTGCAGAGTGAAAAAAGACATGGTGAAAGGAAGGGATTGGATAAAAGAAGAGAAGAGAGAAGATGGTGATGGAGATCAGCACCAGTAGCATAAGGCTAAGACTTGAGGCCTTGTTCCCTATAGGCTTGACCTCTTCCATAGGGAAAAATTATGCTAAGTAGTAGTAGAGTTTTATAAATCCTTTGTTACCCATCAAACAGACATTGTCCTTGAACTCTGCAGCCTTCCCTAGCATCATTGTGACCACTACACCCCCACCGGGAAAGCCTCGTCTATTCTACTATAATTACCTGGGAATAGGAACACAAATATATAAGAACCACCACCACCACCAAAAGAAACCATTTAAGAAATAAGAGGGAGCCTGGCCAGTGTGACTAAGTGGTTGAATGTCAACTCATGCACCAAGAGGTCGCCGGTTCCATGCCTGGGTTGTAGGCTCAATCCCCATTAGGGGACATGCAGGAGGCAGCTGATTGATGATGTTTCTATCTCATCAATCTCTCTCTCTCTCTCCCCCCCCTCTCCCTCCTTCCCTGCCTCCCTCCCTCCCTCCCTCTCTCTCTCCCCTCCCCTTCTCCCTTCTCCCTCTCATTTTCTCCATTCCGCTCTCTCTACAATAAATAAAAAACACCTTTTAAAGAAACTAAGGGGGAAACGAGGCAGAGAATAAATGACACCTCCTCTTCCCCAGCTGGGATTAAAGCAGTTCTCTCTTGCTCATTGTGGAAAGTCTAAGTTGATGTATTTTATCCCAAAGTCCTGCCCCTGACCTGTTGGGCCTTTTTTCTGTCAGTTTCACAGGCTTTACGAGAGAACACCTATCCATTCCTGGCCATGATTATGCTGAAGGATCGGAGGATGACTGTGGTGGGACGGCTAGAAGGCCTCATTCAACCTGATGACCTCATTAATCAGCTGACATTTATCATAGATGCAAACCAGACTTACCTGGTGTCAGAACGCCTAGAAAGGTACAGGGGAGTTCCTCTCTAGAACTGAGAGAGACCAGCTGACCTGGGGCTCCACAAATCATGACTTCTCTCTCTAAGACAGCTTTAAAAGCTTTGTCCATTTAGTGTTAAAATAGTTAAGTACTTTGACCTAACTCTCCATCAGATCATCTGTTCTTAGAGATGTGAATCAAAATACAAGACAGGGTTCTGTGCTCAAGAATATAGATTGTGTCATTTAGAATAGCAGGGCCTTGATATAAAGAGCTTAAATGGAGAAAGAAATGGTTGTAACTCTTTTTCCCATTTTATAAGTAATATATATTAGTTTTAGAAAATTTGGAAAACATAGAAAAGCTCAAAGAAGAAATTTAAATAATCCTACCACCACTTTGAAAACTTTGGTATATTTTCTTTTAATTATATAGACACACAGACTCCTAATGTACAAACATCATTTTTTGGAGAGAAAATAGGAAATACACCAGAATGTTAGTGTTTTCTCTTAGTTTATTAGAACTCTGAATAAGACGTTTCTATGTTTTTCAAATCTTGTAAGATGTATGTGTGTGGTTTTTTTTGGTTTTATGAAAGCGACATATACAAAAATGTGTGGCCCCAAGGGTTCTTTACCTGTAAAATATGCTCTGATGATCATTTTATGACAATTATACTGTGTTACTTTTGTTAGAATTTGGAAAAAATTCTTCTGCCAAATGAAACTGGGAAAAGAGACGGCTTGTGCAGACTCTGCCATACCCTGCTTTGGTCCTTTATAGTGTGAAACAGTCCTCGGCCAAGATTGCAAAACTCTTTACCCCAAAATGTCAGGATAAGAGAACACAGAGCTTGGCGAGACTGCCCTTTTCCTTCTGTGCTTTTCATCTGTCTGCAGGGAAGAACGAAATCAGACCCAGGTGCTGAGGCAACAGCAGGATGAGGCCTACCTGGCCTCTCTCAGGGCCGACCAGGAAAAAGAAAGAAAGAAACGCGAGGAGCGAGAGCGGAAGCGGCGGAAGGAGGAGGAAGTGAAACAGCAAAAGCTGGCGGAGGAGAGGCGGCGGCAGGTAATGAACCTGTCTCTCCGCCTGATGACTCCCAAACCGGTCTTTTCTATCATTTTTTCTATCATTTTTATTGATTTTAGGGAAAGAAACATGACTGGTTGCCTCCCACTTGTCCCTCCAACCAACTGAGCCACAGCGACCAGGGCAAACCCGTCTCTTCTTGAGTGTGAACGGAAAAATACCAGAAGATGATGGGATTGTGGGTGATTTAAACTCTCTTTGCCATTTATATGTTCACTACATTTTCACCAAAAGTATTTTAAAATTTATAAAAATTTTAATTAAAAAATACAACAGCGAGTAAAAGGTGAAACAGCGCTGTTCCATGAAAAGTAAATGTAGGTAATAAACAAGTCATGGTGCTGTTTACTCACTGCAGTAATTTTAGGCGCACTTAGCAGCAGTGTTGGCTCATTTGGTATCGTGTGTGGTCTCATTTCATTCTGTATTACCACTTGGCTATAGCCAGTGTTCCTCTATTCATCCCCTTCTTTGGAAGAGTTAACACCCGAATACAGTCAATAAATAGTGTATGTGATGCACTAGTACTTTGAATTTGGTTGTTCTGCCTCTTGCCAACAAGCTTTTCTCATATTAGTTACTAATTTTTCTTTGGATGCACAAATATATGGTGATTGTATTTCTTTTTTCCCAATAGGAGCCATACCTCACCTTTGCTTTGTGTTCCTACAGAATTTACAGGAGGAAAAGGAAAGGAAGTTGGAGCGCCTGCCCCCTGAGCCTTCCCCTGACGACCCTGAAAGCGTCAAGATTATTTTCAAATTACCCAATGATTCTCGAGTAGAGAGACGATTCCACTTCTCACAGTCGTTAACAGTAAGGACTGCTTAAGTTGTGTGATGTGGATGTAGAGTCTGGCCTGTAGACTTGGAGGCTTTTAAGGAATTGCTAGAGTGGTGTTGTATCTGCTGCTCTGATGAACCGGGGAGGAAGGAGAGTAGAGAGGGAAAGCGGGCAGGAGGAGTGCAGTAAACTGTAGGTGCCTTCAGTTCTAGCTACCAACTCAAAGCTGTATTCAAGGTTCCTTTCATCAGATATGAACTCAGCTAAGAAAAAGGGTACCTTACCAAGAAGTCCCCCACAAAACTGTGTAGAGGTGAGAGGCTCGCCACAGAGCCCACGCTGCTCTGTAGAGAAAGCTCTGTGTCCGCTGACCTAGGAGCTCCGGAATGACGCATCTGGATATAAAGGCATGCGCACTTCTCACTCAGTTTGCAGCCTCCCTTGCAGGCCATGTGAAGCCCCACTTTGTGGGGCTGCCTTGTAAATCTGGCGTCCATAGGTAAATAGTGTTTGTCAGTCCATAAGGAAGTACTTAAAAGCAGAGACTCTTATTAAAGTCTTACAGAATGAGGATCAAATTCTCATTCTTCCCAGAGTTATTAGATAAGTTTCTTTTTTTGTTAATCCTCACCTGAGGATATTTTTCCATTGATTTTTTAGAGTGAGTGGAAGAGAGAGGGAGAGACAGAGAGAGAGACGTCAATGTGAGAGGGACACATCAATAGGTTGCCTCCCGCACACACCCCAACCAGGGCCAGGGATTGAGCCTACAACTGAGATATGTGCCCTTTATCGGAATCGAACCCAGGAACCTTCAGCCCGTGGGCCGACGATCTATCCATTGAGCAAACTGGCTAGGGCTTAAATGTGTTTCTTTGGTCAGTTGTCTTAATTTCTAAGCCGCAATTGCTTCATCTGTAACGCGGGTGTAATAAGCACTCTCTAATAGGATCGTTAGGATTAAATTCATATGTGTAATGTTGAGCATTGCGCCTGGCTCATCGTAACTCGAATGCTAACTTCTTTTTGGTATTTGTAACCAAAAAGAAGTTTCTGTTTATATTGAGAGTTGATTTTCCAAATTTATAATTGCAGTAGATTCTTCCATTTCCTTAATCACTGGAAATAGTCAGGGGTCATTGCATACTAGAAATGAGGATGCATGCTAGAAATGTAGTTTGCTAGCACATTTATTACTTCTTCTTGTTTAACTGGAGAAGAGGACATATTGCAGAATCTTTTATAGAGCTTCAGATAGCCCTCTGTAAAACAGAAGTAATAATCTGCCCTCTGATAACTTTAAACTGAAGACATGTCAGGCGCTGTGCTTGTCACTCTAGGGCAGCGGTTCTCAACCTGTGGGTCGCGACCCCTTCACAGGGGTCGCCTAAGACCATCGGAAAACATATATATAATTACATATTGTTTTTGTGATTCATCATTATGTTCAATTTGTAACAATGAAATTGGGGGTCACCATGAGGAACTGTATTAAAGGGTTGCGGCGTTAGGAAGGTTGGGAACCACTGCTCTAGGGGTTATCCTGATGAGTGAGTATGTGGTTCTGGAATTCATGGAACTTTCTGGCCAATAGGGAATGTAAGATTCAAAGAGCTAATATACAGTAAAAAATTATGAGCCAGCCTGGTGAGTGAGAAGCAATAGCTTCCTCATTTTATTTCTCATTTATGTATATGGGGACAAGTGCTCACGTGGCTGACTTTGGAGTTTTTAAATTGGGATAAAATATACAAGCATCACACAGCACCTACCATGTAGTAGGTGGTTGCTAAGTGATATCCTTTCCCTGGTGTTTCCTAACCGCTGGTTTGCACATGGCGTTTAGCTTGCAGCTGTGTTCACTAACAGCTTCCCTGTGGTCTGCGGGAGCTCCTGCTCCCAAACTCTTATTAGGAATGCGACAGACCCAACCAAGACGGACTCTCTAGGGAGTTTTGCAGGCCAACCTGTTGTAATTGGAACAGAATAGGCTTGTGGCAAAGGGGAAGCCACCCATTTGTTAATTATATTTAATCCTTAACAGGTTCTCAGTAAAAATTATTTTAAAAATACAAAACAAACTCCAGACTGAGAAATACTTGGTTGTAAATGGGGACAAGGCTCAGGGGTGGGAAAGAAGTATAGTGGCAGTTCTGGCCTTTAATTGAACACTCATCTAGTTAATAAGCTACAGCCGAATAATTGGTACTTGTGTCATCTTCCTGTGAGCTCTGCCCTTCATAAATAACCTCAAGGAGGGGTGAATGTTCAGTGAGATGGTCAATTTGACCTTAATGCCCAGCTCTTGATAGTGGTAAAATGCTAAAATAACAAAGGGTAAACTGTAGAATAATCTCTAGGCCCCATGAGTGGGCAGAGAAGTGGCAGCCGACTTGCTCTTAAATGATGCATCTGCAAGAGAATCCAAATTATACTCAGCCCAGAATTCATTTTTTACCAATTACAAATCGAAAGGACCTCTTGTGGTGGTGTCATACGTTTCCTGTTGCCCATTGTCAGTGGTAACAAAAAAATGCCAGTTTTGTACCAAGGTTGAGAACGATAGTCCCCCTTTATCTGTTGTTTCAGTCACCCATGATCAATTGCAGTCCGAAAATATTAAATTCCAGAAATAAAAAATTCGTAAGTTTTAAGTTATATACTGTTCCGAGTAGCATGATGAAATTCTTCTCTGCCCTGCTCAGGACATGAATTATCCCTCGGTCTAGCATAGCCATTCTGTATACCTCCCTGCCCCATTCTTGGTTGTCAGAGAGAGCTAGAGACCACATTTATGTAACTTTTATTACAGTATATTGTTAAAATTGTTCTACTTTATGATTGTTGTTAATCTCTTATTGTGCTTAATTTCTAAGTTAAACTTTATCATAAGTATGCCTGTATAGCACGTATAGGGGTTCAATACTATCCACAGTTTCGAGCATCCATTGGGGGTCTTGGAGCAAATCCCCCAGGATAATGGGACTGCTGCATTCTCAAACAATGACTGAAAAGAAGCAAAATATTATTTCACCCTTACATAAAACCCATGTTGGATTCATACCAAGAATACTTGGTACAAGTGTGATTGCATTTCAGAAAAGATAGAGTGAATGCTAAGAGAAGGGAATGAAAATGATTAATGTTGACAGACTAAAATATAAAAAGTTGAAATTATGAAGGAATTAGAGGACCATGGGTTTACTCCTAAAATCCTGGAATTACGGCCCTTTCATTGCTCTAAGGAGGTGAGTTTAAGACAGATGAAGAACTTTTCACAGAGCAGAATAAGCTTATGAGAGGTGGCACAAAAAGAAATCAATTCCCTCAAAAAGTAAGAATAATTTGAATGTTGTGTTCCTGATCTTCGGGATTGACCTGAAGGAGGGGAGCAATGGCTTCATGGCATCTCCCTTAGCGTCTTTGTTAGACATAGAATGCTAAGAGGGCCGTGGAGAATATCTAGGGCAGTGATGGCGAACCTAGGACACGCGAACTCATTTTTTGGGTTGATTTTTCTTTGTTAAATGGCATTTAAATATATAAAATAAATATCAAAAATATGTCTTTGTTTTACTATGGTTGCAAATATCAAAAAATGTCTATATGTGACACGGCACCAGAGTTAAGTTAGGGTTTTTCAAAATGCTGACAGGCCGAGCTCAAAAGGTTCGTCATCACCGATCTAGGGTACCTGTTCCTAGTGTGTGGTATACAATTACCTGTGCCTCGTCAGAGCCAGAGCAGGGTGAGAAGAGCATTCCCACAGAAGAAAGGTTGACATGGAGGATCTCAATCAAATTAAGGAGGGTGTCCCTATGTGGGGGCAGCCAGTGCAGAGAAGTCAGAGTCCCAAGTGGCCCAGGGTGGGTTGGGGTGTTAAAGCCAGAACCAGGTAAGGAGTGGGGAGAGCTCACGGGTGTTTTTTTTTAAAAGAGAATTCTTTTTTTTTTTTTAAATATATTTTTATTGATTTTTTACAGAGAGGAAGGGCGAGAGATAGTTAGAAACATCGATGAGAGAGAAACATCGATCAGCTGCCTCCTGCACACCTCCCACTGGGGATGTGCCCGCAACCCAGGTACATGCCCTTGACCAGAATCGAACCTGGGACCTTTCAGTCCACAGGCCGACGCTCTATCCACTGAGCCAAACCGGTTTTGGCACAGTTTTCGATATATGTGTACAGCAATCTAGCATAGAGATGTAGATGTGTAGTATACATATATTCTCCAGCTTTCTCCAGAGTGCTTGGGAGAGGCAGCACCCCAATAGCAACGAACATACCTAGCACCTAGAATGTGGCTTTCCATACCATTTTCATTAAGAAGAATCAGGGATCGTTGGAAAATGGCTGATTCCAGGGCTGGGACAGGGAAAACGCAAGATGAGCCTGAACACTTTGTGCCTGAAAGCAAGTAATTATTCAGAGAGCAAAGGAGACTTGTCACCAAGACACAGAAGCCAGTTTAAATGGGCTCCTTCTGACTCCATCTGGAATAATTTGAACATTAAATAATGATTGTAATATTATAACTTACTGAATAAAATAGGAAATCATGACTCTATAATAATAAATAGAAAGTGTGAGGAACAGAATGTTTCCATAGTTTCAAAGTACTGCCCCACAAAATACTCATTGAATACAAAGGGTGAGAGAGTATCTTCGATGGGGAAGCCTGGCAGGTGGTCTAAGTGAGCATCTTAGGGAACAGAACCAGGAGACACTGCTCCACCGGAGTAGGACGATTGAGTGGAATGCAGTCAGGTTATCCACGACTTCTTATTCTCCTTGAAAGAAAGAGGCATAACTGAAATCTTAGAATAACGCCCGGGAATCTTCAGATGGGTCAAGGTCAGAAAAGACCGAGAATTTGCTCCAGGCTAAAGGAGATAGGAGATGTGACAGCTAAATGGAACACACAGTTCTAAACTGGAGGATTTTGCTATAAACGGCAGCTGGTGAAACTCGAATGGGGCCTGAATAATAACTAAATCAGTTAAATTTCCTGATTTTGAGGGCTGTGTTGTAGTTATGTAGGAGTGTCCTGTTTGTAAGACATACATAGTATTCTAGGGTGAGAAGACATCAGGCTGGTAGCTTGCTCTCAACTGGTTCAAAGGAAAAGCACCTCTATGTCCTATACTTTCAACTTTTCTGTGAGTCTGATTTTTTTTTAAAATCTTGCCGAAACCGGTTTGGCTCAGTGGCTAGAGCGTCGGCTTGCGGACTGAAAGGTCCCAGGTTCGATTCCGGTCAAGGGCATGTACCTGGGTTGCGGGCACATCCCCAGTAGGAGGTGTGCAGGAGGCAGCTGATCGATGTCTCTCTCATCGATGTTTCTGGCTCTCTATTTCTCTCCCTTCCTCTCTGTAAAAAATCAATAAAATATATTAAAAAAAAAAATCTTCACCTGAGGATATGTTTTTGATTTTAGAGAAAGAGGAAGTGGGGGGGGAGAGAGAAACATCGATATGAGAGGGAAACATTGGTTGCTTGCCTCCCATACTCACCCCGACTGGGAATCGAACCCACAACCTAGGTATTTGCCCTGACCAGGAATTGGACCTGTAGCCTTTTGGTATATGGGACAGTGCTCTGACCAACTGAGTCACCTGACTAGGGCTTCGATGATTACTGAGTAAACATTTTTTTAGCTTTGTATCAGACAAGTTGTCAAAGAAGAAACAGATGAATCAGTTCAGAGTAGGACTAGCTTTGGGCTGTGTAATAAATCTCTTTAAAAAGCTGCCCTATTGCCGAAACCGGTTTGGCTCAGTGGATAGAGCGTCGGCCTGCGGACTGAAGGGTCCCAGGTTCGATTCCGGTCAAGGGCATGTACCTGGGTTGCGGGCACATCCCCAGTGGGGAGTGTGCAGGAGGCAGCTGATCGATGTTTCTCTCTCATCGATGTTTCTGACTCTCTATCTCTCTCCCTTCCTCTCTGTAAAAAATCAATAAAATATATTTTAAAAAAAACACAAAAAACTGCCCTATTGCCCAGCCAGTGTGGCTCAGTGTGTCGACCTATGAACCAGGCACGATTCCCAGTCAGGGCACATGCCCGGGTTGTGGGCTTGATCGCCAGTGTGGGGCGTGCAGGGAGTGGCCAATTAAGGATTCTCTCTCATCATTGGTGTTTCTATCCCTCCCTCTCCCTTCTTCTCTGATATATATATATGTTTGTTTCTTTGTTTGTTAAAAAGCTGCTCTATGAATTTGCTCTGTGAAATGGCAAGACCTTGAAGTAGAATTCCAGTGTAATGTGATTACTTCGTGTCTCAGAGTCATCCTAGGGATAGCTGGGGGATATTTGATTTCGTGGTGGTATGTGCATATCTGTCTTTTTCTCACTGCTCTTCATTTTCTGTATGACCTCTTCAGGTTATCCACGACTTCTTATTCTCCTTGAAAGAAAGCCCTGAAAAGTTTCAGATCGAAGCCAACTTTCCCCGGCGGGTGCTGCCTTGCATCCCTTCAGAGGAGTGGCCCAACCCGCCAACGCTGCAGGAGGCCGGACTCAGCCATACAGAAGTTCTCTTTGTTCAGGACCTAACAGACGAATGACACCTTTTCTTCTTCTCCCTTCCCACCCCAATTCCTAAAAGAAATGGAAAAGAAACAAAAAAAAAAGAAAAATTCACATTATTATTATTATAATACAATATTTTTTTTAAAGACTGCTGCATCCTAAGGAAGGATCAGAAACCATGCTGCCTGCAAGAGTCACCACCTGTGTGCGCACGAGGTTAGTGATGAACGTTCCGCCGGCAGCCACCTTCCCCTACTGCCTTCGCACCACACACCTTCCAGCGAAAGGAGGCTCTTCACCTCCACCCCCGCCATTGTCCCAGCGGGGAAGGGGACATTCCCACTAGTTCTCATTCATTCTTGCTTTTATGGAAAATAAAAGTGACAAACCTCCATCAACCAGCTACTGCAGCATCTCTAAGGACTTGTTTTCCTGCCTCCAGGGAAGAGAAGGCACAGAGCAGAGATGTTATTTAACTTCCCACAATTTATGAATAACTTTTACTTTTTTTTTTTAGTTGCTTTGTAATGACCAAAGGAATGAGGCTGACATGGGTGTATTTCCCCCCCCTTTATTTGATAACTCGCCAATTCTTAAACCCATGACATGATTCATCCCCTGGGCTTAGCCCACAAGAGTATAATAAAGATGCCCTGGGCTGGTTTGTGCTTATTTCTGCCATTGCCCTCGAGTTCCCAGAGGGGTCGTTCTTTTTGGTCCAACTCTTTTGCTGTCCTTTCTTGCCACCTATGCACCCCACGTGGAGTAGTGAGTGGAAATCTGGGTTTGTAGCCCTTGTGATGTACAGATGTCTCTACATGTGCGGTGTGAACTCCATGTGTACTCACCTGTGCACACCACTGCAGCTTTTCCTTGGAATCTGTACTGGGTGGTTATTCCGGGGTCTGAACCAAAGGATAGTAGCCCTTCCTTCCTCTTCGTGCGCATGCTGTTCCCGCCCCGCCCTGAGCTTTCCTGAATTGCCAAGCTTGGTGCCTTCCAGAGGACTAGCAGGGCCCGTGGTGAACCAGCAGACCCATGTGAGAGCGCCCTTCCTGCCTAGTGGGTGTGTGGTGATGGTGGTGGTGGTACTTTAAGGGGAGAAAGAATAGAGGCCTTGAGGGGAGCCAACTCTCAGGCTGCGTGAACTCTTAGAAGGCAGATTTCAGTTTCTGATGTGTCCACCTGCCGGAGGCAGTTTTTATCCTCTTCCTCTATTGCTGTGTTAAAGTAATAGGGTTTTTTAACCTCTGGATGTCTCGTCTGTGGTTGAGTTTATAGTAATGGGTACATGGGTCAGGCCATGTATTAACAGATGCCAGCATGAGCTGACAAGTATTCCAAAGTGTTCTGTGGCTAGACTGGTGCACTCGCAACACTGCAACCTCCTGAAGTTACGCTAGTTCCTAGCATGCTGTGAGACCAAGGGGTTCGTATCAAGATACAGCATAACTTGCTGGATCTGTAGTCTCCAAAGGCTTTCTCTGTTGCTTACCTAAAACCTGAGGACCACTCTTAGGTAGCAGTAACTTGGCTACTATTCTCTTCAGCTCAATGGTTGGGGTGCACACCCAGGGGCAGGGTGAGGAGCCTCATGGATATCACCTAAGGAGCCTGAGGATTTTCCAGTGGTCTTGGCACGGGTATCTAAAACACCATCTCTAGAAAATTTAATTCTGCTCCTGGCTGCCTATTCTTCCACTTTTTCCTGCTGTTCTGAGGCCATATGAGCGGGAAAGTGCTGTCTGTTGTCATAAAATGTATCTGGAGTGAATACCTGGATAAACCATGTTCTCTCAACCTCGGGTGAATTCTGCCTCCTGCTCACAACTATGCAAAGAGGAACTTTCCCACTTCACTAAGCGCCTCCCTCCCCAATGAGTTCACAGCTGATTCCCTGCCAGTAGGGGTGAGGGCGGGCAGGAGGTGTCTTAGGACATTGGCCAGGCTGGTGGTACTGTCTTGTCCATACCTCTTTAGGAAGTTGTAAATTTTTTTCCTTAATAATTCAATCTGCATCTTATTCTACAATGTGCACTTTATGCCTCTTGCCTTTTGATAAGTTGTTCAGTGAAGGAGGTCAGATGCAAGAATATTACAAAGTTTCAGTTTGCTCGGTACAATTCTTGGTACAACTCTTGAGACAGCCTATGCCTTTAGGCTTCGAGGCTTCTGAAGCACATGCTTCTTTCCTAGTCCTTGTTGCAATAACCCAGACTCCATTCCTGTCCCCTTGCTGGCCCTAGAGCTGCTGCCCAGGTGCCCTCTCCTCCTCCCTGAAAAATGCACATTTTGTCAACGTCAGTACAATCTGTATATTACTCCCAAGGATCTCTGGGAACTCGATGGGACCTGCAAGGGAGAAAATACTGAGAAGCCAGTGATCTGCAAGCATTTGCTCTTGTTTCACATCACCTCTGGGTATTAACAGCTGTTGTTTCCAAATGGCAAGTCGTCAACTAAGTGAAAACACTTGTTTCAAGTTTCCTTCTGCACTCCCAAGACCAAAGTTGTAGATTCAGCTGCATGACCATGGAAATGACCAAGCGAAGACACCCGGTCGGAGTTAGTTGAATTTCTGCAGCTCAGTGGGGGCCCTTCCAGTGTTCTCTTCTACTTCTGCAAAATTTCCTGCAGCAAATACTTCTTTCTCTTTGCTTGCCTCCACTATGATGTTTGGATAAGAGATGGCCAGGGGAGAATATTTATCTTTTAAAAAAAAAAAAAAGGTTAAAAAGAACCTAGGAAATCTTCAACTGAGCAGTTATGAAAATTGCTAATGGTGCCAAGGCCAAGGAAAGAATTGCAGGAAATGACAATGGGAAGGAGTGGTAACCCCCCAGAATGCAAAATCGGGGGAGTATTTCTGGTGCTTGAACAAGAAGCTCCACTTCACAACCGGTTTTTAGGACTTGTGAGGAAAGCAGCAACAGGAAATCCATCCACAAAGGATGCAGTGCCCCAGCTCGGACTGCACCTGAATAGTTACGTGTAATTTACTGAAGAAATCTAGTGTACTTTAAATTTTTTTCATAAAAGTTTACATTGTATTGTAGGTTAACATTAAATGTTTTATAACAAAGAATGTTATAAGTCGTGGGTCTTTCTGTCTAGGAGAGGTGGTAGGTAATTTCCTATGTGAGGGAATGGTGGGGAAACTTTGGGAGGGAACAGGGCATTGCGCTGCCAAGACGCATGGACTTTAAGTGGACCTAGAGTGCATTCCTGTGAAAAACAGCAACTCGGGCAGAGTGGTGTAGCGGAAGAGCAGACAGATCTGGCTGCAGGCGTGGGCTCCCTTGTCAGCTTTGTTCTTCAGCTTCCCGGAGCTTTAATTTCCATGAAGGTAAGGCCATCTTCTTTGGTGTAGGATTGTAGATTAAATGAAAGAAATGTGCATGGAGCACCCGTCCCAGAGGTGTCCCTTCTCCGTGGGAGTATATTTTGAAGGACTATTTTCATGCAGCAGTAACTGTCAGTTTCCTGGGGGGTGGGGGGGTAGGGTGTGATTTTTGGCAGAACCGACCTGTGTCCTTGCAGAGGAGTGACTAGAGAGTCACTTTTGATCTAACAAATTCCGGACTAATGGAACTCCCCTCCTAAGGTGTTTTTGCATCTATTTTCATTTCTGAGAGAAAATTTAAGCCTCAGTTTTTCGCCTTTTCCCCATTGTCCTTTGCAAAGAACCCATTCCTGTGAGTTACAGGTTCTTGTCACCTTCAGGGCCTGCCCTGTTGCTTATCCAAAGATGTGAGGCCTTCATTTTGTAATGTACATCTTCAGTGTAAACTAGAAGGTCTTCTGTGAACCTTACATATAAAAATTTGGCTCTCAGTTAACAGAGAACAGGAAGATTCAAATCCTGATGCCAGATACTCCTGGTCCCAAATCCTGCCTGTGGCCATGATTTTAGCGAAGTGACCTCAATATAGGCTTCAGTGTCACGTAAAATTGGGCCGGGCCGATTGTAGCATTGCTGTTGATCACTGAACTGCTCCCGAGGGCCTGGCACGCAGTAGGCATTAGGTAAATAATCCCTCCCATTACTGTTTCAGACCAGTTTGTAGTTTGCCCGCTGCGAATGGATCACCCTAGATGTGGTTAAGTGGAGGGGAGAGAAAGCTTGGCTTGCAGTGGTTCTCAACCTTCCTAATGCCGCGACCCTTTGACCCCCAACCATAACATTATTTTCGTTGCTACTACTTAACTGTAATTTTGCTACTGTTATGAATCGTAATGTAAATATCTGATATGCAGGATGTATTTTCAGGGGTCGCGACCCACAGGTTGAGAACCGCTGGCTTAGAGGGAGCAGCGTATGCCAGACACTTCTTGACACGCCTCCGGTGTTGCAGGCGGAATGCCTTGTGTGCTTTTACCCCGATGGAGCCAGGCTTCCCCACAGTCCGTCCCTCAGCCTGTGAACTCAGCTAACAGTGCCGAGCCTCTCCCACCTCCTGTCCACCCCCTGGCTCACTCTCAGAATGGTGTCTGGAACGCCCAGGTTTCTTCCCCTTAAACTGAAACATGGCCTCCCCCTGAAGACACCACTTCAGAAAACCCTTAAGCAGGTGCACTCATTTTCCCACGAACCTTGGCACCAGGAGGCAGGCTCTGTATTTCCCTCCTGCCACCTTGGGGCACTGTCCTGCAGCACGTGCCATCTGCCGGACTCTCCCGTTCCCTTGCTGCTGGCCAGTCCCCAGATGTTGGCAGTTGACACTCGGCCACAACCTACGTGGCACATCGCGTGTGGGTTCTCCAAACGGCTCCTGACGTGACTGGCAGCTGAGTGTGGTGGGAAGAGGCTTTGGCGTCAAATCTGGCTTTGAAACATCCCTGCTGCTTGCTGACTGATGAGGGCAAGTCTCGTCATGTAAACTTCATGGGACTAAATCCTTGCAAGGTTCAGGTGCCCTTAAATGGGCTGGTCTCTGAAGTGCCTGGCGGTGGGCAGATGGGAGCTGAGTGAAGGTTGGCTTCCTTCCCTCTGCCCCCAGCAGTGCCATGCTTTGTGTGGCCTTCGCTTGGAACTGCTTCACCTCAGAACCAACCCCTCGCTGACCATCGGCTTGATGGTTCTAATTCTGCTGTCCCTTCTCTGCCCTCAAAGCCTTTGTCCCTCCCGCTCACCTCAGTTCTCTGCTAGAACTGTCTTGGACTCACGCCCCTCTCCACTATAAACCAGAACTCAGTCACAATTTCTGAAGTCAACTCAGCTGTTAAGCTGCAGACTCCTAGCACCTATCAGCGAAATGAGGAGCCCTGGGTTGGTGCCCACAGCTTGGATCCAGCTCTAGGGAACTCCCTGAGTGTTTCTACTACCTGGGTGCCGCTCCACTGTGCCCCCCACCCCTCAGGTCCGAGCCACCTGCATCCTTTACACCAGCCTGGTTACTACAACAGCCTACTTCCTGAGAAAACCAAGGTCTTGTCACAGACTTCTCTTTTTTACCTTAAAATTGTTCTGTGAAGTCACCTGTTTCCTCTTTCTCTTGTGGGTATATTTTCTTTTAAAACAGATCATTTACACACAGTAAAATGTCCAGATCTTAAATCTACAGCTTGATAAAAAGGTTTTTTTTGGTCAATCCTCACCAGAGGATATTTTTTCCATTATTTTACAGAGAGAGTGGGATGGAGGGAAAGGGAAGGGAGGGGCAGAGAGAGAGAGAGACACATCGACTGGTTGCCTCCCATACACACCTCCACCAGGGGTGGGAGCGAACCTGAAACCCAGGTACATCCCCTTGACTGGGAATGAAACCCAAGACCCTAACCATGGAGCAACACCAGCCAGAGTGCTTGATACAATTTTACCTGTGTACCCCAAAACCAAGATGCAGAATGCTTCACCCCAAAAGTCCCCTCCCATATCTTCTCCATCAGTAGCCCTGCAGAGAGCCACTATTCTGACTTCTTTCACCATAGACATTTTGCCTGTTTTTAAAGTTCATATAAATGGACTCATGTGTAAATCATTTTATAAATGTTTTCCTGATTCAGGTACTTTCCTATTTATGACAGAAAAATTTAGAAAATGAGAGAAACAAAACATTTCATAATATCACACTGCCAGAGATGTCCATTGTTAATGTTCTTCCTAGACTTTGTTGTATATAAAACTTCACTTTTTACAGAAATGGAATACTGTAAATATTGTATTATCTCTATTTGACACATTTCTTTTATATCTTTTTAATGCCTATGCAGCATTTCACTGAATGGATATACCATAAATTGATAAAAATCCTCTTGTGACATTTAGATTATTAAACTTTTTTTTTTCTTTTCTAAATAGCAGGCTGATAATCTTGCAGTTAAATGTGCATGTCCATGCTATTTTTTCAGGAAAAAAAAAATCCAGTATGTGAGGTTACTGAGTCAAATAGGAATGGGAATTTTTCCTTTTTTATTGATTTTAAATATATATATATATATATATATATATATATATATATATATATATATTGATTTCAGATAAATCTGGAGAGATAGAAACATCAATGATGAGAGAGAATCATTGATTGGCTGCCTCCTGCATGCCCCCTTCTGGGGACGAGCCCACAACCCAAGCATGTGCCCTTGACCAGAATTGAACCTGGGACCCTTCAGTCTGCAGGCTGATGTTCTATCCATTGAGCCAAACCAGCTAGGGCTTGATTTTTTTTTTTTTTTTGAGAGAGTAACATTGACCAGCTGCCTCCTGCACGCACCGCGACCAGGGATCAAACCTGCAACCTGGGTATGTGCCCTGACTAGGAATCGAACTGGTGACCATTTGTTGCACAGCACGATGTTCAACCCACTGAACCACACTGGCCAGGGTGCAAATTTTTCCTTTTTTAAATACTTGTTTTGTCTCCAAATTGTAGTATAGAAAAATTATACTCCTGCCAGCAGTGCTCAGTCTCCTATCTGTGTCACCAAAGCCTTCACCAACAACGATCGTCCCCTTTTCAATTGCTTGGATCTCTTTATCTTCCATCTAAACATGTTTGGGCCCTAACCGGTTTGGCTCAGTGGATGGAGCATCAGCCTGCAGACTGAAGGGTCCCAGGTTCGATTCCGGTCAAGGGCATGCACCTTGGTTGTGGGCACATCCCCAGTAGGGGGTGAGCAGGAGGCAGCTGATCGATGTTTCTCTCTCATCGATGTTTCCAACTCTCTATCCCTCTTCCTTCCTCTCTGTGAAAAATCAATAAAATATATTTAAACAAACAAACAAACAAAAAACTGTTAAACATGTTTGGCATCTCTCCCTTACAAAACCTTAACCTTGCTATCCCCACAGGTCACCGCCCTGTCTCCTTCCCTGACAAAGTAGTTTGCACAACCAGCTTCTGCTTTCTTGTTCATTTCATTTCCACTGACCATCTCTCATGGTCACCTGTGACCTAATTGCCACTTTCCTTGGCCTCCTTCAAGCCCTTTCTGACTGTAGTTCCCCAGCTGGTGCCTGACACAGAGTAAGTGTCTCCCGTTTCTTTTCCCACAGACTGAGAGTCAGATGATGTGAACTAGGTGAAGAAATTGATATTTTCTCCCGAGGGCCACTCGGGGGCTTTCAGCAAGGGAGACCCGTCAGATTTGGATTTCTGAAAGCTGATCCTGTCCCTGTGGAGGGACTGGATGGGAGGGGGCACGACTAAGGCGACCTGCTGGATGATGTTGGATTAGGAGTCACATGGGAGGGAGAGAAGCTAGCGGTGGACATGAGACTATAAGGCACAATGACCAAGACCCGGAGGCTGACTAGATAGGCACGGGGAAGAAGGAAGAAATTGGATAATGCCCAGGTTCAAACAACTGGATTTAGGAGCAAATACCGTCATTTGACAGGTGCTGTTTCAGTGGATACAGTGTAAGAAGGACAAGTAGTAAGTGTGAATGCAGGCAGCTCACAAAGCCGCCGGTGAAAGGTATGGGCACATAGGACGAGCCCGAGAGGAGTCAGGACTGAGGAAGGGTCCTTGTTTGTTCTAAGGTAGGAGAAGCTTCATTATGTTTAAATGCTAAAAGCAATGGCATTTTAGAGAAAGGTTGAGATACAGAGAAAGATGTCAGTGGGGTGGGAGGTGCAGGCCTTAGGAGCAAGGACGGGAGCAGAAGCCGGTGCGTTTGTAGGTTTGAAGGCAGAAGTTGAGGGCGTCCCCATATGATGATGGCCTCTTCTCTTTGTCAGGTTCCAGAAAGGTAATGGGGTCAGAGGCCTAAGAAGACTGAGGAAGATTTAAAATAGCTGTTTCAGAGAGCAGGAGAGACTGCAGGAGGCCTTAGGACAGTGGTTCTCAACCTTGGCTGCACATTAGAATCACCTGGGAATCTTTAAAATCCTGATTTCTGGGCCTCATCCTCCGGAAATTCTGTTTCTTTGTTACTAATGTTGTGGCCTCACCCCATAACAAAGAAACAGAATTTCTGGAGGATGAGGCCCAGAAATCAGGATTTTAAAAAGATTCCCAGGTGATTCTAATGTGCAGCCAAGGTTGAGAACCACTGCCTTAGGAGGTTTTCTGGGCAAATTGAGGGCCCAGGTGAAACTGAGACCAGAAACATGGTGGGGGTGGGCACCTCACTGGTCAGCCGCTATCACCAGTCCTCATGGCTGCCAGTTTCTTTCTGAAAACGGCATTCAGAGTTCTCAGTGCCTCCTTTGTCCAGCTCCCCAGCCCAGAAGCCCGGGTCCTTGGCTCTGGGGCCCTGGGGAACTGCATAGCTTCCTTTTCCTCTGTTCCTCCACATGGCACACTCAGTCACACAGACCTCTTGATTGTTCCACGGACACATCATGTACTTGCCCACTTAAGCAAGACTGAGACGACTGATACTCAAATACACAGTTTAAAGCAGCAGCCGCCAACTTTTCGGACCTCACCGACCATCAGTGGTCCACAGACCACCGGTTGGCGACCGCTGGTTTAAAGGATGTGCTGTCAGTTTTTCAAACTCCTCTGGTGGCCAGAGAGACAAGTACCTACCTATACAGTATGATTCTAGTCTTCCAGAATTACAGATAAGACTGGCTTCATTATAACCCAGGTGCCAGCGAGTAGAGTCAATATAATCACTCTTGGTAAGGTATACCAATTAGGACACCTAGAACGTGCACACACCTGATGTTCTCACATAGCTCTTACCCTTCAGTGCTGGCAAGCAACAAACAGGAAACCCACTCTAGCTAATTTAAGGGGAAAACTGATGTTGTCCTAGCTCCGTGGTCGGCAAACTGCGGCTCACGAGCCACATGCGGCTCTTTGAGTGTGGCTCTTCCTAAGCCTTAGGAGTACCCTAATTAAGTTAATAACAATGTACCTACCTATATAGTTTAAAAAATTTGGCTCAAAAAAAATTTCAATCATTGTACTGTGTTATTTTTTTAAAATCTTTATTTTTCAGATTAGTACAGTTGTTCCTCTTTTTTCCCCCCCATAGCTCCCCTCCACCCGGTTCCCACCCCCACCCTCTGCCCTTACCCCCCACCCCCCGCCCCCCGCCCACTGTCCTAATCCATAGGTGCACGACTTTTGTCCAGTCTCTTCCCGAATCCCCCACACCCCTTTCCCCAGAGAATAGTGAGTCCACTCCCTTTCTATGCCCCTGATTCTATTATATTCACCAGTTTATTCTGTTCATCAGATTATTTATTCACTAGATTTTTAGATTCACTTGTTGATAGATGTGTATTTGTTGTTCATAATTTGTATCTTTACCTTTTTCTTCTTCATCTTCTTAAAGGATACCTTTCAGCATTTTCAATCGTTGTACTGTTGATATTTGGCTCTGTTGACTAATGAATTTGCCGACCACTGCACTAGCTGGTTTGGCCTGCAGACTGACGGGCCCCAGGTTTGATTTTGGTCAAGGGCACATACCTTGGTTGTAGGCTTGATCCCTGGTCCCAGTTGGGGTGCATGTGGGAGGCAACCAATTGATGTGTCTCACATCAATGTTTCTCTTTCTCTGACTCCCCCCCTCCCTTCCACTCTCTCTAAAAATAATGGAAAAATATCTTTGGGTGAGGATTTAAAAAAAAACCCACAAAAAAACCTCACACTCCTGATGTATTGGAAGAGGGGGTAGGCCCTAGGATTGAACACCAGGCCTCAGAAAGGGTGGGTCAAGGGCAGTTGTGGGTCGGGGTTGTCAGGATGCCCACCTTTGGGATGGAGGAAGAAGAGACTAAAGAGAGGCCCCATTACAGCTTTTCAAAGTGGGGTTGCTGACTTGGAGAACGCAGGCGTGGAGAGACAAGGCTATCCTGATTCTCCCATTTTCTTTTTTTAATGATTTCAGAGAGGAAGGGAGAGGGAGAGAGATCAAAACATCAGTGAGACTCATTGATTGGCTGCCTCCTGTATGCCCCCTACTGGGAATTGAGCCCACAACCCAGACTCGTGCCCTGACCAGGAATGGAACCGTGACCTCCCAGTCACAGGTCAACACTCAACCTCTGAGCCACACCGGCCAGCATAGCTTGCTGAGTTTATTCTTTGGTTGCTGAGTTTTTATCATGCTGAGTTTTTATCATGAATGAATTTGGGCAATTTTCTTTTGCATCAGTTGATATGAACATGTGATTTTTCTTTCCCAGTATTTTGAGGATTTCTTGAAGTACTGAAAAAAGCTGAGACTTCCTCACCTGACAGTTTTCTGTCCAGGGCCTAGGGAACTCAGTTGCTACCACTGGTCTAGTCCACGATGTCCCAATGTGTTCCAGATAATGCAACTTGAGCCCTGCATGTGGCCAAATGGAAATGCTGCCCACAGGATTTAATGCTCCCAGAGATTTACAACACACGCCTGCACAGCCAGGGCTCAGGAAAGCCCTGCCATTCAGGCCTGCTACCTTCAACGTGGGCTTCCCCAACTTAATTGATCAGAGCCCCCCACCCCCTTTTTTTGTACAAACTCCATCATGCTTTCACAGGACTCCCTCTGAAACACACTTAGGATATCACTCAACTGACTCTGTCCCCAAAGGCTCAAAGGGAAGTGCCCTGACCAAGGCCACAGAACATGGCATCACAGACACAAGTTCCCAGGTCTTCTGAGCCCAGCTCACAGCTCCTGCTCCACACCGTGCTACTTCCTGCAGCACCGTCCACATGGGTAGGGAGCGTGCATCATCCCACCACCCCCTTGGCTCTCAGGCCCTGGTCCCCACTGAGCCTGGGGATGAGGGGCTCCAGTCCATGTAGCCTCAGTGGGGTCAGGTTAGGGTGGTGGGTGTGGAGCGCAGGCCAGGCAAATGATGCCGTTGTAGCTCCCTGACAACGAGCCTCCATCCCAGAAATAGTTAGAATCCCAGGATAAATGATTTTCCCATGGAGATTATGCTAACCTACAGAAAACTGAGCTAGAGCTACCAAGAACCACTACACAGAACTTCTTTGAAACAGTTCTAGATGAAGGGAGCCTTGACCCAGTCATGTTTGAAGAACCTACCTCCAGAATTTAAATGACAGATCAAAAGGGAAGCTTTCCTCACACCAAACGGAATCCTCCTCCTGGTTAACAGACTCCAGCCTCATGGCGTGTGTGCGTGAGTAACCACTGAGCCAGCGGGCAGACCTCACCAGGAGGTACCTGCAAGAACAATCTTCTCTGCCCAGCTCATCCCCACCCTGCCCCACTCTCAGAATGACACCCGCCCCCACTTCCCACCAAAAGAACACAGGCAGCCAAAGGCAGCTTGGGCAATACTTGATATACATCATACATTTATTAGTGAATATCCCTCTGAAATCAGCAACAATATTAAAAAAAATAATGATTGCACTACTTGGTCAAGCAGAACTAGCAACTTTCATTTTAAAAAAAGTACAAATCTGTTAAAAATTTCAATCAGTATACACATATATATATTACAACATACTAGTTATGTTAAATGCTACAAACCAATGTGAATCCAATGGAATGGAAAAAACCACACATTTAAGCTTTAAGAACCATTTTTTTCTCTATATATTAGCATTTTCTCAAATACATACATGGGGAAAATGAGGTAACTGTAAAATGTGCAAGGAACAGGCCCCCCAAATTACATATATTTATATGTGTGTGTATATATATATATGTATATGTAGTTACATATATATATATATATAAAACCCTTCTAACACAGAACACAGGTGCTGGGCCCAGCCAGGCTGGGGGATGCTGCCCACTGTCATGCCTAGGCCAGAAGTTGGTAAATAAGAGTAAACATTAACAAGCCCCCACCACAGGAAATCATTGGTAACATGGCATCTAGAGCAAGGTCAGCAAATCACAAACATCCTAAATAATTGTTTTATAAATCTTTTTTAAAATGATTTTTTAAAACATTGTTTCTCCTCCCACCCCCCTCAATAGCTGCTCATTGGAACCACTGTTGCAGCCTATACAATCCGAGAGCCTGTTCTGCCTGCCCCAGGAACCGCAGGGTTTTGGAAACCTTTGTTGGGGTGGGGAAGGGAGGGGCTGGAAAGGATGGTTCTCTGTGTAAAATACGTGGGGTTTTGACACTGCTATAAATATAGAAACATCACCTGGAGTTATATACAGTAAGACTTTGGGTTCTCCATGGGGGTGGGGCCAGGCTGATGGGGCCCCATGGCAGGCCGGGGAGGCGGGAGCCAGGGCCGCTGCGGGAGAACGAGGGTGGTTGGAGCATCCCTGAGGCAGCAGGCGCCAGGGGCTGCCTGCTAGGATGTGCCGGCCCCACACGCAGTTCGTTCTGGGCAGCAACCTCGGCTGAGGGCAGGACAGGAAAGGGACCAGGAGGGAGAGAGAGGGAAGCTCAGCCAGACCCTACGGGGGCCTCCCCCAGACCTTGGAGGGCAGGGCTCAGGATGGGAGGGGGCCCCTGAAGGTGAGGCCCATGCCCTCCCTGGTCCCTGTCCTCCTAGGACTTCCATGGAAGAGACGTGCCCCAGCGGGTGGGAGACAGGCCCTGGCTGGAGAGGGAGAAATGCCCTGAAAAGCAAACGGTCCCGGTAGGCTCTGGGGACGTGTGCAGTACAGTGCATGGCAGTTATCAGCTGAGCACAGACCCCTAACTCCGCTTGTGACCGCCGGCCGCCGGGCCCAGCCCCAGCCGCGCACATGCATGTGGACCAGGCGGCACCACTGGACCATTGCCTGCCCCCTGGGCACTCAGTCCTGGTTGGTCCCTAATACCCCCCATTTAACCAAAAGAAAACAAATTGTTTAAAAATCCACATCCCAAAATCCTACACACGATTTTGGGCCAAATGAATAAAGGAAAACTGCTACTCTTCACGTTCATGCAGAATGACAGAGGGGAAATCGGGCATGGGTCTGGACCCCGTCATTGCCAGGGAGCAGTGGCTGCCAGAACCTAGGCCACTCTCCCTGGCATAGCCCAGGCCCCACAGGGTATGTGCTGCCCAGGTTCAGGGCCTGTCCCCCCTGCACAGGAGGCTGCTGGATCCGAGGCCCTCTAGCCCGGAGGGTGTGGCTGGAATGTTGTGCCTGGGGTGAGGGTCCTCTGGGGAGCCAGACCCACCCCTCACAGCAGGCTGGGTAGGGCTGGCTGCCTGAGTCTGGGGTCAAACCCAGGCCCGGGTTTCAGGAAATGACCCTATGTCACTGTCTGTCCATGCCTGTCGGTGACACCTGGGGAGAGGGCATGCTATTTCAGTGCAGGAGACCAAGTGTCCCAGGACTGTGACCCCTTTGCCCATCCGGGGCCAAGGATCTCCACCAGCCACAATGGGGGCAAGACCCCGGGGTCCCAGTGCTGTCAAGAAAAGGAGACGGAACCGAGGGCCAACGGAAGGGAGACGGAATAGGGACACTCAGGCAGCTCCGTGGTGGGCGGACTGGCAGGCAGACTGGGGACGGAGTCTTTGGAGCTTGGCAAATGCAGGGGCTTATTGCAGGGGCTTCTCTTGGGCCTGACCCTGGCTCTGGATATACAGGTGGGAACAATGGGACAGGGCTGGGCCCTACCTCCCCATCCTCCCTGGGTCCTCCCCTTCCCCCCTGAGTTTCCAGAGCTTCGGGCAGGGTTCTCATGGGCAGCTGTGGGCCTCACTCAACTTCCCTGGGCACCTCGGAGGCGTCGGCCCGGCAAATGGGACACGTCCGGTTGGCCTGAGGGAGAAACAGCTGGCACGTCAGAGCCCGCTCGCACCTGTCCCCATCCCATCCCACCCAGGTCTGTCTGCTGCCTGGTGGGGAAGCAGCCCCCTGAATAAGCCAGAACTTCTGGATGATGAGGAGGGAAGCCCCCAAGCCCACCCTCCTCCCTCACCACGAGGACCACCCGGGAGCGGCCTGGGCTCCATTACCTTCAACCACTTGTCCACACACTTGGTGTGGAACTCGTGGTTGCAGGGGAGAACTCGGAGCAGCTGCCGCGCCTCGAAGTCGCTGAAGCAGACAACACACCTGGAGGAGGGCACAGAATGTCACCTCCACGCGGGGGCTGAGGGAAGGCTCATGGCAGAGCACGTGTCCTGCTCCCCTCCCCAGGAAAGGGTTCCCTGGCAACCCATCTGTGCTCGGCAGGAGGTGGGGCAGAGCACGCACAGCGTCTGCTCCGACTGATGGCTGTCTGGGTTGAAGCGGTAGGCTGGAAGCTGCTCGATGTCCGCTTTGGTGAGGCCTCGAGGCTTGGCATCTCCCAGCCGCTCCGCCAGGCTCAGCAGGGCCTGCAGACGGGCAGGAGGGGGGGTCAGCAGTGGCCTGAGCTGGAGGTCCCCAAGCCCCCACCTCCCAGGCCAGGGTTCCATGGGACCTCATAGTTCTCCAGCTCCACGTCATCCACATCGAGATCCAGGCTGATGGTGGGCCCCACTGCTGTGGGCGACATTGGCAGCATTGAGCTAGGGGAGACAGGTGCAGGGGTCGGGGGTCAAGGTCAGTAGGAACTGGGGCCCCAGTGTTTGCCCCAGGAGGCTGCAGGAGAGGAAAGCCCAGCTGGTGCGTGTGTGTGTGTGTGCGCGCGCGTGTGTGCATGTGTGTGGTCTGCTGGGGTGCAGATAACCTGAGAGGCCCCAGGACCCCACAGCTGCGTTTGTCTAACCACAGGAGGCCCCAGGAGAATAGAGCACCATGGCTCTGGGGGCAGATGTGCAGGTACTTACAGGAAGTAGGGCAGGAAGCTGGGATAATATGGCGGCGGGGGTGGTGGTGGTGGTGGTGGTGGTGGCGGCGGGGGCAGCGGCTGTTGCAGGCGGTATCTCTGGGTGCTCAGTCTCCGTGGCATCATGTGGGAATAGGGCTGTGAGAGGGTGACAGGTCAGCCAGTGTACCTGGCTCCCATCGCCCCAGAGCCTGGGAGTTGGGGGGTGCCACTCACCACACCGAAGGACAGCTCTTGGTGCAGTGGGTCGTGGGGCAGGTACTGCAGGGGCACAGATGGGGAGAGGGCCGGGCCTGGGGCCGAGGTGGAGTAGGTGAAGCTCCCCAGGGGGTACTGATCCCCCCGAAGGTCCACGTCGTTGTCCAGCCGCTGCAGGGGCTATAAGAGGCAGGGGTGGGTCAGCTGAAGCCAGTGACAGGGAAACCCCTGCCCCCCATGCCACCTCCTCTAGCATCGGCCCCATCGCCCAGACTCACCATACGTGGGTGCTGGGTCTGCAGCGATATAAACTGCCCCAGAGGCGCCATGTGAGCAGGCTGGGGGTGTGGGGCTGGCGGTGGGGGGTGCAGGATGTAGTGGTCACTGGAGATGAGGTGGGGGTAGGCCTGATAGGGCACAGGGAGCTGCTGCATGGTGCACGCCTGGATCAGCTGCCGAGAGAGGGGGCAAGAGCTGGAAAATGTTCTTCTGGGCTGGACCTATGCTTGTGGTGAGGGCCAGGGGCCATCCCATATAGCAACAGGCCCCCACTGAAGCGCTCTGGACCGACTGCCGGTTCCTGGCCTAGGCCACCCAGGCAGGACACAACACTCTTAAGGCCCACAGTTACTACCCCAAACGGGCTCTGTTGAGAGGCTAGGTAGAGCATCTGGGGGCTCCCACTGGCAGGCACTGGGGTACAGGGTTGTGGTCGAGCCAGGGAGGTACCGACAACCTGCATGGTGTCATAAGCTTGGTGGTTCTGCCACGGGCCTTTGGGTGGGGTGGGGGTGGGGTGGGAGGTGGAGGCCCTCACTCACCGGGGGCGGGAGGCAGCACAGTGGGTAATGCTGCCCACTGAACATCACGGAGCATGCTGGGAGCTGTTGGGCACTGCAGGCAGGGATGTGCTGGCCTGAAGGCAAGGGGAAGGCTTGGGTCGTCACCGTGGTGACTGTGTAGGACAGAGGGACAGGTCCCTGGTGCACCTGTGGGTGGAGAGAAACCCGGGAATTGAAGGGAGGAAGCCCGGCCATGAAGCTGCCCCAGGTGAGAAAGTCCTGCCGGCCACGCCCTCTCTTCTCTAGCTGGGGCCTTCCCAGGTACAGACCTGGTTGCCCCCTGCCCCAAGTCCGAAGGGCAGAGAGCCTCTGGGAGCCTGGGAGGGGCTTCCAGCTCTACCACTCTTCCACGGTGTGGCCCCGGACTGGCCCTTCCCTTCTCTGGGCCTCAATTTACAACCTATAAAGCAGGGCTAAGAATGGCTCCCTAAACATGCAAGGAGTTAAGCAAAGGGAAGTCAGGGCTCTGTCACCTCTGTTTCACAGATGGGCTTGCCAGAGGCCGGGGGGCTGGAGAGGGGGTGTTCTGCCTACCTGCTCGTGGAGATCAACCATGAACGGGCTCTGTTGGGAGGCTGGGTGCAGCATTCGGGGGCTCCCGCCGGCAGGAGCCGAGGCTCGACGCTCCTCTACAAGGAGGTGTGGTGGTCGGGGCGGAGGCTGCTGGGAGGGTAAGCGCTCATCCTGGGCAGGCAGGCGGCCCTCTCGGCCAGGGCTGCACCACAGAGAGGAGGCCCGGGTAGGACTGAGGGGACACACTCATTCACAGAGCATGGAGAGGAGCCAAGGCCACTACCCACTGGGGAAGGAAGAAAGCTCAGGCCCGTGCCCGCCACCCCTGGCCCCTGTGCCCCGGCCCAAGCTGACAGCCCCAGTACCAGGAGCTCCAGGGACTGCAGGACTGGGAGGTTCCTTCCTACCTTCCCCGGAGCTGGGCCAGGGTGCTACCGGGTCCTGCAGACAATCGCCGCTGGCCCACAGGGGTGGAGGGTGGCCACCTAGTCACTGCCAGAGCCCATGGTCGCATCAGGGGTGGCAGAGGGGTGGAGGGGCTGGGCCCGGGCTCACAACCCTAGGAGTCAAAAAGAAAGAAACTGAAGCATAGAGAAGTGCAGCCACTTGTTCCATTAAGGGCCCGGGAGACAAAAATCAAACCTCTGTTGTCTGATTCTGGGGCCACCAATGTCCACCCCCACCCCTGTGCTCCCCAGGCACATGGACTCTGGGTGGGTCGAGCCCTCTTCTTGGCACTGGGGCTCAGAGCTGAGAGACGGGGTCGGGCTTGGCCTGCAAGGATCCCAGGCCTCAATCTTCTGCTCTCCAAAGTGAGCCCAAGCTCCCTCAGGGTGCAGCAGTTTCAGAGGGCCGACCAGCCGGCTCCTGGGCCAGGTGGCTCGGTAAGGCTCCTTTAGTGCAGGGCCCTCAGGCCACACTCAGGTGTGAGGCTCTAGCTCTGGTCCCCAGGCAGGCAAGGTTCCTGGGGGGACTCCAGCTTCCTCCCGTCCATCTAGTTGGCTCAGGGGGGATTCCAATCAGGCGTGGGGCCCAGTTTTCCTTCCACTATTGCCAGGTAAGAGGTTCTGACCCAGATCCTGCCCTTGGGGGCTCCCAGTCTGCCCCCAGGTGACAAGGTCCTACCCGGCCACCTTCCTTCCTTCCTTCTCTCGCTGGGGTCCATCTAGGTACAGACCTGGCTGTACCTGTTTCTTTCCATAACCCATTCCCACAGTGCCTACCCATGTGTGACTTCTTCAAAGAAGGTATTGTTTGCTCCATTTTACAGAAGAGAAAACTGAGGCTGAGAGAGAGGAAGGGACTTGCCCAAGTGTCAAGGCTGGGAGGTGGGCTGACCACAGCCCCTCACTGCCCCCTGCCCCCAAGGGAGGGGTCCGGCCCAAGGGCATCCCAGGAGGCGCTGAAAGAGGCCAGCCAGCTTGGTTGGTCAGGTAGGTCAGGAATGCAGCTGGGGGGGTGGGGGTGGGGCTCACACAGCCTCCAAGAGGGAGGTGGGGCTTGCTGAGAGAAAAAAAGAGGAAGCCAGAACCTAAGGGGGGAAGTTGTGTAGGAATGAGGTGTGGCAGGTCTGCGCCTTCCCTGGGAACTAGGGGTCCAGGTGGGACAAGTTAGGGGGACACTCATTAACTCCAGAGGCTGGGATGAGGCCCCGCAGGGAAAGCTTTGAAACCTGTCAGGCCCCACCGCTGAAGGCCTCTGCTGCTCCTGCCCCAGGAAGGCCCCCACCGCCCCTTCTCCATGTGACAAAACTCCCTAGAATCCTTGATACCTCCCTGTTGATACAGCCAGGAGCAGTGTACTGTCCCCTCAGCACCCGTTCCTTCCTGCCAACAGTGGCTAAACATTTCTTTTGTGAGGTCTTTGAAGCCCTGACTCTCAAAACGAACCTGCAAGCAAGGCTCTTCTCCAGCTGACAGGACAGCGTCCTGCCAAGGCCACCCCAGGAAGAGGCTGGAATTCACGCCTCCTGCTACTGGCCGGCCTCGTGTGGTAATAATGCACGCCGGAGACCTGACCATCCAGGGCCAAGGCCAGTCTGGTGTCGTGAAGCTAGTGCCAATAATTCAAAATTGGGAGGCTACATGATTCCGGCCTTTGGATGGTCAGGGGCCAGAAAATCTGGCTCCACTGGTCCCTCATTTATGCTTGGCCCCCCCTTACTTGGAGCATGAGTCACCCCAGGAACACTCCCCACCACAGGTGACCGACCGGGTTTGCGATCCCTGGTGTGGGTAAAGTACACACCCTCACACATGCGTATAAATACCCCACCTCCCTGGTTCCCACTGACAATCTAGCCTTGCAAGCCAGGCCGAGAGACTCAGTGGAAACCTCCAAATAACGGAAACAACAGGCCCCTGGACTCCTGGGTCAGAGTCGTTACAGGGCTGGGGAACAAGGGCAGCTAGATTTTGTACCAAATTCCCCAGCAGTTTCTACAACACAGATAGGTTTGGGAACCTCAGCTCTCACTGACTTCAGAGATGCTGGGAGCCCAGTCCCACTGATAAAGAAAATCAACAGTAACTACAGTACTCCCCGCGTGTCTGTCATCTTGACCAGTCCTTACTGCAACCCTCAGAAGTAGGGACAGTGAAGCTCCAAGAGGTGAGGTCCAAGGCCAGTCGGCTGGCGTTGTAAGTGCACTGGGACACGACCCAGGCAGTGGCCTCCACGGTTACTCTTGTGGGAGGCTGTGTCGCTGAAGTCTGGGCAGTGTCAAGGCTCAGGGGTGCTGCCGAGTACCCAGAGCAGCAGACAGAAGGGGCTCTAACTGTGGACACAGGACACCCTGACTTCTGAAGCCAGGTCTTAGGCATTTCACTTCTCCTCTCTGAAACTCAGCTTCTTCATCTGTAAAGTGGGAACAGCCTAATGACCACCTCCAGTGGACTGGCAAGTGCTGCTCACAGGCCCTGGTAAGAGTGGTCTGTAAAGCTCAGGTGTGAACAATCACTATCTATATATATATGTAAAGGCCTAAGCGACCATTACGACCGGTCACTATGACATGCACTGACCACCGGGAGGCAGACCCTCAACGCAGGAGCTACCTCCTGGTGGTCAGTGCGCTCCCACAGTGGGAGCAGCGAGGCACCTCGCCCGGACTCAGGGGGCTCAGGGTTCCTCCCCGCCCCCTACCGCTCTATGCACTACTGCACACTGCTACATCCCTCGGGGGATGTTGGACTGCCTGTGCAGATTGCAGTCTGACATCCTCTAAGGCAGTGGTTCTCAACCTTCCTAATGCCGCAACCCTTTAATACAGTTCCTCATGTTGTGGTGACCCCCAACCATAAAATTGCTTTTGTTGCTACTTCCTAACGGTAATTTTGCTACTGTTATGAATCGTAATGTAAGTATCTGATATGCAGGATGTATTTTCATTGTTACAAATTGAACCTAATTAAAGCATAGTGATTAATCACAAAAACAGCATGTAATTATATATGTGTTTTCCGATGGTCTTAGGCGACCCCTGTGAAACGGTCGTTCGACCCCCAAAGGGGTCGCGACCCACAGGTTGAGAACCGCTGCTCTAAGGGGTCCCAGATTGCAAGAGGGTGCAGGCCAGGCTGAGGGACCCCCCACCAGTGCACGAATCCATGCACTGGGCCTCTAGTTAGAAAATAATAGAGGCTGACCTCCACTCCACCCTCCAAGCAGAAATCAGGGGCCACTTCAAGCTCTGCAGGTGGTAGCTGGGAAATATGCCTCCCTAGGGAATACCCCTGCTGATAATCGAGGGGCCCCTGATTCCCAAAGTCCTACTAGGAACAGAGGCAGCAAAGAGGGGACACACCCACTTCATAGTTGAAGAAACTGAGACCCAAAGAAAGGAAGTAACTTGCTTTGAGCTACAAAGCCAGAAAGGGACAAATTTGGTCATGGCTGAGTCCCTGGGCCCAGATTCCTTCAATCCCCGACCCAGTTGCATCAGTAACCCTAAAAACCACCTAATCCCAACTCTCTATTCCAGGCCCTACAGATCGGGAGAGCTTTCTTGAAGGGGCCTGTGACTTGCCCTATTGTGAAGAGAAAGAGAAGTGAGAGGGGCTTACTTAGATTGAGAGCTAGCAACTTGCTCAAGGTCAACAGCAAGGGTGGCCCCCCAAACTGCTCTGCCTTCCCACACTCCTCTGCTGTCCTCTCAGTGAGGTCTGTGCAAACGGATCTTGAGGGTCCCATCCCTACCCCCACTCTTGCCTGGAACCAGGTACCACACCTTGCCTCCATGCCCACCCCTACCTGCCATGCCCTAGCAGCTACCCCCATCTGGGTCTAGGGAGTCCCTTCCATGTCCTGTCACTGGGGCCCAGGTGCCGTTTTGCAGATTAAGCAAAGTCAGCCTGAAAGCTTGAGTTAACCAAGCAAGATGAGAAGCCTCCAGCCCGGACTCCTAGGGTGACCTTGCGCAAGGAAATCTCTTCGCTTCTGTGAGACTCAGTTGCCACAGCTGTGAAACGGGGATGGAAAGCTCTCCCTCCCAGAGTGCCCAAATGAAATCAGACGGCACAGGATGCAAGAATCCAGGCGGTCACATTAGGGGGGTAGGAAACCGGTGTCCCTGAGCGGCAGCCCCCCCCAACGCGGGCCAGGTGCAGGCTGCGGGGCGATGGGAAGCGTCCTCAGCTACCCCTCCCAGGGATGGGATGTCAAGGTGCGGACCGCCGCCCGGAGAGGGGACTCCCTCGCCTCCATCTCACTCCTTTGTGCCGCGCTCGGAAGGACGAGGGGGCGGGAGGCCAGACTGCGGCGTCTGAGCAAGAGCGCTGTGACTTTAAGAGTCGAGGATCCCGGACCATGTGCTCCGCGTGAGACAAAAGCAACAACAAAGGAAGTGGCGGCGGCGGCAGGGGGAGGGGGCGGCTCCTTCCTCTCCAACCGCAGCGCTCAGACTCCGGAGAAGGGAGACTCGTCCAGGCATTGGGGCTCTCGGGGAGGGGGTGTTTCTGATCTTAGAGGTCTCGCTGCCCCCCGCCGGACCGCCCGTGATTAACCCCTGCGGAGCCAGCTATCTCACTGCCCCCAGTCCCAGGGGAGCGGGCAGCAGTTCTCAGGGATGCGGAAATCGGGAGTTGGGGGCTCTGGCCCCGACTCACCTTCAGCCTCCTGGACACACGTTGATTCCTTTGTTCCCGATCTGGGGCGGCCAAGCCGGGCAAGGGGGCGGTGATGGGGTGGGGGGGTCTGCCCGGACCCTTTAAGAGCCCCCGCCCTGCGGAGCAATGTGCTCCCTCCCCACCCCGGTCCGGGAGCAGTCGGCTCCTTCCGGGGCCCTCTCTCTTTGTTGTCCGTCCGCTGGCGTCTGCCTCGCGCGGCCCACGCGCGCTCAGCCTCTCTCAGCCCAGGCCCTCCGGCACTGAGAGGCGGCGCAGGACGCGGCAGGTTTGCGCAGCTGCCGGCGGCTGGCCCTTTAAGAACTGTCCGTGGCGCCAGCGGAATGTAACAAACCCAACATTTGATTCACAACATTCGAAGCGGCGGGGTCGCGCGCGGGGCGGGAGGGGGCCTCGCGGGGGCGCGCCGGGAGGCTCGGGCAAACAGTAGCAGGCAGCTGCCCGCGGCAGCCCCGCCCCAAGCTGCGAGCTCCGCCCCGCTGGGGCCCCGAGAGGCAATCACTCGCCGCGACTAGGCACGTGATGAATGGGCCGCCATCTTGATAAATTAAATAAAAAAAGACTTCTCGCTCTCACCAACGCTCTTAAAGTGACCGCTGCCATCACAGGCAAGGGGCGGGGCCACCGGGCTAAAGATCAGAGACTCGGAGATGGGCAAGACCAATCAGCTGCAACTCGAACTTGCTATGCAAACTCGCGAGCCAGTCGCGCCTCTGAGGCTGGTTCCCTGTTGGAAAAATGGGTCCCGCCGACAGAACCACGGCTCAGACTTACTGTCATGATTCCTTCCTCGGAGACAGGGCACCATCTGGGACACTGAATTGTAACGGGACCGATCTTCGACCAGGCTGAGGCGTCCTCTTAGGCCAGTCCAAGTGGTTAGGAAAGCCCTACAGTCTTGGGCCAGCAACCTCCCCAGATATGACGTCAGCCCCGAGCTACTGCGCTGCGATGACATCATGGTCTGGCTTCCCCGCATCTTTTAAAACTACACGGCGGCTTTAAAAAGCTGGGACGGCCTGCATTTGCCTAACGGACCAATAGCCGGCAACCCATGTAAATAAGTTAGCGCCTGGCCTGCAGGGGGATTGGTCCCGCGCGCGCTGACGTCACAGGGACATTTTTAACCGCCCCGCCCCCAGCACGGTCGGGGCGGGGGGTGGGGGGGAAGGGGCGGGTAACAATTAGAAGCTCAAGCGGCAGTCGTGGGCGCTCCAGCTGCTTCTTGCCTAGGGGCGTTGGGAAACAAAGCCCCACTAAGTCTTTAGTTTCCGCCTGCACTCCCAGAAGCTAGCCAGGAGACAGAGGGATAGCCTGCCCATTTTACAGATGGGCAAAGAGGGGCGAACCGACCCTGGGTCACACAGCCAGGGAAGTGTGGCTGAGCAGGTGTATTTGAAACTAAGCCAAAGCCAAGCTTTTCCCTTTGTTTGGATGCCTTCTCCAGGCAGACATACAAAGTGGGATACTACCTCCATATTGATTATTTAAAGGGAAAAAATCAGTAATACCCTTAATATCCAAGAGCTGGGAACAGGCCCAATAATGGTGTATGAAAAAGAAGAAAAAAGATAAAAACAACAAAACAAAAAAAGAATGGTGTATGTATATAATCAATAACTGACTCCCCTGTATGGTGCTCCACTGACATTGGGCGAACTCCAAGAAAGCCCTAAGAGATGCCAGAGCAAAATCATAATGTGTGGTGGGCTATGGGGTGGGGGGTGGGGGCAGCTGGGGGTGGTGCAATTCCCTATGCTTTTTTGGTATACTTCAAAATCTTAAATTAAAAAATGAAAATTGAAAGCAAGATGCTGAACAGGGTATAATAATATATTTTAAAATTAGATATATACAATATCTGCAGAATATATCTGGAAGGATATACAGGAAATTGACAATTGTCCTCAGGGAGAACTAGAAGAGACCACTGGGTCAGGAGGATAGACTTACTTATGCTTTTGTACATGTGCTCTTTTATTTTTTTAAATATTTTTTAAAAATTGATTTTTTGAGAGAGGAAGGGAGAGGGAGAGAAACATTGATGTGAGAGCAAAACATCAATTGGCTACCTTCTGCACACCCCCTACTGGGGATCGAGCCAGCAACTTGTCCCATGCAACCTTTCGGTGCATGGGATGTCACCCAACCAACTGAGTGACGCTGACCAGGGCTACACTTGCTCTCTTTAAAAAAAACCCTATACAGTATAACCGACAGAAACGTCTAAAGAAAATTACTGTCAAAGAATATGTTTTTAGACTTTTAAAGCCATAAAGACTTCTGATCCCTTAGAGTCAGAAATCCCCCTTTAGGAAAGGTAGTCAATGGAAAAACCCAGAAGTTTGGGGAACAAACATGTTTATCGAAGTGTTGTTTAGCATTGTGGATGTGAAGCCAGCAACACAATGACTGAAGATGGTACTGTCTGCAGATCTCTAAGCACAGGAGATCAAGTTCATGATGCATTACTACAGAAGATACCTAAAAAGCCAACTCTCTCCATCACAGTTAACAGTGTGCTCTGAGTTCCTCAATACACAGCACAACTGTCATCGCATTGTGTCAGGATGGCAGAAAGCTATCTCCTGGGGACTCCCCCTACCCTAGCCCACACTGGGTTGTAAAGGTCCAAGGGAGGGGCTCTGGGTTTGACTTTCACCCTGTTTTCCCCAGGGCCATAGGCCAATAACATGTCTCCCTCTAACTTGAAAAACTTTCCTGAGTGTATGCAGAATCACTCTGGAGCTAGTGGGAAAGAGGCTCAATTTTACCAGATTTTCCAGAGAAGCCAGAAATCTGGATTCTCCTATGAAATCCCTTCTCAGGTTCAATGACAAATCTTATGCTTTGGAACCCCATGGTGGGGATGTGGCCACACACCTCTTGCATCCCTCATTCTCATCAGCCCACCCCACACACTTGAAGGCCAGTTCTGCTACTTTCGTCATACAGATGAGGAAGGTGGCTTAGGAAATAACTCCCCTTGCCATGGATCCCGGAAGTATGGCCCAGTGGGTTCCAGAAACCATAGGTGGGGGTGGCTCACCCTTGCCCAGGCATCTGCCATGAGGTTCTGTGGAGAAATTTGGGTTCAAGGGTCTCCTGCATGGTCTGGGCAAGTCCAGTTCTGGCCATTGGTTCACTGGTTTTTCCAATGACCTAAGAGCTAGGCACCAGCATTCACTCAGGGGAGAAGGACCATGACTCACCTACCATCATACAACTATCAAGGGGTAAATCTGGGACCACATGCTAATCTCACTTTAAGTATGCTTCATGCCACTCAAATGCCAACACAGGGTTCCCAAGGGCTGTTCAATAAAAGCACAGAAGTCCTGGGGCAGGAAGAGAGACCTTGGAGGATCAGAGACTAGTGGGTGGCTCCGGATCACAGGGTGAGTAAGCGGCTGAGGGACTCAATCCTGAGAGCTCCAAGTGCAAAACCCTGGATGCTACATTCCAGCTTCCACCCCCAGGCCTCCTCCGCAGAGGATGGGAGGGATTCTACTTGGGCAGGAAGAAGGCAGGGTCATCTGTTCCTGCTGGGGCCATGCACTGCTCCATTGGCCTATCCAAGAGCCTGGATAGCTGGCTGCCACCCCCCACCTCCCTCAGGGTCAGGAAGTACCCTACTCCTTCCTCCCAAGGCTCCTCAAACCCTCCAAAGAGGCAGACGCAGAACAGAGAGATTAAGGAGCCATCCAGGGACACACAGCACAGTCTGGTAGAGCCAGCTCAGGGCAGGTCTGAATACACCACCCTCACATCTGAACCCCAAACTTTGACTCACCTAAAAAAGAAGCACCCTTGTGCAGATGGGCGGGGGGTGGGGGGGGGAGTGTCTGTAAAGGTGTCACCAGGTTTGGGGCTCAAGTCTGCAGCACTCTTGCCCATCTTTAAAACCGTGGGTCATTTATTTGGCCTCTCTCTGCCTCAGTCTCCCACTTGTAAAATCAGGACATCGATAACACTAGTGACAGATGACATTTACTGAGCACTTAGTATGTGCCAACAACAATGTTGTGCATTTCCTAGAGGATACTGAGGAGGCATTAAACCCAGAACCTCTGAAGCCAGCCTGTGTGGGCTTGGACCCCAGCTTTGCCTATTTGCTCTATGACCTTGAGGAAGTCACCACCTCTATGAGGCTCAGTTTGACGAGGTGTAAAGTGGGGTGAGAGTACACACCTTAGAGAGCCAATAGCAGCTCTCTCTCACTGTGTGCATCTCTGAGGTACCTGCCTGACTTTCTAGGTCTGGGTCTGCGCTTGGGTGTGAGAGCTTTGTGGGTATGATGCTGGGAGCGGCTCTCCTTTCTGACTTCCTCTTCCCTGAAGCTCTCACCACTGGAAACCCCAGGGTCTGCAGAGGAGGGAGCAGGTACCATCACCACATCATCTAGAGATGCAAACCGGAGGCTACAGGACTGCGGCGCATAGCAGATCCAGGGAGATTGAGTCCAACCAAATTTCTGCCACCCCCCTCCTGCCCACACCGCCCTCCCAACCTCCAGCACCAGCTCGACTTGGGCTTAGTGGCCCTCGGGCAACGGGAGCTGTGTGACCTTGGACAAAGACTCTCTGGATCCCCCCAACATCCTGAAAGCAGTAACGACGGCACTGCGGTGCAGTGATCTGTTCCCCAGACTCGCAGCCACTCCAGGGCAGGCCCCAGGACGCTCTGGCTCCCCAGGGGCTGGCACAAGGAACGCTAGTAAAAGAGAACGGACGCGACGAGGCCATGGGTTGCAGCTCTCTATCCCAGACTCGGCCCTAGATGAAGGTTAGGACCAGCCGGGGGTTACAATCGGGGCATGCGCGGGGTGCAGGGCACGCTGGGACTTGTAGTTCCCAGGGGCACCCTTGGCCCTAGCGGGCGGGTTGCTGAGAGGAGCAGCTCTGGCTCAGGGTCCCGGGACAGGGAGCTTTGGCCCTGCGGATGCAGGCAGAGGCCTCGCTGGAAGAACTCGCGCTACTCTCCCAGCCCGTTGCCGCCCCCTATCGCTCCGTCCTCGCGGTCCCTGCGGCTGGGACGCAGGGTCCCGGCTGGGCGTTACCTGGGGCCAAGGCGGGGCTCCACCCCCACCGGGCGGCCGGCGCGTCGCTCCAGCTGCAGCCCGGGGTCCCGGTCCAGCTGCGGCACGAGCGCCGCCTGCCGCGGCCCCCCCTTTGGCCCCGCGCAGTGGAACTGTCCGCGGGCTTCACCATTGGGCGCGCGCGCGCGCACGCGCGGGGCCCACGCCGGCTGCGCAGCTTTCACCCCCACTCCCGCGCGCCTATGGAACTACCTGGTTGACACCAAGCGCGCGGGAGCGGGAGGTGGAAGGGGGCGGGACGGGGACAGGCCACGCCCACCCAGAGCCGGGCGGCTGGGGGCCTGCAAGAGCGGAGAGACCGGAGCCTGGCGTTCCAGCTGCCGCTGCTGTCCGCGTAACCTTGAACTAGTGACCGACGCCGTCTCTTCGTCTGTAAAGTTAATACGACTCCGTGGCCGCTCAAAGAGCCTTTGCTTCTCGGAGAGTTTGTCCCTCTGCCCCAGCCTCGGACGGGAGGTAGCGATCCATATATACAAAGAGCACTCTGGAGTCAGCAGAACTTGGTTCTCCCGTTTGGCCCATTTTTCTAGCCTCAGTTTCCTCATATGCGAAATGGGAGCCATAATACCTCCTTGGGGAAGTTGGGAGACGCCAGTGACAAGAGGAAGCGTATGCCCACACTAGACCAGCCTGGACCAGAGGATGGTTGGACGCCTGCTCAGGCCGGCCTTCCTGCGCCCCCGCGATGCCCCGCATCCTTGGGTGTATTAAGCCGAGCAAGAACTACAACTCCCAGCGTGCCCCACTCTGGCCCTGTCATGCCGTGAGTTGTAGTCCCTGAACACCTCCCCTCCCAGAGGGTGTCCCATGAGCCCCCCTTTTCTCAGCCCAGGACTTGGCTCCTCTGCTGATTAGGCCTGCTCCTTTGAGGCTAGCTTATTTTTCACTTCTTAAACTTATTATTTAAAATATACTTTTATTTATTTCAGAGAAGAAAGGAGAGGGACAAAGAGATAGAAACACCAATGATGAAAGAGAATCATCAATGGGCTGCCTCCTGCATGCCCTCCACTGGGGATTGAGTCTACAAACCCGGCATGTGCCCTGACTGGGAATCCAACCGTGACCTCGTGGTTCATAGGTGGATGCTTAACCACTGAGCCACAACGGCAGGGCTTGTCTATATATATATTTTAAAAGTCTAAGTGACCAAACGACTGGTCCACTGGTTGCTATGACCACCAGGGGACACTCAACGCACAGAATCTGGCGGAAACTGGCTATCTGACATCCCCCAAAGGGTCCCAGATTGTGAGAGGGCATAGGCCAGGCAGAGGGACCCCATTGGTGCATGAATCCATGCACTGGGCCTCTAGTTTATTATAATTATTTTTATATGAGAAAGTTTATTTAGAAAGTCACAGAGTTAGAATAAGTGAGCCATAGAAGAAATGGGCCCAGGAAACAAGTTACAAAGGCAAAAGAAGGGCCCTTGGAGTTTAGGAGAAAGAGAGAGGTGAGGAAAATGCGCCTATGGGGAGAGGGTGGGGAAAGGGCCCCGAGTGCTTCACAGAGAGAGCCTGGCCAACTTATTTATTTAATTTATTTTTTTTGAAGAGTTTTTTTAAAATATATATATATTTTTATTGATTTCAGAGCGCAAGAGAGAGAAATAGAAACATCAATGATGAGAGAGAATCTTTGATCGGCTGCCTCCTGCATGCCCCCAACTGGGCATCCAGCCCTCAACCCAGGCATGTGCTCTTGACCCTTGACCGGAATTGAACTCAGGACCTTTCAGTCCACAGGCCGACACTCTATCCACTGAGCAAAACCAGCTACGGCCCAACTTACTTCTTTTAAAGCTTTCATTTGTTGAGCTTTTACCACAAGCCAAACAATAGTCTAAGTGCTTAACATGAATTAACATAGGTATTCCTAAAATCTAACAACCCAGTGTGGGAATATTATTATTATTCCTGTTTTATAGATTTGAAAACTGTCGCTTCGTCAGGTGAGGGATCATGCTAGAAAGTGACAAGGCCCAGGATTTCTATTCAGTGGCTAGGAAGGAAGCCTGATGTATATCTGAATTGCTACGTCATGTGCATGCCATTCTATCACTTGCCCTGTGCTAAGTGCTTGGCTGTATTACTTGATTAATCTTTGTAACAGACCCTTGAATGGGTTCTGCTGTAGTGCCCATTTGTAGATGCAGGAGAGCCTGCTTTCTACCTCACTCTGGCTCATCCTTCAACAAACATGCATTTTTCTTTAAAAAAAAAAATAGAACTACATTAAGGCCTAATTTAGGGTATACTTTATACAGTAAAATGCACAAACCTTATGTATATAGCTTACTGAATTTTTCATAAATGTATATCTCCGTATAACTAAAACTCTGATCAAGAACCAGAACATTTTCTTCACTCTAGAAAGTTCCTTCTTGCCCTCTCCAAGTCCTCCAGACATGACTGTCGATCTGGTTCCTGTCACTGTACATTAGTTTTATGTGTTTAGGACTTCGTGTCAGTGGAATGGCTGGCTGCGTAAATGCTGCCTTCTTCTGCATGGTCTCATGGTTTTGAGATCCAACCTGTTGTATTAGCAGTCTGCCCCCGCCCCCAGACTTATTGCTATATAATTAACATATAACATTGTGTAAGTTTAAGCTGTACAATATAATGATTTGATACATGTATATATATGCAAAATGTATACTATAATAAGATCAGTGAACACATCCTTCACCGACATAATTACCATTTGTTGTGGTAGTGAGAACATTGAAGCTCTACTCTCATAGCAACTTTCAAATACAATATTGTTAAATTAGTAACGTTGCTGTCCATTAGACTCCTGGAACTTATTCATCTACAACTGAAAGTTTGTACCCTTTGACCAACATTTCCCCATTTCCCCCACACTCCAGCCCCTGACACCCACCATGCTACAATCTGTTTCTATGTATTCAACTTTTTAAAAGATTCCACATGTAAGTGAGGTCATGAAACATTTGTCTTTCTCTGGCTCATTTCACTTAGTATGATGCTCACCAGGTCCATCCATGTTGTCACAAATGACAGGATTTCCTTCTTTTTTATGGCTGAATAATACCCCACTCTATAGCACATTTTCTTTATCCATTCATTTGCCGATGGACACTTAAGTTATTTCCATGTCTTGCCTACCGTGAATAATGCTGCAGTGAACATAGGGGTATCTTTTTCTGCTGTTGTTAATCCTCACCCGAGAATATTTTTGCATTGATTTTTAGAGAGAGTGAAAGGGAGGGAGGGAGAGAGAGAGAAACATCAATGTGAGAGAGACACATCAATTAGTTGCCTACTGCATGCAGGATCGAACCTACAACCCAGTACATGCCCTTGACCAGGAATTGAACCCAAGACCCTTGAGTATGGCACGGGCCCCTTCTAACCACTGGGAAACATTGGCCAGGGCCATAGGGGTGTCTTTTAAAAAAATCACTGCATAGTATACTATTGTGTGAATGTATAGTAGTTTTTGAAACCTGATCCTCTGAACAAATGACTTCTGAGTTCCAGCCACCTTGGTCTTTCCCTTCTCCCAAGGGCCAGCTCTTTCCAGAATGGGGTTTTGGACATACTGTTCCCTCTGCCTGGTCTTCCTTTTCCCTCCTCTTGGCCTGGCTACTCTCCTCTCACACACAGTCTCCCTGTGTAGGGTCAGGGATGTGCACACCACCCCCGTCCCACCAGTGCCCAGTGCCCAGCACAGTGCCTGGCACAAAGTGAGCATGCCGATTGTTAAATGGACACAGAAGTGGCAGAGGGCTCAAGAGGGCATGTTTCATCTGGGAGCTCACCTACTGCGCTGAAGGAAAACAGCCCCGGGATTATGTTACTTCCCCATATCTTCCTCCTGGGAAACAGCTCAGAGATGGAGAGTGGCTTGCACACAGCCAGGCAGGGACAGAGCTGGACTGTGAGCCCAGGCCTGCCTGGCTGCTGCGCCTGCCTGTAATGGTGGTGGGAGTGATGTAAGAGTCCGAGGGAAGGCTCTGGTGGCGGGTTGGCTGTCCTAGAGCAGAGAGAGGGAGTGGGGTCTAGTGCTCCCAGAATCCAAGCCCAGTGGAAGCGGCCAAGGCAGCTCTCAACTCAATACAACACGTCCACTTGGGGCCATGGAATGGTGGCCATGAGAGGAGGTGAGCTCTCCATCACTGGAAGTGTGCAAGCTGTGGCAGAACAGCCCCTTGGAAGGGCATGCTTTAGAGAGAATGTGTGCACTGGGAAGGGGCTCAGGGGTCTGGGTGGTGGGAAGGGGTTGATCTCTCGGATCCCCAAGTTCTTTCTAGGGTGGGAGGCTATGAGCCTCTGACACAAGGGGCTGTTCTTGGGCTGGTCCCTTGACTAGAACAGAGCAGTGAAGGAATTTTGTACTCTGCCAAGCCATGTGCAACACGGAGGGATGACTAGGAAGTTGAGGAGGGGCTGGACACATTTGCAGCAAAGAGCCACCCTCAGTGTGGACCCTCCAGGTGGCTCTGAAGCCGTGCACTCTCTGTGTGTGTGTGTGGGGGGGTCTCCATATTGCTGATGAGTGGGGCTCAGAGAGGAATGGCTTGGTCAATGTGATGCAGCTAGGGACAAGTGAGGACTTGATTTTAACTCCATCAATTTCTGAACACATAGCGGGTGCACATAGCAAAGACAGGAAGTAAGATTTTTGTTCCAAATTTTAAAAACCACACACTTAAGTCAGTGGTTACAAAGCAAGGCTGATATGCATCCGAATCACTTCCTCATACATGGCTCTCTATTTCTTGCCTGACTACATTACTTGATCAAAACCTCGACTAATTGAGCTGGGTTCTACTGTTATTCCCATTCTACAGATGAAAACATTGAGGCTCGGAGAGATGAGCTGACTTGTCCATGGCCGTTAGTTGGTATGGAATGGGGAGGGGATTAGGACCCAGGTTATCTAAATCCACATCCTGGCCTCTTAGGCCCCCCCCCCCGCCCCCTTTTGGCGGGCCACTTGCCGCTCCCTGCAGTGACCCTGGGCCTGGGCCTGAGCTTCTTAGATGCGATCTGGCAGGCAGACAGATGCCCCTTTCGATTGTGTGTGTGTGTGGGGGGGGGGGGGTGGGGGGGCACCATCTATCCACACCTGATGGCTCATCCAGATGCTGTCCAAAGGTCTGTGCAGGCCGGGACACACCCTCTGGGGGCCAGAGCAGTGACTCAGAGCTATTGGCCCCATCAGTCAGCACGGGGGGAGGAGAGGAGAGCAGGGAGTGGACAGAGACACAGGCTGACTCCCTTGCTCTGGGACAGACCTGGAGCCTGGAGTGGAGTCACCTTCCCGTCCTGCTACCAGTTAGGCCACCAGCCATCCGCCCACTTCCAAACACTAATAATTTCCTGGACTTTACTCTGGGTTGGGCACTGTGTCCGTGACTTCATTTCATCCTCACCACCAACTTCTGAGGTAGGTTTACCCACAATGTCCAGATTGCGGCAACAGGGAGGTTCTGTAACTTGTCCCACCACCACTGAAGGCAGGCCCTGGTCCCTGAGCTGCCTTCTGAACAAGTGCCTTGTAACAGTCATATCTAGAGCCGCCCACCTCTGCAGCATCCTCTCCTCGGAGACACATAGAAGCCACCTCTCAGGCATCAGAGCTCAGGATTGCCCCACAGCTCCCAGATCCTGCTGTGTTTTCGCTCTCTCTCTCTCTCTTTTTTTAATGGATGGACTGAATGGATCCCGTTTCTCTTTCCTGCCTATTGGAAAGCTTGGAATTCGATTCATGGCCCACCTCTGACAATTACCCAAAACTTAAGGGCAAATATTTAAATATTTTGAGAATTCTATTCAGGCCTAGGTTCGCCTCATTTTTTTCACTCGTTTTGCTTTCATCCAGGTTTCTTCACATTTTGCGAAGCTTGTAGCATTTTATTTTTATTTTAAAAATTTTTATTGATTTCAGAGAGGAAGGGAGAGGGAGAGATAGAAACTTCAATTTTGAGAGAGAATCATTGATCGGCTACCTCCTGCACACCCCACACTGGGGACGGAGCCTGCAACCTGGGAATGTGCCCTGACCAGGTTCACAGGTTGATGCTCAACCACCGAGCCACGCCAGCTGGGCAAGCTTGTAGTATTTTATAAAATTTGTTTTTATTGTGTAAAATACACATAACATAACATTTACTCTCTTACCCATTTCAAGTGTACAGTTAGGGGACATTAAGCACTTTCACACTATTGTGCAACCATCACCACCATCCATCTTCAGAACTCATCTCATCTTGCAAAACTGAAGCTGTGCCCGTGAAGTAATAACTCCCCATTGCCTCCCCTCCGCTCCTGGCAACCACCACTTCCGTCTGTAAATGTGACTACTCTAGCTACTCATAGAAGGAGACTCACACAGTGTTTTTTTTGTGACTGGCTTATTTCACTTAGCGTCATGTCCTCAGGTGTAGCCATGTTGAAGTATGTGTCAGAATTTCCTGCCTTTTTAAGGTTGAGAAATATTCTATTTTTTCTATATACCACATTTTGTTAATGCATTATCTGTTGGTGGACACTGGGTTGCTTCCACATGTCAGCTGTTGTGAATAATCCGGCTGTGAACATGGATGCACATGCCTGTATGTTTTGATAATCTGTTTTAAGTTCGGGAGGTTGGGGAACAAAGATCCCTGTTGAATTTAGTGCCTGGCATATAGTAACTACCTGATATGTATCTACTGAGTGTGAGGCAGGCGTGGCTCCTCCCACAAGGAGAGGGTTGCTCAGGATTATGGCAAGAATCTGCGAAGGCTACAGATTCAGTGTCCTGCTGGGTTCCCTGCTACATGCCAGGCCCTACACCTGGAATGGTATCTCCATGATCTGGTTTTATCCTCATAAGAATCCTATGATGTACGTACTATTATTTCCTCCAAGTTACAGATATGAATGTCTGATATCATGCTACAGGGAGAGGTAGATGCAGGCCCCCAGGGATGGTCATACCCTCTGAGGGCCTCAGCAACAATACCCGAGCTCAGGGCTGGCCTCATCCCCCTGTGGAAACCTTCTGTTTGATTATTATACTATTTTACTAGTTCCCGCTCCTGACCTCTCCTTCTCTGACCTTCTCCACAGGTCTGTCCCTGAGGCCTCTTTGTTGGGGAGCGGACCAAGTTCATCGATGTTGCCCTGGATGTCTTACTCCTGCTTGCCCCAGGGCTGGGCCTGGCTCCCAGGAGCTCTGAGCCCGGGCTCTGCCAGGCCCTCTCTCCTGTGGCCTGGATCTGATCCACGGAGCCCTGGGGCCTATCCTCCCAGGAGTCTTCCCCATCCTGGAGGTGTGGTCTCTGGCAGGGTTAATGATTGCTCAGGGGAGGCGGAGATGGTGCCAAAGTCTGTGAGCTACACACTGAAAGCCCCAGAAAGTGCCCACCTGTGCCTGCCGGTGTCTGTCCGCCGTTTCCGCAGCCCCTCCTGGGGCACAGGTAGGGACCACGTAGCTTCGCTGAAGCAGGGCCTGGGGTCTCCTGCCTGGTGTAGGGACCCAGTAGGGTCTTCGGGACCAAGGCGAGCTTTGGGGGTACCACCACAGCTGGGTGGGAGCTCTGGGTGCAAGGAGAGAGCATGGGCGCTGGGTTGGGCAACTCTGGAGTGAGACCCAGCTTGGCCGCCAGGTCTCAGTTTCCTCTGCCGTGTGGGGCTAACAATGCCTCTCCCCAGGGCTCCGAGGTCTCCCGTCCGTCCCTCCCTAACAAGGCCTTGGTCATTTGGACCCACTGAGGATTTTTACAGGATGGGAGGGAGGCAGGTCCCCCCGGAACATGAGTTAAGCTGCCTGGGCTCCTTACACAGGAAGCTCCAGGGGGCGAGGTCACAGTGGCTGAGCCTGGGGCCCCAGAGCTTGAGGAGAAAGAGCTAGGCTCTGATGTCTTTTTGGGTTCAAATCCTAGCTCCATCCTGACTGTGGGTGGGCTCTGAAACTCTTTTGGGCCTCAGTTTCCTCATCTGTAGAATGGGGATGGTGATAATGTGGGAGGAAGGTGGAGAGCCCTGAAGCAGAATTGGGCCTGTGGTCAGTGACCGGCTCCAGTGCCTCCTCCGCCAGCAGGAGAAGTGTCCGGCTAGGACTATGGGCTGGCTGGGCCCCAGCTCTGCCTCCTTCCCAGGCCCTGACCCATGTCTTCGCCCTGGTGTCCCAGGTGGAGACTCCGCTAAGAGCCGGGCCAGGCCTGGGCCTCTGCCCCGAGGCAGGGTCTGTTGGGTTGGTCCCCCGGCACGAAGCAGGGGCTCAAGGCACACTGGGATCTGACAGATGGAAACAGGTGTGACCAATGTGTGGACTCTGTGGTTCTTATCCTCACGTCACTTCTCAGCAGGGAAACAGGCCCAGGGAGATAGGGTAAGGGCTCGCCTGGGGTGGCGCAGTAAGCAAAACCTTGGAATCGGAACCCAGGACCCTTTGACTCCATATCTGTCTGCCAGTGAAGCAGCCTGGGGGGTGGGCACTGGAGAGGGCCCCTGGTCTAGCCCTGTGCCCTTGCTCTGGGCATCACTCGCTGGGCCTCAGTTTCCACACTTGGGCCTTGGAATGGCCTTTCCCGGAGCTAGGGACCAACTGTGGGAAGGAAGGACATGAGGGAGTGGAAGTGAAGTGTGTTGTGAGCGCGAGGTGTCAGTGGCGGTGAAGGCTGGGCCTGCTGCTGCAGACTGTGAGTGAGGAGGGCCGCCTCCCTCTCTGGCCTTTCTGAAGGCCCTGGGAAGGCCTGTGGTCCCCTTTCCCTGTGCCTCCACATTCTAGGAAGTCTTGGAGTCGTGGCTGTTGAGAGCTGTTCTGATGCCTCCTACCACGGAGGCTGAGGAGCAGAAGTGGGTGTGTCCGGCCAAGCCAGGGCCTGCACGTCTCATGGGGTGGGATCCAGGAGCCGCCCTAATTCACCTCGGTGTCCTTTCTGGTCCTTCTCCAAGCACTTGTTGTTGTTGTTTTTTTTAAAATATATTTTATTGATTTTTTTTACAGAGAGGAAGGGAGAGGGATAGACAGTTAGGAACATCGATGAGAGACATTGAACAGCTGCTTTCTGCACACCCCCTACTGGGGATGTGCCCGCAACCAAGGTACATGCCCATGACTGGAATCGAACCTGGGACCCTTCAGTCTGCAGGCCGATGCTCTAGCCACTGAGCCAAACCAGTTAGGGCTCCAAGCACTTTTTGAGAGTAGGGAAAGGGGGTGGGGAGGAAGCTGCAATTTCTAGAATGTAGATAGTCCCATTTTCCAGAAGGCAAACTGAGAGGCAGAGGAGGAAACAAGAGCTCCTGGGTGTGGCTACGCAGTGACTGGAGGCTGGAGTAAGACCATGCCTCGCACCAGTGCCGGGGGCTGCCCAGCACACAGCAAGGCCTGGGAATGCACTGGCCTGGACACTGGCAAGGGCAACTCCATTGTCAACGTAAGAAACGGCCAGACCTGTAGAGAATTTTCATGAGTTTATTTGAGCCAAACTGACTACAATTGCCAAGAAGCAAAATCTCAATTGATTGAGAAAATGCTTCAGAAAATGGCAGTTTTACCACCTATTTTATACATCAGGATAGAAGGGGAGGGCGTAAGGTGGTTACATGAAATCTGCTGTGATAGATTAGGGAGGTGGGGGAAAGCAATGCGGGAAACTGCTGAGATTGGATGAAGAGTAAAATGGAGAGACATATACTTATTTTACATCGGTGGGCACAGCATGGTTAACAATGAACATTTACGCACATAGAGACGGCATGAAATGGTTAGGAGTGAACAGTTACACACATAGAGACGGCACGAGATGGTTAACTGAACATTTACGCACATAGAGACGGCATGAGATGGTTAACTGAACATTTACACACATAGAGACATCATGAGATGGTTAGCAGTGAACATTTACGCACATAGAGACGGCATGAGGTGGTTAGCAGTGAACATTTACGCACATAGAGACGGCATGAGGTGGTTAACTGAACATTTACGCACATAGAGACGGCATGAGATGGTTAACTGAACATTTACGCACATAGAGACGGCATGAGGTGGTTAACTGAACATTTACGCACATAGAGACGGCATGAGGTGGTTAACTGAACATTTACGCACATAGAGACGGCATGAGGTGGTTAACTGAACATTTACGCACATAGAGACGGCATGAGATGGTTAACTGAACATTTACGCACATAGAGACGGCATGAGGTGGTTAACTGAACATTTATGCACATAGAGACGGCATGAGGTGGTTAGCAGTGAACATTTACACACATAGAGATGACATGAGATGGTTCGCAGTGAACATTTACGCACATAGAGACGGCATGAGGTGGTTAGCAGTGAGCATTTATGCACATAGAGATGACATGAGGTGGTTAGCAGTGAACATTTACACACATAGAGATGACATGAGATGGTTCGCAGTGAACATTTACGCACATAGAGACGGCATGAGGTGGTTAGCAGTGAGCATTTATGCACATAGAGACGGCATGAGGTGGTTAGCAGTGAACATTTACACACATAGAGATGACATGAGATGGTTCGCAGTGAACATTTACGCACATAGAGACGGCATGAGATTGTCTGTGGAAGAGCAAGATGAGGGTTGTGTGGTCTTATGCTCTGCTGGGTGACTGCCCGGAGGGGTCGGAGAAAGGGGAGTTCTCTGACATTCCAAAGGTCATATTATTGTAGTTGCAAAAAGACAATAGACAGTCTCAGTTAAGGTAAAGATCGACCTTTGTCAAGGAAGATACCACCTAGGACATGACTGCCCTCCATGACTCGCTTTAGGAGGTTTGAATTTCAGACCGTCCTACGTGGTTACTTTAGGTCTCTGAGTGAATACGGCCCATGCAGGCCTTATTCTCCTGAGCTTGTCAGGTTTACTATGTGGCCCCTTTTTCATCCACATCATTCACTTCTTGTCCATTTGCACCTGGTCTGTCCACTGCTCCTGCTGGTGTGCCAGGGTCTTTGGGGCCAGAGGAGAGTCGCCAATGCCTGAACCTGGCACCACGCCTGCCCTGCCCTTGGAGGACAGAAAGACTCTGCAGGTACCAGAAGGCAGGGACGGTGTCCCGGGCAGAGGGATACATATGCCGATGCCTGGAGGAAGGACAACATGGGGTGTGGACCGAGACAGGAGCATGCAGTGCCACCGGCCAGATGGCTTGTGTGGGAAGAGAGACCCCGGGCCTGTGAGGACCCAGCCTGCCAGGACGAAAGGCAGGAATCGGTCTGCAGCCGGTGGGAGCCGTGGTGGAGGTTTGAGCCTGGGGGTGGTCGTGCCCAGTGGGGTGGGGATGCTCACTGGTGGGGCAGGTTCATTCTGTGCCTTCCCAGCTCACACAGACTCTGCAGTTTTCTCAGATGACTAAATCCAGAGGATGACGCTCTGAATTGTAGAACTTTGGCCTCATTATGATCAAATGAGTGTGTGTTTGTAAGTCTCTCTGAGAAAGGGGAAGTTGTGTGAAACCCAGGGCCGACCTGGGCAGTGCAGGAAGGAAGAGCAAGAAAGAACATTGGACTGGGAGTCAGAGGCTGGCGTCCCAGCCTGGGTCCCAGCTGGCTTGGGGGCTTTGCTGATGGAGGCTGCTCTCCCTGACCTCATCTCGAGGGTCTCTGCAGGCCTGAGGGGAGGTCTGGTCGATGAGGAAGAGAAAACCAGAAGCTTTGAAAGAGCAGCTCAGACTCCTGCTTTGGGTTCTGATCCCATTACTGACTGGGCCATGTCCCTTCCCCTCCGGGGTCACAATATGCTGAGGACTAAATGGTATGGGACAAAGTGCCACCCGCAGCTTGTGGCCAGGCCAGCTCCCTGCCCCTCGGGGCTGGGTCCCAGGGCAGGAGTCTCCTGTCTTCCCGACAGCGCTGCGGTGAACTTTGTCATGGCGAGGAGCACACCTTGCATACCTGCGGCTGCACTTTGTAACTAATTGTCCTGTGGCTGCTGACTCACCTCTAAGTGAGGGGACCAAAGAGGACAAAAGAGGTGGGGGGTTAGGTCCAAGACCACACCACAAGGGGATGCCAGGACAGGCTGCATCCAGCCAGGGTTCAAGTGTCCTGGATCTTGCTTGCACGGTGGATGCCAGCACCTACCACCATCACCAATGCCCAACTCCATCGCATCTCCACTGTCACCCCACCAGCACCATCCTCTCCACCCCACGACCAACACCACCAGCTCCATCTGCCTCTCTACCCTTGTCATCACACACATTCCGAGGTGTCCTCCTTACCTCGTCACCCCCACCAGCACCACTTCCATCCCCACCCCAAACTGAACTGTTGTCCGTGTCCCCAGCCCTGCCTCCGGGAGAGCTCGAGGTCAGCCTCAGTCACTATACGTGACCCCGACTCCCTTACGCCAGCAGCGACCACAGCATGGTGTCTGTCTCACTGAGGGCTGTGGCTCAGCATACGTGATTCTGAGGACTGAGGACTTATTGATTCCTCCTGAGAAGCTGGGTCCAGCATTTTCCAACCGGGCTGAGTGTAGCCTACTGTCTAGCACGTGGGCTGTCTGCAGCTATCATCTCTGGGGACCTTGGCAAGCCAGCAGTTTTTTGAAAAAAAAAAAAAAACACAAACAAACACAAACAAACAAAAAAAACACCAAAAAAAAAAAAACCCACCACCACAACAACAAAAAAACAAAAAATATATATATATATATATATATATATATATATTGATTTTAGAGAGGAAAGGAGAGAGAGATAGAAATAGCAGTGATGAGAGAGAATCATTGATCAGCAGTCTCTTGCAAGCGCCCCAACCGAAGATCAAGCCTGAAACCCGGGCATGTGCCCTGACCTGGAATTGAACCCTGACTTCCTGGTTCATAGGTAGACACTCAACCACTGAGCCACGCAGGGTGGGCAAGTCAGCAGTTTTTACAGTCACTCCCCAAGGGGCACTGATTAGAGTCCCACTGCAGAAATACAGTCCTTGGCGTCACCCACGGACAGCCCACCCTGTTCCTGAGCTCTGGAGTCAGTCTCAGAGCACCAGCGTGGTGATAGGCACAGAAGAGAGGCCAGAGCAGTTTCCATGGGGACTGTACTGGCTGTTGTGGTGAGAAAGCAAAGATGACCCTGCAGGATGCAGAAGGAAGGGATTTGCATTTGCTGAGCACCTACTGTGTATCAGGCACTGAGCAGGCCCGCCTCCCTCAGGATGTGCTGCGCTCTGTTAGTGGGCGTGTAGCTGTGTCCCCCCTACTCCATTCTCCCTCCCCCATTACCTATTAGAGTCATCCTTCCCATCTTACAGATGAAGAAACAGGACAGAGAAGGGCAGGCGATGACCAGGGGGCTCGAGCACTTCAAGCAGGGAGAATGGTGCCGTGGTTGAGGGAATGAATTCTGTGTCCAAAGGACCGGTGTTCAGAGCATGGTCTTGTCGGGCCTCAGGCAAGCCCCTGTTCTCTCAGCCTTGGTTTCTTAGCAGCCACCTCATAGTTGTAGGAATAGTGAGATTATGCTTCTAACGTGCTTAGATCAGTGCCTGCTACCCAGTGGGCTCTGAACTCTGAGGTCAGGTTCAAGGTCAATCTCAGGCTGGGCCTCTGGACCAGGCTCAGCTACCCTGCTCACCCCTTTGGTTCTCTCTGACTCCCCCTTACCCTGGAACACCTGGAAAGTGGGCGGAGAGTGATGTGACCTGGGGGAGAAGTGCTGAATGCTGATGCTGGGTGCACCAGGGTCAGAGCACACCGATGGGGGTCTGCTTAAGGAGGAAGGCCTGGGCACAGGCGCCCCTTCCATGATGCCTCTTCCTCCAGGTCCCTCCAGACATGATGGCGTGGCCATGGCTGTCCTGCCTGCTGCTTCCTGCCCTGGTCATGTCTGGTAGGTGCCTCCCCTCCCCTCCCAGAACAGCACTAACCTGGGGACCCTCGGCAGAGCCCTCCAGCAAGGAGGGGGGCCCTCAGCAGTACACACCCAGCTTCTATGACCAGCCCTCTGGTCGGCTGCCCGGGGTGTCTGGGGAGGACTCCAGACTTAGGCGGGTGAGCTGGACTGAAGATTGGCCAGTGGGAATGGTGTGGGCTCCCGCGGGGCCAGATAGGGGTTCGGGCTTCGCAGGGGGCTCAGATATTCTAGTGCTCTGTGTCCCTACAGTGACAGCCAATGTGGCTCCTCAGTTCCTGTCCAACATGACCCTGCCAGTGACCCTGCCGGAGGACCTGCCTGTGGGTGAGTAATGCCTCCTGTGTCCAATTGGCTGTGAGAATCAGCTGTGTCTGCAGTGGGAGAACTTCTGTGCTGAAGACACCCTTCTGGGGCCAGACTTGCTTCAGTGGGGCTTTGGTGCTCACTGAGTCTGCCCCCTGAGTGTGTCCCTTATGGATCTGAGGCATTGTAATCTGGATGGTTCCACTCTGACTACTGGGTACACTGGCTCTTGGATGTAAGGAGGTGCTAATTTAGCCTCAGCCTGAGGCTACCCAGCAGGAGCTATGGAGAGATCTGCAGATTCCTCTTCTTTGTTTGGGTTTGGGGGTGCCCAGATGAGGCCCAGCTGTGAAGCAATGCAAGCTGCTATGGGGCCTTGGGCCCTCTCTTGGAAGTTCTGGGTCTGTCTGGCCCAGCTGCAATTTGTTAGGTAATTTTCAGATTGCAAAGGGCCAGGCCTTTCATATGCAAAAGCCTCTGCCACAGCTTGGGTGGGGCAGGGTCTCAGGGAATCAACAGGGCAGAGCAAGCAGCTATGGCTGATCCTCAGTCCTGCCCTAAGGGGCCCCACGTCTCAGTGTCCCAGTAATCACTGCAAGCACCTCTGAGGGAAAGCCGCCCTCGAGTTCCGAGTTCTGTCTGCTGCCAGACAGTCCAGTTTCTCCCCGTATGAGCCTGGGTCCCCAGAGACTTCCCGGAACTGGAGTTCAGAGCAGTCGGGAGCTTGAGACTCCTTCCCGATTGAAAAAGACAACCGCGTCCTCAGCCCTTTCCATGTGCGCCTCCGTACCTCTGCACTTCCACACCTCCTCTGAGTCTCAGTGTGCTTTTCTCTTTCCTTCTAGTTGTAGAATTTCCACTCAGCCAGCCTTCCTGTGGTTCTGGACGATGTCTGTTTTGTCTTTTAGTTGTATTTTTGAAGTGGTTGTGCGAGGCAGCAATTTCCGGTGTTTACCTATGCCACCATCTTGGTTTCTCAAACATAGAATTCTTAATATACAAAGATGTACTCTGTGTTTTATTTTTGTAGCTCTTATTGATTTATTTCTTATACTTAATTTTTTTCCAGGCAGACATTTTAAAAAGCATTTCCCCCCTGATACATCTTTCTATGCCCATGAACAAATGTATACAGATAAGGAGTTACACCCACCCACCACCCTCCTTAGCTATAAGGGCCGCATCTGCTTGCATTTTGACATTTCTTTTAAAAATATATATATTTTTTTATTGATTTCAGAGAGGAAGGGAGAGAGAAAGAGAGAGAGAGACATCAATGATGAGAGAGAATCATTGATTGGTTGTCTCCTGCCTGCCCCATGCTGGGGATGGAGCCCACAACCCAGGCAAGTGCCCTTGACCGGAATTGAACCCAGGACCCTTCAGTCTGCAGACCGATGCTCTGTCCACTGAGCCAAACTGGCTAGGGTGGTATCAACATCTTTTTAGCAGAACATGGCCAGCTGCTCTTCCCGGAGAGGGGGCTTGATGGGGAGGGACTGTGACCAAGTTTTCCAAGGAGGTGTTGAAGGAGCTGAGACTGTTCATAAGAGAAAAGCAGACTTGGGCACTGCCAGGCCTGTCCCTGAAGGGCTGCCGTGGGCAAGAGGAGGTGGGCTGGTTCTCTGAGACCCTCAGACAGGGTGCTGGGCCCCATGCCTGAATGCGACTGTTGTGGCATTTTTGCCTTTGTGGGTTCTTTTCTCCAGAAAAATATATTAAAATTACATTTTATGAATGTATTGGCATAAAGACAAATACCATGCAGACTGGGCCCGTGGGTGGGGGCTCTAGGGAAAGACATTTTGAGAAAAAGGAGGAAGCCCTTGCTAACGAACAGCTGTCTAACAATGGCAGAGGGGAGGCTGAGGAGAGCGGGGTTTCTGGGGATAGGGGTGGGTTGAGCAAAGGTTAGATGTGATAGAGGAGGTGAGGCTGGGGGAGCCGCTGTGGGTTTGATGAATCTGTAAAATGTTTCTTTCAGGCTGGAGAGAAGATGACCATGGGATTTTTAAGCCCCTCAATACTCCCAGCCCCCGTTCAGCCAGGGGTGTGCTCTCTGGGGGTGCAGCCCCTCACTTGAGCGGAGAGTTCCGGCAGATTCTGGGCAAGCTCTCAGGGTGAAGGGAAAACTTAGAAGGGGCCCAGGCACCTCCAGAGGGTCCTCGGTAGCCCCCACCCCAGGGTGCATCCAGCTGCTGCAGCTCGATACCTTACCTCCAACCGTCTTTAGTCTTCTCTCAAGGAATCCCAGGAGGGCAGGTCCTGGGGCCGGGCCAGGGGAAGGAGATGCCTGGGTATCAGCCCACTCTGCTGAGTCCAGTGCAGTTGTGGTCATTCCCCCACAGGAGAACAGGATGTTGTGATCAAAAGGCCTCTGAGCCCGGCTGGTGTGGTTCAGTGGGTTGAGCATCATCCCATGCACAAGGAAGTCGCCTGGTTTGATTCCCCGGTCAGGGCACATGCCGAGCTTTCGGGCTTAGTAGGGGGCGTGCAGGAGGCAGCTGGTTCATGTTACTCTTTCATCGATGTTTCTATCGCTCTCTCCCTCTCCCTTTCTCTCTCTGAAATCAATACAAACATATTTTAAAAAAGACCTCTGACTGGGTGCTGAGTAACAGCCACCAAACCTGGTGCCCCTGCCCACAGGGGCTGGAGCCTGGAGGGCTGGGGAGGTCCCAGGTTTCTGGGCACAGAGAAGTCAGACCCCCCAGCCCAGCCTCTTGGGCAGCGTGGCCAGGCCAGTCATGAAAGAGATGGCTGTGTACCCTGGACATTCCCTGCCCCGTCGCCAGGTGCTGAGGCCTTCTGGATGGCAGCCGAGGACCGCGACGGGGACCCTCTGACCTATGGGATTAGTGGCAGCTACGCCTACTTCTTCCAGGTCACCCCAGCCACTGGGGAAGTGAAGCTGGCCAGCCCTCTGGACTACGAGGTAAAGGGCAGTGGTCTGGAAGGCGTGAGGGGGCAGGGAGACCAGGAGGGCCCGGGAGCCGGGGCCCGGGGATGGGTGCCCTGGCTGTGCTCTCTCCCCAAGTCGGGGCTTACCTTGGTCCCCTTCTCTCCTCCCGCTGCAGACACTCTTCTGGTTCCCAGTTAACATCTCCGTGAGGGACGGTCACAACAACCCAGTGAGTCGGCATGGGGTGTGGAGGGGCGGGAGGTCCAGGGGTCAGAGGTCAGGGGCTGGGGCACACTCCTGACTGTGCCCCCTGCCTCAAATAAGCAGAGAGAGCCCCAGTTAACAAAAAAGAAGCGAATGTTTATTTTTATCAAAATTATACTTGTCCACTTTTTGTTATACAATTTTACAAAGATCTTAAGATATATTATTCATTTATTTTAATTCTATAAAACATTGCTTATATTACAAATAGAACTAATTGTATTACTAATTAATGTGCATAGTAATAAAAAAAAATGCCAAATATCTCCCTACCCAACACCTCTTAGATGATCACTTTCGATTTATTTGGCTAAATGTGGTGGTATCAATGCTCATATTTCTAAGTATCATAGTGTCTTGTGTCTGTGAAAGTTGAGCGTTTTGTTTTTAAAACATATTTCCCATTAAAAAAAAAACAATTTCAATGACTTGGGTATTTGTGAACATATTCTCTTTGTAAACATTTTAAAAACTGCAGATAAAGGTCAAGTCCCCTCAGGCAACTCTCTCAGCCCACCCCCACCTGAAGTGGCCACCGCCACTGTGTTCTTTCATATCCCCCCTAAGTGTTCCCGTACACATGTTCATCCACAGAAGAAAGGTTGTGGTTTTTAAAAAATATATTTTTATTGATTTCAGAGAGGCAGGGAGAAGGAGAGAGAGATAGAAACACCAATGATGAGAGAGAATCATTGATCGGCTGCCTCCTGCACAGCCCCCAGTGGGGATCGAGCCCGCAACCCAGGCATGTGCCCTGACCCGGAATCGAACTGTGACCTCCGGGTTCATAGGTCGACACTCAACCACTGAGCCACTGCAGCTGGGCAGAAGGTTGTAGTTTCGTGTGCATTTTCTGAAACCCATGTGGGATCCTGTTGTACATATTGTCTTGGACTGCCCTGTCCACTCAGCTATCAGCTTTGGAGTTCATTCCATGTCTGTGCTCGAGTCCTTGTCTCTTTACTGTCTCTGTTCCAGCCTGGGGACCACACATGGTGCTTTAGCTGGTCTGTTCTGTGGACACTTAGGTTGTGCCCACAGCTTTAACCCCTAGAGTGCCGGGGAGCACGATCGCGCTCCTCCTGTCTTTCGCCAAAAGTGCTGGGAGCGCTATCAAAGCTTTGAAATGGCGTCCAGTTCTAAGTCTGCTTTTATTAGTGATGATGATATTGCTTAATATGTCAATGTAGTAAAGGTTTCCTTAAGTTTTTGAATATGTAACTTCATTTACTTGTGATTCATAATTTTTTTCCTAAACTGCTGTAAAATCAGCAAAAATGCCTTGGCAATTTCAGCATAGTTCTTAGGATATTGATTGGCACGCAAAGGGTTAAAATAAGCTAAAGTGAACATTCTTGTAATAGGACAGGCACATTTTAGATGTTTAAAAAGTGACCTAATGATGTCTGCAGTCGATACTTAAATGGCTCCATAAACGTGGAGAAAGAAACCAAACAGGCGGGCAAGCCTGGATGAAGGGTACGGGGAGTTCTTTGTACTATACTTGCAACTTTTCTGGCATTTGAAATTGTATCAAATAAAAGGTTACCCCCAACATTGCCTAATTGTCTACCTGAGAAACGATGTCAACTTCCTCTCTTGCCCAGATGCTCCTCACTGTGCTTTCCAGGAGCCCACATTTCCCAGGCTTACCTGGGCTTTCTCCCGACAGGTGCTGAAGGAATTTCAGGTGATCGTGGAGGACAGAAATGACAACGCACCTGTTTTCCAGAACACCGATTTCTCCACAAACATCAGCGAGGTAACATCTGTCTTAATGGTGTGTGTGTGGGGGGAGGGGAGGTGCAGGTCAGGTATCCTAGAAGCTCTTCTCAGAGTGGGAAGGACCAGAGACAGCTAACGGATCCAGGATTGGGAAAAGCACTTGCTAGAAGGGGTGGTTGTAGGAACCAAATCCAGGGGATGCAACCCCATGAACAATAGGCACAGCAACATTTGGCAATCAATCAGACGGGATTGGAACTCTTTCAATTATAAAAAGAAATAAAGGAGTTGATTTTTTTGTGTATCTGAAAAAGGTAGAGGTATACCTAGATTCAGGCATGCCTGGATCCAGGTTATTCAAACCATGCCATCGAGAAGAGATTTCTCTCCACCTCTCAGCTCTGCTGCTCTGTTGCCTCCATCTTGGGGCAGGGGTGCAGTTCTCCCTCGTGGTGAGAAAAGCGTCCCCAGTCACTCCAGGCTCGCATCACACCAGCTTTGCTACTTCAACACAGACTGTCTCTTTCTTGGTGATCCCAACCAAAACCCCAGGGTGATCCCAACCAAAACCTCATTGGCCCATTTTGGGTCATGCGGTGATGAAATGCTGTGACTGACTAGATCTGCATCATAGGCTTTCCCCTCTAGTAAGGGGAGGCAGCCTCACTTGAACTGTATAGGTGGGAAGGGATTCCCCAGGTGTCCCTGAGCAGCAAACAATGCCATTACCACATGGCTTTGAAGATCCATGAGGTTAGGTCTCCACGCAACACCAAACAGGAGGCTGGTGAGGTCCAGACAGGCTCTGATGGAGCACCTGCTAGTCCCAGGCACTGTCCTAGGTGCTGAGGATATCTGGTGAACAAGACAGCCCTGGTTGCCCACCCTTAGTAGCTCACATTCTAGTCAAGAGCACAGACACTAATCAAGGAAACATTAAATAAGCATGATTTCAGATGGTGTGAATCTTCATGGAGCTTATAAAACAGGACAAAACCAGAGAGAGGATGACTGGGGGTGCGGGGGGGGGGCGGTGTTTTAGGTTAAGCAGTCACAAAGGCTTCTCTGAATAAGTGACATCTGAGCAGAGACCTAGAAGGCAAGAGGAAGCTGGCTATAGAATGCTCCAGAAAAAAAGATGTTCCAGGCAGGGGAATAGTAGATGCAAGGGCTCTGAGGTGGGGGTGAGCATGGAATGTTCTAGGTATAGCCAGGAAGCCAGTGTGGATGGAGGGTGGAGAGTGAAGGGGAGGGGAGGTCAGAGAGGTGGGCAGTGGCCCGACTGTGGAGGGCTGTGGAAGCAGCATGGACCTTATATTCTGAGTGAATGGGGAACCGATGCAGTCTGATTTTCTAGAATCTGGCCACCATGTGGAAATAGTGAGGGTGTGGACAAGAATTGCAGGGCCAGGTTTCAGGCAGCAAAGGCCTCTGAGAAGAACCTTCTGGCTCTGCAGGGTGCTGCCTGGGACATACTACAGCTGTGGGCTACAGAGAGCCCACAGGGATGTCTGTCAGGGGAGTGACACATCCTGGGTTCTGGAGTCATCATTGCAAATCAGAGGCCAGCTCAAGTGGTGGGAAGGCTGCGTGGGGAGAGGTGTCGAGGGGGACTTGTTCCTGCTCCTCTGGCTGCCTCCAGAGGCCCATGAGTTGGGAAGGAAAAGGGAACATTTGTGGAACGTTGGGTTTCAGGCCCTGGAAGGTGTGTCATCATCTCAGCTGGGGACACTGAAGGTCAGGGCGGGGGTGTGACGCACTCAGGCGTGAAGGGAGTGGATTGGAGCTCATAGGTGATGAGTCTCTTGTTACAGACCCTGCCAGTTGGCTCTCTGGTGTTCTCAGTGCTGGCCACGGACAAAGACACGGGGCCTGCGGGTGTTGTGCAATACTTCATAAAGGAGGTGAGTGTGGGCCCCACCACCCCTCATGACCACTAGGGGCAGCATCTCCCACACAGCCAGCAGGGACCTTGAGGGCTGGGTAAGGATGGTGGCTGTACAGTGGTCCAGCTCCAGTCCTCAAGCCTCTGGTGGCCCCTCTGAACCTCACTTGGCCCAGAAGCATAAGTAGGGTACCTGCTGTAGACAGAACCCTTCTTCCCACCCTCTTGCCCTGGACACTGAGTCCGTGTCACACCATCTGGTAGAAGAAATCAAGACTCAGAGAGGTACAGGTTCTTGTCCAAGATCACACAGACATAGGAGTGTGACCCGGTTCTCATGAGGACAGACTTGCTAGCTGTAGCTCCTGTCTATGAGCGCCCACTACCTGCCTGGCACATACCTTAGCTTGCTTGACCCTCCTTTCAACCCACAGAGGCATATATCTGAGACCACTTGCCAGAGGAAACCGAGGCTCAGAAACTGAGCTTCAGAGAGGTTACATGACCTGGTGAGGGTTGCAGGGCTGGTCAGTGGCAGATGTGGGATTGCACTGCAGTCTCTCAGAGCAGGTGTCAGGGGCGGGGCCATCGGGGAGTGTGGCCTGACTGTGCTCTGCCTCAGGTCATCCCGAGCACTGAGGACAGCGAGTACCTCTTCAGAATCCTGTCCAACGGCTCCATCATTCTCAATGGCAGCCTCAGCTACAACAACAAGAGTGCCTTCTATCAGCTGAAGCTGGTGGCCTGTGTGAGTGGGGGTGCAGGCACAGCTGGGGCCGGGGCACTGGGACTGCTGGCCCCGCTCATGGAGGCCCGTCTCCCCGCAGGACTCAGGCGGCATGTACCACGACAAATTCATCACCCAGTGTTCCTCACCTGTCTTTCTGTCCATCTCTGTGATCGACCAGCCGGACCTGGACCCCCAGTTTGTCAGGGAGTTCTACTCGGCCTCCGTGGCTGAGGACGCACCCCAGGTGTGCCGGCGGTCTGGGCTGGGGTCTAGGTGGAGATGAGAGATGGAAAAAGGGTCTGGACCACTGACCATGCCTCCTTGCAGGGAACCTCAGTGCTGAAGGTAGAGGCTGTGGATAGAGACAAAGGCATCAATGACCGGGTGACCTACACCATCTCCAGTGAGAACAAGGGTGGCCCCAGGCTGGGGATGGGGTCAGAGAAGGGGTAGAGGCTCTGCAAAGCCACTGAAAGCAGCTGCTCCTGCTGCCTCTTGCCAGACTCCACAAGGCCTGGCTGGTTTGACATCGGGCCAGATGGGGTGATCAGGGTCAGCGGTTCCCTGGACCGTGAGCAGCTGTTGGAGGAGGATGAGGAGGTGCAAGTACAGATCACGGTGAGTGAGGGGTCCATCACACCCTTTCCATCCCCTCTCTAACCTCTGACCTTTTATCTCAGCTCTTCCTGAGCACTGGTTCTATGACCTTTGACCTCTGGCCTCTGCTCTGCTCTCAGGCCACAGAGGTAAACCTCAACATCTACGGGCAGGAGGCCAAGGTGAGCATATGGGTCACGCTGAGGGTGACAGATGTCAATGACCACAAACCCGAGTTTTTCAACTGCAGTCTCCCAGCCTGCACCTTCACCCCCAAAGAAGCCCAAGTCAACTTCACTGGCTCTGTGGACGAGCACTCCGCCACCCGCATCCCCATCGATGACCTCACCATGGTGGTTTACGACCCAGACAAGGCATGTGCACCCAGATGAAGGATGGTGTGGGTGGGGGAATGATGGGAGATGGCTGGGCGAGGGAGGTGCAGAGTAACCTGTAAAGTGAGGTTTCGCGAGGCATGGTGGGGGATGAGTGATGGGCGACGGTGGTGCCAATCATGAGTGGTGGTGAAAATCAGAGTTGTTGGGTGATATTTGGAAATGTTGAGGGATATTGTGGGTAGTCTTGTGCTCAAGGTGATGCTAGGTATTGGTGAACAGAAAGGTAGTTGAATGGAGATTGGTACTGGATGCTGGGTAACACTGAGTGGAATACAGCTTTTGGTGGTGTTGAGGAGAGGGTGGTGATGGGGGTTGAAGCTGAGAGGTGTTGGGATAGTCCTGGATGTTGAGGGATGGGAGTGTGGAGCACAGGGTGGACTGAGTGACTATTAAGATGCAGGGCATACTTAGATGGAGGATGATACTGAGTGGTGGGCGGCTTGCTTGGTACTGAATGATGACTGCTATGGATAGTGTTTGGTTGCATTTGGTGACATTGAGTTGGCATAAGATGTGGAGTGGAGGGTGATATTGGGGGGTGGTAATTGGGTGGGTGTGTTGAGTGGGTGGTTGGTGTTTAGTGGAGTGGAGGGGATGTAAGTAATGGGGTGATGCTTGGTATTGGTGTTGGTGTTGGTATGAGTAGTGGAGGGTGGGGATGGTGGCTAGTAGGGAAGGCTTGTAGCAATGCTTCATGGGAGTGGTGTGTGTGTGTGTGTGTGTGTGTGTGTGTGTGTCTGGGCTCCATCTCTGCAGCTCAGATCTGGGGCCCACAGAGCCTAGAGAAGTCCTCTGATGGGCCTACATTTCCAGGGACTAGCGATGAGCCCAGTCTCCCAGGGCCCTCATGCCTCAGTTTTTTGAGAGCCTCCCTCTCATGGGACCTCAGGGGGCAGGGTTTCCTAAGGCAGGAACCTAAGGCCCGAGACTTGTGGAAAGGTGTGTGTGTTGCAGCGGGTGGGGTGCTTACTGTACATCCCACCTCTACAGGGTAGCAATGGCACCTTCCTGCTGTCCCTGGGGGGCCCTGATGCCACGGCCTTCAGTGTCTCCCCTGAGAAGGCAGCGGGCTCAGCCGACGTGCAGGTGCTGGTGCGGGACCCGTCACTGGTGGACTACGAGAAGCAGACGGTGATGCTGGTGCAGGTGAGGGGCTTTCGGGGGCACTGGGAAGCTCAGGCCATGGGACACTCTGGTCCCAAGGCTGCTGCCTCCTTCCCTCTCCTCAGGTTGTGGCCATTGACTCGGTCAGTAGGAACTCCTCCGTCGCCTTGGTGACCATCCACCTGAGAGACATTAATGACCATAGGCCCACCTTCCCTGAGAGCCACTACAACCTCAGTATCTTCGAGCACAGTCCAGTGGGCTCTGTGGTAACCAACAGTATTCATGTGAGTGATGGGGGACAGGGCTGGGCCAGGCTGGGGGACATGGAGGGCAGACTGGGGACTGTGGCCCTGCCCAAGTCTCCATATCATTTGATGCCTTTGGGTCTCAGCAAGTGTGCATGCATGTGTGAGTATGTATGGGGGTGTGTGGTGTGGGGGTGTCTAGTGTGAATCTGTGTCAGGAAGCAGGAAGCCTGGTCTCCATCAAGTGTGGGGTTGGCAGTGAGAGCCATCCCTCCTGAACAGTGTGCCATTATCTGTCCCTCTGCCTTACAGGCCTTTGACCCAGACACGGGTGAGGGGGGCCGCATCACCTACAGCCTGCTTTCGGGGAATGGGTAAGGTCTCTGGGTGGGCATGAGGTGTTTAGGGTAGCCAGATAAAACATAAGACACCCTCCCTAGCCGGTTTGGCTCAGTAGACAGAGCATCAGCCTACGGATTGCAGGGTCCCGGATTTGATTCCAGTCAGGGCCACGTAACCTCAGTTGCAGGCTCCATCCCTGTGCAGGAGGCAACCAATCGATGTGTCTTTCTCACATCGATGTCTCTCTCTGTCTCCCCCTCTCCACTTTCTCTAAAAAATCAATGGAAAAATATCCTCACGTGAGGATTAACCAAAAAACAAACAAACCTAAAAACCCCCAAAACCCAAAACAAGACATTCAGTTGCCTTGCAATTTCAGATAAGCTATGGATAATTTTTTTTTTAGCATAAATAGGTTGCAGATGTTCCATAATGTTGCAAATGTGAGAAAATATTTTTCACTGCTTAGTTGAACTTCAAACTTAAGTGGGCACCCTATCTTTTTATTTGCTCAATCCGGCCACCTGGCACAGGGCAGATATCTTCGAGGTGGATCCAGACTCAGGGACGGTGACAGTGAAAAACAGCAAGCTGCTGGACCGGGAGAAGCAGGCGGTGTACTACCTCACGCTGCAGGCCACCGATGGCGGGAACCTGTCGTCCTCCACCACGCTGGAGGTCCACCTGCTGGACATCAATGACAACCAGCCAGTGGTCACCGGCTCCTACAACATCTTTGTCCAGGAGGAGAAGGGCAATGTCTCCATAACCATCCAGGTATAAGCCAGCCTGGACCTGGAGGGGGGGGGGACAGGGGAAAGGGCACCAAGCCTGGCTCTGTAGTCCTGCTGGCCCTGGGCTGGCATCTGGGCTTTGCTGTGTGGCTAAGAGGAAGTCACTCAGTCTCTCTGGGCCTCTGTTTCCTCTTCAGAGTATGAGGGCAATCATCCTACTTATTCCCAAGGTCACTGGGGAATAATGTATGGAAAGTACTCGGCACAGAGCCTTGCACAGAGCAAGCCCTCAAAAACATATTGCTCTTTTTAATTCAGGCCCCTGCCTTATTCCAAAAAGGATTTGAGGTGGCTTAGGTTAAAAAAATAAGATAAAAGTATGAAAGAAATAAAGTGAGAGAGAAAATAAGGATGGTATTATTAAAGGGCACAAAGGTAGATCTAGAACCCAGAGCCACACAATTGCCAGGAGTGGCCTGAACATTCAGCTCTGAGCTTCCTAATGGCCAAAGCAAAAAAAGGAAATGAATGTTGACTTAAGAACCAGTAGGTCACAGTTCGATTTCTGGTCAAGGCTCATGCCCAGGTTGTGGGCTCAATCTCCAGTGTGGGATGTGCAGGAGGTAGCCAATCAATGATTCTCTCTCATTATTGATGTTTCTATCTCTCTCTCCATGTCGCTTCCTTTCTGAAATCAATTATATATATATATTAGAGGCCCTATGCACTTAATTCGTGCAAGAGTAGGCCTTCCTTCCCCTAGCTGCCGGCACTGGCTTCCCTCTGGCCCCCTGGGACCCGGGCTTCCCTAGCAGCCCCGGCTTCTTCCGGTCTAATTAGCATATTGTCATATATATATATGATCAATGACTGGGTTGACTGAATTTGTGAGATAAAACCCACTATTGTCTCCAGAGAAACACCTAAGGGAAGCTTCTCCTCTGAGTCATCTGAAAGGGGGTCTTGTGAGAAGCGGGTGGCCAGGTCATCAGAATAACACACACGTGGCCATGGAGCCTCCCATCTTTCCGGGGCTGTGTGGTTTCCAGAGCACGTTCCCATCCCCGATCTTTAGACTGACTTGTGAAGCAAATGCTCTAATGGTCTCCATTTCACAGAAGCAAACGGAGGCTTGAGGAGGTTAAGTGACTCTTTCTGCAGTTGCATAACCAGTAAAAGCAGTGCTGGGCTGGAGGTCGACATCCTGGGCCTTTCCCCCTGCTCCTCGGTGCTTCTCACCCTGGGCTTAGAGCCTCTTGGCCAGGAGCATGTCAGATCTGCTGCTGTAACCATGTGCCCACGTGAGCCCTGAGAAGCACTTGGTAGAGAAGCTGGCCTGAGTTCAGAGTGCTGAGGGATGAACAGATGGGGCCAGGCTTCTGGAAAAACCATCTCGGGCTACCTACACAAGAGGCGTTTAATAAACAAGATTCCAACAGAACTAAAATGGAAGAGCTGAAGATGGAGGCTGGGAAGGAAGGAAGGGGAAAGAATTGGTTCCAAGTCAGAGTAGCCCAGCTCTGTATTCAAAACCACATGTGTTGAGCATCTATTACTATGCACCAGGCCTTTTGCTGGACCCCAGGTTTTCTGAGGTGAATGCATCATAACCATGCCCCCAGAGGACTCTCAGTTAGAGGAGGGCACTGGACAGGAGCCCCAGGGTGTCACTTCTGCTATGTTGAAGGTAACACAAGGATCACGGATGCCCAGGGGAGGCGCCAACCTGGCCTGGAGTCAGGCAGAGAAGGTGTCAAGGGCATTCAGGGTGAGGGGACAGCATGGACAAAGGCCTGTTGTACTGTCTGTGCTGGATCAACCTAAAGGCAATTGAGCATGTATTCAGGACCCTGGCAGGACGGGTACACACAGTCATCATGAGGAAATCAGAGTCTTGCTGACTTCACACTTATGCCGTGATTGTTTAAGTTTTGAGTTCTATAATATACTCCCCCATGACTCCCTCCCCACTAGAATACCAGCTCCATAAGGGAACTGTCGTGATCCTGGCCCTATTACTTGTGCCTAGAACAGAGCCGACATATTGTAGGTGCACAGGAGACATTTGTGGAATGAATGACCGTCTCAGAAGCTCTTGCAAGCTCTTGATCTGACCCTCTTAGATGGGAAACCGAGGCTGGGAGATTGGCCAGCATCCCACGGGCTTCAGACCCAATTACTGCCCTCATGGCCAGTGCTGGAGGGGAGGCTGGGCTGCAGAGGTATGACTGAGGGGCATGGTAGCACCAAAGGCTGATACCAAACCCCGTTTATCTGCACAGGCTCACGATGAGGACCAGCCAGGCACCAACAACAGCCGCCTGTACTTCAGCCTGCTGCCCAGTCCCTACAGCCACAACTTCTCAGTGGATCCTGACACAGGACTTCTCAGAAACCTGGGGCCCCTGGACAGAGAGGCCATCGACCCCACCCTGGAGGGCCGAATTGTGCTGACTGTGCGTGTGGCTGACTGTGGCGTGCCTGTCCTTAGCACTGAGGTCAATGTCACCATCACTGTGGAGGTAAGGCCTGGCTCAGCCAGGGTCAGGGGTCAGAATGGGACCTGTACTGGGGGGGCTTCCACACAGATGGCCAGCCCCCCACCTCCGCCCAGTTCGAGTTACATTCTGCCCTTTGCGGCATGGTGGGTAAGAGAGTTCTGGAGCCAGGCTGATGGGTTAGAATCCTGGCTGCCTGGTTGTGTGGCTTTAGGCAATTACTCAACCTCTCTGTGCCCTAAAGTTCCTCATCTGTGAAATGGGGATGAAAATAACATAAAGTGAGTTAACGAATGGAAAGTGCCTGACCCATAGCAGGCACTCAGTGAATACTAGCTCTAACTTTCATTCACAAATCCACCTGATCCCTCCTGTCTCCCATCGCCATTCAAGGGCAAAGACAAGGGGCGAAAATCAGCATTTATAGTGTCTACTGCACACCTGGCCCTGCAAGGTAGTGATAGTTATTGTCATTTTATTGATCAAGAAACTGAGGCACAGAGAGATTGAGTACCTTGCTCAGGGCCTCAGAATGGGGTTTTGAAGCCAGTCTGTCTGGTACTAAGGCTGGTACCAGCCCACAAGTCACCTTCCTCTAGGAAGGCATTGTAACAAATGTGCACCCTGCTATGTCCATGGTGTGTGGATGGAGCCCCCGGGGTGTGAGTGCACAGCCTGCACCACCTTGCAGGGCAGCCCTGTGCTCCCTCAGGTTGGGAAGTGCCACTTTCCTACAAGGATCCGAGTGACACCTCAGGGAAAATGGAGAAACAGAAGCTGAATTAGGACTTGTCAACTGTCTTTGGGATAGAAGTGGGCCACAAAGAAGGAAGAAAGCAGCACTGTATTCAGTGAGTGAGTGGGTCCTTTCACAGCCATGGGCTAGTCCTACTATGGCCCTGCGCGCAGGGACTACGACCGGCCCCGTATTGCAGATGAAGACCTTGAGGCCCAGAGAGGTCAGAGTCACACGTGAGGCAGAGGTGGAGCCGGGTTTGACTCACAGCTGTGCGCTTCCCCACTCCCAGGGGTGGGCAAACTTTTTGACTCAAGGGCCACAATGGGTTCTTAAACTGGACCGGAGGGCTGGAACAAAAGCATGGATGGAGTGTTTGTGTGAACTAATATAAATTCAAAGTAAACATCATTACATAAAAGGGTACGGTCTTTTTTTTCAATAGTTTTATTCATTTCAAACGGGCCGGATCCAGCCCGAGGGCCGTAGTTTGCCCACGGCTGTGTTAGAGTTAGGAAGGCCTGGCGAAGGCAGCTGGCCGTGTGCATTGAGCCAGTCATGCCATTTATGGGAAATCACCATCACAAAAGACATCTAGCCCAGCAGGTGTGGCTCAGCTGTTGAGCATCAGCCCAGGAACCAGGAGGTCACTGGTTCGATTCCTGGTCGGGATGCATGCCCAGGTTGCGGGCTGGATCCCAGTCGGGAGGGTGTGGGTGTGGCGGTGCAGCCAAATGATGATGTTTCTCTCTCATCAATGTTTCTATCCCTCTCCCTTCCTCCTCTAAAATCAGGAAAAAGAAAATACATCAAGTTGGGGGGGCTTTGTTTCTAAAGATGTCCTTTCTACTGTTACTTAGAAAAAGCTGAAAGCAAAAGCGGTGTCTGTGGGCTGCCTGGGGGAGGGCTGGAAACTTCAAGGGCACCCCCAGCACCCCAGTGTCAGGGCAAACGCGGCAGGCGGCGTTGGCTGCGTGCTCTGACAGCAGTGGTAGCGCTGTGTGTGGGGTGGCCAGGGCCAGAGAGGGAAGGCAAGAACAGAAAACAGTAAGCAAATGAGGCAGGACCAGGCCTCAGCCCTGGCGGGTGCCTGAGCACAGAGGCGTGTCGAGTGTCGTGGGGTTGGCTGAGGGCAGGAGAGACAGGAGGAAAGGGGCCGAGGGGAAGCTCGGGCTGCAGGCCTTTGTGGAAACACAGTGGTATTGGTGCCAACACCATACATCTGAGAATGGCAGTCAAGCTGGGCCAGACAGGGACACACATGGGGACGGGAACCACCCTTGCAGAAGACAGGGTCTAAGGCAGCTCTGAGCTGTGGGCCGAGAAGCAGAGCGGAGGCGGGGCTCCCTGACAGTGTATAACTGACTTCAGAGGTCCCGCCACAGGCCTCAGAGCCCCAGGTGTGAGACCTGGGCTAGCTCTACCCTCTAAAGCAGTGGTTCTCAACCTTCTGGCCCTTTAAATACAGTTCCTCATGTTGTGACCCAACCATGAAACTATTTTCGTTGCTGCTTCATAACTGTAATGTTGCTACTGTTATGAATCGTGATGTAAATATCTGATATGCAGGATGGTCTTAGGCGACCCCTGTGAAAGGGTCATTCAACCGCCAAAGGGGTCGCGACCCACAGGTTGAGAACCGCTGCTCTAAAGGCTGTTTCCATCTGTGAAGTGGGCAGTGCTGTCTGGGGGACTGCAGAGTCTGGGGTCTGGGGGAGGCTGAGCCCTGGGGGTTCCTGAGGTCTGGGACTCAGAACTGCCCGTGTCTGCAGGACATCAATGATAATTTGCCCATCTTCAACCAGTCCAGCTACGTCTTCCCGGTGAAGGAGAGGGACGCAGGTAAGTCCTCTCGGGGCCAGGCCGGGCCCGGGGGCTGGACCGGTGTGGCATATGACCCCGCCCAGGCTGGGCCTGAAGCACCCGAGGGAGGTGAGAGCAGGGGACACCTTCAGTGACCAGGCCAGGGGTCCCTGGGAATTCTGCTTCTCGTCCGCAGGAGTGCTGGTGGGCGTAGTGCTGGCCTGGGATGCAGACCAGACGGAAGCCAACAACCGCATCAGCTTCAGCCTGTCAGGGAGCGGTGCCAACAACTTCATACTCGGAGGCTTAATGCTGGGGTCCGGGCGGGCTGAGGGCCGCCTCCGGCTGCCCTCAGACGTGAGCCTGGACTACGAGACCCTGGCCTCCTACAATCTGACAGTGAGTGCCGAGAACCCAGACCCCCAGGGGGCGGAGGCCACAGCAGGAATCTTCGTGCCTGTGGAGGACGTGAACGATGAGCCGCCTACCCTGAGCTCAGCCTCGCTCCGGGGCATCCGTGTGGCTGAGAACGGCTCGCAGCACGGCCAGGTGGCTGAGGTGGTCGCCAGGGATGTGGATACCGATGCCCAGCTGGAGGTGCAGCTCGTGAACGTCATCTGTACCAAGGCCGGCGTGGACGTGGGCAGCCTGTGCCGCGGCTGGTTCTCTGTGCTGGCCAACGGCTCTGTGCTCATCAATCAGAGCGAGGCCATCGACTATGAGACCTGTGACCTGGTCACCCTGGTCGTGCGGGCCTATGACCTCGCAACGGACCCCCGCTTCCAGGCCTACAGTGACAATGGTGAGGTGGTCTGGCACATAGGGCTTGGCAGGTGCTGCATAGGGGCCGTGGGAAAGAGCCCTGGGCTGGAACCTGCAAGGTCTGGGTTCAGATCCTGGCTCTGGCTCTTGCCAGCTGTGTCACCGGGAAAGCTGTGGCACCTTCCCCATCTGTCAGGTGCAGTCGGGTGGCAGGCTGGCTGTGCAGGTCAAACGAGAGCATGCATGTAAAGCGTTTAGCACAGTGCTTGGCACACAGATAGCACTCAATGCTCTCATTTTGGGGGGCGGTGTAAGGACAGAGCACACGGCAGAGTCAGACGTGTACTTGTGTCCCACCTTTGACCCAAGTAGCAAAATAACCATATTAATAGCGGGCATATGCCCTGTCCTTACTTCAGCCAGGCCTATGCCGGTCACCTGGTAAGCGCTTCTTCATTTCACTCCCACACAACCCATGAGCACGGTGACCCCCATATAACTTTATAAATGAAGAAACTGAGGCACAGAGCGGGAGGTTCAATAATCTAACTTACACAGCTGCTAAGTGACAGTATACTGTTGTGGTTGGGTGACCGATACCTGGGTTGGGCTCAATCCTGGTCCACTGCTCTCTGAGGTCTGGGAAGGATACTCCCTCCCAGAAAGGTCAGAGGAGATCGACTGGGCATCCCAGGTCCGGAGCGGGAGAGGGGACTGGGTGATGCGTGGGGGAGAGGCTGCTGGGAGCATGGCTGAGGCCCAGGCTTTTTGGGCAAGGCCTTTGCCTAGAGACCAGAGCCAGCCAACCTTGTTTCCTAGGAAGCCTCTCCATCACCATCGAGGACATAAATGACAATGCGCCCTATTTTCTGCCCCAGAGTGAGACTTTCGGTAAGCAGCAACCCGCTCCCTCCCCACTGCCAGGACTGCCTTTGGACAACTCCCATAGACCCTCCTTAGGCCCAGGTGGCCCTTAGAAAGGGAGGACAGCCTCTAATCCTGCCTCTCCCCCAGGGTTCCAACAGGAGGGGGGACCTGAGTGTTTACCCCAGCTCTGCCCCCACTCCTCTCTGACCCTGGACCAGGCCTTCCCTCTCTGGGTCTGCACAATGGGAGATGGATGACCTGCTCACTAATGGCTCAGGGTGGTTGTAACGGGAGTCTCTGATGGTAGAGAGGTTGAGGGCAGGTTTCGAGGGGACGAGCTAAGCTAGTGGTCAGCACTTGGCCAAGTTGACCCCACTGACCCCTTCCTATCAACACTTGTAGTGATCGTTCCAGAAGTTGTGATACCCAGCCAGCAGGTGGCGTCTGTCCAGGTGAGTCCTTGGCTCTGCCTTTGGCAGTCACTTTAGCCCAGGAGACACGGGGCCAGGGCCTTCAGGCCTTTGAGCTGCGCCCCAAATGTTTTAACACCAGAAAGGAAATTTATTGACTTCAACATCTGAAAAGAAAATGCCAGAATGGAAATGAACACCTGCCTAATTGATATAATTAAACTTCATTCATTGTTAAATTTAGTATTCATAAAAACTTCATGACCATAAAAACCACTTGCAGGCTAGATTTGTTTCACTACACCAGGATTCTTGAGTATTAGAGAAAAATCAACTGTACATTAAACAAGTTCCTTGTGGTTAAGTCATTTCCAGAGCAACATCATAAAGACTCAATTCTTTTTTTTTTAATAATATATTTTATTGATTTTTTACAGAGAGGAAGAGAGAGGGATAGAGAGTTAGAAACACGGATCAGCTGCCTCCTGCATACCCCCTACTGGGGATGTGCCCACAACCAAGGCACATGCCCTTGACCCGAATCGAACCTGGGACCTTCCAGTCCACAAGCCGACACTCTATCCACTGAGCCAACCGGTTAGGGCAAAAGACTCAATTCTTTATGGCAGGGGTCCTCAAACTACGGCCCGCGGGCCACGTGGCCCGCCGAAAACATTTATCCGGCCGCCGGGTGTTTTTGCCGCCGCTGCCTGTCCTGCTTAGCAGCCGACTCGTCCCGGGCCCGCAGTGCGCATGTGTGGAATGTCTGAGGGACAGTGAACTGGCCCCCTGTTTAAAAAGTTTGAGGACCTCTGCTTTATGGTGTCGGACACGGGTGTATTTACCAGAGGGTGGTGGCTATGCCAAGTGGTGAGGCCTCCCACACAGCCTGGGGCCTGGGCCAGGCTGGCCTCTTGCTGACCTGGGCAGTTGCCATGCCTTTCTGGAACTCAGCTGCCCTCTAGACAAGAAGCTGGCAGTTCCTGGCAGCGACCTCTAACCCAGAGGCGGTGGTGTCTGGGTGCCACTCGCTGTGCTGTGGAAAGGGCGTGGATGCAGGAGATGGATGGCCTGGCCTGCCTCATGAGAGCTGGGTTTTTGGTAGGACAGGGTCTCTCTTGGAGCCTTAGTTTCCTTCAAAGTCTTAAAGAGTCAGTTTTCCAGTCTTTAGCCAATTGTCTTCCAATGTCATGTGTCTGGCCATGGCTTTGAGCAATTTTCTTCATATCAACTTTTTTTTTAAAACTTCAACACCAGCTTTGGCCTCATCCTGAACAGTGACATCGTGGACTCATGATTCTGTGTGTTGGCTATATTTTTCTCTAAAAGGCACTAGAATGAATAAAAATGTTTGTGCCCTCTCTCCCAGTCATTTTATGGTTCATTAGGGGAATTTGTACTCATGTCAGTAAGCACTGAAATGAGGGCTCTAAGGGAAGGAGCCTGGCACACAGTAGGTGCTCAGGAAATCTGAATGTGTGTGTGTGGCAATGGGTAGGTGGGGCAGGGTAGGATTTCTGCATGAAAGGGACTTTTGGTTGGTAACCTGTTGGGTTGGGGGGCCAGAGGCAGGGACTTGCCAGAGCTTGAATTGTAATGTTCAAAGCATTTGCTCAGTTGGGGTGGCCTGTGGAAGGCTGATAGAGATTATGCAGACCAGCCTTCCAGGCCACTCTAGCCTCTGATTCCTGCTGGGGGTGAGGGCTCCCTGGCCTGGCCCACAGATGTTGTCCACTCTTGCTCCCAGGCCAGAGACAATGACTCAGGGAGCAACGGGGCCGTCGTCTTCTCCATCCTCCAAGCGGATTTCATCACTAAGGATGGGGCCGTGCTCCCCTTCCAGGACTTCTTCCGGGTCTCCACCTCTGCAGAGGCTGATGTGTTCATTGGCCACATTGAGTAACTACGGGCAGCCCCTGGATGGGGGTGGGGAAGCCCAAAGGGGACCTCAAGGCAGTGAGTTCCTCATCCTTGGAAGGGCACAAGTGGGTTCCAGAGGACTCCAGCTTGAGTCCCAAGGCTGAGTTGGTCCCTCTTACCTCCCACAGGCTTAAGACCAGCCTTGATGCCACTCGCCAAGGCACCTACCAAGTGACCGTCCAGGCCCAGGACAGACCTTCAGTGGGTCCTGCCCTGGAAGCCAACATCACCCTGAACGTGAGCTTTGGGCCCTGCCTCCAGCCCTGGTGTCCTCTGCCAGCCCCTGGGTCCCTTGTGCCTCATCTTCTCCCATACCCCCTCCCTAGCTCTTCACTGTGGATCAGAGTTACCGTGTGAGGTTGCAGTTCTCCACGAGCAAGGAGGAAGTGGGCGCCAACACGGACAAGATTAAGGCGTAGGTCTGGGGAGCCTGGAAGCGGGTGTGGGGAAGAACATGGCCTGTGAGCCTGGTCCCTGATAAGGCCAGGATGGAATGTCTCTCAGCCCTGTCTCAGACTCATATCTTGTCCCTGTCTTTGACCCTGTACCTGCACCTCCTTTCTGCACGTCCCCAGACGCCTATGGTTGGCTGGGCAGGGAACAACCTCAACAGGGCTGTCGTGTACAGTTGCTAAGGCTGTGACTCTGCTCGCTAAGCTGTTAACCCAACCCCAGAGGAAGAGCTTCCCCCTCTCTTTGCACAGAGGTGCTACCTTCTTAGCCAGTGGAGCTGTCCGGTGGAAGTGCCCCTTCCTAATTCACACAATTCCTAATTTCACTGGCAGGGCCCTGGCCACTGGCCTGGTTTAAGGCCCTACCCCAGGCCTCTGTGACACCTGCCCCTTTGCAGGGCTCTGGCCCAGGTGACCAGGACTACTGTCTACATTGTGGACATTAAGGACATAAAGTCCACAGCCCGGTGAGTCCCCGCAGGCCCAGTGGTTGGTGAGGAAGAGGAGCAGCAGGAGGGGCTGCTGGGTGGTTCTAGGCTCCTGTTAACGCTTCACCCCTGCCCATTCCAGGGACCGAGGCCGTTCCTACCTCGATGCCTACTTTGTCTTCTCAAATGGGTCGGCCCTGACAATTGATGAGCTGAGCGTGTGAGTGGGACTGCCCATGGGGGTGGGGCAGGAGGGTGACCAGGAAGCCCGGGGGATGCCAATGTCCCTCGGGCCTGAGCGGGGCTCTGTGCACAGGATAATCCGGGAAGACCGGGATGCAGAGGCAGAGCTGGTGCAGCTGGGGCTGGTGGTGCTGGTGAGTGGCCGCAGGAAGAAAGCAGTGGGGGAGTGGGGTGGGGTATGTCTGTGGACCCCAGAGCCTCCCTCACACTCTTTCTCCAGGGCTCCCAGGCTAACCAGAACTCAGATTTGCCGAAGGTGCTCAGTAGCGTCATCATAGGATTGGGAGTGGCTTTGCTGCTGGTCATCGTGATCATGACCATGGCCCTCCTCTGTACCCGAAAGAGGTATCATTCTCATCATCCTGTGTCTCCAACCCCACCTCTGCCCGTCCCCCTGCCCCCTCCCCCCAGCCATAAAGGAGAGGGGGGTAAATAGAGCTTGGGTTTAGGTGTCAAGTATACCAGTATTCAATCCCCATTGACCTGTTGTGACATCTTGAGTCATCTCCCCTCCTCAAGCCTCAGTTTCCTCATCTGCATAATGGGCATGAGACTAGATTCCTCAAAGTCCTCAAGGAAGCAATGTGCATCTCACACCCAGCCAGATGTCTGGCACCTAAAATGCACTTAATAAATGCTGTTTCTTTTTCCTTTTCCAATCATTTGCAGTCAGCAGTCACATCTGGGTTTGAGGCTAGGCCTTGGCACTAGTCAACTGTGTGGCCTTTGGCAAATCTTTTTCCTTCTTTGACAGTTACTTGTACACTGCAAAATAGAGGGAATCCTCTTACTTGTCAGGGTTGTTCTGAAGTCACACTCCCAGGGCCTGCACTGGACACATAGTGGGTGTACGGGAAAGTAGTGATCCCTTTCCTGGTTCCCCACAGCTACCGCCGGAAGCTTCGGGCTATAAAGGCTGCCAAGGAGGCCCGGAAAACAGCAGCAGGGGTGATGCCCTCAACCTCTGCCATCCCTGGGACTAACATGTACACTGCTGAGCGGTGAGTGGGACTCAAAGGGTGAGTAAGAGGCCCCATGGGGCGGCTGAGGCACACGCCGCTTGACTAGGCCTTTTCTCCAGGGCCAATCCCGTGCTGAACCTCCCCACCAAGGACCTGGGCTTTGAGTCCCAGTCCTCCTCCAGCGACCTGGACCATCTCAGGTGAGCAGTGCCACTCATAACCATGCTGGTTGGCGGTGGTAGCGATGGTGCAGGTGGTGGTGGTGACGGTGGTGATGATGGGTGGTGGTGGAGCTGGTGATGGAGCTGGTGGTGATAATGGTAGAGATAGTAGCGATGATGTGGTGGTGGTGATAGATGGTGGTACTGATGGTGGTGTTAGTGGTGGCTGTAGTGATGATAGTGGTGGTGATATGGTAGAGGTGGTGGGAGTGATGGTGGTGATGATGGCTGGTGCTGGTGTGATGGTGATGATGGCTGTGATGGTGGTGGTGGTAGTGATGGTGATGATGGTGCTGGTGATGGTGTGATGGTGGTGGTGATAGTGGTGGAGATGGTGGGAGTGATGGTGGTGATGATGGTGCTGGTGATGGTGTGGTGATGGTGTGATGGTGATGGTGGCTGTAATGGTGGTGGTGATGATGATGGTGTGGTAGAGAAGAAGGTAGAGGCAATGGTGGTTCTTGACCACAGATAGGGAGGACTGGGCCTGCCAACTGTCTGAATTCCATCATCTCCCCCATAGCCTCAACTCCCTGGATGACAACTCTGTGGACCTGGGAAAGACCAAACAGGAAATCAAGGCAAGATGGGGGATTAGTTGTTGCCTGGGGATTCTGACCTGGGGTCCTTCTCTGAAGAAGTGGGGTCAGGACAGAGCAGAAGGGTCTGCTTCTGACCTAGCCTTTCTGCTCCGGGCCCTGAGACACCTTATGGCTTTGGAATGGGGTCCAAGCCTTGCTCCTCTACTATTCACTGTGACCCGGGGTGGGTGACTTCTCCCTCTGGTTTGTTTTCTCACCTGCAAATGGGGATCAGAACACCAACCATGTAGGGCTGTTGTGAGGATGAAGTAAGAGTGGGTATAAAAACCACCTGGCACAAAGTAAGTGCTAAATTTTCTGCTTCCCTGCCTTTATATCCCGTATAGAAGAGCTGGCAGGGTGGGGGGAAGAGATGTGGAGGTGAATATAACCTAGCAAAGGAGAGAAGGTAGGCTCAAATAAGCAACAGTACCACCATTTGTTCAATAAGTCAGCTGGTTCTATTGGCTCAAGAGTTCGCACGGCCTGGCTGCTGCTTAGAATCACCTGGGGAGCTCTTTAGAAATACTGGCTCTCAGCCCAGGGACTCTGATCCGAGGGCTGAGGTGGGCCTGGCATGAATGTGCTGTGAAAGCCCTGGGGTCCTCAGTGCGGGCAGGATTGAGAAGCAGGAGAGGCGTGGATGATGCGTCCTCTCCCTGCAGGGGTGGGCGCCAGAACCGGAAGGAACTACCATCTCTCCTTCCCACTTTGAAAACCACCACTGGAGAAGAAGCGCTAGGGCCCACTGGACGTTAATAGTCTGAGGTTCTGTGTGTGGGGGGAGCGGTTAGGTACCCACGGCCCTCTGGGTCCTACCCTCAGCTAGGTCCTGCTCTCTGGGGCTCCCCACCATTCCTTCGGTGCTTACTTTCCCTTGAGAATGCCTTACATGGAAGGACGTGGCCAACCAAAGCCTCTCATGGGCATTAAAATGCCAGCCTGTTGCACAGAGGTCTGGCTGTAACATGGAGGCCTCCAAACAGGATCCCAGGATGGGAGTCATAGATGGCAATCCGGGCCGCCAGGCAGTGGTGGAGGTCTCTGGGTAAACAGCTCATCTCTGGTTGAAGATGGGTTGGAAAACTCCCACGGACATGTTTAGGGGTAACTGAGGCAGAAGGAAATAGTCTTGCCTGCTAGAGCTGGTGGCCAGACAGGCGGAGGCCAAAGCTGCTCCCCAGAGGGCGATGCAGTCAGGGGCCCCAGCAGCGGGGCTGGACCTGTGAGCTGGGAAAGGCAGAGAGCGCTGAAGAGTCTGGAGAGGGAGGAGGCCAGGCCACCGAGAGCCTTCAAAGCCAGGAGAGAGCCACGACTGTCCTGGGATGGCAGGGGGTCATTATATTTAATGAGCAGGAGGCAGGCGTGGAGGCCCTGGGGCCTTCTCAGGAACTGGCTGCCCCTCTTCTCCCTTGGCTGAGTGGGGAACACAGTGGGGGGCCCTTTTCCTCAGCTGCCTGGTGCCCTGACTCACTCAAGACCTCTGCGTTGGTGGGGGAGGTATAAGAAACCCAAGGGATCATCCAGTCCTACCGTTTAAAACAACCAAGGCCAGGGAGGGGTGCTGACTTGCCCAAGCTTAGAACGCTTGCAAGTCAAGTACAGACTAGAACCCAGGGCGTCTCCAAGGCGAGTCGCATTTCCCTGGGCTGCACCGTGCCAACAGCTCCCGAGGCGGGTAGTGGCGAGGGCTCTAGGGAGCACAAGGAGAATGTTTAGCCTGACCTGGGGCCGCTCAGATGCTCCACTGTTTACCAGGAACAGCTCAGCCTGAAAAGCCCTGGTGGTCCCCCAGGGACGGTGCTGGGGCTCTGCCCTGTGGTGCTCTGCTGTGCAGTAGCGGAGCCCGGGGGCTGCCTGGGCTACAGAAGGGTTCAGTTCTGAAGTGTGTCTGTTTGGCTGTGTGTGTGCAGCATGTCACAAGGGGCGGGAGGCAGGGAGATGTGTGAGTGTGCACCACAATGAACAGAGTGAGACCCTGGCTGCAGAAGGAGATGTCAGATTGCACCAGAGGCAGTGTTGTGCTGTGGACAAACTTTAGAGCCAGCAAGGCCAGTGGCCCAAACCCTGCGCTGCCCCTCCCTGGCCATGAGCACCCTCTCAGCTTCAGTTTCCACATCGGTAAAATGGGGCACACAATTCCTCCCTCACGGGATTCCTGTGGGTACTTCAGGTAATGGATAGACTGCGCCATTGACGCAGCCTGCCAGCACGGTGCCTGCCGTGGGGTGCAGGTGGCAGGAACTTTGCTGGACTGGCTCCTTGGCACAGGATCCAGGGCCTGGCAGTATTCAGGACTGGGCCGAACACCAAAGTGCTGCTGTGTCTGTGGATGGGGCAAAGGCCAGAGTAGTTCTCCCATCAAGTGAGGTCCAGCCCTTCACTTGGGTCCATCCGTCCCTCCAGTGGCATGGCCACCTCTGGGACACAGCCAGAGAACTGAGGCCCCAAGAGGAGCAGGGTGGGACTCCGGCCAAGGAGCCATCTGTCTGTGTGGGCTAGAAGGCCTACCCACTTTCTCAGGGCCTGGAGACATCACCCCATCTTGTCCCTGCCCTTCACACCTCTCCTCTCTCCCCCTACAGAAGGAGCCCCCACAGAGTCCGATGGAGCCGGACGCAGAGCCCCTGAGCGTGGTGCTGTCAGGAAGGACGGCGGGCACAGGTGGACAGCAGCAGGCGTTGTCCTTCACCAATGCTGGCCTGGATACCACTGACCTGTGATGGGGCCCTGCCACAGAGCCCTGCATGGGCCCCACTCTTCTGGTCTACCTCGGAAGAGATTCTGTTTTCCCCCAAACTATACCTACCGTCCCTGCATATAATAATATACTTCTACTGTGATGCTCTGCTCCCTTCTGCTTGCAGCCAATCACAACTGATGAGAGTTGGGGGAACATTTTATTACCAATGTATACTGTGACAGTTTGTAGCCAAAAACCAAGGCTGGAGGGGGGGGGGACCTAGGTGTTCTGAGTGGTCTTCAGAGACTTGTGGGGCTCACAGCACAGGGGGTACAAGAGGCTGGAGAGGGAGGCCTTTAAAGGACAATCGTGGTTGTAGAATGAGCTCTCCGTTCTGCCCCAAAACCCAAGACCAGCTGCCACTCAGTCTGCCTGTGGCCCAAGACCTGTAACCCAGACCTGTCCGAGACCCTCTGACCCTTCTGTGACTCTCCTTTCAACTGCAGTGCCAGGGCACTCCTGCAGCTGCCTCCCCCATCTGGGGATTGTAAGGAGTGTTCTGCGAGGGTGGACGTAGGGCTGGGAGTTGGGCCAGGTGAGGGGGAGACAGGAATTGGGGGTGACTACCAGCATGCAAGAGATGCCTGGGCCATGGGGAAAGCCCGTGGGGAGGACACAATTTCACACACGCCCAGGGCCTCACATTCAGAGCCTTGCACAGTCCGGGGCCTCACACACCAATCCTTGCACACTTGGAGCTTATGCACAGTCTCTCTCATTCTGGGGACCTGGCTGACACTGGCAGCCCACCAGCTCTCCGCACTCAGGGCTGGGGTACTGAGCAGGTCCCTGAGGTCGCCCAGTGTGACTGGGAGGGAGTGGAGCTGAGAGCTGTGAGAGGACAGTAGGGAGTCAGGGCTGGGTTCCTGGACTCATGGCCAGGAGGGAGCTGGGTAGAGAGGGCTCATTTGTGTGGGAAGGGAGGGAGCTGGGAAAAAGAGGATGAGAAGTCCCTAGAGGCTGCCCATACCTTGGAGGCCTGTGGCGTGTCCAAGGGATCCCTTCCAGGGACCTGGGGTCAAGAAGGGAGCCTGAGAAGGGTGGAAACCCGGGCGTACAAAAGGGGAGCTGATCACTCGGCCGTGGGTCCGGCTCGTGAGCAGCACCGGGGCCGGCGCACGCTCTGCAGCAGCGCGCGGAAGAGGCCTGGGGGGCGCTTGGCGGCACCCTCGGGGGGCGCAGCACGCACCGAACCTGCGCGGCCAGGGCCCAGGCGGGCGGCTGCGGGCAGTGCAGGTGCTCCTTGGCGGCCGTGCTCCTCGATCTGTCGCTCCAGGTGTTTCTGGATGGCCATGCCCAGCACCTCCACCTCCATGGAGGCGCCGTACACCTCCCACGTCATGCCCTTTTCGTCCCAGCTCACGTCGCGCACCGGCTCGGCCGCCTCCGGGGGCGCCATGGCGGCAGCCAGCGCCGAGCCCGGCCGCACCCGCACCTCGGGGAAGGCGGGCGGCGCGGTGGACGGTACGGCGGCCTGCGGCGTCATGGGTCCAGTGGCGACAGAGCGCGTCTCGGCGGCCCCCAGCGACACCTGCAGGCCCGCGTCCCGACGCGAGGGCGGCCTGGGCGCAGGGCTGGGCGCGCGCGGCGCCGCCTGGAAGCTGAAGGCCGGGCCGCTCGCGCCATCCTGCGGAGACATGGGGCTCACCGCGACCGACACGCAGGCTTGCGCGCCCGCCTGCGTGCCCGCGTCCTCGCGCGGCGGCGGGGCACCTGCATCCCACGACGGCGCCTTAGTGAAGTTGTCACGAGTCCGCGGCCCCGGCGCGGGGGCAGCGGCTTCCGGGCCAGGGCTGCCCCGGGCCCCGGCGGCCGCGGGGTCTTTCCGGCCCAGGCTGCAGGCCTCCGTGCTGACCGCCGGCGCTGGCTGCGCGAGGCCCCCGCCGCTCCCGGCAACCGCGACCGAGGGAGAAGCGGCTGAGCCGCAGGCTTTACCATCTGATTTCCTGCGCCCGGAGGGGGCCTCCGCCTGCTCCAGAGCCGGAGGGGGCACATTCCCCAAGGACGGGGGCTCCGCTCTTCCCGGGGGTGGCGCAGGGTCGGCCTTCCCCAGGGCCACAGGCTCCACCTTCCCGGAGGCAACAGGGCCCGCCTTTCCTGAGGCTCCAGGATCCGCCCTCTCCAGGGCCAGTGGCTGCTCCTTCTGCAGAGACGCAGCCTCTGCGTTTCCTGACGCGGGGGGCCCCTCATGCGCAGGGCGCTTTGTGTCTGCGTTCCCCGAGGCCCCGGGGCCCACCTTTGTGGAGTTCACAGGATTCCCCTTCTCGGGAGGCCGAGCACCCACCTTTCCCTCCGGGCCGGCATCGGCTTTTCCCGCGGGTGCCAGGGCTGTTTTCCCTAGAGCTGGGGGCGCCACCTTTCCTGAAGACACGGAGTCCGCTTCGCCCCTGCTCCCAGGGTCCACCCTGCGCAGGGCGGGGTCGGCCTTCCCTGAGGTGGTGGGACCCACCTTTCCAGAGGCCACAGGGCCTGCTCTCTCTGAGGACAGCGGCGCTGCTTCCCCCTCAGCCACTGCCCCAGTTTTTACAGAAGACGAGGGTCCCGCTGTTCCCAAGAACGTGGGGTCCCCTGGGACCGAGGGCACAGGGTCTGTCTTTCCTACAGATTCAGGGTTCACTTTCCCAGCAGGCGATGTTTTCCTGTTTCCCATAGAAATGGGGGGGTCCACTTTTAGGGAAGACGCCGAGTCCTCCTTTTCTGGGGATACAGCGCCTGTCTTTCCCACAGATGCCAGTTCAGCCTGCCCGGGAGACAGGGGCTCTGGCTTTTCCGAGGACACAGGATCCACCTTCCCCAGAGGCACTGGACCCACCGTGGTCAACGGGCCAGCGTCCGCCTGCCCAGCAGGCCCGGCTGTTGTCATGCTCGCAGACGTGGGAGCTCCCTTTCCTGAGGAGGCGGGCGCCATCATTCCCAGGAACCGAGGGTCCTCTTCTGTAGAGGACACCGTGTCCGCATTTCCCGTGGATGCAGGGTCTGTCATCTCCACGGGCCGGCCCCTTCCTGTCGCCCCCGGAGCCACTGTTCCATGGGACACGGGCTCCATGTTGACCGGCGACCTTGGAGTCAGCATTGCCAAGGAGCCAGGATCTGTCTTTCCTGCAGCTGCAGACGGGGCGTATTCCAGGGACCAGGGGTCCGCCTTCCCTGCGGGCCCAGGGTCTCTCCTTCCCAAGGACACAAGATTCGCCTCACCCGCGGGTGCAGAACCCACCTCTTCTGAGGACACAAGGCGCTTCTGTCCTGAACACCTGGGCTCCTCCTGTCTTGGGCACACAGCGCCCACTTTGGCAGAGGATACAGGATCTTCCTTTTGGGGGGTTCCAGGATCCATCCTTCCAGAAGCCACCGGATCCCCCTTTCCCAAGACGGCAGGCTCTGTCTTTCCGATGAACATGGGACCTGCCTTTCTCAAGGACCCGGCATCTTCCTTTTCTCTGCCAGTGGAATCTGCCTGCTTTGAAGGTGTGGAGTCCAGCTTCTCCAAGGACATAGGCTTTCTGCTCTCCGAGGATGAGGGGTCAGTTTTCGCCGAGGACACATGCTCTGGCTTCCCAGAGGAGGTGACTTCTGGTGTCCCTGAGATCGAGGCTCCAAGTGCTTCCACTGTCTCTTTCGTGGCTGCCTCTTGGGGAGGGATGCAGGTCAGGGATGGGCAGGCCAAACTCCTGCCAGGATCCTCAGAGCAGGAGGCCCCTTCCCCAGTTCCACTGGGGTTGCTGTGTCTAGAGTCCATGCCTGGGCTTGGGGCAGGGGTGTGCCTGGGGGGTTCAGGGCTGGCCTTTCGTGGGGAGGAGCAGTAATCCCTCATGGCCGGGCTCCCAGCCCCCAGGCTCCCATCCTGTGGGTAGCAGAGGGCTGTGGGCTGGGGTCCTCGAGGGCTGGGGTCCTTTCGAAGCCACTGGAGCCAGGCCGGTTCTTCAGCACTGTCCACCTGCCCTCATGACCGTGCTTCAGCCCCAGGCTGCTGTCGGGTTCTGAAACACAGAGGGAGTAGACTCAGACTCAGGGGAGACCCAGCGGAGAAGAGCCTCCATCCGGGCCTCCTCTCCCTCACCCTCCTCCTCGCAGCCAGGCCTCCTCACCAGATTCTCTGCCGCCGTCTGGTCCCCTCATGCCCAGAGGGCTGGGGCTAAAACCACTAACCCATCCACATCACTGCCCCCGGTGACCCTGACTTCCTAACATGGCATTCAGGGCCCTTCACCATTTGGCCACAGTCTAACTTCCGTTACCATCACCCTTCCTTGTCAGCCCACCCCATGCTGCTAGAAATTATGCTTTTGTCCTCTAGCCCAGGGGTCACAGACTCTGGGGCTAGGTAGTAATTTAAGTGAGGGAAGCAGGCTAAGTATAAAACAATAGGGAGTGGAGAAGACTGTAGCAAACCGGAGAGTGTATGACCCGTCTGAGGGGAGAACCGCTACTTCACCAGCCAAGTATTGTTCTGAAGAAATGCATCCTGGTAGTACCAGTGAGAAGTGGGAAATCCAGCACTTTACTGTAAAATGTCCTAATTAATTCAAGATTAAAAAAAAAACCACCAACTACGACACTCTGGGGGCTAAACAAAATATGTCTGTAGGCTACCAGTTATGTCTGTGTAGGCCCTGGGGAGCTGTGAATAGTTTATAGTCTAAGAAGGGATAGAGTCCAACATGTGTGTTTTCAAAGATTGCTCTGGAATGGCGTGGAGGCTGGGGCTGGAGGGGAGGGGCTGGCCAAGGCTTATGAGGAGGCTGGTCAGTCCTTCATTCAATTTCATTTATCCAGTCCTTCATTCATTCACCCAGCCCCTCTCTGCAGCGGACCTGAGCAGCCGCAATGTCTAGATGAGAGGTACAGGAAAGGTCCTGGGGAATGGGAGTCGGCAGGATTGAGAGCTCTGAGGGAAGAATGACAGGAACCAGCTGGCTGTAGGGGGTGCTGGTGGGGGTGGACCGCAGGATTCTGGCTGGGGGTGGGTGGGTTGCCAGGCAATGGTGCTGGGCAGGAGATGTGGGGAAAGGAGGAGCTGCGTTTTGGACAAGCCAAGTGTGTGGTACCTGGGGGACAGCCAGGGAGAGGTTCTGGCAGGCAGCTGGGTCTGCGAGCAGCTCGGTTCCATTGCACACTCAGCAGCCACAGCGAGCCTGAAGCCCGCTCTTCCTGCCCTCATCTCCAAAGCCACCTGCTGCTTCTCAGGCCCAAATCCCTAGAGTCACCCTTAACTTTCTCCACAGCCCACATCCCATCCATCAGCAAAACATAATGGATCTGCCTTCAAAGTATACCCAGCCTCTGGCCGCCACCCTGAGCGTAACCCGTACCATCTCCCCCTGGATCATCCCTGCTTTTTTCTTCATCCCAAGCAGCTCATTCTCAACACAGCAGCCAGAGGGATCGTAATAGGACTTAAGGCAGATCCTGTCCCTCCTGTGCTCAGAACCATGTAAGTGTCTCCTCAACCTTATGTGAAGTTAAAGTAACTTTCTTATAATGGCCCGTGAGACTCTGCATTTTCTGGCCCCAGTACCTCTCCTTCGATTTGCTGCTTTGGCCGTACTGGCTGCCTGGCTGATCCTCGAACACCCCCTGCCCCAGGGCCTTTGCACTGGCTGTCCTCTCTGCCTGGAATGCTTTTCTGCCCGATATCTGCATGGTCTGCTCCCTGTATAAAACAGCCTCCTCCCCGACACTGGCTGGAGCTCTCCATCTCCCCTGCCCTGCTCCGATTTTCTTCTCAGTACCTGTCACCATCCAACATATTACATTGGTTTATTGCTTATGACTTGGCTTTACCATTAGAATGTCAGTTCCATGACGGCGGGGGAGGGGGGGTTTGTTGCATGTAGTGATGTATCTTCAGAGTCAAGAAAATGACTAGCAAGTAGTAAGCTAGTAGCTCCCAATAAATATTTATTGAATGAATGACTGAGTGATCTTTTAAGATGTTGGTCCAACCATGCGATTCCATGCAATTTACTTCCCCTGGCTCTTGCTGGGGAAGTAAATTGGCTGTAATCTTTTTGGAAGGACATTTATCAATTTCAGTGCACATAGCATCTGGGCCAGCACGCCCACCTCCAGGGATGGCCTTGAGGACAGACTGGTGGTGTACGGAGGTGCAGGAGGACATGGCTGGTGATGAGAAGTGTGTTCAGAAAATGCAGGACAACCACTGGGACCCCTCATAGCTGTCAGAATGTGTGGAATGAAGAGGAAAGATGCCCAGAATAAAATAAGTGAAAAAGCCAGGGGACAGCATGACCAGTGGGACCCCATGCATGTAGCCAAGGTAAAGGACAGACTCACATTTATGGTTTAGTTATGAAGAGAATGTTTCTAGAAGGAACATTCATGTAATTTTTAGTAATGATTGCCTCTGGAAAGTGAGACCAGGGATTTGGAAATGGAAGAGATTTTTTTGTCTGCCCCTCTATAAAGTTTGAATTTGAGTGATGACTTTTTTATTTTTATTTCAGCAATGAAGAGAGAGAGAGAGAAACATCAATGATGACAGAGAACCATCGATAAGCTGCCTCCTGCATGCCCCACATTGGGGATTGAGCTCGCAACCTAGGCATGTGCCCTGACCAGGAATCGAACCATGACCTCCTGGTTCATAGATTGATGCTCAACCACTGAGCCACACTGGCTGGGTGAGTTATGACTTAAAAAAACAAATATACAGGAAAGACAGAAACCTTTAATGACTCTCCACTACCTTTAGGGTCAAATCCAACTTCATAATGTGCTTTCAAGCCCCTGCAGACTTACTACCTCCTGGGCTGTATCATTCATTATGTACTTCCTCCCCCACAGCACATACATGCACGCACACGCATGCACACACCCATTGTCACTAGCACAGACATCCATTTCACTCAACTCCCCGTATTCACGCACACACACATACACCCATATCCACGCACACATATATATGCGTACCACCTCTCTGGGTTCCTCTATGGTTCACATCTCTCTCATCGTGGCCTCTACCCTCCTGCCTGGCTCTCATCAACCTTCAGGTCTCAGTTTAAATGCCTCCTCCTCCGCTGTGAGCCTTCTCTGTCCGCCAGCTTGCTCAGGGTCCCACAGCCTCCAGTTTCCCCTAACCAGACACATGTCACTCTGCACTTACACCTCCGGGTCTCCGCCTAGACTTAGGTCCCTGGATGGGGACATAGCTCCTACTTTCACCAGTGGGTCCGCAGGCTTTGGGCTCATGGGACTCGAAGTGGTGGTGGGGCTCATCACCAAAGTGGGGACACAGGGGGAGGGGTAGTCTTACAGACAATGGTGGTGCTGGGTCTTGGGAAGGTGAACTGGGTGCCTGTGGGACTTATGGGGGAACGTACAGGAGCAGCTGTGAGACAGGATTTTGTTGTTGTTGTTGTTAATCCTCACCCCAGGATATTTTCCCCATTGATTTTGTTTTTTGAGAGAGTGGAAGGGAAGTGGGGAGGGAGGGAAAGGTGGAGGGAGGGAGGGAGGGAGGGAGGGAGGGAGAGAGAGAAACATCAATGCAAGAGAGACACATTCATTGATTGCCTCTGGCATGTGCCCCAACCGGGGTTGGGGATAGAACCTGCAACCCAGGCATGTGCCCTTGATCAGGAACTGAACTTGCAACCCTTCAATGCACGGGTCGACACTCAACTACTGAGAAACACTGGCCAGGGCTCTGAGGTAGGTTTGAAGCACCAGAGAGGTCTGGCTGGAATTCTTTGGATCTGGTGTTTAGCAGCATAAAAAAGAGAATGAGGTGGAAGGTCACTGGCCCACAAGGGTCAGGCAGGCATCAGATTGGAGTGGTGTGGACTGTGTCCATCTTCATTTTTTGGCTCTAGATGGTGAAATGGGCACAGGGAAGTATTTTCCTCCCATAAGAAAAACAGCAGAGTCAGTGAGATGATTCAAGACTCCTGATTCAAGTGGGAATGGTGGGGACTGTGGTAAACTAGAGAGCAATCGCCCCTTCTAGCACTAAGTTCTACTAGCTGATTAGGAATTCATTTATTCTTATTCTTATTCTGATTAGGAATTCATTTATTTTTTTAGGGGGGGGAAGAAGAAGAAGAAGGAGAAAAGAAAAGAGAGGAGAGGAGAAGAAAAGAGAAAGAAGAGAAGAGAAGAGAAGAGAAGAGAAGAGAAGAGAAGAGAAGAGAAGAGAAGAGAAGAGAAGAGAAGAGAGAGAAACATTGATGTGAGAGAGATACACCAATCAGTTGCCTCCCCTACACACTCTGACTGGGGGTTGAAGCCACAACCCAGGTATGTCCCTGACTGAGAATCGAACCTGCGACCTTCTGGTACACAGGACGATGCTCCAATCAACCCCACTGGCCAGGGCAGGAATTCATTTATTGATCCACATATGCGTTGTTCTTGGTACTAGGGATACAGGAGTGAATAAGAAAGCATGGTCCCTGCCTTCCAGGTGTGGAAAGATTGGGGGACAAGCAATCCACAAGTAAGCAAATAAATCATGTAATCTCAAATAATAATGGATGCTGTGAAGACAAAGGAGTGGGCGGCTGGTTTAACACATGCCTGAGAAGGCCCCGCTGAGGAGGTAACAGCCGAGGCAGCCACGAAAGGCCTGAGGGGCTGGAGTGGAGCTGGAAGGGGAGAGGGAGGAGGCATGTGGGAGCCCTGCCTGCAGGCCATGGGGGGGGCGGCGAGGGCTTATCCTAAGGGGACTGGGAACCCCTGGGGTGTCTGAAGCAGGGAAGTAAAGGTAGCTCTTGCATGGCCAGCTCTCATTTTTTGAGCAAAGTTATCAACTTGGATTTTTCTATATTTTAAATGTTGCTTAATTTTAAAAATACGACACAGGCCAGAGAACTCACTTTTGTGGGCCAGTGTTGACCCCTAGGCCACTTGCTTGAGACCTCTGATCTATCTGGTCCTTTGGGCTATAGAAAAGGATGTAATAAGCCAGGTAGACTGGGTGGATGGCCACGAGAGAGAGGGCCCAAGTTCTGGTGAGGGCTGGATCTGCCTGCCATGCACCCTCTCAGAACCTCAGTTTCCTCTTCTGGGAAATGGGAGTTCAATAGCTGCCTGGCAGGTGTAGGGGGAGCTGGAGCTGGAGCTGGAGGGAGTTAACAAGGCTGTAGGAGGGGTGTCTGAGTCCTCACAACGCCTTATCTCACCCTGGGTAGCCCAGCCCTGGGTCCCCTCACACTAGTCCCTCCAACAAGCTCCCTCCCCCTGGTGTGGCCTAGCAGGAAGACAGGACAGCTCCCCAGTTACCAGCTCTGTGACCTTAGGTAAGTCCCTTCTTCTCACTGGGGAGCCTGGCAAACCCACCCCCTGCTCCCACAGGGCTGTTGTGAGAATTAACGAAGATGAGAGGTGTGCGCAGCTCTGCACTTTGGGGCCGGCTGTGTCTGTGGAAGGCCTGTTTTTATCTACTCAGCCTGTCAGCACCCAGCTGTGCTCCCGGGAGGGGGCAGGGGAGGGAGGGCCTGCAGCAGAGGCACAGACTGGCAAACCCAGTCCTCAGCTACGCTTGCTTGACCCAGAGGGCTAAAACATTTTTTTTTTTAAAGGAATTAACTTCTAAAAGTTAGAGGATTTCATGTGAAAACCGTATTTCCAGGTCCTCTTGGAAAACTAAAAATTGGCAATCTGAGCGTGCTTTCTGCATGGCAACAGTCAGCAGGAGCCAAGCAGTGGCTGCCTGGTTAGACGGAGGTGTACTCTCTAATTAGCCACCATTGCCAGCCCTCCCATGGGGTCCTGCACACTAGGGCTGATGTTGGTTGCCACGGGTCACTATTTGTATCATCGTTTTCCTCACAGCCAGCCTCTCATGTATGTTATCCATCTAGCCCAGCCGTGGGCAAACTACGGCCCGTGGGCCGGATCCGGCCCGTTTGAAATGAATAAAACTATTGAAAAAAAAGACCGTACCTTTTTATGTAATGATGTTTACTTTGAATTTATATTTGTTCACACAAACACTCCATCCATGCTTTTGGTCCGGCCCCTCCGGTCCAGTTTAAGAACCCATTGTGGCCCTCGAGTCAAAAAGTTTGCCCACCCCTGATCTAGCCTGTAGCCACCTCAGTTTTGACCCTTGACTAGATAGAAAGGTGGGGAGTGACCTGGAACACAAGGCCCCGTGTTTATGTGCAGACCCCGGACATCGCCATGCAGGTGTTGTGTTCTTACTTTCCAGGGAGGGAACTGAGAGGCAGGCAGGGCCCAGCTGGTAACATGCCCCCTCCGAAAGGCCCACCTGGAAGAGCCCGGTGTCCCAGTTCCCAGCTCAAGGCTCTTCGACTTGGCATCAGTTTTGGGATAGGGACAGAGAGCCTGGCCAGGGTTAGAAAGATGTGGGGTCAAGCCCGAGCATGGACTTGCTCCGTGACTTTGGATGGGTCTTTCCCAATCTGTGAAATGGGGGAGGGGATCCAGGTTGTATTTAGAAGAGCTGGCCCAGCCCAAGGTTGAAGATCAGCCAAGATACCATTCCCAGAGGCTCTGCTGCTCACAGTTCTGCTGGGCCCTTCCTGGCTCCTGAAAAAGCTTTGATCCCATCCAGCCACTTCTCCAAGAGGCAGTTCAAGCCTGGGGTGCCACCTTCTCACCACCCCCACCCTCTTTCTAGAACCCAGTTCCATCACTCTCCCACTGTGTGCTCAGCCCTGGGCCCAGCACTCTCAGGCTCCCTTTAGCATCTGGACTCTACAAAAATCTCATGAGGGGAGCATTATTACCCCATTTCACAGATGAGGACACAGGTCAGAGGGAGAAAAGACTTGACACCAAGGGCACACAGATGGGGTGGGGGACTGTGGTTCAAAGCCTATTGTTTCTGAACCCAAAACCTGGGTTCTTCCTACTGGTATCAGCTAAGATCTTGGACACTGACCCTTGATTCTTAAAACCCCTTTCTGCTTTTGGCGGGTAGGCCAAGGGTCTTTCCCATGCCCTGGTCCTAACAGGCAGAGTACCAGGAACATTCAGGAGAGGAAGCAAGAGTGTCCCCCAGGCACACCCCACCTACAGGAACCACAAACCCCACGAGCAGATGACCCCTTAGGGTGTGGGCCAGCTCACCCGGTGTGCAGCGGGAGTGTAGAGTGCACCAGCCTAGGCCAGCCTGGGAGCCGGGATTTGGCTCTTGCATTCTGCTCAAGAAGAGCTTGGTGTACACATGAGCAACCTGCATATGCATAAAATAGCCTGCTTGTTTGTGTCACATGGGGGCCACTTGGGCCCTGGGGGTGTGCACATGTGTGGCTACATGGCCTCAGAGTCTCGTGGGAGAGCTGGCCTGGAGGTGTGCCCTGCTCCTGGGCAGAGCAGCCCCTGTAAATGCCCATTCTGGCTCAGAGACCTAGCCAGCCCGTTCCTCTCCCTCTAGGATTTCTTCCCGGGGCTGCCAGCCACCAGCAAACACTTCCTCCCATAGTAACAGGACCTATAAAGGCTTGTGGGCTTTGACAGGCGTGAGTGTGTGCCTGTGTCTGTCTGACAATCCTGTCTGCTGCCCCTCACCCTCTCATCCCCTCGTCTCCCAGTACCCTCACGGCAGCGAAGCTCCCTGCCTGGGGCTGGAGGTAAGAGAGAGCTTAACAAGGGTGATGGCCAAACCTCCTTCCAGAAATGGCCCCCAGAGCATCCATGCACCCATCCATCCCCAAGAGGGCAAGAGTGTGCTCACTGGGGCTGAATGTGGGGGAAGGTGGATATTAAGCTACGAGACAGAGCATGTGTGACAGGGAAAGTGTACACAGGTGTGACGGCCTACTCCAGGGTCTGGGGATACGTGAGGGACACCATGATGAGCAGGTGTGAACAGGCACACACAGGCCAGAGCAGGGTGGCTGTGAGTGTGTCAGGATCGGGGAGTATTGTTGAGTTGAATATGCTGTGATAGCGATGGCTGGTGTGAGTGCGTAGCTATGCCTGGGTGTGTACACAAGGCTCCCCCTGGGTGTTCTGGGTGGGTGCACAGGTGGCCAAGTGTATGAGTCTGATGGAATGACCCAGGCCCACAGTGTACGTGTGTGGACCTATGGCCTCATGCGTTGTGTGACAGTGTGTGATGGGACCCCAGAGTGTGTGCCACACTAAGTGTGCGACAGCGAGTGTGCTCAGTGTCTCACGAACAGCAGAGCCACTCGAGCACTAAGCTTGCTCTAGGAGAGAAATGAATCAACGCGGGCGGACCCCTCCCTGCGATAGCGGGAAGTGCCCCCCGCCCCCCTTCCCCCATGGCCATGCGGAACAAAGGGGCTGCGGGCTGCGAGTCCAGGCGCAGGGCCAGGGTTCTACACACATGCGGACTGGCCGGCGGGGCCCCTCGGGGACTCGGCCCGGACAGCGGGACCCGCCCCCACCCCGCCCCGCCTCGGCCAGGAGCCTAGGAATGGGCACCCCCCGCCCCCGGCCCCGCGCGCGCACACGGACCCGGGCTCAGGCCGGACACACGCCGCGCACGGGGCCGAAGCCCAGCATCCAGGGGTTTCGAGGACCCTGGACAGCGGCCCCGGGTTTGGCCGGAGAGAAGGGGTTCTACGCTGCCCGCCCGGAGGGGCAGCAGGTGCGGGCGCCGCGCTTACCCGGCTGTGCCGCCGCTCGGTCTCCTCGCGCGCTGCGCTCCAGCTCCCGCGGCCGCCGCCCGAGCGGCCTCGGCTGCCTTAGGCCGGGCTGGCGGGCGGACCCTCGGACTCGGCACCGCTGTCCCCCGCGCCAGATCCGCGCTCCCGCCCCGCGCCCCGCCCCGCCCCGGGCATGCGCGCTGGCCGACTCCGGTCTCAGAACCGGGAGGGGCGGTGCCGGCAGGGAAGCCGGGCAGAGGGAGGGACGCCCCTCACCATGGCCCCTGGGCTTCTGGGTTCCCCGCCCTATCGATTGGGTTTCCATTTCACAGACTAGGAGACTCAGTGGTGGAGGGGCTGCCCTTTAGCCGCGCGCCTCTGGAGGGCGGGGCGCGCTGTCTCAGATCTCACTCTATCCAGCCCCAAGACACCCTCTCCACGTTTCACCGAGAGGGAAATTGGGGTTCAGACAGGGGGAGCCCCTCCCTGGATGGGGACCCAGGTCGGTGAGATCTCCAAGCTCGCAGAGCGGGGAAATTTCCCGCCTCCGCCTTGCCCGCACTTCCGGCCTGTCCCTCCCCGCCCCCTTCCTTTTGTCTCGCCGCTGCCCACGCCCGCGCGAGTGGAGCGGACACCAGTGGTGGGGGTTGAGGGGAGCGCCTCGGATTCCCCCGCCACCCGCCTCCCTAGCCAGGTGACCGCCCACCCTCTATTCCGTGCGAGTCCACTTCTTCTCCCCCTAGGTACCCTCCAGCCAGTCACTTCACCTCTCTGAGCCTCAATTTCCCGATCTATAAAATGGGACTAATAGTAATCACTTCACAGTGGTCTTGGAAGGATGAAGGAGCCCGAGGTCGATGTTCAGGGGCTCCCGGTAAAATATGAATTGCCTAGGGCAGCAGGACTTGCAGCCCAGCCCGCCTGGACATTTCTCAGCAGAGAAATAGTCCCCTCCCCTTGGCTTTCCAGAGGAGAAAAAATAATTCCGTAATTGCGGAGAGGGGATACAACCCTCTCCCCTGTAAGGTGAAACCACCTACTAAAAATGGCAACAGCACACGTTAATGGAACGCTTTTTTAGGGGCCAGGCACCGTGTTAAGTTTTGTTTACAGGTTTCATCTAATTTCAATTTCCAATCACTTAGGAGAGGGTTCATATTAATGTGTTATGGCCCCATTTTTCAGATAAGAATGTTGAGATATTGATAAATCACACAGCTAATTAACCTCACACTTAACCCCTATTTTTTTTTATTCCTGTCACTTACCTGGTGAACCATAAGTCACTGTGATCTTTAAAAAAAAATCTAGATGGCAAATGAAGACAATCTATCGGGCCAGCGTCTTCAGCCAGCGCCCCAGGGAAGCAGAAACCGCAGAATGCCCGGACCAATTTTCAGCACCACGGACAACTCCCCTACCGGGCCAGCTTACTAACGTTCAGGCCCTGAAAACTGCTCATTCGCTGCCCACAAGGGCACTTTGCTTCACAGTTTACAAACCCTATTCTACATTTGTCATTTCATTTTATTCCCTCTACAGTCCTTCAAGGTAAACATTATTGGCCCAGTGATACAGATGAAGACATGGAGGCTGGAGGAGGTTCATAAGACGTGAAAAGTGGCAGGACCAACCTCTGATCCAAGCCCCCCTGGGCCGGGGCGGCTCTGAACCAGACCAGGGGTGAGTGAGGAGGCCGTAGCGCTGTTTAGGTGAAGCATGGCAGCGTTTGTTGGGATGGAGAGGAGCTTTGATCATGGGCTGGATGTGGGCGTGAGAAGATAGAGGATTCTGCTGCCTCTCTAAGGTTCTGCCTTGGGGAGCCAAGTGGATAGAGGACAGATGCCTGATGAGCCCTGGGGAAAGTAGGGGCTTGTATGTGACAGAGGTGCTTTCACATACTGTCCAAAACGGAGCCCCGGAGTGGCCAAGGCAGACAGACCAGGAAGCTGGTGATGGAAGTCATGAGGATGTGTTGGTATATGAGGGGAGCATGTAGACCAAAGGGGGTGAGTGAAGGCCCCAGATCCACTCTGAGGAGCTCCAACATTAAAGGACCAGCTGGGAAAAGAGGCTGGAGAGAGAGAGAGAGAGAGAGAGAGAGAGAGAGAGAGAGAGAGAGAGAGAGTTGTCTGAGAAACCAGAAGAAACCCAGGAGAGTGTGATGTCTCTGAAGCCAAGGAGAGAGAATGTTCCAGAAAGGCAGGGCTAACTGCATCAGGAAGATAGGATATGGCCTGAGAGATGTCCTCTGGACTTGAAAAGAAGGTAATGGAAATTTGTTGAAAGCATAGTCCGTGGATAGTGGGGGTGGAAGCCAGACGGCGGGTGGTGGTGGTGGTTAATGAGTAAATAGGAGCAAGGCACCGGAGCGACAAGGATATGACTCTTTCAACAAGTTTGGGCTTGGAGGGGGAAAGGCGATACCACGGTTTCTACATGGGGCTAGGAGGAGATCGGCGGCATTTAAATCCTGATGGGAGGGGGGCAGTAGAGACAGAAAGGGGAGATGCCAGGAAGGGAGAGCGTGATGGCTGGCCCAGATGCTTAGGGCGGAAGGGAAAGAGGGGATCCAGTGCTTTGGGCCAGCTCACAGACCTGAACTGAAGATAGAGAGAATGGGGCTTATTTGGGAGGTGCAGGGACACCAGCAGGGGAGTGGGAAAGGGACCCAGGAGAGGGAGGTATCCAATTAGGGGTAGTTATTAAGCCAGCTACCACCGCGGGAGAGTGGCGCTTAACCCCACAGGAAGTGTTGGGAAATGGGATAAAGGCACATCTCAGAATTCCCCTGGCCAAGGGTGAGGCAGCTGGTACATTTATAGCCAAGTGCCTCACAGACACTGGGGCTGAGTGCTAATTCCCAGGTGCTTTTGGCTCGCGGTGCGGTGCGTGGGGCAAAGTGGTTCCACAGCCAGAGGGCAGCTCTTTGACAAACATGCAGGCCCTGGCTGCGGGGAGTCTTGCTGGCGGGCACAGGAATGGTAAGGGTGTCAGAGGATGTGGTCAGAGCTCTGGCCTTGTCAGCTACATGGGCACAGTCAGGGCCTCTTTCCATCTGTGCCCTTTGCCACACTCCAAACACTCTTGTTCCGTGGGGACTTGTTGATAAAAACGTTTAAAATGGCAAGTTTCCAGACAACAAAGCCAAACACTAAGGTCTTTCCAGTTAGTAGCTGTGTGGCCTTGACTAAGGTCTTTCTGAGTCTCAACTTCATCATAGGTAAGAGCTCTCAGAGCTCTAAGGAGAATGTAGGGAGAAAATAAAACCCCAAACAACAAATAAAAACCCCACACCAAGCACCAAGCATAGTGTAGCACTTCTGGGGGACACCAGGGTAATGGCGAGCCCAGCACTGTGCACCCTTTTCTGACCACAGCACCACTGTTCTCCTTGGGGAACCACTCCAGTCCAAGTGGTGGGGTGCGACTTACCCCACTGCCAGCTTGGGGGGGGGGGTAACCCAGGCCTGGCCACTTGCTGTGCAGTGACTAGTTCTGGGGAATGGGGGTAGAGTACAGGAGCAAGGCCAGGACAACTGGCTCTCACACTTTCCTGGAGCTTTGGGGGTTGCTAAACCTGTGGTGTGTGCCCTGAGGCTGCTGAGGGGTCATCTTTGTCCCCATGTAGAGCGAGTTGGCCTGGGGCCAGGTTTTGGCTCATCCTGGGGTTCAGGCTCATTCTGCAACAACCAACATGGTCACCCACACCTGTGTGAGAGTGTATGTGTGCCTGTGTGTGTGTATCTCGATGGTCTGCCGCTGGGAAGCCATACACACTCGTACGCACCAAAAGATAAACAAGTGCTACAGCTCCTTGGCTGGCGCCCAGGCTGGGGGTGGAAAAAACAATCCCGGTGACTTTCTGAAAAGCAAGCATGTGTGGCAACAGGCTCCATGGAGACAAGCAGACTGTACCAGAGCAGAGACAGCAGCCACCCCCAGTGCCACCCCTGTGTGCGCGCATGCACACACACACACACGCGCACACACACACACACACATCTCATGCTTATTGATGTTCATATCCACTTTATCAAACACAGTCCCTCTTTCATATCCAGGCACACCCACCCTTGGGGTCTAGCCAGTTACCCCCATTCCAGCTTTGCTTGAGGCTAAAGGCTTTTGAGAAGGTCTGAGAGTTCCAATGCAACAGCATTCACAGTTCCTGACCTGTTTGCTTGAACACTGGTCCAGGTCTAGGCCAATTTCAGCAAATCACAGCCACTATGGGAGGTACGGTGGTGGTAGAGTGTGTGTGTGTGTGTGTGTGTGTGTGTGTGTGTGTGTGTGTGAGGGTGGAGATGGGATCATATGGCAGACAGTGAATCCAACTTTTTGGAAAGTGCTTGTGTTTGCTTCAGAATTGTACACACAACACACATTCACTGGCTCCTTCAAGAAACATTCACCCAGACCTCCCATCCCCTGAGGCTTGTACAGACACACCCCTGAACACAGACACTCAGATATGTACCTGTCCTCATGCAGGCAATGTATAACCCAGATACCCTAGATCAGTGGCCGGCAAACTCATTAGTCAACAGAGCCAAATATCAACAGTACAACGATTGAAATTTCTTTTGAGAGCCAAATTTTTTAAACTTAAACTATATAGGTAGGTACATTGTCATTAACTTAATTAGGGTACTCCTAAGGCTTAGGAAGAGCCATACTCAAGGGGCCAAAGAGCCGCATGTGGCTCGCAAGCCGCAGTTTGCCGACCACTGCCCTAGATGATGATAATGATGGTGATGTACCACTTACTGCCTGCCTAATTGTTTTACAGTCATCATCTCATTACATTTACTTCGTAAGAAAAATTATCAGAGAGTGATAGTATTGTTATTTCCATTTCATAGGTGAGGAAACAGAAGTTTAGAGAGGTTAAGTAACTTACCAGAGTCACACAGCTGGAAAGTGATAAAGCTGGGAGCCAAACTTCAGTCCATACTATTAGCTCTTCTTCATTTACTCAGATATATTTGCAACACCCCATGCACACACACACACACACACACACACACAGAAACCCTGCCTCTCAGTCAGCCCAGATAATGTGTCCATGGAGTCACTCTCCCGACTCTGACCTCTTCATATGCACCAGCCCCTCACAGCTGCTATGATATTCATGAAAGGCCCTGGCCTGAGCACATGTGAGCACAGCCTGCTGCCCACACAGGCCTCCTCCCTTCCTCTCCATATTCCAACCCCCAGCAGCTGCAGGCCCTGGCCCAGCCGGGGGTGGCCCCCGCATTTGGATGGGTGACTCAGGCTGAATCATGGGCCAGCTGCTCCTTGGCAGCCCTCTCCCCCATTCTGCCCAGAGAGCCAATTTCAAAGGTACAAGTGGGCCTTTTGGGTGGGAGACAGGGAGTGGGGCAGGAGGGCACGGGATGCGTGAGAGCCGGAGGAGCCAGGCGTGAGCCTCTGTGCCCTCCCCGGCTCCTCAGTGCTCTGTAGGTGCTCTCAGGCAGTCCCCACCCAGGTCCCTCCTTCTTCCAGGGAAAGGAGTCCTCTGGCTGGACACAGGCCAGGGCTCCCTTGGTAAGCCCGGGCCCATTTTGGCTCCCCTGCCCTACCTCTTGGCACTAATAGTAACAGTAGCAATAGTAACTATTTGAATTAGTCACTCACACGTTACAGCACTCTATGGTTTTCAAAGCACTTTCTCATCTGTGTCTCTTACTAGTCCCCTGGGGTGGAAATCAGCATTCTTTCAGGCGGAGGAAACCAAGGCTCAGAGAGGTTATGTGAACTGTCAAGGTCACAAAGCTGGTGAAGTAACAGAGCCAGGAAGCAAGCTCAGGCTCCCTGGTCCAATCTGTGGAAGGTGAGCATCAGGACCAGCAGTCGAGCTGCAGTTGGGCATGGCGGGGGGCACGTGGGGTGGCATGGCTGGGCATTGCAGGGACATGCTGGGACCATGGTGTGGTGGGTGTATGGCAGAGGCAGGGCTGGTGGCTTGGTGTGTGACAAGCTCATGACATTTTTCTCTTTACCCATTTGAAAATAATGGATTATGGGATTATTTGTGCCCTTAGAGCTTCTTTTCAGCGTTTCAGGCCAATGTCCCAAGAAAGCCATGGAATTTCTACCGAGAAGACATGAGCTATGAGACCTTTGCTTCCTGAAGCCTCAGTTTCCTCATCTGAAAAAGTGGGTCCAGGCCTCCCACAGGGTAGGCTACTGAGAGGCATCAGGGAATGGCGTGTATAGATTGCCCTTTAGAAGTCGTGAAGGGCTTCGCAAATCACAAAGGCTGCTGTTTTCCACATGTTGTTTTATCTTTTAGGAAACACATGTGGGTGCTGGGCGGAGGCTGGTGTGGGCTTCTGGGAGCCTGAGAGCAATGCTGAGAGGGGGAGTGGGTGACAGTTCTTCCTCCCCCCTGCCTTGGCTGGCCTGGCCTTCCCCCACCCTCAGCCCAGAGCCAGTTTCTAGGCAACAGGATGGATGCTGGGATGGTTCTGGAGGGGAGAGAGCTATAAATAGGGAAGGGAGACAACAAAAATAAAGTTGGGGGGGGTGTGTGGGAGTGGGAAGCTGGGAGGGAAACTGGGAACGGTGGGGACACAGGGACAGCCCCCAGCCCTTCATCAGGGGGAGGGGGCGGTTCTCAGGTTTGCCAGTCAGCAAAGGTCCACAGAGTGCTGACACGGGAGGGGAGGGGTCACTGGGCACAGCTGAGCAGGACGGGGGTGACGAGGATCAGTCATTTCTTGGTGGAGGGCTAGGGGAAGCTCAGAGGAGGGAAGGATTCCCACAGGCTGAGTTGAGGGCAGCTGTGGAGGAAAGAGCACAGGCAAAGAAGGGAAGGAATGGATCAGGCGAGATGGGGCTGGACCCGCAGATATCAGCAGGCCCAGCCGGGCTCAGCCGAGCTGCCCACACACCCATGTCCTCGCAGACACCTGCAGGGCTGTTCCTGAAGCCCCTCACTTTTAAGAACAGAGTATGTGTGCAACACATGCTGTTGGATGACTAAACACACACAACACATGTGGGCAATATCCATGTACACACATCAACTGATACACTCCCATCATGTACGTAAGTGTGCACACACAGCTCAACACCTCACGCCCCCCCACACACAACCTCATTTGCAGTCTGCATGAAATTGCACAACATCTCTTATCTCCACTCTGCTGCCCCCATGGTTTCCTTTATTAATGGGGTTGTGTGTTTATCTCCCCCAGGAGCAAGTCCCTTTGGGAAAACTGGGCTTTGGGATCAGGCTTGTGGCCTTTGTCCCTTCCTACCAATGTTTCCCAGGGCAGGTAACTGCCGCTCTGGCCTCCATTCTCTCATCTGTAAAATGGGTCTAATAACAAGGAATCATTGAGCACAATTTCAAGTGAAAGTAATGGAGACAGATGTCAGATGCCCGAGACAAACTGGGCACTTGGTAAGTAGCTCCATCCCTGTCACCAGGGAGGGCCCTGGAGTTGTGTGTTCTTACAAGTGCATCCACAGCCAGGGCTGCCCTCTGACACAGGGCTGGCATCTTCTGCTGATGCTTCTGTGCCTGTGCCTGGAACACAATTTAAAAGTGATCCTGGCGGAAGACAACTTTGGTCTCTGACTAGAAACCAGGCTCAGAAAACCAGGTGCGTGGCTTGGCAACGGAGAAGGAAGAATAACCCACCCCCACCCTAAGCCAGATGGCAAACCTTGTTCTGGCATCTAAAACTGGGGATCCGGCGCTGGTATCTGGAGAGGAGGTGGCAAACTCAAATTCTTTAGCAGGCAGCTCATGAAAATGAGTGAACAGGGAGAGAAAGGGGCTATTGCCAACTGCAATCACATTTAAAAAAAAAATTAAACCTTGTGCTAGCAAATTAAGCATCTCTATATGCCAAATTCAAACTGAGGGCCAGGAATTTGCAATCCCCGCGCACTGTGGGTTGTAAATAGTGTCCTAATTCAGTCAAAAGGGGCGTGGAGATCCTGGCACCCGCACATGGAGTCAGAGAAGCCAAGCCCACCGGTTTGTTCTCACTACACACACATCTGCCAGCCGCCTCCGACTTCCGCAAGCAAAGGCTCGGTACACTACAGGCCAAGGTGACCCCAGTGGGCGGATCGCCCGCAATGCTCAAGGAGCTCCCGAGCCTGGCACCCTCCCAGCCCCCACCCCCTCGGGGAAAGGGCAGCGCTAACACTTGGGGGGGGGGGTGTGGACTGAATTGGGCAAGCTCCTTCCAGCCCAGGGCTGGAGTCCGAAAGGATGTCGGAACAGGCAGAGAAGGGGATGAGCTCTTACGCAGGCGAGGTTGGGGGTCCAGCGGCAAGGAAAAGCGGGGGTTCCGCCTGGGTCGGGCCCGGCTACGGTGGGGATGAAATAAAGGAGCTCCATGGCTGAGAGAGCGGCGCATCGGTGGGGGCGGGGCCTCGGCGCGGGTGCGGTGGGAGCTTCGGAGCCAATGAGAGCGGCTCCTTCGCTTTGACGGAGGCGGGACCTCTGCGCAGCAACGCGGTGTCTCCGCCCCGTCTTTCCCTTACCGAGGTGGCGTGGGGTTCCCTCCAATGTCGATGCTGGTCTGTTCGAGTGGGCTGGCCGGCTTCCAGATTTCTGCAGACCCTCGCCCACCTCAGCCCAGATCGCAAACCTCTGGGCGCCCTTCCGGGAGGGGTGAAGCCCGAGCTGTTTCTCCGGAGACAGCTGCCCATCTCCCGTCCCCTTGGATGGCTGTGTCTGCTTTGGGCAGGTGCGCGCGCGCGCAGGTGTGTGTGCGTGTAAACGCTCCGGGGAGGAGAGAGGGCTGTCGGCGCACAACATCGTCTTTCAGTGCCCGCGCGGCAGGTTTCCGAGGACTCCGCGGCGCGCGTGCAACTGTGAGTGTGCACGTGTCCGCGCGGGACCGCCTGCCCAGGAGCGGACACTCCGGCCGGCGCGCACGCAGGTCCGCGCGCCTGTGCTGCGTGTGGGGCGAGGTATGAGCCCCATCCACCCTGCGCTGCGGCGGCGCGGGGCTCCCGTTTTCCCTTAACCGGCAGCAGGCGCTTCACCGCCCAGCAGGTGGCTCCCGAGGCTGCCTCCCGCCTCCCAGCCAACTGCTGGTCCCCGCCCGGGAGAACCCTCTCCCCAGATCATTCCACCGGGAGGGTGGGAGGTTAAGAAGCGGAGGTCCGAGGTTGTCAGTCTCACACCTGGGCCGAGGTTGCCGGGCCCCAAAGAGGGGAGTGGGGCAGGTTGAGACTTGGAAGTCCGTCAGCCACCCCCATCTGGCGCCCAGCCCTGCCCGTGTGGCGCCGGCTACAGACAGGTTGACTTTATTCACGGACATGTCGGGGGCGGCTGGGCCGCCCGCCCAGAACACGCTCACACAGGGGCTGGGGTACTCTCCATGCCACAATCACGACACACAACGCCCGCGCTTGGACCGGACCGGCTGGGGGAGGGGTATGGCACAGCCTGACTCCTGGTTTTGGTAAAAAAAAAAAAAAAAAAGGTTTTGGGGTCGATGTGGGAGTGGAGTGGGGGATTCTGGAGGGGTCGCTCAGAGAGCCTCTGTTGGGTGGGGTAGGGCGCCGTCGCTTTCGGATCTTGGTTTAAAAACACATAGAACATGCTACATCCGCGCAGACACTGGACAGGATGGGGCGGGCAGGGCAACACAGGTGGGGCGGCGAGGCTGCCCTTGTCGTCTGCAGGCCAGGCCCTGTCCACGCCCCAGGGTTGGATGCTGGCGGGTAGGACAGACAGATGGACAGATACTAACACAGGCTCCGAGGGGGCGCCTTGGAGTGTAGGAAGATCTCGTATTTGGGGAGCAGGGGTTGAAGGACAGCCCTGGCTCTGGGAGGTGAGGCAGGGACCAGGAAAGAATTGTGCTGCTGGTGGGGGGCCCTCCTGGCCCCTTAGGCCTCTGGCTCATACTCCTGATACTCCTCCTGCATTAGAGGGATTGGGGTGAAGTGGAAAAGAGCAAAAGAGGAAGGGGTTGGGAACCAAGTGGCCAGGCTCTGGGCCTGAGACCTCTCCCTGTTAAGGAGGAACGGTGCACTCCCCCCCCCAACCCCCGCCCCGCCCCAGGCAAGGAACTTGCGAGTTGGAAACAGCCTGGCCAGTCCTAGCAGGGTTCCCTGGGGCCCAGTGCTACACCCCATCTGCCCTCCCTCCATGCTAACACCTATGGGAACCTGGGTTCCAGGTAATGGGGATCTGAAGCTCTCTGGCCCAACCCTACCCTGCCAGGGACCTCCCACCCCAGCTGGGGATGGCAGCTATCCTCCGGGGTGCCCAAAGCCCCACCCAGCCCTGCTAGCCCTCACCTGGGGCGATTCCTCATAGCTCACTCCTTCTGGCTCCATCAGGGGCTCTATCAGTGACGCCTCCACAGCTTCCTGGGCCACTTCCTCAGGCTGCAGGCAGAGAAGGGACAGGGCCTGTGAGGGCAGCCAGGGATGCCCCCCAAATTCCTACCCTGGGAAGCCCTTAGCTGATTAGGGGAAGGTGAGGCTTTGTTGGCAGTGCAACCAGAATTTCTAATTAAATTGCTTATTTGGAAGTGGGATGAATGCACGAGAAGTGAAATCCCTCCAAATCCTGCTTGAAGCTGGGGGTGGGGAGTGGAGCAGGGCTCGCCATACCCTTCTCCCCAGCACCTGGCAGACGCCTGCACTTCCATCATTTTCACTGACTGGGATGGGAAGAGAGCACACACAGTCACCTATTTATCCCTACCCGCTTGCGTCAGGCTCTGTGTGGGGCATTGGGACCCCAGAGATAACCCTGGAGGCTCCTCTGGCTGGAGATGGAGGCTCACAGATGGGCTGGGTAGGGGCTCTGAGCCATTCCCCTGCCACCTTCCATCCATCCCTCCCCCGCGGCCCTGTGTGGCCTGGTTTCTTCAGCTGTTGCTATTTTAAGATAAGCTGGAAGCAACAGCTCAGTGGTGTTGCTTGGATGTGTGAGCTAAGACTCTAGTCCCTTCCCCCTGCACCTGCTCCCCAGCCTGGTGCAGACCAGTAGGCATGCAAACGAGGGGCTGCCAGACACATGGCCAGCCACTTGCAGGTGAGCACAGTACGTGCACAAACATGGGATGGAGCTGGCTGCACACACAATAACCTGGGGTCCAATGTATGGCTGCGCAAGGCCACATGGGCCGGCACACACCTGGACCCCTGGGGAACCTGTAGGGAGGAGGGCATACCACCTCCCCCACTCCCACAAGTACCACTGTCCCTCCCTCCTGGGTGGAGATAAGACTCTTGGGATCCTGAAGGGCTGACATTGAGACAGATCACGGTGCACGGTAGTTGCACCGACTCCATCCAAGCAGCTTCAGCTCCTTCGAATTACCTGTCTAGGTGGACCCCCTGGGCAAAGGAGTTCACAGCTCTTGACCTGACTCATTCCCCTCAGTGTCCAGCTGGATATACCAAGGCCCAGGAGGTGGAGAAATGTTAGTTTAGTCACCCAGCTATAATCAGAATCCAGGAAAGAAACATGGTGTTAAAAATCCCAAGTTGAGCCCTGGCCGGTGTAGCTCAGTTGGGTGGAGTGTTGTCCCGTACGCCAAATGGTGGAGGGTTCGATTCCCAGTCAGGGTAAGTTTCGGGTTTGATCCCCGGTCAGCACATTCAGGAGGCAACCGATTGGTATTTCTCTGTCACATCAATGTTTCTCTCTCTTCCTGCCTCTGAAATCAATTTCAAAAGATTCCAGCTCAAGCGCATTGCTTGGAAACAATTCAGAAGTCCAGTAAGAGTAGAAGGATGTGTGCCTTGTGGTTCCATCACACACGGATTCCGCACAATAAGTATGGAGACCAATAGTACATAGCGCAGCTTCCTGCTGAGCGGAAGAAGCCGGGAGCAGAAGAGCATCTGCTTAAGGATAACATTTATAGGGTGTTAAAAACACCCAGCTAATTTGGATGCCAGAAGGTAGGAAGCATGGACAGGGAGGCAGGGCCAGGCTGCAGGTGGGAGAGTGAGGCGCTGAGGGTGCAAGTGTTGAGAAGGCACCCGTTCTCAGCACCATGGAAATGAGTGCACCCCTTAAATTATGTGCCCCAGACACCTCCCTCATCTCACCCTAGTCTTGGCCCTGGTGGTAAGGACTGGAAAGGGGTAGAAGGTGGGCCTCCTGAAGGGCTGGTGTTCTGAATCTTGATCTGGGTGCTGCTAACGTGAGGGTGTTTCCTCGTCTGGCCACTCACTAGCTGTCTGGCATCAGGGATGTCACTTCACCGCTCATCTCAGCAGCCTCGGTGTGAAGTGGGATGGTGTCTGCTCTGTAGGAGTACAGGAGGCTTCCGTGATGCCGTACGTGAGCAGGCTGGGATGGGACACACCCAGGAGCACGCACGCTGGGCTCGCCCAGGTTCCCCCATGCTGGGTGGCCCCCGAGGGCTGTGGTTTGGATTGTAAATCTATGATCTTGCGCTTTCTTGGGAGAGGAGGCTCGAGGTGCTGGTAGGAGGTAGGCGGCCAGAGAAAGATGGTTCTGTGCAAATGCCCCTCACAAACAGCCCGGACCTGCCTCTCTCTTGCACCCCAGCCCCCAGCAGAGGTCCTAGCACCAGTTGGCATCAAGTGACTCCAGTGATATGGACCTGAGCTTATCTTCCCAACCACTTTCTCAGGGAGGCAGGCACGCATGGGGTCTTGGGCAAGTCACTTCACTTCTTTTGAGCCTCAGTTCCTGCATCTGTAGAATGGGCTAATTGTGGTGCCTTCCACAGAGGGACATTGTGAAGAGTCAATGAACTCCTCTATGTAACACGTCTAGAGCAGTGCCTGCACATAGAATAGGTCAATGAATGGGAGCAATCACTGGAAACATAGTGATAAGAAATGAGAGGCCTTACAGTTGGTAAAATGCATGGGCAGGACTTGAAGCGGAAGGAACCAACTGTGCAAGTGTCTGCAGTGGAGAATGGGGTGGGGTCTCCCTCAGCCTGATGGATACACTCCCGTGGAATGCACACTGACTTCCCAAACCAGGTGCGGAAGGAGCCCCCCCTCGCCCTCCAGAAGCAGAGTCTGCCCCTGTAGGTGGACAGACATGCATCATCCCACAGGGGGATGAATGTCTGTGCAAACATATGGGCCCAGAGTGCAATACAGAGTGCATGGTACACTTCCATGCACACCTGTGCTCACAGAGCCCCTGGGGGCAGACACGGACCGCTCACAGGGTCATGGGGCCACTGTGTCTTACTGAGCACTCACTGTATGCAAGCCTGTCTCTTCACCAGTGCTTCTCATGGTGGGGTCTCTGAGCCTGCAGCATCAGTATCACCTGGGTTCTTGTTAGAAATGCAAATTATCAGGCCCCACCTCAGACTACCGGGGCAGAAATTCTAGGGTTGGGGCCAACAGTCTGTATTTTAACTTGGCCTTCTGGTGATTCTCGTGCATGCTTCTGTGTTGAGGACCTCTGATCTCTGTTAACTCTAATCTATATAAGAGCCCTATTGTGTTCCTCTCCCATCTTACAGTCAAAGATTCAGGCTCAGAGACATGACGAGACCTGCCCATGGTCACAGTCAGGAAGTAGTGGAGCTGGGATTCAGATCCAGCTCTGTGAGGTTCCAGAGCTCACAACGCTTATTCTGCAGAGTGTCCTCCTGCAGGCACCTGTCTTATGCACACACGGATAGCCACCGCCACTACCTGGGGGGACATGCCTGCACAAACGTGTGACACACAACTCCCCCTTCCCACTCTCACCTGGACCTCACCTGCTCCCGCCTGTCTCAGGGCCTTTGCATGAACTGCTGCTACTGCCTGAAATACATTCCCTACTTGGCTTGCCTCATCCCTTGGGTGTCAGCTCAAATGTCACCTCCTCAGAGAAGCCCTCTTAGCTACAGCAGCCCCGCATCCCTTGACTCTCTATCCTATCACCCTGTTGTCTTTTCTTCATAGCATTTATCCCTGTCGGAAATAATCTTATTGATTGGCTTTTTACTGTCTTCTATCACCGAAATGTCAGGTCCATGAGTGCAGGTAACTATTCATTGCAGGAATCCCCAGAACAATTCCTCTCTGGTATAAATACTTGTTGAATGAAAAGAAATGAATGAACAATCAATGACGCTTGCAGACGTGGCCAGGAGTGGTCCAGGTCACACTTGCAAGCAGGATACATGTGCACAGCCAGATCTGGGTCATGGTCACAGGGAGCCCCACACCTATACACCCCCAGACTCTCTAACAGGGTCCTGCAGAAGGCGAGGTAAGGTGGCTGGCTGGGGTGGCAGGGAGCCTGGTGGCAGGTTGATGGGCACGTGTGTACACTTGTAGTCATTCATGTGTGTGGTGGAAGGACTGCTCACCTTCAGATCAGTGGGGAATTCCTCCTTCTTCATCAGGCCTGTGGCTGCTGCGATGTTCCCAGCCCCAGAGAACATAGCTCCTCCCAGATGTGATGCCTGCTCCTTGGTTTTCTCAGCCACTAGAGTGGGGAGAGGGTTAGGGAAGTGGTTTGGGGGTCAAGGTGAAGGAGACATAGGTGCCCCCTCCCCTGTACTGACCCAGGACCTGCCTTTCCCAGGGAGCACCCCCTAAATCCTTGGGGGTGCCCTTTTCTACCACCCCTATCCCCACCCTCTGGAATCAGGCAGCTCTCAGGCTGGGGGAGGGAAAGGGGCTGTGCCAGGGCTGGGCTGGTACCTGAGGTGACTCCTTGTACCACCCCTTCTCGGGTCTTGTTTCCTGCAGGAAGATAAAGGGGCACATTTAAGGGCTCTGAGCTGAGGGGTCAGAGACTCTGGAAAGCACAGCTGCTACACAGTAGGCAGAGGGACCTGGTTGGCAGCGGGCATCCTGGCCCCATCACTGCCTCCTTGGGCTTCAAAATCCTACAGGTCCCCCCTCATCGCTGCACTGAGTCCCCCCCCCCCACCTACTTCCTTAGGGCGTCAGTTCTGCCCACTGTCTGTTCCTCACCACCCCTACCTGCCCTGATACCTGCACCCTCAGGGGGCTGTTGTTTTAGCACCAGCACTGTACAAAGCACCAGTTCATTTAATTCTCAGCTGGGGTGGGGGGGGTGGGGGAGGGGAAGCAGGTGAGGGTGGGGCTGGGGGGCAAACTGGCTATGTATTTCTAAAGGTGCCCCTGGTGCATGACTGCCCACATCCTACCTATGGATGCTGCCATATGACCTCCACCCACTCCATTTCTCCTAAAGACTCTACTCCTAACAAGGGTACAGATTCCTCCTTCTGGCCGGAGTGGAGTGTCTTAGGTGCCTGATGGGTCTATGGGTGATGAGCAGGTTGTGACTGACACCTATGGCATGGCTGGGTCTTCCCAGGAGAGCGGCAACTTGGTCACAGCAAAATGTGGGGCTGCTAGGAAAGGCAAAGGGGGCTGATCTGAGGTGAGGGGAGCCCTCCGGGGAGAGAGGAATCTCCTATCCTGAGGGTTTGGCAACTCAGACAACAGCTGAGAGACCCAGAAATGAGTGTGTGGGCGGGCTGACACCCCTGGGAGGGGGGGGGCAGGTGTGGGAAGACAGGATTCTCACATCTAAAGCCAGCAATACCCAGGGACAGGGGACAGCTGCGTGTGTACCCATTCCTTCCTCCCAGAAACCTTTTTAGGCACCTGCTCTGTGCCCGGCCCCCGGCCAATCACTCACTGTTGGATGGGGTACAAGGAGAGCAGATTTGGTGCTCAGGACCTCAAGCAATGGGGAGAGGGCCTCCAGCCTCCAGGGGTATGTGATCGGGGAGAGGGCATTGCCTGGGCTTGACAGATGGGGAGCAGGTGGATGTGCAGAAGGGAGACTGGAGAGGGTACTCTAAGCACAGGGAACCATGCAGGCAGGGCACAGAGAAGTGTGCGTCTGGGGCCCGCAAGAAGCACATCGAGGTGGTCCGCGTGCCTGCAGAGATGGGGATGGGGATGGTGAGAAACAAAGCTGGGAACATAGACTGAGGCTGGACCATGTCAGGCTACAGGGAGCTGAGACTTAACAGGGTAGGAACTGGGAGTCATTGGTGGCTCCTGTGCAGGGGGAGGAGGCAGAAGGGAGGCCAGAATGGGTTCCAGTAGGTGTGGGCTCAAGCCTTTTCCTCGACTCCATCACCGCTGCCCTAGCCACCCTTGCTTGGTGGCTACACTACCTTCCAGGGGACATCCTGGGCTTTGTTCTGTCCCCAGAGGTCGCTGGGACCTTTCCAAACTGAAATCAGATCCTGTCAGTCCCTATCTTCTAATCTCTTGTGGCAACTATAAAGCTTTGTCCTGGTCTCCAAGGGCCCTTCATGAACCAGCTCTTGCCCACCAACGATTCCTTTTGCTCCCTAGCCTCTGCCAACCCCATCTTGGCTCCTTGTTCTCAGGACTCAGCTCCAATGTCACCCTCTTCGACCTCCCCCCCCTACCAAAGTGGCCCCCGCCCCAGCCCCTTGTCAAATCCCGCTCCTGTGTCACCATCAGGAGAGAAGGCGCCTTTGGCTCTCTTGTCCACTGTTACGTCTCCGGGAGCCATGAAATGGCTGGCACATAGTAGGTAGTCAACAAGTATTTTCCAAATGACCACAAAGCCAAAAGCAGCCCCCTTCCGCCTGCACAGGAGACATTCTGCCCACTGCACACAAGAAAGGCCCCAATCATAGGTTGGGTTCAGTACATGCCAGTTTCTGGGCCTTGCCTGCCTTTATAGGAACGATGCTGCAGGTTCCCTCCTCTCTCGCATCTAGGGTGAGAGATTTAGCCACTTGGCCTTTGTCCTGATGCCGGCTGGCAACTGGGAGGAGGGGGACCAGGAGGAGAGATGGCACCGGTGGAACTACAGGCACTGGGAGGCACAGAGAGCAACTCAGGTGGCAGTAGGTGGGGAGGAGGGCTGGAGGGAGTCCCAAAAATATAGGAGGGAGGCAGCCGGGGAGGGGTGGGGCCTTGCAGTCCAGAAAGCTTGGCTTCAACTCCAGCTTCCGATCGTATCAGCTCCTGTGACCTTGAGCAAGACAGTGAAACCTCTGGGGAGGCCAGCCCTGGTCTGTGGAATGGGCAGGAGAATTAAATGAGGGAATAGGTGCTATGGCATTTCACACAGCACTTGGCGGAGAGAAAGGACTCAAAACCAGGTAACTATTAATGGGAAGAAGAAGGAGGAGGAGGAGAAAAGGAAGACGACCTGCTTTGATCACTCGCTCATCTCTGGCCTTGCAGCTGAATCCCACCCTCACCAACCCTGGCTCCCATCCCCCCTCCCGTCGGCTGTGTCCCCAGTGACCCTGCGGACCCCGCTCCATCTGCTGACTCACTCTCCTGCGCAGACCCCCACCCCCTGGAAGTGCCCAAGCCCTCTCCCCGGCGACCCCCGGCCTCCCGCAGCCCCGCCCCTCGCCCCTCGACCCTCGCCCACCGACGTAGAGGACGCCCTCCTTGGTCTTCTCCGCCGCCTCCGTGACCCCCTGCTTGGTTTTCTCCGCGGCGGCCACGACGCCCTCCTTGGCCATGGACAGGCCCTTCATGAACACGTCCATCCTGGCGGCCTAGGGTGGGCGAACACACGGCACGGGGCGCTGGTCCTGCACCCTCACCCCAGCGCTGCCCGAGGGACGCGGTGGGGGCGCTCCCCGCCCTCCTGAGACCCGGGCGCGCTTCCGGCTCGGACCCCCCCCCCGCCCCCCGCCGTTCCCAGTCCCCCGCGCGAGGCCACCGGGCAGTGGCGAGTCCCAGCGTCCTTGAAACCCCGGGACGCGGGAGGGGCCCCCGCCTCGGTTTCCCGGGAACCCGCAAGCTGCAGCCCCGCGGAACCGGAGTGCCGGCTCTGCGCCTAACTGTACACACACATGCCACCCGGCCGTGCATGCACACAGAAATACTCCACGGACACGCTCACGTGCACATACAGGACACCCAGGCGTTCTACCGCGCGCGGGCACTCCGACACGCACGGGCGCGGGCGCACGGCTACACGGCCACCCAGGCGGCTGCAGACGCTGAGCAGCAGACACACATGCCCCGGGCTGCACAGGGAGAGGCGCCCACCGGCGCCCCTTCTCCGTTCTCCAGCCCCTTCCCCATTTCACCCGGTCCACCTACTCCCCTCTCCGTCCCCAGTCCTTTCCGGGTCTCCGCTCCCAGAGCGCGGCCGCCTCACCTGGATGCGGGGCCGAGCTGGGACTGGAGCGGCTGCGGCGGGAAGACGCAAGGGCTCGGGTAGGCCGGGCCGGGGTGGGCTCGGGGCCAGCGGGGTATCGGGCCGTGGCAAGGCGCTGAGGTCGGTCTGCAGCAGGCGGAGCACAGGACCTGAGCCGGGCGCAGCAGTGCTCGGGCCTGGGGTGCGCCGCCTGTCGCCGCTCGCTCCGAGAGCCCCACTTGCTCGCGCTCCGGCTCCGGCTCCTGCGCTGCGGCAGCTCTGAGCTCAGCGCGCCGCCCCCTCGGCCTGACTGACAAGGGGGCGGGGAGGGTGACATCTCCTCAGAGCCGGCTGGCCTCTCAGGCGGAGCCTGGGACGTGCTGTGGGGGACCTCGGGGCGTCAGACTCGCGTCCGGCCCCCAAGAGCCCAGTCTCATGGGGAGACAATGCAGCGTGCTAAGAGCAGGGAAGAAACAGAACCCATTGGGAGCTCAGATGGCTTTGAATCTCGGCTGTGCTTTTAAAAATTAACTGTCGGGCCCTGGGCTACTCAGCTCTCCTTTCTGAATGTTTCCTCTTCTGCAAAATACAGATGGTTTATTCAAAGGACGTTTACTGAGCGTTTACACAGGCGCCAGGCTGGAGACAGTAGGAACGGAAAACAAGGTTCCTGCACTCGAGGAGCTTATAACGGTGTGTGTGTGTGTGTGTGTGTGTGTGTGTGTGTAGAGATGGGGCACGGGACAGACAATTTAAGCCAATTTCAGCTCGTGAGAAGTGTGATGAAGATAATAAAATGGTGATGTAACGGAGTGACTAGAGGAGGGATACTTGAGACAGGGTGGTCAGGGAAGACCTCTGTGAGGAGGTGAACGGATGCTCAGACCCTGGCAAAGGCACCAAGGCCAAGATGGGTGAAGGCAGGATCCACAGAGAGGGAACCGCAGGTGCAAAGGTCCGGAGGCGGGACTATACTTCAGATAAAAGGCAGTGCAGCTGGAGAGCCAGGAGTAAGGGAGAGGAGATGGACTTGTTGTATGGTTATGGTGGGGATCGTCAAAATGGTCATAGAATTCCAGCCACACACGCGCCTTCACTGCTATGACAGAATTATGCCCAAGAGGCTGGGATCCCAGAGGAAGGGACTCTGACAGCGTAGGGCAGTCATGGAAAGCTGTACGGACAGAGGAGGTGACATCTAAGCTGGGCCTCATGGGTGAGGTAAGATTTCATCTGACGGACAAGGAAGAGAATGTTAGTCGGTGGGCACAGCCTGGGCAGAAGCACTATGGCTAGAAACACAGGGTATGTAAGTGACAGGTGATGAGGGGCAGCTAGCAGCCAGTGTGTTCAGGGCCTGGGGGGCGGGGAGGAATGTTCACAGGCCGCTGGTAGAGCTGCAAGTTGGCGCATGCTTTTTGGAAGGCAATTTGGCAATGTTTACCAAAGACAGAAATGCATGCTCCTTCCGAGCCAACAGTTCCCCCTTCCAGGAATGTATCCCTCGGATCTCTACTCACACAAGCACACAGAGACATGTGTGCAAGGATAGTCACTGCAGCATGGCTTCTTGTAGCAAAAAACTGAAAAGAACCTGTATGTATATCTGTAGAGGACTGGCTAGGTAATTGCGGTATATCTACTGGGTGAAATGCTATGTTACCTAGAAAGGATTTGCCAGGCCCATGTGAACTGACACAGGTGCCAAACTGAAAGGTGTGGGACAAGCCAATTTTGATTACATAGAAAATTATATATATCACATGCTATATTCATTATAAAGATAACCTTATATACAAATCTATACAGACGTACTCATATCTGAATATACAAAGAACACATCTGCAAGGACTTTTTTTGAAAAATATTTTTATTGATTTCAGAGAGGAAGGGAGAGGAAGATAGAAACATCAATGATGAGAGAGACTCATGCATCAGCCGCCTCCTGCACACCCCACACTGGGGATCGAGCCTGCAACCAAGGCATGTGCCCAGACCGGGAATCGAACTGTGACCTCCTGGTTCATAGGTCGACGCTCAACCACTGAGCCATGCTGGCCAGGCTCCAAGGACTTTTAATAAAACCACTAACAGTAGTTGCCCCTTCTCTCCCTGAGAGGACTTAGAGAGAAGCTTTTATATTTCATCACCTTTGATTATTTTACCTTGAATAGTATTTTACTTGCATAATTTTAAGAGCTAGCACAGGGGATATCTCATTATCACTGGCCTCTCAGCATTAAAATTGCCCCCTTCCGATGTTTGGGGAATCCCCACCTTCTGAGGCAGAGCCCACCTCCTCCTTTAGGCACTCCCAGTGCTTCCCCAGCCTTCTTTGCAGCCAGGACCTGCGTGTGACCTCAGCCCCAGACTCTGAACCTGAAGCTAGTGCCAGAGCAATAGGAATGAGGGGCCTGCTCTGTGAGGACAGGTGGTGTGGCAGCTCCTGCCAGGGACTACCTGCAGCAGTGACGTTGCTTCTGGGAGCATCCAGCGCGACAGCCCAGCCAGAGCGTCAGGGGAGTCTTCCTGGGCCTGCTTGCCAGTGTGCACTGGGGCGTCATTCCAGGCTGGGGGGTCTCCAGGGAGAGTTCTCTGGCCTTCCCAGAGAGTTTCTGAGCTGCCCAGTATTGGTTAATAAACTCATCTGCTTAAATCCGCCAGAAGTGATTTCTGTGATTCATGACTAAAAACCCTTAAATGTCCGAGTATATGATGAGGAAAGACCCCGCAGGAGAGAGGAGAGGAGGAAGAGGAGAGAAAGAAGAGCAGATGAAAGGTGTCTGGGCTTCCAGAACTGGGAAGTCACTGCAGGATTTTAAGCACAAGAGAGACCTACATGAGATTTTCATTTTATAGAGCCAAATTAGGGTGAGTTGGAGGGGGACATGGCTAGAAGCAGCAAGATCAGGGAGGAGGCTGAGGCAGAATCCACAGGAAGGATGACAAAGCCAGTGAGTGTGTGTGTGTGTAATTTAGGTATCATTCAGGAGGTAACTTATCAGGTGCTGGGGAAGAGGGAGAGGGATGAGTCTAGGAAGATTCCCAGCTTCTGGCTTGGACATAAGGGTGATTAATGCTGCTGCAAAATGAAATAGACATTGAGGGGGTGGAGCAGTATTGGGGGGAGTGATGAGCTTGTGTGGGGCATGCCAAATGTGCGGTGCCTGTAGACAAACTAGAGGAGGTGTCCAGCAGACAGCAGGCTGTCAGCCCGGAGCTCAGGCATTCACTCCAGGCTGGCTTCAGGTATAGATCTGGGCCATGGTGTATGAGGAAGTTTTAACACACGGCTATCCAAGAAGGGGAGTACCTTGAACTGTAGTTTGCTGATACCCATGGTGTAAATTCTCCTACCATGATTAATTTCAAGTTTGCAATGTGGTGTCGCTGAACAGAGAATTGGGAAGAGATATGCTGTATTTTCACCATCAGATAAAATAGATTAAAAAATGATCTTAAGCCCTAAACGGTTTGGTTCAGGGGATAGAGAATCGGCCTTCGGACTGAAAGGTCCCAGGTTCGATTCCGGTCAAGGGCATGTACCTTGGTTGTGGGCATATTCCCAGTAGGGGGTGTGCAGGAGGTAGCTGATCAATGTTTCTCTCTCATTGATGTTCCTAACTCTCTATTCCTCTCTCTTCTTCTCTGTAAAAAGTCAATAAAAAATATTTTTAAAAAAATGATCTTAGGAGCATAGATAATATTAAATAATTAGAAATTTGTTTTTATTATATTTGTTTTTATTATGTTACTAGAGGTTCGGTGCACAAAACTTTGTGCACTCAGGGGGGTCCCTCAGCCTGGCCTGTGCCCTCTCACAGTCTGGGACCCCTCGGGGGATGTCCACCTGTTGGCTTAGGCCTGCTCCCCAGGGGATTGGGCCTAAGCTGGCAGTCAGACATCCCTCTGGCAGCCCGGAAGCCCTTGGGGGATGTCCACTTACTTGCCAGTGGGAAGCAGGCCTAAGCTGCAGTCGGACATCCTTAGTGCTGCTGAGGAGGCAGGAGAGGCTCTCGCCACCGCCGCTGTGCTGGCAGCCATCAGCCTGGCTTGTGGCTGAGCAGAGCTCCCCCTGCATTGAGCGTCTGTCCCCTGGTGGTCAGTGTGTGTCATAGTGACCAGTCATTTCCAGTCATTGTGCTGTTAGGGTCAATTTTCATATAACCCTTTTATTATATAGGATAGAAGCCTGGTGCACAGGTGGGGGCTGGCTGGTTTGCCCCAAAGGGTGTCCTGGATCAGGGTGGGGGTCCCGCTGGGGTGCCTGGCCAGCCTGGGAGAGGGGCTGATGGCCATTTTCAGGCTGACCATGCCCCCCGGTGACCCAAGCTCCCAGCCTCTCCTTTTTTTCTTTTTTTCTGGGATTTATCTTCTATAATTGAAACTTTGTAGCCTTGAGCTGAGCCCAGGGCAGGCCAGGGTAGGCAGGAAGCTTGGCTTCCTCCATCACCAGGGGCAACCAAGCCTCCTGCTCACTCCAGCTCTGTGGCCACCACCATCTTAGTTGGGTTAATTTGCATACTCGCTCCTGATTGGTTTGTGGCGTGGCTTGAGCATAGTGGAGGGATGGTTAATTTGCATGTTTCTCTTTTATTATATAGGAGGATTATATTTGTTTTATATGCTTATTATATTTGTTTTTAACAATTTATATCATTAAAAGTTTATATTATTTTTAATAATGGATTTTAAAGAATAGTTTATTGTTTTTTTTATTTTTTAATATATTTTATTGATTTTTTACAGAGTGGAAGAGAAAGAGATAGAGAGTTAGAAACATCGATGAGAGAGAAACATCGATCAGCTGCCTCCTGCACATCCCCCACTGGGGAAGTGCCCACAACCCAGGTACATGCCCCTGACCGGAATCGAACCAGGGACCTTTCAGTCCGCAGGCCGACGCTCCATCCACTGAGCCAAACCGGCTTCGGCAGTTTATTGTTTTTAGATAGAAAGGAAGGGACAGGAACAGAGAGAAACATCAATGTGAGAGCAAAGATTGGCTGCCTTCTGCACACACTCCACCAATGTGCCCTTGACTGGGAATCCTACATCTGTTTGGTGCACAGGATGATGCTCAACCGAGCCAGGGCATGGCTTTTATAAATGGCTAATAAAATTCCTGAAACTTTAATATTTTTTCTCACCAGCTGGTCCAAACTAGCCCAGTACACCATTGGATTTCTGCTTTCTATTTCCCTGAATAGGGTGATTTAAGCCATTTACCCTCTGGTTGGGGAGGAGAAGTGTAACCATTTACCCATAAGTGTCCTTGGTTAAGGAAGATAGGATTTTGTGATTTACTAAATGGCTGTAAACTGCTCAACCATTTAACTATCTATCTCAGTTTCCCTATTCCAGGCTTACTGGCCTGCTCATTCCCCCCTCAGAGACTTCCATCCCTGAATTTTTTTAGGGGTGATGAGGGAGGATGGTCTGTCTTCAGTAACTGCTTCCTGCTGACAAAGGCTGTGGTATCTGCCTCTAGATCAGTGGTCCTCAACCTTCCTAATGCCGTGACCCTTTAATACAGTTCCTCATGTTGTGGTGACCCCCAATTTCATTGTTACAAATTGAACATAATTAAAGCATAGTGATGAATCACAAAAACAATATGTAATTATATATGTGTTTTCCGATGGTCTTAGGCGACCCCTGTGAAAGGGTCGTTCGACCCCCAAAGGGGTCGCGACCCACAGGTTGAGAACCGCTGCTCTAGATGGTATGGAAGTGTCTCCATGCATGATCTAAGGGGGACAAGGGAATGGGATCTGAGACTGGAACAGAGAGCCTATTAGCTGATTCTTCTGAAGTAGGCATAGGCTGCATCCATGAAGTGTTATCATCTCGATATGGAATTGTATCCCAGAAGTGACAAATTTCACAAGAAAGTGAAAAAGCACGGTCTGAAAATGAGGAGGAGAATTATAGTTATTTACGGTCTGAGGAGAGGTAAGAGCCAGGTGATAGAGGGAGGGACCGACTTTACAGTATTGGTGGGCGGGCTTCCCTGGATGAAGGTGTGTCATCTCCCTGAAGCTCTTTTGTTCACGATATTTAATTTAAATTAGGTAAGGGAAACACCTTAAGATCTTTTTCCTGAAGTAAGTTTATTTATTTTTCATCTGAACCTCTTGGCCAGGAGAGGGAAAGCAGTTTCAAGGAGGCAGAACTTTGGTTTCTGCAGACCCACACTTTTAAGTAATAAAGGTTGATATAAAGTGAAGTTGGTAGGTTGCTTCATATTTCATAGACTCAGTTATTTAGTTCTGAAAAAAAAGTCAGTTCAGTTAAACTGCTAAATCTCATTTTAGGAGGCAGTGATGCAGATGCCTCCCAAAGTGAGACCTGTGCTGTGTAAACAGGCAATCAGGTATCCCACAGGGTTTGCCCATGAAAACAGGAGAGAAGAAACAAAGGTTAATGATCAGAGTAAATGATAAACTAGTTGCTCAGCTTGTAAGGCTGTCTGTCGAGAAGATGTTTAGATGTAAGGCTCAGAGTTTCTTTTGCTGGAATGAAAGCAAACTGTTACAGTCTGATAGATACTCCTTATCTGCCGTTTGAATTCCACCAGGTGCCCATGTAAATTTTGTATGGTTTACCCTGCATCAGTAATTCTCAATAATTCCAAGTCAAGGGATGGGAGAAAACTGAAACATTAGTTTGGAGAGTTGCACCCAAATATTTAAGAAAACTAGAAAAATTCAGGATCCAATTCAGTTTTTTTTGGTGAAAAGTAAAACTTTAACTAGAGTATAATATCCACAACTGTGTAGTATAGACTCAATTGAAATGCAGACCCCCTCCCCCCCACTAAAATCACCCTCCTTTTAAAAAAAAAATCAGAGATGGTCAAATCAAGACTATTTACTGCAGAAAGTCCAGTTTCAATTTGGCCTGCTTATTTGCATAAACACAAGAAGAATTGATCATACAGGCTTTTAAAAATCTGCTTTGCTGGAATCTGTCTCATAAGGAATCTCCAGATTGAGCTTTAATTAGTCTTTAGCCATTTCTCCAAGGGGATTTTACCAGCTTCAAAGTCAATCCTAATTCCTTAAAGCTTTCTGGTGACATCCAGAATCTAGGCATGTTTCTCTCCATCATGACATTCCAATCAAAGTCTTGGTTGATAAAACTACAGTTGGAAACTGGCTTTATGTGTCCTATTATAAAGAGACCAGATTCTTATTGGATTCATGCAAACAAACATATTGCTAAGAAAATAATAATATTCATTAAGAGCTGCCAACTTCTGGAGGGATTAGATAAGGAGAAAAATATAAATTCTTCAATATTGCTTATAAGGGTATATTTTATCGAATGGATGGGGGGAAATACAGGTTTCCTGGCCTTCTTCCAGTGCTTCCTCTGTCCAAAATTCTTGAACCCTCCTCCCAGTGGATTATGTCATACTCCTTCCAAGGATTATGTCATCATCCTTGCATGTGGGTCCTGGGACTCAAATACCATGGACATGATGCTGTGCCAGTTTTTGGCCCAGGCTTTAGGAAACTGGTAGCTTCTGCTTCCCATATCTTGGGACTCTCACTCTGGGAACCCAGCCAATGTGAGGAAGGGAAGCAGCCACATGGAGAGGCCACCAGAGCTGTCCTAGCAAGCAGACACCCTCAGCTGAGGTTCCAGTGGACAGCCAGCATCAACTGCCCCACTGGGAGTGAGCAGATGACTCCAGCCCTAGCCTGTAAGCCACTCCAACTGATAATGCTTTGGAATAGAGATGAACTGTCCCTACTCAGGGCTACCCAAACTGCAGATCTGTGAGTGAAAGAAATGATTATTATTTTAAGCCACTAAGTTTGGGTGGTTTATTGTGCAGCAACAGGTAGCTGGGACACCACGCCTCACCTGCCCAGAGCCTGCCCATCACTAACCGCCACTGAGTCTTCCTTCCAAATACCTCTGAAACCCATGTTCTCTCCATCTTCCCCGCCACTTGGAAAACTATGTTAGCATCCTCATAAATCTCCTCCCACTCTTGGTGCCAAGAGTGTTTTTGTGTTTCTACAGAGAACTTGCTGGAAAGCCCGTGCGATTACTTGCCCAGCACATCTGTCCCAACTTAAGCACTCAGCGATGCTCTCCACTTTCCTGGGATCAAGACTTACCATCCCTTCCTCCTTCAGGCTTCGCCACACTGTTCTTTCTTCTCATCTTCCAGTACCCATGTTCCCTTTGCCCCAGAGCATCTCGCATGCTGCTCCACCCCTGAGATGCCCTCCTCCACGACCTAGTTAACTCTCACTCATACGTCAGCTCTCGGCTCAAATATCACCTCTCCAGTGAGCTACCTCTGAGCTGGTGGTTCTTGAAATGTGGTCTGCTTAACAAGACCACAATCACCGGCAGGTGATTCTGGTGCATGCACTCGAGAACTGCTCTAAAGCCCCAGGTCAGATGGTGGACTTCATTTCCTCCACCTGCAATTCCTTCCCTTCAGAGGTGATTACAAAGGTGATCTTGGGGAGATTATCTGATGTCTGGCTCCCTGGCAGATCAGAGCACAGGGGCCACCCAGTTTTTGCACTCACCACCTCCTAGCACATAACCCCATGCCTGGCACATGCCTAGCATTAGGGGATGGGGGCTGAATAAATATAGCCTGTCAGCCTCCAGGTGGTCATGGGCTTCCCTCGGTGTGGGGGAGGGGAAGGGACTGGTCCCCTTAGGGCGGTGGTTCTCAACGTTGGCTGCACATTAGAATCGCCTGGGAATCTTTTTAAAATCCTGATTTCTGGGCCTCATCCTCCGGAAATTCTGTTTCTTTGTTATGGGGTGGGGCCACAACATTAGTAACAAAGAAACAGAATTTCCGGAGGGTGAGGCCCAGAAATCAGGACTTTAAAAAGATTCCCAGGTGATTCTAATGTGCAGCCAAGGTTGAGAACCACTGCCTTAGAGATCTGGGCCCCTAAAAGTGGGCAGGGGGAGGGAGAGAAACCTTAACACTAGATTGCCCAAGGAAGTCATTTTGACTGCTTTTTAATTTCAATTAGGAAAACAATTATGTATATAAGGACACAATGTCTTAGAATTTTGTGACTTTTTGTACAACATATAAATGCGTTTATTAATAATTGTAGTTACCTCCCCCCTCCTTCATTTCCGGTATATATATGTTTTATACCTATATTGCCCAAAAGCAGTCATTTTGACTGCTTGGGGAAATTTTAAATAATCAAATGACTCTTATTATTGAATTGAGTAAATTTCTTATATGACCAGTTCGGCTCTGTATTGAAATAACAGTTTTCATTTTTTTTCGATTACTGTCACATGATAACATACAAGTACATGATAAATTGTCGATACTTGATAAGTTGCAGTTGCTCAATAAGCTAAACTAGTACTTGTTATTCGAATCTTTATGCAGTGATACTTGTTCTAATAAGTTGTTTATTTTATTTCTTTTGCGCCCTAAATTCATGAAAGAAATGTCGAATAGAAGTGCGTTATTGGAAAAGCTAAGGAACATAAGTGAAGAGTGCTCCGATATTATTCTTTCACAATGCAGTCATTTTGACTGCTTTGGGCAATATAGGTATATACTAAGTTTCAGTCTTTCTAGTGTTAAGAAACTTGGGGAGGCATCAGCCCCTGCAGAAAAGGGTGCTGTTGAGAAGGCTGGGAAAGGGTATTCAGAGCCAGAGCTTCCACCCCACTCCACTCCCCATTTCCCTCCAGTTCCCAACCCCCACTCCCAACAGGGTAGTTCTCAGGTGATGTCTATTGACCTCTGAGCCAGGCCTTCTTCTATGGGCCTTTTGTGTTTTATATCATTTAATACAATAAGCTTCTGAATTGTGTATCATTAACCTTCCCATTTTACAGATGGGGAAATAGACTCAATGAGGTTCAGTAACTTGGCTGAGGTCAGGGTAGGGAGGACTTGAACCCGATTGTGTGGCACTACCCCTTGCCGTCCATGTCCAGGTGGGCGGTACTGGAACAGGCCAGGAGAGTGGTGGGCTGGTGGGGCCATGTGCAGCCTCATTTGTTCCGCTGAAGGGCAGCCTCAGCTGCAGTGGATTGTGGATCTGTGAGGTGGAGGCTCCAGTGTTGCCAGACCTTCCCAAATTTTCAAGAGAAACCAAAAATGTGGATTTTTAATACAATCTCCCAGTTTCTGAATGATTATATTTAACATAAACTCAGATGCTTCCTGAGACCAGATGAATGCTGTGTCAGATGGCATTGGTGGCCACACGAGGAGTTGAGTGGCAGCAGAGAGAAACAAGGGCATGCCACCATGCACGTATCAGGTCTCTGACCTGGCCTCGCCCCAGCTGTGCCAGTCACTGCTTCTGCCATCTCTGAGACTGTCTGCTTTAAATTCAAACCTCACCCTCGGTGGGATTCGGTGTTACTAAGGGCAGCCCCCAATATTGACCCTTCCCTTCCCGTCTCAGCCGCATGATGTGGGTGGGGTTGAGCCTGCCTGGTCACACTGTCCCGCAGCCCCCAGCCTGCAGGCAGAAAGTGCTTGCTAAAGGCTGTTGATAGAAGGAATAGTGTGAGCCCTCCTCCCTCTGAGCAGCCCCATGCTGGCTCCGCCCCTTCTCCTGCCCTGAGCACTGAGGGGCGGGGTGCTGATGGGTTAAAAGCTGGCAGCTGGGGGTCCCTCTTGGCTGTTCCTGCTTCAGCATGGCTACCAGCAGCCTTGTAAGCCCACCTGCCTGCCCCTCCTGCAGCCTGGGCAGCCAGGGCCGGAATGCACAGCCCACCCTGACTCCTTTCTCTGTCAGGTCAGAGAGGCTGAGGGTGAGATCCTAACGTGGGAGAAGGAGGGAAAAAAGCAAGAGGAAGGGGAGGCAGCAGAAGCATCAATGAGAGAGGAGGCTCCAAACTCTCCCTCAACTCTGCTGCCCCTGAGCGGGAAGGCCCGCAGTGAGGGCCCAGTGGAGGCCAAGCTGGAGTTGCACCTTCTGCAGAACAGGTAGGGCTGGCTCCTGCTCTGCGGCTTGGACAGCCCCTTCCTCTCTCAAGGGGAAGGCCAGAGCTGGCCTAAGACGTGGGCCCTGTGTTCCTTCCAGTCTTAACCCCACTGGGATTCTGGGTTAAGTGCCTCCACTTCTCCTCTGGCCCTCTGCCCCACCAGGGTAACCGACTCCAGTCACCTTGGGGGGGTCTGTATCCCAAATATTGTCCCCCAGTTTGTTCTGGAAAGGGTGGGACTTCCCTGCCAGCCCAGGTGCTGCTGGAGGTGGGCACAAGGGCTCTCTGCTTCCAGGTGGGCCCTGTGGTTCTTCAAGAATGACCGCAGCCGGTCCTGGCAGGATAACCTGCAACTGGTCACCAAGTTTGACACAGTGGAGGACTTCTGGGCGTGAGTGTCTGCCTGCCCTTCATGGAAGAGGCTGGGGCCCGGGGACTCTGAGCGCAGGATCCTTCCCAGACCCCCGCCCTCTGGGGGCTGCTTTCCACACAACTCTCCCAGTCCTCCCTGGGGCCTGGCAGCCTGTGTGAGGGCTGGGGCTCAGCGGATTCTTCAGGGGGCCCAGGCCGGGGGAAACCTTCTTGGGGCTCAGGGAGAAAGCCTGCGAAGTGGAAGAAAGCGAGGAGCCGACCCTGACTCTGCTGCTTCATGATTTGTGGCGCTGGGCAAGTTCCGTCCCCTCTCTGAGCTTGTCTCGACCACAAAGCGAGAATTAGGCTGCTTCAGTGTCTATGGAGAATCAAGTGAGGGACTGGGAAGGAGGTGTTATAACCCTAGGGCTGGGGGAGAAGGCCTGGGCTCCAGCCGGAGGGGCACCAGAAACAACCCCGCACTGGGCGTGGGTGGTGGTGGGGGCTCCGGGGAGGACGTGGGGTTTGAAGGTTCGGGTAAGGATGGAATTCCAGGCCGGAGCGCCAGTGTGAGCAAAGGCTGGGGGCTGGAAGGTCGGTGGAAAGCAGTGTGGGGTCTGGTAAGAAGTTGAGGGGCTGAGGTCAGTTGGAACCAGGCCCTAAAAAGCCTGGACTTTCAGCCTGGGGTCGGGGACTCTCCTAGGATTTACAGCCACATCCAGCTGGCCAGTAAGCTCTCTTCAGGCTGTGACTATGCCCTGTTCAAGGTAAGCTCTGCTTCCCCGCCCCCAGGCACAGGGGCGCAGATTCTCCCCAGCACTGCTCCCTCACGGGGGGGGGGGGGTGGGGGGGTGGGGGTGGGGGTGTGTGTGTGTGTGGGGGGTGTGGGGGTGGAGTCCGAGGACAGCCTCCCTCAGAGCCAGGAGGAGGAAGTGCTGTAGAGGAGCCTGGACAAAGCGTCAGACCTGCGCTGCACCTTGAAGGGCGAGTCTGGAAAGTAGGGATACAAAGAAGGAGCCCAGGTTTCTGGCCTGGTCCCTTAACTAGGAATAGGCATCAGAATTGGTCATGGGCACTGCTCACCCAGGTCCAGGCCAATCCCTGGAGCTGCCGACCAGCCGAGGTGTGAGGTGCGACCCTGGCGTCAGTGTTTAAAGATTTCCCAGGTGACTTTGTGCCCAGCTGAGCTTGGGATGCCCGGCATGGCCCACACGGGGGGTGCCCCAGAGGCTTTGTGAATTACCCCCACTCGAACTCCTGTCTTCAGGAGCCGTGTTCAGTAAAGGAGACGGGCACACACACGGGCAAGGCTGTAAACGATGACACATGTTAGGGCTCTGGAGCCTGGTGGAGCTCAGAGGAGGCTCTGGGGGTTGAATGGCTGGTGGTGGCACTTGCCTGTACAGAGGGGATGGAGGCATGACAGAAACTAGCCTGTGGAGATCTCCTGCAGGGCAGGAGCAGGACCGGAGGAGGTGGCTGGGCCCCCACTTCCCTTTGAACAAAGGGAGGCAGTTGACTTGCCATCTGGCCTCCCAGGATGGCATCGAGCCCATGTGGGAAGACGCCAGGAATAAGCGGGGTGGCCGCTGGCTGGTCAGCCTTGCCAAACAGCAGCGCCACACTGAGCTGGACCGCCTGTGGCTGGAGACAGTGAGTGGAGGGGCTGGTAGGGAGGGTCCCCCAAAGGAGGGGGCAGGGCCGGTATGGTACCCGTGGTGGCAGTGGTCTCAAGGATGGAGGGTGCAGTCCCTGTGCCACAGCTGGAGGCCTCGTCACCTCCCTTTTGGGCCCCAGCTGCTGTGCCTCATTGGGGAGAGCTTTGAAGAGTACAGCCAGGAGGTGTGTGGGGCCGTCATCAACGTCCGAACCAAGGGGGACAAGATCGCAGTGTGGACGCGGGAGGCAGAGAACCAGACGGGCGTGCTCTACATCGGGTGAGGGTGTCTGGCATGGGGTGGGGCTGGGCCTCTTCTAGGGGAGAAAGTGAAATGGGGGGTGGGGGCTTGGCCTACAAGGAGGACCTCTGGAACTCTGCCTGCCTTTTACCCCTTCTGCCTTCCTCACATGTATGAAGGGTTTGGGAACCTAGATTTCAGACGATTTCTAGCAGAACGCTTCTTTTGCATTGGTCTTATTTTGGGTTTCCGTATGACTAAAACACACAGAATTGGAGTGTCTGTGGCTGGCACCAGGGTAGGAGTTCTGGGCAGAGGACCAGGTTACCTCCAGGGCTGCTGCTGACTGCCTGTCGCATTTCCTCTCCCTCTTACCCCCTATTCCCATCCCAGGCAGGTCTACAAAGAGCGCTTGGGACTCTCGACGAAGACCATCATTGGGTACCAGTCCCATGCAGACACAGCTACTAAGAGCAACAACCTGGCCAAGAACAAGTTTGTGGTGTGAGAGGGCCTGGGCACCCCTCTCCATTCAGCCACCCCTGAGCCCCTCACTATTGCTGTATATGTGTCCCGGCAGGACTGGGGGCGAAGGCGGAGGGCTGATTCTCACCTGTTCGCGAGTTAATACGAACATTCTTTAACATGAGTTGGGGCCCAGGCCTAGGGGCTGCTCTGTGGGTGGTGTGGTGGAGGGCAGGCTGAGGACCCAGGGCAGTGTCACCCAGAGGTGGGGTGGGGTGAGTCACGGGGGAAGGTGGAAAGACGACAGGAACAGTCTATGATCCAGTACTGACTCTGTGCCTACCTGGACAGGGGGCTAGCTAGGCCTGAGGACCAACCAACCCTTCTGTTCTAGGGGAGGGGGCTCAAGCCTCCTGCCACTCTGAGAGCTAGCATTCCCGCGCCTCGCCTGCTGGTGGTGATCGCTGTGCTGGAAAACCGTTGTGGATTTCCTATCAGATTTGTAGGCTTGGAGTCCACCCTGGAACCCCTTCCTTCTTTGGAGTAGGGCTGTGCCCTCACCCCAGAGGCTGGAGGCTGAGAGGCAGAACCCCATCATCTCACAGGGAGCTGAGGAGGGGGACAACCTGGGAGGAGGGGGACAGGCTGGGTGTTCCTCCCCCTTGCGGGTGACAGGGCGGGTTGAGCCTTCCCTGGCTCAGGGCGGAGCTTAAGTGAAGGGGAGGAGGCGGCTTGGCGGTCAGATCTCACCCGGGTCTGCTACTCCAGGTGGATAAACTTGATGGAGCTCAAGCTCCTTTCTGTTCCTGTTCTAAATAAATACCCCCCTTTGCGCAAAACTGGAATGATTTTTAACGGAGGGCTCTAACATTATGACTCAGTTCCTCCAAAACCTCGATCTGCTCCCGTCCTCCCTGGAAGGCGCTCGTGTGAGACTAACCAGGGAGCCCAATCAGGCCCACGCTGGGATGGGAAGAGGGATAAGACTGGGGTTCCAAGCACCAAAAGGGTTTGAGCCAGGGGGTGGGGTGTGTGCCCCAGAAAAACTGAAGGGGCAGCGACCAGGCGACTCACCATTCCCAGGGCGTGGTGTAGCCGCGCGAGCCGGGGCGGCAGGGCTACATTTCTGGCGAGCGAACCGCGTGTCAGATTGGACTCCTGGGCGAAAACGTCCTGCACGTGCGTCCAAACCCCAGTCGAGCCTCCATCGCCAGCTGCTCACCTGCGCAGTAGTTACTTCTCTCCAAGATGAGCTCCCTCAGCAAGGCCGGGGATTGGGGAGCGCGGGCACTGGCCCTGCGGGGTGGGGGTGACTGTGGGTCCTGCATGCCCGCGGTTGGTGCTGCCATCCTCGAGCATCTCACGGGGTGGGGTGGGGGGGAATGAAGGAAGCCGGGGCGCTCTCCGCGGCGAGAGCGAGAGCAGCCAAGCCCGGAGAGAAGGAGGAGAGGGGAGAGGGGGAGGGGGGCAGGGGGAGAGAAGGAGAGGGGTAGGGGGAAAAGGGAGGGGGGGCAGGGGGAGGTGTCTGAGGCGGGGCCAGGCCGAGGCGGGGCTCGGAGGGGACTGGGGAGGGGCGGAGCCGGGCGGGGCGGAGCCGGGCGGGGGCGGGGCGGCGGGGCTGCGGGTACCCAGCGCACTCGGAGCAGGGCGGTCCCGGCGCCGGGGGCGGTCCCTGCGGGGCGGGCGGGGCCCGACGGGCGCTCGGTGTGGCCTTGGCCATGAAGTCGCAGCCGCCGGGCTAGGCCCCGGGCGGCTCCAGCCAGGGCTGCCCGCGGAGGGCTGGGCCCGGCCCCGGCTCCGGTTGGCGGGCCGGCGGGGCGCTCACCATGCCCGGCAAGCACCAGCACTTCCAGGAACCCGGGGTCGGCTGCTGCGGGAAATACTTCCTGTTTGGCTTCAACATTGTCTTCTGGGTGAGCGCGGGGTGGGTGTCGGGCCCTGCGCCGGGGGGGGGGGGGGTAGGAGGGGGGGACGGGGGGGACGGGAGGAGGTTCCGTCTCCGACCGAGGGGAGACCACTCCCTGCCACAGGGCTGAGGACGCTCTCCCCACTCCTAGCTGCCGGCCCACCCCCGGGACCGGCGGAGGGAGCTGCGGGGAAGCCCAGATTGCAGGGGGCGGTCCCAGCCTCCGCCGCCGGGTGTGGGGACCGGGAGTCTTCAAGGCTCGACCAAGAAGGGGCAGGACACCCGTGGTCCGAGTGTCCCTTCCTCCTGCCCAGCTCACTTCGATACCCTGGGGTGTGGGGTGCACGCTGAGCCCCAGCCCTGGTTTAGGGAAGAGTCTGCCAAGAAGGGAAGGGCAGGGTCTCCTTTCCTGCCCCCTTGCTCTCCCTCCCAGCACCTGGCCAGGCACCTCGCCTTCAGCTCTGGCCAAGTGGGCTGGGTCAGAGCTTCCACCCCAGCCCCTCGCTGGGAGGTTTTCCGGGGGAAAGGGCCAATAGTCAGAGTCCTGGGGAGGATCTCTCCATTGAGTGGCTGGGAGCTGGCCCTGGGGAACAGGATTCTACATTCCACAGCGGACCAAACCGAGGCTCCAGGGTGGGGCTGCCGCTGCCCCCAGAAGGGAGCTGCTGGTACCCCTCCCAGGGTGGCATCTGGGCCCCTGGGCCCTGCCAAGTCATCTTTCCCTCCTCCTTCCCCCATCTCATCTCCCCAAGGCCGCCTGCTGCCTCCGCAGCCTCTGCTTCCGCCGCCTTGGTCAAAATGCCAGGCCCATTCAGCTTTGTTCAGCAGGACTCAGTGGCACAGCCCTCTACCCACATGCTCCCGTGCCGTCACCCGCACGTGGGTGTCCTTTGACTCCAGCAGCGTCAGCTTCGGAGGGTGTGGGATGTGCAGACTTCCCTGAAGGCCTTCGGGTACAGGCCTAGCTGTGAGACTGTGGGCAAGTCACTTCTCTCTGGGCCTCTGCTTCCCTGCTGGGGAGGGGGCCATAATGAAGCCAGGGTTAGGCATGTCAAATGGATTATAGCTTACTGTATTCTTATTATCGTCTACATTTTACATATACGGTAACAGGCACAGAGAGGTTAAGTCATTTAACCTAGAGACACACAGCCAGTAAGTGCAGAGCCAAAGTGACAGCCTAGTGGGCAGTGGGTGGAGGTGAGGTAGAGCTTTGAGCAGAGGGAGCCCTCAAATGCCAAGGGGAGATAGACAAGGGGGCCCCCGGCTTGTTCAGGGTCCTGGGGCTGGGGCTGGGGCAGAGTGTGAGTTTTATGTTGAGGGCAGTGTGGAGCTGTGAGGGCTTCAGTGCTGGTGATGGGTTTGTTCGAGGCAGATCTGTCTGGCTGCCTTGAGGAGGGTGAGTGAGGGACAGGAGTTGGAGGTGGGGAGACTAGGGAGGAGGGCTGGGGTAAAGTTGGGGTGGTGGTGAGGGGAGGGGGGACAACTCCAGGGAAAGTTATAGGCTGGATGACAGGACCAGCTCACTTGGGGGAGGGGGAAAGGGAAGTTTTCAGGTTTGAGTCATGGTGGCCTAAGGGAGGTGCCTATGAAACAGGTCCAGAGGTTTTTTGTTTTGTTTTAATGGAAAGCAAATCCTGGTGTGACCCTGCTCATCCTCCTCCAGTGGTTTCTCACTAGAAAACAGTCCAGATTCCTCCCCATGGCCTTTAGCCCCTCTGGAGTCTGGCCCTGCTTCCTTCAGCTTGTCCCTTGTACAACCCAAACTGACCTAACCCCAGGTCCTTTGCCAGTCCCTCCCCCCTGGGGTTCTTTTCTCCTCTCTGTACCTTTTATCATTTAAACCTCAGCTAAAATGTCACCCCTTTCCCTAACTAAAGCTCGCCCCCCCTGCCCCCCAATCACTCCCCACCGCGTTGTCCTGTTTGATTTTCCTTAAAGGGTCTGCTTAACGGAAATTACCTTGTTCACTCACTGTGAGTTTCCCCACTGGAGTCTAAACTCTATGAGGGCTGAGAGCTATCTGTCCTATTTGATGAGGTGGTCCCAGCACTGGAACAGAACCTGGGACATGAACGTGTTTGCAGTAGTGTCTGGAGCTAGGGAGAGGCTTGCTCACAATCCCAGAGATGGTAGTGTCATGAAGGGGTGGGAAATGAGCATGAAGAGGAAGAAGGCAGAAGGCTAAGGTTGGAACTGGTGGGGGGTGGGCATGGCCATGTGCAGCGGGTGGGTGAAGCAGAGGTGCTGGGAGGGAGGTTGAGAAGGGGCAGGTGGAAGACTAGTATGGACTTACACCGAGGGGTTCAGGAAGGCGAAAGCAGTGGTGGTAGCCTGTCTACAGGCTGTGGGTGGGTCAAGTGGGATGAGGCAGGAGAAGTGAGGATTGGTTTCACATCCCAGATCCAGTGTGGGGGAGGGAAGGAAAGACATCTCTAAAGAAAGTACAGCAGCGGGAGGAGCCTGGGTCAGAGAGGGGAAGGCATTGAAGGTGGAGTTGACCAGCTAGGGAAGGAGCCTGAGGGAAAGCAGGAGTGGGGGTGGTGGGGGTTGGGGGGGGGGGCTCATGGCCCTAGGCTTGGGCTGGAGGTGATGGATGGTCAGGGTCTGCTCAGGGTCAGGCAGCGGCCCTGACATCCAGGTCTCTTCCCAGCAAGGAATTGAGGCAGGATGGCTGGTGGCGTTTAGAAGGCCCAGGCAGAGCTGTGGCCACCTGTTTTCCAGGATACAGCCGCTGGCCCGGGCTGGGGCCCCTCAGCTGGGTCCTGCTCTGCATCAGGATTCCTGGTCATGCAGGGGCTTTGGTTTTGAGCTCTGAGAGTAGAACCGGGCAGGAAATGGCCTCTGGCAGACAGAGGTTGAAATGGTGCGATGGTGGTGGGCTGGTGGTCACAGAGTTGCACGGCAGCCAGAGGGCTGGACTTGGGCGGGGCAGAGGCCAAGAACCCTGAAGCCCAGCATGGGCTGGGGCAGGAGCAGAGGCTCGGACACTGCTGCTGATCGCCCCGTTCCGGTTCTGAGTTCCAGGAAGGGGCCCTGCTGTCCTTTCTAAGGCCAGGCGTGTTTAATCTTCCAGGCTGTGTGCTGGGGGGAGAAACACTAAGATGTGTTCTTGGGAAGATGTGAAGGATCCTGGATCCCATTTGCAGCCCTTTGCCCTCTTCCTTTCTCACCCCTTGGAGACCCTGAGTGCTGGGGGAAGAGGCTCTGTTGTGGGGAGCAGGATGCTGGTGCCCAGCTCTCAGCTCTTTGCTTCTGCTCTTGCAGGTGCTGGGAGCCCTGTTCCTGGCCATCGGCCTCTGGGCCTGGGGTGAGAAGGTGAGGAGGTGGGGTAGGGCGTGGGGCTGCTGCAGGTCAAAATAATGGGAGGATCAGCACCCCAACTTGTCTCTGCTCCCCCGACACAGGGCGTTCTCTCCAACATCTCGGCGCTGACAGATCTGGGAGGCCTTGACCCCGTGTGGCTGTTTGTAGTGGTTGGAGGCATCATGTCGGTGCTGGGTTTCGCTGGCTGCATCGGGGCCCTCCGGGAGAACACCTTCCTGCTCAAGTTTGTGAGTGTCCCCCACCTAGACCCACTGGGGACACCAACTTTCTCCCACCCACTTCTTACATATATTTTTGTGCTTAAGAATGGGTAGTTTTTATTACGTTATAACAATAAATATAAGATTCGTATTATCTATCCATATATAGGGTCCTTTCTGTTGAAAATGACTGAAATCGGGTGGCCCGAGCATAAAAGGGTATTTATTGGCTCACTAAGAGAAGCCCAGGGGTGTGCTGGCTGCTGGCACGTTGGGGTCCAGGGACCACCACAGTGTCACTTGGCCTGGCCTCTGTTTCTTGGCTCTGTCCCTCTCGGTTAGCTCCATTCCCCATGGAGTTGAAGGATGCCCAGGATTTGTGGGTACTGGCCTCACGCTGCCTGCGCTGCCCTCCGAGGAACTCGTACTGGCAGTGGTTCTCAACCTTCTGGCCCTTTATATACAGTTCCTCATGTTGTGACCCAACCATAAAATGATTTTCGTTGCTACTTCATAACTGTAATGTTGCTACTGTTATGAATCGTAATGTAAATATCTGATATGCAGGATGGTCTTAGGCGACCCCTGTGAAAGGGTCGTTCGACCGCCAAAGGGGTCGCGACCCACAGGTTGAGAACCGCTGTTGGAGGCTGAGGCTCTTCTCAACCATTCTGTCAAGTCCTTTAATTGCATCTGCGTGATTCTGATTGGCTGTGTCTGGACCAATCCCTGTGGCCTCGGGGAGGTAGCGCTCTGATTGGTGAGCTGTTGGCACATGCGCAGTCCTCTAGCTGGGAATGGGGAAAAGTGATGGCTGCAGCCCAGCCACAGAAACTGAAGGTTTGTGGGAAGGGTGGTTCCTCAAAAACAAAACAAAACAAAACAAAACAAAACAGGTGATTACCGGAGGAAGCGGAATGGATGGGTCGGTAAGGCCAGCACTGCCTTCACATCATAAAGCAACACGAACAGGATGGAAGGTGGGGACTCTGGGCTGTGTTGGATCCCGTGGCACCCACCAGGCCCTGCGTCTCCGACCCGCCATCTGTGTGTGCCCACCCCCAGTTCTCAGTGTTCCTTGGCCTCATCTTCTTCCTGGAGCTCGCGACAGGGATCCTGGTCTTCGTCTTCAAGGACTGGATACGAGACCAGCTCAACCTCTTCATCAACAACAACGTCAAGGCCTATCGGGACGACATTGACCTCCAGAACCTCATTGACTTTGCTCAGGAATACGTGAGTCCAGCGTCCAGCACGGCCCCGCCACCTGCAGGAGGCGTCTGCTGGGCAGATGAGTGGGAGCAAGTTCCCTGTGTGCGGGGACCACCCCCGCGCCCTGTGCGTCCCCCTGTGCCTGGTCCTGCAGGGAAACAGGGTTGGAGAATAGAGGCCAGAGGCTCCAAACTGGCAGCTCCTAGGCTAGGCTTACACCACGCTTACCGTAGGAATAAAAACACAGATTCCCCTTCTAGGAAACCCTGGGCCCGCAGTATTGGCTGGGGCTGCATTGTGGCTCCCCTTGGCTGATACAGGGGCTCTCTATTTGCCACTATCCCTGACACTCTGTATTTTGTTATGCCTGTCGGTCCTCTTCTCTCATTTGTGTTACTTATTTGGCCTCTGACCATATTAGAGTTTGAGACTCTATGCAGAAGCCCTGCCCTCAAGCTTGTACACCTAGCCCTGTGAAAATGTAGTGAGTGAACAGTTCACGAAATCCTAGCCACTAGACACCTCACACCTACAAGTTCTCGCCCGCTCACAGTGATACCCAGACACACCCACTTACACAGTCATCCTCGTTTGGTGCTGTCCACATAGTCTGCTCTGGGATGCAGAGATGAACCGGAGCTGGTGTCTGCTTTGAGGTGCTCTCAACCCAGGGCTAGGCAGACAGGTGGCCAGGCGGTTAGGGTGTGGTTTGTTTGTTCATTCAGCATGGAATTATCACAGTGATGGCGAACCTATGACACGCGTGTCAGAGGTGACACGCGAACTCATTTTTTTGGTTGATTTTTCTTTGTTAAATGGCATTTAAATATATAAAATAAATATCAAAAATATAAGTCTTTGTTTTACTATGGTTGCAAATATCAAAAAATTTCTATACGTGACACGGCACCAGAGTTAAGTTAGGGTTTTTCAAAATGCTGACACGCCGAGCTCAAAAGGTTCGCCATCACTGAATTATCATGTGCCAGGCCCTGGGCTGGTGCTGGGGATTCTGGGGTGAAAAAAGTGGGGACCTGTCCTCGTGGGGATGGCAATCTGGGTGGAGAGATGGAGGATGAATAAGCAAAGCAAACAAACGTGTGTGTGTGTGTGTGTGTGTGTGTAAAATTATAAATTGTGGTAAGGGTTGAGATGGGGAAGGGTGGAGGGGAAGGCCTCTGGGGGTGACCTTGGAGGAAGAGAGGGTTCAGGGATGTGAGGAGAGGGGGTGTGTTCCCCAGCAGGAGCAGCAGGTGCTCGGCAGAAGGAGAGGGGGCGGGCGGAGGCCAGGCTGTGCCCACACTTGCCATTGACTCACCTAGGGAGGCAGCCCACGATGTTCTGGGCAGGGGAGAAGGGGCTCTGGTGCTGGCGACAGCATTTATGAAGTGCAACAGGAGGGTTAGGAGTGGCAGGGTGGCCCTCCTGCCCTTGTAGAGAGGAAGATCTCTGGGCAAGTATGGGGAGACTGGCATAGATGTACTTAGTGGAGCCTCTCCCCACAGGGCTTGGCCCAGCACCCATTCTCGGGGTGTCCTGCAGGAAGTCTCAGTTCTTGGGCCAACATCCTTGTCCCATCCCTTCCTGTTTTTTGTGTGTTTTTTTTCTAAATCCTTACTCACCTGAGGACATGCTGAGAGAGAGAGAGAGAGAGAGAGAGAGAGAGAGAGAGAGAGAGAGAAGCAGAAAGAGAGAGAGAGAGAGAGTGAGAGAGAGAGAGAGGAGAGAGAGAGAGAAACATGTATTGGTTGCTTTCCATATGTGCCCTGATTGGGGATTGAACCAGCAACCTTTCGATGCAAAGGATGATGCTCAACAATGGAGCCACTTGGCCATGCGCCCTTCCATTTTCAGCCTCTCTTGGGTTAGGGGGACAGGCTCCCACCATTTCTTGCTCCCACCACCGTGAGCAGGAGCCTAGCGCTGCTCTGATGACCCTGGGCCCTGGCCTGTCTGCTGGGAGGGCGTGGGGAGGTGCCTCTACACTCCTTCCCAGCCTCGCCCTGTCTCTCTACAGCCTTGGTCTGCCCCCAAACAGGGTGGATCTGGCTTACCTGGGTCTTTCCCCCTCCGCTCCCCCTCTAGTGGTCTTGCTGCGGAGCCCGAGGGCCCAACGACTGGAACCTCAATATCTATTTCAACTGCACTGACTTGAACCCGAGCCGGGAGCGCTGCGGGGTGCCCTTCTCCTGCTGCGTTAGGGACCCTGCGGTGAGTGGGCCCTGATGAGGGGCGGGGCGGCGGGCATTGCTGAGTGCAGGCCCAGCCTGGGAAAAACCCACACAGGGCTAGCTCGGCCCCACCCTGGGGGCTGTGGCTGCAGGGAGGAGGTCATTTTATATGGGCCACCCCTACCAGGCTGGGGATTTTGTGTCCGTGGGCAGCACTGAGCCCTGCTGGAGTGGGGGCTGTGCCTCTTCAGCAAAACCTGTCTGATTATAGTGAGATGGCAGTTGCAGGCCCCTGGGCACGGCCTGCCCCACCGAGCTCCAGGCACCCTGTGCTTCCAGCTGAATGCAGCCCAGGTTGTCTGGGAACCGGGGGCTGGGTCACTCCCTCAGTCATGGGTGTGACAGGGCCCCCCAGGCTGCAGCCGGCCACCATACCCCTGGGCCACCATACTGGGGTGGCAGGGATGGGGTTCTGATCCCTTTAAGGCTATCTTCAGAGCAGAAACTTCTCACAGGGACATCTCTGTAGTCACAGTTCACCTGGGGCACTGAGGGCCAGGATTCTTCCCATTCTTGTAAAACACAAGCAGGCAGGGTTCCTAAGCAGGAGAGCCCAACCTGGCAGGTGCAGCTGTGCGTCCTGGCGTCGGCAGAGGCTCACGGGCCTCAGCGAGCCTCTGGGGGCGGCCGAATCCATGTCCATCTGCTTCCCTTGGAAGCAAGAACCGTTGCAGTGCTGGGTGCCATGGGCCTGGGAGCCCCCTCACAGGTGGCTCATTGGCTCTTTCTCCTCAGGAAGATGTTCTCAACACCCAGTGTGGCTACGATATCCGGCTCAAACTGGTGAGATGGGCTGGGACCGGGCTGGGGCACGGGGATGGGAAGGGGCACCCGTAAGCTCCTCTGAAGGGCCTCAGGGATCTGTGGGGAGGGGCACTGAGTCCTAAGAACCATCCAGGCCTTGGTGCCGCCAAACATGGGAGCAGTAGACGTGCGGGCACGGGCACAGGCGCATTTGCTCATTCCAATCTCAGCGCCCTCTGGTGCCAAGTTTTGCCCTGGACACGGGACGCATGCTCCTGAGACAGATGGAGTCCGGCTCTCACGGAGCTCCCACTGCAGGGGGGGAGAGACAGGAAGCTCACTGATGCAGAAATGTGAATAGTAATGTGACAATTTCAGCTAAGAGCTTGGAAGAAAATAAAATAAGGTGATGGGAGTGGGGCTGGGCAGTCAGAACATGCCTCTCAGAAGAGTGGGTGTCTGTGCTGAGACCTGATGATGAGAAGGAGCCAGCCAAGCCACGGCCTGTGGCAGAGCTCCAGGCCCCGGGCGGGGAGTGGGGTTGGATGAGTCTTGGGGGCGCGGACTGAGCCCACACCTGTGTGCCCCCAGGAGCTGGAGCAGCAGGGCTCCATCCACACGAAAGGCTGTGTGGGGCAGTTTGAGAAGTGGCTGCAGGACAACCTGATCATCGTGGCCGGGGTCTTCGTGGGCATCGCCCTCCTGCAGGTACTCTGGAGGCTTCTCATCTGCCCCCACTCCTTTACCCCGGGCCCCCCACCCTGCCGACGGCCTGTCCCTCACCCACTCTTCCTCTGAACAGATCTTTGGCATCTGCCTGGCCCAGAACCTCGTGAGTGACATCAAGGCAGTGAAGGCCAACTGGTGAGGCTGCCACGTTGGCCACGCCACCCGCCTGGCCCACCCAGGGACCTGCCACTGCGCCATGATGGGCACAGCTGCAGGGGCATTTCTGCTTGGACCTGAGCCCCACGTGGGGCTCGTGTGTGGGCGTGCTGTGTGCCCACAGAGAAGCCGCATGACTCTGCCCGTTCTGGACTTGTGTGCATGGAGGGTGTGTGTGCCAGTGTGGGTGTGCACAGGGAGCCGCTGCCTCTGTGTTGTTGCGTGGCAGGCTCCCCGGGGCACGAGGAAGGGCGCAGGCTGGGACACTCCTCTCTGCATGGTGGTGTGGGGCGGGCGCTGGGGCCTGCTGTTGCCTGGGATACGGCCCCACGCAGCTCCAGAGCTCTCTTCTCTATTGGCTGTGACCTTGACCCTTCCGGGATCCCACTTGAGCCTCAAGGTCTCAGACTCTAAAGTGAGTCCAAGAATTTTCTCTCCCTTGCTTGCCTCTCAGGATCAAACATGATGATTGGCTGCAAACTACTTAAATAAACAAAACCTTGAAACCACTGGCTTACGCCCACCATCTGGTTCTGTCAGCTGCAGAGCCCTGGCCCGGACCCACCCTGCCCTGTTTTCTCCGACGTGGGTCATGCATACACTTGAGCTGAACTTTAAAACTTGGTATAGTTCACGTAGAAGTGTATTTCACAGACCCCCGGCTTCCCAGGAAGGCCATGTGGCTGCAGCAGCTCTTCAGTGGCAACGTCTCTTGGGCAACACTGCCCATTCTCTGAGGCCCTGCCTGGCCCATTCTGCTCGCTGGGCATTGCCCTGCGGACCCTGTAGGCTGGGAGTTGCCTTCCCACCTCTGTAGGGGTATCCCTGCCAGCACTGCTGTGGCCAAGCCTGGAGGGAAGCACAGGGATGTGACGAATGGAGGCTGGACTCTGCCTTGAAGAGGCCAGGGAAGGGGGGGCTAACCTGCCGGGGACTGAAATGGGTGCCAGTGGGCCCAGGAAGGTTGTTGAGGGGTGGATGGAGGTCAGGAAGGTTTGGGGAAGGAAGTCGCTGGAAGCCCAGAGCTGGGGGTGGGGAGCCTAGTTGGGGGACTGCTGGGCACACTATCTGGAATGAAGTTCAAAATCTTCCTGGTGGCCTGGAGAGCTGCCTTATGGCCACCAGAGGGCGCCCCAGCACAGCATTCTCTGCATCTGGCTTTTCTCTGGCAACCTCACCAGTACAGCCAAGTGCCTGGTGAGTCCTCCCGGCTTACTAGTGGGGTTCAGGGAACTGGGAAACTTCAAAAGGAGCGGACTGGGGAAGCCTGGCTGTTCTCAGCTATGCCCTTATCAGCCCCACGAAGGGGTGGGCGTGGAGTGACCGCCATACCCCTCCCTGGGCTGCCTGCTCTTTGTGGCTGGTTCCCAGATCTCACACTCAGCTGTCCGGAGGGCCGGGTAGGCGGGCGAATGGAGTGAGGCCTTTGAGTAGCGAGGCCTTTGCCGTGCTGCTCCGACTTTCCCATTGTTTCTGACGACGGGACACAGAGAAACATCACTTTGTGACAAGAGAAATACATGCGGGGTGGGCAAAAGTAGGTTTACAGTTGTGCATGCGAAAGTTTATTTTTGTATTATTTATTAATTGTATTATTTTCCATAAGAACAACTGTAAACCTACTTCTGCCCACATCTGTATTTGTTCAGTCAAGGTGATGATGGCAACTGGCCTGAGAGACAGTAGGGTGTGGTGGGGCCTATGGCAAAACAGATCCCTGTCTCGAGTTGGAGGCTGTCATGAAGTTGCAGCTAATTCCTATAAAGTGAGAAAGCAGGTCTAGTGTTAGTAATCTGGAGAAGCCAGAAGTCCAGATTTTTATGAAAAATATTTTGGGTTTTAAGTTCTTGGCAACTAATGAAAAAAAAATTAACCTGTGAGCCAAACAGCAGGTGTGGGGCCAGCTTTGGCCCCTGTGCCCTGCCATTCAGGGGTGCTGGGAGTCGCTGCCAAGTGAGCAGGGGTGGGCATGCACCCGGCATCGTGTCCTGGGTCCCTGACAGGTGCCGGTTGCAGGTGGCTGATAGACGCTACAATAAATTCACTCACAGTCTTGTGCGTTTGTCTTGTGTCTTTAATTTCAAACGCTGTCACTTTCAATCCCCTCCCAAACCTCACCATCCCTGTGTGAGGTGGAGATGCTCTTCCTGATGAAACCAGTGCAGAGAGGGGAGGGAGCTGCCAGCACAGCTGGAGGAGGCACTCAACGCTGACCCTTGTCACTGGAGTTTTCCCCGTCGCGTCCTGCCTACCTGACATCGCAGGAGGAAGCCTGCACACTCAGTGCCCAGGAGTAATGCGCAGTAGGTGTCATTCCCCAAGCACGATCGAACCTCCACTAAGTGCGCTGCGTTCCTGTCGGGGAGACACAGAAACAAGTAGGCAAGGGAGCATTCGTGTTAATAATATATGCATGGCCCTCGCTGCCTTGGCTCAGTGGATAGAGCGTCAGCTTGCAGACTAAAGGGTCCCAGTTCAACTCTGTCAAGGGCACATGCCCCAGATGCGGGCTCGATTCCCCAGTAAGGGGCTTGCAGGAGGCAGCCAACCAATGATTCTCTCTCCTCATTGATGTTTCTATCTCTCCCTCCCTCTCTGAAATCAGTAAAAATATATTTAAAAAATAATATATGCATGAAAAAGTAAGAGGGATGGGCTAGACGGTGACAGCTGGGGTGTCTGGGGAAGGGGCCCCTTTGAAGGGGTGGCTGGAGGAGAGCGTGCCATCTCTGGGAAGCGCCAGAAGAACAGTGTTCCAGGTGTCAGTAGCAGCTGCCCAGGAGGCCCTGAAGCCGGAGTGGGCTCAGCACGAGGAAGCTGGGGTGCTGGAGAGGTGGGAGTGGGTGAGGGGCAGAGGGCACAGACAGGGAGATGGTGGAAACAGGTTCCATTTGGAAATAGGGCTGGTGAAATGGGCAAAGACTGGTAGGAGTGAGCATGACCCTGGCTGGGGACCCAGAGTTTTCCAAAGCTCAGTCCTGCCACAGGACACGCACCCACTCATCCACTCATTCACTCAACCACCCACCCACTCAGGTGGGCTCCAGCTGGAGGCTGAGGCAGGTCGCACTGGCCCTTGCCTTCCCCGGCTCACCGTCTCTGGCTCTTGGCAGAGGCAGATGAGCAGCTGCTAGTGGTGCAATGTGTACGTGGTGAGGAGCACGTGATCACTGCTAGGTGGCGGATCACGCTGGTTAGAGACAAATTCCTGCCCCCACGGTAGAACTTAGAGCAGGTCTTTCCCTCGCACTGAGGAGTGCTAACTCAGGCGGGACCTTTCCAGATGTGTAGAAAACAAGGGAGCGTGTGAGGCTGCCCCCTGCCCATCCCGCTAAGCAGGTCCCTGGGTCATGCGGACCAAGGTGACCTCCCCACCCTCCGTCAGGGCGGGGTGCACACCGGAGGTGACAGGTGGCCGTCGTCTGGCAGCCTGGGGGTGCCCCAGGAGCCCGGGTCTGCCTAGCCTGACCAGAGGAGGGGCTTCCAGCTGGGCGGGAAGGCATCTGTGACCCTGGCTGCCTCAGAGGGAGGGCCAGAGGGGAACCAGAAGGAACAGAGCGAGCTCGGGCTGGCCAGCCTTGGATCTGCTGATGGCCTAGGGAGGTCAGGCCAAGGCCCCCTCCCAGAGGAAAGCCAGCGAGGCTAAGGCAGCGCATGCCTTAGGGGAGCCACTCCCAGTGACCACCAGAGGGCACGAAAGCTCAGTCCACGCAGCAGCGGGATCCCAGGGCAGGCAGGGGCTGTGAGTGCAGAGTTCACTGAGGGGAGCCTCTGTGACTAAGGCCATACCACCTTTTCAGTGACCTGGTGGTCCATCCTATTGCCAAATCCAGGCCTTGCCACCCTCTGCATTGTCCACTCCGGGGACAAACAACACTGTCCCCACTTTCCCGCCTCTCCCAGGGCTCAGGGAGACATGAGCCCACCTTCGGGCCCTCATAGGTGGTGGTGTCTGCCAGACTGAGTGGGGCTCACTTTCCCTAGGAGGCTGAAGCAACATGCTCCACCACCTACCCTCCCATTCACTCCTTCAGCCAGACTTACTGAGCACCTACTATGTGCCAGACACTGCTGTCGGCACTTGGGATCCATAAGAGAGTAAAAGAAGACCCACCGCATGGTGCTCACAGCCCGGACTGGGGTCAGCAGCCTTTGTCTGCAAAGGACACAGAGTAAATATTTTAGGCTTTTGGGCCACTCAGCTCTGCCTTTACAGCAGAAAGCCACTCTCAAGACAAATGGGCGTGGCAATGTTCCAATAAAATTCTCTGGACACTAAAATTAGAATGCCATAGAATTTTCACGTGTCACAAAATATTACACCTCTTGATTTTCAATGGTTAAAAACACAAAACCGCCCTGACCAGTTTGGCTCAGTGGATAGAGTGTCGGCCTGCGGACTGAAGGGTCCCAGGTTCGATTCCGGTCAAGGGCATGTACCTTGGTTTTAGGCCCATCCGCAGTAGGGAGTGTGCAGGAGGCAGCTGATCGGTGTCTCTCTCTCATCGATGTTTTTAGCTCTCTATCCCTCTCCCTTCCTCTCTGAAATCAATAAAAAAAATATACATATATATAAACAAACAAACAAAAAACCCACAAAACTGCCCTGACCAGTGGCTCAGTGGTTAGAGCGTTGGCCAGGGCACCTAAGGGTCACAGGTTTAATCCCTGGTCCTGGTCGGGGATCGTGCGAGGCAACCAACGGATGTGTCTCTCTGATGTTGATGTTTCCCTCTCTCCCACTCTCTCCCTTCCACTCTCTCTAAAAATCAATGGAAAAAGTATCCTTGGGGGAGGATTAACCACAACAACAGAAAACAAAATATACACAAAAAACAAAACCAAACACAAAACCATCCTTAGCCCTTGAGCTATATACAAACAGGCAGTGGGCTGGATTCACCTCTCGGGCTGGGGTTGCCGGCCCCCAACCTAGGAAGGGAGACAACACCAGTGAATCTTTTCTTTTTTTTTCTTTTTGAGTTTAGTTAGCTTCTAATGGCAAAGACCTGCAAATGCTTTTAGCTGGTGAACTTTATCACTTACAAGATTTTTTTTACTTTATTGATTAAGGTATTACATATGTGTCCTTATCCCCCCATTGCCGCCCCCCGCCCCCAATACCAGTGAATCTTGTAATGAGTCACTCACCCGTGAGAGTGTGAGTGCCATGGAGATAGCAGAGTGAGTATGGGCAGGCAGTGTGGGGCCGGGGCAGGCCTCGGTATTAGTGGGGCCTTTTGAATTATTTTGGTAGCATGGGTAAATGGGAACCCAACCCATATTAAAAATGGAAGAAACTCAGGTCCCCTTACCACCCCGTTCTGTTCCCCTCCTCTGCCCTCCCGGGTGTCATCATAGCTTTTGGACCTTTCCCGTTTTTGTATGCATATCATGTATCCACAGAAGATGCACGTTCAGTGTCATTTTGTTTATTTATTTATTTATTTATAATATATTTTATTGATTTTTTTACAGAGAAGAAGGGAGAGGGATAGAGAGTTAGAAACATCGATGAGAGAGAAACATCGATCAGCTGCCTCCTGCACACTCCCCACTGGGGATGTGCCCGCAACCAGGGTACACGCCCTTGACCAGAATCGAACCTGGGACCCTTCAGTCCGCAGGCCGATGCTCTATCCACTGAGCCAAACTGGTTAGGGCCTCAGTGTCGTTTTGTGTGTGTTCTGAGTGGCAGGCGACTCCCCATGTCACCGAGAGTTGCGTTTCTGCCCCCTCGTCACGCCTGTGCTGAAGCTGCTCACTAGGTGACTGTGGGTGTCTCTCTGCTTCTCGCCTCCCCTGCGGGTGGTGGACAGTCAAGTCGTTCCTGCTTTGGGGCTTTTTCCACCCCAGGCTCTGGTTAGAGGCCATGCCCAGCCCTCTCTCCTGGGTTCCCGTGGAGCAGCCGTGGCTTTGCTGCGCAGAAGGAGGAGGCCTACAGGGGAGGCTGGCCTCAAGCTGGGGCTAATGGCAGAGGGGGCCCCAGCAGGTCCCTTCCTGGGTCCGGGGCCTCACTCTGCTCCTCAGCCCTGGCATCAGTTTGATGCCCATGCCCACCAGAGGCCCGGAACTCAGCCCACCAGCGGCGTAAAATCCACCCAATTAGCCCCTCGACGCTGCCAAGGCCGTTGCCACGGTGATGCCTCCGGGTCCCCTGTGCAGTCCCATAGGCAGATGGGACGTGAGCACCTGCATAGAGAGGGGCGTCCGCTTGGCCCGAGGGTCTAGCTCTTGATTGAAGGCTCCTCAGACGCCCGGAGGCCTGGACGCACCTGAGCAGCTGGGTCCTGCTTGGGGATGTTCACGTCTGGGAAATAGCTCTCTAGGCCTGCCTCCCACCCCGGCCACACCTTCTCCAGGCTGCCCCACGTGCCCCACCCCATCTGTGGGAGTCTCCTGGGAACTGTGACTGGAGAGAGGGGTCCTGGCAGGGGGCCACATGGGATCCCATCCGGCTTCCCTGGCAGCCAACATTTGCCCGTACATCTGTGTGCCAGGCCGGGCTGGGCACTGGGAGCTTAGCAGCGGCTCTGACGGGGTTCCTGTCCTCAGGGGGCTCAGGGTCCGGTGGGAGACGCTGGCAGGTGAGTCATCAGTCTTTTCAGGTGATGGATTTGTGTGAACAGGTGGTGCAGGCATGTGGTTACAAACTGCAAACTGCGTGGAAGGTATGTACAAACCCCCCTCTCATCCCTCTCTCCCCAGGTGGCGCTGCCCTGCCGCCCCTCCCAGAGATGCCTGTGCGTGGCAAGCAGCTCCTCGAGAACAGTGAGCCAGAGCCCAGTCCGCACTCCCCACGGCCTCTGCACGCTCTTCTGTCTGCATTTCTCACCAGCCAGCATTTCTGGGAGATAATTGCATATCAGTATGTAGAGATGCACCCAATTCTTTTCAACTAGAGCAAACCGGTAATAACAGCAAGAACTTACACTTACTATGTGCGGGGGGCTCCGCTAAGCACATTATTTGTACAAACTGGCCTACTCCCCCAAACAGCCGGGAGATGGGCGCTCTGTTGATCTCACTGGGCAGGCGAGGGGCCTGGGATGCGGCCTGTGTGGCGGGGCCCGATGGATGCTCGCGGCCCCTGGAAGTGCAGGATGTTTGCGGTCGTGAACACCCTTGTACTTTTATCTTCGGAGGATAAATGCTTGGAGTGGATGGCCGGGCTAAAGGGCACGTGCATTTTAAATGTCCATAGCTATTACCAAATTGCTCTTTGAAGAGGTCAAGTCCACTTGCTGAGGGGCACCTGCCGCTCTGATAGAAGCAGATGCCCCTCCCCCTGTTTTCCTTTGCGTTGCTCCTATGAGAGAGGTTGGCATCTTTCCATACCGATCAGTACCACTTGGTGTGATCAGAACCACCAGAGTGGGGTGCACTGGGGCCGGGCGCCATGCGCTGGGCGGTTTTCCTGTCAGGATGAGAGCAGAGTGAAGACATCAGACCCTTGGGGTGTGGGGTAGACCAGGGAGGGCATTCTTGGCAGTGGGGAGAGCAGAGGCTCAGAGGGGTGGGAGGTGGTGGGTGGGCATCTAGGCCCCGAGATGCTCCTCTTCTCCAGTGTTACCCCTGCTCCCTGCGGCCCTGAGCCCATCAGGCTGTTTCCTCTGCCTCCAAGCACAGCTTGAGTTAAACCTGTGTTTCTGGTGGGGGTCTCTGCTCCCTAGGGGGCATCTCCCAGGGTCCTCGAAGGGGGCCTGCCCCTCAAGCCTTTAGAGAGGTAGCCCCCATCACACCTCTTCACCCCTCTGCCTCCCCTGCCCTCCCACCCATTCCTGCCACCAGCCAGGCAAGCGTACATCCTCATTAGCACGGTTCAGTGGCCAGCAGTGGTAATTGATCTCCCGTTCGCCCACTGTGGACAGCAGCTAATGGGGATGAATGTGGCGGGAGGTGCCGCCGCAAGGGATGCTCCCCCGGAGGCCTGCACGGGGCAGAGAGGTGGGCGGGAGGTGGTGATGGGCCTCACAGGCCGTGGTTCCACTGGGGAGTCAGCAGCTGCCTCTGCCGCCCAGGCTGCCATTGGCTCCCACCCTGGGCCCCGGGGGCAGGACAGGTATGCAGGTGGGCAGAGGGGCTCTGGAATTCAGCTGCCCACTGGGGCAGTGGCAGGGGCCAGTCTAGGAGCTGTTCAAGGATGGTACCCCAGAAGTGTTGGGGGCCCCAGGTAAATAAGGCAGGCAGTGTCCGCAATTAGTCATATGTGGGGGAGCGAGGCAAACATTCCAAAGCTGCATCAAGCAGCCACAGGGCTGGTCAGAAACAAGGATTCCGTCGTATAGTCAGTCAACAAATATTTAAGTGCCAGGCATTGGGTAGCTAGCTATAAGGTAACCAAGACAGTGAAGACCGTCTTCCACGGGTGCAGAGCGCTAGGCAGTAACTAGGAAAATAAATGCTGAAGATAGTAATAGATGGCTAAATGCTCAGAACCAAACGAACAGGTTATGTGATGGGGGCGCCTGAATGGAGGAATGCTTCAGGAGGGGACCTGAGAGGCCTCTCTGAGGAGGCACCATGTGAACTGAGACCTGGACAGCAAGAGAGAAAAGCATTTCAGGAAAAGGGAACAGGCAGTGCAAAGGCCCTGAGGTGGGAACGAGTTTGGGGCGTTTGAGGAAAAACAAGGCGCCTGTGTGGCTGGATGGTGGCCCATGAGGAGGAGAGGAACTGAGAATTCAGTGGCAATAAAGCAAGAAGAGTCATGGTCTAGGCCCGTGGTCGGCAAACTGCGGCTCGCGAGCCACATGCGGCTCTTTGGCCCCTTGAGTGTGGCTCTTCCGAAGCCTTAGGAGTACCCTAATTAAGTTAATAACAATGTACCTACCTATATAGTTTAAGTTTAAAAAATGTGGCTCTCAAAAGAAATTTCAATCGTCGTACTGTTGATACTTGGCTCTGTTGACTAATGAGTTTGCCGACCACTGGTCTAGGCCAGAAGCCAAGGTCAGTGGGGTCCTGGTGGACAGGACACCTCTCCCGAGGTGGTGTCGGCCATATACAAAGACGGGGAGTAAGGTCCTGCCTGGATGAGCTGGGCTGGAGGACCCCGGAGAAGCCAGGCTGGAGGACCCCGGAGAAGCCGGGGGGCAGACCCCGGGTCCTCGTGCCTGCAGATTTGGGAGGGGGTGTCCCAGGGTGTCTGAGCCAGCCTCCGCCCGACTGAGAGGAGACACAGAGGACTTGTGGGCCGTCCTGGGAGAAGGCATCCAGTCTCTGCTGCAGGCATGACACAGTGACGGACTTGAGACCCAGCTCGGTGGTCTTCCCAGCCGCTAACATCCGTTAGTGAGTGTCGCCGGGTAAAGCTCAATACGAAGCCAGGCCGGATCAGCCTGTGGGCAAGGAGGCGCGCTCTGGAATGCTTACAGGGTTTTAAACGTAAAACCCACGTGTGTTTTTATGGACAATTTAAACAATTTTCGAGGGTAACCTCAGCGGTTCTCTTGATTTTTGCCGTAAGTGCGGACTTCACTGTCAGATGCCCAAGTTATCATCCCTGCAGGGCTGAGGCGTGTCCTGGACACACAGGGGGCAGGTGTTTGCAAGCCAGGAGAGGGGGTCTCACATGAAAGAATCGCATCAGACTCACCCCCGTTCTCTGAGGGGATGTTCATGCCCCCATGTCCTTGCTTGGTTTGTCCCCCAATGCACAATGCCACCCCCTCATTGATACTGGTCGGTTGTTTAAGAACCTACTTAAATGTTCCTTAATCCCCTCGCTGTCCCTGGTCCTCCTGGCCCCTCCTCCTAGGCCACTGCACCCCCTCTTCTATAGCTCAATGTAGTATAGTTTTTGGATTACAGATCTCAGTAAAATATGACCTTGAAAGAGCAGTTGATAAATTTCAACAACAACTTATGATTTTTTTTTCTTTAATTTTTGTGTGGGAGGGCTGGGGGGGGGAGTATAGCTCTGGGGCGATGTGCTCTCTGGGCAATCCAGAGCCCTGGGGATGGGGGTAGGGGGTGGGGTGGGGTGGAGGTGGAGGAGTAGAGGGTGGAGGGTGGGGGTCAACAACTTTTGATTTTTAAAAAAATCACAATTTCTGTCCTCGCCGGTTTGGCTCAGTAGATAGTGTCGGCCTGTGGACTGAAGGGCCGAGAGTTCGATTCGATCAAGGGCTCAACCCCTGGCCCTGGTTGGGGTGTGTGGGAGGCAACCAATAGATGTGTTTCTCTCACATTGATGTTTCTCTCTCTCTCTGTCTCTCCCCCTTCCTTTCACTCTCTCTAAAAAATCGATGGAAAATAACCTCGGGTGAGGATTAGCACGACAAAAAAAAAAAAAAAATCACAATTTCTTAACAATGAGAAATAAAAGGGAATTTCTTTAACCTGATAATGACATAGAACAAACACTGCACTGAATGTTGAAACAGTCGCAGCAATAGGACAAGGGTGCTGAGGGTCAGGGCTGCCATTCGCATCATATGTGCGCCCTAGCCAATGCGATAACACAAGACAGTGAACACGAAGTACATATAAAGGTTAGTAAAAAGAGACAGGGGCGGGGACCATCCCTTTACCTTTTCCCAATTGTGCGGATGCTTCACAAATGTTGATTCAATTGAAGAACAATTCAGTGTGTCCTCAAGTTCTTGAAGGGGGTGGGGCACAGAACAGATCCTCTAGAAGCCAAAGTCTGAGAAATTCATTGCTCTCAAGAGATTTCTGATCATGGTCCTGCCAAAAAGGCCGAAGCACAGTATTTCCCTAAGACCAGAGCTGAGTGAGCGAGCTCGCGGGGTGCCAGGGAAAGGCTGTTTTCAAAATAATTGGTGTCCGTCTAGAAACAGGGGTAAGGTGTTTAGGTCAGTGGGATCTCAGGGGCGAGAAGAGCAGGTGGCAGGTGGATTCTGTACCAAGAGCAGAAAGTATCGGTGGGAGCCGCAGGAAGAAGAGGCCTGGGCCCAGGAACTCTTTCTACTCTTCCTCTTGGGACACCTGGAGTCAGAATATCCCGCTGCTTTCATGGGGTTCTAATATATATATATATATATATATATATATATGGTTCTAAAATATTGAGTCTGATTTCCACTTCCCATCTATTGCCTGTGGGGTTCGGGCTCTTGATGTGTCTATGACACGCCCAGGAAAAGTACTAGTAGCTCTGGCTCAAGCCAGCTGTCTCTGCCTGGCCCCCACCTCTCCCTCCAACTTCTGGAAATGGCACCTGGGAAATCTCCCCCACCCCTGGTCCCTGGTCCTCAAGGGGAGTGGAAACAGGACCCAGGCCGGACCAGGCATCACGTTCCACCCCTGACCGTGGAGAACTGGGCAAAGACAGCTGCTGCCGAGTCTTCGCTGAGGCAGAAAAGCTCCCTGTTCTGGGAGACCTTCCTGCCCACAGTCCCAGAGCGGAGGTGACACGAAGAACCAGGTCAGGAGGGGGTGACCAGCCTTAGCCTGGTGACCACACTTGAGCCCTTGATCTAGTCATGTCTGCTGCAGAGCTTCCCTGCTCTTTGCAAGGACATGAGCAAATACCCGCCCCCCCGTTTGTCCAGTCCTGTTCAAATTGGGTTCTGTTATCTACGACCGAAGGGTTCTGACTGACACAGTGGGAACGGGTGTGTGTGGGCGGGAGAAGCGAAGATCCGGTCACACATGCTGTCTCAGGGGGCCGGGGCTGGGCAGCAAATAGCTCCCGAATGAAGCCCACGGGGGCGCCCTTGCCTCTTCCTTTGTCCTTGATGCCCTCCCACGGGGGCTGCCCAAGATCCCAAGAAGAAAGCCAGATGGGCAGGCATCACGCTACGTTGTTTTGTAAAGTCGAGTTCATTGAGGTATAATTTACAAACAATATACTGTACCCATTTTAAGCGTGTATTTCATAAGTCTTACAAGTTTATTGCCCTGCAGAACCCCCACCGCAATCAAGATAGGGAACAGCTCCCTCCCCCAGACGGTGGCTTGGGGTCCTTCCTCCTCGACCCCTCCCCCCCCACCCCCACCCACACCTGCGATGCTTCCTGTCACTGCGAGTTAGATTTTTTCTCTGAGTCTCATATGTAGTCATTCACAGCTTCCACGTTTGAGAAGTTACGTACTTGCTAAATTTACTGTAACCCCAATCAACACTCACGGTGCCGTAGTGGCCATTGGTGGACGTGCGTCGGGTGGTGAGAAGTTTAGATGCCTGATGCACACGCTTCCAGCGGAGGCGGGACGAGGCCACGCTCCGCCTTCTGGTCAGCTCTCACACGGGACACGTGTCCCTCCTGCAGTCTAGTTAGTGCGTGTTTTTCACACTTTTGTGGAGTCTGTTTGTTTTGTCTTGTTGTGGTTTTGCTGCTTCGATCGGCCCTCAAGTGTGGTGCTGACGTGCTATCTAGTGTTTCTTAGAAGGAGAAGGCCGTGCTGTGCCTCATGGAGATGATACGAGTGTGCGGTGGACTTCCTTCAGACACGACTGCAGTGCTGCTGGCCGTGAGTTCAATGCTAACGAATCAACAGTCCGTATTAAGCAGCGTGTCTTTAAACAGAAACGCACACACAACACAGGGGCGTGCTGACCAGCGGATGACCCTGCTGGGGCCAGGGGCTCTCGGGAGCCCAGCTGCCTTCCCCAGGAGCCACGGCTCGCTGCTCGCGGCTGCAGTGTCTGCAGTGACTTTGCAGAGCAGCAGCCACCACGAGAGCGAGAAGCACAGCGTGGAAGCCGCACAGGCAGCCCCCGAGGCCAGCCTGCCACCAGCATCGCGCTTCTGAGCCTCACCCACGTCGGTGGGCGTATCACGTGTTCGTCCTGTTCACTGCTGAGCCATGTCCCATCGTGTGGGCACGCCCGTGCCCTTACTCACTCAAGTGGGTGGTGTCCAGTGTTTGGCGACTGTGAATAAAGCTGCTATGAACTTTCGTATACGAGTCTTTATGTGGACATATGTTTCCATTTCCATCCCAAGTATTTTCATATGAGCAAACATATAGGTTAAGTCCGCACCATTGCCATGCGAAGCAGCATTCTTTTCTATAAGGAGATGGGGCTCAGGGCTGTGGGGGCCTGCCCAGGGTCCCACGGCTCCCGCTCCTGCCCCGTGCGCTGCCTCTTCCCTGGCGGGTCCCGGCCAGGCCCGGCCCAGCGCTGGGGGGGGAAGGACCTGGGCGCTGTCACCGTCTCCACGGGCCTGGGGTTCCCCAGCTGCATGGTGTGTGGTTGCAGTCCCCCCAAGGAGCCTGGGGTCTCCAAGCCTGTGACCCTAACCCCGCTGGAGGCCTGAGCAAGGGGACCAGGCCCAAGGGAGCCAGGAGTGACCGAGTCAGGGCCTGATTGTCAGCCCGTGGGGCCTCCGCTGCCTGCGTCCACTCCCCGTGCTGGAGGTAACAGCTTTTTCTCTTCGGACTCCCCTCCTCCATCAGCTGCAGCCTCCTGGGGACTGTCTACCAAGGCCTTATCCTGGCGAGAGGCAGATCCCATGTCCACCTCTTGTCCCAGGGCTTTGAGCCCAAGGAGAGGGCGGCCTGACACTAGGCTGAGCAGTGGCCGGAGCCGGCTCTGAGGGGCTCCTGCCTGGACGCTCCGCCTGCTGCTAATGCAGGGAGCCGCCCGACAACCTTTCGGTGCATCCGGGAGCTTCCTGCTGCTCACAGCCAGTCACCCTGCACCGAGCTCACTGTCCCTGCACCGAGCTCACTGTCCTGCCTGCGGCTGCAGCCTCCGTGTGCTTGTCTCTCAGGACACTCGTCCTGTGGACTCTCCTTGGCGTGCGGAAACCAGGAGAGGGAGAGCCTGGGTTTAGGGGCAGCTGGAGCAGAGGAAGGGCCCAGGCTTAGGGAGAGAAGACTCAGATCTGGGTCCTGACTTGTCGCTTGCCCTCTGGGGCTCACCTTCGTGGTCTGTGAAATGGGCACCCTTAGTCCCTTCCATTCACTGTCTCCCGTGGGCAGGTGCCCGCCCTGTGCTGGGGAGACGGTGGAGGGGCCAGCTTGATGGGCCTGCCCTGTGGGAGAGGGTCAGACAATGAGATGGCGCAGTTGGGCCAGATGACAGAGCAAGTCCCACTGCCTTGGTGGCCAACGAGGGGCATTGTCCAGACCGTGGTCAGTCCTGTGCCAGAAATTGCCCGTGGCCTCCTTAAGCCAGGGGTGTTTATTGGGAGGAAAGGCAGAAATCAGGGCAGCACAGGGGCGGTAAGTAGGGAGACCTTAAAGCAACGTCTCTTTAGGGGGTGGTCGTCAGGTTGGAAAATTCTGCCGAAGAGTCAAAACCACAGAGAGGAGTCTGCCCGGCCTCACCAGCTGCGTCAGTGCCCACCGGGCACATGATCTCCCAGTGGACACCTGGGCCTGCCTGTGCTGCAGGGGTGAGGCCTCGGTGCTGTGCCCTCAAAAACTGGGGAAAAGCAGGGAAGGAAAAGGCCCTAGGTGTTCCCTGTTGTCAGTCAAGGACTCACAGAAGGCCCCGCAGATATACGGGAAATGGAGCTGTGAGCACAGAGGCTCGAAAGGGGGTGGCCTCACCTGCACCCCGCACCCATGAGCTGCCCTTGGGAAGGGCTTCCCGCTGGTTCTTTCGCTGACGCAGCACGGAACCCGGGCGGGGCTCCAGGTCTGTGAGGTCCTTGCAGGCGGAATGAATGGGACTCCGCTCGCTGGCGCTGAGGCTCTGAGGCTGCTGCCAGGTCCTTCTCCCAGGCGCCCGCCTTCGCCTTCGGGATTCAGGGTCAAGTAGTGGAGGTGGGCGTGCCCTGTTCCAGAGATGGAGCAAGACACAGGTTGCAGCCCTGTGGCTGAGGCATGTGGCCAGTGCCATGGGGAGGCTCAGGAAGGGGGGCTTTCGGCTGAGGAGGGGTGGGAGGCTGTGGCAGAGAGGCAGGGCATAAAGGGAGGAGGGGACACTGGCTCTTCCCCGGGGCCTTGCAGGGAGCTGGGTGCTGGTGGCTGCCTGCTGGGTCAGCGGGGGATGGGGGTGGCCAGGCGGGGACCGGAGGAAAGGGGTGGGAGTAGAGGGGGCCCTGGGAGGGGGCTGCAGGCCCCTGCCAGCTGCGGAGGACACCCCAAGGTTACCTTGGCCTGTGGCTCTGGGCTGAAGCGGCTGCCAGCGATGACAACAGCGAACCAGCAGCCTCTCTGAGTTTTATTATCATTCAAATGAGGACGTGGAGAGGTATTTCATTTGATTGGTAGAATAATAGGAGCCATTTATCTACCTTCTCTCAACCTTTCATATCTGTTTCACTATTTTATGGGATCACATACATCATAGTAAAGGCAAGAATGTGTTTTTTTCTCCTGAGTTGGGGCTGGGGGTGCAGCAGGGATGGGAAGGAGGCTCTCAGAGTGGCTGGCAGGCGCTGAAGGAAATGAAATCGAAAAAGACTATTATTGGTGACAGACAGTCACATCTGAGGGAATAAGGAACTCCCCAGCGAGGCCTGGATGAGGGGTTTTAAATGGAAGATCCAACAGCTCCAGCTCTGGGGCCTGCAGAGGGAGGGGCTGAATGAAGGCCTGAGGGGTGGGGAGACGGGGGAGGGCGGGGGTGCGGGAGCAAGGCTGGCACTGGGGGGCACGTGGCCCAGCTGTTGGAATTCTTTGCCTTTCTTCAGTTACGATAAACTACACGTCATACAAGGATCTGTTCTCCTTTTGAAGAAATTAGAACATTCCAGGTGATGCCCTGCCACCACAAGCCCCTTCTTCCCCTTCCCCAGTAGTAACTGCTGTTACCATTTTTTCTTCTTGAATTCTCACATATACAAATAGACCTTAAGAGGGGCACTCTTTTAAAAATTCCCAGCCGAGGATATGTGTTTTTATTTTTATTGATTTTGGAGAGACAGGAAGAGAGAGAGAGAGAAAAAACACCTACATCAATGTGAGAGAGAGGCCTCGATTGGTTGCTTTCCCTACGCACCCCAACTGTGGATTGACCCTGCACCTAGGTATGTGCCCTGACCAGGAATGGAACCCACAACCTCTTGGTGTACAGGACGATGCTCCAGCCAACTGAGCCCCTCGGCCAGGGCAGAGGAGGCATCTTTCGTGGGTTTCTCTTTTCTTTCTTAAACAGCACCATCCACCTCCTTGCTTTCTGCACTCATGTTTCACACTCTGTGTGCGTAGATCTGCGTGGGTCTCCGTCCTGCGGGGAACTGCCGTGTGGGTCTCCCTTCCAGCACAAGCCCGTGTGTTACCCGCCCCCCCCTTGTCCCTGAGGAGCCCCTGGGTGGCTTCCCACTTTTCACAATTAGAAGCCATGCTGCAAGGATCCCTGACCCCTTCCTGGGCACCAGGGCCAGATTCCTGAGGGCCGGTGAGCAGTGAGCTTCTGGCGGGGAGGGCTGTGCATTTTCAGCTGGGACTTTACAAAGACATAAACACAGGAACCCGGGAAGTGCAGGCCCGGCCGGCCGGCTCCTCCAGCCCCGGCGTCAGCCCCTGGGCCTGTTCACCAACTACTGGCCTGTGCTCTCCATTCACGAGTCCCCCTGGCTTCTGCGCGGCAGGCCGAGCAGTTTATCTGGCCTCTGAGACGAGTTCCCACCAGGCGTTTCCATGCCTGGATGCACCTCCCCAGCGGGAGGGACCCGCCTCTGCAGCCATCCCCCAGGGCCCAGCTGTGGCCCAGCCCAGGCCCTCAGGAATGGTCTGTCTCCCTGGGTGTGGCCCAGCCCAGCCAGCCCCGGGCAGGTGATGCTGAAGTCGTCCCCTTCCCCGTGTGGCTGGTGCTGCCTGCGGTGCCCTCCCTACCCTGTCACATCCCCACCGTCCCAGCAACCAGACCGGCCTGAGGGGTGCAGGCCAGGCAGAGAAGCAGAAAGAAAAGGTGTTAAAATGTAGCTTTTTAGCTTCCAAAGGCCCAGGTCCCGTCTTAAACAGCAAATCTGGGACACTCCCTGCCTAGTACGTTTTTGTGCCCTCACCACAGAGAGATGAGGTTAAAACTTCTGGCCACGTGGAAAGAGAGGCGAATGGGGAGGGAAAGCAGTGAGCTGCGCCCGCTGGGCTCTCTGTGTGTTGGGGAATGGGGGGGGGGGCAGGTTCCCGGCTGGGGCTGGGGAGGATTATCCCTCGAGGGAGTCGGGGATCTCATTGAGGGGATACCTGGGCCTTGTTTCCTGGCTGAGTGAGGCCCCAGGCACCCTGTGCCCTGATGGGCCCTAGACAGCCGGGTGAGCTTCCAGCCCAGAGCCCTGGGGGAGCAGCCAGGGTCAGGGGGGGGGCGGGCGCGGGGAGTGTGGCCTGGAGGGAATTCCCAGCTGTGAGGAGGGAAGAGCACCATCACACTGTCTGGGCCCTTCTAAGCAGGACCAGATGGGGACACAGACACCTCGTTGGCTGCCAACGCTGAAGGGCGATGGCAGCCAAGAACCAGACATCCCCGTGTATGTCTTGGGGGTGCCCACGGGGTTGACAAGGACCTGTGACCCACCTGCCACCGTGTTCTGGCACCGCCAACACTCATTAGAATCCTGGGACGAAGAGACGGGGGCAGGGGACCCTGAATCACCTGAGTTGACCCTAATTGAGGAGCTAACCAAGACTCATTTTCTGCTGCTGGCAGAACACGGGATTTTAAGTAAAGAGGAGGAATTGTGCACTGGAAACCTGTATAATTGTATTAACCAGTGTCACCCCAGTGCATTCAATAGGAAGGGAGAAAGGAAATAGAGGGGTGCTGGCGGAAGATGCAGGTGTGGTTCCGGCACGTTGGGGGAGTGTCTGATTATTCACACCCACAACCCGTGGCTGAATGCAGGGCAGTGACTGGGCCTCCCCTGGGGTCACGAAGGCAGCATGGCAGGCTCTCCCCGACCTGGGCCTGCAGGTGAACGCTGGCGGGACCTGGACACGCCCTCCCCACCCTCTCCCCAGGACCCATCCATCTGGCCGCAGGCAGGTGCTGGGGGAAAGGGGCCCAGTGAGAGGTGAGCAGAGGGATCCCTGTTTGGTGAGTGACACTGACAGGAGCCGATGAGGAGGAGGGAGGCAGGAGGGGCAGGGGAGCCGGCTGAGCGGACAGTCAGGGGCCAGGCCAGGAGGAGGCTGTGGGGCAGACGGGGGCGGGCAAGTCCCCGGCCGCTGAGCCCTCAGGTCCTCCCCAGCGGGGTGCACACATCTCCCTGGGAACTTCCATTTCTGATTCGGGGGGCTGGCCCGGCCTCTGGCTTCAGGGGTGGGTAGGTGACCCAGGCCTGGCCCACAGGCTACTTCGGCACCGTTGGTGGTGAGAGGTGGGATGGGGCGCTGAGCCGCTGGGAGCTCTGTGGAGAGGGGTCTGTCTGGAAGGACGCTACCGCAGGGAAAGCAGAGCTGAGAGCTGGAAGGAAGGGGTCCGTCTAGTCAGCTCAGGCTGCCATCACAGGGCACCGTAGACTGGGCAGCTCGAACCACAGACGGCTGTTTGTTTGTTCATTTAATTTTTTTGTCACGTAAATAAACCCACTGGTATAGGCTGGTGCGTTTCAGACCGTAGAGCTTCCCTGGTGCGTCCGTCTCCGTCTCCCGGTGGCTGTTCTGTGAGGGCAGAAGGTGCAGGTCCCAGCCTCTCCGTCCTGACCCCGGAAAGGGGTTCTCACAGCTGCTCCTGCGGCCTGCTGGCTGGGGTCTCTGTGGGCCCCGCTGCTCCCCAGGCCTCACCTCCAAAGGTCTCACCTCCGAGGTGAGGCACAGTCCTGCTGCCTGGGACCCCAAATTCCCCTCTCCCACCCCACTCCAGGGCTAGCTCTCCCCACCCCACTCCAGGGCTAGCTCTCCCCACCCACACCAACCCCAGGGCTAGCTCTCCCCTCTCCCACCCACCCCAGGGCCCTCCCTAGCGGGGAGAAGGGTGCGGGGTGGGGGGTGGGGGCTTAGGGGAGTCTTCCCATTTTGCTTTGACCAGAAACTGCCGGGTTTTGTTGCCTTAGGCCAGTGGTTCTCAACCTTCTGGCCCTTTAAATACAGTTCCTCATGTTGTGACCCAACCATAACATTATTTTCATTGCTACTTCATAACTGTAATGTTGCTGCTGTTATGAATCATAATGTAAATATCTGATATGCAGAATGGTCTTAGGCGACCCTGTGAAAGGGTCGTTCGACCGCCAAAGGGGTCGTGACCCACAGGTTGAGAACCGCTGCCTTAGGCCACCCTGGGCTCCGTGGGGTCCTCAGAGAATGGGGGGAAGCGGAGAGTCAGGCAGAGCAAGTGGTGAAAGGAAGAAAGCTGCTGGCACCTGGGGGGCGGGGGGTGGGGGACAGCAAATCTGAGGGGTTCTGGGTGCCCAGCCATGTGAGCAAGGCTGGTCCAGAGTGTGTGTGTGTGTGTGTGTGTGTGTGGTGGGGGTGGGGGGAGTGCTGAGGGGGTGAGGGGCAGGCAGCGGGCTTCCTCCGGCTTTGAGAATCGCAGGGCTGAGCTAGATTCCTGGTTTCCACAGATGGAGGCTGCACTGCAGCTCTGCTCCAGGCCCAAGCTCCGGGGACAGGGCAGGGAAGGCCGCCCGCCCGCCTGCCGCCCGCCCCTTTTCACTTCGCTGACTCCCCATCAGATTTTCCATCTCAGCCTCCAGCCCCCAGCCCCCACCTCCCGGCCCAGCAACGCTTAATTCCCTCTCTCGGCCGCAATTTATTATTTAAGTCCACAGAGTGGCCAGGGTGAGGCAGGCTGCCTGGGGGACCGCTGCATGGAGAAAAGAGACCGGCCGTGGTGGGGTCTCCTAGGGCGACCGGGGGAGACAGGCTGGGGGTAGAGTGGGCAGTCCTGGGGTCCAGTGCCCAGCGAGGCATCTGAGCTGCGCCCGAGGCCCAGGGGTGAGCCCGTTGACAGCCCAGGCTGCCTGGGGAGCCGGCACCACCCAGGTGGCTCCTTGAAGGGTGGGGACACTGTAGCACCCTGCTCCACCCCAGGCCCTTCTGCACCAGGTTCCAAGAGGGTTGGCGTTGCCAAGACCTAGCTGCAGGCAGCCTCCAGGCTGGCGGGGTTTATGCGGCTCCCAGGACGAGGGGATATAAAGAAAACCAGAGCTGCATTTACCATCCAGAGATTTCCTATAAACACCTGGTTTCTAGCTTCTGAAAAACTGGCCGTCAACACTGAGCTGCCTTCTACCAGGCACGCTTGGCTGCAGCCCCATTTGAAAGGGGCCTGTGGGTGGCATTAGCCTGAGCCCTGCCTGCCTCTTCCCTCCCCGAGGGGCCTGTGGGACCCCTGGGGCCTCTGGGGTCGGGACCCCTGCTAACGTGTGGCACAGCAGAGGCCAGAAAGTCGAGCCCCGTCCGTCCCCTTGGCTGCTCTGTGGGTTACTGGAGGGCAGGGACTCTCTCTCTGCATCTCTGTACATTATGCATTGTAATGCCCAGCCCAGTGGGGCACGTGAAGGTGCTGAATAAATGCACTCGCGCTGAGCAGCTGAATGAGTGAGTGAAGGAATGGCGCCGCCTGAGCAGGGCTACGAGGCTGGATGCCATTTGGAAAGATGAGTCTGAATTGCCGGCCAAAGCAGAGGGTCATAGGCTACGGCCCTGAGGAGTCCCGGACGCATGGGGTGGGTGGGGTGGGTGTGGGAAGGTCACTGGTGCGGGGAGGTCACCCCGGCTGGCCCAAAGGCCACCTGAGGAGCTGGGATTTATTATCTAATCACCGGAACTTAAAAAGCACAGAGTCCCACTCCACACCTACTGAGTCAGACTCCAAGGGAGGTGGGCGGCAATCTGTGTTTCTAAAATGTCCCCCAGGGTGGGGCATGTAGAGGCCTGGGACTCGGGCTGTGTGGCTGGGAAGTGGCCATCTGTGCCACAGGCTGGCTGCTGTGTCCGACCCCTGCCTGCCTCCCGCTGCCTGGGGCTGGGTGTCTCTAAGCCGCCTGTCACCCTTGTGAGAGTTGGCCAGGCCCTGTGTGTCCCTCGTAGCCTCACCGGGTTTTAAGGAAGGAAGGAAAAGTATGAAGGGACTGTGTTTGTTTTGCCTAAGCAAAGTCCATTTATAAAGCTCAGTACTTGTTTAAGAAGGAACAGTTATTGACAAAACATAAGAAAATAAATTAAAGCAGCAGTTCTTTAAAAGGACCCTGTCCAATCATTTGATATTTTCCCCCTTCTTCCCTCAAAGGCCAGAATGACATAATCAATCTTGTTGTTCTTTAGTCTGTCTTGTTACAGCTTTTTCTTAAGTAGAGGGAAAAAGAGGGAGAGAGGAAGGAAGGAAAAAAGGAAGAAAGGGAGGAAGGGAGGGAGGGAGGAAGGGAGGGAAGGAGGGAGGGAAGGAGGAAAGAAGGGAGGGAGGGAGGGAGGGAGGAAAAAAGGGAGGGAGGGAGGAAATCGATGGAAGGAGTGAGATGTCGCCTGCAGCACCATCACCTCCTGCCCCACTGAGGGTCTCACTCCGTACTGTCTCCCCTGCCCCAGCCCTTCTTGTCCTGTTGGCAGCCCCGCCACCCTGCCCAGCCCAGCCCTCCACATGGCACCAGCGTGCTTGGTCAGCTCCTGCCAATTCCATGACCCACAGGGTCCCAGCCCTGGTCAGGATTTGTAGGGGAGGCAACCAATCGATGTTTCTCTGTCACATCGATGCTTCTCTCTCTCCCTCCCTCGCTCTCCCTCGCTCTCCCTCTCTATTCCTCTATCTCTAAAATCAATAAAAATATACTTTAGCCTGGCCAGCATGGCTCAGGGGTTGAGTGTTGACCTATGAGCTAGGAGATCACTGTTTGATTCCTGGTCAGGACACATGCCTGGGTTTTGGGCTTGATCCCCAGTAGGGGGCGTGTAGGAGGCAGCCTATCAGTGATTCTCTCTCATCATTGATGTTTCTCTCTCTCTCTCTCTCTCTCTCTCTCTCTCTCTCTCTCTCTCTCTCTCCCTTCCTCTCTGAAATCAATAATATATATAATAAATAAAATGTCCTGGGAAAGAAAAAGTAACACCAGGTCAGTGGTAAGTTTAATATTTTTTTCCACTCCGGTATTCCCTGGGCTGAATTCAGTGCAGCCTGAAACTTTGAAGTGGGTGTTGCCACCTATGCAGAGAGCTCCAGGAGAAGTCCTCTCATTCTGGCTTGAGGACCAAGGAAAGGGCTGCCCATTGCTTCAAGTCTCCTATTTGTCTTCTGGTTTCGTTCCCCTCTCTTCCATTCTCTTGCCCCCAGCACCGAAGCGATCCGGTGTTGGCAGCAGCAGCAGCAGCAGGAGCACCATGGGCGGCAGGAGCCTACACCTCTGAAGGAGGGAAGCCATCCTCTCCAGTGGGAGGACCATGTCCACCAGGGTGGGCAAGCCCCTCTCTCTGCTGCTGGGGCTCAACACAAGCGAGGAGAAGGAAATAAACCTCCCGCTTTCTGGCCTGAGGACTGGAAAAGGGCACCTCAGGGGGCTGGAAAGTCCCGGAAAGATCACAGGGGAAGGAGGGAAAGCACCCTGTGAAGTTGTTTATGAAACCCTGAGCTCACCCCACACTGCACAAGGTTTGACCCTGAACAGTGTACAGAAACCTGAGAACTGAAAGGAAAAGACATTGTTCACATCCCAGATTGGCCACGAGTTGGTGCATTAATGGGACAGATCCAAATAGCACTTCAAAAACATTGAGAATGAACTGACATTTGAACCACAGCCTACAGGAGGTTGGTGGGAACCCAACTGGGTCAACTGCCTGCTGAAAGAACAACAGCAAAATTGCACCGGACAGAAAGAACCAGAAAAATCTCAACTCCCTTGGGAAAAGACAGTCAACAGATGCCAATGCCGAGATGATGTCGCTGAGATAGCGAAGGTTTTACTCCAGTTATTACAAAGATGGTCCAATAGAAAAAGGGCAAACGCTCTTGAAATGAATGGAAAGATAGAAAGCCTCAGCAGAGAAATAGAAGATATCAAGAATAACTAAATGGAAATTTGGAAGTAAAAAAATACAATAACTGAAATAATAAACTCACTGGATGGGCTCAAGAGCAGAATGGAAATGATAGAAGAAATAGGCAGTGAATTTGAAGATAGACAAACAGAAGTTATTTAATCTAAGTAAAAGAGAGGAAAAAGATTGGAAGAATAAATGGATGGAGTCTCAGGGAATTGTGGGACAATTGCAAAAGTCCTTGGAGTCTTGGAAATAGAAGGGAAAGAGTGGGGTCTAGAAAAACTTATTTAAAGAAATAATGGTAAAGTTTTCCAAATTTGGTGAAAAACAGAAACAAACAGATTTAAGAAGCTCAGTAAATCCAAAACAGGATAAATACAAATAAATCTATGCCTAGACACACCATCATTTAAAAAATATATTTTTGATTGATTTCAGAGAGGAAGGGAGAGGCAGAGAGAGAGATCGAAATATCAATGATGAGAGAGAATCATTGACTGGCTGCCTCCTTCAAGTCTCACACATTGGATTGAGCCTGCAACCTGAGCATGTGCCCTGCCCGACTGGGAACCGAATAGTGACCTCCTGGTTCATAGATCGACGCTCAACCACTGAGCCACGCCGGCTGGCAACACATCATAATTAAACTTCTGAAAACTAAAGACAAAGAAAAAAAATCTTAAAGGCAACCAGAGAAAAATAGCATATTACTTATAGGGGAACAGTAATTCAAATGACTGTGGGTTTCTCATCAGAAACCACAAAGGTCAGAAGGAAGTGAAACAACATTTTAAAATGCTGGGGGAAAAAGAACTCCCAATCGCAACTGAGGATTTTTTTGTTTTTGTTTGTTTAATCCTCACCTGAAGATATTTTTTCCATTGATTTTTAGAGAGAGAGGAATGGGGGGGGGGGAGAGAGAAAGAGAGAGAGAGAGAGACAACAATGGGAATGAGACACATTGATTAGTTGCCTCCTGTGCACTCTGAACCTGTAGGTGCTCTTGAACAGGAATCGAACCCAAGACCCTTCGATGCATAGGTTGATGCTCTAACCACTTAGAAACACTGGCCAGGGAACAACTCAGAATTTTAAAGAGGAACATCCTTTAGGAATGAAGGTAAAATGAAGACATTCTCAGATGGCTGGTGTGGCTCCGTTGGCTGGGCATTGTCCCATGCACCGAAAGATTGCTGGTTTGATTCCCCATCAGGGCACAAGCCTGGGTAGTGGGCTCAATCCCTGATAGGGGGCATGCAGGAGGCAGCTGATCGATGTTACACTCTTGCGTCAATGTTTCTTCTCTCTCTCCCTTCCTCTCTCTCTAAAAATCAATTTTAAAAAATCTTAAAAAAACACACACAACTGGGCAAAAGATTTGAACAGACACTTCACCCAAAAAGATATAAGGGTAAGTACATGAGAAGATGTTGAACATCATTAGCCATTAGGGCAAAAAGTGACAACCACACACCAATTAGAATAAAAAACATACTGACAAAACCAAGTGCTGACAAGGATACAGAGCAACTGGAATTCACACATTGCTGGTGGGAATGCAAAATGGTACAGTCATTCTGGAAAATAGTTTAGCAGTTTTTTTTATAAAGTTATAGTAATTATATGACCCAGCAATCCCATTCCTGAGTATTTACCCAAGAAAAATGAAAACTTATATTCACATGAAAACTGGCACATAAATGTTCATAGCAGCTCTATTGGTAATTGCCAATAATAGGAAACAATCCAAGTGTCCTCCAATAGGTTAATGGGTAAACTGTGGTACATCTGTTCAATAGAATACAATTTCAAAAAATATATATTTTATTGATTTTTTTTACAGAGAGGAAGGGAGAAGGATAGAGAGTTAGAAACATCGATGAGTGAGAAACATCTATCAGCTGCCTCCTACACACCCCCTACTGGGGATGTGCCCGCAACCAAGGTACATGCTCTTGACCGGAATTGAACCTGTGACCCTTCAGTCTGCAGGCCGACACTCTATCCACTGAGCCAAACCTTTAGGGCAATAGAATACAATTTTGCAATAAAAAGGAACAAACTATAATTGATCCTTGAAGAGCATGAGGGTTAGGGGTGCCAACCCTCCACGCAGTCTAAAATCTGCATAATGTAGTTATCCTTCGATATCTGCAGGGGATTCATTCCAGGATACCCTGCAGATTCCAAAATTTATGAATGCTCAAGTCCTCTCTATAAAATGGTGCAGAACAATGCATACAGTCAGCCCTCCACCTCTGCAGTCACCCAACTTCAGACTGAAAACTATACAGGAATTTATTGAAAAAAAAATCCACATATAAGTGAGCCATTGCAGTTCAAGCCCATGCTGATCAAGGGTCAGCTGTACTGACGCATGCAACAACCTGAATGAATTTCAGAGGCATTGCACCGGATGCAAGAAGCAGTCTCAAAAGGCGATTCCATTTGTGTGCCATTCTCAAAAGAACAAAACTCTAAACAGAACAAAATAAAATAAAAACAAGAAAAACAAAAAAACATCAAAAGTTCCAGTGATAGAGAGTGGGCCAGGGGTTGTCAGGGGCTCGGGCTGTGGGAAGTGTGTGACTCTAAAGGGACAGCACACAGGAGTTTCATGGGGGTGACAGAACACTTCCATACCCTGATTGTGATGGTTGCACAGATCTACACGTGTGAAAATCTATGAGCTATACACATACATGCAAAAATAATTTTATTGTATTTTTAAAATAAGTTAAACAAAAATGCTGGGAGGAGAAAATTCCTGGAGTTCATCCCTGTTGAGTCTCCAGTAAGTGATTCAGTGCATCAAAATCAGGCGAGGTTGAAGTTCTTTAGGTTCCTACAAGCAAAACCAGTGACAACGAGGACATTTCACCTTAACCGTTACCTTTTCAGAGAAGCCTTCCCTGCTCCTGCCCCTGCCCCTGCCCCTGCCCCCTCACTAAGTAATGCCCCTGTATTAGTTTCCTGCTGTTGCTGTAACAAATGAGCACAAATCAGAGGTTTAGAACAACCCACTTTCCTTATCTTACAGTTCTTGAGGTTGGAAGCCTAACCTGGGTACTACTGGGCTAAAACCAAGGGAACAGCAGGACTGATTGGAGACCCCTGCAGGGCAGAACTGTGCCCTCGCCTTGTCCAGCTTCTGGAGGCTGCCCTCGTTCCTCCAGCCTCGCAGTCCCTTCCCCCCTCTTTAAAGCCAGCAATGCTGGGCCTTCTTGTGCTGCTATTTCCCTGCCTCCTTCTCCCACTTCTAAGAACCCTGGTTAGGAGTCCGCAGAAACTCCAGGATCATCTCCCAACTCAAGGCCAGCGATTCGCAACCTTCAGTGACACCCACTGCGTGGAATGAGGTCAAACTTCCCAAGTGAAGGCTACAGTCCTCCAAGGACTGCCCTCCCTCACTTCAGACGCCAGCTGCAAGTCCAGGTGTCCCCTGGCCACGCTCACTTCTGACCAGCTGGCTGCCAAGTCAGGGGGTCTCACTCCCCCTGAGCTTCCATAATTTGCTAGAACGACTCATAGAACTGAGGAAAGCACCGTACTTATGATTACAAAAGGGTACAAATCGGAACCAGACCGCGGGAGAGATGCAGAGGACCAGGGCGGGGAGGGCCATGGAGTGAGGGCGTGTCACCCTCCCAGCGCGGGAATGTGTGAGAATAGAGTTGCCCACCAGGGAAGCGCCCTGGAGCCTTGGTGTCCAGAGTTTCATCGGGTTTCACTGTGCAGGCGTGATTGATCCGATTGATTGAATGGCTGGCCATGTGCGTGACTTCAATGTGCAGGGCCTCTCTCCTCCCAGAGGTCAGGGCTCCAAGTCTCTGATCACATGGCTGCTCTTTCTGGTGGGACTAACCCACACCCCGAGTCACTTCATTCGTATAAACCCTCAGGTGTAATCTAAGAGGCCCCCCCCTCCAATGAATCACAACGACACTCGTACCACTTTAGAAATTCCAAGAACCTAGAGGTTCTCTCCCAAGAACCAGAGAAAGGAGCCAGCCACTCCTTCCTTACACACCACCTCCAGGCCATCTGTAACCTTCACTTCCCTTTGGCACCCCCCCCCGCAACTTATTCACCGGTTCTGAACGTCTTTGGGCAGAGGTGAGGGTGGAGGGTGGGGGTGGCACTATTCTGCCTCCCACAGCCTCCCAGTTGCTCTCTTAACACATTGCCTTGTTTGGCTTTCATGACCTACCCCTCCATAAAATGCTCCTACTTATTTTGTTGACTGTCTGTCTCCCTCTCTGCTAAGAGGGCAGGTCCCTGGCACATGCCTAGTCCGGAAAGGGAAGAGTTGTTGAGCTGGTCTTCGAAGGATGAACGGAGTAGGGCAGGGGTAGCAGAGGCTCTGGTCAAAGAGCAGCATGTGCAGAGGGACAGAGGCAGGAAGAGGTGGGGTAGGGAGCCCTGAGTGGGTGGCGGTGGCGGGGGCGCTGGGTGTGAGTGGGAAGGAGGGAGATGTCGGGTACAGAAAGGCCAGCTGCAGCACAACTGCGTGTGTTGGCCCAAGACCAGATGGCACTTCTGGTATCTGCTCTAGTGCCTTTGCTCTTACTCAGATGCCAGGAGGGAAGCACATGGTGTGGCAAATAGGCAGGGACGCTGGGATCACACAGGCACGGGCTCAAATCCTAGATCTGCTGTTTATCGTTGTGGCCGTGAGCAAGTCTCGTTACCCCTCGGTGTCAGTCACTGAGTCAGGCTCACCCCAAACTCCTGTCCAACCCCCTCTCCTTTGCCGTCCTCTGTCTCGGAGCACGGAATGTTCGGCTTCCCAGTATCTCTTGCGGCAAATGACACAGATCCGGCCAATGAGCTGGAATTGGAATCCTAGTGAGGGGTGTCCTGGAAATGGAAAAGGCCCAACGAAAAGGAAAACACACTCAGCTGAGTCATAATTTTGCCTTACCCTCTCCTTCCTGTTTTGAAGGCCAACTTACGTTAGGAGCAGCCGCCGCCACGTTGTGAGTATGAGGGACAAGCTAAGAGTCATGGCCTAAGAAAAAGTGGGCAGACGGCAGAAAGTTCCTCAGCTTGTGAGACCATCACTGAGCAATTGGACCTCTGGTTATTAGCTGGATTTTCTGTTACTTGTAGTCAAACACAGTCTTTATTTTTTTTAAGTAGGTTTTTATTGACTTTGAGAGAGAGGAAAGGAGAGGAAGAGAGAGAAATATTGATGTGAGAGAGAAACATCGATCGGTTGCCTACCATGTGCACCCTGACCGGGGATCGAACCCGCAACCCGGGTACATGCCCTGACTGGGAATCAAACCTGCAACCTTTTGGTGCATGGGACAATGCTCAACCAACTGAGCCACACTGGCCAGGGTGAACACAGTCTTAATTAATGTACTCTGTAAACCTCAGTTTCCCCTACTGTTAACTGGTGTGAATAATATTTATCAATATTCATTATACTCATGTTGTGTGCCAAGAACTCCTCTAGTGCTGGTGGAAAAGCAGTGAAAAAGGGATAAGCTCCCCATTCTTTTCGCATTCACCATTTGGTGGGAAAGACAATGAACCTATAAACAAGAATACAGGGTGGGGCCCTAACCGGTTTGGCTCAGTGGATAGAGTGTCAGCCTGCGGACTGAAGGGTCCCAGGTTCGATTCCAGTCAAGGGCATGTACCTTGGTTGCAGGCACATCCCCAGTGTGGGGTGTGCAGAAGGCAGCTGATCGATGTTTCTAACTCTCTATCCCTCTCCCTTCCTCTCTGTGAAAAATCATAAAATATATTTTTTTAAAAAGAAAAAGAATACAGGGTGGGGCAAAAGTAGGTTTATGGTTGTGAATATTCAGAACAGAGTTTATTCTTGTATTGTTATTTATTGATTATTGTATTTTTTTCCATATGAACAACTGTAAACCTACTTTTGCCCCACCCTGTGTATCTGAGAGTGCAAAGTGCTGGAAGAAAAGGCGGTGTGACTGAGAGACTGGTGTGAACATGACATGGGGTTCTCCTGATGGACCCTGAGAGGAAGTGACACTTGGGCTGAGGCCTGAATGGGCAGGTAATGAATGACAGGATAGAGTGTGGGGAACAGCATTTCAGGCAGAGGGAAGAGCAGGGGCAAAGGCCTTGAGGCAGGCCAGGCTTGGCAAGTGGGCAGACCAGGAAGATGGCAGTGAGTGAGGAGGAGAGAAGACGGAGGTGACTCCAGAATGGTGGGCGAGGGTCAGATAACACGAGTCTTGGTGAGAGGATTTATTCTAAATGCAAAAGGGAAGTCACTGGAGGGCTTTCAGAGAAGTGTGACACCATGAATTGAGTACACCGGAAGTGCTCAATGCAGCGGTTCTCAACCTGTGGGTTGCGACCCCTTTGGCGGTCGAACGACCCTTTCACAGGGGTAGCCTAAGACCATCCTGCATATCAGATATTTACATTACGATTCATAACAGTAGCCACATTACAGTTATGAAGTAGCAACAAAAATAATGTTATGGTTGGGTCACAACATGAGGAACTGTATTTAAAGGGCCAGAAGGTTGAGAACCACTGGCTATAGCCTGGGGTAGATGGAGTGGCTGTCCCTTCTCAGGCTCAACCAGCCCCTTCTCCGGTCTGCTTGCCTCCTGCTCCCTTCTGAGCTGGAGTCTTGGTATGCCTTCTGAGTTTCCTGGCCCTGCACTGTCCTCCCCTGGGGCCGTGTGCTCCCTCCAGAGCAGGCATAATTGCCGCTTTCCACAATGACATAAAAATCTAAGAGGCACAATCAATACAGCGCATACACACATCATCGTCTTTCATTGCAAACGATAAAAGCGCAAACAGTAGGGGTGGCAGCAGCTCTGGCGGCTGCAGTGGGGGCAGGGTGGGTTGCCACCGCCTCTTTCCTTGTCCCTCCCCTTCTGGGGCACCGGATCCACTCAGGGGGTGGCACCCCGCATTAAAGCCCATTGGATAAATGGTTTTCTCTCTCTTTTCCTTCCAGATGCAGCAATTCCATCTCTAACCCGTCTTCAGAAATCCAATTTATCTTCCCTTTCACTATTTTAAATGCTTTTTTTCTTGCTTCCCTGCATCTTCTATGTCTCTCAAAATACAGAGCTCAGAGTGCCTTCCAGGAGGCAGAAAAAGCTGCCCGGGTCTCCCGTGTCACAAGCCCATCCACTGACCTTGATGGGGGAGGCCAGCCCTGGACGGCCAGCTTCTTCCCCAGGTCCAGCCTGCCACCCGCAGCTTATGTGGGAATGTGCACAGAATCCATTATATCCCCAGCTCCCAAACTCCCAGCGATGGCTTCTTCAAACTAGTTACTTAATGAACGCCATCCAGTTCCGATTCAGCTTTACCACACTCCCATTTGCAAAAGCCAATCTGCTTTATGATTCTAACCTCTGGCTAGAAACTGCTCCCAATTTCATGTCCTCCATAAACTTGATGAACGATTAGCTTGCATCTCTGCAGTCATTTGTTTATTTATTCAACCAGCATTTAGTGAGCGCCTACTGGATACCAAGATAAAGAAGACGCAGGTCCTGTCCTTGAAGGGCTCCCATGCTGTGGTGGAGCCGGCATGGATACGGTGTGATCCGTGGTGTTCAGCCAGGGGGGGCTGAGAGCGGGCCTCCTCAGGGTCGGGGGGGGGGGCAGTGTACTAGTAAGCTGGCATTGGAACGCTGTGGGGAATTCTGCCACTTGGAGGAGAAATGGTGTTCCATTTATTTTATTTTATTAAATATATTTTTATTGATTTCAGAGAGGAAGGGAGAGGGAGAGATAGAAACATCAATGAGGAGAGAGAATCACTGATTGGTTGCCTCCTGCAGCCCAGGCACATGCCCTTGACCGGCATCGAACCTGGCACCCTTCAGTCCGCAGGCCGACGCTCTATCCACTGAGCCAAACCAGCCAGGGCGAAATGGTTTCCATTTAGATCAGAATGTACACAGGCAAGTAGTTCTGGATGGTGATGGGGGAAGAAATGCATTGACATCTATAAACGCGAGGGCGGTGAGCTTCAGGCCGGGATCCAGCTAGAACCAGGACGCCTCTTTGTCTCTTGGCTCTGCCCATGCCTGCTTCCTTCCGAGGCGCCACATGGCAGCAGAATGGCTGCCAGCAGCCCTGGGGTTAACACCCTCTCAGGTTCAACCCAGGAACAGAGATTGCTTTTCTCTTACCAGACTCAGCAAATCTGGAGGCTCCTTGACTCCGGGGTCACATGCTCATCCAATGGGGTGACCAGGAGAATACAGGCACTCTGGTTGGCCAGGCCTGAACACCTGGGGCCCCTGGACCTTGGGGGCAGTCAGCTGCATTGGAAGCCCGTGGGCTGAAAGAGGGAGGCGAACTGAGCGCTCTTAGAGCTGAAAAGGGTGAACAGGGTGCCAGGCTGCTGGAACCCAGGCGGCACTCCGCCCCATGGGCGTGGCCTGTCCTCCCCGGTGGTGGAAGGGTCCTTTCTGCGGGGTGGGTCCTCGGAACCGCTCACCAGCCACGTGAGGGTGCGGTCTGCTCCTGCCACGTTCCCCTCGCCGTTTGCAGGCAGGCTGAGGATGTACTCACTTTCTGCTTTCCCAGAGGCCGGGTTTTTAAGCCAGCCAGCAAGTCATTCCAGCCAGCCCGCCTGTCTTCCGCCTCCGCATGCTTTAAGCTCCTTCCCTGTTTTCTGTCTTTTCAAAAACCAAAACCTCCAGCCACTCCGGATCCCAGATCCCGCAGGCCGGCCCGGCTCCTGCTGGCGGCAGCTCAGCGTTGGAGGGTCCAGAGCCAGGGCCGCCTGCTCTACTGGGCTGCCCACGGGCACACCCTGAGCGGGACCCACCGGGTCTGCGCGCTAGAGCCTTCCTTCGGGACCTAGCTGGAACAGGGGGCTCCGGTGGGTGGCCCGGGCTTTGGGAACCTGCGGGTGTAGGTTCTAGTCTGTGGGGACTGGGATCAGGTTCAGCTGTGGCAGGCACACCCCACGGGAAAACAGTGCCGACAAGATAGAGTTTATTCCTCCGTCAAACAATCAGGAGCCTAGAGGCTGGAAGAGAGATTTCTCAGCGCCAGCATCCATCATTCTTGCTGCTCAAGCCGCCTTCTTCAAGTGGCTGCCATGTCATGTCCAAGGTGGCTGTTTGGTGCCAGCGCCCAGGAGGAGCAAGGGACAAAGGAGTGTGTGTCCTTCCCGGCTCAGAGGTCGAGCATCGAGGTTCGATGCTTGGTCAGGGCACATGCCTGGGTTTCCGGCTTGATCCCCCGTGTAGGGTGTGCAGGAGAATCAGTGACTCTCTGTCATCATTGATCTCTCTCTCTCTCTCTCTCTCTCTCTCTCTCTCTTTCTCTCTCTCTCTCTCTCCCTTTCCCTTCCTCTCTGAAGTCAATAATAAAAATGCATTTTAAAAAAAGAAGTGCACATCCTCCCTTTAAGGACACTCCCCAGGACTGCAAATTACGCTTGTGTTTACAGTGTCGTGGTCACAATTTAGTCACGTGGGCAAAATGGCCACAGGGAGCCTGGGAATAGATCTTTATTCCAGGCAGCCGTGGGCCCCGCTAACGATCAGAGGGAGGGAGGACTGGGCAGTGGGGGGTAACCAGCAGCATGTGGCTTGTACTCCCTAAAGGTGCCCCTAAAGGTGGTCATGACTTCACCAGTTTCCCTGGGAGAGGGAACTTGCATGTCCCATGTTACAGATGAGGAAGCTGAGGCAGAGAGTGCCTGAAAGATGTGCCCAGCGCACCCTGTGTTCTCTGTCTTTTGCTGACTTCCGTGCTCCTGCTCTGCGTCTGGAACACAGTGTCAGTCTCCCTTGGTTCTTCTCAAGGAGTAGGGTCGTTTCTGTGTGCTCCGGGGGTCAGGGCCAGCAGCCTGGGCCCCCTGGTTCGCAGCGCCTGGTCCTGAGCCGGGGCAGGCAGCGTGGCCCAAGCCCACAGGCTTGTCTCATACAAGGCTCACTAGTCTCCCCTCACTGCGCCCGTTTGTTAGTGACGCTGGCTCAGGCTCCAGCCAACGTAGGGCCTGTCACTCGGCTCCTGAAAACTGTGCATATCTTTCCGTTTACAAGCCCTTCTGTAAACTAGGGCTAAGCCAAGTCCTTCAGCTCTCTCGAGGGATTCCCGACGGGTATTGAGTGAACACTAATGTGGGTAATGTGCTCTGGGAAACTCAGCGGAAGCCGCTGCGCTCTGCCAGTGCAGTCCCTCAGTGCCACTAAATGATAATTGCTCTGGGCCCTGGGACAGGGGCTCCAGGCCCAGCAAGGGAGCTGTTCACATCAACCATCCAGTCTGGATGGGGCGGAGGTGGGGATGGGGTGGAGGTGGGGATGGGGTGGTACTGGGGTCTGGGATGATACCTGCTCACTTGGGGGCAGAGGAACTGGGGCAGGGCTGAGAGGCTCCTGGTGATGCCCAACCAAAGAGGGAAAAAGTGCCCTCTGGCACGGGGCAGGCAGGGACAGTTGGCACTGTGGAGGTAACCAGGGGCGACAAGGATTCAGGCACTGACATTAGGTTTAGAGGGCACCTCCAGCGGAGAAGGGGCTGAGGGATGGCACACCTACCCAGGCCAGGGCCTGGTCCTAGGCAGCGGGAGGAAAGAGGCAGGTTTGCAGATGGGAGATTTGCCTGTAGCAGACACGGGGGAGCTCCAGGGGCCAGCATCTCCCACCTGGGTGACTGGCATCAAAAGTGGCCTCTCTACCACTTTTGTATCTCCTCCTCTGTCCCCCCCTGCCCGTCCCACCCAGTAGGCAGAAAAAGGTAAAAGGTTACTGTCTTGGGCTGAGTAAGCTCCTCCCCAACTTTTTTTTTTTTTTAACCACATGCAATAGATTCCCATTGCTTGTTGTTGTTGTTAATCCTTACCTGAGGCTATTTTTTCCACTGATTTTAGGAGAGAGTGAGAGGAAGGGAGGGGGAGAGAGAGAACGCTGTTTGGGAGGTGGTGGGGAGCAGGGGAGTGTGGGCCACTAAAGAGTAACTCTGAATCCTGGCAGCTAGTGTGGCTGGCAGGTCTCAGAGTTCTCCCACTCAAGGGGAGAGGGGAGAGGGGAGAGGGGAGAGGGATAAGGGTTGCTATCCACCATCTCCCATCAGTTACTGGCTGAGGGCTGTTCTTGGGGACTGTATTTCCTGGCACTCTGGCCGCAATAACACAGGAAGAGCAGCCTGCCAGATACCAGAGAAAAGCCTCAGGAAAGCATCAAAATGTGCAGAGAATGAGGCCGGGGCATCAGGCTCACCTCAAACCTGGTTACCTGCATGGGGGTCCGAGATCAGGCTTGCTTCTGCTGGGTGGTGGTGTTCACCCTTTGCTTTCCCTGCCTTTGGCCGAAGGCAACTAGTCCAGCAACTCACAAGCGGAAGGAAGGACCGTATCTCACCCTGTGGGAGGTCTAGAGGGCGGGGGGGGGGGGGGTGTGGGGGGGTGTGGGGGGGTGCCTCCAGGCCTGGGAGGGAGAGGTCCAGTGATGTCACCAGGGACCTGGGCCATTTCCCTGTTTCTACTTTGCCCTGGTTGATATGTCAGCCCCAACCTCAGTGCAGATCCCTCAGGGTCACACCATAGCTGCTGACGCGCCAGGACTCACATCCAGATGCCATAATGCCGGACAGATGAGAGCATCTCTGCGTGTGACGATTCTCTCATAGGATCAAAGAACCCTGGACCACCCTTCATGTATCATTGGCTTTACCTGCACAGGACTCCCACTCCCCTTCTCCCTAAACTAGCCAACCTGAACAAGAGCAGGCGAGAAGGAAGAGGACCCTGGCAGATGACCCACGGTGTCTGCGGAGCACACTCTCCCTTCCTGGACAGAGGCGAGGGCGGGTGAGGAGCCAGAGCAGCACCTGAGAGAGATGTGTGGGCTCCCGCAGGCTCTGGCGGCAGTGGAAGCGGGAGGGGATGGTCGGGAAAGGAGTGCCTGAGCCTTTGATCTGCAGAGACCCTGTGCCCTGGCAGATGGTTTCCTGGCCTCCTCAGGTTTCGGCTCTCCCAGCATCCTCCGAGGCACGCCTGCCTGTGGCAGGAGGAGTTTGGAGAAGCTGGTGGGGACCTCTGCTCCCCTTCAGGGGGGTTTGCGTTTGCTTTGGCAGCTAATTACTTAGGATGGATGGTTCTGACTCAGATGGAAGCCCCCTCCTCCTCGCCACTCCTCTCCCCTCCCTCCAGCTGGGACGGAACAGGTGGTGGAGGGAGCAGAGGGCTCCTGCGGCGGCTGCTTGCGGGGCCATTCATCACGGGGAGTGTTTATACCCACCTGGGGCCAGAACCCAGGCAGAACAGGTGGTGCCTGGGAGGCAGTGGGAGGAGATGGGGATGAACTCTCCTGGCACTGTCTTCACAAGGGGGCCTGGCCTGGCCACAGAGGAGAGGTCTGGGGCTTGCCAGGTGGTGGATGAAATGCAGGGAATCGTGCGCCAAAGGAAACAGAACGAGGGAACAACATGTCAGAGGCATTTCAACTTTTCCTGTGTTTGGAAGATTTGGAGATTAAGCAGATTAAGCCATATTAAGAAGATTGGCTATTGGTGTTTCGCTGGGGGTAGGGAGAAAAATCCCTGATTTGTAGCATTTGCTGATTGCGGTGGTGTAAATACTCTCACTGAGGCTGATTTTAAGCTACCAATTGTTTAACAATCAGCTCACATATCTTGAATATTTAACAACTGGTTCCTAGGAGCTGGCAGGAGCCGGCCCCGGTGTATGAAGCTGTTCACATTCTTATTTGTCGGTTCATAAGAAATCTGTGTCCAGATCCATGTTCCAGGGACACCAGGCAGATGTGTGCCTGCCTCCAGGAGCACACAGATCAGATCGGGCACAGGCTCATCTCAGAGGGATGGTGCCAGTGACAGCGGCTTACCAGCGGGTGTGTGGGGCGGTGGGGTGTATGTCATTCTGGTGTCTACACTGTGAGTCTAAGGAGATTTGAATCCACCTCTGCCCTACCTGGGCAGTTCCTCGTGACCTCGGGCAGCTCAGTTCCTCTCTGCCCACTGTGAGCAGAAGACGGTTTATTTCACTTGGGTTATTTCAGCTCTGTCCTTCCGCAGTTCTCTACCCTGCATCGCACACTCCTCTTTTATCCCTTGCCTCCTCCCTCCCAGCCACCTGAGCCCTCGGCCTGGGCAGACCCTCCATGGGCATTGCCAAGGCCCCAGGCATCCACTGAGACAAGCTCTGTCTTATTTCTGGGGGTCAGCTTAACTGCGAGAGTCCAGGCCTGGCACCGGGCTGCCAAAGAGCCCGCATGTGTGCCACCTGGGAACTGATGGCTCAGGGCCACCTTTTCTCCAGCAGCAAACCTCCCCCGGTTCCAGGAGCAGACAGGGTTGGTCTAGTGCCCAGGGTGGCATCTTACCTGGGTCTCTCCCTACCTGGGCATCGGAACTCAAACTCCTGCCCTCTCCAAACCCTGATGTTTAATTATGAAAACATGGAGGTACTTTGTGAGCCATAAAAGGCTCTGCAGATATTTTTTTAGCACAGGAGTTTAGTGTATCCTGTACCTGGGGTTGATCGAGTCACTTCCCAAGTTCCCACCTAGGGGAGCTCCTCGTGGCCTGGCTTCTTGTCATCTCCCTATAGGTGGGCAAAAGGGGGGTGACACGCCCACAGGCTGCATCCTGGCGCAGGCATGGTTTCTGTTCCTGTCTCCAGCACCTGAATCTTTAACTCTTCCGTGTCTCTTGGCGAGCTGGGGCTGTAGCAGGAAGCTGTTAATAATAGATACCAGGGACTGCCTGGTAACCAATTGCTGGAGACAGTAATTAGCATTTTAATTCAGGCATTTTCTTCACCGTCACCTCTGGAGACCTGGGTTCGAATAGGAAATTGGGGTCACCAGTGAAGGTTTGCCCGAGTCCTTCTTTCTGAGCCTTCACGGGTGTTTGTCTTTGTCATGTGGGTTGTGACAGCCCAGGGACCAGTGTGGCCTGAGGGGGGCACTGTCTGTTCAGGCTGTGGAGCTGCTGGAGGGCAGACCACGGATTTGTGAGGACTGGAGGGGACGGCCTGGCACTGGGTGGAGCTGGGCAGGGAAGGGAGCAGGGACTGGGCGAGGAAGGAGTGCTGAGCCGCTTGAGGTGGGCAGGGAGCCGGCTTCAGGAGGAGGACTGCGTGGGGCCAGCACGGTCTCTCGCTCCCTTTCACAAGTACTAATTTTCTTGATTTTTCTTCAAGCCCCAGCAGCCGGTGATTGCTGGAGTGTTAGGAATAAATGGCTTAATGGACTTGCCTTTTTTCTTTTTCTCCGTCACGAAACAAGATTTAAAAACGACAACAATAGCAAGGAAAGTTTCCTTTCTTCTCCGCGGTTAAGGGTTGGGGACAATGCTTTGGGTTCCAAGAGACACAAGCTCATTCCTATTTATGGTGAGTGTGTAGAGGTGGGGAACACATCACACAATCCCTTTCCCAGGCCCCCTGCCCCCATCTTTCCCACCTTGGGTGGGCAGATGCAGGCGGCTCCTTCTGAGACCAACCTCATTTATCTAGTCCTGCCCGCCCCCCCAAGCCCCCAGCCCCACTCTGGCCCTCAGTGTTGCTCAAACACAGCTACACACATTGAAAAATGACCTACATTTTCCTCTCCATGCAAAAGCATTTTTGATGTATGAGCAGCAGCTCCAGGCTCCCAGGGCTTTGGGATCAGAGACTAGAGGCCACATCAAGAAAGCGAACAGGTCTGGATGAGGAGGGTGATTTTGGGGGTGCTGGGATTTCTGGGGTAGCTGCAGGGAGGTGCCAGGGGAACTGGCTGGCTCTGACCGTTCTAAGCAGAGCTGACCGAATCCCACGATACTCTTGGGCACAGTGTCTCAGGCTTGTTCAGCGGTGTGTATGGGGGTGACAGGAACCTCCGTTCTCTTCTTCTGTTCCTTTCCAAGAGCATCTCTATCACTGAGGAATGTTTTGTTGCAAATGATGGAGGACAAAACTCAAATGGGCGTAAACAAAAATGAGAATGCATATCCTCTTGTAAGTAGGAAGTCTGATAGGTCAGGTTTCAGGTAATGCTTGATCTAGCTCAGTGACGGCGAACCTATGACACGCGTGTCAGAGGTGACACGTGAAACTCATTTTTTTGGTTGATTTTTCTTTGTTAAATGGCATTTAAATATATAAAATAAATGTCAAAAATATAAGTCTTTGTTTTACTATGGTTGCAAATATCAAAAAATTTCTATATGTGACACGGCACCAGAGTTAAGTTAGGGTTTTTCAAAATGCTGACATGCCGAGCTCAAAAGGTTCGCCATCACTGATCTAGCTGAATCACATCACCCTAGGATCTGATTTCTTTCCTGCTCTCTGCACCATTCTGGATGTGTGGGGTCAAGGTAGCAGTATCAGAGAGGAAGTTGGGGAACCCTTCCAGAAAAGCCTCCTTTGTTTTCTGTAATCTAGAAGGGTATCTGTCAGGATGTCTTCTGCCTTTTCTGGACAGGGTGTCTGGAGAAAGATATTTTGGGGAGAGAAGATGCCAGAACATGGCCTAAAAGAACAGTGAGCCCCCAGCTTAGCCCACCTGAGTCCCCAGCGCTGCTGCTTGCCCCCTGGTGGTGCAGGAAGGCAGAGCCGGGGAGGGCGTCCTCACGGCAAGCCTGGGCAACCTCTGGTTGGGGCTGGTTTTGGCTCTGGCATAACTGTTCGGCTCTAAGCCATGCGTGCAGTTGTCACATCCCTAGGAAACAGCATTTAAATACAAATTTTATAATTTAATATCCATTTGAAATGCCTTTAAGAGAATCCAGTTAGAGGGTAATGAAGAGAGGAAGCTTCACAATGGGTAGTATTGACTGTAATTTATCTGATTTCATTATCTGCGTACATTGCAACAGCCACGCTCACTGTGTGACAGGTGAGGGAGCACTGTCCCCTTCGCCTCAACACCCCTGTGCATCTGAGTGTGAGGAGAGTTATCCCACAGGCCTGTCGAGGACAGCTGGGCTCAGAGAAGATGAGGGTGAGCAGGGATGGGTGCCATCCTCCTCCAGCTGTGGTCCCATGTGCCTTGGAGCCCAGCCTGGGGACATTTATTGCTGTCAGGTTGTCGAGCATCCTTGGTGGCCATCTGGGCCCCGGGAATGGTGGGAGTTTGGAGAAAGGGGTTATTGCCTTTCTTTAAACTCTGGGGGTGGCCAGGGTGGTGCAGGTGTCAGCATCCTCATATCCTACTCTATCCAGGCCTCCACTGATGTGGGAGAATGAACTTGGACTCTGGATAGGCATGCGGATCCCAACTCTCCCACTTGGGGGAACGCCTTGGCTCCTGCAATCCCTAGCTTCCAGTCTGCTATAACAGAGATGCACACTTAACAGCAGCCACCCAACAAGTAGGAGTTACTGCACTTGTCTTTATAATTCTGAGATAGTGGCACGATTAAGAGCTTGAATTCTGGATTTGGGGTCCCTGAATTAAAATTCTGGAACAACCTCTTACTGGGTGGGAATTTCCAAAAATTCCATGTAATCTCTCTGAGCCTTAGTTTCTTCATCTGTGAAATGGGGATCATGATGACAACTCCCCCTGGGCTGTGTGAGGATTCAGTCCACTAATTTGGGGGTCTGAAGACTTCATATAAGCACTCAGTCTGATGTACACACAGTAGGTGCTCCATGCATTCCTACCATCATACCTCATCCGTGACCGCTGCGATTGCTGCCAGGCATTGTTGGGCACAAATGCCTGGATGACTTCAGTGTGACCTTGGCCTCTTTCAGCTCTGCACCTTCTATCTCTGCATGGACCCAGGCCAGGGCTCTGGCCATTCAGATGGGAGCCGGCCAGGGGCAGCTGAAGCTGGATGTGAAGGGACAAAGAAAGGAATGGCAAGCTAGAGCTGAGGACAGGTAAGGGTGACCCAAAAGTCCTTCCCTGCACACGGCTGAGGGCCCCACAGCTGCTGGTCAATACTTCATCGACTCCCACGATCGCTTCATATCTCTACATCTCGAACTTTAAGTTGTTTTTTTCTCTGCACAGCAAGGTGTTCCCATGGCAACCTCCTGGCAAGACAAAACAGCCATGCCTCTCCGAATGGACGGCCTCCTTCCCCATCTCTTGGAGAAGCCACAGCAGTGGTGCCCACGGAGCCCTCAGCACCATGGACAGAGGACCGCTGTCCGCGGGTGGTTCCTTTCTGACTCGCCTAGTCCTAGGGCTGTGCTCTCCAGGGAGCAGCTGGACGGCAGTTTATCCATTTTAATGTATATATTCTGAGAGCCTGCGCTGGCCAGCAACACACCCGCGCTGGCCAGAGACCCAGCAATGGGGAAGGCAGGCAGCACCTGCCCTCAGGGACTAGAGTTCGAGTTAGCTTTTACTCAAGAAAAGCAACAAGGTGACTTCAGCCAGTGCTAGGCACTATGAAGGGAATGTGGCCATGCAGCAGAGGGAGGCTGGGTGGGGAGGCAGTGTGGAAGGGGCCTCTCTGGAGATGCCATCTGGGCTGAACCCTGAATGCAGAGAGGAACCTAGCCCCTGGGGGGAGTGCATCCAGGTGGAGGCGACAGTGAGTGCAAAGGCAGGAGTAAGCGTGGGTGTTTGAAGAGCAGGCAGAGTGTGGTGGGCGAGGTGGGCAGCGGACTGCTGTAAGGAAGGGTTTGGGAGCTGGGGTCAGAAGCTGGATTTTATTTAAACTGTAATGGACAGCCACTTAGGGGGTTTAAGCAGGGTAAAGACATGGTTTGATACAAGTTTTTAAAGATTTTTTTTGGATTGCTTTGAGGCAAGTTGGGCTCCTTACCTTGCGGGGTCCTCCTGCCTGGGAAGCCGCACAATTACTGAGTGAACTGAGTGTGTGGCTGTAGAATGTAACTAGCGATCCTGGAGCTGGTGTTCCTCGCACCCTGGGGGGCCTTGGGTTGTCTTCTCAGGAACGTGGGACCCTTCCCACCAAATCCCCACCCTTACTGCCACCTCCCTCTCCGTGACTTTGATATTTCCGTATGCTGACAGCAAAGCCACCACCCCCAGGTCCAGTCCATCATATCCTACTCTACCCACAAAGCCATTGAGAGTTATCCCTGACAAATGGGCAGCCTCGGACCCATGAATCCTTCAGCCAGCCCCGGCCTGAGCGCTCAATCTCTCATAACTCTGTGTTAAGGATGCAGAGTGACACCCGAGACAGCCAGATAAAGGATAAAATAAGACACCTAGTAAGTGGGATTGATGGCTGTCCTTGTCCAGACTGGGCTGGGGGGAGGCAGAAGAGGACCCTGGAGGCTACAAGGTGCAAAAAGGGAGGCCTGTGGGAGGTGGGGCGGTAGGAAATGAGTCCCATTGGAGGCAGAGAGGACTCTTTAAACACCACAGAAAACTGAACCAAACTGGTGTCAGCCCCCAAGTGTACACTGAACTGAAACCAGTCCATGGCAGCTGCTGCTCTCTGGACAGGACCATGAAGGAATTCATAAGGAATTGGGGGGGGGGGGCAGGGGGTAGTTGGAAAGAGTGTCTGTTCCCTGCAGGCCAGTCTGGTGCTCAGAACCTTTAGACCAGTGGTTCTCAACCTTCCTAATGCCGCGACCCTTTAATACAGTTCCTCATGTTGTGCTGATCCCCAATTTCATTGTTACAAATTGAACATAATTAAAGCATAGTGATGAATCACAAAAACAATATGTAATTATATATGTGTTTTCTGATGGTCTTAGGTGACCCCTGTGAAAGGGTCATTTGACCCCCAAAGGGGTTGCGACCCACAGGTTGAGAACCGCTGCTTTAGACTCATTGTAAGTAGCCACAGCCCACACAAGCACAAAGCCTGTGATGTGTCCATGTGCAGCAGCGGGACATCATTACAGACTGGTGCCAGCCTCAAGTCTAGCATAGCCTCGGAAGCATGGAGCCGACCCTCAGACCCTCAGCGAGCCTAGCCCCAAAGAGCCCAACCTCGTCACTGAGGGCCTAGCCCAGTCCTGAAGGGCAGAGCCCCACAGACCCCAACCTGGTCCTCAAGGGTGGAGCCTACCTCCTAAGAGCCAAGCCTAGGCCCAAAGAGCCAAGCCGAGCTCAAAGAGCCAAAGCCAGTCCTGAAAGGGCTCCCCGTGGTTCAGAAGAGTTGTGCCTCGCCCCAAAGGGCTGAACTTAGTGCTGACAGCCGAGCCCCGTCCCAAAGGGTGGAGCCAAACTCGGAGGAGCGGAGTCCCCAATAGCTGAGCCAAGCCCTATGAGCCAAGCCTAGTTCCTAATAGCCAAACAGCCCTAAGAGCCCAGCCGTAGCCCCGAAGCAATGCCTGTCCTTCCAGCAGGACTACCGGAGCCTCTTCAGTGCGTGCGGGGTGTTTGCGCAGCAACCTCTCCCGCGAGAGTCAGCAGGGTGGCCCCAGCAGTCCAGTCCCTCGTCCCACTGGTTGGCTCAGTGGTCAGCTAAAGTCCCGCAGCGACTCTCATTGACCCATCCCTGACCAATCACTGAGGTGTGGTGGGGCTGGCACCAGTGAATGCCCTGGCCTGGGTCCCTGTGCCCCTGCAGCTAGGGGGGGAAGCCCCACCAGATCCGCAGGGACTGATGGGAAGTCCCACTGCTGTTTCCAGAAGAGGAGGCCTAGAAGCGGAGCAGGCAAGGCAACACCCTGCAGTGGCCCTGCAGTGACTTCGCCGGCTCTGCGTTGCTCGGCATTGTTTTCCAGACACACCTCCCCCTCTGTGTGCAGATGTTCCCTTCTGTGGTTAGCAGGTGCTTAATAAACCCTGCAGAACAGGTGTGGCTTGAAATTCGATGTCACCTCCTCTGACATGCATCCCCATTGCTGTGAGGAGGCCCTGGCTTCCTTGTTAGAGGCCCTGGTCTTTGCACTTGCTGTTCCCTCTGCCTGAAGCACTCTTCCTGCAAGTCTCTCAGCTCCTCTGAGGGGCCACCGGTAAGGAGTCCCCACCACAAACATCGCCATGTGTTCATTAATAGGAACTCACCATGCTCCCATTACTTTCCTTGCTTACCGTGATGTCATCCCTTTAGAATGGTAAGTTCCAGGGGAAGAGGCACTTTGTCCATCTAGCTCCTGGATGTGGGGCCCTCGGGGCCTGGAAGGGTCTCCAGCACAGAGCAGGTGCTCAGGAAAGGCGCTGACAACGGCAATAGTGAGTGAATGGCCTCACGGAGTTCACCTGCCCTGCTCTGGCTCCTCAGTTCAGCAAGTCCTTCTCGGGTGTGTCCCACCCTCTGTGTCGGGACCTCCGCTTGGCAATCTGACTTGCTTGCAGGCCACCAGCCTTTGAGTTGAGCTGCTGGGACCCCAACCACAGCAGGAGGCTTTTTTGCAAGCAGGTGTGACCTGCATGCTGGGAGGGCTCATCTACTGACTTGCAGGAGAACTGAGCTGAGGGTCCCCAAGAGCTCATCTGTGTCACCAGGGTGGCCCGCAAGGCGGCTTGTGATGGGTTTGGTGGTGGCTGCACACTGTGCTGCTCTCCTAGGGTCCTTGCGGCAGGAGGGGTGGGATTGGGGGCTTGGCACCTGCCTCTCTAGCATTCAGGTGTCTTAATCTGTGGCCCTGGGGCCCCTCAACTCTCTCTGCTGGCGCTGGAAGAAAGGGAGGCGCCTAAATCTCTCCTGAATTACTCCTCGGTCCTGCCGTGGCCCCACTTCCACCACCACGGGTTGCTTTTCTTGGGCCCGCCTAGCCTTTCCTTCGGAAATTACTACTTTCCTCACCTCACACTCATTTCCCTATTCTTAGGAATTTCTCCTTCTCCCCTCTCTGCCATCCTAGACCTGAGGAGAGAAATGATCAGTCCATTCATCTCGGCTCAGGATCAAACCTGGAAACCCCTGAGAGGCAGGGCCTGAGTTAAGAGCCACTCCCCGCCCTTTGCCCAGGGAAGAGGGGGAAGGTGAAATCCAGGGCATTTATACCACACAGGCGAGGCCAGGAGGAAGGGGTGAGGACAGTGGCACACCCGGAACAGAATACAAATGCCTTACAAAGGCCTTTGGAGCCCCAGCTCGCTGCCCCCACGTCACCCCCGTACCATGGGCCCCAGCTCGCTGACCCCCTGGCTCTGCTATCCCTCTGACAGGCCCTCTTCCTGGTACCCCAGGCTCATCACTTTGGCTCATTCAAGTCTCAGCTTACACACCCCTCATCACGTCACAATCCCAGGAGGCCTTGCTGAGCCCTGATCACGGGGCACCCCCAAAAGTCCCTGGCCCAGCAGGTCTGGGCGGGGTGTGGGAACTGCGTTCCTAACAGGTTTGCAGGGACGTTGAAGCTGCTGGTTCACACGGCCTTTGACAGTGTGAGGCCCTCCAGTTAAAGTCGCCCGCTGTCCCCCACCCTGCCTTTCTCCATGACAACCCTCTGCTTAGCTTCCTTTCTTTTTTCCCCTGTAGCACTTATCTGTGATTATCTTTTGGGTTTGGTTTGTTTGCTCGTCCATCTCAACAGCAGACTAAATAAACCCCATCAAGGCAGGGGCAGGCCGTTTTTTCAGCTCCCGAGTATCATGGTGTTGGGAACAGAGCCTGGACATAGTAGGAGCTCGATCAATGTGCGTCGGATAAAGAAATAGTGAGCTTCCCCCACACTGTGATGGCCAGGGCTCCCTCTGTGCTTAGGAAAAAGGTCTTAGGAAACCGGCCTGAATTCAGCACCGCTGCCAGGATAAAAATTCCTGAGTTGAATGAACGTTCCCTGCCCTTGGGCACACGCCCCGCTAATGAGCCAAAGGAGGCTATTTTCAAGCAGCCAAATGTTGCTTTTTCACCCATCAGCCTATAATTGTGCTTCTGATGCTTCCTTAGACAATGCGGAAGGTGTAGGCAAACTTGTTGTTGCTGTTGTTGTTGTCTAATATTTATTGTACACATTGTGCAGGATGAGCCGTTTCACGCCTGGTTTCTATCCGTTTCCCATTCCCTGAAGATAACCTTGTGAGCAGCCTGAGCAAACCCACAGAGCTGGAGCCTTCCAGCACATCTGCTGGGAGATGGAGAGTCGAGGTGGTTTCTAGGCCCTCGGCTGGCCAGCCAGGGGCCCTGGAGGCCTGGGAAGGAGCAGGGGCCAAGAGCGCCCACGGTATATATTCCTCACCCACGGATATTTTTTCCCCCATTGATTTTTAGAGAGAGTGAAAGGGAGGGAAGGTACAGGGGGAGAGAGAAACATCGACGTGAGAGAGACACCTTGATTGGTTGCCTCCTGCATGCACCCTGACCGGGTTCGGGGATCAAACCTGCAACCTAGCTACGTGCCTTTGACCGGGAATTGAACCTATGACCCTTCGGTGTGCAGGCCGACACTCTGACCCTTGGGCCACACCAGCCAGGGCACAGGCTGTTATAAAAGCTCATCGAATTATAGAACGTGGAAGGATTGGACTTTAAGTAAATGATTTCTGGCTCTCACCGCTTTACAAACGCTCGTGCCCTAAAGTCTTCTTTAAAACCCAGGAGCAAATCACACACACAGACCTACGGGAGAGGCCGGACCACAAACCCTCGGGGACATGAGGGCATCTGTGTGTGCCCTTCCAGCAGGGGGTGGGACGGGGGGTGGAGGATGAGGGTGCAGAACAGAAACCTGCGGCCTCCATGACACGCCAACACTCTTCACCCCACCCAGGAGTGAGAAGGGGTGACCCGGGGTCTGGGGGAGCTTCCACAGGAGGCACACATTTCCTGCCTAATGGGTGGCGGTTGGGTTGGTAATTAACATTCCTGCTAATTTGGAGAAATGATTTCGCACCAGGAGGAGCTGGGGAAACATCTGAGTAGAGGTGGCGGGCCGACCTCCCCCGCCTCCCCCGCCAGGCAGCAGCTCAGGGAGCCTTCTACTGTTTGGGAATTTGGATCCGTCGCACAGAGAGGGCCAGGGCACTGGGCGCTGCCTCCTTTGGAAGGAAGGCAGGGAAGCAGCCACCAGCCCAGTGTCCGGAGCTCAAGAAGGGAGGGAAGCCACAAAACACAGGTTCTCCCTGCCCTCCAGGCTGGTGTGGTAGATGTATGAGCCTCCCAGCCTGGGTGAGAACTCTGTGTGGGTCACAGCCCAGCCACCTGGCCAGCTGGACACTCACCTCTGGCCTCAGTGTCTTCCTGAGTAACAGGGATTAAATAGAACAGTGAGTGGGCAAGTGCTGCATGCATTTGCTCCCCATTCAACAAGTATAGTAGAAATGAAGCACCTACTATGTGCCAGGTATCACTTGGGCACTGGTGGGGGTGTGTGTCTGGTGGACATGCCCACTAAGGTCCCTGTTCACATGGGAAAGAGAGAGGACAATAGACAGGTAAGCAAATACAGGAACAGGCAGCACCAGGTACTGCTGTATAGAATATAAAGCAGGGAGGTGTGTGGAAAACGCCTGGGGCAACAGAGTGGGGGGTGACACTTAAGTTGTGACCTGAGAGATGATGAGAATCTGGGGGAAGACCGTGCCAGCCAGAGGGAACAGCAGGGGCAGGGCGAGGTGGGAGCCAGCATAGAATGTTCTGGGATGAAAAGAAATGACTGAAGCAGAGGGAGCAAGGGTGTGAGGGGGAATAGGGAATTCCACGTTCTGATGATAGAAACCCACCCAGGTGCTCTTTGGGAATGGAGAGGATGGGTAGGAAGTGATAGGAAACTCAGAAGACTGAGAAGGGCGGGGGTCAGGGCCAGGGGTGGCCATGGAGGAGGGAAGTGGACAGGCGAGGGGATGGTTCCTGGGTGGGTGAGTGGAGCCAGCAGCAGCTGCTGATGGATTGCATGCAGGAAGGGGCTGAGGCGGAGGACCTGGAGCCCGAGCCAGTCTGGGAGGCAGGGAAATGTCGGGGAGCAAAGCAAGGAGGCTGCTGGACTCCGGAGTCAGAGCAGTGGGCCTGGGAATCAGTTTTTATAATGAGCTGACCCCCCAGGTGATTCTGGGGAGACTGAGCTCAAATTCCAACTCTGAGGCTGAGTTCTATGTGTATCAAAACACAGCCTGAGGCTTTTGTTGCCAAGTAAGGGATCAGAATACAAAGGCTTAAACATTGAAGACTCAGGGGTCGTTTCACTCACAACTACTCTCTCCCCATGAAGGCCGGAAAGGGAAGACCCCACCCAGAGTTCCCTCCCTTAGCAAGCATGTGGGTGCCCTGTCCCGGGAGCCCTTCCCTCCCCAGAGGCCCTTTCCTTTTTTAACCTGATATTCGGAAGATTTGGGCATCTTTAAGGTGCCTGCTGCCTGAGTGTGAATGGAGGACACTCTCGGACAAGAGGCCAGCACCTCCAAAGTACCCATGATTCCAAGGGTCCGTGCAAGAGCTCAGCTCTTGCCAGTGAGTAGGAATGGTGGTGAGCTGAAAGATGGAGGCCTACCCTCGCAACGTTCACTTTCTCACATAAAACAAGTCTGGGGGTTGGCAGTCTAAGCCTGATAAGTGCACCTGTAGTTATCGGAGACCCAGTTCCTTCTAATTGTCTGATGACGCTTTCTAGCATGTGGCTTCTATCCTAAGGTCACTTCATGGTGAAATATGGCTGCTGGGTCTCAATGGTCATGTCCGGTTGGAAGGAGACATAGTTTAGAGCTCACATTTCATTAAATTTCAGACCTAGCTGCAAGGTAGGCTGGGAAATGTAGTTTTTTAGGTTAAGCCCTTTGCTTAGGACTCTGTAGTGAGACAGAAAGGGGAGTGGATGTTGGAAGGCAGTTAGCCACTTCCATCCTAAGATAGTAATAGTACATAGGATACCATATAAGTAAAATCAAGGCATCCCCCTGCTTAAAACTCTCCCTGAGTCTCCAGTTACCTGTAGCCCGCCCACCCAGGCCACCACAGCCCTACTGGATCAGGCCCCGTGCTTCCCCTCCTAACACCTCTCCTACTGCTCTCCTACTCCCTCTGTACTCACGACTTCAACATGTCAAGTTCATTTCCACCACAGGGCCTTTGCACTTGCTGCTCCTTCTGCCTATGTCTTTCCCTCAAGATCTTCGCACAACCAGTTCACCACATCTGGCAGGCCTCAGCTCAAACGTCCCCTCCTCAGAGAGGCCTGCCCCCACCTCCCCTCCAAGGGCACTCTCAATCCCATTAGCCTGGTTTATTTTTTCCAAAACACTTAGAACAACCTGCTCATCTCATATGTTTTATGCTTACACTCCACGTCAGGAGGGAAACTCACTTTTGTTCACTGCGCTGCACACTGCTTGTTCATTAATGGGTGTATATGAAGATAAAGGATAAACCTCAATTTGCATTTTCTTCTGTGGGTTGGCCTATGGGATCAGATGTAAGAAGGTGCTTGCCAAGAGGCCCAGCTTCAGTGGCTGTTCTTGTTCGGACCGTACTTGGTCGCCACCTCACTCTGAGCCAGCCACACCAGCTTCCTTGTAGAGGGCTGGCTCCTCTGACTTTCACGGTACCTGCCTGTGCATCTGGGAGGCAGGGGATCATGTCTATGGAACCCTGGGCTGTGGGCGGCCACAGGTGTTCAAGCTGTCTCCCATCTCTGCCTGGGACTCAACAGCTCTTTGGGAGTCCCTTGTCTCCATCATCTAGGGATTCGTTGGCCCTCTCCCTGGACCAGATCTCCTGATCCTATGTCTCAGGTTGTCTTTCTTTCTTTTTAAAAAAATATATTTTTTTATTGATTTCAGAGAGGGAGAGAGAGATAGAAACATCAATGATGAAAGAGATTCATGGATCAGCTGCCTCCTGCACCCCCCACACTGGCGATCAAGCCCACAACCCGGGCATGTGCCCTGACCGGGAATCAAACCCTGATCTCCTGGTTCAAAGGTCGATGCTCAACCACCGAGCCACGCTGGCTGGGCCAGGCTATTTTCTTTCTTGATCTGTCTACCTCCGCCCGCCCCCCTCTCCGCCCCCCTGCTGTCACGGAGCGCAGGCTCCGGGGGCTTCTTGAGAAGGAGCGGGAGAGAGTTCAATTTTTTAAATCTTGTGTGCCTGCAGATGTCTTTTTCTCTCCTCTCAGTTGATAAATAGTTTACCTGGGCATAGAATCTAGTTTGGAAATAATTTCCTTTCAGAATTTTGAGGGCTTTACTCCATGCCTCCTAGTGTCTCTGGGAACTCGTAGACTCCTTTGTCCCCAGGCTTCTGAAATTCTGCAGCAATGTGCTGTGGTGTGGGTCCCTTCATCCATCATGGTCCACAGTTTGGGTCATTTCAGTCAAAAATTGTTTGTCCTTCATTCTTGAGAATTTTTCTGGAAGTGTTTCATTACTTCTATCCTCTTTCTCTAACTCCTATTATTCAAACATTGAATCTCTTGAACTGATCTTTCAGTGTTCTTATCTTTCCTCTCCTATTTCCATTTCTTTGTCTTTTTGCTCTATTTTCTGGGAAATTTCCTCACATTTGGCTTCTAATCCATCTATTCTTTTCTTTAATTACTTCTTTCTGCTTTTAATTTCTAAGAACTCTCTTTTAATTCTCTGTTCTCCAAATGTTCTTGCTATTAGAGCTTAATGGAGTAATCTCTTATCTTCCTGAGGGTATTAATAATAATCTTTAAAAGTTTTATTCACCTGCATGGTCTCTGTTTCTTGCACAGTTTTTCTGCTTGTCTGCTTTGCTGTCTTTATTTATTGAGAGGAGTGTCCCTCAGATGTCCGGGGATCTGTGTGGTTCACCAGATCACGGTTGAGTACCACGTGGCTGGTTAGAAACTCTGAGGTCTCCATGGACCGGTGCTTGGGGAATCCAGTGTCTGTACCTTGAGGTCTTTCATTTGGGGTTGGACAGATTTCCTAGGGAAACTTCTTCAGTCTCCTGCCTGACCAAGATGTCTGGCCTGATGGCTTCTGGAGCTGAGTAGGGGAAGGGACCTCGTTGGGGGCCCCAGCATTCTGTACCCCCTCTTTTCAGAATAGTGGCTAAGCTCTTAGCTGTGCCTTGCCTCCTCCAACCCAGAGAATAAGCCCTGGACTTGTGGTGGAGAAGGGAGAGGCGTTACCCAGCAACCTAGATTCTCCCAGGTTGTCAAAGACTTTGCTCTGCTGTCTCTTGATTTAACGTTCACGCATCCCCATTTCCAAGTGTTCCTGGGGCAGCAAGTTCCGGAGGCTTTGTGGGCTCTGGGCTAAGAACAGACTGGAGTCCCTTCTACAGGATCAAACAGACTGCTGCTGCCCTGTCTACCCGGGGCCTCTCAGTCAGGTATCGCTCCTCCCTGCTTTCCAGCTTCCAGAATCGCGTTGCTGCCATCTTTCCCCTTTTATCCTTCCTATTGAGGGACATCTTTTAAAAATATCATCTTTTCGTGGGGGCCAGAAGGGAGTGCAATGAGGTATAGTGTTCGGTCTGCATCTGGTCTCCCCCTCCTCATCTTACACATGAGAGGAGGTGGGCTCCCCCTGGAGACGAACGGTAGCGGCCACCGGAACCCTGTCCTGTGTTCATGGAGACCCTTACTTCAGAGGCGCACCTCCCCGTAAGTGCCAGACGCTCCGTCCTGTTGTCCCGGCAGCCAGGCTGAGTCTGTGCCCAAGCTCAGCCAAAGAGATGCTCCTCACCCCAGAGCTGGCTCAGGAGCTGGTGAGCAAAGAAGCAGGGCTGGGGAGAACCTTCTGGACGGGGTGGTAGCCGGAGCTGTGCTGTGTCCGGTGCAAGCTGTGGTGGCCAAATCAGGGTGCCGGCAGCAGTGTTCTCACTGGCCTGGTTCTTAGCAGGTTTTGGACCCTGATCAGCTAAGAACCCCGAGTGCGGCACACACTGGCCAGTGGTAGGCTTGGAGCAGGGCCGAAGGCTCTAACATGACACGTGTCCTCCCCATGTGTCAGTCTACTCAACCCCTTTGAAGCTGCATCTGAAGCCTCCCCAGAGGGGACCTTCCCACCTGCAAATGTTTCACAGCCTCAGTCACTGGACTGACCCTCTTCTGACCTTCCCAGCTCTTGACCCGTGACCTCTTGTTGCTTTTTTTAAAAAAAAAAATTAAAAAAATATATTTTATTAATTCTTTACAGAGAGGAAGGGAGAGGGATAGAGAGCCAGAAACATTGATGAGAGAGAAACACCGATCAGCTGCCTCCTGCACACTCCCCACTGGGGATGTGCCCACAACCTAGGTACATGCCCTTGACCAGAATCGAACCTGGGACCCTTGAGTCCGCAGGCCAACGTTCTATCCACTGAGCCAAACCGGTTAGGGAGACTTCTTGTTCCTTATGCAAAGGTGAGCCAGCATCTCTGCACCCAAAACCAGGCTGTCTGGTTGCACACCTCCACCTGCTCTGGCCATGCCCGCTGCTCCTGCTTCAGCCAGGTCCACGCTCCTCATGCCCATAGAGCAGTGCCCCAGCCCTTGGCCACCAAAGTCATCTCAAGCCATTATTTAAATATTTAAAATATGTGCTAGTTCATATGTTTATACCTTGTTCTTCCCACTAGAAGCATGTCTCATCCCTTCACTGCAGAGCACAGGGCCAGGCACATGCAAAACGCTGAATAAAGACTTTCCCACTTCCATCCTTTGTAGAGGAAATAAAGTACTTATGAACTCATGCATGATTTACAGACACGAATAATGGCAGTGAAAATTATTTTCTCTTATCTGAGCTTAGTTTTCTACTGGCGTTTATTGTAAAAACAAAATAACGCGAAGGAAATTTTGGAAAAAGGAGGTGGGAAATCACCCATAATTCTGCCTGGCACAACTACTAGTATTTTCATTGTGTGTGTGCTGCCTTCAAGCCCTTTTCTCTACATGTCCTTCCAGACCTAACATCACTGCCCGTAAATCCAGCTAAAAGACCACTTTCCAGGCAGCCTTCTCAGACCCAGAGTAATTCCTTCCCCTTCGGTCATTGTCTTTCTCATCCCGAGGGTTATTACTTGTTTTCAGGACTCTCCTGGTGATCGGACCAGGAGTTGGGGGGAGGGGGGTAAGGGGGAGGGGCAGGAATTGCCTTCTATGAGTCTGTGTCCAAACCACAGGGCAGGGCGCTCAGTGGGTGTTTGTCACGGTCACAGTTTTGTATTCTGTGCTGTCACTCATTGTGCATAAGAACAGATGCCTTTTCCCCTGTTGCTCTGTAGTTTTCAGAACGATCATTTTTAACAGCTCTAGAATATTTCATCAAGTGGATGTTTTATAACTTAGTTAACCAGTTCCCTATGGGAGAACATTTGTGTTGTTTCCAGTTTTTTTCTCCCCTCCTGTCACAAAACAAAACAAAACAAAAAACAACAAAAGATCGTGCTGCAACAACTGTTCTTGCGCAATATAGTTTTTTTCTCCTTTAAGTTAATTCAGAGAATCTCTGGGTCAAGCATGCCTCCAACCTTTAAGCCCATTTCAACCTCTCAACAACGGACTCACCGGGTCCCAGCTCACAGGAGGGACACAGGTGCCCCCACACCCCCTGCACAAACGCTTCGATGACCACAGGAACTGTGTCCCCTTCCCCCATCAGCTCCCTGCCCCCGTCCCCCCTTCCACTGAGTTGCTCTCTTTCAGTAAATGGTTACTAAAGTGCTATTCATCTTGGACTCTCTGGAGCCTGGTGTAAAATCTGGCGTGTCTGAAGTGCTTGCAGCCTGAGGTGCGTGCTGCCCACATCTGTGCCCCTTCCTCTGGCATCAGCTGCCTGGTTTCCCCTAGGGAACCACCGGCCTCCTGTGCCCGTTCCTCACTAAGTCAGTCCTGTACCTGGGCTTCCGGCCTGGCCAATCAGAGCACTGCATCCCTGCTCACCGGGATTGGCTCAGGGAAGGTCACATGACCCAGTCAGGCCAAGGAGCTGCAATATTGGGTCATCTGAGAAGCCCTTTCTTCCCATTGAACGAGGCGCTGAGAGGAGATGCAGCAGCATTGATGATGTCAGATTGTAAGATGTACTATTGACCATGAGGTGATATTGATGGCGGGACACTGGAGCTGCCTGTGGGCATTTTGCCACTGTGTAGGGAGACCCCGCCTGAGAATGGTGCCAGCACAAGGAGAGTAGGATTAAGAGAAGCAAAGAGGGCATGCCTCCATTTATTCCCTCTACATTTATTTGTTCAGTTGCACTCTGTGCTAGGCCTGGCCCTGGCCCTCGGGAGGGAGCTGTGAACAGGACGAAGTCTCCATTCTCACCCAGCTCCTGGACATCAGCAGGGAGAAGCAGTCTCTACAGCATCAAGCATGTCAACAGGCCGGTGAATAACAGGGTACTGTCTGGAAGTGGCAAGTGCTTTGAAGGGTGAGAGCGAGTGGCCCAAGGAGGGTGGCTGCTCTGGACTGGCCGCAGGGGCGCCTGAGAAGGTGCTGTTGGAGCAGCGACGGGAAGGCGTGAGGGACGGCGGCCCAGGTGAAGCAGCCACCTACAGGCTCCACCGAGGTGGGACGGGGCGTAGTGCACAGCCCTTTTTTTAATCTTTAAAAAACTGCGGTAAAATAGCCATAACATAAAATTCACCGTCTTAACCATTTTGATGTGTACAGATGAATGGATGCATAGGCGTTGAAGACATTTTTGAATCCCTGGATCCTGGAGTAACTGAAACAGCTACTCCCCCTGATTTCTCAGTTACAGGAGCCAATAGTTGCTCATCTAGACCAAGTTCGAGCTGGATTCTCTACCCCTGGCCCCCTGAGGCCTGAACGGTCATTGTTGTGGAGTGATCAAGTAGCTAAGTGAAAAAACGGGAGCCGGAAGTCCCTAGAACATATGCCACCCCCAGCAATGCCTCGGTAGCTGTGTCCCTGCAGCCTTGTCAGCACCGGGCATTATCACCAACCAGCTTTCAAGCCTGGAATATGAAATCTGGGGAGGACACTGGGACCAGCCTCCCCTCTCTCCCCGTGAGTTCTCGGCACTCATCCACGCACAACTGGACTGGGCCGCTTTGCTCTCTGCCCTGAGCTGTTGTCGCGTGGTGGGTCGTTACCTTTCCACCTGGAGGTGTCTCACTTATTGCTCTGGGGACGTATTTATTTTTTTATTTAAAGAGAATTTCCTTGGCAGTCGGTGTCACCAAGGCCGTCGGGAGCCCCCGGCAATATGATTCTGTCTGAAGAACAAAGCGGCAAATTTGCAGCAGATCAAATGCAAAGCCATCACGAGAGGAGAGGCTGGGAGTTACAGATGAAACGGTGCCGGGCCCAGCCCAGATCTGTGTGTTTTGCCAAGATCTGAGAGCCCTGAATAATGGAGAATTTACACACAGCTCGGGGTGCATGACTGTTGGGGGTGTGGGAGGACAGGGGCTCCCCCACCTTGTGGAAGACACCGCTTGGCCATGAGGAGGAAGGTGTGGCACCACCCTCCGGGCAGGGTCAGCAAAAGAACTGGGAAGAGAGAGGATGGAGCTGAGGGACCGAGTGCCCTCAGCCACGGGGACTCTGTGTTGCAGCTGTTGCTGCGTGGGTGTGATGGAAGCTCAAGTGCAGGGAAAATGCAATTCCACTTTCCCAAAGTGGGGTCCCGGTAGCCCTGGGAATTTAGGGGAAATGCAGAGGTCTTTTGTTGGACCTTCCTGGCCCGTGGGCCTTTTCTGCTGAACTCAGGAAGGCGCTCCTGCAGCCTAGCTTGGGGGTACACACTCTGCCCCTTCTCCTGGGTATCTCCCTGTGACCTCCTCATCCTCCATGCCTTTCCTTAAGGCTTGGCACCTCTTCCTACACTTCCTTTTCCTACTCTCAGGTCCCAGACCCAGCCTCCACCCTCCTCATATTCCTCCCAGCCTCCCCATCCTCTTCCCCCCACCTCAGACCCTCTTCCTGACCCCCTGCCTAGTCTTTCCTCCCACTCCTGGAGCTCCCAGGCCTCTGGGTTGGCTGCCCCTCACATTCCCATAGTCTCCTGCCCACCGGGTCCTCCATGGGATCACAGCTCTAGACCCTTCTCTCTGTGCAGCTTTGTCACCTCTGCCTCCCCCCCACCCTCCACCTCTGGGTAGTACTGTCTCTCTGGGGATGTTGTCCATCCTCCTCTGAGTGGACTCTCATGCTTTCTGGCCACCCAGTACTAGAAGCTTCTTCCTGTCAAGGAAGAGCCAGCCTTCCTCTGTATAAGTTGAAATGCTGGACATTTGCTCTGCAGGCCTCACTGACTGTGAGGGTCCCCCAACCAGCCAGGGTCGCAAAGTGGCAGACCACCCAGAATCCCAGAACCCGTCTGTCCCTGGGCGATGGCGGCAGCAGCCTCCTCCGGCTCCAGAGGGAGCGGGATAGGAGCCAGGGCCGGCCGGGCAGGTTGGGGTGTCAAAGCCAAGGGAAGGGGCAGTGGTGGCTTCTTCCTGAATCCTCAGCCTCTAAGCATGCTCAGGCCCCCCCCCCCCCCCCCAGCGAGGGTCTGGGATCCAAACACCCCTTACAAGTGCCCTTTCTGTTTACATCAGCCTAAGACGTTCCTACTGCTTTGAATTATTTCAGTTCTATTGTATTGGAAGACCCTGACTGGTCCATTACTTTTCTCAATTTGTTTTCTTCCTTATTCTAGTAACATCCAGATATGACTAGTAACTAATATCTATTTTTAAAAGACATCTATGAAATTTAAAAAACAATTGCTGTAAGGTAAGATATTAAGTAAATGAAAAGGTCTTTCAAATTGTGACTTAACAATCCAGAAGCCACAAAAGACTAGACAATAGTTATTACAATTGCAAATGCACGTATCCTTTGGCCCAACAACCTCACTTTTGAGAATTGATCCTACACCTATCCTAATCAATTCCTAGAGCAGCGGTTCTCAACCTGTGGGCCGCGACCCCTTTGGCGGTCGAATGACCCTTTCACAGGGGTTGCCTAAGACCATCCTGCATATCAGATATTTACATTACGATTCATAACAGTAGCAACATGACAGTTATGAAGTAGCAACGAAAATAATGTTATGGTTGGGTCACAACATGAGGAACTGTATTTAAAGGGCCAGAAGGTTGAGAACCACTGGGCTAGAGAGTAGTGATCTTTCCGAATCAGGTCTTAGAGAGCTTCCTCATCTCCCGGCTCCTCCTATTTTTTCTTTTTTTCACGGCAGAATATTCCATGGCAGAGACAGGCCCTGGTTCAGTGAGCTGGCCCCCTCCTGGTGGGCACCTGCGCTGCCTTCGTTCTCCCGCTGTCATAGTTCAGTGAATGCTGCTGTACACGCACGTCTCTCAGGTACAAAGTGGAACACCTGTGCAATATGTCAAGCGGGAAAATAAGATACAGAACAGCCTATTGGACATGTTGTGATTTGCACAGAAAGAGGGAAAATAAGAATCTGTCTTTATGTTTGTTGTACTTCCATACAGATACGCCGGAAGGACAGACAGAAAACGGGGAATGAGTATACCTGCTGCTGGTGGGAGGGGGAGGCGTGGGGAGCAGGATGATGGGCCAGAGGCGGGAGAGACGCCCCTTGCCTCTTAGCCTTGTTTTGCTTTTGGAACCACATGGCTGAATTAACCGTTCGTTTTTTTAAACATAAATGAGTGCAGAGGTGACATACATGTGTGACCCAAATCCTGAAGGCGGCCATGGATGGTTGTTTGGGAACTCTTCATGTTGTGGCTTGGGGCTGTCTCTTATGGCCAGACTATTCCTACAGCCAGACTATTCCTTCAGCCACAGGAGTGGACAGGGGGCTGGGGAAGCGTGGGGTGGCCCCTGCAAGTGCAGCCCCTGCCGGCTGTGCCCAGGACTGCCTGCCGCCGGAATCCCCCACGGCGTCCTGTTTCTCCTCCTCCACGTCTGGGGGTGTTGATGCGTGGACCTCTCTCTGAAACTGGAGACCTCAAATCCTGCTGCTCTCCCAACTGAGAAGACCCTAGAGGGCCTGCGGGGTGAAGGGACTGCCCTGTGACAGGCCATGTTGGCCCGGCTCTCATGCTGATAGAGCCACCTGTTCCCGCCATGCAGCCACACGGGAACCCAGACAGCAGCCCAGACCTTTGTCCCTGGACCTGGCACCTTGTAGAGGCTGCAGCCAGATGAGGGCCTGGGATCTGGGGAGAGAGCCAGGGCGGGCGCTGTGGGAGGGCCGTGCACCTCCTCTGTCTCCAACTGCCTTTGTTCGCGAGTAAACACACCGTGGCCTCCTCCCCCACCTGAAAGCCGCTCCTGCCAGAGAGAGAAATCGTGTACAATCTCTGCTTTAGATGCACAGAAAGTCTGAAATTGCTTGGAGACCAGGCGGGAGGGAGCTGGGCGAGGCTGGGGGATCCGGGCGTGTAATTGCGGGTCATCTATCTGTTTCTGTCAGTGCACAGCGACTGCAGAAAGACTCCTCCAATGCGTTGCTTCCCATCTTGCATTACTTACTTTTTCCTCGGCAGCTGTAAAACCTTTTCCCTAAAAGTGCCCTTAAGCATAATGAACAGCAGACTTTCAGAAGCGGGAAGAAAGACACCCCCGAATGATGTACTTGGCCTTTCTCAGGGTCCCTGAGACGAATGCACAGCCGCTGGGATCCGCTGTGGGTCAGTGGGGGGTTTCCGGCTGACCTGAGCGCTGCAGAGAGGACACCAGCAGCGGGGTCTCAGTCACTCCCGCCTCCATCCCGCTGGGTGGTGTCCCCAGGGGAGAGGTGCAAGCGTCCTCCGAGTGGGCCGGGGGCTGCCAATGCACCTACCTGCGTTCCTTCGGGTAACCCCACGGTGCCCACAGGAGGCAGGGGTAGGGGGTGATGCTGTAGCAGGTGAGACGTTGGGGTGAGCAGCCCAGCTCCTGGGGAGGGACAGGACCACGGAGCAGCCCAATGTGCCTGATGAAACCAGAGTTCCTCTCCTTGGGGGCAGGGTGGGGGCTGTGGCAGGGGGAGGCGGGTGTGCCCAATCCAGGGGGCGTGGCAGGGAAGCAGTGGAGCTCTGGTCCTGTCACTTGCTCACTGAGCGACTAGGCCACCAAGGGCACGCTCTGGGGATCCCCACAGGCAGCGTGGGGGCCCCTGAGCCTGTGGCTCCGTCCCAGAACCTCTCTCGGACTTGGCTTGCTCATCTGCATGGTGGGAGCGGTACTGCCCTCATCGCCACAGGAAGTAGTTACTGCTCACACAAAGCGTGTTAGCAGGGCCCGAGCGCTTTATGCCGGGGGCCACCTCCTCCTCCGGCCCAGCTGGCCGTGTCGTCAAGCTGTGCAGGGCCCAGCTGAGCAGCGCCCAGTGTGGGGGGCTGTTTATAAATGACAAGCACTGCGAGTCTATACAGGTTCTTATTGGAGATGGAGATGGAGACTTGCAGATTCAAACGGGTTCGGTGAGACCATCAAGGCCACGCCCTCTTTCTCATCACCCCAAGGTGCTGCCCAGCAGGTGCAGGTCCTCTCCTGGCGTCACACAGAGGTGCAGTGACCCTGGGTGGGGATGCAGGTCTTCGGGCTGGCTGCCTGACTGCCCTCGTCTTCCCTTTCTTCCCAGGCCTCAGAGTGGGGCTGGCCGTGGGCACAGGCCCTGCACCCTGGGTCTGGGAGGTGCGGTCAGTGGGGGCAGCTTCTGCACTGTGCAGCTGTTCCCCTCCGCCCTTGACCCTGGTGGACATTCAGTCCTTGGCTCCTCCTGGCATGGAGCCCTGGGCCGTGTGCATCTGTCAGCCCCTGCGCGCCCCCTGAGGATACTGGAACCATCCAGTGGCTGCCTCTCCCCCTCAGCCCCTCAGCCTAGAAGGGCAGAATGGCATGGTAGGTGGGTGGACCCCAGATGTGCCAGCTGGCTCAATCCCATCCATCCCCGGTGACCGGTGGAGGATGGAGGGGTAGCTCACGCCGCTTGCCCATGGGGATAGTCATGTCACAGTATGAGTGACCCTGTCCCTGGACCTCACCCATTAGTTCTAGGGGTGACGGGGTGAGGCCCTGCTGCGACCCTCTGTCACATTAGAGCAGGGCTTACGAACTCCACGGCCACAGCCAAGCCAGCGGAGAGGGAGGCGGCAGGGCAGACCCCGTGGGCTCTGCCTGAGGGTGGTCTGTGCAAGGCAGGCCCAGAGTGGTGGCCACACTAAGCTTGGAAGAGGAACTGGAAATCTGGACTTTTAGGATCGAACTGCCTTGCTTTTTAGGGACTGTGTTGGTCACACGTGGTCCTGGAGCCACCACGAGTCCGCGTGGAGCAGGTCCAAGGTGTGGTCAGAGCTCGGAGGCCCCAGGCCCTGTCAGGGGGGTGGGGGGTGGTGCTGTGGCTCGGGCAGGGGAGGCACTCGCTTTACCCACACACAGAAGGCTCCTGTGAGGAGGCTCTGTGGCCTGGAGAGATCAGGGGTGCGCTGAGGCCACAGACTGATGAGGCTCATTTCCCTCCAGAGGGTTGGGCCCCAGGAGCTCCCCCTGAAACCACTGACTGACCTCCTGCATGGGCACACCCCTGCCCCTCAGCCCCTCTCTGCCCCAGATGGAGCGGAGGGGCAAGAGCCCCACACGTGGCCAGCCCACGCCAGCCCCCCTCCTCAGTGGACCAGCTTCCTGTGGGTCTTTTGTCTTCCCATCATGCCTTGGGCATCAGACTGCTTTGCCCGCCTGCCTCTCCCCTGGAGGTTGCTGGGCAGGATCCAGAGCAGAGCACACTCACCTGGGGTCTGGCTGGTCTCTGAGGGCCCCGTCCCTCATCAAAGCCCCCGTCTCCTGGCCTATAAAAGCCGGGCCAACCACCTATGTGTTGCAGGTCGCCCCCGGGAATACAGAGGGCTCTGCAGGGACCAGCGTCTTCCGACAGGAAGGGAATGTGGTCCAGGCAGGCCCACTGGCCTGGGCCTCGAGTTAACAAGCCTCAGATTCAGACCCCAGATGAGATGATATGTAGACTCAGAGACACTCTGTCAGCATGGAGAAGAGAAGACATTCATCACTCATGTTAACTGTTGTCATCCTGGCCTGCTCTCTCTCCGCGCCCTCCCGAGGGCTCTCAGCAGTCCCTGTTAGCTCTGTCCTCAGGATCTGTCCCGCACCCTCCCCTGCGCCCCTCCGCTAGGACCCCCTAGGGGAGGGGGGAGCACCAAGTCTCAGCTTCTCCCTCCCCGCACTGCTCTACTGCAGCCACGGCCCCCTTGCAGGCACCGGCCACTTAGAGCCTCTGCCTTCACTATTCTCTTTATCTGGAAGTTTCTCCTCACAGATCTCCATGCGCCCGACTCCCTCTCTTCCTGGGATCTCTGCTCAAATGTTACCTTATCAAGTGTCACCTTCCTGAACCAACCGTAGAAAAGGTGCGGCCCTCCTTCCCAACCTCCTGCACCCCTCACCCGCCCCCCCGCCCCTGCCCTGCTTTCTGCTCTGTTTTTCTTTATAGTCCTCACCACTGGGCATTTTACATGCTTGTTTCTCTACTTCTTGAGTTTTTAGCATAGAACTCAACAAATAGTACTTCCTTAAGACTGTCCTGCCCTCTGGGAGCCTCCGAGGATGAGTGTGGCTCTAGGTGGTGGAGTCCGGGGGTCTTGGCCCCCCCACCCCCAGGGAGAAAGGAAGACTGAGCACCACTGTGGTGAGTGCCAAGGGCCAAGGATGCCCCCCTTTCAAGGACCAGAAATGGAGGCTGCTGAGACGACAGCGGGGCCCATGGCCTCAGTGGAGCTCAGGGTTCTGTCCTGCGGAAGTCCTGGTCCAGGGAGATCCTGACTCAGCCCACTATTCTGTGACACAGGCTCTGAGGGGCACCTTCAGAACGGCCTTTGCAGCATGAGTAGGAGCTGCTGAGCTGACTTGAGGAAGGGAAGTGCGAGGAAGAGAGAACGGTGCGAACACAAATGCGTGCATGGGGAGAGTGTCGCCGTCAGAGGACATCATGGGTCCTGTGTGAGGGAGGGCGCAATTCTGCAACACTGGATTAAACGAAGTAAAACTGAACCTGCAGGACTTGTCAGAACCTTCAACACACAGTGTCCATGTGGCTGTCCAGGATGGGACATAGTGCACCCCATTTCTCTCCCAAACTGATTTGCTTACTGGACCACTGAGGGCCCAGAGGCCCGCATAACTCACCTTGGGAATTACTGACACAAACATAGGGGCGCATGGCAGCCAAGGGAGGGGGCTGAGCTGGGGAGGGAGGGGGGGCAGAAGGAGCAGGAATGCTGCTGTAATGAAGCTGAGGCCCATTTGTTGATTCTTCAAGTGCCCTGCAAAGGAATGTTGACTTTACCCTATAGAAGCCGACATTAATGAGGGGTTTGCATTTAACGTGAGTCCACATTAGTGACTCTAACACAAGGGACGCAGTCGGAATGTCCCGGAGAGTTCACTGAAGAGGTTGGCCTAGCACTGGGGCAGCCCGGAGCACGTGCACTATCTAAGGCGGGGAGGGCTGCTAGGGCTAGTTCTGTAGAGTTTGCCCTGCACACCTGCCGGGAGCGCCAATCCCAGCGACACAGCACGGACTGTGCTCCCGGTGCTGTGCAGTGCACACCCGGACGCCTGTCCAGTGAATCGCTGCCAAATGGGAAAGGGTGGTAGAATAGTGTCCACCAATAGACTCGGGAAACGAGTGTCCGCAGAAGACTGTTCCTCCCAACCCCCGGGGAATGTGCTGGGCCACATCACTACATCCCGTCAATGACAAGTGACCAGAAGCCAGATGTGTGTCACAGGCTGAGGCTCTGCAACCGCCACATGCTCTTCTCCGGCCTCCTCTTCCCCTGAAGCAGCAACTGACAAGGCCATGTGTCTCACACGCCGCTAAAGGGTGGCGGCGCCTCCATCAGCCTGGGTCCCTGAGTGACTGTGTGGAGCAGAGCCCCCAGCTGCTCGCATTGGACATGCGGTGTGAGGAAGAAGTCGACATCTGTGCGGGAAGCCCCTGGGAACAGAGGTGTTAGTTACTGCGGCAGAGCTCAGCCCGTCCTAACCTACACAGGAGTAAGGCAAAACACTGCCCTGACTTGCGAATGGGAAGAGAAGTCTCCTGATGTTATGTGTTGGGCACCAATTAAAAATAATACCCAATATAGTGCAGGGCAAGCCAAACCCCTTTGCAGATCAGGCGTGGCCTGCTGGCACTGGTTTGCAACCCCCATCTCTGGCTCTGCTGTAGGGCCGTAGAGACCTGTACATAGAACATGAGCGCTTTTTTTTTTTTTTTTTCACTTTTCTAGGCAATCTCATATACTCGTGGGCGTATCAGGACAGAATGAGACTCTCTGGTCTATGATTAATGGAAAGAGAATGCCAGGTTACAAACATAGAGAAAGAAGGCAATACTATGGCTCTTTTAAAAGCTGCAGCATTAAGGCATTTAAATGCCCGTGACAGCAGGTGCGTGACACTGACTGAATCAGCCTTGGGCGAGGCGGGAAATGGTGATTAAGAGCACAGCTCTGCTACTTGGTGTGCCCCCTTGGCCAAGTCACCCCACCTCTCTGAGCCTCTGCTTCTTTGTGGGGAAGTTAGGGTTCATCGCAGAAGCTGCCTTGCAGGGATGCTGATGGGAGGAAGGGAGGTGTGTGGTACAGCGCTTGGCTCTCAGGAAGGGTGCGCCTATGCCAGCTCTTGTGGTTCTTATTCTCTTTCTGTCACGGCAATCAGTGGCACAGAGCCGGCTCCCCCCGGCACGGCCCCTCCCTGCCACTGCAGGAGGCTCACCAGGGAAGGAGCCGGGACTGGCCTTCCTGAGCCGGCATGAGCTCAGCACGCTGGGCCTGGCCAGCTGCACGCTGACTGTATGTGTGGCCTGTGGCTGCTGTAACAAATGATCGCAAGCTGGGTGACGTTTCTTCCTCGTCATTTTCATTGTGGTAGAGAAAACAACACAGAAGCTAAAATTTACCATCTTAACCAATTAAAGTGTATAGTTCGGTGGCAAAAAAATATATTAACATGGCTGTGAAACAGGTCTCCAGATGTTTTTCGTCTGGCGACACTGAAACTATATCTTGGTAACAAAAAAACCCCAACAACACAAATTTATTCTCTCACAGCTCTGGAGGCCAGAAGTCCAAAGTCAGTCCCACTGGGCTAACGTCAAGCTGTGGGCAGGGCTGGCTCCTTCTGGAGTCTTGGGAAGGAATCTGTTTCCCTGCCTCTTCTGGTCCCTGGGGGCGCTTGCCCACGGTGGCTTGCACCCCTTCCTCACATCCGGCCGACCTCTGCGGCAGCTGCTCCATCTCCTACATCTGTATCCAACCCCCCTCTGCTGCCCTCTTTCGAGCACACTGTGATTGCATAGGGTCACCTCCCATGTCAACACCCATAACTTAATCACAGCTGCAAAGTCTCTTTTGCTATGGAAGGTCACATTTTCACTGGTCACAGGGATTAGGACAGGGATGTCTTTGAGGGCCACTACTCAGCTACCACACTGGCCATTGCAATGAGCTCAGGGCCTGCGTGCTTTCCCCGGCGGCCAGGGGAACAGGATCGGGGAAAGTGCCTCAGACGGGGGCTTGTGGACTTGGAGCAGGAAGTCTGGCTCTGGCCCTGCTCTGGCCCCGACTCTCTCTGAGGTCATGGCAGGTCCCTTCCTCCCACTCTCAGCTTCCTCGGGGACCATATCCACCCCAGCACCAGTCATTGAACCAACAAAGCACTGGGGATTCAGACAAAAGTTGCTTCTCTCATGATGCCTCTGTTCTTGTTGGGAGATGGAGAATGAAGAAGACAGATATGTGGAAAGAGAGAAAACAGGACGTGCTAAGGAGAAAAAGTGAGCAGGGACAGGGAGAGGAGGATCAGGCGGTCTCCTCTCTGGGCTCCACACAGACTTCTCAGGCATCTATATTATATGCCAGGCGCTGTTCTAGGATGTGGCATCCTGGAGGACCTCCTGTTTTAGCAGCGGACAACCCAGGAAGTAAACGGGTGGGATAAGTTTAGATGGCAATGAGGTTATGACAAATCTAAATGGCGTCCTGAGTGAGAGAGTGTTGGGGCAGCTTCAGATGGGGTAGTCAGGGAGGGCTTCTGGGAGGAGGTGACCACTGAAGAATGGCCAGTGTGTGGAGACCTGGGGGGAGAGGGCTCCAGGTTGAGGGGACAGCAAAGGTACCATGGAGGTGATGCACCTAGAATGCCCAGTTTACAGTGTCTGGGTGGCAGGTGCTCAACAAACAGTGTGGTCAGTGATGAGGAGTTTGATGAGGGAGGGATGGGGTTTTGCTGGGACAGGACGCCAGGTCAAGGGCTTCATGGTCCACCTGCTGTGGCCAGGGATTCTAAGCTGTTGGTCCCAGCACTGCCTGCGCCCGGTGGCCCCCTTACACAGAATGAGTGAGGGACCCAAGCCCCATCCGGAGCCACCCAGGCCTGGAGGAACCCTGCCAGGAAGGAGCCTGCCTCGGTCCCCCCACTCCCACATAGAGGCCTGTTCCTGAATTCGGGCTGGGTTCCTTAATGAGACCATCTGTCTGGCTTTCCTCACTCGGCTGGGCCTGGCGAGGCCATCCATCTCCCCTGTCCGCATCCTTGTCTGTCTGTCACCGCCTGCCTGGCCCAGCCACCAGGCCTGCTGGCTCTGAGGGGGGCCATGGCAGGTTTGGCCTCTGGCTTTCATGTTTATTCTTCTCATCTGGTCACAGCTGGTCTCCGTGCTGAGTCACTTGTTCCATCTGCCCATCCTCGCTATGGGATGGCGGCTGTCTCTTCCTGGCTCTCCTGGTGCTATGTGGCAGCCCACGCGTGCAGTGGGTGCCAGGGCCTGCACACACGTGGAGATGGGACTGTGCGCAGCTCCCGTGCCAGCCTGCGCGCCGAGAGTGGAGGGCGGGGGTGGGGGGAACCCACTTCAGGGCCAGCCTTCCTTGGAGGGTCCCCGCAGCCCAGACGGTCACATGGTTCATTTGCTGAGTCTCAAAGAGGGTGGCCCTGCCCAAAGGCCACAGCCGGGACCAGGCTTTGCTCATGCCAGAGCCTTTCCATTTTGCATCGGAGCATGGAAGTGAGGGAGCATGGGCATCTCCACTCAGAATTCAAATCCTGGCAGGGCAGTTCCCAGGACTGAAGCTCTGAATTTGGTTCGATCATTTAGTCTTTCCAAGCCTGACTTGCTTCAGATTTTTTGAAAAACAAACAAGTTGAGCTGAGGTAGTATAATGCCATCGTGCATCCCATGGACCTAGCACCTCGTCTCTCTCTTGCTAACAATGGCATCTTAAATTTTCCCTATGCCCTTCCCCCCAATTCCTGTGAGTTAGCAGGGCTGACATCAAGCTGGACTCCAGGAGAGGGTACATGACCAAGAATTAGCCAATCAGAGCATTGCAACACCCTTCTCCCCGCCCCCCAGCATCCCCATCAGTGATTGCGCTGTGGTCAGGTGGGCATCAAACCGGGCCCATCAGGGGCAGAACCTTTGCCGAAACTTTTCTAAAGAAAGGGGTGCTCCTTTCTCCTGGGCCTGTGAGCAAGCAGGATTCGAGGCCAGAACTACTGGCCGCTGCCAAGTGGAGAGAGCCAGCCAGTGAGGGAAACCAGAGGCGAGCAGAGCCAAAACATGAAAACGAGAGCGGGCCTAACAAGCCCCACGATTCAGCTGGGCCTGAGCCAGCCCCACCTCTGGACTCTCCCATGGCCAATGCCAATACATTCCCTTCGACAATACAGTTTGAGGTGGGTTCTGCCATGTGCAACCGGAGAGTCTTATGTGATAGATTCCTGAAAGGGGCTCCCAGCTGCCTGATATGTGGTAGACACTCAATAGCTATTTATTCTAAAATAAACACTTTGTGAGTGAAGAAAGCCATTCTCAAGAGCTCACGTATCATTAGATTCCATTTACATCCCATTCTCGACAGGCAGCTAGAGAGATGGCAAACAGGTTAGTGGTTGCCAGGGGCTGGGGACGCTGAGGAGGGTGGAGGTGGCGGCAAAGGAGCAGCACGAGGGACATCTTTGTGGTGAGGGGACACTTGTGCATCTTGGTTGCTGTGGTGACTTTGCGAATCCCCGCAGGTGATAAAACGGCAGAAGGATACGCACACAGTGTACCAGTGCCCGCTTCCTGGTCGTGGCCTTGCACCAGAGTTATGCCAGGGGGACGGTAGGAACCTCTGGGTGCTGTTTACCTTGGCAGCTTCTTTTGCAAAGTTCTTGGTAGGCTGTCACAGCCAACAGCACTTGGATCCTAAAGGGCAGAGAGCATGGATGTTGGGATCAGAAGGACCTGAGTTCAAATCCCGGCATGGCCATTCACACGTTGAGTGACTGGAGGTCCCTCACGTCTGTTCTCTCACCCTCAGTGTCCCCGCCTGTGAAACGGGGCTTAACTTGCAGGGTGGTTATGGAGAGAAAATGGACAACCGTGATCTGCCTAGCTCAGTCCCTGGCATATGGCAGGCACTAATCAATAGCATAGATGCAGAAGCTGTTTTTATATCGGCTTTCCAGGGAGGCCGGCAGTGCAGGAGTGAGGCTCTGGGCTCTGCAACCAGCTTCCCAGGGCTTGAATCCCAGCGCTGTGGCTTCTGACTGGGGGACCTTGGCCAGGCAACTTGACCTCTCTGCACCCCACTTTCCCCATCTGTAAATGCAGAGAAAATAGTTTCTACTTCATCGTCTAGTTTTGAGGATTAAGAGAGATCATGCACCTGAGGCCTTAGGGAGGGCCTGGCACTTGGCAAGGCTGGTAAACAAACCCAGGGGGGGAGCCTGGCTCCTGGGGTGGAGCGTGGGTGCCTGGCCAGGCAGCGGGGCCTGTAGCAACTTCGCCCTTGAGAAGCCCTGACTTCCTTGGTGCCAGCCCTCGGAGGTCCCCAATGATGATCTCACCCCTGGGCAAGCCCGAAACCTGGTCCCGGGGAAAGGAGGGGGCATCCCGCCTTCCCTCTCTGACCTCCCTGAGGAGGGTGAACTGGACTCTGCACAGAATGGACTTTGAGATACAGCCTCCCAGGAGGAAGGGGGGATGTAGGGTTTGTGGGCAGTGAAATTATGGGGATACTAGGGCCTGGGTGGTGTGGCTTGAGCGGGGGTGAAGAAGTTCCCTTGTCCCTAGTCATATATTCCATGGTTTTATTGTGGCTTTAAAATGCCTAAAATTCCATCATCACCAAGCCTGTCCTTTAGCTTAAATGTTGATCACTCTTATGTTCTGTTCCTCTCTTAAATCTAAGTCATTACTGTCTGAATTAATTTATGACAGGGTTTGGGGTAAGGTGAGCTAAAAGTAGTTGGGGGGGGGGGGTACACGTGAACGAGGGAGAGAATAATGCTGAAGGCAAACTTCGCCTGCCCTGGCTGGCGCTTGGAGATAATCTATTTAAAGGCATCCCCTTGCTGTCCTCGTTGATGTAGATCCATTTGAACAGTTTCAGGGCTGTAGTCTTTATTTAATGCAGCTCTGAGCCTGGCTGCACAGGGGCCCAGAGCGGAGAGGAGGCCGTCTCATAGCAATGCTTAATAGCAAGGTGAGCGTGTGGCGCTCCTGAGTCGGAGGAGCAGCTGGGCCAGGCGGCAATGCCGAGGTGGATGGCCCAGTGCTGGCTGCTGTGGGGGTGCTGGAGGCGACAGTTCCCACCCTGGAGCCCGGCAGGGGCACTTTTGAGAAGGGACTCGATTTCAAATGAGCTGATGACTTGGTGCGATGGAAGAGGCTTCATTAAGTCGTGGCTGAGAATAAGGCAGCGCCCAAGCTGGCTTCAGCAAACAAGGGCCTATGCTGGCTCATGTGGCCGTCTATCTTCAGGTCTGGCTGGATCCAGGATCCCCAGACTCTGCTGGCTCATGTGGCTGTCTATCTTCAGGTCTGGCTGGATCCAGGATCCCCAGACTCTGCTGGCTCATGTGGCTGTCTGTCTTCAGGTCTGGCAGGACCCAGGGTCCCCAGACTCTGCTGGCTCATGTGGCAGTCTGTCTTCAGGTCTGGCTGGACCCAGGATCCCCGGTGAGAACCTTCAGCAGCTCTGAAAACCACGTGCTCCCTGTTTAACCTGGGAAAAGGGCTTATTAGGGCCAGGCATTTCCTGCGAAAGTCCTGAGATTCTCCCTCATTGGTCCGGCTTAGGTCACATGCCCACTCCCCAAACCAATCCCTGTGGCCAGGAGGATGAGATAGATTGATTGTCTTAGCCGGCTACAAGGGGCCCAAGAGGAAGGGAGGGTGCCAGTTCTACTCAAGCCTTACAGAGGGCAGGGGGCCCAGAATAGGGCCGACCTGGCTAGGAACCAAGCAGACGTTAGCTCGTAACTATGGCCCAGCCTGTGTTCACATGCTTCATCCAACTTACCTTTCTCAACGGCCTCTGCAGAGATTCTTCTTCCCATTTGACAGATGAGAAGACTGAGGCTGAGGAACTTGCCCAAGGCCCCATACCCAGAGAGGGATTCCAGCCTCCTTCTATTTTATTCCAAGTTCCTTCCAACCTCCCTCGTGTAGCCTTTCCCTTCACTCCACCCTCCTATTCCAGACTGCTGGATTTGGGACCTGGGAAGGATCTTAGAGCTCATTGCTTCCAATCTCCTTCAATGACATGCTCAAGAGCACACAGCTAGTAAATGCAGAACAGAAACTAGAACCTAAGTCTCATGGTCACTACCTCCCACCTGTCCTGCTGCTTGGGAGCCTGGTGTTACCTGTGTGGCCCTGGGCTGCACTGGTTTGCAGCCTCGGTTTCCCGCCTCTCCTTCTGTTTACCTCTCGCAGTTCCCTGCAGCTCTGGCGCGTTGACCGAGGGGCTGTGCTTTCCTGGGTCTCAATGCCACAGCTATTTGCACGTCTTCCTCCTCCTCTAGACCAATTTTTTTTTTCTCCCTTTCTTACTAATTGCTTTGTACCAATTCGGTAGAGGTAATTTTCTTTTTTTACTTTATTTCTTCAGTTAACACTTTCCAATTAATTTCTTAGCTCTTGAAAGTTCTCACATAAGTTGCCCTAAACGCCCTTTTCTTCAACTGTTGTGTGTGTAACCACGGCTCCGGCAGCACGGTCACCTGATCACGGCTGCCGCATTCGAGACTGTTGGCACATGGGTTGCACTAGATCAGTGATGGCGAACCTTTGGAGCTCGGCGTGTCAGCATTTTGAAAAATCCTAACTTAACTCTGGTGCCGTGTCACATATAGAAATTTTTTGATATTTGCAGCCATAGTAAAACAAAGACTTATATTTTTCATATTTATTTTATATATTTAAATGCCATTTAACAAAGAAAAATCAACCAAAAATATGAGTTCGCGTGTCACCTCTAACAAGCGTGTCATGGGCTCGCCATCACTGGACTAGATGCTCATAACAGCCTTTTGAGAGTAGCCCCATTTCACAGAGAGGGAAACTGAGTTTCTAGGGACCCTGGTGTAAGCAGCGCTGGGATGTGAACCGCCACCCCCTGGGGGAGCGGGCAGTGGGTCCCAGTTCCCAGGTGCACTTCTGACCTTGCAGGCGGCCTTGGAGTGAACTTGGTGGCCATGCTGGCCCCACCCCTGGTGATTCCCGGCCCATTCCGGGATCCTGAGGGGAGAAACTGCCCAGCGGGGCGGGGGGACGTGAAACCCAGGGGAACACAGGGTCTCAGCATCGGTGCACAGACAGGAAAAGACAGTGGCTCCTCTCCCGGGGAGAGGAGGGGAAAATGCAACAGCAACTACATTTGCAGAGAAATAAAAAATGATTTCAAATTCTATTTTCCCGTCTCTCAGCACATCCCCTGGCGCTATTTTATCTAGTAAATAGGAGACCTAGCTGTTATTCTCAATTATGATATTAATTCTCCCAGTGACCCTGGGCTACTTACCTCCCTGCTCCGAGCTGGTTTCTCTATCTATCACCACCTGCTCAAGGACAAAAAGATGTTCTCGCAGGAAGGGAGCTCCTGTGTCTGGAACAGACCTGGGCCCTCCCTGCCCAGCAGGCCCTGCAGGAGGGGCCACGGGTGGCAGGCGAGGCGTGGACAGCATCTTTGCTCCAGCAGCCTGCTCTCAGCCTCTCTCTCTTTCCTAACCCCAGACCCCTCCCTCTTAACTGGATTGTACTTGTTAGCTTTGCAGACCCTTCTGCCAACCTCCCTATCCTGTTGGATTCTGGAATTGTCTATGGCCTCCCCACCCCATGGAGTTGGGGGAGAGATGGTAGCAACTGCCACCATCCTGTGGTTAGTTCCATATTATTTTCGTATTTATTCCAGCCATCTCCCTTCCTGGTGGTGGGGGTGGGGGGGGGGCAAGGTTGCTACGGTAATTGGACTCGAATTTGTTTACCTCAGCGCTCCACACTCCCCCTCCCTCACATCTCTCCCTCTGTCTCCTCCATCCCGCGGCGGCTCCCTAAGCCATCTGGAATCTCAGCTCCCTCTCCCCTACATGGGAGCCAGAGCCGGCCAGTTTGAGCACCGAGTGGGAGGCTGCACTTCCCTGGAACACGGGCAACTGGATTTTGAAAGCAGCTCATCAGTGACAAACGAAAAATACAAATGACGAACAACAGAGACCCCAGGCTGGGGTTTGGCAAATACAAATGAAAGCAAGCCTGGGATGGAAAATTCTAATGATTTTTGCTCTTGTTCAGAACTGAAGACTAATTCTGCAGTATTGGTTGTCAGGGAAAACGGGGTTTGGGTGGGGCTGGGGGCTGAGCCACCCCTAAAGGAGCCGGAGAATTCCGTGGCCTGGGAGGCTCTGGGCGCTCACGGCAAAGCCTGCAGGTTGCCAGCGAAGTTACCTGGAGGAGCGTCTGTGAGGGAGACAGGAAGTGTTAGCCTTTGCGATTGGTTCTGATCGAGAAGGAAGCTAAGGCGTAGAAAGAGGATTGTTTCCAGGCAGACGTAGGTCCAGATATATGACGGGCCGAGGCTCCCATCCGGGTCTTTCTGCTGAGCAGCCTCCAGGGGACAGAGATTTTCGTAGCTTAGGGAGGACTTCAGGTCAGATCTGTGCCAAATCCTCTCCTGAAACTCCGATGACAGTCAGAATAATTGGCAACTGGACGGGCCAGACGCTGATCCATCAGAGCTGTGTCCAGCCATGCACTGGGGCAGGTCCGGAGGGCCCTCGAGGCCCCTGAAGTCAGAGTGGCCAGGACAGAGGAGCTGGGGCCTCCTGGGAGCTGGAGGCAGAAACTGCTCAGTATTTCAGCCACCGGACACACCAGCACGTGGCCAGGTGAGCCTCAGCGCCTGTCCAGCTGTACGTGGACACATATTCCACAGAAGCTCCCTGTCCTCATTGCCGCAGGCCTGGAAGGAGGCCTGGAGGAAGGTGGCCTCTCTGGCCTCAGTTTCCCTATCCATGGGTTGGAGCAACTTCAGCACCTGGTGCTCCAGAACTTCGGGCAGAGATGGCGACCCTTGTCCACCACTCGGCCTGCAGCCTGGCCAGAGGCTGTGCTCAGTGAGTGCTTGCTGAGCTTCCGATGTCAAACCCGCTCTTGCGTCCACCCAGCTGCAGTCATGTGAGAAGTGTGGCCACAGGCGGTGAGAGGAGCCACGGCCACCAACAGAGGAGCATCTGCACATCCGCACAGAGCAGGGCGGTCGCAGCCACACCTGCCCTCTCTGTCCCAGGCCCTTCTTCACGAACAGCCAGCTTATGCAGCACCACACAGAGTGCAGCATCCTTTTGGGGGGTTTCCAGCCAGGTGTGGGGGTGACGGGAGAGTTTGACCAGATGCCTTCCCTTCCTCCATTCCCTCCACCCCATCCCCTCGCAGGGAGCTGCACAAGGACTTTCGGGTTCATCCACTGACAGTGCAAGCTCGCCACGGCAGCAGGGTGGGGAGTGGGGCGGAAGTGGAGGTGGAGGAGGATGGTGGCTTTGGAGGGACCGTGGCAGTGGCAGTGGTGGCTCCTCTGGTCTCTGGCCAGGACACCCCCCATCAAACTGTGGGGCTCCCTGTAGCTCCCTGTCACTTAAGCGATCCTGCAGAGCGAGAACCACGGAGGCAGGGCCGTGAAACCGACCTTTCAAAGGACATTCCAGAGATTCTCTTGCTTCGAAGTGTTTGAGACCCTCTGCTGTAGACTAGCATGTCACAATTCTGAGAACAGAACTGCCCCTTCACTTCCTCCTCCCCTGCCCAGACTGCCTGGGTCTGAGCCCCATCTTTGCCACTTAGAAGCTGGGGAGTTTGGCTGGGCACTTTATCTCCCTGCCTCACCTGCCTCGCCTGCCTCGTCTGTGAAATGGGAGAGAAGCAGAACCCACCTGCTCTGTTCAGCTTCTCTGAGCCCTGCTTGCATGGGGGCGGGAGGCATCCTGTCTTTGAGCTTCCTGAGAGCAGTTCCCACAGGACCTGTCGCAGATGCGAGCCTGTCCCCGACCCGGCCCATCCCCATCAGGTACCAGGTGGTGGGGGCTCTGTCAGGGGTGGGAGCGGCTCTGAGCCAGACACAGCATTCACCGCTTCCCGCCTGCGTGATCTTGGGCAAGTCCCTTCTCGGGGCTGGAACGCAGCTCTCTCTGATGGGCAAGGCCCCTGCTTGCACAGGGCGAGGACAGGCAGTCCACTCACACACACACCAGTGAAACAAAATGACCGAAAAGAGTGATGCTGTCGTGAAGGCAAGAAAGAGGAGCTGGTAGAGAGTGACAGCTGGCAGGTGGGGGCCGCCTCTCTGGGGACCTGAATGCCAAGTGCCCGGCCTGCTGTAAATAGTGGAGCTTCCCAGGCAGAGAGAACAGCAAGTGCAAAGGCCTGGGGGCAGGAATGGCATAGCTGCAAGGGGAGCAGAAAGATGGCTGGTGTGGCAGGAGCACCGAGAGGGAAGTGGGGGGGGGGGGCGGGGTAAGATGGGGTCAGAGAGGTCAGCAATGGGCAGATCTTTCAGAGCCTGTGACATAAGGTCGCATGGTGGCTTGGAGCCCCAGGTCCTCCAAGGAACTAAGATTGTTTCCGAGTCTGGGCACTGGGATCCCCTTTGAGCCCATGTGGATGTGCTCGCTAAGATCACTGGCTTCTCTCTGCCGCTCGGCCAGGGCGTGACAGCAAAGAGTATTCCTCCTCTCTTTTGTTTCCTCAAACCTGCAACCCAGCCAGAGCATTTTAGAGCTCTTTCCAGGTCCTTGAATGTGGTGCCCCGGGGCCTGGTCATTCTGGGGTGCGGGCCCTGGTGGAGCTGGTGTCTGTGAGGATGGGCAGACTGGCCTCCTGCCCGAGGGTGCGCCTCCCTGGAGGCCTGGCTCTGAGGACAGGAGTGGGCTGCAGGGAGAAGGAGCAGCAAGGAAGGAGGCAGAGGCTTGCGGGGAGGGAGGGCGACTGTTGCCATGGAAGGAGCTGCAAGGTATTCTGGGATCAGAATTCTCACTGCAGGGGACGCGTGTGTGTGTGTGTGTGTGTGTGTGTGTGTGTGTGTGTGTGTAGGGGGGTGCTTAGGGAAGGTGATGGGAAAGCCAGTATCTTTCTTTTGTCCTTGGTGTTTTCCTGCATCCCCAAAGATAGTGGGTGGTCCCCCCTACACCCCCTGAGCTGCCCCATTTGCAGCCGACCCCCAGCAGTCCCCTCCCTGTCCTGCCCATCCGCCTCATGTACAGAAGGCAGCGAGTGGCCCCTTTCCAGGAGGCCTGTTTACCAGCACAACAATGGCAAATGAGTGCTCTTAAAAGGCATTCGGCATTTATCCTGGCAAGCAACTTGCTGCAAAGGGGGCCTGCGACGCCTTCACCCCAGAATTTGCTGAAACGGGGTTTGCTGTGCATCTTAATCAACTTCTTTCCACCCACCACACTAAACACATTTAATCTACTCTTGCAAATGGCTAATTTTGAAAATCCGCTTATCAGAATTAGGTCCTCAACATCCATATTTATTTACTTTTCATTTTCGTAATCTTTCCCCCCATGTGTATGACTGAATCCCATTTCCCATTGTCTGGCTCTGTCACAGGTCCCGGGGGCTGGGAGGGGGACCAGGGTCAGGTAAGGCGCAGATCGGAAAGGGAACATGGCAGGGATGAAAGGAGTGGGCTTAGGAATTCACTTCAAGGGTCGGGAAACGGGTCTCTCCCTGGTGGGAGCCATCTCTGGGAAATTAGAAAAAGCTGAGACTTGAGCAGAACCAGGTTAAGAAGACGAGACCATCTCGACAGGTTTGGGGCTCCGGGGCGTGCTTCTGTTTACGCAGAGGCATGCAGAAATGTGCAAGAAAGGGGCTGGACCACTGCTCTTCCCGGTGCCTCCTGGCTCCCAGGCTCATGCGAAGTGTCTTGTGTACAACCTCCCCAGTGCTCATGTCAACGTGCCAGGTGAGCAGAGCACGGCTCACAGATAAGAGAACTTGTGTTCGTGTCCAGGCTGCATTCCCTTCCACTTTGTGTCATAGGGGCAAGTGTGCAAGGAATGCTTCATCCACGAAGTGTGTAATGAGCACAAGTGCGCTGGTGCAGGACCCCGGCCTGTGAGAGATACACTTGGGCGGGGGACTGGGGGGGCGGGGGGTGGTTCAGAATCTGGGAAATGGCTCATCAGGTTGCAGACGGTGCAACCAGGAGTGTGGGTTTTGCATGTGGCCTTTCTAACCAGATTAGAGACTCTGAAAGTTGGGTAAGTCATTAAAGAGCTGTGAGGAGTGGCTAGGCCATTTGACCCCTGAGGAATATTCATTCAGTGTGATTTTTGTCATTGACCATCTTCCCTTCCCCCTTATTTATGAGCTTATCTGGGGCAGCATTTAGAGCAAAACCCTGTGTTCTATTCTATTTATTATTATTATTATTATTATTATTATTATTATTATTACTTTCTTTTACCTGGATTTTATTTTACTTCATTTCCTTTGGACATCGACTGGGCACTTCACATGTGCCAAGTAATGTTATGCAGAGCACTGAGAAAGAAGGATGATTCAAATATATTTCTAGCCACGGGAAGCTCACATTTAGTGAATTTTAAAAGAAAGGCTCAGAACAACAAATTATTAACACGTACACACGAGATAATTTTATTCTCGCAGAGAACAGCTCAGTTATTTTGTAGCCACCTGCTCTGGCAAAATAAGTGGAGATTTTCAGATCTAATGGAAATTTCAAAAGCGTCAGGCATTACAGCTTGGTGGTTATGATTAGGACTGAATTGCAGTTCAAGCTGCAATTTTGCCACATTCACTGTGTGACCTTGGGCAAGTCAGAGGCTCGGTGTTCTCACATGTAAAATGGGGTCATAGCAATGTGTACCCAGCCTGGGGTGCGTTAGTGCAGTATCTGACCAGGACGTGCACCCAACAACTAAGCAGTAAACATGGATCAGTGGTTTCCCAGCATCGAAATCCTGTTTGTAAAGCACCTGGGAAGCAAATTAAACTATTAGTGGGGTCTCCAGGTCCTGATGCCAGGTACTGGGCGAATGGGAAGGTGGGCCAACGATTTATCCACGATCAGGACCCCTCTCTCACTTCTCCACCGCTTCCTTCTCTTCTCTCGACTTCCTGCCCCTCTCTGGGATGATGTCTGTAGGATAAACCAAAGTAAGTTCCTCCAGACTGCGAGGAGCCTGTATTTATCCCCCCACCCAAGCCACCTGAGAATTAAAACTTGCAGAAATTTCCTCCCGTTCCATGTTAGGGGCGTGTGGGCACGCATCTGCAGGGAGGGAAACAGTGGGAGTGTGTGTGCGCCGAGGCAGGGGGTGTAGGCAGGTGTGTGCACAAGGAGACACCTGTGGGCGTGGGTGTTTGTGAATGAAAGAGCGTGTGCATGTGTGTGCACCGGGCTGGGCGTGTGGAAGGTGTGGTGACTAGAGGGAGTGTGACTCTCAGGAAAACCATTCTTCCAGCATCCTCCTGCCCTGGTGGAAGTGAGCGCGTGTGAAGGGCGAACGTTCTGTACAGTGAGGCCGGCAGAGAGAAACTGCAGCTCCCAGGGCTGGATGCCTGCACAGGCGGGAATGAAGGGTGTTCTGGGAGGATGGGGCGTAGCTGAGGACAGAGGAGAAGCTGGTAGTGGGGTGTGAGAGTTGAGCAAGGTGAAAGGTGGGGGCAGAGGGCTGTGTGAACACCAGGGGAGATGGCCCAGCTCAGGGGGATTCTCTGAGCAGTGTCCGGGCTGCTGTCACTGTGGCTCCCACAGACCAGGATGAGTGGACAGTGGACGGCGGCCACAGGGGGCGGGGGAGCCACCCACACAGTGGCTCTGCTCTGGCACTGAGGAGGCGGCGAAGGGGAGGGCGGAGGAAGGAAGAGGATCCTCCGTGACAGAGCTGCACAAATACTAGGTATTTATAGTATTATCTGTTGACTCCGAGAGCTGAGTCAAGCTGCATTTAAAATATGAGATTACATATCGGAGGAAGAATCAGGTCCCTTATTAAAAGAAAACAGGGAAGCTGCAGAAGGAGGGCCTCCCGGAGGGCTGAGCACGGGCAGGAGGCTCTGGCGGGGACCGCCCCTCCCTTATTCACACTCCCCTTGAGTCGGTTCTGTTCCTCCTGCCATGGGAGCTTCCTAAGAGGTGGCTTTTTGCTCTAAAACTCTGGCTTAAGCAGAATTAACAACCTTCCCTAGCTTCATTTAGCTGAGTAGGGCTGAAATTTAGAAATAAAAAATGTTTTGCACGCACACACGCACACACGCACACACAACCCTGCCTCTCACTTGAGCCTTTGGGAGCATAGGGCATCTCTCCATCTCACTGTGTTTACTGCCAGGCCATGTGTGCGTGTGAGCGACAGAACACCCACCCCACCCGCTCATGCAAAAGAGGGAATGCATCGGCTCTCATGGCTGAAGGCTGGAGAGTGGTCTTCAGGCACAGCTGGATCCAGGGCTCAAATGGGGTCTTTGGGACCCAGCTTCTCTCTCTCATTCTCTCTCCTCCCTCTCTTTGGGATCTGCCTTCCACCGGGCTGGCTTTGATCTCAAGCTCTGTGTGTGTGTGGGCGGGGGTGAGGGGGGGGGCCCCGAGGCTCTGGGAGTTCCTTTGTGGTGGCAAAAGGGCTGCTGCGCCTCATGCTCCCTTCCTCTTGGAGTCACTTCAGAAGGAAGACCTGGCTGATCCTGGATGTCTTTGGCTGAAATTGGACCAGACACCCTTTTGCAGGCCGATCTCTGTGCCTGGGTATGGAGTGACCTGACTGGCTGGGGTCCCAGTCATTGCCCACCCCCAAAGCCCAGCGGGGAACAGGAGAGAGGGGTGAATAGCTGCTGTCCAGCCACACCTCAGGTGTCCATGACTGCCACGGAGGAGGCTCTCCAGGACACCAGACAAGGTGGGCCCCCGCTCCACAGTTCTCCTCTCCTCATCTTCTCCTCGTCCTCTCCTCTCCTCACCCTCTCCTCTCCTCATCCTCTCCCCATCCTCTCCTCTCCTCATCCTCTCCCCATCCTCTCCTCTCCTCATCCTCTCCCCATCCTCTCCTCTCCTCATCCTCTCCCCATCCTCTCCTCTCCTCATCCTTTCCCCATCCTCTCCTCTCCTCATCCTCTCCCCATCCTCTCCTCTCCTCATCCTCTCCCCATCCTCTCCTCTCCTCATCCTTTCCCCATCCTCTCCTCTCCTCATCCTCTCCTCTCCTCATCCTTTCCCCATCCTCTCCTCTCCTCATCCTCTCCCCATCCTCTCCTCTCCTCATCCTCTCCCCATCCTCTCCTCTCCTCATCCTTTCCCCATCCTCTCCTCTCCTCATCCTCTCCTCTCCTCATCCTTTCCCCATCCTCTCCTCTCCTCATCCTCTCCCCATCCTCTCCTCTCCTCATCCTCTCCCCATCCTCTCCTCTCCTCATCCTCTCCCCATCCTCTCCTCTCCTCATCCTCTCCCCATCCTCTCCTCTCCTCATCCTTTCCCCATCCTCTCCTCTCCCCATCCTCTCCTCTCCTCATCCTCTCCCCATCCTCTCCTCTCCTCATCCTTTCCCCATCCTCTCCTCTCCTCATCCTCTCCTCTCCTCATCCTTTCCCCATCCTCTCCTCTCCAGTGAAGCTGACGAGGCAGGCGGGGCCTTGCTGAGAACCCAGCTTCATGCCACCACGCACATGTGCTAAGTGGAAAGTGGAAGCAGAGCAAAGGGAAGGGAGGAAACAGGAAAGCAGCGCTGCTGACTGTGGTGGCCATGTGTCATGTTCTGGCCGCTCAGAACCCATCTTCTTTATGGGTATCACCCAAGTTTCCCCTCTGAATCTGGGTGACTCAGGCAGGGCAGAAGCAAAGGAACCAGGTTTCCCCTCCCCCACCCCCGAGGCAGCCAGGGGGCAGGTCTAGGGCCTGCGGTCCCATCAGCTGCCCTCTCCTGGGACCCTGACTCTTGATCAGGTGTCTTAGGGGACAGTGGGGACAACAGGAGGGCCCATCCCACCTCCCCAAGGCTCTGGCACTTTGGTGGCTCCAGCGCCACCATGACAAGGCTTTGAATCATCTTCTAGGCTTCCTGCCTCTTCCTGCTCACCCCCCGGCCTGGCCCCCAGCCTCCTTCTGATTTTGGGAGGCCCTGACAGCCAGCCAGTAATTCCCTTTTGCTCGCATTAGCCTCAGATCCCTCGACACACTCACAATGTTCGGGTTTCTGTCGAGCCAGGGCTCCACTCCAGACCTTGTCTATGGGGAGGCTGCCCCAGACCTGGAAGAGAGAGACTTTCACAAGCTCCTGGCCTGGCCTCTTGCTTGCGGCTCCCAGCCAGACCCGTTGGATGGCCCTCATGGCCAAGGTCAAGCCTTCTGAGGGGCTTCCCCTCTCTGGAACTTCCCAGCAGCCCTCATTGCTCATCTGAGCGACCAGCTCCTCCCTGGCTCACTGGTGGCAAGCAGCTCCGTGACGGAGCTCACACTGCAGTTTTCACCAGTGTGTTCGGCTCCCACTCACCTGCCTCTGCAGCCACCGAATTCCTTCCCCTGCCCCGAGGGTGTCGTTCCTCTCCCAGCCTCCACAGCCGAGCATGAGTCACTTGCTGTGGATCCTGACTTCCAGGCTGCAAAGGCTCAAGAGCCACTGGCCCAAGCATGAGAGGAAGATGCTGATGGACGAGGGGTTTCGTGTTCCTGGAGACAGGACGCTGGGCTGAGGCGGGGGGCAAGGGCGGTGGGAGGGCTGAGATCCTGCGCTGGAGGGCATCACGTGCCTCCCTTCACCCCAGCACCCCTTCCTTGTTTCTTCCCGGAGGACCGCTAGGTCACAACGTGGAGGCTGAGGAGCCCTGAGTGGTCTTGGTCATCACCAGTGGCCATGCGTGGTCAGCGGTCAGCTGGCTCCCCATTGGGGCTCTGGAAAGGAGTGACGCTGGTGTGAGCCCCAGGAATCATTCAGCTCCAGCCCTCCTCCAGAACGGAGCGAGGGGCACATCGAAGGGGACAGTGGCATAAAGAGGAAGAGGTGTCCTGCCCCAGCCATGTGGGAACAAGTGTGACATCTCCCACAGAGCCACAGAAGGACACAACACCCCTTCGCGGGCTAAGGGCCTGCCCTGTGCATCTAGGGAGCTAGGTGGGCTCCCTGTGGGAAAACACTTGATTCTCAACTCTGGCGTCTGTACCAGACTTACACTTCCAGAAAGGGAGGGACGGTGCAGTCACACGTGGAAGCCAGCGAATTCACATTTACGTTCCTCAGCGCCCCGGGCCCGTGGTGAGGCTGTGCCTGTCACTCACGTGGTTCCACAGCAGGCAGTGTGAGGCCGGGTGCTGCCCAGGCTGGGAAAGTTTCTGAAAAGGACAGCCCAGAGCACTGAGTCTTGTGGCCCAGCAAACCTTTCCTGGAAACTCCCGAGCCAGAGGTCTTCAAATCTGCCCCTCAGGTGTCTCGAAGGCTGTGCCAGATGTTCCCCGGGATGGACTTACGTTGTCCCTCGGACCCTGAGCTCTCTGCAGATGGTGTGACTCGCCACCAGGAACCCGGTGCCGGGCAGTAAGCCAGTGCCGCGCTTCTGCCATCTCTGCACCAGTTATGGTCCAAGACCCCAGGGGCTACCTGGAACCATGGGTGGTACCGAACCCGGTATATACTGTACCTTTTCCTACACTGACATGTCTTCTCATTTAAAGGCAGCACTTTCTAGCTTCTCTTGAGCATCTCCGAATGGTCGGCATCAGTACTCTGCACTTGGAAGCCATTGGGAAGTAAGGGTGACTTGAACACAACACAGGTACTGTGGACCACGACATTCGATCTGCTAACTGAGAAGGCTACTAGTGATTAGCGGGCGGGGAGCTAGTCTGCAGTGGACAGGCACTGGCCAAAGGGATGAGCCATGTCCTGGTGGCACAGCGTAGGATGGGTGAGATTTCATCATGCTACTAGATGGCATGCAATTTAAAACTTATGAATTGATTTTTTTTTTAATCCTCACCCGAGGAGTGAGTATGTTTTCCCATTGATTTTTTTTTTAGAGAGAGTGGAAGGGTGAGAAAGAGAGAAGAGAGAGATAAGCACTGATGTGACAAGACACCTCAATTGATTGCCTCCCACACACACCCTGACCAGGGGCAGGGATTGGACTCACAACCCAGGTACATGCCTTGACCCTCCCATGCCCAGGCCGACGCTCTAACTACTGAGAAACACAGGCCAGGGCTATTCCTAGATTTTCCATTTAATATTTTTAAATCATAATTGACTGGGGGTAACGAACCATGGAAGCAAAACCGCAGATAAGGGGTCTTCGTTAATATTTGCACAAGAAATGAAATGTATTCCTAAAGAGACAAGAAGTGGTAAGTTAATTACTGTCCGGCACAGAGATGATACACCTGCTCAAACATATGAGTTGCACTGGTCACGTAAAAAAAAAAAAGAAAAAAAAGAAAATCAGAATTAAATCTATCCAGTTGGCACAGTTTAAAAGATCCAGTGATATATTGGGCTGGTGGTTTCTTTTATGAAACAGCTCTAAAGCGTTACCTATTTTTCACTCGGAGCTCACTTTAAGTGCGTTCCATTTTGGACTTTATAATTTATTTTATGGCTCCTGCTGTATCTTTGCTCTCTGAGACTGGTGATGGCTCTGGGCTAAAAGCAATAACCAACCACAGAAGAAGAAAGAGAGAGGCTCTGCATCGCAAGAGCACAGCCTCTGAAAAAAACAACAACATTTTCGGGACCTCGGGTGGTATCTGCAGCAAGTTGCCTCTGTCTGGGGGGTCAGCTTAGGCCACCTCTCACCAAAGGCTGCAGACACGTCAGTACAAAATCAACCCTCAGCCACAAAGCGGGAGGGTTCTGCTTCTGCGTGGGGACCCGTTGGCAGTGGCCCGCGATAATGAGTAACGGCTGAATAATGCCGGGCCAAGCTTCCCCGCCAGTGCGTGGAGGCTCGGGTGTCTGCCTGCACCTGGCAGGCTTGGCCGCAGGACCAGAGAGCCTAGGCTGGGGGTGCTCACAAAGGACCCGGGGGTCCACGCACAAAAAGCATTTAAAATTATAATTGTTATTTGTGTGACTTTATATCTGAAAAAATGTCCTAGGGCAGCACACCTGTGGCTTCACACACAGTATTTTTAGGGTGAGGCTAAAGGTATGTAGATTAAGAACAAGTGAGTCAACTCACTGCAAGCGTGTAAGGCAGTCATAGTGCAAAGCTCACGTGGGTGACGGGAGCTTGGGGAGGGTGGCCCTGGCTGCGTGGCTGCCGTCGGGGGCCTAAAGGCACAGCCCCCGAGCTCCCTGCTTCCACCTCCTGTCGCAGGGACCGATGCTTCTGAAGCCAGGGAGCAGCGCTCAGTACGCATTTACAGTGGATGTGGAAGCAGGAAGCTGGGAGGACTTTTTTGGTTTCAATAACCTCCCCCCACACACACCCATTGTTTGGTCTCATGTACATAGAAGGGGATAATCGAGCCATGGATGACAGATCAAAAGGAAATTAAGACCACATGGTGAAGACCAACCCTCTCACCCATTTCGCAGATGAAGATACCAAGTCCCAGAGGTGAAAGTGACTTGATTCCATGGTAAGCTGGAACTGGCCTCAGAAAGCTCTTCTAAGGCAAAGACAAAAGCCCAAGTCCCCAGACATGTAACAGATGTCTACAAATCAAGAAGAAGAAAGACCCAGTAGAAAAATGGGAAAGGATTTCAAAGAAAATACAAACGACATTTAAATATCAGAAAAGATGCTTAACCTCATGCATAACAAGAGAGATGCAAATTAAAATTATATGGACACATCTGCTTCTAGCTATGATGGATTAGCTTGTATCAGACCAACCATTCTATCGGGAATAATTAGCAAAACTGGATGAAATTTTACAAAAACCACCTGTTTGAAGATATTGGAGAGCTATCAAGGCTCCACGTCCCAGAAAGAAGGGAAGCTCTGAGAGGGGATCCTGGTTTCTGGCAGTGTCCACCTCTCGAGGCGAATTCTATTCTAAAGCGGGGACTGAGAGGCTGAGAAGAGCTTGGCAATTTCAAGGACTGGGGAGACAACAGCTGGAATTCAGAGTCTCTTAAGAAGTAAGGATACTATTTGTATATCCATGTTCATTGCCCAAAGGTAGAAACAACCCAAGTGTCCAGCAGATGAATGAATAAACAAAATGTGGTGTGTACACACAATAAAATATTATTCATCCTTATAAAGGAAGGAAATTTTGACACATGACACAACATGGATACACCTCGAGGACATTATGCTAAGTGAAATAAAGCAGTCACAAGAAGACAAGTAGTGTATGATTCCATTTATATGAGATACCTAGAGTGGGTGAATTCACAGAGATAGAAAGGAGAATGGTGGTTGCCAGGGGCTGAGGGGAGGGGGGAATGGGGAGTCATTTAATGGTACAGACTTTCAGTTTTGCAAGATGGAAAAAGTTCTGTGGATGGGTGGAGGAGATAGTTGCATATAACATTAATGGACTTAATGCCACTGAACTGTACATTTTTAAAATGGTTAAGATGAAACATATATATATATAAATATATATATATATAAATATATATATCACCACAGTTTTAAAAATTGAAGAACCCAGTAAACAACCTAGGCTTTCATTTCAGACCCCGAAGGACTATACACTGGGAGTAAGTAACCCAGAACTAAACTGGCCCTCTCTCAGGGACAGTAGGCCGTTTTTCAAATCATCTCAATTCCTGATTGGATAAATGCGGCCTGAGATGGATGGTGCTCCAGGCTTAGATAGAAGTAAAACTCTCCTGGAGGAAAATAGCAACACCCAGAGACTCAAATTTTCTTTCATGTTCCCCTCTTATGTCTGATAGTCAATGAAAAACAGAAATACAGAAAGAATGGGACAAAAGTAAAGAGAAAACACACACATTAGCAACATATCCATGGACATCCAGATATATGAGGTATCAAGATTGGACTTTGAAATAACTAATTAATATAATCAACAAATTAGATGACAAGGTGGAGAATTTCAGCAGAGAACTGTTGAAATATCAAAAATAGTCAAGTGAAAGTTCTAAAAATGATAAAAGAGGATGATAAATTTGACAAAAGATGTGCAAGACCTGCACATTGCTGAGAGATTAAAGGAGCTATAAATAAACAGAGAAATATATTGTGTTCATGGATCAGAAGACTCAGTGTGGTTAAGATGTCAATTCTCCCCAAATTGATCAGTAAATTTAATGCAATATTTTTTGTAGAACTTGAAAAGTTGATTCTAAAATTTACATGGAAGTACAAAGGACATAGAACAGCAAAACATTTTGAAAAGGAATTTGGGGAATCTTACACTACCGTACTTTAAGACTCATAAAGATTGTGTAGTATTGATGTAAAGATAGATATAGAAGTCAATGGTGCAGAAGATTGAGTCCAGCAGGAGACCATATAAGTTGATTTTTGACAAAGATACTAAGGGAATTAATGAGTAAAGGATATCATTTTCAACAAATTGTGCTGGAACACTTGGATAACCATATGAAAATAAAAGAAGCTTCACTTTAACCTCACACTGTAGACAAAATTAACTTGAAATTCCTTATAGATTTAAATGGAAAGACTAAAACTATGAAACTTCTAGAAGAAAATATTGGTGATCTTGAGGTTGGTAAAGATTTCTAAAGATGTTACAAAAACATGAACTATAAAGAAAAAAATCTAGAAGTTGGATTTCATCAAGATTAAAAATGTTTACTCTTCAAAAGACACTATTCTGTCTGGCATTGTCTTAAAAAGTTCAATATACACTTACGACATGACCCAGAATTCTACTCCTAAAAGAAAGTCTACTTGAAGAATTGCATGTGAATAATCATAATAGCATTATTCATAATATTTCTAACAATTGGAAAGAACTCAAATGTCCATCAAATGGTGAATCCATACATGGGCATACTATTCAGCAATCAAAAAGAAACGAGTTATTGATAAATGCAATATGACACATTCACTTCAACAGCATTTTACCAAGTGAAAGAAGCCAGGTGGAAAAGAATATATGTTGTGTGTTTTTATTTACATAAGATTTTTAGAAATGGCAAAAATGCAGATACAATAAACATATCAGTGATGGTCTGAGGTCCATGTTGGGGTGAGGAGTGAACTATAAACAGGCATAAGGGAACTTTGGGGGTGATGCAAGTGTTCTAAACTGGATTGTGGTGATATTTACTAGAAATCATTGACTTGTACACTTACCAGGGGTGAATTGCACAATATGTAAATTATATTTTAATAAAACTGTTCAGAGTGGGAGGAAAAGACAGTGTTAAGAACACTAAAAGGCAAGCCACAGACCAGGAGAAAATTTGCAAAGCATATATATAAATACAAAAAGACTTGTATCTAGAATATGTTAAAAACTATTACCAAGTAATATTAAGAGAAGCAACTGAATTTTAAGAATGGGCAAAATATTTATTTGGACACTTCACTATAGCAGATATATGGTGGTCAGCCCTAGCCGGTTTGGCTGAATGGATAGAGTGTCTGCCTGTGGACTGAAGGGTCCCAGGTTCGATTCTGGTCAAGGCCACATACCTCTGTTGCAGGCTCCTCCCTGGTCCAGGCCCTGGTCGGGGCACGTGCAAGAGGCAACCAATCAATGCGTTTCTCTCACATTGACGTTTCTCTCTGTCTTTCCCTCTCTTCCACGCTCTCTAAAAATCAATGGAAAAATATCCTCAGGTGAGAATTAAAAAACAAAAAGATATATATATATATATAGTGGTCAAATAAGCACTAAATGCTCAACATTAGTCATTAGGGAAATGCAAATTAAAACCACAACGAGATTTCACCACATATTCACTAGAATGACTAATGTTAAAAATGTTGATCATACCAAGTGTTTGTGATGGTGTGGAGCAGCTGGAACGTTCATACACTGTTGGTGGGCATGTAAATTGGTACACTTATTTTCGACAGTGACTTGCCAGTTTCTTAAATACGGAAACACCCAACTACCATAGAATCCAGCCATTCTACTGCAAGGGATTTATCAAGAGAAATGAAAGCGTGTGTCTACACAAAGACTTGTGCGTGAATGTTCATATTAACTTTATTTGTAATAGCTAACAACTGTAAAAATCTCAAGGCCAGCAATGAATAAGCCCATTGTAGCATATCCAGGCAATAGAATACTTTTCAGCACTAAAAAGACGTAAACTATTGATACAAGAGGAATGATGCATATTAACATAACATGTATGAATATAAGAAATAACCGTGCTGAGTTAAAAACAAGCCAGGCCAACAATAAATACATATTGTATGATTCCATTTATATAAAACTCTGGAAAATGCAAATAAATCTATAATGATAAGAAACAAACCAGTTATTGCCTAGGAAAGGGGATAGGGAAGGTACAGATAAGGGCACGAGAAAACTGTGGCGTGATGGCTAGAAACGTGTGGGGTAGGCAAAAGCAGATTTATGGTTGTGAGTACTCAAAACACAGAGTTTATTCTTGTATTATTTATTTATTTATTTATTATTATTATTAACCTACTTTTGCCCACCCCTGTATTCATTGTGGTGATGGTTTCACAGGTGTATACATAGGTCAGGCCTGATCAAAGTGCACACATTAAATATGTGCAGTTCTTTATATATCAACTATGATCCAGCAAAGCTGTGTAAAGTGGAAAAAATAATTTTAGAACACAATAACTAAAATCAATAACTAAATAATTGGGTTTAGAAACAGCCAAAGGGAAGATTGTAGAGCTGTAAGATAGACCAGTATGATATCACAGACTGAAGGATCAAAAGTGCAGAGAAGAACATAAGAGACATGTGAGTCATGGGGAAAGGGCCAGTGTAATAAGTATTTGGAATCCAGGAAGAAGAGCAAAGAAGACAGAGAGAAGAAGAGCAGGCAGAAACAATATATGAAAATATAATGGCTTGGAATTTTCAGAAAACCGTACAGAAGATACTTGTCATAGATTCAAACAGAACTAGGAAAACCACACTTAGGTGTATCAGTGTAAAACCACTGAAAACCAGCGACAAAGCAAAATCTTATAAGCAGCCAGAGATAAAATGCCAACTGCTTTCAAAGGACAGAAATAAGACTGATAACTGACTTCTCAACAGAACCTTTGAAATCAAGAAGATTTTATTTCAAATCTTGGAAAGTGCTGGGAGAAAAGAACCCCAACCTCAGCTTCCACTCGTTAGGAGTCACTAGGAGTGTTTTCAGGCAGGAGGAGAATGACGCCGGTTGGGAACATTGGGGTAGAGGAAGGAAAGAGGAGCAACAGAAAACGTAATATTAAGGAAAATTGAATTATTATTGACTCTATAAAACAACAAAAATGTCTTTTAGGGTTTAAAATAGATAATCAAAATAAAAATGACAAGAGCATAAAGGTGTGAGGAGAGCACTTAAAATTGAGCGCCCTAAGGTCCTTGTATATTTGGGAAGTGACAAAATCATTAATTTACATTAGACTTCATTAAGTCAAGGATGAGATTTTAAGCTGTTTGCTAAAGTTAACAAGCTAATAGAGAAAGGAAAGAAAATGAAACAAAATAAATATTTAATTAATACAAAAGAAGGGATAAGTAACAAAAACTATAAGATGGTATATTTAGACCCAATTGCATAAATAATTACATTAAATATAAATGAACCAAATATTCCAATGAAAGTGAAATGTTTTAATTATTCCAATTAAAATCCAACAAATATTGTCAGATTATATATATATTTTTTAAAAAACATGTTATTTACAAGAAATAACCCTCAAATATAAAAAAGGGAAGAACAAAAGAATATACCAAAAAAATGCTGCCAACAAAAATATGTTGAGGTAGTTACATTAGGATCAGATAAGGTAAGCTTTAAAGCAAAATATTTCACTAAGTATAATGAGGTACATTTCTTAATGATTCAGGTTAAAGTATAATAATTATATATTCATATGCACCTACTTATATAGTCTTGAACTACACAAGGCAAAAACAAATAGAACCAAATGGGGAAATGGATGAATTCACAATCATCATTGGAAGATTTTAACATACTACTCTTACTAATGCTGAAAACAAGCAGACCAAAATATCAGTGAAAATATAAAAGATTTGATCAACAAATTTAACAAGTTTGACCTAACTGACATATATTATACACTGAGCCCCACAACTTCCGAATGCACCTTCTTTTTATTATGCATCTGGAACATTTATCAAAATTAACCATATGGTATGCTTTAAAGCAAGTCTCAACAAAATTCATAAAATTAAAATTCCTGACTATATTGGATTTAAGCTAAAAACCAATAAAAGAAAAATTTCCAAATTTTGAAAATTATAAAGTAATCTAAATATCCTTGGCTCAAAATTAAAATAATTATGAACATTTAAAAACATGCTCTGCATAATGATAATGAAAACAATATATCAGAAATAGGAAGGGGATGTCATTACAGATCCTACAGATAAAAGATCAAAGATATTGTGAACAACTCTATGCTGATAGATTTAAAACATTTAGATGAAATGGAAAATTGGTATGTAAACACAACTTACCAAAATGGACACAAGAAGAGACAGAAAAATCTGGAAATGCCTACACCCGTTAATAATACCCACAACTAAAATCCTCCCCAGAAAGAAAACTCCTGGCTGGTATGTATTCATTGAATAATTCTTCCAAATATGTAAGGGAGAAATAGCACCAATCCTACACAAAGTCTTCCAGAGAATAGAAGCCAGCATAATCTTCATACCAAAACTTGATTAGGAAAGGCATAAGAAAGGAAAATCTCTCATATAAACACACCAATTTCTTTCCTGGACATATACTACTAAACGAATTAGTAGTCAACCAAATCCAGAAATACAGAATAATACATGACCACCAACTTAGATTATTCAGGGAAGGCAAGGTCGGCTTAAAAAAACAAATCAATGTAATTTCACACACTAACAGAATAAAGGACAAATCATCTTAATAAATGCAGAAAAAGCAACTGATAAAATTTAACATCAATTTAAAATTTTAAAAAGCTCTTAGCAAACCAGGAAAAGATGGAAACTTCCTTAATACGATAAAGTGAATATACAAGAAAGATTCAGGAAGCACCATACTTAACGATGAATGTTTAGCATGCCTGAGATTAGCTGAGACAAGAGTATCCTTTATCTCCACTTCCCTTCCACATTCTACTGGTGGTACCAGTTAGTTCAGTGAGGCCAGTTAATGAAATAAAGAATAGAAGAATTGGAAAGAAAGGAATACGCCTGTTATCATTCATGGATAACATGATTTTCTGTGGAGGAAAGCCACAGGAATCTATAGATGAGCCACAGGAATTAATAATTGAATTTAGCAAGGTCACGTGATACAAGGTCAATATTTTTATATACCAGTAAAACTTTCATTTATTCAATTATTTATTTATTTATTTGTTAATCCTCACCTGATGATATTTTCCCATTGATTTTTAGAGACGGTGGAAGGGAGGGAGGGAGAGGGGAGGGAAAGTGGGAGGAAGGGAGGAAGGGAGGGAGGGGAGGTACAGAGACAGAGAGACACAGAGAGAGAAACACTAATGTGAGAGACACATCATTGGTTGCCTCTTGCATGTGCACCAACCTGGTGCCGGCACTCTAACCACTGAGCTCACTGGCCAGGACTGTTTGTTTGCATTTTAATTTGGGAAGTTTCTGTTGACATGTTTTCAAGCTCATTGATTCTTTTTAAAAACTATATATGTATTATTGATTTTTTACAGAGAGAAAGGGAGAGGAATAGAGAGTTAGAAACATCGATGAGAGAGAAACATCAATCAGCTGCCTCCTGCACACTCCCCACTGGGGATGTGCCTGCAACCAAGGTACATGCCCTTGACCGGAATCGAACCTGGGATCCTTGAGTCCGCAGGCCGATGGTCTATCCACTGAGCCAAACCGGTTAGGGCAAAGCTCATTGATTCTTTCCTTGGCTGGGTCCACTCTACTGATAGCCCATCAAAAGCATTCTTCATTTCTGTTACAGTATTTTCAATTGATAGCATTAATTTTTATTCTTTCTTAGAATCCCCATCTCTGGTTATATTACCCATCTGTTCTTTTCCCCCATCGCCTTTTATCCCCTCTATGCCCTCTTCCACCTCTACCCATCATCTTCCCTCCCCACAATCACCACACTGTGGTTACCCATCTGTTCTTGAATGCTATCTACTTTTCTGTTACATCCCTTAGCATATTAGCCACAATTAGTTTAATCTGATAATTCCAACATCTCTGCCATGTCTGAGTTTGGTTGGATGCTTGTTCTGTCTCTTGTGTTCTTTACCGTTTAGTTTGCCTTGTGATTTTTTGTTGAAAGCTGGGTATGATGTACTGAATAAAAGAAACTGTGGTCAACAGAACGTTAGTGATGTGGTGGTAAGGTGTGGGGTGAAGAAAAGCATCCTGTAATCTTGTTATTAGTCCTGTCTTTTTAGAACATTAAGAAATTGGAAACAAAATGAATATCCATCAAGAAGGAACTGATTAAATACACTGTGAAACATTCATGCAATGGAGACCTATCCAGATGCAGAAATGCACCACTATGAAATATTCTCCAACATATATTGCTAAATGGGGAAACACCCACCAAAATAAAACAAAACAAAGGGAAAGGATGCATCTAGCACACTGCCCTTGTAACAAAAAGGAGAGGGCTGATATCAACATATTTGTTCATGGTGCATAAACTACTTCTAGAAAGATAAACAAGACACAGATAACACTGGCTGCCTGTGCAGATAGGAGCCGGGGTTCTGGAAACAGTGGTGTCAGGGAGATTCTCGCTGTATATAATTTTCTGCTTTTTTATTTTTATTTATTTATTATTTAAAAAAATATTTTTATTGATTTTTAGAGAGAGAGAGGAAAGGAGAGGGAGAGAGAGAGAAAAAACTTGATGTGAGAAAAACATCGATTGGTTACCTTCAGTGCACACCCTAATCTGGACATGTGCCCTGACTGGGAATTGAACCAGTGACCCTTCAGTTCATGGGACAACACCAATCAACTGAGCCACACTGGCCAGGGCAACTTTTTTATTTTTAAACTAGGGGCCCGGTGCACTAAATTCATGCACTGGGTGTGTGTGTGGGGGGGGGGAGTGTCCCTCAGCCCAGCCTGCCCCCTCTCACATACTGGGAGCCCTCAGGCGTTGACCCCCATCACCCTCCAATTGCAGGATCGGCCCTTGGCCCAGGCCTGACGCCTCTGACAGAGGCATCAGGCCTGGGCAGGGGACCCTCATTTCCCCCCATCACTGGTTCTGCCCCCAGCCCAGGCCTGATGCCTCTGGCCCAGGCATCAGGCCTGGGCAGGGGACCCCCAGACCCTTCCGATTGCTGGCTCTGCCCCTTGCCCAGGCCTGATGCCTCGGCCAGAGGCGTAGACCCCCATCACCCTCCGATCGCCTGATCGGCCCCTTGCCCAGGCCTGACGCCTCCGCCAGAGGTGTCAGGCTTGGACAGGGGACCCCCACCTCCCCCCGATCACTGGCTCTGACCCCCACCCAGGCCTGAGGCCTCTGGCCCAGGAATCATGCCTGGGCAGGGGACCCCCATCTCCCTCTGATCGCTTGCTCCATCCCCCGCCCAAGCCTGACGCCTCTGACCCAGGCTTCAGGCCTGGGCAAGGGGACCATCATATCCCCCCAATCCCCGGCTCCGCCCCCCACCCAGGCCTGATGCCTCGGCCAGAGGAGTTGACCCTCATCACCCTCCGATCACCAATCACTGGATCGGCCCCTTGACCAGGCCTGAGGCCTCCGGCAGAGGTGTCAGGCCTGGGCAGGGGACCCCCAGCTCCCCACGGTTGCAGGCTCCACCCCTGCCCAGGCCTAACGCCTCTGGCCTAAGCGTCCGGCCGGGGCAGCAGGGACTTGCAGTGGCAGCAGGGGCGCCGCGATCGCGCAGGCTCCGCCCTGCCCCTGCAGGATGCCTCTGACTGAGGTGTCCAGCCCGGGCAGCGGGGACCCGCAGCTGCAGCGGGCCCGCGATCGTGGGCTTCGCTTTAGGCTCAGGCAAGGGACCCCTAGCTCCTGGGACTGCCAGCTTTGACCGTGCCCAGCTCCCATTGCTCGCTCCACCCCTACTTCCTGCTATCACTGGCCAGGGCGGAAAAGGCACCTGATTCTCAGATCATGGCTGGGGGGCAGGGCACAGGCGGCCCCAGGGCCGCCTGTGCCCTGCCCCCCAGCTCTTAGCTCCCCCCTGGGTTTCCGATCACTGTCAGTGGCAGGGGGCTTCTTCCTGCTTTCCCTTTCGCCTCCCTGCATTGTGCCTACATATGCAAATTAACTGCCATCTTGTTGGCAGTTAACTGCCAATCTTAGTTGGCAGTTAACTGCCAATCTTAGTTGGCAGTTAATTTGCATATAGCCCTGATTAGCCAATGAAAAGGGTAGCTTGTATGCCAATTACCATTTTTCTCTTTTATTAGTGTAGATTGTGGAAATACATTACCTGCGTGAGTGAGTGAATGAATGAATGAATGAATGAATGAAAAATATAAAAAAAGGAAGGAAAGAAACCTCTTCTGCAGCTTGGAGGATAGGAGATTGTGAATGGAGAGATCCACACGTTATGGAATACCTAAACTACTTATATGATGCTCCCAACACCCCGGGAAGGTGGGTGGTTTACACCCATGTCACAGATGAGGAAGCTGGGGCTCAGGGAGGAAGAAGCTTGCCGGAGACAAGCTGCTACCAGTAAATGGCAGGGCCCCCCTGGAGCCCAGGTCTGACTCTGGCTGATCCGGCTCATTTCCCCACGGGGAGTAGACAAGGCAGCTTGACTCCCTACATTACAGTGACAGAAGCAGATCAGAACTGTTGGGTCTCCAGGGCGGACTCAGGTTGCTCCCAGGGGAGCCCAGTCCACGGAGTGGGCAGAGCACCGGCACCTTCACCTCACCCACTCCCCAGGCAGAGCCCTCCGGTTCCTTCCCCAGGGATTTTAGCTGCTGGATTAATCCCAGGGTTCTTACTTTCTCCACCTCTGAAAACAAGATCCAATTTAATTCAGGGAGAAAAAAATTTCACAAAAGCCATAACACTTAGTTTATCCCTTGAAATGCAATCAGCTGAAGGAAAGAATTAATTTTTAATTCCATCTTAATTACTCAGAGAAATAATTTATTGGCACAACCTGGCCCTGGGATGCCCTGCCTGAGCTCTGCCTGCTGCCATGGCACCTGCGCTCCCTCCAGGCACTGACCGGAAGGGACGGAGTGGGGGCCAGTCCTGGTGCTTCTGCACAGGCAGCTTTTGCTGAAAGAAATGTGAACTGAAGACATTCATGCATGATCTTTCCTTCTGCCACCTCTCGGATCCTTTACTAAAGCCATGAGAAGTATTTCTCGGAAATCCACCAAGGAAGAGTTTACAGAGTGTGCTAGGTCATTGCGACCCTGGGCTGAGGGGATGGGGCTGTGTCTTCCTCATTATTTCCCTTTTGTTAAGCAAATTGTAATGGAACACCTACTTTGTGCCAGGCATCTTGTGGGAGCTGGGGACCCAACACAACAGGTCCCTGCCCTTATGGAGCTAACATTCTTGGGGGAGGGGACACAGACAGTAAACCACAAGCAAATAAATAGGATCGTCTCAACTGGTAAAAAGTCCTGCGTGGAAAATCAAATAGAGGAGTGGGTTGGAGAGTGATGGGTGAGGGTTTGCAACCGCAGACAAGAAGTCAGAAAATCTCCAGAAAGGAGATATTTGGAGCTAAGGGCGAGGTAGAGCATGCCAAGCAGGGAACACAGCAAGTGAAAAGGCCCGGAGGCAGGGACAAGACCACGTGTGCAGAGTAGAAAGGCTGGTGTAGCTGGAGTGGTTGAGCAGGGGAGAGAGTGCAAGCTGATGACTTGTCCCAAGGAAAGCCACTGCGTGCCAATACACACACATAGTAGGTGCTCAATAAGTGCTTGCCGCGGAAACCGCACCTCTGAACTGACAGCGTTTTGGAATCCATTCGTTGACATTTTGTCCCTGCAGCCAAAGAAATCCAGATAACTGCTAAGGTCCAAGAAGCCGCCCTCCGCCAGCCCTCACCAACACTGTTTTGATGTGCTAACAACTCTTAATGAGGATCCTAATGAGTCACTAAAAATGGTATCATTAGGTTGAGAACAGAACAGAACAGTCTACACAGGCAATGTCCAGAACAACCAGGCCATTAGCCAGAGAGCAGGCACTGCCCCGTCCTGCCCATGCGGGCAGCCGCCCCCTCCCGGGAGCCCTGGTTCTGCTTGGCTCTCCCTCGGCTGAGTCTGCGCCCAGCACGCTATCACGGACCATTTTGTCCCTACCACGTGAAGCTGTTCATCTAAGAACAGAGAAAATGCAAAAAAAAAAAAAATGGTGCAAGGGCTTGCTCGAATGTGTAAGTGGATGCGAAGACGTGGCTTGAGGCTGGTCAGGACTTAAAGTGCTAATGCATCAGGACAGAGGTTCTGCGAGAGGGCTGCAGGCCAAGTCTGACTGTTTTATTTGGCCTACACAGCAGTTACGAAAAATTTACATCACTTTCCTACTTTAAATTATTGGGAGAGTTTACATTAAAATGTGATGTTCAGCTTCTCCTGAAAAGCCGGGAGCTCTGGCGGCCTGGCCTCGGGGCTGGGCTGGGTAGCCACCGTCCCTCAGAGATCTGTCCTCTTTGTCACAGTCCCAACCAGCCCTGGATCTCCCCACCCGCAGGCCAGGTGTCAGTTGCCATTTATCATTATGTTTTCCCAGTTGATGTTCTCTGTGGAGATTTAAGAAGAAAAGAAATACATTTTTCAAAGCTCCTTTTATCAAAAGCAGGCAAACAAAACAGAGATCAAGAGAGAAAAGACGGAGAGACGACTTTTTGAGGAAACAGAGACAATTCTTATATGTTTAATATGCAAACAGAGAATCCAGGCAGAGGCATGGGAATCCAGCCCCAGCAGACCCCCCACATCCCGGGCTGGCCCCCCGAGGAACCCAGGGGCTGCTGCTACTGCGTGGGCAACCCTGAGAGCTAAGTTTTCAGTATCGGGACTTGAAGTGTGTGACTTGCTGTGAGTCCGCTGAAATATTATGAATATTGTGAGTTGCGTTCTTAGTGAACCTGAAAGTTACCATTTTTCATTTGAGTATGGATTTCAAAACCCATTAGCAGGTGCTTCTTGACACCTGCTATGGCTCTAGCCGTGGAACCCACTAATGACTAAAGACACAGCCAAACCCTGCCCTGGGGAGTCACCGCTCTGACCCGGACCTCGGCTAAGGGCAGTCAGTGAGATGACGTGTGCAAACAACCTCTGGAAGGTGCCCAGACAATTGGTGTGTTGGATTACTTATTGCTTGAAGCTTGTCAAAACAGTAAGTTGTGTTCTTGGGAAAGAAGTCAAACAATACAGAAAGGGTTATCATGAAAAGCAAGTCTTCACTGACCTCGACCCCTGGCCTCTTGGCTTCTCTTCCCAGCGGCCTCTGCTCTCCCATGGAGCTGGAATCTGATGTGAGAATTGATCTCATTTTACTATTGACTATGTTCTGCTAGAAAAGATTTTGGTTAAAGGGTAGAATCGAATCAGACTTAAGAATTCTACGAAAATATTATTTTTATAATGAGAAAAAAGAGATGTTCCCTAAAAAGATGTGCCCGTGCCCTAACCCCTGGTGCCTGTGTAGGTGATCTTATTTGGGAAAAAGGTCTTGGCAGATGTAATTAATTAAGGATCTGGAGATGAGGAAATTATCCTGAATAATTTAGGTTGGGGCCTAAATCTAATAGAAATATCCTTATAAAATAGACACAGGGACGAGGAGGAGGCAATGTGACCCTGGAGGCAGATACTGGAAGGATGTAGCCACACGCTGAGGAATGCTGGCAGCCACCAGGAACTGAAGGCAAGGAATGGATTCACGTGGATTTCAGACTTGGAGCTGCCAGAACAGTGAGAATGAAGTCCTGCTGTTTTCAGGCACCCAGTGTGTGGAGATTTGCTATGGTGGGCGTAGGAAATGAAGGCAGAGTTTCTGCCCATCTCTGTACGCCCCCCCCCCACACACACACACACTCATTTTCATGTCAGTGAATTCCTCTTGCTCTTCTCATTTAAGTGGTGCTTGAAAATCTTTCTCATGAATAGCTACTGTGGTCTTCTTTAAGCTTGCATGGTATTCCACCATATGGATGTACCATTGCTTGGCCTATCCCCTCCCTTACTGATGACACAGATTGTTCCCAATCTATTACCACCACCAATAGTGCTGCGACTGGCGTCTTTCCCCACTCAGGGGTGTGTGTGTGTGTGTGTGTGTGTGTGTGTGTGTGTGTGTCCGTGCGCACAGGACCCACAAGGCCAATGCCCACAAGTGGAATTGCATCCTTGAGCATGTGCTTTTCCTATTTTCATAGGTGTCACCAAATTGCCACCCAAGGAGGCTCTGTCGCAGATTCCCTTTTAAAAGTGCATTTTTCTCATTATAAAAGTAATCTTTTCGTGGAATTCTTAAGTGTGATTTGATTACACCCTGTAACCGAAATCCTTTCTAGCAGAACATAGTCAATGGGAAAATAACATCAATTCCCTGACGTTTTCTTGCCGGCCTGGCTGGTTGGCTCCCTCCTGTTAAATGGGGATGCTGGGGCTATGTGTCTGTCCTCTACACCGCCTCTGTCTGGACTCTGAGGCGGGGTGCAGGGACGTGGCTCTTTGAGCCTGGACAGCAGTCTGAAAGGCCCCCTCCCTCTGGTCATCGACTAATTCCAACCTCCCATCTCCCAATCCCCATGGTCCTTCTGTGAGAAGAGGAGGAAGGGAAACAGGCAGTCACTTTAACCACCTGGATGCTCCTATACTGAGTGCTGAGTGTCCGACTTGTCCGTGTTTTTCATTCCTTGACAGGTCTTTGGCTCAGAGGCCAAGGCAGCAGGAGGAGGGCCTGGTTCCCCGAGTTGCCACCCAAACCCCATTCTACAGGCAGAGGGGCAGGCCCCGCTCTCCTCAGCTCTTGGCCTGGATGGGCCACCAGGACAGATGGCCTCCTCTGGGGCGTGCCCACCCCCATAGCTCCCCACAATGGCTTTAGAGCTGGAGTGTGCCATCTGCAAGAAGGCCTGGGGCCACTAGAACGGAGGAGAAAGGCACGGAACAGATTCTCCCTCACAGCCCTCAGCAGGAGCAACCCTGCTGACATCTTGAATTTGGACTTCTGGCCTCCAGAGCTGTGAGACAATAAAAAAGCGGTGTTCAAGCCACTCGGCTTGTGGTACTTTGCAACTAGGCACCCCTAGGAAACTAAGACAGCAGGGGGACAAAACCCCCCAAATATTAGCATCGCCAGAGGCGAATGATGACTGGGAGGCAACAGGGTCCTTAAATAGGGAGAAAGGCAGGAGCGTCAGAAGCAGAGAGATGGCAATGGGAGGCTGCCCTTGAGGCTGGAGGAAGGGCCCACAAGCCAAGGGGCGCGGGCAGCCTCTGGAAGCTGGAAAAAGCAGGGAAAGAGATTCCCCCTGAGAGCTTCCGAAAGGAATGCGGCCCAGGCAACACCTCGATGTCAGCCAGTGAGACTCACTTTGGACTTCTGACGTCCAGAACTGTAAGAGAAGAATAGGTGTGTTCCAAGACACCAAGTTGGTGATAATTTATTACAGCAGCAACCAGAAGCTGGTAGAGCACCCTTCCCCACCCCACACCTCTCCACCCACACGCACTCTCCACTCTGCCCCTCCTCTCCCAATGCTGATGCTCATGCCCGCACACCCAGGCTGCACCTGTGGGGGCACTGGCACCAGAGCTGGGAAGCAGCACCCGCTCAATAGGAGCCCGGGAGATGTGCTCAGGGAGCAACAGCAGACGAGGTGCCTGGTATTGTAAAGCACTGGGGAGCATGGCCCAGAGGAACTTAGAATCAGGGCAAGAAGTTTGGATTGAATTCAGTAGGCTGCTGTGAGGGGTTTTGAGCAGAGGCGGGGGGGGGGGGCGGGTTGGAGAAAGAGAGAGGAGGGGGAATTTAGAAGGTTAAGGATTCCTGGCAACTTCCTTTGGAGAATTTTTCAAAGCCATCTGTGCCGTTTTTTTCTCCTTCTTTGTGCAAAAAGGGGAAATAGAGGTAAATAGAACTCCAGAAGCAATTTATTGACAACTTGGGTCCTGAGAGCAATTCTTTCCTGGATAATGTGTCTTTCAGGTAGACCTACCTCTTTGACAACCAGGGTTCAGCAGTGGACTGGGAACAGGCAGGGTCACCTTGCTGAGTGCTCTGGGAAGGGCACCCCTACCCAATGTGGCCCACGGATGGCGCAGGGCACAGCTTGTACAGTTGTATTGGGAGGGCATATGGGGGGCCTGACTCACGGGGGATCTGACTTACAGTGCGAGCTCCCTACTTCTTCCCTCTGGGCATGGAGGTGTGTGGGCAGCCCGCCTTCAGGCTCCTGCTAACTAATGGTGTCTCATCCGTTCCCTTCTGACAGGAAAGGCAGGAAAAGCCTGAGCCAGTCAACAAAGCTGCACAAAGCCACCTGGGAAATGAGGTGGCAGAAGCCATCCCATCACTTCAGTCAGAGTGTATGCACGTTCTGCTGCCCTGGCTCAGGGTCTGGCTTGCACAGAGGGGCCAGTCTCCTCTCGACCTATTAATCCTGTATTTATCTTGTCTGAAATACCAGCATATATATGACTTTGGCCTCTTGTAAACTGTTGTCACTGTTATTTCCTTAAAATGACTTATTTGAAATACTTTCTCTATTAATCAGTACTTTTTCGTTCATCAGAGTCAGTACCTCAACTCAGATAGGCTCAAGAAAACAGGGGAACTGAGAAGTCAAAAGGTATGAGTGCAGCTTCAGGCATGGCTGGATCCAGGTGTAAAAACACTTCATCAGGGCTCTGCTCCCTCCCCCGACCTAGATCAGCTTCCTCTGCCTTGGCTTTAATCTTTGGCAGCATCTTTCTCCATGGTGTCCCCAGTACCTCCAGGTTTATATTCTACAGGCCAAGTATGCCAGGGGAAAGAGAGGACTTCATCTCTGATGCATGTGACAAATGTCCCAGAATGAAATTCTTTTGGCTTGTTCAGGGTCATGTGTTTACCTTAACATCACTGCGTCGGGGATCACAGGCTCCGGGTTGGCAAGCCTCGGCCAGGTGCCTGTCCCAGGTGCCCACCTCCTGAGAAGGGTGGTTCCCGAGGGAAAGTATTGGGGCACAGAGAACGAGGAGAAGGGGGGATGCTGGGCTGGGTGGTAGCGAAGGAGCTGCTATGTTCATTCCTAATTTCCTTTTCAATTGCCCAATGTGCCTTCTAATACAAGAAAGTCTGTACTAACAGATCTCATGTACAATGATTCACCAGAGAAAATATCAAGCATCAGGCCTGGCTAAATTGGCTGAATTCTTTCTCACCTTCCTGGCAGCCAGGGTCTGGGAAAAGTCACGATATGGACTTTAAGAAGCAGGGGCAGGAGCAGCAGGACTCTTATGCTCAAGGCAGTTGTGTCCAGAGTGACAGGCAGCAGACTCCCTGAAAACACCTAAAAGACCCCGCCTTTCACTTGCAGAGGCTGCAAAATGACAGAGCTGAAAGCTCAGGCTCAGGCAGGGCCGAGGCTGCTCCGTGGGAGGGAACTGGGGAGAGACCATTACCCTTTCAGCTGGTTCCCTAAACTGCCATATTATCCAGAATCTTTTGGTTGCAAGTGAGAGAAACTAAATTCAGACTGGCTGAAGCAAAATAATAATAGTGAATAATAGTGAAATTACTATTCACAATATGTAAATCATAATCTATAATGATAAAAGAGTAATATGCTAATTAGACCAGACGTCTTCCTGACATCATTCCGGATGTCATTCCTGAAGAAGCCAGGGCCAAGGAAAGCCGGCCCAGGTCCCAGGTGCCTGCAGGCGGCCGGAGGAGGGAAACCCAGGTCCAGGGTACCAGAGGGAAGCCGGTGCCGGCAGCCGGGAGAAGGAAAGCCTACTCTTGCATGAATTTTTGTGCATCGGGCCTCTAGCAATTATATAATAAATAACATAATTATATAGAATATAATTTGTATAATAATATACTAATAATTATTATTATAAACAATGTTATTTCTTGGCTCATGTAACTTCAGGCATGGCATCCAGGTGCTCGAAAAATCCTCAGGAAGCTGTGAGTCCCCACCAGGTCACTTTCCTGTGTGTTGGCTTCATTTGCAAGTGCTCTGCAGCATCAGGCTTGCACCCTCAGCTCAGCAGTCCGAGCAGAAAGAGAGGACCCCTCCCACAATCCCACAAATAGGACTTGGGTTCCCTGTCCATCTCCAAACTCTTCTCTGATGAGATATACTGATTGGCCAGGCCTGGGAACGTGCCACCCCTCTCCTCCTTGAGTGACCAGCTTCTTCCAAACCTTGAGAACTGAGCAGGGGGGGCGGGTCCCACAGAAGAGGACTGCTGGCTGCAGAAAAAACAGCAGCTGTCCCTCACGCTGCGAGGGAAGGGGAGTGTTTGAAGTACGGAAGGCAGCCTGCCAAGCCAGAGAGGAAAACTGTTTCTGGGAGAGGAGTCTGAGTGAGGAATGGGCGGTGAGGCGGGTAGAGAGGCTGGGGAGCAGGTGGGGGGCACAGATGGCAGGGGTCCTCCACAGCAGAGCTGATGGGCAGCCTTGAAGGCAGGACAGAGACCGAAGCTGGGGTCGAAGGCCCAGAGAGCAGTTGGGTGCAGCCGAGAGGAGAAGCCCTGCCATCTAAGGCTCGCAGTCTGACACCCGACCCTGTTGGCAGACACACCTGCTGGGAAGCTCCTAGTGGGCTACGGGGCCTCCTGGGGTTGCCTCGCTGGCCAGGGGTGAGGGCAGAGCCCCTCTCGGGGGTTCAGGGCTGCTGCTCGGAACAGATGTGGTCCCAGCCCTCAGGGGCTCACTTTCTAATTGGGACCAAGGACAGGCCGTGCTCTTTTCACTGGGCACCGGCACAGGGTCTGGCTCACAGAGGGGCCTCGGGAAATGTTTGTGGAATTAGGGCAGCACCGCTCACTGCCACGGGAGAGAAGCCGCTTTTAGTCGTCCTAACTATAACTGGCTGGGTGACCTTCACTTAGTCCAAACCCTCTTTGGGCCTCCAGGTCTCTCATCTGTCAAATGAGGGGGTTGGAATAGTCGGTCCCCAAGTCCCCGTCCAGCGCTAACGTTCCCTGGCTCTCCGGCCAGCCCCCACGCAGAGGGGACCCTGCTCTGGCCACCACACTCTCTCCATTCCTTCTCCTGAGCCCAGCTCCTGCCCTTCACCACCCCGACGGGGAAGAGGCATTCAAGGCCCTGTAATTATTGTAAAGAGGAGAGTTTAAATGTTTAGTTTTATGAGGTAGCCGGCCCTCTCTGTCAGCAGAAAGCCGCGCGGCTCCCTGGGTGTGAGTTAATTTCCTCCGTGGCTCGTTTCCTCGCCCGCTGTCATTTTTCCTTGGCTGCTTTATGGCTTCCAGGGCCTTTGGAGCCGTGTGTGGTGGCGGTGGCTCTGCGCACTGGAGCCAGAAGCCTCCGGGGTCACCCCCCATCCTGAGCCCGGGGGCAACTGGGCCTCGCAGTGGACAGTGGGGCCGGTGACCTCTGTGCTGGATGAGACTCGGAGGCAGCAGGCTGCGGGGGAGGGAGGAGAATGAGGCTGGCCAGGCTGGCCCCAACCAGGCCACGGCCCCTGGCACCTCCTTGTCAAGCTTGCAAGGAACAAGTCTAAATTAAATTACAGCCAGGCCAGCCTTGCAGCGTCCCAAGTGCCTCAATTAAACAGCAGAAGACTTTGCCCTCTGGCTCACAGTGAGCCAAGGAGGCGGGAATGTGTCAGCTTTGGCCGCAGACAGACCTGGGTTCAAATCTTGACTCCACCAATGCCCTGTCACCTGGACCAGGTGACTTCACCCCTGAGCCTCCCTTTCCCGGCCTGCAGGATGGGGATGTCCGCGGCACCTGTCTGGAGCTAAGGGGATGAAGGACGGTCACACATGCAAAGCACCTGACTGTGAGCGGGCTCTCTGAGCCATGCTGTCACTGGGATGATTCCCCCCTCCTCCGTGGGCCCGAGGGAAGTCATCCCTATGCCAGGAAGAAGCCGGGTCCTGGTGAGCAGCCAGATGACCCCTAAAAGACGCTATGGGTCTACCAAGACCACGAGCAGCCTCCCACTTGCATTAGGCCAGGCCACACACATGGAATTGCCACAAGGAGCCGTGGAGACCCGCTAAACAGCCTAGCAAAGGAAGGATTGTGGGTTGTTAGTCCCCTTTCAGGTTGAGGACCGAAGCCCTGGGAGGCGACACCGAGTGCTGAGAATCACTGGGCTCATAGGAAGCCAAGCCGGTGCCTGGCAGTCCCCAGGATAGGGTCCTTCTAAGGCCCAGCCAAAACCGGCTCCCTTCCCGAGGCCTTAGACCGGCAGTTCTGTGACCCCGTCAGCTGGCTGTCAGGAATGATGGCAACAGAACAAAGGAAGCAGCGCCCTGTGCTGCGAAGAAGGGCCTACACCCGCCGTGCCCTTTCGACCTCGAGCAAATCATGGATTCTCTCATCCGCCAGATGGGGATGGCAGCTTCATCCCAGGTACACGGGAGGATGCAATTAAACGAGATGAGCGTGTGGACTGGCCGGCACACAATGAGAACGTGGGTGGTGACACAGGGGCGGGGGAGTTGGGAGACCAGGTTCTCTTCTGGATTTTGCTTCCAGCACTTGTTCAACCTCAAGCACATAGCTACCCGTCTCAGGGAACCCTGTAGGCTGCAGACCCCTGGGAGACCTCATTAAGTTGTGGGTCCTTTGCCCAAACAAGTGCACACACAGGAGCCCACGGATTTTACAGTTTCCTTAAATCTGTCCAAGGATCCTTGCTAAGGATGCTAAGGATGCTGGGCTAAGACCCCTGAGCTGATGGCTCCTTCAGCCCTAACCGTCTATGTCTTTGAGGGAGGGGGCCTGGAGGTGGTCCCATGCGGTTAATCGTGTCCTTTCCGGACCCAGCATCACGTCCCTCACAGATTGGCCCCAGCTTATACCAGCGCTCGGCGGCATCCTGGGAGGAAAAGAAGCTTTTGTTATAAAAGTCCAATGAGTCTCACAGTGGCCCGCTTGCCGGACGTGCCTCTCCCATGTTCAGGACATCTGTGGCTTCCCCCAGTACCCTTCCCTTCTTTCTCTGGAACAGTCCTCCCCAGAACTCCCTTAGGAACAGCCTGTGACCGGTGAGCTGATTCCACACCCACCCAGGGGCAAACCCCGATTGGCTGCTCAGCATTTCCTCCCCACCTGACTGTGGCTATTGGTTCAGAGACGGTCAGGTAGCCCAATCAGAGCCAACGAGGCATGACAATATTCCCAACGTTTCTGGGAAAGCAAGGTCTTTCTTTGTCTTAGGTGGATGTCTGAATGAGCTCTTCATTGTTCTCTTAAATGATGCAGTATAAGATAGGAAGGAGAGCAGTCATTTTGCTACCAGGAAGCCATAACCAGGAGATGCTTAAGGTGGGGGTCAGGGTAGGCTCAGTGAGGAGCCTGAAGTGAAACTCACAACATGGAAGTCAGACCAGAGAGTTGGCGAGAAGCAAGATCTGGTGACATCTTTGGAGCTGCTGGACCAAGCCTCGCTCGATGCTAACACTGCTTGCAGACGAAAACTATATGGCTCAATAAACTGCCCATGGTGTAAACAAGTGGACCTGCATTTCCTGTCACTTGCAACATAAAGCATTCTAACTAAAATTCCCTGCGGGCTGGACCAGACGGAGAAAAGATCGGGACAGTGAGCTCAGGAGTCAGGAGGACAGAATTCTTCCGAAGGATGTGGGAGATGAGAGTATCCAGGCACCCACCTGGTGCTGGGAAAACTTCAGGCAAAAGCCCCGGCTGAGGGGGCGGATGGATTTTTCGGTATTATTAGTCTGGACAGCAGCAAATGTTGGCTATTTGGAGTTTGATTAATCTCCAACTCCATTCAACTCCACAAATGTTTCCTGAAAACCAGTCACATTGGGACGCTCTGCTGAGTGATGGAAGACACGTATACAATCAAGACAGTGCCCACAGCGGGGAGCTCCTAGCCAGGTGGGGAACACCGGCTCAGACAAACTCACAGCGATGCAAACAGGATCAGTGCTGAGACTGAGACGTGACCCCCAGGCCCTGCGAGCCTGGGGGCAGGATGATGCAGGAAGGCAGGCTCCAGGGGGCAGGGTGTCCCCTCCACCCAGAGAGAGCGCCTTTTCCCAATTGGCACAAAAACACATTAGGCACTAGAGCGGCCATTGGGGGAGCAGTTTCTCCACACCCACCCCTACCGAGTCCTCCAGATTGACGTTCCCCAAAGTGTGGGACGAGGACTAGGGCCGGGTCGGCTTTTAGGAGCTGAGAATGGAGTTGAGTCTCACTCAGATGGTGACAGTTACTCCCTATGCAGTTCCCTCCGAAACCTTCTACCAAGGACAGAGTCTCGGTTCGGTGCCTCCCGCGGGCTGGCTGACCCGCTCCTCCCAGCAGAGAGAGAGCAGGCCTCAGCCTTCCACAGGCAAGAGGCTCTTGCTCACATTTCCTCACACTGTTTTATTTTTGTGGCATTTATTTTAACAGTTGTCTTCTATTTATGGCAAGTAATATTGGCTTTCCATCTATGACAGTGATAAAAAGCTTCCTTTCACATTTCATTTCTTAAGTTTTTAAAAGGTGCCTGGTTGAAAGACGAATATTACATAGGACAAGTGGGACAGAGATATAACCACAACTGCGAAGGCGGGATGTGAATGACCCACGGCCGGGGAATACTCACTGCACAAACACTGGTCGCCTGCTGTGTGCAGATGCAGGGAATACAGCCAAGAACCAAGTAGGCAAAACCCTGCCCTCATGGAGCTTACAGCCTAACGGGGACAGGAAGCGGGGAAGACGTTACCAAAGTAAATAAAATGCACGGTGTGTTCGATGGCGGTCAGCGATCTGTATGCACGTGAATCCGGGAAGGGGGTGCAAACCCGCTGGGTCAGGCTTCCCTGAAACCTGGCAGCGAGTGCAGCTTGCAGGTGAGGCGGTGGCCTCGCAGACGTGCCGAGAGGATGGCAGCAGCTGAAGGAACAGAGGAGCCCAGGGGAGCTGCCGTCCTCCTAGTCGAGGCTGGTTTTGGAGACGCCTGCTGGTCCTGATGACGCACGGTAGGAAACCCCACATCAGGGCGCTGTCCCCTTTTCTTGAGAAAGAAGGAAAGCAGGATCTGCAGGGAGGCGAGGTGTAGCTTAGAAGGCAGCCCCGGGGCACAGCAGAGTCACGGTCGCTTTCTCCTGGCCCCACACTGTGCACAGGAGTGGCCCCACGCGTGGGATCAGGACCCAGCATGGAAGGACCCCATGAGGCTCTGAAATCATCGCCTTCTCAGTCATCAAAGTGCCATTGACTTGCAGTCAATAACCGTATGGAGTACTAAGTGCACTTATTATTCCACTTGTTTGAAAATTGGTCATCTGTCTGTGGTCCCTCTGCAGCGTGGTGGGCAGAAAAACTGGGAACCCGAACCGTGGGTCCCGTGCTGGTGAGCTGCGTGCTTCTGGGCGGGTCCCTTTATTCATTTGAGCATCCATTTTTCTCGAATATAAAATAGGGTCACTTGTCTTGCTGTTGGCACGGGTGGCCAGGCACTAGTTGTCCTGTTCTTCCATACACCTAACTCTGAGTTACCGGGACATCCCAAATCCCTTCCACAAACGGGAGCTGGCAGGCGGAGGAGATGGGCAGGAAACCATTCATTCATTCAACCAGTATCTATTAGTCCCATTCACTGGAAGTAAAGCAACAAAAAGTCAAGACGGATCATTTCCTGCTCCTGTGGGAACATGTCATCAAAGCAACACATGAGATGTTAGCTCATCACAAGGAGCCAAATCAGTTCAGGCGGCCCGGAGGGGTTTGCAGGAGCGGTGACACTGGGACAAAAAGTGGTGACCTCTGTAAGGGTTTTCGGGGAGAGAGACCTCCAGGCAGAGGGCAGAGTAAAATTTCCTGGGACTTGTCTTCGGGACAGAAAGGAAGCCTGTTGCTGGAAGAAGTGGGTGCTGGGAGTTTAGTCTGAGAAGAGGGGGTGTCCGCCCTGTGGGAGAGGCCTGGGGATGGCTGTGTGGGCCGGGAGGGTCAGGAAGGCAGCAGTTCCCACTGGGCCCTGGACCCCTTTGACAGCATCTTTAGAGACCCCCCATTTGAGCGAGACCCTGGGCTCCCACCTGCCAGGCCGGGTCTTGCCTGCTGCCCCCACTGCCTCTGGGGCCTGTGCCACCTTTGACCAGACCCCCAGGGCACCTGCCTGCTGGCTGAATTTCCCTCCCTGATTTCCAGCTCTCCTGTGGGTTGGAAGAATCTCTGTGGTTTGGATAAAGGGAGGGCTGAGGAGGGGGAGAGAGCAAAGTGTGTCTGCTGGCATCAGAATCGCAGCAGAAGCCAATGCTGGAAACCATCCCAAGTAGTTAGAAATTAAAATAATAAAAGAAAACTGAGCATATGGAGTTTGTAAAGTGCCGTCCATCTTCAAGAAGGGATGTGACTTGCTCAGAACTCATGGGGGAGCTGGGGTCTGGGAGGATGTGTCCGTGGGGTAAGGACGGACGTTGGCCTCCCGGGGGGGCATGGGGCAGGGCACGCACTGCTCTGGGACACGCAGAGTGTGGGAAGCCCCGTTGGTTGTACTTTCGGAGGAGAAGAAAGAATGTTCTCCATGTCCCCTTCCTAACCTCACGGGAGTCCCCAGTCCTCCCCCAGCTCAAATCCAAACTTATATTCAATTCTTCCTCTTCTGTATCCAACACCAGAGCAGTCCTGCACACTCAACCTCCAAAACACCCAAACCCAGCTGCTTCTCACCTCCCCACGTCCACTCCAGCCCAGCTGCCTCTGCCTGGTCTCCCGATGCCTCTTCTCCCCACCTGGTCCAGCGTGTGCTCCCCACAGCCACCAGATGGACCTCTTCTTAAAAGGCTTTTTACCCCACTTAGGATAAAACACAGCTCTTCCCCAGGCCTTCAGGTCCTGCAAGATCCAGACCCTAGCTGCTCCCAACGTCACTGGTCTTCCTTCCGTTTCTCAAACAGGCCACGGTCATTCTGCCTCAGGGCCTTTGCACATGCAGCTCCCACTGCTGGGAACACTCTTCTCCCGCCCTTTTGATGACTAGCTCCTCATTCAGGTGTCATCCCAAATGCCATCTCCTCAGAGAAGCCCTCCCTGGCCACCTCATGTAGAAGGTCACCTCTCCTGCTCCTTTTTCTTTCTTTTTAATCCTCACCTGAGGATATTTTTCCATTGTTTTTTAGAGAGAGTGGGAGAGGGAAAGACAGAGAGAAACATCGATGTGAGAGAAACACATCGATTGGTTGCCTCCTGCACGTGCCCGGACCAGGGCCTGGGCCGGGGAGGAAACTGCAATCGAGGTACATGCCCTTGACTGGAATCGAACCCAGGACCCTTAGGTCTGCAGGCTGATGCTCTGTCCACTGAGCCAAACCGGCTAGGGCTCCTGCTCCTTTTGATATCACTCTATTTTTACAAAATCATTCACTATCTAAAACTCTCTGTTTGTTTGTTTGTTTGTTTGTTTGACTTCCCTCTACCCTGTAAGCACCTTTCCTCTTTCCTGCCGTGTCCTCCATGGGAACCGTGCGTGGCCCAGGGTAGACCCTTCACCAAATGGGAACTGAGTGAAGCCAGGGCCACCGGGTTTATTTGTCGATCAACTGGGTGTTTAGGTAGCACCGCACGCAGACTTGCAATTGCTGAGTGGCAACCATCTCCTCACTCTGGCAGAACTCATGAGGTTCTGGTGGAGCCCAGGTGGTCGTGAGCCAGGGCACTACGGAGTAAGCCAGTTCCCAGCCAAATCACAGGACACCCAGCGTGTGCTGAGCGCTCCCATCCAGACAGAGCGAGAAAACCTGGCCTGCCACTCCCGGAGCTGGGAACCCACCGGGGAGGCCCAGGTGCCTCCCTTCACCCCAGGTGCTCTGGTGTCCCCTGTGCCAGGCAGCCCAGTGGTGCAATCCAGAGAGGTGAGCTGGCCAGAAGATACGGGCATCAGGGTGAAGGGGAAGGCAGGTGTCCTGTGAGCGCCTTTGGGGTAGGAGACCTGCTAGTCTGTGGGCCCTGAGGGTCTCTGAAGGTTCTTGAGTGCCTGGTACAGAAGGAGCCGTGTGGACACATGAGATGCCTGTGGGGAAGAAGCAGAGACCTGTCCTAGGGGTGGCTGGGCCTGGGGATCCGAGTGGAGGGTCCCCTCCCCAAAGCCCCTCCTCTTCTGTCCTTCTCCTTCCTCCCCCTTCGCCTGGCTGCTCCTCTCCGTTCTGTTGCATGCTGGCCTCCACAGGATGAGCTTTCCTGGCTGTGCCAATCTTGCTGCCACCTGTTCGCTGTGCTGGAGCCAGCAAAGTGGCTCAGCTTCAAACCCAGAGCAGCTGGGAGAGCGAGTGCCAAGCCTCGTCATTTCCCCTGCTCCCCTCCTTTGTTGCGACACAGCAGCTTCGGCTCCTGTCACCTGCTGTCAGCTGGGCAGTCCCTTCTCTTCCCCCACCGTGCCCCGTGCCCCTCCAGACTCCTCCAGGCCTCCTAGGCCTCAGCCTCTCAGGGTGAGGCTGCAGAGCTGGGCGCAGGCTGGGCATTCACTATTGCCCTCACCACCCTGCCTGGCCCCCCACCCAGCCCCGGCTCGCAGTCCCCTTTCCTTCCCCCACTTCCTGTGGGATCCCTGAACTTCCTGCTCCCAGGAGCCTCCAACAGAAGGACTGAAGCTCGGGTCAGGCTCTGAGAGAGCCAGGAGGTGTCCTGTTTTACCCGCCGCGCCCATGACAGAGCACGTGGCCAGGGACACCTGCAGGCAGAGCAAGTTCTAAACCTCCAGGAGAGGGAGGGCTCCGGAAACTTCCTGCAACAGCAATCCCACCCACGCCAGCGGCTGAGTCCCAGCCCGGCCCCTGTAGCTCACTCGCTGGCTGCATGACCATGGCAAAGCCCCTCTGAACCTCAGTGCCCTTGGATGCCAATGGGCGAGGCCACTGCCTGCCCACCCAGTGCCACTGCGAAGAGCGCACAGAGGACTGGTGCCTTGAACTCCTTTGGAACCAAGGTAGGGATATAATTAAACATGCGTGGGACGGGGAAATGCAAACTGGAGAGGACTGTGCTGCCGCGGAGCTGCTTCTGCTTTCTCATGGGGTGCGGATGGGCTCCCAGCGAGGAAGCAGGCCCTGTGGCCAGAGCATGTGTATGCCAGCCTCTGGGAGGAAGATGCGGGCTGTATCTGTCTGCAGAAATACTAGCTCCAGCTGAGGGGGCATCTGAAGGCTGAGAGAAAGACACATCAGAAGATAGAGCAAGACACGGGCAGACAGACAAATAAACACAGATGAAATAGCCGGTGAGGCCGATGGCTCTCCTGATGGGAACAGACAGACTGTGGCTGGGTTCCCATGGCCTGGGGCCTTTCTCTGCTCCACCAGGGCCCTTCCCTGCCTCCTGCCTTGGGTTAGTAGCTCTCACAGACAAGGGCCTGTGGGCACGTGGGGACCCATGGAGGACGGGGGGGGGGGGGGGGGGGGGGGAGGGGCGGTAAAGGGAGACCTGGATCCTCCAAATCCTGAGATGGTACTGAGACGGGAAGTCGTCTCTGGCATTTGGGGGAAGAGATCTTCACTTGGCACAAATGATTTGGGGTCTGAGGAGGTGTGCCCTTGTTGGTGATAGTAACAGGAACGGAAGGCCATTTCCACGGGGGTCGGGGGGCAGTTATCTGGGGCTGAGTCATCGAGGAGAAGCTGAGGAGGCTGGTGGAGAAATCACAGTGACTGCTCAAGGTTGTCAAAGGGCATCTTCCCTCCCCTCCCCCCCCCCCCCCCCCCGCCATCCTGATGCCCAGAGCTGGGGGCTGCCACACTCTCGCATTGGCGGGGGTCAGCTAAGCTGGGCTGGGGGGTGCCAGTTCCAGCAGGATGTAGGCAAGGCAGGGGCTCAGGCTGGCAACCCTGCTTCCCCTGTGCCCCTGCCCTGCATCCTCCCACAACTGCCAGACTGCTCTTTCGAGAATGGTTATCAGATCTGTCTTCCCTGCTTACTGCCCCCTCCCATGACTTCCCATTGCGCATAGTGAAGCTCAAATTCGACCACGGCTTACAAGGGCTTGGGATCTGCCCTGCCTGCCTCTCCAACCTCATGTCCCCGCACGTCCTCACTCACTGCCCTCCATCCACACTGGCCTTATTGTTTCCTCAGCCTGGTCCCCCCGCAGGGCCTTTGCGCTTGCTGTGCTCTCCGACCGGGACACTCAAACCATCAGTTCTTGCCTTCGTTGCCTTCCTCTCTTCATTTAGGTTCAGCGGAGAGGGTTTTCCACACCCTGGTTAGTGCTCCCTCCGTCCTCGAGGCACTATCGCATCTCCCTGGGTTTTGCTCATTTCTGTTCTGCGTAGCACATACCCCATGTGAAAATATTTCTTTAGCATGTTTCCAGTCTGTCTTTTCCCTCTAAAATGCAAGCTCCTGTCTTGTTCACTGCTCTTTCCCATTGTCTGTGGCAGAGCCTGGAACACAATAGGCAGTTAATAAATTCCTCCATGAATGAGTGAATCACAGAGGAAGAGGCCAAGTGGCCCTGGACAGGGAGCACGTGCCCAAGAAACTGAACAGGACCGGAGGCAAAGCAGCTGGAGGAGGGGCCAGGGCCAGCCAGACCTCCGGGGGGCTCATGATGCCAAGGCCCATGCTACCACCTGCTTCCCTGGTTTACCTCATTTAATGTTCATCACCTGAAGATGGTATATTATTAGCCCCATTTTACAGATGAGGCAGCTGAGGCTGCACGTGTCCAAAGGCACACCACTTATAAAAAAAGAGTGGGGTTGTGACCCCACATCACACACTTTCTCCTCCGTGGCACTTGGCCTCCCCGCTGGTTAAGAACAGTCTTAGGGCTGAGCCCCTCTGACTCCCTGGAGTCACTCACAGTCACCGTCCTTAAGGGGCTTAGCCTGCTGGGGAGGGCAGCAGAGAGAAGTTGAGGACAGAAGCTTACAAGGACCCCAGGCTGAAGGGGACAGTGGCCAGGAAAGAGAGGCCAGGAGGGTGGTGGGCAAAGGAAGGGTGGACGGAGGTCTGGCTTTGACTGGAAAGAAGGCCCTGAAGGAGACCTCCAGGATGGAAATGACCACAGGCTTGGATGCGAGTCCTAGTCCTGCTTCTGGCCACACATCTCACCCCTGGCTTCACCATCCTCCTTTGTGGAATAGAGATAATATGTCCAACCCCCACCCCCACACCCACCCCCACCCCCACAGAGTTGCTCTAAGAATGAGCCAAGCCCTATGCATGAGAATGTTTTCATAACCCTTCAAGAGTTATACAAATGTGAATTGATGAGGACTCATTGGCTTCAAGGGTCAGAAATCTACTTCAATCTGGCTCACACTCCAAGAGGTATTCATTGGCTCTTACAAATAAAAGTCCTCAAGGCGGGGGAGGTTTGGCTTCAGGCATGGCTGGATCGGGGTGCTCCTCTGGGGGGCTCCCATCCTAGTAGGCTTTCACCAATGGGTGGCCATTAGCCTCTCCAGGTCCCCGCTGACAGCTGACCAATCCCACCTGAAAGGGAGCATCGCCTGTATAAGCCCCAGCGTCAGTCCCAAGATCGGTTCTCATCGGTACGAACTGGGGGCCCAACCTGGACCAACACTGTGGAGGCTAGGACACTGGGAAACTCCGATTGGCCACCCCTGGAGCTAAGGGTAGAACTGGCTCCATTTGAACCATAAAGACACTGAGTGCTGGCGGTGAAGGCTCCCCAAAGCAAAACGGGGTTCTGCTATCAGGAGAGAGGGTCTGGGAGCCCGGCTGGCAAACCACAGACGTTCCTGACAAGACGGTGGTGGCATCGTCCTCCTTCCAGCTGGTACTGCAGAGCAGCACTCTTTAAGGCCCCAGGTCCCGGGAGGCTCCACTCCGCGGCTGCCTGAGGAGGCCACTTCCTTGGGAGCGTATTGACTAGCACGGCTGTGAGAGTTAAACAGAATTGTTCTGCGAATGTGATTTGTAAACAGTGAAAACACCCTCCAAATGTTCGAGATTGTCCTTAACGTTGTTTAAAATAGGAGCAGGGCGGGAAACCGCAGGATTCTGGAGCTGAAAGGCGCTTAGAAATCATTGGCCGTCCCACACCCGCCTTTATAGTCATCACCTCAAGGCAGCGGGGAGAATGAATTTCAGATAAAGATCACGCCCTGTCACTCCCCTGCCTGAACCCTCCACTGGCTTCCTTTGCTCTTGGAATTGTTGCCATTCCCCTCCCGTCTCAAGGGCCCTCGCCCACCATTCGGACTCCAGCCCGCCTTATCCCCTCCTGCCATCCCCAGGTACCCCACTGCATTGCCTTTCCTTTGGTCACACAGATACACTGAGCTAATGTCTTGGATGCTTTGCACTTGCTGTTCCCTTTGCCCAAAACACGCCCCACCCCCCCATCTTCAAATAGCTGCTACTTTCTCGTCACTGTTCGTCTCCACTCAAACATCACCTTCTCAGAGGCTCACTCCCCTGGTTTGGATTGGACACCCTCCACACCTTCTCCCTCCACTCTCTCTCACTTTACCCATTTGATAGTCTTCTCCAGTTGGAGTTTATCTCATTGGTTTCTATGTTGGCTTATTTGTTGTGCGTTCCTATCTTGCCTGTCACCCTTCTCCCTCCCACCGCCCCCCCCCCCCCCCCGGGATAATCAGGTCCAAGAAAACAGGATCTTCACAGAGTACAAGGGCCTGGCATATAGTAGAAGATCGAGAAATACTTGTTGGCCCTGTCTGGGTCTCAGTTGGTGGGAACATCATCCTGTTCACCAAAAGGTTGCGAGTTCGATTCCCAGTCAGGACACATACCTAGGTTGCAGGTTCAATTCCTGGTCAGGCCCCATACATGAAGCAATCAATCAATGTTTCTCTCTCATATCAATGCTCTCTCTCTCTCTCTCTCTCTCTCTCTCTCTCTCTCTCTCCCTCTCTCTCTCTCTCTCTCTCTCCAATAAACATATCTTCAGGTGAGGATAAAAACAGAGAAGAAATACTTGTTGAATGAATGAGTGTATGGATGATAGGTGGGTGGATGATTGAGTGGATAGCTGGATGGATGGATAGATGGATGAGTGGATGGGTCAGTGGGGAGAGAGATGAGTGAATGAGTGAGTGGATGGGTGGATGGGTAGATGGTGGGTGGATGGGGGCATGGCTGGGTGGATGGATGGGGAGATGGGTGGATAGGTGAGTGATTGAGTAAATAGGTGGATAGATGGCTGGACTAAGCTCATATCTTATGTTTCTTGCCCTTTAAAAAAGTGTGCCCTGCTCTAACCAGTTTGGCTCATAGGGTAGAGCGTTGCCTGTGGACTCAAGGGTCTCAGGTTCGATTCTGGTCAAGGGCATGTACCTTGGTTGCGGGCACATACCCAGTAGGAGATGTGCAGGAGGCAGCTGATCGATGTTTCTCTCTCATCGATGTTTCTAATTCTCTATCCCTCTCCCTTCCTCTCTGTAAAAAAAAAAAAAAAAAAAAGTGTGCCCTGTTACCCCCTTTAGACTAGGAATTTACTTGGAGCTCTGGTAGCTAGAGACCCTCCAGACCCCCGCTTCATCCAGCTCACACACCGTGGCCTTCGTGCCACCTGCTCTATTCTCTGAATTCAGCTGACTTCAAAGCCCATTAAACCGATCATTAGGAGGTTAATAAAACCCCTTTCCCTGCATGGGCACACTCTGCCTTCACCTGCTGCCCACTGCCCACAGCGGGGCCTGCTTCACTGTTGCCAGGAGCTGGGAGAGAGCTTGTCTGCGCCACCCCCCTCCACCACCACCACCTGCCTGGCAGCCATGCAGGTGAGCGTGGTCCTCACGGCAGCCTGCAGGGAGGTGTGTCACTCAGCCCTGTCTCTGCAGGACTGTTTGGGGAGGTGAGAAGTGGAAGGTGGCCTGTCTCTTTGAGGACTCCACACCTGAGCTGGGGGGACTGCGAGGTTGGCAGGGGGTGGCTGCTGAGGGGGCCTGTGGCAGCCTCACATGCAGGCAGCCTTCTGTGAGCTGCCCTGGTGCTGGTGTCTTGGCGACAGAGGCTGGAGGGGGAGGGGCCTGCTGTGACCTTGGCTCACTCTGATCTGAGAACAGGGTCCAGGGGACATTCGGGCCGGCAGGACGCGGGCGAGGACCCTGTCGGGAGCAGGATGACCCACTGGGCTGAGACCACATGCAGAGGATGCCTCGATGCACGTCCCAGGCCATGCTTAGCACGAGGTCCCGAGGGCCAGGGAGGCTCCTCTCCCTCTCTGGGAAATGCCACCTCCGTGATGTCTGACTGAAGAAAACATCAACTCCCCACGTCATTGTTTTTTGTTGTTTTTGTGTGTGGTATTTGTTTTTTGGGGGGTTTTGGGGGGGCGGGGGGGGGGACGGAGCACACTGCATAAAGGTACATACAGTAAGAGGCCATGCTGTAAAAAAAATCTAAAACCAAACGAAACGGTGTCTCGTTATATCCCCATATACACCTGTGTGCATTCAGCGACAGGCCCAGAGGCTACACACCAGACTTTCACCAGCGGTTCCCTCCCTGGAAAAAACTGAGATTTGAAGCCGAGTTATTTGTAGCACCCACCCCTCCCCCCCGCCTTTTTTTTTTTTTTTTTACAAAAATAAGGAGTATGTTTTATATGTAAAATTTTAAATTAATTTTAAAAGATATTCATCAAGGATGTCATTTAGAGTGTGAGGGTCAGCCCTAACCCTGAAGGAAGTGGCATGAAGGGTCATGAGAGGGTCCCCACTGGCGTAGCAGCCCCTCTCCCCCACCTCCAATTGGGCCTTACTGCAGACACACCCTGGAGCTTCCCTGGGGCAGAGCACCTCCGGCTGCCTTCCCAGACCTGACCCTCCTTGCAGCTTCCCCCCCTCCTCCATACTCCCCCCACTCCCCCGCCCCCCCCCCCCCAGGTGGCTGATGCAGAGCCAGGAATCAGTTCCAGGACTACGGGAGCAGGGAGAGTGGGGAGCCAGGCCGAGGAAGCGGGAGCGTTCTGCTCCACTGACCCCATCGCGCCAGGGCTGCAGCGTCTCTGCTTCCTCCGGCCTGCCGGCGGAGTGACAGCATCCGCGTGCTCGTGGAAGGGGGTTATTTTATTAACCAGATAGATTAAGCATCTCTCCTTCTAATTACCAGTTTAATTAACCTTGGCACACAGTATGTACCAACCCCCGAGGGACTGAGTCAGAATTGCCACGCTGGCTGAGCACCACCCATCTGCCGTTCGCTACCCTCAGCTGGCCCTCAAGGGACCTGGGCAGTGGGCTCTGAGGACCAGGGGTGAGCAGAGAGAAATGTGGGAAGGGGTTGTCAGGAACCTCTTAGGAAGGTCTTGCTGTGGGTTCTGGATTCCAACATGGCTGCCTTTTCAGCAACCCTTCTGCAAGTGACCCTGAACAAGGTGGCTACAGGGAACTCAGCCTGGGCCACCCCGCTTAGGTCTCCCAAGTGCCTGTTGGGCAGCAATGTGCCCTGGGCAAAGCCTGGAACTGATTAGAAGACTTCATTCAATTGTCACTTACTGGACGGTGATGCTGCAGGTGCTGCCTTCAATGCCCCGAGCCTCAGTGTTCTCATCTGTAAAATGAGCACAGTAATATGGTAATATGTAGGACATGGGACAACTTATGAGGTTTAATTAGAGAAAAGAGTTCAAGATGCCTTGTAAACGATACCCATCCATCCATCCACCCATCCATTCAGCCAGCACCTATTTTTGCAGCGTGCGCAATGTGTTACAAACGTAAGCGATGATGAGCAAGGAGAATTTAGAGACCAAGTGCCTGGCTGAGAACCCAAGAGTCACCCCTATGTGCACACACACCCCTTCCTGACCAGTCGCCACCCCCCATTCAGCACACTCTTCACATACTTGCACACCACACACGGGGCACACGCATTCTTCTTCACAACCATGAACAGAACACACAGCATCTCAGAAACCTGCATGAAGACGACTGCCTGGCTTCTCTGTTATCAGGAAGTGAGGAGGCCCCGGGAAAGGGTTTCTATATTTATTTATTTGAAAGCTTATTAAAACCCTCACCTAGTCTCCGTCACTAGTGCAGTGTTATTGGAGCCTCCCAGTGTCTGTGTGGGAGGGCGAGGATGGGAGCGTGTATATCTGCATAGACGTGAGAGAGAAGCCTTTCCATGCGTTGGTCTGTAAGGTGCACTGGCCTGTGTGCACCTGTGTGTGCCTGTGTGTGTCCGGGCATGGAGTGAGGGGTGTATGTTATGCTCATGCTTCTTAGGAAAACCTATTGTGTTTTCCAACCTATTTTTCACTATTGTCCCATAAGTAGCCCAGAAAACATGTTTTTTTCCTAATCGCCCCCTCTCTGAGATTGTAATGGCACAGACACCCTGTATATCTGTTCATGTAGATCTGTGCTTTGTATGAAGAAGGTCAGATTTTTTCCACCCACCTCCACCTTCAAAGAGCCAATTTCTGTCCCCCTTGGGGGGAAATATTGCCCCTTTTGAGAATTCTTGATGTAGAACAAGAGTGTCTGGTTTTAAGGGCCTGTGATCCTGGCATTATTGCCATGATTCAAAGTCTTAGGGGCCCAAGTGAAACCCCATGAAAATGCAGGTTCCTGGGCCCCACCTGGAGATCCCAGAGTAGGCCTGGGAAGGAGTCCAGAAATCTGGGTTTAACAAGCTCCGAAGGGATTCTGACACTCTGGCTGAGGGAGGACTCTGGGGCAGAAGAGGGTTTAGAACAGTCAGGGGCCATCTAGCCTGAGGGGAGAGTGCCTGTCTGGAGCCCCTCCCATCCCAAAGAACTTGGAATAACCCACAAAGGCTGTGGGCCTGGCCATCAGAGACCCCCTGTATCAGAGCTGCCCCAGGGCTCCCCAAAGGAGATTTGAGAGCCCATCATGCTGACCAGGACTTAGAGAACACATGATGAAGAGTGTGTCCCCAAGACCAGGACCATGTGGCTTGAGTCTAGAGCACTGACCCTGTGCCTGTACCCCATTTCCATCTGTTTGATAGAGCCACAGATTCCCCTCTCCACAGACTGGAGCCTCCCTTCTGGAAGGCCCAACCTCCCCCCTTTCCTGGGGATTCAATGTGCCAGGCACTGGGAGAAGAGGCAGTTTTTCTCGCCCTGCCCACCAGACCAGCCCTGGAATTGGAACTGGAGCTCCAAGCTGTCAAGGGTTGGAACCCCGTCTGGGAGTTGCCAAGGAACTGGTAACAAATTCAGTTAAAAACAGAGACCTCCTACCTGGCCCGCCCTTTGTGGGTGCCAAAGAGAGGCCCTGCCTCTTTGGAGGACTGACTGGTACCAAGCCCAGCCCTGGGTGTCTGAGTGATCAGGACAGAGAGGACCGATTGACTCGCTGTGGGTAGCGGCTCAGTAAGGGGTCACCACGGGGCAGAGGGGAGCCTGGAGGAGGGAGGGAGGGGCCATGTGATGGCTGAGGAGGGAGGTGGGCTGGGGGCAGGAGTCAGGGCATGATGGCAGGAGAGGGGAAAGTGAGATGAGAGTGGATGGGAGATGGAGACAGAGGAACCTGGAGAAGGAGCAGGCAGAGGGGGACACTGCAGTCTGGTGGGGAAGCCAGGAAGGCATCCTTCTTCCTCTCTTAAGCTTTTAGAGGCACCAGAGCATCTTGCTAATTGTTCATCTCCCAGAGACGCTAATGAAATTAACTCTGCAAAATGCTCATCAGGTCATCTGCAGAGGGCACGGTGCCAGATTTCCATTTGGTCCAATCCCGTCCTCCTCCTCCTCCACAACTCCTGCCCCTTCCCGATAATTTCCCGCCCCCTCCTTTTCACAAGCTCCTCAGCAGGAAACACCTCACCTCCAAACCTGCCTGCGAGTGCCCACTAGAAATGGGGGCTGCGTAGCCAGGGAAACCCGAGTCTGAGATGCCACAGAGCTCATAGAGCTGGAAAGGTTGTCTCTGGGTGTGAGCATTTCTCTCTCTGTGTGTGTGTGTGTGTGTGTGTGTGTGTGTGTGTGTGTGTGATAGCATATATATCATAGGAGCATACATCTCCAATAAAACCATTTGTTAGACTGAATATTCCTGTAATCACTCAGCAAGCATTTCTAGAGCAGCATTTAGATTTAAATCCTTGTTCTGTCCCTGACCAGCTGAGTGGCTTTAGGCAAGTTACATCCCCTCTCTGTGCCTCAGTTTTTGTATCAATACAATGGGGACAATAATCACATCTACTTCATAAGGGGCTATGAGAATTGAAAGAGATAAATCAGGTAAGGAGCTTAGCCCTGTGCTGGGCACTGGGTAAGGGCTCAAGAAATGCCTGGCACTGTCCTTGGTCCTGAAGGCTACAAGCCACAATCTCAGTTGCTGTGCTGAGGCAGAGGCCCAGGCACGGATGTGAATAATCTGTGCAGGAAAGAAGTAGGGGCATGCGGAAATGTTTTTACATGTATGTAAATATATACAGGGAATTTATGCATGTTTAGTGATTGTGTTCAGTTGCAGGTATGCCATACACATGTGTGAGTTGGGTGTGGGAAATGCATTTATGTTAGGAGCAGAGACTTGGTGTTGGCATGCTGTGTGTGTGTGAGCGTGTGTTTGATTCAGGGTATTGGGGTTGGGTGCTGGGGTTCTGTGTACAAAAGGGACTGGCCCAGATGTTGCTGGAGGTCCTCTGAAAGGGTTTGTTTCTAGTTCTCTTTTCCCTCTCAGTCCCCAAACATTCTTCACGTGCCTGATGATCTGGCAGGTGAAGAATGTGTGGGGGTTACACCCTAACACAACTGGGAGGATACCTGTGTCCTCTCCCACAGGCTGCAGCTTCCCCCACCGGCTAGCATTGAGCCTTGTAAACAATATGCACTAATAAATGCTTGCCTTCGCCCGGGAAAGGCCCTAGAACAGGAATCTAGAAAGGATAGTTCTGTATCATTCTCTCAGGTGCAAATAAAAGAAACTCAATGGGCTTAAACAATAAAAAAAGAAATATACTGACTCATGTAACTGGAAAAGCAGGGACATATCTGACAGCTTCAGGAGCAGCTGGATCCTGAGTGATAAACCAGGGCTCAGAATCTGCTCTTCTCCTCGCATAATGGCAGCTCCATAACCTCCTTTCCTCTGCTCCAAGTCCAACAGGAGAAAAAATTCTTTCTCTCCTTAGTTCCAGCAAAAGTCCTAGAGATGGGCCTCCGTGGCTTGGCTTGAGTCATGTGTGCATCCCTGAAAGAATCCCTGTGGTTCAGGGATGTAAATGCTAAGTGGCCAGGACTGAAGCATGCGCCATCCTCTGGAACGGGGGGTGGGGTAACACCACATGAATCTCGAGCACTGACAGTGGGGAGGGAACACAGGGGGATGCTGCTTCCAGAAGACGGAAGCTGGATGCTGAGCATTGGGTAGGTTTGAATGCTGGGATCAGGGCAAGGGCCATCCAGAACCAGTGTGGGGTTGCGAAAAGCAAGTCCTGCCTGATGAACTACCTTCCTGCTGGGCTGGGTTATTGGCCTGGTGGATCAGGGCAATGCTGGAAGCTCCTGGTCTGGGGCCCTGCAGGGCATCTCCATTTATTTTGTGGGTGCAGCAATGAGATGTGAATTGAACGATGGTGTGGGTAGAGGTTTCCCAAGTGGATGAAAAGAGAAGCTGACTTACTGCCCTGGAGCAATTTGCAAGGCAGGCTCTGTCCTTGGTCCTGCCCTCAGCCACCTGTTTAGTAAGGCCTTGGTGGAAGGTAAGTATGACTCCTAATCTCGTCTGAGGGTGACAGGAGGCTGAAGAAAATAACAAGGACCCTGCCTGCAGCCTCCACACTCTGAAAGAGCTCCATATGGAGAAGAGGAATTAGTCGTAATACAATGGAATAGAAACGTGATGAAATGAAGTCTCTGCATTTAAATTCAGAAAGCCAGCAGCTCAACGGCAGACGGGGAGCACCCAGTTGTTGGCAGCACCTATGGCAAAGACCTAGGGCAGTGTGCCTCAAAGTGCGGCCTTCAGATCACTGGCACGGGTAGAAATAGCCGGGGGAGGGGGAGGACTTGGTAAAAGTACAGATTGCTAGATGCCTCCCAGGCATCATAGGGCATGGCCTGCAGGTTTGCATGGTAACTAGCATCACGGGACCTTCTGGCACACCTCTAAGTCAGTGATGCCTCGCCACAGGCTCTGAGGTCCCTCAGTCCAGTGGGCATTAACAGTGCGATGGTATGGCCAACAGCTGACTGGGACACTGCTTACGCATCAGCCACGTGGGCAGATGTGCCAACCCCCTCCAAGAAGTGCCTTCAGAAGAGCAGCCTTGCTGTAGAGCACCTCAGTGCTCCAGGGTATCCAAGCCAGGGCCCCAGAGCCCAGCTGCGGTGCCAGTGGCAGAAGCAGAACTATTTGGCCCAGAGGAAGAAAATTCATGATAGACCCTGACTTTGTGTTCTGAAGTAAAAGAAGAAAAGGGCTGAAATAACAGAAGCAAAAGAGGTAGCAGACATGCTTGATGGGGTTCCGGAAAGTGAACCCAACGAGAAGCAGATTCTTGTTCCCTAGAGAGAAGAAACTCCTGGCCAGCAGAAGGGTCAGGTGAAACCTGCGCCCTGTCACTGGGATTTTACAAGAGGGCTACAGACACTTGTTGGCAGGTACCACTTAGATGGGGTTTGGCCCCTCCCTCCCTTCAAGTCGGGGGCTCAAGGGAAAAGGAGGTTGGAGATGCCAGGAGCCTTCCTTCCATTTGGCCACCTACCCTCGGGTCTGAGACAAGTCCTTCCTGACAGCCCTCCTGAAGCTTAAGCAGAATTCAAGTGAGATGTGCACTCCCCATCTCTGCAAGGACAGCCTGCCCCCTTTCCTGACACTCCGAGTACCACTTGGGAGGGGACAGCTGAACTGAGATCTGCATGACTAAAAGGGACCAACATGTGACAATCTGGGGACAGAGTGTTCCAGGAAGGAAAGCAAACAGGAGGCACAAAGGTGGAGATGAGCTTGGTTGCTGGAGGAGCACAAGGAAGGCCACAGGCCAGGGCCGAGGCTGGCAGGGCACAGGTCGTGCTGGGCTTGAAGCCTGTGGTCATCATGAGCACCACTCTCCATGCATTTCAGGTGCTGCCTTCCAGGCACATGGCAGGATTGCACTTTCTGGCCTTTGTGGGGTCAGGCTGGGGGGCCAGTTCTGGCCAATGGATTGTGATTGGAAGTTACATGTGTCATTTCTGGGCTGAGCCATTCATTGCTGGTGGGTGTACTTCCAGAGCTCCCTTTTCCTGTTCTTCACTGACCAACAGGGTTCCAGAGAGTGGCTGCTTCGTCAGCCTGGGCCGGTGAGTGAGGATGATCTGGAGCAGCAGCCCCATAACGGACAAGTGAGAAATAAACCTTTGTTGATTTAAGCCACTGATATTTAAGGACTGTTTGTTACCACAACATAACTGCTACACAGTGAAAGAGAGAAACAGAGAAGTGAACAGATCAACCAAACTGGACAGAAAAGGAGAACCTTTGCTCTCCTGTACCCAATACCTTACTCCCAAATTTTAATCCCAGAGCAGAAATTGCAGGAGGAAATGTAAGGAGGGTGGACATTGAAATCAGGCCTCCCAGGGACCAATCTCAGCTAGCCCTGCAGTCATGGCATAAGGTTGGCCTTAGGCATAAGGCACTTTCCTTCCCTCAAGCCCAAGTTACCTCATCTGTATAATGGGAATAGAATGTTTATTTATCAGGATTGTATGTAAGGAACAAACCAAATTATAAATGCAGGAAAGAACATAGCAGAGTCCAGCACACACCATTATGATATCATCTCATATTCCAGCCCCTAATCTCAGTCCTTCATCCTCAACCACCCCCTACCAGTGCTCAAACCCTGGTTCCTAATCATTTCCCCTCCTAGGAGCTCAAATGCAGGTTCTGCTACTGTTTCACCTCTCCTACCCACCTCTTCCCTGGGAGCATGGTGGGGCCCAGGCAAATACTGCTCCCCCCCCCTCTCTCTCTCTCTCTCTCACACACACACACACACACACACACACACACACACACGCACACACCAGTGGGCTAGATCAAGCCCTCCTGACACAGAGTACAAACAAGCAACCCCCAAAGCAGAGTGCAAAAACCAGAGGCTGGTGCATATTTATGGACATTTTCATCTGGGCTCACATGAAGTTTAAATATTTTTATTTTTCAGTTAAAGATTTTAGGTCAGAAGGTTTCACATGCAATGGCTTCTATTGAAGTCTATGGGAAAATTGGAAGATGTGGCCAGTACTGAGCCATATTCCACACACACACCCACAAACGGCACCTGGAGCAGAAGAGCCAGCTGTCTCTAAATTTAGCTGGGATCCTGTGCCCAGTTCCCAGTGCTGGTGTTCCTCCCTGGCACTGATGCCCCGTGCCTGCAAATGTGTATCTGGACACTGGCTGGTGATTTTTATATAGAGTTAAGAGAAAAGCAAAAACATTTCTCATAACTCTTTTCTATCAATACTGGGAAACAAAAGACAGACCAAGAGAGGGCCTCGTGTTTCAAGAAATATAGTAGACCTCATATCTCTTTGTGGAAGCCAAGACCATTCTTATACCGCCCAGCGTGCAGTACCAATATGTATTATCTTCCGGCCGCTGTAGGCGTTTTAGTTTGCGACTCTGCCCTCTCCTTTCTCAACCCCCTCCCGACCCAGCGTAGGGCCTCTTTTTCTGACCACTCGCCCCATGCACAAGGTGCGCGTTTCTTTTTTTTTCTTTCAAGGCAACCCTCTGTTTATTTTAACCCGAATAGGGAAGGGGGTGGGGGACAGGAGCCTCCAGCAGCGGTCATTACTGGAAGGCTTCAGGAGACAACGTGACTTGCCCAAGGTCAAAGAGCTAGAAGGCGGAAGCGCCTAAAAGCCGTACCCCAGGTCTCTCTAGCTCCCAAAGCCCACCTGGTTTCTTTACGCCCACATCTCCAGCGCTGTGCGCGCTCAGGGCGCAAACACCGCGCGCCCAGTCAGCTATGCTGCGCCCTGTTGTTGTTTTCCTTAGGCGAACGGCGCCGTGGCTTAGGGAAACCTTGGGGAACGCTGAGGTGCACCAGCCTACGTGCTTGGCACTGCGGGTGGCTCCGACTCTGGCCAGCCAGGGCACCTCTGCGGGCTGGCCGGGAATCCGGGCGCTCTCCCGCAGTCCCCTATCCAAGCCGCGGGCTGGTGGCATACCGCGGCGCGCCGGCGGCCTCGGAGCGCGGCTGGGAGGCGGGAATGGGGTATGATGGAGGAAGAGGACTGCAGTGGAATCTGCCCCGGGCACCCCTGCCCCGGGCCGCTCTCTGCAGGCTGGGGCTACTTCTCGGTCGCCGCAGTCTTGGGCCCCTCCCGAGCCACCTGTGCGCAGGCTGGCGGGCCCGGGAGAGGCCGGATCCGAGAACCGATCCACTCCGGGTTTCAGACTTCTGTCCTTGTCCCTGGAGATCGCGCAGGGCGGTGGGGGACCTTCTCGCCCACCACCCCAACCCGTTCCCCGGGAGAGCCTAGGGCACCGCCAGGAGGGACCCCCGGAACTGGCGGTGGCCCGCGCGCACAGCGCCAGGCGGCCCGGCCCCTCCTTTCTTCCCCCGCCCCGCCCTGCCACCGCCCGCTCCGATATTCCAGTCCGGGTTTTGAGGCGCGCGCCGGCCCGCTCCGGGGCTGCGGGCTCCGCACGGCGGCTGGCTGGGTGCGCGGCGAGGCTGTCGCTGCGCTCCGCCCTGGCTGCATTGCTGCGCTCCGGGTGCCCAGGGGAGCCACGCGCCGCGTGCGCCCCGTAACCGGCCGCCCGTGGGAGCGCAGTCCGCTGGCATGGGCCCCGAGGGCGCCCCGGGCAGGGGCTCTGGGCTGAGGCGCTGAAAGTCGCCCTCCCGCCCGCGGGGCCCCGCGCCCGGCTTGCCCGCCAGCGGCCATGGCCGTCCGGCCCGGCCTGTGGCCAGCGCTCCTGGGCATAGTCCTCGCCGCCTGGCTCCGCGGTTCCGGTGAGTCACATGCATGCTCGGGGGAGGTTTGCGGGGGACAGTGTGCGCGAACGCTCGCTGCTCTGGAATTGGGGAGGGGGGTGTCCCTGACCCGCATTGCCGGACCCAGTTGGGAGCCCCCCGAGGCCAAACTTTGCGAGGCGGGACGCGGGGGCCGTCTCTTATTGTTGCGCAGCTTCCCCGCGCGCTTCCCCGGAAGCCTGGGTTCTGCCAAGTCCAGGAGCAGCTGCTAGCGCGCGGGGCTGGCGAGTGTAGAAGCCCCACGCCTCAGGGGCGAGGGAAGTTTGCTGGTTGCCGGCCCCAGAGCAGGGTCAGGGGTTTGAATCAACGCCCCCGGGGAAGCCTGACTTTGAGGGTTTTGACCACCCCCCAGTCCCCAGGAAATCTAGAAGGGCGGTTAAGATACCTCTTCCTGGTAGCATCTGCCTCAAACAGCTACTCACAGTTCCTAGCTTGGGCACCTGGCCTCTGCCCACGTCCAGAACACAGTGTCCTCCTCTGTCTCCGCCACACACGCTCGCACACGTACACACTCAGGCGTGGAGGCGCATACACCAGCCCCCAGCCCTTGCAGCCTGCACAGAGCACTGCGGGTCCCCCACTGGGGCTGTGGCTCCTGGGCCCCCTGGTTTGTGGGGGCCACAGTTGTGTATGGTGGATTCACTGCCGCTTCCCCATCTCCCGTTTACTACACAGCCCTTCCTCCTCCCTTTATGTCCCATTGGCCACCCTAACCTGCTTGGTAACTCAGCCCTCAACCCACCTCCTTTGGGGGGGGCGGGTCCCCTGCATCCTTTGTCTGCTCTCCCTGAGCTTCCATTCAGGCTGAGCTGTTGAGTCCCCTGATCTCTGCCCCTCCACTCATGCAGTTAGCAGAGCTGAACTTATTTATGAGTGTAGGGGGAGGGGGTCATATATGTGATCATGGGGCTTGCCCTAGCAGTTCTTGATTCTTGCTGCCCCAGGAACCTGTGAGGTGCCCCCTCTGCTTGGCCAGGCCATTTTTAATCCCAGGGGTGTCGGGAGGGAGTGTTGGGCTTCCTGAGATTCAAAGCCAGACTGATCGAAGATCAATGCGTGATTGCTCAGAGACCAGTCAGATGATTGAGGCTGATAGCTGTTTCCTTAAAGGGACGCTGTGTAGCACATCCTGCACCCACCACTGTCTGGCCACCCTACTATGCTGCCCCTCAGTCCTCCATCCACCACATCTCATCCACTCTATATCCCTTCTCTATCATCCCATCATCCCCCCCAAATCCTCACTTTAACAAACCTTTCTGCACCATGACCTCTCCTTCTAATCCTGACCTAGCTGGGAGACTGCACTGCCTCTGGGTGTGTGTTCATATTGCACACATGTGCATGTTAGGAGTATATGTGCCACACTCAGGGTGCAGCTGCACCACTAACCATCAAGAGCTGCAAGCGTTCATGTTCCTCACTCAGGGAAGGTGTCACCAGATAACGAGTAGGTGCCCAGGGGAAGGTTACGAGTGAGACGTGCGAGAGGGCTGTGTGGTCATATCTGCATATTGCCCATGTAAGCATGTGTGAGGGCTGTGAGTTGGCATGTGTGTCCTGGTGATGACAGGGCATGGCAGTGTATGCAGCACTGGTCTGTGTATGGCCTGCCGCGCATGTGTGATTGTTGTGAATAGTTGCACAGGTGAGCATATGTAGGTAAGGGGGTGATGGGTTCTGGTGAAACAGAGAACCATAGCCTTGGGGGTGGGGGGTGCCACATGGATTCCTCAGGAGGCTGCAGAGTTGGGGGACTGCATCCCTGGTTGGTGGGACACCTGTTGAGGCCTGGCCCACGGTTGTCCAGGGAGCTGGCTGGTGGGCCACTGTGCCATAGGACTGCCCTGGAGCAGAGCCTCCGGGCATCCACTCACAGGCCTGTGGGAGGAGCTGCTGAAGGGCCTCTCCTTCTCGCCTGGGCCCCTTACTATTGTCCTACTATTGTCCTCCACAGGCTCCAGTCACTTGTACCCAGACAGGCTGGCCCTACAATGACCCCTGCTCCTCCTGCACCACCCATCAGCTCCTCAGCAACATCAGCCAGGGTGAAAAAAAAAATGTGTGTGTGAGTGGCCAGCAGGGGGCGCCGGGGGGCCAGCACAATGGCAGCTTCCTGCTCCCCAGGCTGAGCGTCCACCTTGGGTCACACAAAAGCCTTCCCTTCAGCACATGCACCCAGTAGGCCCTTCTCTGTGCCTTTGAACACAGCGACCCATCTGTCTTATGGGGTTTTCTCATTCATATCCAGTCACACAGCTGGCACCTGCTTCCCTGCCCCTGTGGGCCATGCACACCTGTAGCCTTCTCTTCACAGATCTCTGCAGTCCTGGGGAAGGGGTCCCATGGGGACTTGACCCCAATAATTTGTCCTGGTGGCCTGGCTGCAGTGGCTCAATGGTTGAGCGTTGACCTATGAACCAGGAGGTCACGGCTCAATTCCTAGTCAGGGCACATGCCCGGGTTGCAGGCTCAATCCCCAGTGTGCAGGAGGCAGCCAATCAATGATTCTCTCTTATCATTGATGTTTCTGTCTTTCTCTTCCTTTCCCTTCCTCTCTGAAATCAATAAAGATATATTTTTAAAAAATAATTTGTCCTGGTGGCTTCTTCCTCAGGCCCCAGCCCCATTTTCCGGGCTGGTCCTGGACCTCTCTCACCCCCCAGAATGGAACAGTTGGTTGGGGGGATGGTGTCTTAATTCTTTAGGGCTAAGAAATACCCTGCTCTCACTCACTCTGCCTTGGGGATGGGATGGACTAGGCTTTGGGGCCCCTCCAGGTATCCCCAGAAGAGGTCTGGTCTTCTGACCCCCTTTGCCTGTGTTGGGAGGGGCTTCCCTTAGGAGCCCAGGGATTGGCATTGGTTCAGATACCACCACCACCATCCCCCCCTCCCTGGTTCCTGGGAGCAGCCAACTTTGGCCTCAGGCATGAACCAGCTGCCCGAAACTCCTAGGGCCCCCACCGTCTTCCCTCCGTTCCTCCTGCCTGGCGCTGCTCTGGGCCACAGATCTGCAGGCTCAAATCATTCAATCCATAAGATGGGGGACCCCTTCTCCAGGCGAAGGCCCTGTGCTGGCCTGGGCTGCGGCCTGGGAACACATGTCCACACACATACAAGCTTGGGCCTGCTCATTCCAAGCCAAACATCTCCTGCTGCCCTCCCTCCATGGGCCCTGTCCTCCCCCTCTCCCTAGTCCCCAAGCCCAGGGCTGAAACCTTAGAGTCTCCCTCAGCTCTCCCTTCTCCTTCACGCTTCATTTCTAATTTGTCACCACGTCCTCCAGCTCAGTCCTACTTGTGACATTGCTTGTGTCCCTCTCCTCCTTTGTCACTCCCCCAGGCTCCTTCCTTCCTCACCCTCTTACCTAGACCAATGCCATAGCCACCCCAACTCATCCCCCTCCTGAGCCTCCTCCAATTAGACTAATGCACCCGGTGCCCAGGCAGGAACCTGTATCTCCCCAGTGCCTGCCTCCAGTACCAAGCCAGGAGCCCTTAGGGAAGCTCTGAGTAGCCACGCTTCACTGGGCTGATCCATTGGGAGGGAGGTGTCCTCTCTGGCTCTGCTGCTGGTGGGCTCTTCCAGACAAGCTCCAGTTTCCTCACTGTAGCTCCCTTGCCTTAAAGAAGCGTGTGCCCTCAACCCTGCCGGCCACACCCCTCACCCCCCACCCAAACATCCTCAGCTCTATCTGTACTGTTCTGCTTATCTCAGCCCCCAGCTTTAATCCAGCCCGCTCCAAAGGCCTCCTCAACCCCTTCCAGGGCCCATGCAGGGGCCAAGGCATAGTGAGGAGCCCTGAGTGGGCTACAGGACAGAGGTACTGGTTCCTCGGCCCTGGAGAAGCACACAGCCTGGAGTGGCTGCCGGAAGCCTCTGGCCTGAGCCACCTTGTTCACTCCAGTGCTCCCACAAGTAGTGCCATTGTCTATGGCACTGGGACCCTGCTCTCAGCCCCCAGCATGCTCCCAGTCATGGCTAGTCAGTCACGTGCTTCTTTTTTCTCTTTATTTCCTTTTACTTGAGTTTGGGTTTTCTGGCTAGGCAGGGCGGGCTGCTGCAGCTGGGGAGGGGGAGAGAAGTTTGCTCTGCCCTCCCCCAGCAGCCCTCCCCATCCCTGTCCCCGAACGCAGACTGCCCTGCTCCAGGGTGACTGGAAATGGCACCTGTCCAGGGCAGGGACGAGCAAGGTGAGACCCCACCATGGAGTAGCTGTGCTCCGGCCCCTCACACTGACGGCAAGTCAGCTCTCATGAGTGTCCGTGTTTGTGGGTTCTTCACACAGGTTCTATGTCTATGTCTGTTGACTAGGAACCTCCCTGCTCATCCCACCCCTCCCAAGTGTAGACATTCCCAGATGGGTGTCTTGTGCAAATTATGCCATCCTGGGTCCCAGAGCTGCAGACTCAACCCCCTGAAAGGTGGAGCTGAGGGGCACTGAGCAGTGGTCTTACTCATCCTGAAGGGACACTCAGTCCCACCCCCATCCTCAGGGCTGGAGTCGACACCAGACTTGGTCTGCTCTGGGCAGCACTTACTTGGGGCTCCTGGTTTAGGCTGAGCCCCAGGAGAGCCTGTCCCCAACCATCCTTTCCACCCAGTTGAGTGCTCAGCTTCCTGTGACCAATTGTACCAGCCCACCCCTTTGTTCTTCTTGTCTGCTCCATGGGAGTGGCATTGGAGGATCCTCCGGCCTTTTGGGGAGCCCCAGCCCCCTCTTCGTATCAGGTGGAGTAGAAAGGGCAGGGGTTTTGGAGGCAGATGGGCCCTGGTTTCAGTCTAAGCCACCTGATAAATAACTTCTACTCCCCAGCCTGTTTCAGATCTGTTGAATGGGGTCACCTCTGCTTCCTGGGGTTATAGTAATAAGCTGATGGGCAACATAGAGAGAGCCCCCCAGGGTGGTCCCTGACTTGGAGCAAGCACCTATGGCTTATTTGTCTCCTTCCTCCATTTTCCTGGCATTTGAAGGGGCACAATTTGAGACTGGTGGGGTCCAAAGCTGTGTCGGGGCCCAAGCTCAGAGACAGGAGAGAAGGTCCCTCTTGTGAGCTGCTTCACTTCTTACTGCTCCAGCCCCAGGCAGGAGCCCTAGGCTGGAGTCATTGCCTCCACCCCCCCATCTGCACACTCACCATCCCCTGCAGGGACTCAGGCCTGATTCAGACACAAAAGCCTCCAGTGTGTACAGAGCTTTGTTAGGGGGTTCTGTGAAGATGATGATTTGGGCTCAGCTTGTCCCGGAACTGTGTGCTGGTGATCATCTTTGACACACAGAAAGCGAGGGTGGGAGCCCTGGATGAAACTCAATTCTAGTCTTGGCTCCGCCATTTTATTGCTTTGTGATTTTGGACTAATCACTTGACCTCTCTGGGCTGTTTGCTTCTTCGTATACTAAAGGATTGGACTTGATGACTCTACTGGGGCAGAGGCTGGTGCCCAGGCGGTTGCCTTGGGAGCCTGGGGTAGGGTGGACTGTGCACTCAACAGCAGGTCCCCCCAGGAACTGCTCACACCTGCCCAGCACCTGCTAAAGCCACCAACCACCCTGGCAGCAGCTGCCTGCATTGCCTTAGAGCCAGGCGTCTGTACTGTGGGACTGAAGGTGGCTGTGAGGTAGAAGTAGGAAATTTGAGTCCCTGCATCCAAGCCAGGAAACAAGGTCCTGCTTTAGCTGATGAACTCCTCCAGTGGCAAAAACAGCCCTTCTTAGGGCCCCCAGAAGGTCAGAGTGCCTGAGGCCCACCCCTTCCCAGGCACTAATGTCAGATGGAGCAAGCAGCCTTTGGCCTCCAGAGCCAGAACCCCAGGCATGTGGAGGAGGCGGTGGGCTGAGTTGGCAGGCTCTAAGGTCTTAGTCTGGACCAAGGCTGGGACCAGGGCGAGGCAAGCGAGGTGCCTCAGGTGCAAACTTTGTCATGCAAGTGCAGGGTCAGCGCCTGAGAATGAGTGCCCTCACCCTCGTCCTGGCTGTGGACCCACGCCTCCTTATACTTTTTCAGTTTCCCTGCCACTCAAATGGAGCCATTAAAAGGTAGTTGTGCGGATTACACAGTCTGATGCATGTCAGTCCTAGCATACAGTAGGAACTCAATAAATGTTTGCAATTGATGGTGATGATACGGCAGAGGGCACTGTTCTGTCCCTTCCTTGGAGGAGTGGGATGGTCCTTGGTGTCCTCTTTGTGGGAGAGGGTGCAGCTAGGGGTTCAGGAGGGAGGACAGAGGCCTGAGGGAAGGCCTCCATTTTGGGATGAGGACAGGCCTGGTGTCTTTTCTCTGCCCCTTTGACATCCAGGGTGGGGCATGTAGAAGCCCTAAGTGTACCCCCAAGTGTGGTTATTAGCTGGCCCACCCAACCCTGTTTAAAATGGGGGAGGGGGGGCCTGTAGAGCTCAGGAAAGGCCTGAGTGGCAGCTGCTCATCCGTAGAGTGGGTCACAAAGGAGCAAGTTTTAGGTCCCATTCAGGTGGGGGAGGGGCCCTGAAATCCCTGCCTAGGAGTGGGGCCATGGTGAGAACCTGGGGTGCCAGCATCCTGATGGGTGAGTCCCCAGCCCCTCCCAGGCCTAGATGTCAGAGCTGTGTCTGTCTGGAAGGCTCAGGGTCACCTTGAGCTCCAGGCAAATATGTGGCTGGGATTTGGGGAGGGCAAGGCAGTCTAGATGGACTGAGCCTGAAGGACAGCTGCAGGGTTCCTGGGGAGGGCTTGAACGCCGTGGCCCACCTGTGCCCTACACCTCTCCAGCCAGCTGGCAGCCTGCAGGAAGGTACACCCCGAATTAGACCCTACCCCTCCTCACTGAGGCAGAGACCAAATGGAATTGAGGGGCTGCTCGTTTTCCCCCAGGTCTGCATCTTTCCAGCCCCCGACCCTCCAAAAGAAAGGGGCGGTGCCTTTTTTTTGGAATGCTAACTTAGCGCCTGTGCCTGCCCAGAGCCAACCCCGTCCCTAAAACAGCCCCACCCCGCTGCCCTTGTCCTTGGCGGGCAGGGTCCCGGGCTAGAGGGAGGCCTCGGGCCAGGTGGATTGCGGGGCGCGGGAGCCGCGGTGGGGCGTCCGCGCCCGAGCCAATGGGAGCCGGAGTCGGGTGGGGGCCAGCGCGTCCTGCCCCGCAGTCCCCGCCCTGGGAAAGCGCGGTGAATTCGGCAGCGGTGCGGAGAAGGGGCGGGGTCCCTCCGCCCGCCAGCCCGCCCGGGGCCGCCCGCCGGATTAGCCGCTCTTTGTTCGGGGCCTGTTAACAAGTTCCTGGCTGAGCGCTCGGCTGCTACCCCGGGAGCAGGCGTCCAGCCTCCAGGCAGACGGCTGTCGGCCTCTGCCGTTCCGGGTTCCCGCGCCAGCTGCAGCCCCCGCCCCCTCCCCCGCCGCCCTCCCAGGCCCCGGCGACGTGGCTGGGCAGTGGGCCCCACTGGCAGCCTGGGGCGTGTGGGATTTGCAGAGCCCCGACTGACCTCGCCACGGAAGGGAAGAGAACGCCCCATCCTCGGAGCACCTCCTATATGTCAGGGGCTTCTAGGGCACCGAAATGAGGGAGGGCAGGCGCCCCAAACTTGTGGCCATCCTGGGGTTCCAACAAGAGCTGGAGCCTTCCGTGGCTGTCACTTTTATTATTGTTGTTGTTGTTATTATTATTATTATTGTCTTGGTGTTAACCTTGGCGTGCTAGGTGAGGGTAGTCCCATTTATCAGATGGGTACACTGAGGCTCAGAGGTGGCAGGGCTTGTTACTGCTTGGCCTGACCCTCCCCCACTCTGACCTCTCCCCCGAGGCTATTTACTCTCATGGCCTAGTTTGGTGCCGGACAGACTTGCAAGACCTTGATTCTGGGGCTAATCCCTCACCTCCAGAGCCTATTCCCCCTCTACATCCTGCCTTCTGAACCCCACCCCCTCATTTCCTAAACCTGGGCAGGGTTGTTGTCCAGATCACAGGAATTTTTATTACAAAACCCCTGGGGGTTATCTTTCTGACTTGCTTAAGGCCACAGGTCATGTGCCAAGCCACTTTCTTATAATGAGGGGGAATCCTTCCCCTTAAGCTCTCCCAAATGGCTCTTGGCTCATCCTTCTGGGGCCACCCAGGATGGCTTCCCCCTTCTTATTTGTATAAGACAGAGTTCCTGCCTGGCACTCCAGTCTCTCAGCTGTTCCTGGTGTAGCATGGTTCTAACCCCCCCCCCCCCCCCACACACACACACACACCTCTACCCGGCACATCCTTGTTACCTGCCTCTGGATGCCAATCCTAGGAGCTCATCCCACTGTGACACAATGGTCCAACATGGACTACTAGACTAGTATAGGATATCAAGTGTGTCTGTGGCAAGTATTAGAAATCCCAACTCCAATTAGCTTAAGGCAAAAAAAAAAAAAAAAAAGAGAGAGAGAGACACAGAGAGAGATTTATTGGTGCATGTAACTGAAAAGCCATGGGTAGCAACTGTGACTTCAGGCTGGTGCCATTCTCCAGCAGCCTCTCTCCTCAGAGGCCAAGGTGACTGCCAGGAGTTACCAGAGCTACATCCTTGCAGGCCCAATCTGGGGGGCGTGGGGAGTGAGGAGACGTTGCATCGCTTCCCCCAGTCATCCAGCAGATGTCCAGGTCTTTCCTCATTGGTCCAGCTCAAGTGCTGTGCCATGTGTGAGCCAGTCCGCACAGCCAGGGGTTATGGTTATGTAGTCGAGCCTGGGCCCAAGCCACCAATGCCACTGCCCTGTTATTCAAGCTGTTGGCCACCACTCACAGCTTCCTGTCCACTGAACGGGGATGGGCACATTGTCCTCAGATTTAACCAGTATGTCATCAATACATTTTGGCCAAGTATTTAATAAAAATGTTGAATAGCACCCGGGACACAGCCTGAGGCTCAACGATAAAGACCAGAGTCTGGATCCGCATGGGCTATGCTAGAAAACAACACCGGGCACTCAACAGGTCTTGCATTCCCTTAAACGTGCTGTCATCTGGTTCATGCATCTCCATTTGCTGATCCTGAGATATGTTATCAGGTGCCTGGCTGAGGTCCAGACGTACAGTTTCCAATCTGGCCATGATCTGCCAGAACAGTAACCTGTAAGAAGGGAAGCTGGTCTGGTGTGGGGGTCCATGGAGGCCCCAGCGTGACTTCCAGTGTCCCTGCTTCCCTTGGTCATCTGCCGCTGACCGGAATCGTGCCTGAGGTTCGTATCAGGGTCACCAGGCTATGGCTATTCCAGTTGTTGGGTTTTATATCTATTCGGCATTCATTCCCAGTCCCGCCAGAATGCCGCTTAGTGGGTACTCGGGGGCCCCTTCATCTCAGCAGCAGGCACCATGCAAGACAAGTAAGTCATTTCCCCTGTCCTAGCTTCTTTTCTGCTTCAGAGCCCCCTTTTAAGCCTCTTTTTCCTTCTCTTAACAACCCAATTTCTCGCCAGTACTTTCCCCTTTTTGCTTAAATTTATGAGAATTGGTTTGTGTTGCTTGCACTCAATGAATCTAAATGATGCCTTCACCAAATCCAACTCTCTTTTTTGAAAACTAGGCCGCAGCTCACACATCTCCTGCCCCGTGACCGCTCCCACCCCCTTTCTCAGAGGTCAGCAGTGGGTTCTACAGGCTCCCAGCCAGGACCTGGTGATTGACCAGGACCAAGAGGCCTGACCTCATTCAGGGCAACCGCTCGCCCGTGCTGCCCTCGCCTTCTGGTCTTGAGTGCTTTCTTACTAGAGTTTGTCCTCACTCTCCACCTCAGTGTCCTCGGGTGCAAAATGGTGGAGTGGTGAGGCGAGCTTCCCAGTGCCCCCCACCCCCGCCCCAGTCCGCAGGCCCACCCTTTCCTGGTCCCCTTCCTCCAAGCCCCCTCCGCTCCCACTAGCTTTTGCATTCCAAGCCTCAGCCTTGCTTGATCAGTTCTCTAGTCCCTGCCTCTCACTGGTGACTGTGTCCTTGGTTTAGGACCATCTATCCGTGTTGAGTATGTCCGGCTGGACTCTGAGCCCACCTAGAAGTCTTGTAGCTGCCCTGACACTTTTCTAGACTCTTTCTTCCTCCAGATCTTTTGGGATCACACAGCCAGAGGTTCAACTTTGAGACCTACTGGTCCTCTCCAGTCCCTTTCATGACCCTGGCTCCACTGGGGGCTTGTCTTTGGTGTGAATTGCCTGGAGCCTACCTCCCTTTGGTCAGAACACCCTTCTGAGGGTGGTTAGCATTCCTTCCCAGCCAAAACATGCAAGAGAATTTACCAGTGGCTCTCTGGGAGGGCCGGGGGACCAATTTTCATGGTGTAAATTCTGCCGCCATGGCCTATTTCAAGTTACCAATGTAATGTCGACCGCTTGCAAAGTTCCAGAAATTTTAATGATGGGCTTTCCTGAGCCAGGCTGAGCTGGTTCCAGCACATTGCTGTTCTCTGGCCATAGGAAGAGTGATAAAGGCTCCTTAAACTTCTACCTACATGACCCACTGGCCTCCTCAGGCTTGGAGGGGATGCTCCCTCCAGGCACCAGGCTTTTTGCTGGGCTGAGGTGTGGGGAGTCCCTTAAGGAACAAAGATTTGTGGTTGAGAAGCAGAGCTCTAGAGCTGATGGTATAGGTTAGAATCCTAAAGTGGGAGACCTTAGGCAGGTAATTTCCGCTCTCAGTGCCTTGGTTTCCTCATCCAGAAAACATGGGAAAAGAAAGGCTCCTACTTCAGAGGGTTTCAAGGATGAAATGGGTTATTCCATGCCAGGCCCATAGGGGTGGTCTCCATGCTGTGTGGGTAGCAGCAGCTGTGCTCACTTTTGTCCTCCCTCTGTGACACACCCCTGGAGGGAGGGAGGGAGGGAAGGAGGGCGGGAGGAAAGAGAGGAGAGAGAGAGAGAGATCAGAGAGTCTGTGTGGGTGTGTCTGTGTGGGTGTTAGAGGGGGTGTGTTGGAGGGGTGCCGGGTCCTTGGTTGACAGCACGGGCAGAGAGCATCAAGGGTAGGGCCTGAAGGTCTGGAATCTTGGGAAGTGCTCATTTTGGGGTGACGAGCTTTCATGAGAGGGCTTGAGAAGGGAGGTTGACTTGGTAAAGGATGACTCACCCAGAGTGACTTGTTCAGGTATGACTCCTGACAGCCTGGAGCCAGGTGAGTCCCCAGGACTTGCAGGGGCTACAGTGACATTGAAGAGCTCATACAGGCCAGCAAGGACAGCCCACGTGGTGGCCTGTAGCTTCGGGACTAGTCCCTGGCCAGCCTCCCTGTCCTCTAATCCCAGGTCGTGGGGGCTAAAGGCCAGAGGAGGATAAGGACTCTGCCTGGGACCTTGGCATGTGGAGGGATTGGGCCGGAAATTGAAGGGAGGGGGAGGAGCACACAGGCATTCCCTGGACAGCGTGTGTACAGGGAGCTGGGAGGCACAGCCCAGACGGACAGATAGTGCCTGTGGGGGACCAGCACTGACAGGGCTGGCTCGGCCGTTGAGCTAGGGGGTGACGGGCAGGGAGCAGTGTTTAAGGAAGATTTATCTAGCAGCGCATGGAGGATAGATGGGAGCAGGGAGAGGCTGGAGGCAAGGAGACCAGCCAGGAGGCTGCGGCAGTCATCCAGGCAAGAAATGACGAGGGCTCCCTTTCCAGCAAGCGGGCAGCAGGGATGGGCTAGGAGAGATGGATGTGGGAGACTCTGGAAAGGAGGAGCCTCTGGATGTTGCCTGTGGGGGACGAGGGACGGGGGAGAGACAAACATGATTCAGAGATTTTGAGCCTTGGGAAGTGATGTCAGAAACAGAAAATGATCAGGGAGCCTCGATGAGGGAGAAGCGGAAAGAGCAAGAGGGCTCTACAGGGGGTGGGGGGCTCCACCAGACTCGCCCTGCCAGGCCCTACCAGAGCATGTCCATCAGGCAGGGCATTTTGGCCATAAGCAACAGAAAGTGGTTCTGGCCAGGTTAGGTCGAGGGAATGGAATGGTGGGGAGAGCTTGCAGATGCAGTGGGTAATGGAGGGACAGATGTAAAGTCATGTCCTAGGAGAGAGGTCCTCAAAGGTCAGGGTGGCAGTGGGCTGTCGCCTTGCCTTCAGGGCACTGAAGGCAGGAGGGACATGGATTTGCTTTGTTCTGTGTAGCCCTAGGGGGCAGGGGCAGGGCCAGCAGATAAGACGGGGGCTAAGGAAGACCTTCCTACAAGCAGAGAGCAGTGGGAGTCGGGGAGGAGGGGGAGGCAGCTGCGAGGAAGGCTGCGGGGAAAGGCCACACAGCCGAGACCTGGAGGATACCTGCGCCCAGACCTGGAGGATACCTGCGCCCGCCCATCGGAGGCAGGAGGAGCCGCCTGAGGGTCAGTGCTCAGAAGCCTAGAGCCAGCGTTAGGGAACTGGGGAAGAGGTGGGTGGGCGGGATGCAAAGGCCGCTCGGAATTTGTAGAGCTGGGATGGAAGGCTCTCAGAGCCACAAGAGGCTGGGTCCCTGAAGGCTCCAGGGGAGAAGGAGCAGGAGAAGTATGAGTGCTTAGCGTGTGCAAAGCTCTTGCACATAAGCTCCCCGTAGGTGGGCTTGGAGGGGGAGTGACTTTCTCACATCGCACGGCAGCAGCCACCTTAGAGCCCGGTCCCAGCCCCAACCCCTCTGGGCATCCATCTGTGCAAGGGGCCGGGGTGGAAGGCTCTGGGCCCGCTGAGCTTTTGAGGGAAATGGAGAGGATGGGCTGGGGGACAGGGCTAGGTGAGATGGGGCACCTCAGTCAGTAAGTGAGCACTGATGGAACCCCTGTTGTGTGCCGGGCCTGTGTTAGGCACTGCGGATACGCAACAAGGCGGGCACCATCCCCACCCTCAAGGAACTCGTATTCTAGTGGGAAGAGATGACCATAAACAATGGTCAGAGTCAGAGAATGAGGACTGCTCTTCAGGAGTTGGAAGGCAAACAGAGGCCTGCGAGACCATGTGGCCACACGTGAACTAGATGTGGGCAGGTGGGTGGCGAGTTAAGCAAGATAGACTGGATGGTCAGGCCTCTCAGAGGAGGTGGCATGTGAGTTGAGACCCAAGTGACTGGAAGGAGCCACTGTGGGTACAGCTGCCTGGTTACTGGAGGGTCCATATGGTCTGGGCAGGGGAGGTGTGGAGTTGGGTGAAGGGAAAGTACTAGTATAATGACTTATCGCTGTGCTCATTTATACCAATGCCCCCTCAGCTTCCAGAAAGGTACAGAGTTGCTGAGGCAGGTCTGGTAAGGCCAGTGGGTGTGAGGAAGATGACTCAGAGGTGGGGGTGCTGGGTGAGAGGGCCCAGGTCTGGGATGGCAAGACACAGCCCTGGACGGGGGTTCAGGAGGCCCGGTCCCAGATCTGCTCTGTGTTCAGAGTCTAAGCAAGCCCCGGACCAGACACATTCTCTGACTCATTTGTGAAATGGGGAGATGATCTAAAATGACTGAGCCTGAGCTGTCATGGAGCAGATCCTGAGGCAGGGGCAGAGGTGAGGCAGGGACGGGGGAGGGTGTGGGGAGAAGGCAGGACTGGCCATTTCTGGGCCATCCTGTAGTCTCAGTGCCTCTGTCCCCACCACCTCCCAGTATCAACTACTGGCCTGTAAAATGAGCTGACGTGCAATGGTGTCTCACCCTCCTCTCAAGCACTTGATGCATTAAGTTAAATTTATATAACATAAAATTAACCATCTTAAAGCCTACAATTTAGTAGCATTTAGTACATTCACAGTGTTGTGCAACCATCATGTCTATCTAGTTCCAAAACATTTTCATCAACCCAAAGGAGACCCAATCACCCCCCACTCCCCCCTCTCCCCAGCCCCTGGCAAACACCAACCTGCTTTCTGTTGCTATAGATTTGCCTCTTCTGGGTATTTCGTGTAAATGGAATCAAACAATATGTGGCCTTTTGTGACTGTCTTCTTTCCCTTAGCATGATGTTCACACATACTGTTGCCCCACAGGCTGGCATGTGTCAGTACTGCATTCCTTTTCTTGGCTGAGTAATATTCCATTGTGTGGAGAGACCACATCTGGTTTATCCATCATCTTCCACTTGGGTTGTTTCCATTTCTTTGGCTATCGTGAATAATGCTGCTTTGAACACTCACATCCAAGTATCTGTTTAAACACCTATTTTCAGTTCTCTTGGGCACATAAAGTGGAATTGCTGGGTCATGTGGTAATTCTAGGTTTAATTTTTTGAGGAACCGCCAAACTGTTTTTCTCAGGAACTGCACCCTTTTATGTTTCCATCAGCAAAGCACAAGGTTCCCATTTCTCCACATGCTTATTTCTGATACTAAATTCTTGTGAAAATTATTTTTATCCTCTCTTGGTGCTCATGTTTTATAAGTGCTTGGGTCTGGGGGGAGCCTGCCACCAGGCCATCCAGCCCCGCCTGATATGGGTCTCATTGTCCAGGATTGGCATCAAAGGGCAGGTTGAGGGACTGGGGCACCTGGGGGCATGAGAGCCTACTAACTCTCCCTGGCCCTCTAACCTCAAGCAGTGGGTCAGGCTGGCTGTCAGGGGAGGGCTGGGCCTCTCCTCTCCTCTGGGACCCTTGCTCCCTCCCCGCTTCCCTCTTCCTCCAAACGCTCGAGCCTGGAACTGCCCTCACTGCCCGCTGCTCCGTCTTGTGTGTGTGTCTCATCACCAGGATAAATGTAGCTACAAACAATGCGGCGGGCTGCTGCTAATTTGTCAGACGCAGTGCACGGCTGTGATTCCGAATACATTAACATTTTCACATGAAATCATTTCAATTTTTAGTGATTAAGAAGTATTTGTTTTAAAGCATCAGGGTGATTTACCGCAGGCCTGGGGGGCAGTGGGGGCAGGGAAGCCCCAAGTGTGATGTCATTCATGGGCACCAGCGCAAGCAGAGCTCACGCCAGTCACTCCCCTGTGCCCGCTGTGGGCTTCCTGGGTATGGGGCTGCGGGTGGCAAGGAGTGGGCAAGTCACAGGACCTGGGGTGGGAGGCGAGTGTATGGTCTAAGGGTCTCTGGAGGGCACTGGGTCCCAGATGCCTCAGCTCCCACGCCCCATCTTCTTCCCTCTTCTCCACATCACTCAAGCCTCGCTCAAAGTCACTTCCCCAGAGAGGCTCCCTCTGGCCCTCTAACCTTAGGTAGCAGCCTGACACTCTCTGTTTTAGCTTCTTCATGGCACTTTCCAACATTAGGAATGATCATTATTGACTTATTTACATCTTTATTTTCTACATTCCTGCCCCCCCACATTAGAACATAAGCTTCCTGAGGGACTGTGGCCTGCTCACTGTTGTGTCCCCCGTGACTAGAACAATGCCTGGCACTAGAAGTTCAGTATTTGTTGGCTGGACAGACAGACGGGTGGGTGGGTGGAGGGGTGGGTAGGTAGGTGGACGGATGATTGGGAGGGAGGGAAGGTAGATGATTGTTCAGGAGACACAGAAGAACCTCACCATACCACATGTCCTATCATCTTTGAGTCCAGCGCCTTCTGGGACTTGAGGAACCCCAGCCCTACGCAGGCAAGCGACCTCTGGTATGCCAGGCTTCCAGGCACCTGGGAAGTACAAGTGCATTCGCAGCAGGGCTGGTACTCACAAGCTTCCACCCCTCACTCCTCCTCACCACCCCCACTCTTCAGAGCCTGTCTGTGCCTCCCTCTCTGGGCGGAGGGGAGTTACTGAGGGGTTCCCTAGGGCTCTGGACAAACCAGCTCCTCCAGGTCCCAACTGCTGCCAGCCTTCCTGGCCAGGAACCCCCTCCGCCTCTCCTGGGAGCTCCCAAGCAGGGTGGCCCTCTCCAGAGCAGCTCACAGGACAGCCAAGGTCTGGGCATAAAGGACATGCCGCAAGGGGCACTTGTGTGGCGTGTACCTGCCTGTGTGCTGGTGTGACAGGATGTGCTCAGAGCTTTGCCGCCTGACAGGCTCCTGCAGGCCCCTCTCTGTCATGGCCACACAGAAGGCCCTTCTTTACCCTCTGGGCCTCCCCAACTTCTGTGGCCCTGCACCCCACCCACAGATCAGACCCCTCCCGCCACCAACCCAGTGAAAGGAAAATAACTAGAGGCTTTTATCGTTCAGCAGAAGCAACATCAGAAAACAATTATTGTTTTAATTACCTGCTGTCACATACAAGACAGCAAGGCTGTAAAGTACGATAAAACCTTTCACGTTAATGGACTGCCAGTCTGGCCCAGGGTGCGATTTACGGGACTGCAGCTGGCAACTCCAGTCAGCTGGTATGGAGTCCCCGGGCCCCTTTTCCGTGCTCCAGGGGCCAGGTCTTTAATACCAGGAGCCAGGGCACCGTTTTGTCCACACCTTCTACCGACACAGGGATACTGGCCTTCTCGGCCCAGAAGGCTCAAGACGGCTTATACACAGGAGTGTCCTGGAGGCTCCATCCCCTGCAGGTGAACTTGGATCGGCCCCCCTTTCTGCTTCTGGGAAGACATGCCAGTGTTGGAGTTGGGGCTGGCACATGGGCCTGTCTTCCTAATTAGGCCCTCTCTCCACAACTCTGCTCTGCTGTGCCCACCCCCAATCCTCCAGCCACTCAGGGCCAAAGCCCTGGCACCATCCTGGACTCCTGGTCCTTCCCATAAACCTGGTAACCTTGAACTTTTCTTCTCCTCCCTTATCCCCCTTTACCTCTTAGAGCAGCAGTTCTCAACCTGTGGGTCGCGACCCCTTTGGGGGTCGAACGACCCTTTCACAGGGGTCGCCTAAGACCATCGGAAAACACATACATAATTACATATTGTTTTTGTGATTCATCACTATGCTTTAATTATGTTCAATTTGTAACAATGAAATTGGGGGTCACCACAACATGAGGAACTGTATTAAAGGGTCGCGGCATTAGGAAGGTTGAGAACCACTGTCTTAGAGCCTGACCCCTGGCCACAGCCTTCTGGGGGAGTTCCTCATCTGTCATCCTGTCCCCAAGCAACCCGGCCCGCGCTGTGCCTGCACCTTTCTAAAGCCCACCGTGGACACCCTTGCTCAGGAGCCAGCCCTGTTTTGTCCCAAGCACTTTCACATGCAGTCTCCTTGAGGCCTTACAACAGCGCTTTGAGGAGTGCTGTCATCATGCTCCCATTTTACAGATGTGGAAACTGAGGTGTGGAAAAGGCAAATATTTGGCTGGTAGTCTGATTTCAGAGGGCTGGTCTGAAGACTAAATGAGATAACAGTTGTGAAACCCCTGGAACAGTGCCAGGACTAGAGTTCATGCCCAGTGCATTTCAGCTCTAATAATAATTCTCATGGTTGCTATTGTGTTCAGCCTGCAGCAAATCGCTTAATTTCTCTACTTACCTCACTTTCTACCTCTGTAAAATGGGACAGTGCTTGCCTGTACCATGGGATTAGAGGATCAAATTAGACAGTATCAGTGTGTGTGGCTGAGGCCAGGGTGTGTGGTAGGAATTCTAAACCTGTTAGCTGCTGTCCTTGCTGTTGCCATGGAAATGATTGCCTGAAGTTGATGCTGTGAAGATAAGTTGAGTCCACATTATGCAACGCCCTTAATGCCACACCAAAGAGTTTGAGCCATTCCAGAGACAGTGGGAAGCTGCTGCAGATTTAAAATCAGGAAAGCCATGTGATCAGATCTAGGTTTTAGAAGGATCTTGGTGGCAGATCAATGAGTGAGAGAGCAAAGCTTAGCCCTAGAATGATCCAGATGAGGGCTGGCATGGTAGGGACTATACCAGCCAGGGTGAAGGTGGACAGGCAGGGCTTGGTCACCCCTCAGGCAGAAAAGGAGCAAGAGGACAGTTTGTGGTTTGCAAGGGGATGGCCTCTGCCTAGACTCATACCTTTTTATATCCTCTCTTCCCTGTCCAGTGCCCAGCACGCATGTGGCCACTCTGGCCTCCAGGACATGGGTAATTGGCTAAGGCCCAGGGCCCAGCAGGGACATCTGGAGCTGAGGCCAAGTCGGAATAGGGAGGAACTCAGCTCAAGAGAATCATTGCCTGGGATTGAGGTGTGGCTTCTCTGAGCAACTGCAGGAGCCTGGCTTTGTCTCCTGGACCAGCTTGGGTGCAGCAGGCTAGATAGCTTAGGTCTGCCAGGATGGCTTCACTCATTAATTCATTCATCACCCACCCATTTGTTTATTCCTCAACTCATGTCTTCAACAAATGTGTGTTGAGCACCATCTCTGAGCCAGACCTGGAGAGGCTGGGGAGAATGGGGGAACTGCACGCATGCCCTCTCACAGCCGATGTTCTGCCGGAGGACATGGGCAACGAGCCAGAGAACAAATGAAGAAATGAAATCATTGCAGGCTGTCGGGAGTGCAGAAGAGAACACAGAAGGGGCTGAGACAGGGTGCCCCTCCCCTCTCCTCCTCTCAGTCGCTGTCCTGTCTGCCTGTGAGAAGTGGCTCATGCTCCCCAGCCCCACCGAGATGCATGGTTGGCACTGGTGGCCCAGCCTGCCCCATATGTCTCCCTGTCTTCCCTGGATTACTCCCCCATTCTGGCCATCACTTCAGAGCGCTAATATATTCCCCGGGGCCCAGGAGGGGCCATTCATTTAAAGATCTTTCTGTGGAGCCTTTTCCTCTGAGGAGCCTGAGAGGAAGAAAAATGCCAGGAGAGGACGAAAAAGAGAGCGGAAAGGATCTGATTTCAGAACTCCCAAGCAGGACAGATGCAGAAGGGAGCAGGGCCCTGCTTGCTCGGAGGCGCATCTATCTAGAGGTGTAAGTGCCTCCCATCCTCCATCTCGCCCTCTGCCTGTCCCTGAAGGAGTGTGAGCCCCTCATCCTGCCTCCCAGGGAGAAGGTCTCCCCAGGTGCTGGAAGATGGTGTCCCTGATTAGAGTTCAATTTGCCAGTGTCCCTCCCAGCTCTCTGAGGAACCACATGTGTGCTGTGAGGGTTCCTGTGGGGACCAGCCTCAGTGTGCTCCATCCTCTGTAGCTGGGCAAAGTGGCTAAGCAAGACATGTGCCAATATGCCTGCCCCAGAGCAGAAAGGAGTGTGAGAGGTTGACAGGGATGCCCTGGACACTGGTTGCTGTTATCGTGACCCTCTAGGCTGGGAGTCATCACCCCTTTGAGATTTCTGGAGGCAACTGCTTCTCATGGAAGCATTTGGAAATTCTAGGCCCCTGCCTCACCCCATGAGCAACCCCTGTATTCTGCAGGCAGTGTGAACAGGGAGAGAGGTGGTCTCAGGGTGACCTGGTGGAATGACAAGTGTTCTCACGCACTACGTGAGCCTCTGGCCTGGGCCCGGCTTGTACACCTGGAGGGGGACATTGGCATTGTTGTGACTGAGGAAGTGTGTACCCATGGGTGACCTCACTGCAGGCTTGAAAAGCAGGAATGCCTGCCCCTGGCCCCTGGGAGCTCAGGACCACCTGCCAGGCCTGTCTCTTTTCTAAGTATGAGCAGAGACTGCCCTGCTGGTCAAATGTGAGTTTCACATAAATGTTCCAGGTGGGGGCAGCTGGGCAACTAACTGGGCGCCCTGCCCATGGCTGAGAGAGCTCTTCATCCAGGATTCTCTAACCGCCCAGTCCAAATGTCAGGGAGTTCCCTGATCCTCTCCCAATAGTTCCAGATGCTCCAGATCCTCTGATCCATTTCTCCTATGTGCTGGCATTTCCCTGCCTGGCTCCATCCCTTTCCTTCCTGTCTAACATAGGAAATCACTGGGCTCATCAAAGGGCAGCATGAGTCCCCCCTCAACATGCAGGTGTGTGAGTGAGGGGGGAGTGGGTGTGGGGTGGACAGTGTGTGCCTGAGCGTGGGTGTCCAGGCACCAGCATCAGTATTAGTGGATGATTTGATAAAGGGTGTGTGTGTGTGTGTGTGTGTGTGTGTGTGTGTGTGTGTCTGTCCTCTGACTGCGTTTATCTGAAGTGTTCTGGGGTGTGGGTTCCATGTGTAAGTGTGTCTTAAAAATGGATTCTCTGGAATTCAAAGCAACTGTTTCATCATTGATAAGGAGCTGACAAGGAAAGGAAACAAAAGGTCTGAATGAATAAACAGTCTTCAGGATAGAGAAGTGTAAGATGTGAGCTCAGCCAAGAATTGGAGCTCATCTTTTTTTTAACATTTAAATAAAAGATCTGGAAAAGGTTGTGTACAGTGAAATCACCAAGTTTTCAGTGAAATCTAAACTCTCCTGGGTGATAGTAAAATGCCAAGCTGGTGAGGAATAAGCTTTAGGAAAATCTTATCTTGAGAGGCAGTAGACTGGGCAAAGCATGGCTGATGAGTTTTAGTTTGGGGGAAATTATGTGGATGGTGTCCGGAGGAGGGTATTTGGAGCTTCTTTCTGAAAGAGGGACCCAGATGGGCAATAGAAGGCTGCACATGGCTGGGGAGGGAGTTTGGAACAAACCATAAATGTTCCATTCTCCCAACACATGAGTGAGGGGTACCTGCATTCAGCAATCTGGTAAGCTTGTGGTCATGGCTTTTTAAGGGAGCACCAGCCAGAGATCAGGGGAAACTAGGGTCTTAATACAGACTTACATGATCTAACTAATTAATTCCCTCCCTTGACCCTCAGTTTATGTATCTGTGAAATGGAGGTAAAGATCCCCAAGGGCCTGCTTCACAGAGTGGGAGGGAGACAGATCTCACACAGATGACAGTGTGTTGGTAACTATAAAGTTCAGTACAACTGTGAGTGGTTATCAAGAGAGTTGTGATGAGAAGGGAACTGTCATATAAAATCACTAGCCCGTCTGGGACAACGTCAGTGCACAGAGAGAGGATGAGAAGGAATCTGGTAGAAGTCTATAAAATCAGAAAGGGCACAGAGAAGGAAATATGGGCTCCTTCACTAAATCCCAGCCTCGCAGAATGAATGCCTCCCCACTCCTGCCCCCCCCCTCCCCCATCCAAAGCTCAGGAGAGGTAAGTGTTTTAAAACCTGTAACATGAAATTTCCTACAGCACTCAGCAGGGAATAAACTTTGAAAATCATTTCCCTGGAGGTGATACAGGTTGGAAATATAAATTGCTTCAGAAAGGTTTAGATAAGTTCATGGATAGGAGAGTCAGAATAGTTCTTGGCCAAAATTAGAATATTTGGAGGCTCTGCCCTGTGAGAATGATGTCATGGAGAAAGTCCCTAGCAGAGCCAAATGCCCGGGCCAGACCTAGCAACCTGTAACCTTATCATCTGTATGCATCGTGTGAGAGCGTCTGTGTTGAGGACCAGCTTGTCCCTACCTGATGAGGATCGCTTCTTTCCCTCTCACCACTCCCTTTACCTCCTCCCCAGTCCCTCACCCCCCTTTTCACTCCCACACCCCTGTTAAACTCCATTCTACAGAGTTCCCTATCCCCACTCCCAGATTCCCACTCTCACAGTGCTGACCTGTACTCCAGCTCACCTGTCATCACAGAGCAGCCAGCCCTTCCCTCTGTGTACTGTCTTCTAGTTCAGGTACCTTGCCAGGTGGTGCCTATAGGCCAGTGAGGACTAGAAGCTCCTGTGAGGCCCTACAGTCAATGCTATTGGCATGCAGCCTCTCTCTCCGGCTGCCTGCCTAGAGCTTGTGTCTGACTGACTGCCTCTCCCAGGGACCCCAACAGAGGCTAGCTGAATGGAGACTGACATTCAAGCCCCTCAGAGTCCCACAACCCTGGAGAGCTTGGGCACCTAAGCATGGACTTGTATTCACACTGGAGACAGAGTTACCACCAGGTAACAGGCTTGCTTGGGTCTGTGCCAGGTTATCTGTCTTGTGCAGAAGGTCTTGGGGGACTGGTATGAGCAGGTGAAGCAAGCTTATGAAGTCTGCTTCCCCAGTGTAGTTCCTAAGATGCTTTGAGCTCTTTCCAAGTTGCCACGGATGGGCTGTGTACTGGCTTGCTGTGCTCTGTTTTAGCACCACGGATAGCGGTCTTGGACACAGCGCACGTTTTCAGCACCGTGGACAGCTCCGCTCAGCACTACTGCCAGTTCTTGGGGCTGCTCCTCTCCGGGATTCACTACCTACATCTGCCAGCTCCCCTGGGGAGATACCCACCACCACCCCGCAGAATTCATTTATCCACTTACCAAGATTTACTGAGCTCCTGCCTACTATGTGCCAGTCACTGTTGTAGATGCTGGGCACACCTTAGTGAACGAAACTCGAACTTGCCCTGTGAAGCCTCCATTCTCCGGGATGCGGACTCCCATCCCACAGGCTTCCACTGCTGTCCCTGGGGCTTGTTCCAGGCAAGGTGGCCCAGAAGGCCCATGGAGGGTGAACAGACTGTGCTTTTTTGTAAACCTGCTTCTGCTGCTCAACTCGTGTGAGGGAGCTGGAGAGTAGGGAATAGGGATGGGGAGGCCCAATTCAGGTGGTATTTTAGGATTCTAGGATTCTAGTGTGATCCAGCCATGCCCCTGATGAAGAGCCTTCCGTGGTTCCCAAGTGCCTATGGAAATAAAGAGCAGTGCCCGTCCTTCAAGCCATTTGATAAAATGTTCCTGCTCCGTCTTGCCAGTTCTAGTTTCTTACCTCTCTTCTCAGTTTCTTACACTCCAGCCAAACTGGATTCTCAGTTAAGAATATTTTGGTTGCAATATGACAGAAAACTCAACTCAAACAGACTTAAATAGTAAGTGGATGTTATTGACTCTTGTAACTGGAAAGCCCAAAGGTATGGCTGACTTCGGGCGAGGCTTGATCCACCAGCTCAAGCAGTATTGCTCTGGAACTGCTCTCTCTGTGTCTCTGCTCTGCCTTCCCTGGTGTTGGCCACACCCTTGGCCTCCTCGTGGCAGCCCCTGGCAACTCCATACCCTCCCTGCCTTGGAAATGAAATGACTAAAGCAGCCAAGCCCCTACACCCTCACCCCTCCCCATCATTTAGGGGAGCAAATGTCCTCATTGAGTGGTTCCCATGTCTCTTCCATATCAATCACCACAGTCAGTACAGGAAATACAATTGCTTTAAGCCAATCAGGGCCCACTCTTGGCACTGGTCGGGCATCATTTCCATCCAACCACACAACTAAATATGGAACAATAGGAGATCCCTAAAGAAATGGAGCTGCTGTTTGGAGGAATGGGGGGGATGGGAGATGGGGAGAAGTCAACAGATGTCCAATCATTGAGTGTGCTGTTTCATTTTCTGCTTCTGAGAATTTGCAGGTCCCCTGTCATCCCACCTACTGAAAACCCTGTGCCACCTTCAAAGGCCTTCTCAAATGCTACTGACTTCCCAACACCACTCCTGTCACTCCCTTCATGTCTGTTGCTCTGATCCCTGCCTCACTTCTCCCTCCTGTCTTCTCACCATTCCCTGATCGCAGGCAGTGAGAGGAGTGGATATGCATCCCAGGGCACATGTGTGGGAGCTGGGTGATGGATGGGCGCTGTCACGTTGGCTCAGTGGTGTGGGATAACCACATCGCTTAGCCGCAGGCCGGCCAGGAGGGCCGGCTGACTGGGCAGACTCAGGGCTGTCCCTGATGCTCAGTTCCTTGGCTGTCCCCGCCATCCCCCCAGGGAAGTTCGGACCTGCCCAGTCTGTGGGCACAGCCAGTCTAAATGTGACAGGAAGACAGAGGAAGTGCATGGGGGAGGTGGCCTGGGGCACTTAAGGGGGTGTCTCTGGGGATCCGAGAGCAGATCCTATGATGCAGGACTTGTAAGGAACCTGCTGAGTACTAGAAGGAGGGAAGAAACTCAGAGACGTTGGGAGTGGCAGATGTGAGAGGGTGCCATGACAGGGGCTGGGCTGTGAGTCTGGGGAGGGCCAGAACCATTATTCATCCCTACCACCAAGCCTTGCAGCTTCCCTCAATAGGTAACACTCACATCAGCAGAGCCTCACTCATTGTTAAAACAAAAGCACGGAAGGGAAAGTGCTGATGTGAGTGTTACCTATTGAGGAAAGCTCTACGGCTTGGTGGTAGGAATGAATAATGGTTCTGGCCCTCCCCAGACTCAGCAGGTTCCTTACAAGTCCTTCCTCTCCCACCAACTCCCCCACCCCTGGCTAATCCCAGAGAGGCCTGGAGAAGGAGACCCTCACCCAGTCCACCAGTCGCTGGTCTGGAGCAGAGTTCATGGTGGCCAAGGGCTCATGTGAGAGGCAAGTGAAGGTTCTCTGTCCCCAGTGAACCCTTTGAGCACTTCCTGAAGGGAGCTAGTGGGCAGGACAAGAGGGAGGCTTCTTCCCACCCTGGCCCCAAGCCTCCCTGATGACTGTCTTCTAAATCACTAACCAAGCGGCGTTAGTTTGTCCAGACCAACTTCAGGGAAATCTCATCCTGCAGTGGGACAAGCAGGACCAGATGACAGGTGACCGCACATTAATGGCCTTGCAAAGGTGGGGGTGGAGCTGGGGAGAACGTCCCACTCATGCCCTCCTCATGGATGCGCCAACTGTCCTTGAGCAGCCATGGTAGGGAGGGCTGTGCCCTCTAATCCCCTCACTCAGTGTCAGGGCAGGTTTCTTCACTGGAAAGCTCCTTCCTCCAGACAGGGGTGTCTCTGTCCATTTGGACTTCTACAACAAAACGCACAGACTAGGTGGCTTATAAACAGACATTTATTTCTCACAGTTCTGGAGGCTGGAAAGCCAGGGCACCTGCAGATTGGGTGTCTGACGAGAGCTAGCTTCCTGCTTCATCAATGGCCATCTTTTCCCTCTGTCCTCAATGGTGATAGGGGCGAGGCAGCTCTCTAGGACCTTGTTATAAGGGCACTAATCCCATTCATGAGGGCTTTACCCTCATGTCCTAATCATCCATAGGCCTCACCTCCTAATACCATCATCTTGGGGGTTAGGATTTCAATATAGGAATTGGAAGGGGACACACACATTCAGTCTGTAGCAGAGGGGGATGAATGACTATGCATTGAATGGATGCAGTGTGGCTTGGTCTTGCATTGAAAGCCATAGCAGGCATGGGAATATCAGGAACCATTCTTGTCTCTTTTGCTAAACTTAGGAGCCCTTGGGGTCAGGACAGCATGGTAATGACCTCAAAGCTAAAGTTGCAGGGAGCACCAAATGTCTGCTCTCATTTATTTCCTTTGAGCCATAGAGCTGCTCAGTGATGCAGGCAACCGTGGGTGCTGCTTGCGGACAGGGATGCACCAGAGTCTGAGGCACTCGTGTGGGCACACTGCTCGCCAGAGATGGAGCTGGAACTCAGGCTCAGGCCTTCGGTGCCCAGGTCAGAGCTCTGCCCACCACCCGGAGCCTCACCCAGGGTTGAGTGGCAGCATAGCTGGAGCCTTAGAACACAGACCCAGGAGCCAGGCTGCTGGCTCTGCCAGGTCTAGTAATGTGCCCCCCTCTGAGACTCAGTTTGTCACCTGTAAGACGGGAACAATGAGAGCAGCTAACTCAAGAAGTTGAGAGAATTGAGATGTTATGTACAATATATGTAGTGTACGAAACAAAGACAGAATATCTAATCAAACTAAACACATGCTTACCTTATGCCCTCGAAAGCCCCCTCTTAAGAGAAACGAAGACGTGTCCACCCAAGGCTTGTATGTGAAAGGTTACGGCACCTTTGTAATTACCAACATCCACAAACAGCAGTGGCGATCGGATAAACGAGCTGCGGCGCGTGCCTACAGGGGAATATTGTTCAGCAATAAAAAGCGCCCAACTCACGCAGCGACTTCGATGACCCCCGGAGCATGGTGCTAAGTGAAAGAAGCCAGGCACAAGACTGCATTCAGTACAACTTCATTTCTGTGACATTCTAGAAAAGGCAAAACTACGGCCACAGAAAGCAGATTAGTGGTTGTTGGGGTTGGGAGAAGGGGTTGATGGCAAAGGGGCTCAGGGGCATATTTTTGGGGCGACAGAACTCTATCTTGATTGCGGTCATGGATATATTTGACAAAACTCATCAAACTATAGATTTAAAGGGAGTGAGTTTTATTTTATTTGTCAAAAAAAGACAATCCTGATTTTGAAAAGGCAGAGCTGGACACAGTAGGCACTGTGCTAGCTGTTGTGATTCTTACTGTTATGATTATGATCACCCACAGCAGAGTCTCTGGGCTCGTCATGTGCATCCCTGGCCCTGCCCTGGCACCCACCCTCCTCCCAGTTGCCAGAGGGGGACATGAAGGGTCTCCTTGGCCCACACAGCTCCCGTGGGTGCGGACAGGAGCACTCAGGGAGGGCGCACAGCTGTTTCCTGAGTCTGGTTTCCCTCCTGCTGATCCTGCGAGGCGCCCAGCAACATGTTACCAAGAAAGATGCCACGAGAAATAAAGTTTGTTATGAATTATACTACTTAGAGCTAATTATAGGCACAGAGGACAGGATTATTTACAAGCAGGAGGCAGCAGGGAAGCAGAGGGGCCCAGAGGCATGGAAACCAGGTGGAAAGCTGGAGAGAGTTAAGCAAATGAGGCTGTTTGGAGGAGGAAAGCGCTTTTAAAATAAAAGCTGTTACTGAACTCAGGTCCTAGCTAATGGAAGTGTCTCGACAGAGGCCAGGCCTTGTCATGTCCTCGAGACGAACTGGGACCCCACGGGCACCAGGGGGCACCCTACTCTTGGTAGGGTGTGGGGCACATATGGAATTCCCCCTCCCCTGGAATCCCAGGGATGCAGGCGCATGTCTGCACCAAGACCCATCTTCTCCGTCTCCTTGGGTTTTCCTTGTTCCTGTCCAGGGAAGTTTATTTCCACCTACGGAGGTGGGAGTAGAGGCCAGCCTGAGCCCAGCGTGGGTGGCTACTGGTTCTAGCAGGCTGGTGAGGGAAGAGCAGAGGGAACCTGGGTGAGCTGTGCCACACCTAAAGAATGTAGCCAGGATGTGAGGGCGATCTGGCTGCCACATCTGTCACCCCATTGATCGCCAGGGTTGATTCAGCTGATCCGACTGGCTAGGCAGGTGTCCCCCTCCTCCCTCACCGAGCCATGAGCGTCCCTCCCAAAGCTGTGGTCCAAGGGGTGAAGAGGACGACCTTCCCCCCAGAGAAGAGGACTGGTCTTAGGTCGAGGGAGGGTATACAGTAGCTGTGCTCCCCTGCTAGAACCTCCAAACAAGCTCTCAAGAGTGCAGCCAGCTGTGGCTCAGGGGAGCCTGGGCCTGGTGTGGCCCCAGCCTCCATTTCTTCAATAGGAGGTGGAAACCACTGTTTGTGTAAACTTCCTGGTCTTTAAATGTTGGTTTAAAGCTGTTGACCAGCGGTTTGCAGCCTCTGAAAGCCAGCCTGGTCTCCTGTTGTCCCAGCTGGAAGATGGAGGCCCAAGCAGGGCTGAGGCTCAGCGACTTGCCCAAGACCCGCCCTGTGCACCGTGAGGCACAGTGGTCAGAGCTGTGGACTCCCAGCCCAGTGTTCTCGACACACAGCGGTCATTACCCACTGAGCTTGTGGCAGGCTGGGTTGGTGGCTCTCTCAGCTCGCCAGAGGGCACCAGTCTGGCCTACCCTGAGCACCCACTCAACCGGCAGGAAACGAAAGAGTCACCTTCTGCTGCCCCCTGCCTGCCTCCCAGCAGGATGGCCACTCTCCTCACCTGCCCCAGATGCTTTTCACATCTGCTCCTCTTCTCCAACCATCCGCTCAGGCCTGGCAGCCCCTGTGTGCTGTGGCAGTGGCCTTCACTCGCCTCTCTACAGCTCTCTGACCCATAGGCCCTGCTCCAGAACCTTCCCTGCTTCCCATGCTCAGTGTCCTGGCACAGATTTAAACTCTTCCTAACCCAACCCATGCCGCCACCAGCTATGTCCTGCTTCTCCCATTCCCCCCGCCGAGAATGCCTTTCCCTACTGCCCCGTTGGGACCCCCGCCTTTTCCCAAGGCAGCCGCATCTCCTCCCTGCCCTGCTGTCCCCGTGCTGGGCATGCATGCTGCATACAAACATGCTGATTTCCCTGGGACAGTGAGTTTCCCCAATGCCCATGGGACTCAGGCCCTGGAACAGAGCAGATCCTCCAGAAACATCCTCAGTCCCTCACTCAGAAATATGTAGTGAGGCCTCTGGTGTGCAACGCCCTGTTCCAGGTAAATGAGACAGGTAGGCCATCCACTCCCGGAGCTTCCCGTCCTGTTCCAGGCAGATGGACAACAAAGAAACAGGGAACCTTTCAGAGGTGGCGGGCACTAGAGGGTGCTGGGGGGACTGTTTTAGATGGGGCGCTCAGGGAAAGCCTTTCTGAGGAGGTGCCATGAGCTGAGATCTGAACCATGAGGGGTGAGCTATAGCATCAGTGGGAACAGCATCCTGGGCCGAGGGAACAGCAGGTACAATGGCTCCAAGGCAGGACTGAACAGATGAAAAGCTAGATGCTATTATGCTAAGTGAAATAAGCCAGTCAATAAAGGAAAAATACCACATGATCTCACTCATTCGTGGACAATAGAGACCATTATAAACTTTTGAACAATAATAGATACAGAGGCAGAGCTGCCTCAAACAGATTGTCGAGCTGCAGCTGGAAGGCCGGGGAGGGTTGGGGGGCAGGAGGTAGGAGGGTAAGAGATCAACTAAAGGACTTGTATGCATGCATATAAGCATAACCAATGGACATAAGACACTGGGTGATAGGGGAGGCTAGGGGACTGTCTAGGGCGGGGGGATAAAATGGATACATATGTAATACCCTTTGTAATACTTTAAGCAATAAAAAAAAATAAAATAAAATAAAATAAAATAAAATTCAGGCCCACTTTTCCCAGCAAAAAAAAAAAAAGAAAAAAAAAAAAAAAAAGAAAAGCTAGATGCTAGAGGGTGAGTTGAGAGAACAGTGGCCTGTGACACCTGAAGGGAGAGGAGGAAATAGGACGGAAGAGGCAGATCCAGCAGGTTTCCAGCTGGGACAGTGATGGTGCTGTGTGCATGGGGAGCTGACCATTGGGGGTGACCACATGGCAGAGATGTGAGGAAACATCCTATGAGGATAGCCCCAAATCCCCAGTGGGGATTTTGGAACCTTCTGCCCTGAGGTTCTTGGGGCAGAAGCCTGCCATTCTCCAGGAGCCAGGGAAAAGCAGACGGGAGGGACGGTGGGCAGGGAGAAGCTCAGCAGAGTCCTGAAGGCAAGGGATCTTGAATCAGATGGATGTGTGTCCTTGGCAAATGGGAGAAAGGGTTGCATTGAAGAGGGGGGAGGTGAAAGCCAGGCTGTCAGGGCTGAGCAGGAGCAGGGTGACGGAGTCAGAGTTAAACAGGTGTTTTCTAATCCGTGGTGGAGCAGACCGGAGCATCCTTGGAGACCCCTGGACCATCGAGGCGTTTTATACAGCTTGGTAACTCCACCTCCTGTGTGCCTCGGATCAGGCCCTAGCTGTGTGTTCCCATTGCCACCAGGGTTTCTCTGTCAGAACTGCCTGAGTTGTAACCTTGAACTCACTGCTCTGACCCCTAGTCTATGTCTGTCTCCTACCAGTGGGTGAGCTCCTGAGAGAGGGGCCTGGGTTTGCCCTCCTTGACAAATCCAGGCCGCAGCCCAGGGCCTGTCAGGAGAGGCTGAGGACACCAGGTTGAAGGGACACAGTCCTGGTGACAGACCCCAGAGGGAGCCGAGGCTGCTGCGGGGTGAACTGGCCCAGAAGGAGGCCGTGCTGTCCTGGAAGTGAGCTGGCTTGTGGGCCGAGTGTGCATCTCAGCAGGGGTGGGTGTGGCCCGCTAGACAAATGTCCTGCCCGCCCCACGCTTCCACAGGGGCACCTGACCCCCACTCCCACCCCACCCAGCGGCGCACCCCTCTCAACCTCCCACTCCATTTGTGCTGCTCTAATGGCAGCGCCCATGTTCTGGCTTGAGGGCAATGAAGGTCTGCCTGGTCCGTGTCCAGCTAGAACAGTGGTTCTCAACCTTCTGGCCCTTTAAATACAGTTCCTCATGTTGTGACCCAACCTTAAAGTTATTTTCGTTGCTACTTCATAACTGTAATGTTGCTACTGTTATGAATCATAATGTAAATATCTGATATGCAGGATGGTCTTAGGGGACCCCTGTGAAAGTCGCCAAAGGGGTCGCGACCCTCAGGCTGAGAACCACTGAGCTAGAGTCAGGCTCCAGCTGATTCTCTGCACAGCGGCCGGGATGTCCATCCCCACCCAGTGCCCCTCTCTGCGATGGAGGTTCAGAGGAGGGTCAGGGCTGGCCCCAGGGGCTGGCCATTGTCCCTGCTGGACCAAGCAGGACAGCTGGTGTGTGTGGCCCCCACACTGACTGGTGAGCCCTCCTCCAGGGCCTCCTTTGGGAAAGGGCCCCCACCAGGAAACAGGGGCCGAGGTGGGGGCCCTCGCAGCCTTAGCTTCCCTCAATTCATTAAGACCTGTAAACTTCTCATTAATATACTTAAAGTTCATTTTAAAACACAGAGATAATTGATAATAAACCCCCAGTTAATGCCCTTGGTTTACTGTATATAATTTATATCCACTGATAGCGTCTCTCACTCCCAATTACCCATTTAGCTGTGGTGATAGCAGCAGTTCAATCACACCGATACCAACGTCTATACATTCCAGCCCAATAGCAATAAATACCCACACAGAGACTCATGGGGCCCTTTTTTATTAAGATTTAAATATTCATGCAATATTAGTGATTTATTAAGAGCTAATGACACCTTCAAGAGGCTCTAAATCTTCACCCAAAGAGACCCTGGCCCTTCCCTCTCCCTTTGCCCCCATCTCTCCTTACTGTCCCCCTGCATGTCAGGGGAATGAGCTGCTCTTCCACAGCCCGGATGACATCACAGCATCACCCACGTTTCCATGGCGATGGCAGGCAGGTGAGGCAGAGGCCAAGGATGAAGGTCAGGCCCAGGGAGGGGCTGGGCTATATGCGGGCGGAGGCTCCTGCTCCCTCCCCATCAGACCTGGGGACATGGGAAGAGGGAGGCCTCTCCCAAGCTCCAGCCAAGTGGCGGCCTCCACACTGCAGCCTTTTGAGTGGGTCTCCAGGAGCATACCCCCTTCCTCATTCTGGCATTAGTGTTGCCCCAGCGCCCCGCCCTTCCCCCATATCCCTTCTACCCTCAGCCTTGCCTTAGTCTGCCCATCCCTTTAGGGGCCCTTGGGAGGGGTACATCAGTTTCTCTCTCCTCTGCTGCCCTTTTCCCATTTTAAAACATCCCACCCATTGCATCAAGAACAAGAGGGTGTACAGGGATCTGGGGTTCTGGGATTCAAGAACCAGAGAGGGCAGTGGCTTGCCTCAGGCTGCACAGCAAGGCCAAGGCCACCTCTTTCTCTCTCTGCTCCATGTGTTCCCTCTCATCCCTCCTGCCTCCCCCCGACCCCCACGTCCTCCAGCCCCCTCTCATCCACCTGCAAGGCCTCAGAGCCCATTAAGGGCAGGGAAGATAATGAACAAACCGGGAAAACATGAAATCAATATCAGGAGAAAAAATATGGCTGCCATTAAGTGAAATAAACAAGCTGGTAATTATTTGGACAGCAGGTAATTAAAATGGGGTGAGGGCTCATTACTGTCTTGTCCCAGGTATGATGGGCGTGGCCAAGCACCCTCTTCCCAACTAGAAGGCCCCAGCCAGGCCTGGGCTCCTGCCCACCCAGATTTGTGGGGGTCATTGCAGGGGTCTCCCCTGTGGAGTGACTCCCCTCCCCGCACACACACACACACCTACCTGTGTCTCTGTCTCCAGCAGCCTTCTCCTGGTCAGGATCTGAGGCCCACCCAAAGGCAGGCAGGGCAGGACAGCCCGCAGCCTGTCCCCTTCTCCTGACCCCACCACGTTCTCAAGCAGGAACAGCTCTTCCTAAGACCCTCAGGTCTCAGCCCAGGCTGTAGCTTGTGCTGACGATTAAGTCCCAACCACCTGGGGTGATGGACAGATGACCCCTCCAACCTCTGCCCAGATGCCAGGGGACTTCCTTCTGGAGGCCGTGATGAAGAGGGGTCCTGGGGAGGAGAAAGGGTGATGGGATGCTGGCAAGGATGGCCAGAGTGGGGGAGGAGGAAGAGACCAGAATCGTGTTGGAGGGGGACTCCCCGCTTCGCCCTGCTGTGTATGACCCTGATTTGTAGTCAGAGGAGACCTTGGACATTGTCCAGCCTGGCGTTGGCTTGCCAACTTGTTTGGCCCACACAGTGCTTAAATGTTTAAGTTAGTTGACATCATTTTAAACAGGAATTTTCACATAAAAATGTATTTCCAGCTCCTCCTGAAAGAAAAGTATGTGGCACCTCTTGGCTGGCCTGCCTCTGGTGGCAGCAGTTGGCTGGGCTGAGCTGACCCTTCGGACAGGCCCTTTACTCTCCACTGTTCCAGCCCCTAAGGCAGCTGAGTTTGCCACCCTGACTTTTCTGAGGCCCAGAGAGGACAGTGTCTTGCCCAAGGCCACACACCCAGGCAGAGGCAGAGTGGGTAAGGACTGGAGACCCAGTCCCCTGATGCCCAACTGGGGCCTCTGCCCCCTCCTCTCGGGGAGTATGTGCCGTGGGCCAGTTGCTGACAGGGCAGAAAGGACACAATGCCCACTCCAGGGCTTGCAAAGGCTGGAGGGAGCACTTGAACTCAACCATAGTCACCCCCAACTTACCAGTCCCTGAGTTGGACACTGCTGAGAAGGGGTGGCTGGAGCCTGCTGCATGCACTTGAGGGTACACAGTCTGATGGAGGAGGCAGCCCCCCCTATAACCAGCCTACATCTGTCAGGTAATGGTCTCTCAGCCACAGAGCCAGAGGAGCATGTGTAGAGGAACCAGAGAGGGCATCTGGAGGAGGTGACACCTTGAATTATGAATTAACAGGACTGGGGGCCATTGGGAGTGGGCAGGGTACCCTGCAGGTACAGGGGAAAGTTAAGGTGAGGGGCCCGTTGTGCAGGAAGAGGGGATTAGTGGGTGCACGGAGCTGGCTGCAAGGTGTGGGTAAGGTGCCCAGGGATGAGGCTACTGAGTTGAGTTTGGGGGTGGGGGGGGTGGGGAGCTGACCTTTACCCTGCAGTCATTGGAAACCCTTGCTGGGGTTTGAAGCGTGGGATCCGACTTTCTTTCTAGAAATAGCTGTGGTGGCATAGTTGACAATGGCACTGAAGCCAGCAGGTGGTCACAGGAAGGCACGTTGGGGTGGGTGGGAGGGTTGAGTGAGGGGGGCTGAGTGACTTGGGTAGCCATGAGATGAGAGAGGAGGGAGTGGGTAGGAGAGGCATGGGGCGCTGGGCTGCAGCAGTGGGTGGCTGGGGAGCAAGGAGGCTGTGAGATTCCCCTTGAGGCTCCTTGGGGGCATGGCCCTGCTGACAGAGCAAACCTAGGTTTGGAGGAGCTGCTGAGCCCAAGTTGGGATGGCAGCTGTGAGGTTCTAGGGAACGTCCAGAGACAGGGAAAGTGTCAGGATGGCCCTCAGCAGAGAGGAGAGCTGAGGCCCTGGTTGGGGAGCCATGGGCAGAAGCTGGCATGGGGGAGGGGCAGGAGGCAAGGAAGCAAGGTTCCCAGGAGAGGGAAGAGCACAGCCAGGTGGCTGCCTGGATGAGGAGCAGAGGAGGAGCTGCTGCCTGTGGGTGCTGGGTCTGCGACTGGGTTTCCTGTGGTCCCTGAAAGAGAAGGGGTCCAGCAGGGGCCAGCTGCTGAGAATCGGGTCACAGGATGACTGGTGACCAGGGGCTGCTGGGTCACCATCCCGGTAAGGGCCTCAGCCGTCCCAGCCAAATTTAGCCTGGGGGACAGTGGGCAGTGGTGGCACGCACAGTGTGTGTGTAAGGGGCTCGATGTGTGTGCCCAGAAATGGTGAGCGTGATTCTGGGGTGCTGTGTGCCCAGGGCTTGCTGGGTGGGGCTGTGGCCACTGGACACTCCACGGGGCGGAGACTGGAGTCCATCTTGAGCACAGTTGTGTGGCTGTGGCTCGCACAGCATCTGGCTCGTTGTGTCCATCGCATGTTGGCTGACCGCCTGTGCCCTGGTTAGGAGCATGGGGTCCAGTAGCCAGTCTGCCCGGTAGGAGTCCATCCCTCACTGCTTACTCCACCTCGCCATGTCTCCGCTTCATTTTCCAGAAGTTGGAAATTTAAAATAGTTCTTTGGCTCCTGGAATTGTCGTGAGAGTTAAATAAAACAATCCATGTAACATCAGTTGTAATGGTATGACTGTGCGTGCGTGTGTGAGCATGTGCACACACACAGATGTGTGAGAACCCTTGTGGGTGTGCATGTGTGGGCGGTGTCTCCCAGTGGCAGGTCACGGTGTGGCCTCCCTCTTGTCTCTGGCTTCGTCCCAGGGCCACAGCTGCCCCGCTTTGTGCCTGCCAGGCGGAGCCAGGTCGGGGACCAGAGCAGCCGCTCCTGGACCACACCCGGCCCCGGCTCTGGCCAGGCTCCCATTAAACCAGTGAGATATGAAATGCCGCCATATCTGGGACAGGGTCTTTAATTAAATTAATTGCCAGCAACATAGTAAAAATGCTGATGGGTCATAAACGGCAAGTTGGCAATGCCATTCATCATCCCTGAGGACTGGCTGGGGTGGGGGTGGGGGTGGGCATGCTGCCCTGAGGCCACCGGGAGCTCTGCAGCCACCAGGGCCTCGGGCGGTGGGCCAGCCTCGGAGAGGGGAATGGAGATGGGGCAGGAGCACTTTGTCTGAAGGGTGCGTGTGTGGAAGTCATACTGTCCTTATTTAGCTTATATGTTTACCTGGTGAAGGACATGAATGGAAATTGGGGGGGGGGGTGCCTGGGGACCTGGTAGGGTGGGGGCACAGCCTCCAGCTTGCTGGCCAGTCTGAGTTACCTTTGATCCATTGGCAAGCTGAGAAATCGGGCCCCGCCTGGCCACTGATTGCTGTGTGACCTTGAGCAAGTCCTTCCCCTCTCTGAGCCGTTTTCTCATTAGGGAGACAGGAGGTCCGCCCTCCTGCAGGGAACTGTGCAGGGGCCTTCTATGTCTCTTTCAGCCGGGGCTGCCACAGACTCAGACTCAGACTCAGACCTAGTGGTGGTGAAGGGGCTGGGCCTGGCCCACCTGGCTACCTCTGCCAGGTGAGAGGTGGAAGAGGCCTGTCATCCTCTCTCTCTCTCTCTCTCTCTCTCTCTCTCTCTCTCTCTCTCTCTCTCACACACACACACACACACACACACACACACACACACCACCACCAGAACCAGAAGCACCTCCACAGCAGCACACACTGCACCAGCAGCAGAGTCCAAAGCCGGGGAAAGCCTTCCTTCCCCAGTTCTCTGTGGGCTGTGCGACCACATAATTACCTTGGATTCCATTCTATTTAATTGCAGCTTATTAAATTCTAACCAGCCAATTATCAGCCACAATTATAGCTTAATTCGGGGACACAATAGCTATTTTATCGTTTGTTAATCAAATGCTTATTTAGGCCTCAGCTTTATTAACTATTTCTCTGGCCTGAAGTAAGGCCCCGGGGCAGGAAGGGGCCCGGGAGGGCGTTCGGGGGCCTGTCCCATCGCAGCACTCGCCCCCGGGCACCCCAGTGATTTTGAAGTCTCCTGCGCGGGGCGTGGGGGCTCTGAGCGATGGTAGAGGTGCGACCCCTGGTGTGGGCTCTGGGTGCAGAGCGGGAAGACCCGTGTTTGTTCATTCATGCTCCCAGTGCATGTTTATCAAACACCTGCTCTGTGCCAGCCCCTGTGCCAGGTTCTGGACCACAGCAGCGAAGAAGACAAGTGTGGTCCCCATTGCTGTGCCCCTTTCAGGGGGAGGGGACACAGCAGTAACAGGTGACTTCAGATGGTGGGAGTGCTCTGAGGAAACTGGCGGGGGAAGGGGTCGGGGCACAGGAGCCGAGAGCTGAGGGATTAGAAGGGATTCGCATCCCTGAAGAGCAGGGGGCAGGGGGAAGAGCAAGTGCAAAGGCCCAGGACTGGGGTCAGCTGTGGGGGTTGAGAAACGGGGTCAGGGAGTAAGTGGAGCGAGCAGAGGGCAGTGGGTGGGCAGGCCAGACGCTTGTCTAGGAGACACCCAGACCCCTGCCCACCCTGTGCCCACCCTGCCCTCTGTGACTGTGTGACCTTCGGCAAGTCCTGAGCTTCACGGTCCTCGTCTGCAACATGAGGGCTGGTCAGAGGCTCCTGAGTGCAGTGCCGGTCTGTGCGCTGGTGGCAGGCAGTCGCCCAGCCATGCACCCGACTCAGTGTGACTGTCTTCTGAGCTGGGGAGGTGGTGCCTTCTCCACACACCCCGCCCTCTTTGTCCTTTGCAGTTTAGCCTGTACACATGTCTTCCTCGTGGTGCCTGTGTCAGTCCCTGTGACAGGGTGGACCCCTGAAGCCCGCTGGGGAGGAGGGTGACTTCGGGAGGTGGCTGCTGCCTCTGACACTTTCACACACACATTACCATGGAAACCAGAGCGCTGCACATGCATGTGTGTGAGCACGGGTCAGGAGAGCAGTTCTCCCTTCAAAGGGACACCATGAGGGGCTGCACCCCCACCCGGTCACCTCCACCCCCTGCACACCCCTAGGCAGGAGAGACTGCAGGCATCCTCTCCCTTGTGCACTGAACGCCCGCTGGGGCAAAAGAGCCTGGACCCAGACCTGCCCCTGCCTCCAGGAAGCCCTGGCCTTTGGGAGCAACAGGCAGGGCGACAGATGACAAAGGGATAGACCAAAGGGGAAGAAGAAGAAGGCCAGGGTGGGTGGGCACCTCGAGACCCTGGGCAGGGAGCAGTCCTGACCCACCTGGTCCTGGTGCAGGGTGCGCCCACGTGAGGAAACTGAGGCCTGAGAAACAGGGTCCTGCAGGGGCTGGACAGTGAGTGAGCCCAGCGAGAGCTGGCAGGCAGGGCACAGGGCTTTGTGTTGGATCTGGGAGAATTCTGGGACGCACCCAAGCTGCCCCGGCCCCATGGCACCCTGCTGTCACCTCGGGCAGGTCCATGAGTTGCCTCCTAGAACCTCAGGGTTCTTTGCGTGGCCCCCAAATCTGTCATCTCGGGGCCTCCCACCCCACCATTCCTTCACCCCCCAGACCCCCACAGCCGTCTGTCTGTCTGACAGCAAGCAGGGATTCCGTCTCTGCTCCTCAGAGCCCCTGAGTGCCGCCCCCTCATTATAGACTGTCCTGAGTTTAAAAAATAACCCATGAAGCCATCTCAGACCACCGTGCAGGAGAACGTGAATCCCCATTCCCCCTGTCTGGTCCCTGCAGCCCCTACAGGGCGGGGCCAAGAGCCCCACCGGACCCTGCACATCAGTCTCTGCTTCCCTGAGTCCAGCACTGGTTTCTGGAATTGACTGATTGACTGGTTGATTGATTGATTGATTGATTGATTGGAAGATGAGCAGAGCTAGCTTCCAGCCAAATCTGAATGTGTGTCCTCCATTTCCATCCTCCCTTCTGGGCTCTGGTCTTGGATGAGGTAATGCTGTTCAACATTCATTCAACAAACCTTCGCTAGCCACTCACTGTGTCAGACCCTGGCAAGTCTATAGGGATGCATGAAGGGTGGGGGGATGTCACCATTCAGTCCCTGCCCTCAAGGTGCTGACAGATTCAGAAACGGTGACAATATGATGTGTGAGGGGCTGAGGCAAGTTCCATCCGGGCTTGTGAGAGCTCAGGGGAGGTGTGGCCGGCTCTGCCTGGGGGTCAGGAAGGCTTCCGGGGAGGGGGTGTTTGAGCAGGACTTGAAGGGCGAGTAGAAGTCACCCAGGCAGATATGGCCTGAATGGGTGGGAGTGGGCATTTTCTGCAGAAAAGCCAGTGCTGTTAGCTGAAGGAGGAGGTGGGGGTCAGAGCTGGGAACAGAATGTCCACAAGCCCTTGAGGAATTGCAGACAGTCAAGAGGCCTCCCCACAGGGCACACATGGAGGGGGGTCCTAGAGGCAAGGCCGGTGGCAGCTCAGGCCCAGGCCAACAGGGCCTCCAGCACCAGGTGCAGGCACAGTGCGTTGGCCTGTGGCATTCTGCTCTCCCTGCCTGGGCCTAGGAGCGCAACACCCAGGCCCCACGCGGACCAAATGCACACCTGCATGGCCGGCTGGAGCACAGACGCCCGGGATGAGGGGTTCAGTGCTGCACGAGCAGCCAGGAAAGGGTCAGGCTGTTCTGGTCAGGAAGACGGAGGCTGCTGGGCCTCCAGCCCCCTCCCCCACCGCATTTCAAATCCAGAACATTCTCGGGGAAGTGGAAGAAGTGGGGGCTTGCCGCCCCACCCCCCTGCTGTGTCCCTCAACATGGGCTGTTAGGAGGATGGAAGGAGCAGGTGACGGGCAGGGGCTGGGCAAGGCTGCTCCGAGAAGCAGTGGTATGACACCCTGCCCCCAGCCTGCCTACCCCGTTCTCAGGGACTGAGTCCTCACTCAGTAAATACAAGTTCATTAATAGCTGGATTAATCACACCTCATATTTTCATGGTGCCTTTAAAAATAAAACATTCAAGAGCACTTTCACACCCACCCTGGGCCTCAGAGTTACGCGGGGAGGTCTTATCATCCCAGGCTGCAGGTGAGAAAGGGGGGCTCAGCAGTGGCATGTCGGGGTGTGGGGGGCAGCCTGGCGTGCAGAGCCCTCTCCCTGCCCGTGACTCTGCCTGTGGGCAGCTCTGCACCCCCTCGGGGTCTCCCTGCAGAACAAGAGTAAAAGGGCCACTCGTAGGCAGATCTTCTGAAGTTCAAGGGAGAAGAAGGGGTGGACATTCAGTCACTCAGCAAATACTCCATCAGTATCCAGGCCAGACCTGGGTTCCCACTCTGAGCGGAGTCAGTGTGCAAATAAATCCACCCTAGTCCTGAATGGGATGTGTACCCTGGAGGGAGGCTTAGGGGAGAGCCTCCCCTAAGGAGGCACTTGGGCAGGTAACAAAGAGTGTAGGTCCAGGAAAGCCTCCTGGAGGAGGTGACACATTTGCCGAAACTTGAAGGCAGGTGGAGGTTCCCAGATGAATCACGTGAGGCAGGCCCACATGGTCCACTCCACTGGTCTCTTATTTCTCTCTTGGCCCCAGCCTCCCTACACACATGGACACACACACATACTCACACAGACGTGGTTTTCCCAGGGCCAGCAGCGGATCCTAGGATCCTGGCTAGGATCGTTGCTCCCACCCTGAATAGAGCAGCCAGAGCAGGGGTGCCAGTGCCCTCCTGAGACAGGTGGGGGCCAGCAGACCAGCCCTAGGGCTCACTAGAAGTGGGGTTCCCCCTTCAGGGCCTGAGTCATCCGCACAGCCCCGTCTGCAATTCCTGGTGACCAAGAGCCCATCAGGACCGCTAGTAAGTGAAGGAGATCTTCCATCTGAAACCCAGGGGGCCGCTGGGCCACGTCCGTGAGGGTGGGAAAGCCGTGGCCGGGTGTGGTGGCCGGAGCCTCCGGAGAGTGGGGTGGGCTCGGGAAGTGGCAGGGCCTCGAGAGCCAGCGGGCCCTGCACCTGCCCTCCTGCAGCCCTGGTGCATCTGCCCTGGCAGAGCATTTCTTCCACCTTTGTCACCCCAGGAGCAGCAACAGGCACCCCACTCCAAGTCTCCAGTCACTAACGTGGGCCCAGGCATCCTTGAATTGGGTGGCAAGGACCAAGGATGGACAGTGTGGTGGTGGGGATGGAGGCCTCAGCCACTCGGCGCTTCTCCTTTGGTGGGAGCTACTGTACCAGTGAGGACAGGCCAGGCGCAGAGAGGCTAAACAGTATGTGTGGTTTCCTGGGAGAGCAGGGAGGGGACCCTCTCTCCAGAGTAGTGACCGTGGAGTTGGGCCCTGAGGAGAAGGGAGGAAGGTGCTGGCAGAGGAGGAAGGAAGGGCTTGGCAGACAGAAGACCATGGGCTGAGACCTGGGGGAGGGAGGCATGCCTAGGAGGGATCAGAGGGTGTTTCTGCACAGGAGATTAGACTGAGCCAGGACAGAGGGCTCAGGGATACCAGCCAAAGGCCCTGGCACCATTCTGAAATGCCCGTGGAAGCCAAGCAGATGGCAGACATAGAAGCAAGGCCAGGGTGGGACAACAGAGAACGGGGGGGACTGAGGTGACCTGGAGCTTTTGCCTGTCGAAAGGATCACAGGTCACTTGGCAGTGAGCATGCACTGCTTTGTGTTGTCTCTGATGGACAAGCACAGGATTCCTGTCAAAGAGCAATGCTCACCCTAGTGGCCTGCATGTGGAGGGGAGAGACCTCAGGGTCACACCGGGCCTTCATTCAGACGAGAGGCCTAACCGGACAGTGAGGCCTCAGGAGGTTGCAGGAGCTGACCACAGGGTGAAGGTCACAGCGGGCTCAGGGGCCAGAGGGAAAGGCAGTTCTGCTGCCCAGGCAGCTTCTGTAGCCCCTAGAGGACACCCAGTGGGGCCTGAATATACCCCCACCCATGGCGGGAGTGTCCTTGCTGGAGGGCATAGCTGTAACCTAGAAGGTGCCCTTTGGGTTCTACCCAATAAAAGTCCCCCCACCGGGGTGGGGAGGGGCAGTCACACCAGTGTGGCATGACCGAGGCCCTGGAGAAGTGAGCTATGTCCCTTATTGGTCACAGTACATTTATTTTTCATTAGCAGTTAAATGTAGACATGAGGGATTGTGCTGGGTTCAGCAGGCGGCTGACGTGAGCAGTGCTTGGCGCCGTGATCGATAGGGAGGCCGGAGGACCACGCACCCACTCCCTGCCCACACCCCCAGCCAGGACCCCTGCCCACCCAGCCCCTAGGCAGAAGACAGGCACAGGCCATCACGCTGAGTCTCCGCAAGGGGAGGTCCCAGGCAGGCCCTGCCACGGGGGGCTCCCACCCATTCTAGAGCCTGTGACCCCTGTCCCTGAGCCCCTTGCAGGCCCTGCTTGGGAGTCAAGTTGGCTGAGATCCTGTGGCTTCCCCAATAAATGTCCAGAGAGGCCACTGGGCCTCTCCCCACTCCAAGTCCATATCAGAAGCTCACCATCCAATTCATCCTCTAGACCTTGCAGCCGGAGCCGGATGCCGCCCTATGCTGGCTGAGCCCGCTGCCTAGGTCAGGGACTTGCAAGTGGCTGCTGAGTGACAGTGAAAAGCAACTGGAATAACAAAAGGGGCACGAGGCTGCTCCAAGGCATTTTTTGAGTCCTGCCAGAGCTGGGGTGTCTGGGGACTCCCCTCGGGCCTCAGAGTCCCCATTTGTAAGATATCTAAGTGACTTCTCCTCTCTGCCTGCATCTCCACCACCCTCATCTTGAGGGCAGGGCACCTGCCAGCTCCTGCCTCAGTTTCCTCATCAGCCCGCACCCTGAAGAGCTTGCTGTGAGGGTTCCTGAGCTGAGGGAGCTGAACTTGGCCATCCTCAGTGCAAACCCCCTGTGCTGGCAGCAGCCAGCACTTACTGAGCACTTACTGAGCACGCGCCGAGTGCTTTTTCTCATTTCACCCTCAGAACCTAAGAACTGGGTGCTATCTCCCTGTCCGTCAGGCGAGGAAAGAGGCTAGAGGAAAGAAGTCACAGCGGGTTTCCCAGCCTCTCGGCAGGCATTCCCAGCTCCCCTGCCTGGCCCAGGACACCTATAGGACCAGGCGCAGATCCCCTCCCCCAGATCACAGTCTGGGAGGGAGGGGGCCAACTCCCACCTTAGAAAGAGAGGGTCCCTGTGCAGGCAGGAGAGAGGGCCACACGGATGCTCCCTGGAGGGTGGGCCCAGGCACCAGGCGGCAGGCCTCCCCGGTAGAAGCCCGCTGTGAGTTTGAGCTGCCTGTGGTAAGGGTAGTGGAGCCAGGGGGCTGACCTGGTGAGGCTCCAGGCTCCGCCACGGGCAGACCGGCCTCCATTGCACAGATGGCAAAACAGCAATTCGCCCAAGGCCACCACAGCAGGGAGCAGAGTGGGGAGAGGCCCATGTGGACCGTGAGTGTGTGCTGGTGGGGACATCACTGCAGCCCTGAGGGGGCCAGGCCGGCAGGGGTCTGTGTGGTGGGCAGCGGTGTGTGGAGGCTGAGGGTGCCCTCACTGCCTCCTCCCACTCCCCCCAACCCCCACCCTCTCAGGGGTCCTGCTGGTTTAGCAGCCTGTCACACTGCTGTGGGGTTTACCTCTGCCAAAGCCTCAGAGCCAATTACCTGTGTAATTAGCAACAAATGACTTGTGGGATGGTTGTGGTTTTCAGTTAAAATTAGAAGGAAACCCATACTCAGGTCTCCTTGAAGGGTGGGACGTGGCCCAGGTCCCTCAGGCTCCCAGACACACTCTCCTGGCTCCCATCCTGTCCCGGGCCACCCGCAGCCCAGGCCACCGCACCTGCCCTCCCCCGGGCCTCTCCTGTAAGCTGTGCCACCTTCACTCACTTGGTATGTTCTGAGCACCTACTGTGTGAGGGGCAGGAATGGGGATCAACCCTGAAGCAACCGGAGGCAGCCAGGGCAGCAGAGGAAGGGGCTCCTACTCTCCCCTGGGTCCCCCCCCACCCCAGGGCAGGGGGTTGCCTCGCCAGATCCCAGAACTCCTACCCGGGTGGTAACAAGCCTGACTGCTGCCGCCCTTGTCTCATTCGTCTCCACCGTCTTCAGCTGGGGTGGGTAGGCTGCTCCTCCCCCTGTTACAGAGGGGACACTGAGGCGGGCGAGGGGGGGACATTTAGCATCTGGGCTGGTAGTGGCAACCTGCCTTACTCCTCCCTCAGCCCCAGCAGCTGACTTCCCATGGCCTGGCCCTGCCCCCGGAGGACCCCGAAAGCCCAGCAGAGCCCTGGTTCACCTTCCGCCTTTGCCCTGCTGCAGGTGCCCAGCAGAATGCCACGGTGGCCAACCCGGTGCCCGGCGCCAACCCAGACCTGCTTCCCAACTTCCTGGTGGAGCCTGAGGACGTTTACATCGTCAAGAACAAGCCGGTGCTGCTGGTGTGCAAGGCCGTGCCCGCCACGCAGATCTTCTTCAAGTGCAACGGGGAGTGGGTGCGCCAGGTGGACCACGTGATTGAGCGCAGCACGGACGGGAGCAGCGGTGAGGCGGGCTGGGCGGCGGGCGGACTGCGGGAAGGGGAGGCCCCGCTGCAGCCTGCGAGCACGAGGCCAGGATGTAAACGGGCTCCACACCGAGGGCCCGGGCACATACACCAGCGCCCGTCCTGGGAGTGCCCCACCAGACCTCACAGCTTGGAGGGGAGAGTAGCAGGGAAGACCCTGACATGCCCTGGGAGCCATGGAGAAGCAGGTCCCCACCGCTGTGTCAGCCAGGCCCTGCCTGGGTAGCTGCGCCAGCAAAGAAAGGGGGTTTGGAAGGGATGGATCCCAAATTATTGAAGAACTCAGGGACCTAACACTCTGAGTATTTAATGCAGGGGTCCTCAAACTACGGCCCGCGGGCCACATGCAAATACAAATATTGTATTTGTTCCCGTTTTGTTTTTTAACTTCAAAATAAGATATGTGCAGTGTGCATAGGAATTTGTTCATAGTTTTTTTTTTTTAAACTATAGTCCAGTCCTCCAAGGGTCTGAGGGACAGTGAACTGGCCCCCTGTTTAAAAAGTTTGAGGACCCCTGATTTAATGTTTGCATTCGTTCGTTTATCCATCCACTTACACATTCTCTGAGCACTCTCTCTGTGCTGGTGACACGGGCCCCGCATGGAGGTAGGTGGGCAGCATGGTGGCCTTGCAGCAAGGCCTGGGGGCTATGGCAGCCAGCGGAGAGCAGGACGGAGGCTGCCTGGGGAGGTGACATGGAAAAGGAAGGGATAGCAACTGGTCAGGGAGAGGAAAGGGAAGGGTGTCCCAGGCAAGGGACACAGCACAACAAAGGCTTGGAGGCAGATGGGTGCAAGTCGGGGGTCAGCAGGAAAAATGTGGGGCGCGCACAGGGGCAGTGATGTCATCCAGTAGCCTCACCTATTCGGCTCTGGCATGAGGTCACAGTTCCATGGGATTTCCAGCTGCCATTAACATGGACAGAGCTATGGGTGACACTCGGGGGCCAGTGGGGGGAGGGGGGGGCTGGAGGGAGGGGCAGATCCAGAGACGCTGAGGAGAGAGAACCAGTGGGCTTGGCTGAGCCTGGAGAGGGGGGTTCCAGGGCTGGAAGCAGACCGGAGAAGTGCCCTCTGTAGGAGACCTCACGCCCCGCCTCCAGCCTGGCCTGAGGCTGCCGGTGGGCCATGAGCGGCCGGCGGAGCTGACAACAGCCTCTCCTCCTCACTAACTTACCCAGTGAAGCTCCTCGCCTCTCCCTTTGCCCTGGTGCTTTGTGGAGCCCTCAGGTTGAGTCCTGAGACCCTTCCCCAGAGGCCTCAGCCAACCTGAGACAGCACACATTCCCTGTGGGGTATGGCCACCAGTGTGAGGTCAGAATGGCAGTGCAGCCGGAACAGGAGGCTGTGCCCAGGGTAATTCATGCTGATGCCCAGCCAGGCAGGGGACCGCGGGCCCATAGAGGTGGCCCCTGCTCCAGGCAGGAGCCACTGGGTGACCCAGGAAGGATCCCAGAAAAGAGTACCATCCAAGCTCATCTTAGGACCAACCTGAAGCCAGCATTTCCCAGGCCAAGGACCAGAAGTGCTGGTGTAAGAATGGTGGGCCGGCGGTGGGGCCAGATTGGGGCGGGAGAAGTGGGCTGTGGCCAGACTCGCACTGTGGGAAGTTGGTGCCGGGCGGACGTGGCTGGAGGAGGGCAATTCCTGCCCAGAGGACAGGAAGCTCTCACAATACTCTGCCCGGGTTTAGGCTGAGTGTGATCCCGTCCTCAGAACCAGCCTGTCGGATAGAGACGGGATGGAGGCCTTGGCTCTGACTCCTATAGGACCCCAAAAGGCTCTCACCAGGCATCCGGCCCACAGAACTCACACCCCATTCTCCCAGGGTCAGCAGGGGCTGGCCCTCCCTGCAAGCACCAGCACCCCCACCCCCAGCGATTCCTGCCCGGGCCTTTGAGCCGGCATTGCCCTGGCCTGTGGGCGCCTGGTGCTGGCAGCTTTCTTCCTTCGGTCCTCGGGTGTTAACTGAGCGAGCGCCTGCTCTGTGCCGGGCCTGGATTGGTGCAGGAAGTCGGCCTCCATGGGAGGGGATGGAGAAGGTCGGTGATCTCTGTGGCCCAAGAGAGTCCCTGGCACCATCAGCACCTCCCAGAGCCAGAGCCTCTGCTCACATTACCCTCCTGCCCACGTGGCAGCTTTGGGGCTCACATTGTCCCAGTGGGAGAGTCTGCCTCCCCCAGGGCAAGTCCCCTCCCTCCCTGAGCCTCAGTTTCCTCCTCTGTAAATGGGGATGAGGAGGGCCCCTTGCACGTTGGAGGGGGAAGCCATGGGATCGCGTACACCCAGTCAGAGCCCAGCTCCAGGCCTTTCCTCCCCACCCCACGCCCAGGGCCTCTGCAGCTTTTTGCGTGAGTCCTCCCACTGCTGTGGCAGGTCCCCCGGGGAAAGGACAGGTGAGGAGGAGGAAGCCACAGCCAGAGACCTGCCTTTCCTCAGCCTTGAGGGTCTGTCCTAGAACCCCTGGAAGGCCCCAGGCCAGCCCTGCTGCTCCCAGCCTCCCCCTCCTTATCTCCTGCTATCACGAGGTCTGAAATCCATGGCTTAGCTGAGACCCAGGCCCAGCACACATGCTGAGGGCCCCCAGCCCACAGTCCCCAGCAGTCTCTGCTGGCCTTGCCCCCTCCAGCCAGCCAGACCAGCAGAGCTCATGGGGCCATGTCCCCCCCTCAACCCCAGGACCCTCACCTGCCCTGAGCACCTGACCTCAGGTCTTCCATGGCCAGCACATCTGATTTTCATTGATCTTGTTGATTTCTCAACACAGAGCCATTGAGTGCTTTGAAGCTCAGATAGGCTTCCCTTCCTTGCCCACAAACACAGGCCATGGCACCATGCAGGCCCAGAGCAGACCCTGACCCAGAACCTCCTGTGCTCAGGCAGGTGTGGCAGTGATCAGAGGTCAGCCCAGACCTGCAGCCACACCCATTCCTGTGTGGGACAGAGGGTGGCTGGGCGGAAGCCCCGGGAGAGAGCGCCCTGTTCCCCCTCACTTGCCCCCATTCCCAATCAGAAGACCAGGATTGGGGACCAAAGCCTGAAAACCCTCAACCCAAACCTGCTGATGCTGGAACAGCCTGAAATTTTTGAAGCCAAGCGTTGGAGTCCAGTCTGGGGGTGTCATTTATTGTTACATAAACTGATTGGTTATTAGACACAGATTGGTGAGAACCTGAGCTCAAACTTGGCCTCAGAGCCCCCACCCTGTCAATCCTCTCCTTCCCATAAATACTCAGCCCACACTCCCCGGGCCTCCCCACCTGCCCCCTGCTCGCACCCCACTCGCTCCTGGGCCCCGTCCCTCCCCAAGGCCGGCATCTGCTCACATTTACCAGGCAGGTGCAGACAGCCATGCCCAGAAACCGCTCCCAGGATCCAGGCTGCTCCGTGACCTGCAGGGAAACGGGCACAGCCCCTCGCCTCATGGGCTGGTCAGGGCAGAGTCTGATTTCCCCTTGTGCCCACCGCCCTCCTGGAGCTTGTGGGGTTGAAGGGCGCTGCCTGGAAGTGGGACATGGAGGATAAACTTGGCCCTCGTTTACGGCAGCAGGAAGGAGCCGAGGAGGTGGCAGGACAGGAGTGGGAGGAGGCGGGGAGAAAGAAATAGGCACGCTTAAATTTAGTGCTGTTCTCCCAGGCTGATTGCCGGGTGGGGTGTGAGCTCCCCCACCCCATACGGGATGGATGGCCCACCCGTAGACCTGTCTGCCCAGAGAGAAAAACTCCCCAGTTTAGAATGTTCTGGAGGTCTGCGCCCCTGAGTGTGTGCATGGCTTCTACTGAGGTGCTTCAAGACTCAGTGTGCTTAGCAGGCAGCTGGTGCCCAGGGCCCCCTGTACACAGACCCTGTGAGAGCCCCGCTGCTCTCAGCCCTCACCCCCCCCCCCCCAGAGAACCTCAGAGAATGACCTCAGGCAGAGGTGACACCGTCCCTCAATCTCCTGTGAGAACTAGCCAGAGTCAGGGGCGAGTGATAGGGACCAAGGCGGGAGGGGGGCTCGTGAGGAGGGTGTGGGCAGGGGTCAGGAGAGACACAGTTAGAGAAATTAAGAGAGAAAACAGCCTCCCTGCTCAGCTGGACTGCTGCTCCTCCTGCAATGCAGCCCTAATTGAATTTCTCTGTTAACAATGGAAACACATTGCTGCCCGGCCTCTCTCCCTCTTTCTGATAAGCCACTGACCCGAGGGAAATTGGGGTCAGAAGGAGGAGAAATTGGAAACAAACGGTCTTTTCTCACTCCTGGGACATTGGTTCTGGCCCAGGGCCAGGAGGCTGCTGTCCCCTCTTCTGGGTCCTCAGAAGGTCTGGGCCCTCCTCGTACCCCCACTCCCTGGGTCCCAGTGTGGCCGAGGGCAGGGGCCTGCGTCCATTCTTGAGCGAGGTCCTCTAGCTCAGCTGGTGCAGAGCAGGTCCCGACACCCATCCCAGGCAGCCTCCCCGTGTGGGCCACCCCTCACCCTTGCAGACACTTCTCCCTAATGGCCTGGGTCCTCCCAGCCCACCCAGGTGACTACAGGACACCCTCAACATGCTTTGGGTTCAGATCGCCGTGGGAGGAGGACCTACGGCAAGCCCTCGTCCTGTGAGCATGTTCCGTCACCCACAGTGGGAGCAGTGCGGCCCAGGGCTCGGCGGGGTGGAGGGGGTGTGCAGAAGACAACAGCCAGCATGTGGGGATTGCTTGCTAAGCCCAGGGGTCTATTATCACACTAGGCAATGGGTGCAATTATCCTGTTAATAGCTGCTATTATGTTATCACATGTCAGGGTCCACCTGCTAACCCCCAGGGAGCTGAGCCAGATCCTTCCTCACCCTTTTACCCACAAAGCCCTCGGGCTGGCCAGTCTGCCACACCCCTTCTTCCTGGGGTCCTGGGAGGCCAGCCCTTGCTGCCAGAAGCCCCGTTAGGGGCATTTCTGTAAGTGACTCCGGAGACAGGCCCCTGGGTAATGGAGTACAAAGAATGGAAGGACTAAGAACCTACCCCTAGCTTCCAGGGCAGACCCACTGAGCTCCCGTGGGTCCCCCAGAGTGCCCTCCAGGTTGAGAGTTGCCCCGGTGTCTGCTCTGGCCTGGAACAGGGAGGCTCAGTGTGGCCCGGGCCCTAGCAACCCACCCCTCCCGCCCCCAGGCCTGCCTGCCATGGAGGTCCGCATCAATGTCTCGAGGCAGCAGGTGGAGAAGGTGTTTGGGCTGGAGGAGTACTGGTGCCAGTGCGTGGCCTGGAGCTCCTCAGGCACGACCAAGAGCCAGAAGGCCTACATCCGAATAGCCTGTGAGTCCGGGCCTGCCCTCAGGTTGTGGGGGCGGGGAGGGTCCTGTCAGAAAGCCTGGGTCCTGCCTTGATGGGAGGAAGAGCCACCCATAGCGGCTGGGCACTTGGCACCTCCTTCTGCCATGTGCCCTGGCTCCTGTGGGACCAGGGAAGCGGGCCAGGCTGACGGGCACGAGGCGCCCAGCTGGAGGACGCTCTTGTTCTTCCAGATTTGCGCAAGAACTTCGAGCAGGAGCCGCTGGCCAAGGAGGTGTCCCTGGAGCAGGGTATCGTGTTGCCCTGCCGCCCGCCGGAGGGCATCCCCCCGGCAGAGGTGAGGGGACTCCCAAACTCAGGTCCTGCCTGCCCAGCCCCCAGGCTGACCCCCGGGGACTGCTCTCACCCGGGGCTGTGCAGAGGTGTGGCTCCTTCCCCAGGTGGAGTGGCTCCGGAATGAGGACCTGGTAGACCCGTCCCTGGACCCCAACGTGTACATCACCCGGGAGCACAGCCTGGTGGTGCGACAGGCGCGCCTGGCCGACACGGCCAACTACACCTGCGTGGCCAAGAACATCGTCGCCCGACGCCGCAGCGCCTCCGCCGCCGTCATCGTCTACGGTGGGCCCCGGCACTGGCGGGGGAGGGAGAGCTCGGAAGTCCTCGGGGTGGCACTGTGACTGGCTCCCCAGGAAGGCAGGGCCAGGCGGGCCAGGCTGTGGGCTGACTGGGAAGGGCAGGGCCTGTCTGGGCCTATCAGGGAGCCGAAGGGTGTGTCGGCGAAGGTGCGGGGTGGCTGGTCATCTGTAGCCACACCATCCCCTGGCGGACTGGTGGGCAGGGAGCATTGTGCAGGAGATGAGGGTTCAGAGGGAGACTAGGAAGTGACCTTGGGCGGGAAGCAGTGTTCTGGGCACCCCCAGGAGCAGGCAGAGGGAGGGGGTGCAGAAGTTGCCCCTCTGAAGGCTGGAGTCTGAGCTGGAGGGGCCTGGGAGCTACAAGTTCGGGCTGGCTGCCCTAGTGCCCACAGCACCTGCTGGTGGAAGGAAGGGGCAGTTGGCACAGTGTGGCCTGCCCTCCAGGGCTTCCCCTCCAGCCCCCTGCCCTGGTCCCTGGGCCAGCATGTCTGAGGAAGCCCCCGCTCCCTGACCCCAGTCCTTCTCTGTCCGGCCAGTGAACGGTGGGTGGTCGACGTGGACCGAGTGGTCCGTCTGCAGCGCCAGCTGTGGGCGCGGCTGGCAGAAACGGAGCCGGAGCTGCACCAACCCGGCGCCTCTCAACGGGGGCGCCTTCTGTGAGGGGCAGAATGTCCAGAAAACAGCCTGCGCCACCCTGTGCCCAGGTACCAGCGGCTGCCGCCTCCTGCATCGCTCCTCACCTCGCCATCTCCGTGCCCTGGCTCCATCACACCCGCCAGCCTGCCCCCCATGGCTCCATCCCACCCGCCCGCACGTAGGGCCAGGCTCAGTCCAAGGCCAGGATGGGGTTCAGTGTGATGGAGGCAGGGCTCGGTCCATGTCCGGCTCCGTCTCGGCAGAGGGTCTGAGCCCCAGAGTTTCAGGTACAGTCAGGACAGGGGCAGTCAGTGGGGCAAGGGCAGGGCTTAGCCTGGGTGCCCACACGGCCCAGGGCCGCGGCAGCCCCCTGGTGTGGGTAGAGCCAAACAGGCAGGTGTCATTGCGCCTCCCATCATTAGCATGTGTCATCCAGGCCAGCTGGACACCAGAGGGTGTGCAGGGTGGGCCTCCCTGGCCCTGGCCTTGCACCCAGAGCCTGAGCTGGCTCCCCAGGCTGACGGCGTCATCTCCTCTCTCTGTGTCTGTCTCCCCTAGTGGACGGCAGCTGGAGCCCGTGGAGCAAGTGGTCGGCCTGTGGGCTTGACTGCACCCACTGGCGGAGCCGCGAGTGCTCTGACCCAGCACCCCGCAACGGAGGCGAGGAGTGCCAGGGTGCCGACCTGGACTCCCGAAACTGCACCAGCGACCTCTGTGTGCACAGTGAGTCCTCTGCCCTGGGAGTCCTCTTGAGTTTGCCAGGACTGGCCCTGCCCAGCTCCAGGGAGGTGGTGGCTCAGGGATTTAGTCCCCTGCCACAGGCTGCACCCCCTCTCCAAAGCTCAGGACCCTCGGGGATCCCCATCATAAACACCCACATGCGGGCCCCTGCACACCCCAATACACCCCTCGTCTCCCCCAAAACATGCATACTTTTGAGCTTTTACTGTGCACGTGCCCCCCTCCCCCTCTCCTGAAACGTCACCTCCTCCCTGTCCCCCAAGTGCACAGGCAAGTCCTGTGGGGACACCAGGCCTGTGAGGCCTGTTAATTATAAGGCCATAACTAACAATTAAAGATCTCTGTTGGATTTTTTCTCTAGAACACACCCTCCCCCATTCTTTCAATTAAAAACCTAATTATCTGTGTCAATTCCTTTCTGATGGACATTTCTTCCATTATGCAAAGCCCTTCTAAAATCAATACGGCTTCCTCTGGGCAGTCAATCACCCTCCCCAGCCGCACCCCCGGCCTGGAGAGGCAGGCGAGGAGAAGAGCCCTGGCAGGGACCAGGTGGGCAGACCCCCCAGGAAGCGGATCCCATGCTCTGGGGGGTCTCAGGAGCTCCCCGCGGCTTCAGCTGCCTGGGCCCCAGAAGCGGGGGTTCAGTCTAGCAGCCCCATCCAAGGCCTCCTGGGGAAGTGTCTCTTCCCCGCCCGCCTGGGGATCAGCAGCCTCCGCCTGAATCGAGCCTGTGAGGGATGTGATTGGCTCTGTGACACAGGAGGTGGTGGCAGATGCAGGGCGGGGATGCACGCATGCTGACTCCCTGCTCACGTGCGCCAGCGTCCGCTGCCCAATAGTGCTGATGCCCAAGGAGTGGGAACCGCTGACCTCTCCCCCTCCCCCCCCACACAGCTGCTTCTGGGCCAGAGGACGTGGCGCTCTACGTGGGCCTCGTTGCCGTGGCCGTGTGTCTCCTCCTGCTGCTGCTCGTCCTCATCCTCGTTTATTGCCGTAAGAAGGAGGGGCTGGACTCAGATGTGGCCGACTCCTCCATCCTCACCTCCGGCTTTCAGCCCGTCAGCATCAAGCCCAGCAAAGCAGGTGTGGTGCCTCTGCCCCCAGCTCCCACCCTGGCCCCCATGCCAGGGGCCCCCCCGGCCTCAGTGCCACTCCCTGAGTCTGCCTTTATCCTGCAGACAATCCCCATCTGCTCACCATCCAGCCAGACCTCAGCACCACCACCACCACCTACCAGGGCAGCCTGTGTCCCCGGCAGGACGGGCCCAGCCCCAAGTTCCAGCTAACCAATGGGCACCTGCTCAGCCCGCTGAGTGGCGGCCGCCACACGCTGCACCACAGCTCGCCCACCTCTGAGGCCGAGGACTTTGTCTCCCGCCTGTCCACCCAGACCTACTTCCGCTCCCTGCCGCGAGGCATCAGCAACATGGCCTACGGGACTTTCAACTTCCTCGGGGGCCGGCTGATGATTCCTCATACAGGTGGGAAGGGCCCCGAAGTGCTCGGGGAGCTCTCAGAGCCAAGACTAGCATCCGTGTCCCTCCTGTGCCACTCAGCCTCACCCCAAACGCGGAGCTAGGCCAGCAAGGAAAGGAGGTCGAGTCTGGGAGACGACCCAGTTGTGGCTGACAGTGGGGCTGGCACTGAGGCCGCGGCCAGAGCTGTCTCCCTTCTGTGGCCTGGGGCACAGGACTTCTGTCCATTCGTGTACATGTGCCGGCTCCAGGAGGGCCCTGGGCTCCCAGGTGGGACAGGTGAAGAAACAGCAAAAGACAAGCACCTAGACAGGGGGCTCTTCCACCCACCAGCTCACACAACCCCTCTGCCGGGGTCTCAGACACCTCGATAAAAAATCCACAGACCTCCATGGGCATCTTTCAAAGAAGCTGCGTACCTCTGGTGTGGCTGGCCACTCCCACCTGAAATTCTCTCTTCCCTCGGCTTAGATGACCTCACATAGCCCTGGGTTTCTCGTCCCCTTTCAGCTGCTCCGGGTGCCTGTTCCCAAATGTAGGTGTTCATCAGAGCTCCCTCCTGGCTCCGTCTCCCACTCCATGGCTCTAATCGCCATGTCTGTGCAGATCACTCCCACTCCTAATCCCCAGCCACAGTTCTCCTGGGCGACAGAATCCTACACCCAGCTGCCTCCTGGGCAGCTCCATCTGGAAGTCTCACATTCCTTGTGCCCAAAACGGCACCGTCTCCCACCCTCCCCCACAACCTCCTGCTTCCCGGCTTTCCCCACCTCAGGGACAGCACAGTCGAGTCAGAAACTGGAGGTCACCTTGACCTCCTGCTCTTCGTCACTTGCCCCTCACCTCTACGTCAGTCACACACCCATCCCATCATTCCTCCTCCTCAGATGTTCCTGCACCCCACTGCTCCTCGTCTTCCCGCGGCCTCTCCCAGCCCTGACCACCACGCCTACCTGTCATCGGTCACAGCGCCAGGCATTCGCCGGTGCAGCCACACTTCGTCATGTCCCTCTCCTTTCCGGGACTTCCCAATGCCCCCTGCAAAGCCCCACGTGACAAGGCCACAGTGGCCCCTCCCCTGCTGGCCATCTGTGGTGGCCTCTTTCCTCCTGAGGAAGCTTCTGCACGTGGCAGCCACGGTGGGCTCCCAGCACCCCATGCACACACGACCCCCCTCCCCTCCCACCAGGTCTTGGCCTGGCAGCTCTCCCTCTCTGTGCTTCATGCCTCTGCCCTAGGGATGAGGTGAGATGGTCCATGCCTGAGGAAGGGGCAGGCACACACGGGTGGTCAGTGACCATTGTGGGGTGTCTGCCCCTGCGCCCAGGACTCTTTACTGCCATCCATCTCGTTCTCCCCACTGGGCTGGGTGCTTCTTGAGAGCAGGGCCCGTGGTTTTGCCTCACCTTCCTGAGTGCCTGTCCTCGGCGTGAGCGTTCATTGACTGGGAAGGCAGGTGTGTTCACACCCAGTCTCTGGGACTGTCACCAGCCCCGGCAGCCGGTGCCAGGAGGCAGCGCGGGTTGGTGAAGGGAGCAGTGGCTGTAAGCGCTCCATCACTGGCTCCCTCTCCTGGGCTTCAGTCCCTGGGAAGTGGTGACCGTCCAGCCGGCCCAGCCAGTCGCCCATTCTGGAGAGCATGCCTGTGCCTTCAGACTTGGTGGGACGGAGTCATAAAATTGTTCTCCCTCTTCTAATGTAGAGGCTCCCTGTCCTAAAAGGGCAGGAAGGTGGGGCACGACCACCCCTCGCCATCCCCAGAGCAACTTCCCAGCCCCTACTGCCTCCCCTGGGACCTCTCCTCCCTCAGCAGGCACTTTCTGATGCTGCCCCTGCGAGACGCTGGGGCAGGGGTGACTCAGCCAGACAGCAGGACACATGCGCAGTGGCTCCCAGACCCAGGAGGGCTATCAAAGCGGCGAGGTTGTTCAAGGCCCCGGCCCCACCTATAGTGGGCCACTGCCCAAGTCATGCATGGTGGCAGAGAGCTGCCATTCCCAGAGGCGGCCAGGGCCCGTGGAGGTGGCAGGGTCGTGAGCAGGGGAGGAGGGCAGGGCACCCAGACAGAGGCAGCTCTGGGCGGTGGTTCCAGAACAGCGAGTAGGCAGCTCAGGCTGGGCTGGAGATGCTGCTGGGAAGGCAGTTGGGGCCAGAGGCAAAAGACCTTAAATTCCAGGCCAGGGAGCTAGACTTCATCTAGTAGGAGTAAGGGAAGGCTTTAAGCAGGGCAAGGGGAGGTGGGTCCAGCATCCCTGGCACCTTTTGTCTCGGTGTTTTCTGTGCCCAGGCTCACTGGGCATGCTTTGCCCACCCAAGTGTCTTTGCGCTCTCTTGGGGTCGCTGTGATTCGCTTCCTGCCGTGTGGATAGTTGGGCAGTCCCTGTGGCACCTCTGTCCCCAGGCCAGGCTAGCACCGATCTGTCCTCAAAGGGAGACTCACAGAGGGGCTGGCAGTGTTTGGTGTCTTTGCAGCCTGGTAAGCCCGGCCCCCCTCCCGCTCTATCACAGGGGTCAGCCTCCTCATCCCCCCAGATGCCATACCTCGCGGGAAGATCTACGAGATCTACCTCACGCTGCACAAGCCGGAGGACGTGAGGTGTGGGCTTGGGCCCTGCAGCTGAGGCTGGGTGGGCCCCCCTGCCTGCAGTCACCAGGAAGCCACCCGCCCAACCACTGCTGGGCCTTGTCTGGTCTGGCCTGAGGGGGATCCGGGGAAGAGCTGCCCCTAAGCTCAACCCAGCTCTGCTCCTGACCCCAGGGGCCGCTGCCCTGCCCCGTCCTACCCAGTCCAGGGTGGTCCATTGATGCCTTTCCCTCCCCACCTGTACTTCCCCACTTGAGGTTGCCCCTAGCCGGCTGTCAGACCCTGCTGAGTCCCATCGTTAGCTGCGGGCCCCCCGGAGTGCTGCTCACCCGGCCTGTCATCCTGGCTATGGACCATTGCGGGGAGCCTAGCCCTGAGAGCTGGAGCCTGCGCCTCAAGAAGCAGTCCTGCGAGGGCAGCTGGGAGGTGAGCCCCACTGCCCACCCTAGGGAGCCAACACAGGCCTCCGAGTGGAGCCCGGCTTCCCACCTGGCCCTTGAGCCAGGTCCCTGTCCCCAATCTCTGGCCACCCCTCAGAGCTGCACTTGGCCATGAGTTGACCCATCGGGCCCTACCCGCAGGACGTGCTGCACCTGGGTGAGGAGGCGCCTTCCCACCTCTACTACTGCCAGCTGGAGGCCGGCACCTGCTACATCTTCACCGAGCAGCTGGGCCGCTTTGCCCTCGTGGGAGAGGCCCTCAGTGTGGCCGCTGCCAAGCGCCTCAAGCTGCTTCTGTTTGCCCCCGTGGCCTGCACCTCCCTAGAGTACAACATCCGAGTCTACTGCCTACAGGACACCCGAGATGCACTCAAGGTACTGCCCAGCCCCACCCTCTGTGTGCCTGGCCCTGAAGGCTGAGGTGCAGGCTCTCCCAGCCCCCGGGCTCAGCTGACCACCTGTGGCCCTGCAGGAGGTGGTGCAGCTGGAGAAGCAGCTGGGAGGACAGCTGATCCAGGAACCTCGTGTCCTGCACTTGAAGGACAGTTACCACAACCTGCGCCTGTCTATCCACGACGTGCCCAGCTCCCTGTGGAAGAGCAAGCTCCTCGTCAGCTACCAGGTGAGGGCGCTCACGGTGCCTGGAGCCGGGCCCACCAGCCACGGGCACCCCTGACGCTGCCCTTCTGCCCCCCCCCCCCCAGGAGATCCCCTTTTATCACATCTGGAATGGCACACAGCAGTATCTGCACTGCACCTTCACCTTGGAGCGTGTCAGCCCCAGCACCAGTGACCTGGCCTGCAAGGTGTGGGTGTGGCAGGTGGAGGGTGACGGGCAGAGCTTCAACATCAACTTCAACATCACCAAGGTGGGCAGGAAGGGCATCGGCACTGCCATAATGTGCGCCACACCCCAGGCCCGCCCTGACACCTCCTCCTCGAAACCAGAAGCCGCTTGGCCTCTTCCTCCGAGCCTCCAGGGAGAGGTGCAGGTGCAAGTGGACAGATGCAGACAGATGCAGTGGGACTGACTTGGGACTAAAGAGGATGTGGGAGCAGCAGGAAGGAGAGGTGGAGCGGCCTGGGCTTCCCTGAGGAGGACTCTGTCCTGGGCCTCAGAGGATCAGTAAGAGTGAGACAGGCAGCAGCGAGGGAAGGGCAGTGTCTGAGTTCAAGGACACAGGCGGTGAGAGGAACACTGAATCCCGAGTGTTCAGCAGAGGCTGAGCGGGGCGGGTAGGGTCAGGGCTGGTGGGGGAGGAGGGGAGGCGGCCAGATAGCTCCAGTGCTCACTGGCTGGGTGACTTTGGCAGGTCATTACCCCTGAGCCCCAGTGCGGGTGTCAGGTGGTGCTTTGCTCTACGGTGGTTTGGGCGCTCCCCCAGGAGGTGGCCATGGGCTTGGGCCAGGGCAAGTTCTAACAGTCATCTTCACCCCTTTGCTGTCCCCCCTCCCCCCCCAGGACACAAGATTCACGGAGCTGCTGGCTCTGGAGAGCGAAGGGGGGGTCCCAGCCCTAGTGGGCCCCAGTGCCTTCAAGATCCCCTTCCTCATTCGGCAGAAGATCATTACCAGCCTGGACCCACCCTGTAGCCGAGGTGCCGACTGGCGGACTCTGGCCCAGAAACTCCACCTGGACAGGTGCCTGGGAGATGGGCAGGGGGGATTGCAAAGGCCACCTGCAGTCCAGCCTGGCGGGATAGGATGGGTGGGGTGGACAGGACACTCTGTGGGGCCTGTGGCCCATCCATCAGCAGCCAGGGCATCCAGTATGGTTGACAGAGGCAGGAGGCAGTAGCCTGGGGTGAGGCCAGGCCACTAATGAGCTCCCTTCTTCCCCTTCTCTCCACAGCCATCTCAGCTTCTTTGCCTCCAAGCCCAGCCCCACAGCCATGATCCTCAACCTGTGGGAGGCAAGGCACTTCCCCAATGGCAACCTCAGCCAGCTGGCTGCAGCAGTGGCCGGACTGGGCCAGCCAGACGGCGGCCTCTTCACAGTGTCGGAGGCTGAATGCTGAGGCCAGCCAGGCCCCCACACCTACACTCTCACCAGCTTTGGGACCTTCCAGGGACAGGCAGAGCCGGACGGGGCCTCCTCACACCGGGGAGCTGTGTGGACAGGCCCCTCCTGGTGAACGCTGTCTCTTCACACTGGCCCTTCGCCCTGCCCATGCTCCCGCCCCTCCAGGGCCTGCCAGGCCAGGCTGGCACTGCCACCTGCCCCCAGGGCCCAGGCTGGACAGTGCCAAAAGCCAGCCCAGGCCCAGCCCCTGTGTGTGTGTGTGTATGTGTGTGGTGCTACCTCTCCCCCCGCCCCTGGCCGGGGACCGCACACGCACAGCATGTGTGCACACACTGGGCTCGGGACACACCCTGGAGCTCCTGCCTGAGCTGGACCTTATGCAAACATTTCTGTGCCTGCTGGGTAGGGGCACGTCTGAGGGGCCCGGCTCCAAGCCTGTGGGACTGAGGGCCACAGCCGGATGGGGGGCGGCCCCTGGATTCAGGCACACGACCCCCACACGGGCATGTGCCCCCGCATGTCTCGTGTGTCATCTCACCGGCTTCCCCCTCCCCGCACACACGTCATGCTGTACACCTGGAGGCCACTCACACCTCTCACGCCCGGTATCAGTCCACATCTGCCTCTCACATGCTGCCCTTCTCCCACCCACCCAGGGACGCCCAAGGCTCCTCCCTGATCCTCCCCCACCCCCACCAAGAGGAGCCCTGCCCGACGGGGCGTGTGAATATGCAACGGGAGTCCTGGGCTGGACAATGGCGAGTGTGCGTGCCGTGGCGTGCCCGCTCCTGGGGCCTGTCGTGTGAAGCTCGTGCCCTGACTCTGTCTTAAGTGCATTCACGCACTTACACTTGGCCTTATGTACACAGCCTTGCCCGGCCGCCGGGGCGCGTAGGGATTTTAGCGGACGTGAATGTAAATAAATTATATATATATTGCTAACCCAAGTGCTGCTTCTCTCGGGGAAGCCAGAACTTGAGGTCAGTGGCCACAGAGGGGTCACACATGGGCTGTTCTGGGAGTCCTGGGTGGCTGAGCCTGGCTGGGGCACAGGTGGGGCCCCAGCCCTGGTCCAGCACAGCTGGTTCCTGGAGACTTCTTCAGACACGGGTCTGCTTGGCCAGGCGACAGGCAACGGCAGTGACCAGGGCTGCACCTTTGCCCGACCCATCCTCCGACTGCAGGAAGGTGACTGCACAGCGAGGGGCCAGCTCCTGCACAGTGGCCGCCACCAGGCAAGAGAAGCTGTGAGGGGAGGGGCTGAAGTGAGCCCAGGCCAGCCAGGCCCTACCCAGGCATGCCTCCCACCCAGCCTGGCATCCAGACTCACTGGGGGTGCAGCTTGTAGAGGGTCCCATCCACTCCCACAGACACAGTCAGCTCTTCCAGGCCCCGGTTCTCACGGATCTTCTCCACCACGGCAGCCACACCTGCCCCACAGAGCTGGGCTGCCCGCTGGGACACAGCCTGGCACACCTCCAGGACCATCGGGGTATCATCCGAGGTCAGGGGCAGCCCCAGATCCTCAAGGATGGCTCGGACCTGCCTCAGGGCCAGGCTGTCACTGGGGACAGGAAGGAATAGAACACAGAGGTAGGGTCTGGCATTAGCTCCCCTCTCATGGCTTCTATCCTCCTGGGTGGACCTCCCTCCAACCAGCCTTCCACCCAAAGTGAACAGAAAGACCGCTTTGGGAGGTGGGAGGCGGTAATGCATGGCTCGGCACCTTTCAATCTCAGACAGAAACTTGGTCTTGAAAATGTCCCTGGTCTGAAGGCTCTGGGTCTGCTGACCCCGGAAGAGAACTCCAAGGCTGGTCAAATGCAAGAGGATGTGGCGGACGATCTCCCCCAGGTACATGCCACTGATCATCTTCTCAAACCTGCACGGAAGTGTGTGTGCCCACAGGGTAGGAGACCCCATCCACTACCATCACCAGCGGAAGCCACCACCAGCCACCCCTGCCCGGCCCAGCCCACACCTCTGTTTGCCAGGGTTGATGGATGCCTGGTCCACACTTGCATCGAAGCAGGTGCTGAGCGTGTCCAGAGAGCCATCATCCCCAAAGGCGCCCCACTCCATGTTGATGCACATGTGGCCTAGGTCCCCAGCCACTCCTGCCACGTTCCGGAGCTCCTCCATGTAGCAGGCATTGGTGCCGGTTCCTGCAGGAAGGCCAGACGGAGCAGGAGCCATTTACTAAATCAGACAGGACCCCCTCTGATCCCTTCCTGCACTGAGACGGCAAAATGTGGGCTCATTTTTACATCTCCATCTCCCCACACTCATGCCTGCCCCCGGTCCTGGTCTTTCCTCCCTGACATTCTTCCACAGCCCCTGCCAGCACCAAGCCCCTGAGCCCCCACGGCTTCCCCTACCAGCTCCACCATCAGTGCATCTCCCGTGCCTCCCCCGGGCACTCCTAGAAATGCCACCAGCCATGCCATTCCCCTGGGAGATGTGTGACAGACAGCCCTCCACTGTCTGCAGGTGAGAGGCCTAAGCTCCCTGAACTGGTCTTCAGTTCTTTAGTCAAACTAGCAGGTGCTGGGCCAAGAGCCAAGGACGGGGACAGGAGTCAGACCAGAGGAACCCCGCAGTGGCCAGAGGTGGGGCAATGAGCAGACAACTCAGAGGCTGCCCGTATGTGCCTAAATGAAGGTGCAAAGAAGAGCATCCTGGGAGTGCCGATGAATCATCCTGCCTAGAGGGTCAGGAAAGGCTACAGAGAGGAAGTAAGTTGGGGTTCAGCCTTGAAGCCAAGAAGCGCGGAAAGGAACGGCATTCCAGGCAGAGGGCAAAGGCGTCCCTTTCCTATCCCAACACCCGGTCAGCTCTAGGCAGGTGGACTCCTTGCAACCCCACCTCGACTTCCTCCATCCAGTGGTTTATTCCCATGGCAGTTTGGGCACACCCCTCCGAGCGCCTGCCCATGCCAGGCTCTATGTTCAAGAAGCTCCCAGTCCCACGAGTGGCTATCACCCACCCTGTGCTCTGAGAGATGGATGCCTGAGGACCTGTGGGAGCCCTCCTTCCCTGCCCAGCCAGATCCCTTCTTTCAAGGCTTTTTTTGCAAGTCCCACTCATCATGGGACCCCTTCCTTTCTGAGCTCAGCCTGTCACCCTGGCACAGAGTCAGGTTCAGCTCGCTCTGACTGCCACGTGCTATTCTAGGCTCAGGCCCTGCTAAATGGTCAGTTCTGAAAAGGCAGGTGTCTTCTCCCTTTATGTGTCTTCCTGTCCTTTCGTCCATCCCTCGGTTGGCCTCAGGATAGGCGCTTAATAAACACTTAGAATCTTGGTTGACCTAAAGGACCCTCATAGCTCATTCTCTGTCAATCCCTGGCATCCTCCACCCAACCCCCTCCACCCCAGCTCCAAGCACGGAGTGTCCCATGAATTAGCATCAGGCAGTAGGGACACAAAAGAGCAGGGCCCTCCTCACCAACAATAAGGCCGACCTCACAACGGGGGTCCTCATAGCCACAGGACATCATGGTTCCCACTGTGTCATTGACAATGGCAACGACATTCAGCTCCATTGCCTGCACACAAAAGGATGAGGCTAGTTGCTGGGCAACATGGTCGTCACGGCAACTGGTGCTGGACCCAGAGGTCTCTACTGCAGAGGGTCCCCCTCTTAGGAAGCGAGAGACCCTTTGCTCGCCTCAAGGCCTGCCACAGCCCCAAAGCACCCCTGGAGGCAGACTCCCTACCTGTCTGCGCTTAAGGGCTTCCCGCAGCAGACGCACGACATCTTGGCCCTCACAGTCTGATGCATTGAAACCCTTCGTCCAGTTCAGGAGGATGCCCTGGGGTGGGACCAAGGCAGGGGACCCCTTGGAATCTCACTTGGCCTCCCCAAAGCCTGCATCTCCTCCAGCATACCATGTTCCCCCAGGTCCACTCTGCCCATACAGCAGAGGGCCTTGCCCTCTACCCCCTGCCAAGTCCTCAGAAGCCTTCCAGTGTGAAGAAACCTATTAATAAACGTTCAACCTATGTTAGTACCAGAATGCTCAGATGCTCTCAGGGTTTGGCCATTTTAAGACGGTTGCCCAGAAGGAATGGCCCTTCGTGATTGGGTTAGGAAGGGATGGAGCTTGTCAAATGAGTGCTGTGTGTGAGAAAGGGGAGGCTCAGGGGGTCCACATGGCAGCAGATTCTGCTCTTCTGAAAAGAACTAGCCAGAGTCGCTTGAGAGAAGGAATTCTTGGAGCTGGGACAGAGCTGTGTCACTGGGAGATTCACACGTGTGTGCCAGATGTAAGTGAAGGACAAATAGAAAAGCCAGAACCCAGACATGTGGGCAGGATGGAAGGGGACAAGACAGCTAAGCCTTTACTGTGAGAAATTGGCCTTAAATTGTGAACTTAGTGACGGGGACTTGGCTGTGCTTTTCTTGGTGTGCTTCTCTAAGTGTGGGCCGGGGGGCGGGGGGGCGGGGGGGCCGGAGAAAATGACTGCTCTGCCCACGGGGAAGCGTGGAGAGCAGATCTGAAAATCTTTAGGTCAGGAGATTAGGAATACTAACCAACATTTCCCCCAGCAATATTGTCGTATCACTTTCCCTATATGACTACATCTAGGGTGTTCTGTGCTCATTGTCCCCAAACCAGAAACCAACAAGAGTGAATGAGAGGGAGGCCAGTGTGTGGGAGACCAGATCATGAGAGTTAGCAAAGCCTCCCTGCTCCCAGGCAAGACAAAGAACCGCTGGCCTGGGAGGGAGGTGGGGCGGGCGAGCCAGGTTTCGGATGGCTTCCTGAGAGAGGTGCTCTGTGCCCTCCACGCTGGGCCCACCCTTGGGCGGGAAGGAAGGAGACACGGGATTTGGGTGGTCTGAGAGGAGAAGAGGCCTCTGCCCTCCTTCCCCAGGGAGGTGTGAGGACCCAAGAGAGGAAGCAGTAGCCCCTTACTGCTTCCCAGTGGGGGCCTGGGGTCTCCCCAAGAGTTTCCCTTTTGTGTCTGCACATTCATTACAGCGAAGGACGATCACTGTGCAGCCGAGGGGGGCCCCTGGGGGGGGGTCTCCAAATTGATCAACATTCAGTTTTCACCCTCCAAAGATTGTGGGTTCAACACAGACATGTAGTTCAGTGATAGATCAATAGGATCATGTCTCCTGCATGCCTGCTTTTGCATCTTGAGTCCCACCTGCTTCTCACACTTTATAAGAAATAATCAAAAGGCGCCAGCTGCTCAGCCCGGAGCGAGAGGACCAGCCAAGATGCAGTGGCCCTGCGGGTGGGGGAAGGCAGAGTACGGAGGCACGCATCTGGGAGGGCAGGGCTGGAGCAGAGGGCGACAGCCACACAAGGGCTGGTTGGAGCCGAGGAGGCAGAGCTGCTCAGAGACGCAGGTAGGGCAGGACGCAGTGGGCACCTTCGGGGACAGTGTACCCCTCATCACAGCAATTTTTCGCACAAGTTGGAATGTTGAGGAGGGGACTCCTGAGAACCTGGACTAGAGTTCCAGGAGGACCTGTTTGCATGACAGGCCTGTGTGTGCACGAAAAGTCCAGCGTTCTTGTTGAAGGGTGCATGGAGGTGTGTGCTGAGAGCCTGCTGCTCTGCCACCCCAGTTAGGCACCCACCCCAGCCAGGCACTGAGAGGGACGCTGGCAAGGCCAGGAAGGGGAGAGAGGGCAAAGGACCCGTGTGAGCACAGCCTGGAGCCAACGCTGCTCCCTGCAGGCCCTGGGCCCTACACCAGTGTGTGGTCAGCCCGGACCTGGGCCTGCACTACTCCCAAGGGCCCACGCCTACCCCTGGCTCCACTCTCCTGCTTATTGGCAGCCCCCAGGGATACCCGTGTCCTTCTCCATCCCAGGCCTCTTCGTGACTGGATTCCAGGCCACTTTACCCCTTCCATCCATTGGGCACACTGCATTAGGAAAACTGAGGCCGAGTGCAGGCTTAGCCCAGTGGTGCCTCTGCCTGCCCCTCCCCCAGTCCTCTCCCCAGCCTCCTGCGAGGCCATGAGGGCATGTGGGTGGGAAGCCCTGGGAACGCCCTCCCCCAGCCCTCCCCGCTCACCTGGTCCAGGCCAAGCTGCCTGCACGGAAAGGAGAAGGTGAAACCCAGGGGGAGGCTCTGCCCGCTCAGGCCCTGCTTCTGCTGGAAGTCCAGGATGCAGTCCACGATGTGGTCAAAGAGCTGAGGGGCGGCGCAAGTCAGCGTCGGGGAGAGGGGCACTGGCCCTTCCCTGTCCCTGCTTCAGCCCCAGGCTGTGAATACCTGCTGCCCAGAGCCCTGAGCCACACTCTCAGGGATGGAATAGACCTGGTTGGTGATCTGCACGCCTTCTGCGGCCACATGTACCAGGAGGACTCGGAAGTTGGTGCCTCCAAGGTCCAGCGCCAGGAAGTGCCCCCGCTCTGTGGGACCGAGACAGGACAGAGTGGGTGGCTTCACTCAGCACACACTGACCCCCAGGAGCCCATGTCCCACTCACACACTCAGGCCAGGTCCTCACCGCTGCCATCAGGAGTGGCCCGGACATAAGTGGGCAGCATTCGGAGGGAGGAGGCCTCCCCTTGGAGCCCCTTGACCATGGCCTCCCGCATCTGTGCCTGCACCACTGCCAGCTGCTCGCGGTTCAACCGGAACGGTGCCAGGGTCTCCTCCAATAGGCGCCGGTGGGCAGCCAGGCGGGCAGCCACCGCGGTCACCATTGCCACACCCCGGCCGCCCCCGTCCACAGAAGGGATAAAGGAGACATCACATTCAGGGGCCAGGAGCGTCACCGTCTCCTGCAGGACACTGAGGAACCTGCACAAACACATGTGAGGCCCACCCTGGCTTGGCACCAGGCCCTGACCCCCAGAGCTTCCTGAAGCCTGGACCCCATCATTTCAAATCAGTTCAATTCTAAGTTTGTCTGTGCACCAACGCCATGCCCAGTGCCCCCAGGGACCCCTCCCTTGCACACCCAAGGAGAAGCATCTTTTCTCTCCTCTGACCTCTTTTGGCCCCCAGCCCCCATCTGGCCTCACCCTGCCCTGCAGCCATGGTACTGGAGTGCCCTTGGGTGCTTGTCACACACACACACACACACACACACACGTGTTCCTGCTACCTGCTCACACAGGATCTGTATTTTCCGAATACCTGGGGTGGTGCTCAAACACTCGGCCTCCAGTGGCCACAGCGATCTGAAGCGTCTGCTGCTCCCGGCTGTGCTGGAGGCGGGTGAGGACGGCGGCCAGGGCAGCGGCGCAGAGCTGGGCGGCTCGCGTGCACACGGCCGTGCACACATGCCGCACCAGCTCGGCATCCGAGGCCCCTGCGTTCAGGCCCAAGTCCCGCAGGATAGCGTGCACACGGGCTGCCCCAGCCGAGGCGCTGGGGGGACAGGGTGCTACTTTGAGGGTCAAATATCCCAGAAGCTCCCTGTCCCTCTTCCCCCAAAGCCCCGTGGCTACCTGGGGGGCAGAGCACCCTCCCTCTCCCAAGCAGAGAAGCCCATTGTCCACCCCACTGGCTTCCCACACTCACTCCTCCATCTCGGCCACGTGCTCCAGGAGGATGCCCCCTCGGCTCAGCAGGGCACGGGAGGTGCAGCCACCAAAGAGGACCCCGTGCTGGGCCAGGTGAGCCAGGACCTGCCGCACCAGCTCACCCAGGTACAGGCCGCCAATCATCTTCTCAAACCTGCCGGCCGGAAGGGTGGCTGGAGAGGCTTTCCTAAGGCTCGGCCCTCATGGGCCCACTGTGAGAGCCTCAAGGAGACGTCCTTTTCTTTAGGGTCCCCAGGCTGGAGGTCCCAGAAGCAAATGACTTCCCAGGAGACAGGTGGGCGTTTACCCAGACCCCACGGCCCCCTCCAGTTTGGTTAGGGTTAGGGGGCTTCTGGAGGGTGGCAGGACCCAAAGGGGAGGGTGGGACACTTTACTCAGCTACCCCCAATCTCCAACTCCTGTCAGGGCTAGCCAGAGCCAGGAATAAGGGAGGGCCACGGTGTGAGAACTCTGAGTTCTAGAACCTAGAGCCCTTCCTTCTATGAGCCTGGCCAGGGCCCCTGAGGGGCAGCCTGGAGCTCCTGGGAGGGAGTGGCTGGCCCTCAGGGCTGGTGCACAGGACAGTGGAGGGGATGGGGAGCAGGCAGAGAAGAGCCTAGAGTAGAAAGTCAGGCCACCTCTGGGCACCGGGATTCAGGGACTCCTGGTCCAGGATGCGGTCGAATGTGGTCAGCACTGACCCCAGGGCCCCATCATCACCAAAGGAGCCCCACTCGATGCTGACGCAGACGCGGCCGCGGTCCTCATCCAGCACCGCCACGTGCCGCGCCTCCTCCATGTAACACGCGTTGGTGCCAGTGTCTGACAGAGACGACCTCATCAGGGCCTGCCCCCAGGCAACCGTGCCCCCCACCCACTGCCACAAATGGCCCATGCTCACCTACAACAAGCCCAACCTCACAGGGTGCAGTCCCCAGCTCGCAGCCCATCATGGTGCCCACCGTGTCGTTCACCACGGCAACCACATCGATGCTGCAGGCCTGGACAGCGGGAGGGCAGAGCAGGGGAACCTCGGGTTGGGCAGGGCTGGGGCCCTGTCTGTGATGGAGACTCCCAAGCCAGATTGAGGCCCCTTGCTGGCTCACCCTCAGCCTGGCCTGGCTCCCCAAGCCCTTCCCGTCCAGCCATGCACACAGTACAGCGGCCATTAGTTCCAACAGCCTGGCCTCCTCAGGCAACAAGACATTAGCATACGCCCTTCTCTGAAACTTCATCCTCCCCAGCCCCAGCTTATGCACCTGGCAGGCCCTTCTCTGAAACTTCATCCTCCCCAGCCCCAGCTTATGCACCTGGCAGTCTCCTCCTCCAAGTCCTTGCTCGAGGCACCGTGGCCCCTCCCCAGGGCTCCCAGGGCCATCGATCCCCCTCAACAGGGACAGTCTTTTATTGAATGCTTTCCCCACTGGACCGAGAGGCCTTGAGGACAGGCTCAAGCCTTTTCATCTTTGTTTCCCCCATGGCCCTAAGCAATGGTTTGACCTTTCTTGGCCTCAGTCTCTTTACCTAGGAAATGGGAGTGGCAGCAGCATTTACCTCAAGGTTAAACTGGATAAAGGATATAAGCAGGAAAGAAAAGCACAGGGCAGGCCACATGGATGGTTGTGCCATGGCCCCTGCCCCCACTCACCCCCTGCCGCTCAATGGCATCTCGAAGCAACTGGACCACATCCTGGCCTTCCACACCACTGCACCTAAAACCTTTGGTCCAGGAAATGAGGGTACTCTGGGGGCAGAAAAGTGGGGTCACTCCAACAGCCTTCATGGGGCTGCAGCCCCTCCCCACTGTCCCCATGCCCTCTCCACCTCACCTTGTCCAGGCCCGTCTGGTGACAAGGGAAGGAGAAGTTGAACCCAAGCTGCAGGCCTTGTCTGTCCACAGGGTGCGCATCCAGGAATTCAGACAGGCAGCGAGCCGCAAAGTCGAAGAGCTGGGGGACACGGGAGAGGCTCAGCTCTGCCCAGCAGAGCCCCAGCCACCCTGTGGTCCCACTGCCTGAGCACGGAGCCCTCACCTGCTGACCAGGACCCAGCATCACCTCTTGAGGGATCAAAAACTCCTGGCTCCGGGGCTCAATCTGGTGCCCCTCAGTGCCCGTCAGGGTCACCCACAGAACACGCAGTGAAGCCCCCGTGGCTCCCAGCTCCAGCACCACGAAGTCTCCTTGCTCTGAGAACAAGTGGTCACAGAGAGGCAAGCAGCTGTTTACACCAAGCTCTCTGCCTCCCAGAAACATTCCCAAGGCCTGCAGTCTTGTCAAGGGAACTTAGAGATAGGAACCTTAGAGATAGGGACAGGGATAAGAAACTACCCCCTCCCCCAGATGAGAGCCCTCTCCCCAGGCCTGGCCACCTGTCTTAGTCTATGTCACCCACCAGTGCCATGTGGGATGGACCCCACATATGTGGGCAGCATCCGGACAGCAGGGGCAGGGCTGGCCTGGCCCGTCAGTGCCTGCTCCATGGAGCGCAGGAGGCTGGCTTGGATCTGCCGCAACTGTGTGCTCGTCACCTTGAATTGATTCAGGCATTCCTGCGCCTGGAGGAAAACAGGCTGACATCTGGGCAGGAGACCTGTTGGCCTAGCCAAGTACCCCAACCCCAACCAGGACAAGCCAGCCCTGTCCTGCTCATACCTCCTCTCACCTGTCCAGACCAGCCCCTCCCTCAGCTTCCCCAGGGCTGGCCTGAGCCTTTTCTGAGCCTGGTCTCCCAGCACCACCCAGCCCCACACCTCACCTCTTCCCACACTCTGGCCCTCTGGCTGCTTAGGGCCTGCACCACCTCCAACACCCTCTGAAGGCTCCTTTCTGGAGGAAAGACCCACCCACTTCCTCCTGCTCCATCCCCTCGTGGCTCCTCAGATCACTATACTGGCTCCTCCTATTTCATTGAACTCAGGGTTTGACAAGGCCTTTCTCCTATCACACCAGGACTGACTTGCTCTGGGTTCCCAGTACCCAGAGCCAAGCTTCTCGAAGAAGCAAGTGAATGAACACATGTGTGAACAAACTTCAAGTTCAGGTGCTTCCTTCACCAGATCCACTTGATTCTGGAGCCTGAGCAAGCCCAGCCCTCACCTTTTTTTTTTTTTTTTTAAACACACCACCAATACTTATAGTTCCACTCCCTCCCATAGACCAGTGCTGACACTGGGAAGGACTGGGCCTCCCATAAGGAGAGATCCGCCTGGGGGCCCAGTGTGTCCACCCAGATGTGTTCTGGGCTTGGTGGTGGCCCGAGGACCTAAGTCCTCCCCCAGAGTTCCCCCATCCCAGAATCCTTGTGGGCCTGGGAGTGGGTCACACCCGGGAAAGCTCCCTGGGTAGAGGAACAGGTCATGTGGGAAGAGGTCACATGATGCCTCAAAACCTGCCACGCCAAACATCAGCATGAGACAGGAGGGGAACGAGGTCAGAGGGTAGCATCAGGAAAGCACAGCAGGGGGTCTGAAGGTGAGGTGCTGAGGAGCGTCTGGAAGTGACCCCGCAGAGGATGCCCTCCGCCCGTTGCCGTCCGTCCCACAGGCATTGGGGGAGGCCCACCCACGCGCCCAGTGCCATTCCCAGCACCGAGTGCTGCTCCACCAGCTGAGGCCTGCCCTGTGCAGCTCAGGCTGCAGTGTAGGGACAGAAAATAAGCAAATAAGCAGATAAGATGGTCTGGTAGTATTGGCAGCTTAAAAAAAAAACAAGCAGGAATAGAAGTCGAGAGTGAGCAGGGAGGTAGAGATATTTTTGGACGTTGGTCAGGAAAGGCCTTCCTATGGAGGTGACCTAAAGGAAGGAAGGGAATGAGCCATGTGAAAATCTGGGGAAAGTGCCCTCGCCAGTTTGGCTCAGTGGATAGAGCGTCGGCCTGTAGACTGAAGTTCTGAGTTTGATTCCCATCAAGGGCACATGCCCAGGTTGAGGGCTAGATCCCCAGTAGGGGGCGTGCAAGAGGCAGCCAATCAATGATTTTCATGATTGGTGTTTCTGTCTCTCCCTCTTCCTTCCTCTCTGAAATCAATAAAAATATATTTTAAAAAAGAAAAAAATCTGGGGAAAGAGCATAAAGGGACTTTCTTCAGTGCAAGGGGATGAATTTGGGGGAAGACTGGAGCAGGAGTAGATTAGCATGAAGGGAGGGGCGAGGAAAGCAGAAGACAGGACACTCTGAGTTCTCCACCAGAAGCCCGCCGTGGGGAGCTTAAAAAGCACCTGCTGCCTCCCCTCTATAGGGAAACCTCCTCCAGGCAACCTCTGGGCCGTCCTTCAAAGAGGCCCAGCAGCCTTCCCGGGTTCATTGGAGAGCGTCAGCCGGTGACTCCATTCTCCTGGGCTTAGCCTTTCCCAGGCCCCCACCTCTGGTTGCACAGGAATTCTGTTCCTGCAACCTGCCGCCCTAAGCTGGACCTGTGTTTGTAAAGAACTACTGGGATCTGGATGAGGAGGCTGGGGAGCCTGGGAAGAGAAGCTGCCCACTGAGGAAGAGGGGAGGGCTCTCTCCCACCCCTGCCTTAGGAAGAGATGGGAAACAGAAGCCTAAGGCGCAAACGACCCTAACAGGAGTGCCGGAAGTTCAGCCCCTGTTTACGTTACAGCAGATGCTTACAGCAGCCAGAAATGCTGAGGGGCGATTCCCAGCACAAATGAGGACACTGGGGCTCAGACCGGGACAGTCATCTGCCTAAGCCAAGCAGCTATCAAGGCACAGGATGGGATTTGAACCCGGCCTGTCGGACTACAGAGATGTTTCTACATAAATGTGAAAGCTTTATAAAAACTAGCAATTTCTGAAAAGACAAGATCCCAAAGCTGATGAAGGTTGCAGCGAGGAAACCCCATAGGACCTGGCGAGAGATAATTTACATCTGAGTGTTGCCCTGCCACTTCCTGGATGTGTGGCCCTGGGCAAGTCAAACTTCCCTCTGAGAGAGCAGGTCGCCTCTTATGCAAAATCCAGAGAATAATGATATTCAGAGGCCCCCAACCCCCCAGTGCCAGGGCCACGTCTTACTCACAGTGTATCTCGGACCCGAGTGGTGGCTGCTCAAGGCTGGCAGCACTCAGGACAGATTTGCTGATTGAGTGGTTGTGGGGGATAAGAATTAAAGGGGGTCGTGCACATGAAAGTGTAAAGTACTGTTCAGGGTGAGGGCTGTGTTTTTATTGCTTAATGATAACAGCAGAATGATGGAGTTGATGGCTTAGGCAGATGGATGTTTTTTCTTCCTTTTCCTCCCGGGTCCAGTGGAAGGTGCAAGAGGAGTGACAAGAAGATGGCAGAAGCCACAAGAAAAACAGGACTTCCCTGGCCGACTCTGGTGGGTGCACAGTAGCCAGGAGAAGCTACTGGGTCATTCCCCTCTATCTCCCCTGAGAAAACTCGGGAGAGACCTCAGCCAGGACAGCGAGAAGCAAAGCCTTAGAAAGGGGCTGGTCCAATATGGCTTCAAAGCTGGCTCCTCGAGCAGCTTGCATGTCGGTCAGCCTGGGCTCATTGCCCCGCCTCTCTGAGTGGCTTCCTTCTCCATCCAGCAGGAGGTAAAATAGCACCCCCCTTTTCTGTGAGGACTGAGAAGGGGTGGAACAGTGGCTGGCCTATAGGACATGCTCACTGAAACGTGGGTTTCCTTTCCTCAGAGCATGAGGTACAACTGCCTGGAGAGCCTGGTTTATTGCCCCTCTGGTGGCAACAAGAGACCTTGGAGGAGGGGTGGGGACGGGACTCTGAGAAGGGGCTGCGCTCTGACCACGCATGGGAAGGGGAACGAGGGGAAGCCTGTGGTGCTGAGGGGGGGCCAAGGCCATGGAGAACATGGCATCCCTGTGAAGTCTCCCAAAGCCTAAGGGAATGTCTTTAAACTGCAGGTGCATGTAATGAAGTCAGCAGGGCAGATGTAGGACCAACACGGGAGCAAGGGCCTAAAGTGAGTGGGAGATGGCGGCAGGCCAGGCATTGCTCACTCCTGTGGCCAGCGGTGGGCGGTGGGCGGTGGGCGGTGGGTGGTGGGTGGAGCACAGAGGGAATGTTTACAGCAGGGTCTGGGGCAGAGATTGGATGAGGGTGAAGTAGAAGCATGAAATGCAGTGAGGGGTGATACCCCCACAGTTTGGGCAATGAACCAAGTCCAGCAGATGTCAGGACAAGCTGGAAAACTAAAGAAGCTGCAGGGAACAGTTGAGGAACCCTCTCTCGACGCCTTTGTCCTTTATTATGTCCTGTAATTCACTCAACCCTCCAGGGGGTGGGTGGACTCCATTTTCTTTTCTTCCATTTTACTGATGAGGAAACAGGCTGCGGGATATGAAATGACTTACACAAGTGTTTCCGGCTCAAGGATGTGGTATGCAAGGGCTCTACATCTTGGTCAAGAGGACAAGAGAGACTCACTTCTGAGCTAATTGGAAGCATGTAGGGTAAGCCGCACTGTAACCTCGGCTCTGCGTGCCTGACTGCATGGTGTGGAGGGGAGGGAGAGCTGCAGGAGTGACTAGAGAAGTGGGGGAAGGAGGTCCTTAAGAACACAGCTTTCTAGACTGGGTCAGCCCGTTTGGGGCAGAGGAGGTGCCTGTGCGGCAATGTGGCCAAAGCAATATATTTGGGACTGAAAGATCTCAGCCCAGCTCAGACTCCTGTCATGCCTTAGTCGAAGGCACACCATTTCTCTGAGCCTCCTCTTCCTGGGCTGTAAAGTGAGGAGCTAGTCCCTGCCTTGCAGTTGTGTGGAACGTCGTAGGAGACACTGACCAGATCAGATATGAAAGGCTCTGAAAACTGGAAGGTGCTGCAAAGGTGTGATCACATGGCCCCACATCATCTTTAGCCAATCCTGCTCTTGGCAGCTCTCAATAAGCACCTTTACAGGAACCCAGTGCTGAACTTACCAGCTCAGAGCTGTCCGGAGAGCAGGGCAAGCCCTCCTGGGGGCAACCGGGGGCTCCTTCCTTTTGCCACAACCCTACAGGCCCAATGGAGTCCATGTGGTTCCACAATTGGGGGTGGCCACCTATGGGAGGAAAGAGGCAGCCTGGGTGAACCGCTTACTCTACAGGCCCTAGGAGGCCGTGACTCAGACTCTTTCTTCCTTCTGAAGGGGACAGGAAGGAAGCTATGGGCAGAGCTCAGAACCTCAGTCAGTTTCCAGAAGCATGTGTCATAAGAGAGGACCAGGAAGGCTGGTTTCTATTCCTAATGCCTTTCGTTCATTCTGTCCTGTAACTCACTTAACCCTCCAGGGGGTGGGAAGGTTCATTCACATTTACCAGTTCCTTTGCCTACTCCGCTGCCAACCAGGGCCCCACCTTCAGGGACCTCACAGCCCAACAGCAATCCCAATGGATTGACATAGGCATCAACCGAGATGGACAAGCTTCTGTGCTTAGGAGTTCAGGAATGTGCTAGAGCTTTTGGAAGAAAGAGTGTGATGTGCTGGAGCAACAAGCAGGCTGGACCACAGATGTTTCTATGCCAAGCTGAGATGCATGGATTTCTTCCTGAAGATACATGGAGAAGAAGTGAGGGGTGGACCTGTGCTTCAGTAAGGGCTCCTACTCGTGGCACAAACTTTGGGCAAGTCATTTATGATACCTGTACAAGGTTGGTGAGAATTACATGGAGTAACACCTGGAAAATTGTTTTGGAATATTTAATTTAAACCTCAGCTCCTGGGTGGGTTTGGGGAGGAGCAAAAGAGATAATGAGAGCAAAAGAACCTTGCTCAGTGTCTTCAGATTTATTTAGCTGAATTTGCATGAAAACTCTAGGAACCTCAATTTCCTCTTCTAGGACAGGAAAAAAATTCAGTTCTTGTGAGGATTAAAGGAATTAATGATTCTGAAAGTCCTTTGCACACTCTAAAGGACTTTTGGAATGTCAGGTGTGCTCACTCAAGCTAGAGGTGGCACTGATGTTCCAGGAGGATCCTGAGGGAGCCTCAGTGATCCAGGTGCCCTTCAGGGGAGAAGGAAATGAGAAATGCAGTGGAGGGTCCAACAAATCACTCCACCTCTCCTCCTGGAAAGGCAACTTCAGGAAAGACACCTTCCACCCCTGCAACCCCTCCCAACTTCTACTCCCATCACTCCCTGTGGTCACCTATAATCTGACCGCCCAACCCCGGCCTTCGGCTGAGGCCCCACTAGTACTGCCCTCTCTCAGGCATGCAGTCATGAGCATTCTCTTCACTACAAAATACTCTTGTCCCTTGACTTCAACAGCCAGTTTTTCCTGGGCCTCCTTCCTAAATCTCTCATCATCTTCATTAACTCCTTTTCTCCTCTCCCCTTAAGCAATGGGGCTCCCAGGTTTCTGAGAGCTCTCCTTTCCACACTCACTCATCCCCAAGAATTGATTAAAACTTCTGTGTGAGGGCTCCTAAATATCCCTCTCCTGAGCCAAATCCCGAATTCTAATGATCTATTAGGCATCATGATCCGAACTTGGAGAGGCTCCTCACACTCCACACATTCATTTTCTCTGTCACTTTTGCCCATGATTCTTCTCCTATGCTCCACCTTCTCCTACTCTAATCTGTCCACCACCACCCTGCCCTGCCACCACCAACTGTGCTAAAATAGATTTTATCATGTCACTCCCCAGATCTATCCCCCTAAGAAAGGAACTGTCACATTCTGATGGCTCCCACTGCAGAAAAACTCTTTACTGTGGCATTCCAGGCCCTAACCCTGTCCTCCAACCAAGCTTCCTCCCCCTACTGCCCTTCATATGCTACACACTGACTACGAGCTTCATCCTGTCTCTTGATGTCAAGCCTTTGTTCCGTGTTCCCTGAGCCTGGAACCACCGTGTCTGGATCATCTCTGCATCTTGAACGCCCAACACAGGGTTCAGCATAGGTAGGTGCTAAACAGCTTTGTGAATTTGGGGGTGGGCAGATAGTCTTGTTCAGAGAACCAAGAAATCCATTTCTAACAAATATTCCCAGAGTCATATAATCCTACACTCAGTTTCTAAGTCTCTCAAATGGGAATGTTGGTTCCACATAAATTATAGGTCAGTTTCAAAGATAAAATGGGGTAACTGAGGCAATTACCTTTGGAAAGGGCCAAGGGCTACACACAGTGGTGAGCTTTCATTCTCCTTTCAAGGCCCAGCTGGCTCAGCCACTCATTCACTCACTTTTTCATTCCCTCTTCTATTTCACATTTGTTCAGCACTTCTCCATGCCAGGGACTGTGAATCTTCCTCCAAGAAACCTCAGCATTTACCCTCTCAGTAAATGTACCCATGTCTGTCTCTTCCAGCTGAGAGTCCTTGTAGAGATGGACATGTCTCCCATATCACTGGATCCCCAGACCCCAGCCCAGGTCGCACACATTTAAAGAACTGTGGGGCTCTTGGCTCCTCGCAGCTGAGCCAGCTACATGGAATGAGCCTTCTTTTAGAAACACAGACCACAGATACTTGCTGGGGAGGGAGCCACAACTGAGGACCAAAGGCTTAGTCTTTCCAGCCTTCACTCCTCCAGTATGGGCCAAGCAGCAGAGATAAGGGTGAGGGTTGGGGCTGAGGCAGGTAGGAACTACACAGAGGAGGAGGCTCTTACCTGGGGAAAACAGCAGTTGGTCAGTCTCCTCAGGCCTGGGCGCTTGTCCCTCAATATGAGACATCCCACGGGCCTGGTTTGCACCCAAAGTGAAACGCGCAAGTGACCTGATAATGTCCCCAAGCCCCGCCCTTTTATTAGACAACAGCTAAGTCACTTCCTTTTGAGTCTGCCCTAAGAGGAGCCGAGGCGAGGCAAGGCCATGGTGCAAACTTAAGCAAGATGACCACAGGAAGTTGGAGAGGTAAAATGGGTCAAGGGCTCTAGGACATGCTCTCTGCAAGGATGGGAGTTCTGTCCATTTTACAAAAACTCAGAGTCTGAGCTCTGAGGTGGTGGCTCACCCCTGGAAAGAAAATGGAGAGGCCTAGTCTGGGAAATATGCAATCCAATGGACAATTTGGCAAAATGTGGAAATACTAGTGAGTGAGAGGTCATGTGAGCACAGAAGAGACTTGCCTTGGAGTGGGCAGGGCAAGCTGAGGAAGCTGAGCCTTGAAGGAATGGTAGTATTCTGACAGGTGGTCCTTGGAAAAGAGAGGAGCATGTACAACATGATGGAGAATCAGACGTCTTCATGGAATGGAGTATAGCTCCAAGGTTCTGAAGAGGATGCATGGAGATGGGACTGCGTGGTGGAGCGGTGGAGCTAGACTGGAATCTAGCTGTTAGTCTGTAGGCCAAGGGGGACAGTAGGTTCACAACATAGATCTTCTCTACTGAAAGGGGAGGGGAGTCTCAGGCTGTAGTCAATCTGTTGGCCACCAAGTTGGTTTTCCCCTGTACTAGTCTTTTTTTTTTTCTTAATATATTTTTATTGATTTCAGAGAGGGAGGGAGAAACATCAATGATGAGAGAGAATCATTGATCGGCTGCCTCCTGCAAGCGACACACCGGGGATTGAGCCCACAACCCAGGACTGTGCCCTGACCGGGAATCAAACTCTGACCTCCTGGTTCATAGGTTGACGCTCAACCACTGAGCCACGCCAGCCGGCTGAACTAGTCTTCTTGAATGCACAGAACCTTGAAGCATCACTGTGCTCACTGCTATGGTATGAAATGTGTGTTCCTCCAAAAATTCATGTTGAAAACCTAATGCCCAAGGTGATGGTATTAGGTGGGGCCTTTGGAAAATGATTAGGTCATGAGGATGAAGCCCTCATGAATGGGATCAGTCTCCTCCTAAGAGAGGCTCCAGAAGATCCCTCACTCCTTCCACCATGTGGAGGACACCAGAAATCTGCAACCAGAAGAGGACCCTCACCTGACCACACTCGCTCCCTGATCTCAGCCTTCCAGGCTCCAGAATTGTAATACACTTCTATTGTTTATAAGCTACGCAGACAGTGGCATTTTGTTATAGCAGCCCACATGCACCAAGATACCCACCATGGTAGGAGACAACATACTGCACCAATTTTCATTTCAGGGAAACTGGTGAGCAGATACGTTAAAGCTTTAGGTCACCTCATCAGCAGTAACCCTACCATTATCCACACAGTACATGACCTCCACCAGGATGATGAAGGACCGGGACAGTAGCTCTTGGATTCGTTTTGGCATTGACTGGGCCTGGGAACACCCGACATCAGCCCTGCTGCACAGTTCTCTGGGTACCAGTACAGCATATAGGCCCTGACAGGCAGGGAGCTCGAGATGGGAGTGAACAGGACAGTCACCCATGACGTAGTGTCCTGCCTAACCTGGATTTCCAGTCTCTCTCAACCTTGTTCGGTTAAGAGATGAGAATATGGAACTGAGTGTGAAAGGCCCAGCTGTGATTCATGCTGGCAGCCAGTCTGCAGTCTCCTGAGCCAGAGCGCCAGAGCTCCTCGTCTGTTTCTGGAAATGTGTGTCCATCTCCCCAGGAGCAGAGGTCCCAGAACCCCAGGCTGAGTGTCAGGGCCTTTGGAGGGAGGAGGCAACCTGGACTTAAGGTCTGTGAACAGTTGACAGGCCTTGCGGTAGCCTAGGCACAGTAGTAGCCAGCAGCTCTCCTCGGACACCAGATGACCTCTGACCAAAAGGGGAAGGACAAATCCTGACTAATTTCTGCATAGGTATGATTTGCCTTAGTTTGGGTTCCCCAGAATTAGATCAAATTTGAGCTGTCCAGAAGGAACTGAGAAATGGGGAGAGGTCAGCAGGAGGAAAGGTGGGGCACAGCCAGAGTTCTGCTGGGCTACGTAGGAACCAGATCCTCCCTGCTCTGAGTTGCTCCCAGGCTTGCTTCTCACAGCAGACAGTGCCCCGCAACAAGGCAAACAGGCCCTCGATAAGCTCTCCACAGTTCCCTCCATGCCCCTTCACTAGGCTATGCCTTGCAGTTCTCTTCTACCCATCAAGCTGCTTTACAGTTAGGTCTTTGTTCATGCGGATCTGTCTGGAATGACTCCTTCTTTGCCCTTTCCAGCCTTTCCACCTTTAAATTATACCCCAGTCATCACCAAGGCTTGGGGAGCCTTCCTGGGTAATTCCTCCCGGCCCTAACCCCAGCTGGGTGTGGCCTATGGGTCCCATAGTGTCAGGTATTTTCTCCCATCTTTGCATTGATAACTGTGGACTCCAAGCACACGCTTCCTACTCATCTTTAGAACTCCAGAGCCCATTTCTAGGCCTGACAAGGAATAGGATGTTATTTTTGTTAAATTGAAGAGCCCGCCCACAACCTCAGTAGTCCAGGGCTTTTGAAACTGAGAGGAAATCAGTAACCTCTTCCTGCCTTCCTAGTGCATATGGCTTCAGCCTTTCCACTAGGTTAACACATGCCTCCATCTTCCCACTGATGCTTCTATCCCCTTAGTACTACCCACCTTCCCTTCACCCTGCTAAGTCAATTTAGGGCCAAGACTGCCCTCCCCAGCGAGAAAGAGCCCATCCAAACCTGAAATCTCCACTGAGATTTTGTCACTCAAGGGAGAGGTGGGAGGTAGTATAGTGAAGTACAGAGCATGGGCTCTGCTGTCAGACAGATCTGAGTTCAAATACCATCCCATTTACTAGCTGTAGGACCTTAGTTTCTTCACTTCTCTGAGCCTGTTTGTCCACATGTAAAAGATGGAGACTAATTTCTACATAGGATTTGCCTTAGTTTGGGTTCCCCAGAATTAGATCAAATTTGAGTGTAAATAGTTTCATTGGAAAGCGATCCAGGCCAGGGCTGGGATTAGAATGATGCATGTGAGGCGCCCTGCTACAAAATGTAAAAAGGCCCTCAAAGTTCACGGACGTGTCAACCCCGCCCTTACATGAACCCAAGAGTGAGTACCCCTCACCCTGGTCCCAGCCCTGATCCAGTAAGCACTGAAAGGGGAGTGAGCAGTGAGGTAGGAAGGGAAGGAAGCCAATGAGAGTATGTAATCAAGTTGCTGCTGGGAGCTAAGCCCTATAGAACTGTTTAAAATGAACCCACCTGAGAGGCGAGGAAGCTGTGGTATTTATCCTCCAACTTCCATCTTTCACTGGCTGAGGGCTGCTTCAGGGCCCTAATTACTTGTCACAACCTCAACAGTCCAGGGCCTTTGAAACCGAGAGGGAATCAGAGCCTGTGCCACACAAGCCTAGAGAAGTGCTATGGCAGTCACAGGTTCTTGCAATAGGACCATGTGGGTATGTACTAGAATGGTGAGTACCCAGGAGAAACGGGTAAGGCACTGATTCTGTTAGAGCAGTGGTTCTCAACCTCCTGGCCCTTTAACTACAGTTCCTCATGTTGTGACCCAACCATAAAATTATTTTCGTTGCTACTTCATAACTGTAATGTTGCTACTGTTATGAATCATAATGTAAATATCTGATATGCAGGATGGTCTTAGGCGACCCCTGTGAAAGGGTCGTTCGACCGTCAAAGGGGTCGCGACCCACAGGTTGAGAACCGCTGTGCTAGAGGGCTAGTGGAAGGATGAAAGGGAAAAATCATAAAGCCTAACACAAAGAAGTCCCCTTTTCTTTCCCAGTTTATGGCAACCACTTGTGAAGTTCATGGAGCTTCCTAGATCTCCATGAGTCCACAATACTTGCAGTCCAGGGCCTTCCCATCTTGGAAGAAGCAAAAAGCCCACCAAGACCCCAAGGAGAGCTCTAATTGCCCAGGGTTCAAAGGTGCTATGGAAGGCTGGTGGTTGATGGAGCTAAGGTGGAGGGCTTGCTCCTCTAAGAACTGTGTCTTCCTGCATCTGCACCCCACCTCTCGCTCTGGCTTTTCCACCTCACACTGTAACACTACTTATGACATACAAAACTAGCACCTTGTTTAATAGCAACTACTGTCACTTCCTCACCATCCTCTATGTGATTGATACTATGCCTTTATACACATTATCTTAACTCTGAGAAGCCTGTAAGATTTTTTTCCCCGTTTTATGGACAAGGAAACTAGATCTCAGAGAGGTTAACTTTTATCAGAAGCAGGGGTTCAGACTCAGGTTGATGTGATACTCTCCAATGACTATCTCTTCACTGTCTCAACAATGCCCTCCCACAGGACCACTGGAGTAATAAGACAAATCAGCAGCCTGTACCAAAAACAGTGGGGGGTGGGGAGGGGACACTGGGGAGTTGCTGTTTCCTCTTGACTCCCCATTGGCTAACAAAAAGCCTATTGTTCCTGGTCCTGCTTATTCCACACCCCCCTCCAATAATTTGCCACTGACCCATGTTCTAGTAGATTGCTCAATTTTAAGCTAAATAATTCACTTTGTAGAATCACCCTTTCTCTTTTCTTATCTTTAGGCAAGAGATAACATACTATCCCCTATTTATAGAACTCTACCTCCAATAAATTTCTATTTAATGAGAGGACTAGTGAGAGTAAGGCTAATGGGACACAATTGATAAACTAATTTTCATTAGAAGGCAAACAGGAAAATAATTAATACTAGAATCAAAATATGACATTTTCTTTAGGAGTGAAGAGGAGGGGCACTGTAGTGTCACTGCCATGGACCAAAAGTGGCTTTATTTGTTCTCAGCCTTTGTTTCCTCATTTGAAAATTGGGAAGGATAATATTACCTCACAGGATTGCTGTGAGGATTAAATGAAGGCACATACATTGCCTGAACCATAGTAGTTGCTCAAAAAATAACTGCTATTATGTGATGCTGGCCTCAATGTCAGGGCACCAAGACATGGAAGGAATAGAGAGTGAACCTACCATCCTGCCTTCTAACTCAAAAGATCTTGCATGCCAGGCGCCCAGACAGGAAACAGTCTTCCCTAAAGGCCTGTGCTGGCCTTCCATCCTAGCTCTCTCTCAACTCCCCCGTCTCACACACACCTCATGTTCATTTTAAATAAAGGAAAAGGGAACTTTGGACTTGATAAATCAGAAGTTAGAAAAGTCTGTGTCCCTGTTCGTCCTGTCCCAGGATCCTTTCCTGCTCAGCAACCATCTCCCACAGTCTTTCATTACGTCTTCAATTCTGTTTGGGCCAAAGCTAGCTTTTCTAACATCTTCCTCAGGTAGTTGCTTCTACCATCCAACGCGCTCCACAACAGCCTATGCACTGAGAACAGACCACATCTCTGCTCTGCTCTGAAAGCTCCTGGGCAATGTGACTGAGAATGTGTACTTTCTACTAATGTACTTAAAACAGAACCTATTTCCTGTTACTTCTATGACCTCTGACAGTGGTTTTAACAAATGCGTATCCACTGGTTAATCTACAAAGGAAAATTATTGCATAGGAAGTAACTAAAAATAGTGTTCACTTACAAATTCCTGGGAAGAATGGCAGGAGAGATCTCTCAAAGGTCCTATGCTGTGGGAGTTCTCTTTTTTTAATTCTCACTCAAGGATATGTTTAGAGAGAGGAAGAGAGAGAGAGAAACATCGATGTGACAGAGAAACATCAATTGTTTGCCTAACCATCCATCCATGCCCCCAACTGGGGATCAAACTTGCCACCTAGGTATATACCCTGACTGGGAATCAAATTTGCAACCTTTTGGTGCACGGGGGTGACGCTCCAACCAACTGAGCCACCCAGCCAGAGCTGGCTGAGAATTCTTAACTGGGTGAGGCAATGAGATGAAGTAATAGGTCATTGAATGATAGGGATAGCAGAATAAGGAGTAGGATTCAATGAACTGGCACCTTGCAGAATGTCAGAAAAGGTCAAGGAGCCAGTGTGGCTCAGTGGTTGAGCATCGAGCTATGAACCAGGACATCACAGTTTGATCCCCGGTCAGGGCACATGCCTGGGTTTTGGGCTCCGTTCCCAGTGGGGAACATGCAGGAGGCAGCCGATCAATGATTCTCTCTCATCACTGATGTCTCTTGGTCTCTGTCTCTCTCTTTCTCTCTCCCTTCTGCTCTGAAATCAATAAAAATAGATTAAAAAGAAAAGGTCAAGAGAATAATCACACAGTGTTCTGGAACTGCACACTATACATTCAGTGAATATAGGCAGGATATCAAAGACTAGGAAAATATTTCATTCAGAAACATGTAATTTATGAGTCTGAGAACAAGCCCCACAATTAAAATATCTGTACCCAAAACCTTATAACAGAAAGGGGAAAGGAAGATCTCCCTCTCATTGAAATAAGATTTCATACAAACATATATAAATATATTTAAATTTTCTTTTAACTATAAGTGAATTCAAACAGGCTGTTATAAAACCGAACACTATGTACAATTGTCTGTATAGATCATAGAAAACACAAAAACCAGAATGCTGAGTGGGTGCTCGTGGTGGAAAATGCCCATCAAAACTTGCTCAACAATGAACTGGGAGCCATTAAAGCTTCATGACCATGGTCCATCCTTATTGCTAATGGTTTTGTCAACCTTTGGACCCTAGAAATTCAGGATTTTCTCCTCCTTCCTCTGCCTGCTTTGGACCGTGTCCGGCTACCTGGCCGGACAGTAAACTGCTTTTTAAAGTCCACTAAGCAATCTGTGGCTTCTGAAATGGAAACAAAAGACTTGATGGGAGACTCATTTAAGTCAAGATGTGCAAGGGAACTCTGCATCTCTCTGCTGCAGCCTGCCTCTTCCATCCCTGGTGAGGGTACCCTAGAGAGAAAGGAAAAATTTCAGAATTCAGTATCACCTATTAATAAGCACTAAGCATGCATCATAGCAGGGGTTTTTACATATATTATTTATTCACATAATCTTTGTAATCATCCAACCAAATAAGTAATATCATTCCCCTTTTACAGATGAGGACATTGGGTAAATCATATACCTTTAAAGCCACACAGTTATGCAGTGAGAGAATGAGGGTTCAGATTCAAATTCCCAAGCTGCTTGAAATCCAAGTCAGAAGAGCAGGGTTGAATGGAGATAGAGAGGTAGAGAGGAGTAAGAAATAGCTTTTGCTCTGTTTGTTTTAACACCATTAGTGAACTGAGCTACTATTCCATTCTTAGCCAAGATATAGGGGGTCACAGAGGCAGAGAGAGAGAGATCTACAGTGATTTCTACCTTCTACATTTTGACTATCACACTATACACAGAACTCAGGACTAGGCCTCTACTTCTCTAGAACTGCTGACAGCTGCACTTCAATGCACACCCCAATTCACCTGAAGGCCACTGTTTCTGAAGACTTGGTCTTTATCTCTGCATCTGTGATAGGAGAGAAAAAGTAATAATGTTGTTAGTAGTGTTGTAGTCATAGCACTTCTCATTGATCATGTGCTTCTTGTATTCTGGGCACTGCTTTTCATCAGGCTTATCCATGTGGCTACAGACTAATTCCCAATCCCCAGTCTAATGGAATGTGAGCATTTAGGATCCAACACTCAGCTGCAGAAGTACTGAGGTGAACACTTTTAAATGAACAACCTCTGAATAAATCTACTTCAAATCTGGACTTGAGGAACTAGGGGTTGCCAAGGGAAATCTGCCTCCGACAGAGAATCACAACCAGCTGATCTGGAGACAGCAGGACATGGAACTCAGAGAGGCTGCCTTTTTTAGAGTCATCAGAAAGGCTTAAGCAATAGTTCCTCTTCCATCTGCATCTGGTGAATTTTAACAACAGCAACTAATAACAACCCAGTAATGATAGCAGCTAACATTTATCCAGGGCATACTTATGCCAGGGAATATGTGTGGAGTTTTACATAATCCTTACAATCTGTTGGTATTACTAACTCTGCAATGCTTGTAACCAATCTACTCTACTGAACCCTAAATACTAGGCACCAAGAGACAGAATTACTTCCTACAATCCCTCAGGAGCATAGGTTGGAACACTAAGCTAAAGGTAACATATGAATGGAGCATATACTGGTACATTCGAAGGAGGCAGTAACATCGGTATGTCTGATTTCCCATGCCTGTCCCTTTAACAGGAGTGGGGAACGTCCGGCCTGTGGGTCTGGCTCTGCCAAGGCAACCACAGGCAGGACTTGAAATTCAATAACTCCAGGCACTCTTTTCACAGTAACATAATTTTTAAGCTGATCATTTTGTACGGCCTGTGAACGATGCTGTAAATAGCCAAATGGTCATTGGCAGAAAAAAGGTTCCCCACCCCTGTTTCAGAAGGTATTTGGGGCTTGTGTCATTGCCCTGTCATCTGGAAATGTTTTTTCCCAGTTCAACAGACAGTCCTGGAAGTTTAGGCTTCATAGAACATGAAATGAAATGCATGATGAATAAGACAGGCTATCTCCCCATCCTTCTTAGGGAGAGATGACCTAGACCGAGTCTCAAAGGCTTGCTACTTAGGTGAAATGTGTACCCACACAACTCTAACAAATAGGGAGTTGGCAGTGCTTCTTTTCACTAGAAGGCCTTGGCTAAAAGCCCAGAAAACTGGTCCCGGGGTCCTCACCTGTAGTCTTGTGCTCAGACTGCTCCAAGAGACTGAGGAGTCGGCCTTCACTCCGGCCTTTTTCCTGTGGCAGAGATAAATAGATGAAAGGGAAGGGTTACCTCATAGCAGAGAATCTAAAATACAACTTCCTTAGCCCAGATCATACCTGTCTCCTAAGGAAAGAGGTGTGGAGGTACACCTCTAAGAAAGTCTTTTGCTTTCTAATAAATGAGGGTACACAAGTTAAAAAGCAAACCGTGATGAAGAGAATACATCTTTATGCCAATATTATCTAAGAACGAATTTGAGCGAAGGCAAATTATTCCACCAAGATCATATTAAACACAAGTACCCTTTGACCTATGATAGATTTCGAGAGATTTAAAACAGAAAATGACAATTTTTAGGTAAATTCTAGGGGCAGTGATAAGAATAAATTGGCTCTATGGTATAAGCACATACCTATAAAACCCAACTCCAAATCACCACCACAAACCACCCCATTCATACAGGGGTTGCTTTCTTCTGTCATGATGGATAATGGCTTCTTCATCTTAGCATACAGTGATTGCTATGTAAGCCTATAACATGGAGCTGCTGTTTTATCTTTCTCTCTAAGCCAAGACTTGCTCTTCCTAATCTTTAATCACAAAGCCCAGAAAGCACATCCATCTTCCCAGCAACCAGAGGCCAGAGCCACACCTCCCTAGGGCCAGGCACACACAGCGTTCAAGAGAGCTGATCTCACATATCAGCAGTCGGGGGATGATTGGATAACCTTTCTGGAAAGCAATTTGACAGTATGTTTCATGAGATTTTTAAATGTTTATATGCATTGCTCTAAGAATTCCACTTCAGGAAATCTATTTTAAGAAAATAACCAGTGGTACAATGACTAATTAATGTTTTAAACAGTCTTCTAATACAGAAGAACTGGAAAGAATCTGAATGTTCAATAATGAAAATGATTACTAGTAAGTAACTGTGTGACACAAATATTAAGAGTAATTTTTAAAAACAGTTTAAAAATAAACCAAAAAAGGTGTTTATGCTACAATGTTAAGTGTACACACACACACACACACACACACACACACACTCACTCACACACACACACACACACACACACACACACACAGTATGGTGCCAACTACATTAAAAATGCATAGAAAAAAAGACTGGAAAAATTATAGTTGATAATGTCCCCTGATTCCTCATACTTTTCAATTTATTTTAATTTTTTTATTATAGTATACATTCAGTATCTTCATACTTATAAAAAACGACTTCCCGTATTTCCTACAATGAACACATATTATTTTTAATTAAAAGAAAAAAATTTTTAAAGCACAAATCTTGTTTCAAGAAAAACAGAAGAAAAGGAGGGAGAAAAAGAGAGGAGAAAAAACCCAGAACAGAACTGTGGAAGGTTTGGTAGCCTTTCCTGTCAAAACACTCCACATACCTTTGGGTTCCTCAGCCACTGCCACTGCTTCCCCTCCTCAGCTGAGCATACTCTCACACTTTCTGCAGGCCCATCTCCTTGGTCATCCCTTGCAAGCTGGAGACAGGACTCTACATGACTTTGGTACTCTTTAAATGGGACCAGGGATTTACATAGATAACACTTCTCATGCCTAGCCAATCAGAAGAAAGAGAGAAAAAGCAGTTTTAAGGTTTGCTTTTGCCACTGGGCTCCTAGATATGTCTCAAATCATGTTTTTATGTCTCAAAGTTATTCTGTGGAGAAGACATGTCAACCAATGCAGATTTGCTCAGCAGGGCCTCCAATAAAACTAACCCAATGACAATCAAAAGGACTGAGTGATTAGTGGTTTTCCCTGGCTGTTTCTCTGTACCCTGCTGTTGCAGCCGTGGGATGGTAATAAAATCAGCACTTCTAACTATCTCAATGTTGATTGCTCTTCAGACATAAAATATTCTGTCAAACTCTTCTGAAATTAAGTGTAATCGTTTTTTCAAAGGGAAGTTAAAATTTAGACAGAAAAGGGAGCACACAGAGCATTAAACCAAGATGACAACTTTACCAGGGTAGATGAACTTGTCTGACTAGTAAATCAAGGCTCTCCATATGCTGACTTCCTTAATTCTATAACCTGCAACATCAACTAGGAAGTTACCAAAACCATGTGGTTCCGCCAAAGGCTTCTGCATAATTTCATACACAGTTATTTTTATCATTTTGTAACAGTTGAGTTTGTGGAAAGAGATGAAATTGTATCCTTGAGTAAGGCTAATTGGACATTGGTAAAAATGGAATCATTGAGAACAAAGGAAGAAAATGAACAATTATTAAGTATTTAATAGTGGTGGAAGGTGCTTTAAACACAATTTCTCAATCTCCAGCCCTACTAAGAAGGTACTTTTCTCCCCAAGGTTGTATAGCTAATAATTGTCAGAAGCCAGGTCTGCCTGACTCAAGATCATCTCAGTTTTCTAAGAAGCTAAGGAAAACTTTTCAAAGTCTGCTATCTTAGACTTCTCTTTCTGACCGTTACAATTCAATTACTATAGCCAGGAAAATTTGGATTGGCTCTAAGGAAGAATTTCTCTAGAGGTTTTTAAAATAGAAGAAATAAGTCTCAAGTATTTAATCATATCGGAGAATGCAAGTAAAACTCTTCCTTATGAGAAAAGCAGACCAGTGTACCTTACACCGTTTATCAGGTAATGCAAAAAGCATTTATTAATCTCCTACTATGTGAAAGATGGCATCACTGAGGAAGGAGCATGTCAAGTAGGCTTTGTCAGTTCTGCCCTCATGATCACAACCAGTTACTTACAATTTCTCTTCAGTCTCTTTATTAAAAAAAAAAAGAAAAAAGGATAACTGCCTTAAAAGCTATTGTAAGAGTTATATAGTAAATAAAGCACCTAGCACAATGACTGGTACACAGTATTAGGTTCTCAACAAATAGGTTTTATTGTTGTTGCTGTCTCAGACAAATTTTATTAGATGCTGAAGAATAGAGTATGAATGAAGACAAGCATCTGCCTTCAGATAACTAACTGCCTAGCCAGGGAAACAGAAATGTCAAAAATGAACAAAAGAAAATTACTGCAATACACTGTGATGAAGACAGTCCTAGAAGAATGTCCACATGACAGTGATTCCAAAAGGAGCAAGGGATGAACTCTGCTCAACTGGATTAGGGAAGGAAACTCTAAAATGTAGGGTCTAAATCTGTGTTTCTAAGGTAAACGTTTCTGCCTAATGACCTGCTCTAATGTACTTTGGTAATATCTTTACTGTTGGGAGAAAGCACTCAAACCCAACCCCTTAAAATGTGCTTTCTTGTCAAGTTGCAACCCACAACCCAAGGAAGTCTATATTGCCCAACCTTTTGCAACTCAACTTCTGTTATCATTATATCACAAAATAGCTCACTGCTTCCCCAAAACACCAAGATGCAAATTCAAAGAAAAAAATTAATTTTAAAATTAGTTTAATGAAGCCAAAACGGTACGGGGTTAACTGTACAAAATAAATGATTACACAGACACGCACACATTTTAAATTATAAGGAATAAAGTTTATTTTGGCAGATGTTAAAATTAAAGTTGCAGACATTAGTAACATAACTCAACATCCTTAACTTGGTATAAGTGTGACACCTTTTCTTGCTTTCTTCTATTCTACTAAATCACCATACCTAAACTGTTTTATAAAACTAATATATTGAAATTTAGCTTTACTGTTTTCACTTATGCTCTGATTCTAAAGTAAGAGCAATGTGGAAGTGGAGTGGGTAGCAGGATTTTTTTAGGGTAATAAAAAGGATATACAGAGGCCACATACACTGACATAAAATGGGAATAATAAAAAGAAATTCAGGCATCCAAGCAACAAAGTGATTGGCAGGCCAAAGAAACCCAGGGTAAGAGAAAAATTGTTCTTTTTATTTGACCTAAAACAGCCTTCATACTTACTTCTCAATGTCCAGGGAAGTCTGGGCCACTATCCCACGGTCCCTCTTGCTCTGGGCCTCTATTTGTCTGCAAGTCAACACTTTCAACGAAAAATGAAGAAAAACTATCAGTTAGCAGTAGACTCTGAATATAAAAGATAAAATGTGTACGAAGAAGCAAAGTTTAAAATCCTACTCCACTGGGAGACATGCACTGTCTAAGAAACTTCTTTTTAGTACAGAGAATAATACCTGTAACATATGTACTGAAACTGCCAACTACAAGATATGTCTGTATTTGCTAATGAGATCTATTTATCCCTTATTTGCCATGAGACCTAAAAACCTAGTTCACACCAAAACAGGTTTTTGTGTACTACCCAACCTGCAGTATCTGAGGGAGAGATTTATACTTTTTCAACCAAAATTCTCACTGGCTTAAATTAAACCTATGGCAATTAAGGTCCATCCCCTACCCTCCCCAATCATCTTCAAATAAAATGTTATCAAGACCAATCTCCTAACTCTATACTTGGGTAACTACGCTGTTGTGTATCCCCCCCCCCCCCCCCCCGCCTAAACACAGAACTTTACATTTGTCCCTGTTTGTTTGTTTTTGCTTTTTTTTGGGGGGGGGGGTTGGTAATAGTTTACTGATTTTTAGAGAGAGAGGAAAGGAGAGGGAGAAAGAAAGAGAAACATCGAAAATGTGAGAGTATACTAGGAACATTTATGGGCAGTCTCCTGAATGCCCCCTAACTGGGCATGTGCCCTTGACTAGGAATTGAACCGGCAACCTTCCGGTGCACGGGACAATGCCTGAACAACTGAGCCACACCAGCCAGGAATGTCCCTGTTCTTTCCAGGCAAACATTGCAGTCTGTCAAGTTCATCTGCAATATTGATTCTGTCATCTAATGTTATTAGCTCTCTTTTCCAGTTTTGTGTCATCTGCATATATGAAAGCATCTTCATCCATATTTACAGAGAATCTTCAATATGTGAGTAATTTGGGGAGATATAAGAAATTATGAGATGGGGTTCTTGCCCTAAGGAGCTTACAATGTATTAAGAGAGACAAAATATACAGTCAAATAACTATAACACCAAGTATAAAGAGATATGAATAAAACAAGATGATACACACAAGTAACTATTAATAGTGTTTGTCTCTGGGGAGGATGAGAGTGACACTTGAGGACTGAATTAGGAAGATGGTATTTTTTTTACCATATACTTTCTGTACTGTTGAATTAAAAATTAAAAGGGAGAAAAAGAGAGCAGAGTACAGAGAAAGTAGGTAATCTATTTCTAAGGTTCCTTCCAACCCAGAGATTTTATAAGTGAAAATAAAGTACTGCAGGAGAAAAATATCCTGGACATAGTTGTATAGCCTTCAAATCCTCCTACTACTCTATCAGCCAGCCTGCATTTCTCCATCTTATATACAAGGACTTCATGAGAGATTTTATCAAGGGCACTGCTAAAATCAATTCTTAAAAGGTTGGCACCTCACAGATTACAGAAACTTTTAAGGGTTGTTTTTTCTCTTTCTCTTTCCATTTGTTCCCCCATCTTGACTACCAAGTATTTTTTTCCAAAAGAAATACTTGGAAACCACTCCACAGACAGGGCTGGAAAAAAAATTAATTGCTTCTAGCACTTTATAGATACCACTATTGCACTTAACACATTTCTGTTATTTGTTTGTATGTCAGTCTCCTTTCTACATCATGCAACTTTCTGAATTTGGAGATTCTGAGTTTTGTTTTGATCTCTTCAGCATCCTCAGCAAAATCTAGCACATATTAGACACTAATAAATATTTGCCAATTAAATCACAGCAATGGATTCAAGGGGGGGAAAAGAGCTCTTGTTTTTGAGGACCTGCTCTGTACCAGAGACTTTATAAAACTAATCTCAATCCTTAGAACAAAATCCTACAAGGCATATGTCATTATCTGTATTTTATAGATGATGAAATATTAAATACCTGATCAAGATCACAAAGCCAAAACAACAACAACAAACCCCAATACAAGTCTGACTTAAAAGAAGCATATGTTCTTCTATACGAGCAGGCTGCCTCTCCTGGGAAATAAAAGGGTAAAGGAAAAGAGAAAAAGTAGTAAGTAGTAAATGAGTAGGCAGGTAGAAAAGAATCTGAGGGGAGAGACTTGGCAGATTGCTGGGAACCACATGCTAATTCTATTATTTAATGTTAGAATAAGGACGGACCATTGTAAGTTTACAAAGGAAGGGAAAAGTTGCTCTTAAAGGAGCTTCCAACTCCAGTTTATGAGGGTTGGGACAGTCACTTCAACTAGTGGCAGGCAGACAATTCAATATCAAACTGAAATCCAAAACCCTTGCTGCTGATGACAACAGCCAAAGATTTCAAAAGGGAACGATGGAGTCTGAGAACTACCACCAGAAAAACAACCACCAGGCCAGGTAAGCAAAATGGAGGAGAGGAAGGATGTCACTAAGACCTGAGAGATGGAAACACCCTAAGGAGCTGCGCTATGGACTTGCCTTGGCACTGTTAAGACAAAAGGAAGCAGTAATGCCTGGTGGAATAAAGTACACTAACTTTAGAGTTGGACAAAATGGTGTCCAAATTGGGACTCTACTAGCTATTCACCATAGGCAAGTAACTTAACCTGAGTATTAGTTTGACTTATCTACAAAATGAGATGATACAGCCGAAACCGGTTTGGCTCAGTGGATAGAGCATCGGCCTGCAGACTGAAGGGTCCCTGGTTCGATTCCAGTCAAGGGCATGTACCTGGGTTGTGGGCACATCCCCAGTAGGAGATGTGCAGGAGGCAGCTGATTGATGTTTCTCTCTCATCGATGTTTCTGACTCTCTATCTCTCTCCCTTCCTCTCTCTAAAAAATCAATAAAATATATTTTTTAAAAAAATGAGATGATACAGCATCTACTCTCATGAGTTTTAGTAAGAATCACATCAGATAATCCAAATAAGCTGTAAGAGTTTCCAGCCCACAGAAAGCACTCAGCAAACATAAGTTGTTAACTTTAATTATCATTATTATTCCTCCAGACTTATTTTTTTAGCCTTAGCCAAATATTTAAACCCATCCTCAGGATAAGCACGTATCAGCCTGTCTAAAATTTGGGTTAGGTCTTACTTTTAAATGGTTCCCATACTGATTTGTACAAACAGAATGAACAGCAAATAATCAAAAAATTATAGAACAATTATCAATACTATGTAAATATCAGTGCATTTGTTTCCAAAAATCCAAAGACAGGCAATCACAAATAAAACATATGGCCTACAACTATAACAGTGAAACAAATGGCTCCTTGAGGAGTAGAAATTATATATACAAAGAAGAGAGATTTGTCATCTTCAATTTATCTCCCTCAACCTCAAAATCACCTCAGCAGAAAATAACAGGAGGCCAGAGACTTGTGTATGTTCCTATTAAAAGTGCCCCTCCCCCAGCCAGGTACTTCCTGAGTGGGCTGTAAGAGGAAGAAAGGTGCACTTCACCTGCATGCTGCCTGCCTCAATGCTGTTGACCTCCCCTAAGAAACTAGCCTAATAGCAATGTGGCTATTTAAATTTAAATCTTAATTAGAATCTATACTAATAAAAGCATAATATGCTAATTAGGCCAGCGGCCGAATGACCTTCTGGACATCCTTTCCAACGACTTTCTGGATGAAGCTGCGGCGGCAGGGCCGAAGCAGAGGCCGAGGCAAAAGTTGTTAGCAGTGATCAGGCAGGCAGACAGAGTGGTTAGGAGTGATCAGGCAGGCAGGCGAGCAGTTAGGGGGGATCAGGCAGGCGAGCAGTTAGGGGTGATCAGGCAGGCAGGTGAGTGGTTGGGGCAATCAGGCAGGCAGGTGAGTGGTTGGGGCGATCAGGCAGGCAGGCAAGTGGTTAGGGGAGATCAGGCAGGTAGGCGAGTGGTTAGGAGAGATCAGGCAGGCAGAGGCGGTCAGGGGTGATCAGGCAGGCAGGCAAAGTGGTTAGGGGCAATCAGGCAGGCAGGCAAGCGGTTAGGAGCCAGCGGTCCCGGATTGCTAGAGGGATGTCTGACTGCCAGTTCAGGCCTAAACCGGCAGTTGGCTATCCCCCGAGGGGTCCCAGATTGCGAGAGGGTGCAGGCCGGGCTGAGGGACTCCCCTCCCCCTGCCCTGCATGAATGAATTTCGTGCACTGGGCCTCTAGTTAAATATAATTTAAAATTCAGCTCAGTCCCATGAGCCATATTTCATATGCTCAATAGCCATGTGACTACTGGCTTTCATATTTGACCCCACAAATATAGAACATTTATGTCATTACAGATAGTTCTATTGGCTAGCACTGCTCCTTTAAGAGATAACTAGGATAAAACTTGCCTAAGTTTGTTTACCTTGACACCACAAGAAATCCAAGCCTCCCTGGCATCTCTCATCCCCACATAACTCTAATCTGTCATCTGGGAGGACTTTTCTAATCTGACCCAATCATCCACTCCTACCCTCGAAATGACTCTGCCTTCTGGAATTCCTGTCAGTGATCAACAAACCTGCCCGCCCCCTCCCACCCCACCTCCCCCCATATTCTCAACCTCTTCTGAACATTCTCTTCATCTTCTTGCTCTCACTGAAAGATGGCTGTCCTCTGAGGATACTTCTTTGCCTTGTACCTTCTCAAATACTGGTTGTTTCTTCTTCCTTACACCACAGTACTACTGACCTGGAGTTGGGGTAGATATCCTCTTCCTCCTCCTTGTTGCTTCCAGCCTACTGGAAAAACCTAGTTTGAAGCACAAATCAGGTGTTACCCCTGCTACCCAACCCTGAAGTAGTCATAACCTATTCTCCTGGTCACCTGCCCTCCACCAGCCACCGACACTTCCTGACCATTCACTGAAAATTTTAATGTATCACTGTCTTTCTCTTCACCACTCCTGCCATCATTCTTGGTGATTTCAATATCTATATATTGTATTACACTGAAGCATATCAACTTGCAGATTTTATAGGTTTCAACCTAAAGTATGATGCATCGAATGCTCTTGCCTCTCAGTTCCTTGATGACCATCCCAGCCTTTCTCAAGGGGGGATTCTGAGAGAGGAGTAAGCCTAATGCCCTAAAGCATACACTGTATGTGATGAGTTAATCTCTGTCTGCTACATTTAGAATGATTGGTACCAGTTTTGTACCATCATTGAGAGAAGTAGGATAACAATCTGTTCATTATCTATGTTTCGTGATTCCAATGAGAAAACCTGGTTGAGCTTGTCAATAATAATGTGCCACTTGCAAGCTGACAATTTCAGATGTCCCATTTTCTGATAACCACCACTGTTCTTTTCTGACTCCCTCTAAATATCTGAACTCCAATAATTTCTCAGCCTCTCTAGGATATCTAATTCCAAACTATCACCCTTTTCAGTGTTCTTTCCCCTCTTATGTTCTCAATTTCCTTCTTCCCTAAGTTAGATGTCACAGTTATCTAACCATTCCCTTGAGTATGCCCTCAACTTATTTCTAATTTCTTTTGTACTCCCTGGCAAAACCCAATTTTGGTTAAATCCAGCACTCCACCTATTATTTGTTCCTACCTAAGCAGCACAACAGTGCCAACTGGGCTCACATTATATTTAAGTCCACAAACCTCAAGAGGCCCCTCAAGTACTGCCTACCAATCTTACTATGTTTCCATAGTCAGTAAATTCTTGTACTCTCCCAGAGTCTATTTCACATCTTTTCCACTATCCTCATACCTCCAATACCATCCTGACTCTGCTGTCATCATTCTTTTTTGTTTCAATATAAAACTTTATTGAGCTATAATTCATATATATTCAATAGTTTTGAGTATATCCACAGAGTTGTACATCCATCATCACATCAATTTTAGAACATTTTGTTAACTGAAAAAGAAATCTGTTCTTATTAACATTCATTCTCAATTTTCCCCCAAACCCTCAGCTCTAGGCAATCACTCATCTGTGGATTTGCCTATTCTGGCCATATCCTATAAATGGAATCATACAGTATATGGGCTTTTGTAACTGGCTTCCTTCATTTAACATGTTTTCATGTTATAGCATGTGTCAGTACTTCATTATTTTTTTCTCCACTGTGGTTGCATGTCACATTCCCACCAACAATATACTGGGGTTCCAATTTCTCCACAGTTTTGCCAACATTTGTTATTTTCGGGTTTGTTAATAGCCATCCTACTGGGTATAAGGTATTATTTCATAGCGTTTTTTAACTTTTAATTCCTTAATGACTAATGCTGTTGATCATCTTTTTATGTGTATATCTTCTTTGAAAAAAGTATATTCAACTCCTTTGGTCTAATTGGGTTGTTTTTATTTTCTCAGTCCATGAGGTATTGAATAATTTAGAGGTCTTAGAAAAACAGCCACTTATCTAATTCCTACTAGTACTTGTGTATAAAATATATAGCTCAATCTTTTCTTTAACAGCTGAAATTTTTACTTAAGCAATATGGCAATATATATCAAGAATTTTAAAATAACTCCTATCTTCTGACCCATAAATTATACTTTGGGAATCTACTCTGAGGAATCATGTGAATTTAGATGAGACTGTAAAATGAAGATATTTTATCAAAGCATTATTTATAACAATAAAAAAATTAAATAACCTAATGCTCAAATACAGGATAAAATACTAAGCAGGAATTCAAAATAAAGACTAAAAGGAAATATACTAAAATATCAACTAACTCAGTGGGTAGGAAGGGGGATGTGTTGGGTGATGATTTCGGATGATTATTTTTCTATGTTGCCAATTTTCTTCAGGGAGCATATACCACTTTTCATTTAAAAATTTGTTTAAATATTGACACCGCAATATTTAAAAAACAAGTCTAGGCAAGGATCAACAGTGACCTTTATCAAGGTTCCTACGAAAGTGAAATGAATGACATAGGGACATAATACAAATATGTGAGCTTTTAAAAATGTTTTATAATATGTACAAAAGAATATATATGCAAACCAATCATCCAACTTAAGAACTAGACATTACCAAAACCAATTTGCTGTGTGCTTCTTCCTGATTCCATCCTTTATCTCCACACAAGCAGCCTTTATTCTCAAGACTGTTATTACTTTGCTCTTATACCACACAGTTTTACCATAAATTCTTAAAACAATATACTGACTATCATATTGGATTTAGTATTCTCAAACTTTTTTTAATCTGAACTTTCATGGATGACTCTTTGGAGCATAAGCTTTTGAATTAAAGCTGACTGTATATCCCAACTCTAGCTGCTTTCTAAGTACTGTATGTGATCTTGGGAAATTATTTTCCTGTCAAGCCTCAGTTTCCTCTTTTATAAAAGTGGAGTAATATCTGCTTCAAAAGGTTGTTCTGAGAATTAAAACAGAATATACAAAAAGCGTAGTTCCTAGTATATAATAGGTGCTCATAACTGGTAGCTATTGTTGGTTACAATTAGTATGATTTACAAAGATTTGGCAAATTAAGTCCTTTTGCTTAATGGAAAAATAACATCTTGCTATTAAGAGTTTCCTTTATATTAGGCCCTTAGAAAATTCCTTATTAGCAAGTCAGTCTATGAATGGTCAATCTCCACAGCCACCACAGAAGTAATTCTAATCGTTTGTTTGATCCTTTGACTTTGCACATATGCTTTTACAGAGGTGACTTATGTCACATTAACTCAGTTTACTAGGAAATAGTCTGAATCCATCAAACTGTTTCTTCCAGGTAATTGAAAAGCTGACAAGATCAAGTCTGATGAGATAAGATTCCATTTTTGCATTCAGGGGTGTCCTCAGACTTTGCCCTGACTATGTATATCCCCGTCTCCACATATGGAAAGGCAGATAGAACAAAATAATGAAGAGCGCTAGCTCTGGAGTCAGGGAGACCTGGGCACGGGCCCCAGCTCTGCTGCTTATTAACTGACTAGAGGCCTGGTGCACGAAAAGATTCGTGCACTAGGCCTTCCTTCCCCTGGCTACCAGCACTGGTTTTCCTCCGGCACCCAGGACCCAGGCCTTCGCTCCGGCCAGAGCCGCCTTCAAGCCTTCGCTGCTCCGGCCGGAGTCACTGCTGCAGCCAGAGCCACCTTCAAGCCTTCGCTGCTCCGGCCAGAGCCATCTTCAGTCTTCGCTCTGCCGCTTTGTTGGCGGTTAATTTGCATATCTCGCTGATTAGCCAATGGGAGGCATAGCAAAGGTATGGTCAATTACCATGTTTGTCTATTATTAGATAGGATGCTGGACAAGTACTGAACTTCTCTGATACCAGTTTCCTCACAGGTAAATTGGAGATAACAATAACACCTGTAAGGTAATTATAGTCCTGACAGTTCTAAAGGAGATGACTGATCTAATATTAATTCCTTGAACTTTCTTAACATGCTCTAAATCAGCAATTTTCAACCCTTTTCATCTCATGGCACACATAAACTAATTATTAGAATTCTGCAGCACACCAAAAATATATTTTTTGTCGATCTGACAGAAAAATAGGTATAATTTTTATTCATTCACACATGACGGCTACTGTTGTGTTGGCTGTTGTCATTTTTTACTTGACAATCTAAGAGAAAAGAAGTCAGTGCCACTGACTAAATAGTCCGGTATTGATGATTTTTAAATTCTTGCAGCACACCAGTTGAAAATCATTGTTCTAGGTGCCTAAATTAAAAGGTATGACTAGATCATAAAGTAAGAGAACTTCTTTAAAGTGGTTTTTAGCTGTTAATATTCTTTTAACACATAATACTTTGGGTATTAACTCAGGTGTTAATAAGAGCTATTTTATTTTTCAAGGAAGGAATACACACACCTAGCAGAAAAAAAAATTGCTAAAAGAAATCCTGAGGCCTGGCTCTTCAGCAGCAAGCCACAGTGAGTAGAAGTAAGCAAAGACAGTCAATATTGAGGAACAAGACGGGAACAGCAAAGGCACTGAGGACTCAAGAAGACACAGATTACATTCAGACTGCCGTTTCACATACCACATCAGACAGCAACTTTACTGATGCACCATAGTGGAGCTGCTTATGAGGAAATGTTCCACAGAGAGGTTGAACAAAAGTTTTCAGAAGAAACTAAGATGATCCCTATATCAGGCCACCACTTCCTATCTCTTAGCTTCCTCCTTCCATCATCAATGGCAATAAATTCTTTACCCTTTCTCCTTGCTGCTCACTCCCCTTCTTAATTCTGGATGGATTCTAATACTCTTTTTCTCGTATCAGTGCCACTTCTATTCACACCGATTAGATCTTTCTGCAGGATCAGCACCACTTCTGCTTCAAGAAATAAAAGCTTTGACAGCATTCACACAAGTAGGGGGTTGCTGCCCCAGCTGCATAAATCTGGAAACTTGGTAAAAACTGATAGGTGGGTGGGAAAATTTTGGAAAGCACCTTCAAAGCAAAAGGCAATTACCTTATAAAGAACTCATATAAACTGATAATAAAAATACTAAGAAACTGCCCTAGCCCGTTTGGCTTAGTGCAGCAGTTCTCAACCTGTGGGTCGCGACCCCTTTGGTGGTCAAACGACCCTTTCACAGGGGTCGCCTAAGACCATCCTGCATATCAGATATTTACATTACGATTCATAACAGTAGCAACATTACAGTTATGAAGTAGCAACGAAAACAATTTTATGGTTGTGTCACAACATGAGGAACTGTATTTTTTTTCTTCACTTTAAGTTTTTAATGAAAGTTGTATATAATATTACTTTATTCCTGCATCTTCTCAATTGTTTCTTCCTTGTTTTTCCCTTTTCCTTTCCTACTTGGTGACATTTGGCTTTACGTTCAAGAATCTTTTTTGCGGTCTTTGTCCAGCTTTAGTCTAGTGATAACCACCTTGCTGGGGTGAACGCCCACGTGAACCGTTGTCCCATTAGCTTTCTCCCGTTGCGCTCGTTCAATGTAGATGACGTATTTCTTCCTGTAAACCTGGACTACTTTGCCAATTTGCTGCCCTTTGTAATGTCCTCGAACAACCTGAACCTCATCATCCTTTCGGATGGGCATGGACCAAACATTGTACTTCTATCTCAGCTCTTTGGAAAGAGGAGACGACATGATCTTCCTTCAAATGAGGGAAGGTGCACTGAAATGCCTTTTACGGTTCCTGCTCCGGTCAGAAGTCACAAAGAGGTTGAACTTCATTTTAACCGCTGGCGCTCCTACGATGGCCGCAAGAGGGAAGAGCCATGAAGGGCCAGAAGGTTGAGAACCACTGGCTTAGTGGATAGAGCATCGGCCCGCGGATTGAAGGGTCCTGGGTTTGATTTGGGTTTGATTCCGATCAGGGGCACATGCCCAGTTTCGGGCTTGATCCTGAGTAGGGGGCGTGCAGGAGGCAGCTGATCAATGATTATCTCTCATCACTGATGTTCTCTTTCTCCCCCTCTCCCTATCTGAAATCAATAAAAACATATTTTTAAAAAATAAAAAATACTAAGAAACCAAGTTCAGAGAACACAAAGAGGATTTCAACTTTACTACAAAGAAATATAAAGTATAATGAAATTTCATCGATTATCAAAAATATGCCATGCTTTTTAAAAAAATAATATTTCTCAGTATTTGGAATGGTATAAGAGGAACACTCATTTGCTACTAGTGAGAATTTAAATGAGTAATACCTTCCAATAAAGCAATCTAAAAACTTTATACATATAATCCAGTAATTCCACTTTTAGTAAGCCCGTTTAAAGAAATAACTCTTATCAGAAATTCAGACAATTTATACATTTCAAGGCTCATTGCTATTGTAGAGCCAAACTTTTAATAGAAAAAAAAATGTAAAAACCCATGCTTGATATTAGGGAACACTGAAGTAAGAATCTGTCCTTTTTCTTACCACAGCCCTGTGAATGAGAAGTAAGCCCTTCCTCCTCTGTGAGTGGTTCGGGCCTCTATTTTAACACTTCAACTGATTTGTATTGTACTAAGTTGTGCCCAAGTCTGTTTGCCTCACTGAATTGTGAATTCCCTGAATACAAATTTGAGGTCCCATCCAGCTTTATACCATATCTCTAATCACCTCTCAAGCACCGCTTGTCCCCCAGTGCTAATAGCAGGACACAAACATTTTTGTTAAGCTGAATCACTGTACAAAGCAAATTAATCAATGGCTTCAGAGATAGTATAATTTTATACACATAAAGAGATCTTGCCCTAAAAGGTTTTGCTCAGTGGTTGAGTTATAGGACTGCTGACCGAAGGGTCTGAGTTTCAATTCTAGATCAAGGCCTCATATCTGGATTGTAGGTTCCCATCCCCCCCCCCCGCCCCCCCCCTCCCGCCCACAACTTTCCACTACCTCTTAAAAAACAAAAAAACAAACAAACAAACAAAACCCTCAACTTTCAGGCAGCAACCCCAGGTCACATCCCTGATTCTAAAAGGTTCCAGCCTAGCAATTGCTCAATAAAGCTGTGTATAGAAACATTTTTTTAAAACAGACAAGGCAAACACAATATTCATAACTAACCTAATTTTACCATAATTTGGAATAAACTCAATTCCAAGAAATTATAGAAATGAGGATTAACAGAAAAAAGAAAAAGCCTATCTGTTGAATAGAGACAAGTAAAGTCAAAAGATGGAGAAAGACATCAGCTCTGCCTGAAGCCTATACCAGACTTCTCAATTACTATGCAAACTTTCTCTTTTTTGCTTAAGGTTACTTAATTATATCTCCAACATTTGCATCTGAAAGAGTCCTACATACTACAGTGGGGTAAGCATACAAAGTTATTTTACAGTTGGAAAAAACTTTGCCCCATATTAACTCATAAAACTCAAGTTACATTTGTTGTTCTCCAACTGCCTACTATTCCATTTCATACTGCCCCGCACTATAACCACAGTAACTTGCTTGCTTTTTCCTGTACACCCTTCACATTCTTCTATTTATGTGATTTTTGTCTACTGTTCTTTTACATTAATGCCCTTCCCTCTCAATCTCTAATCACATTTCCTCTGAAACAGCAAGGATTTTATCTGTGTGTCCCTTAGTAGATTTGACCTTGTATTACAGTTATTTATGTGCATATCTTATCTACCCAACTGCTGTGTTTGGACTTGTGTATCTCCCCACAGGTCAGTCTGTCTCCCAAATCCATGTTATTTCTATTAAACCTATACTACTTCCCAAGAGCACTGAGTTAACACCTCTTTAGTTAGGTATCAATAGCAATATATTTAACCTAATTGTCCTGGGTACCACAAAAGCCACATTAATATAAGTGAGAGACTGAATGGGGTACAAATTACATTCAGGTAGGCAAATACAGGTATATATTAAAGAAAAAAAATCCATTTTGTCCAATTAAAGAAATGATTTTTGCTGAGTCACCCAAGTCAAGCCAATTTTAGGCCTGAGTCCTTTTCTGTTAGCTCCACCCACCCACTTACACACCATTATTTTCCCAGGAGATATCCATGAAGAGATAATCACTCCTGGCAGTATCCTGACTCTAAGCCACACCCCTGTGAATTAGCCCGGAGGTGTACACAGTTAATGCCTTCAGCTTCCCTAACTCTCCAATGATCTATTTCTCACTAGTTTATTCTTACCACTTTGACAATCAGATTGATTTTCCCTGCCTTACATCTTTCCCTTAACTCTATCTGGCTGACATCTTAACACAGACCTTACCGAGACTACACAGGCAAAAATAATATTCAATAATAAAAGCAGCTATCATTTATTGAATACCTATTACAAGCTAGACACAGTACTAGGTACTTTATAAAATGTCTCTGATTCTCATGACAATCCTAATGATATCAAACTAATTTTACAAGTCAGGCACCTGATCCCCAAAGAGGTAAGGCAATTTCTCAAATATTACCCAGATGACAAGTATTACAGCTCCACCTAGTTCCACAGCCCATGTTTCTCTCACTCTATCATACTGCCAAAAATAAAATAGTGGCTGTTCTCCAGCTTCCACCCTTGTCCCCAATCCCAACAATCTATTCCACAGCAGCCTGAGTGGTTCTTTGTTCAAATATTAATTCATTATTTGCTCAAATCCTTCCAATGGTTCCTCCTTTGCTCAGAGAAGAAACTGAAGTCCTTACTATGGCCTAAGAGCCCTGTTCACTTGTCTCCTCCCCAATTACCTATCTGGTCTTGTTGTTTATCTCTCCTTTAGTTATTCCACTACAGCCACACTGGCTTCTTTGTCATTCCTCATACATACCAAGCCTGCTCACACCTTAGGGTCTTTCCACTTGCTATTCCATCTGCCTGTAACACCCTCTCCTTTCCACCTGGAAATCCTCTTAGCTTATTCCCTCACTTCTTTTCTCTTGCTCAAATGTCACCACCTATTTTTTTATTATTAACTAGAGGTCCAGCACACAAAATTCACGCGCGGGTATGGTCCCTAGGCCTTGCCTGCGATCAGAGCCATCCTCCCCAGCTGCCCACAGCCAGCCCCACCCCCACCCCCAGTTCCCCATTTGCCATTGGGGGATAGGTGCCTGTCAGCCAGGGAAAGGGACCAAGAGGTTGGCTGTTCCTGCCCGCTCACCGGCTCCGCCCCTGCAGCGGGTGGCCATTAGGCAATTGGAGCCTGCCAGCCCAGAAAAGGGACCAAGAGGTGAGGTGGTCAGTGCACCTCATAGTGACTGGTCCAGCAGTTTTTCTAGTCATACTGCCTTTAGGGTCAATTTGCATATTATCCTTTTATTAAGAGGACTGAATTTACTGAGATAACATTGGTTAACACAACCATATAGGTTTCAAGTGTACAACTGAATAAAACATCATCTACACACTGCATCATGTGCCCACCACCCCAAGCAAAGTTCCTTTTGGTCCCCATTTTTCCCCCTTTTGCCAACCTCCACCTAGCCCCCATCCCTTTTCCCTCTCTCACCACATCGTTGTCTGGGTCTATATGTTATCCTATACCATAAAGAGGTAATATGCAAATTGACCCTCACGCCCTCACACCACAAGATGGCCACCCCATGTCATCACAAGATGGCCATCCCCACGTCGTCACAAGATGACTGCCACAAGATGGCCACCCCATGTCATCACAAGATGGCCACCATAAAATCGCCACCCCCACATTGTCACAAGATGGCCAGCAGGGGAGGGAAGTTGGGGGCAATCAGGCTGGCATGGGAGGAAGTTGGGAGCGATCGGGCCAGCAGGGGAGCAGTTAGGTATCAATCAGGCTGGCAGGGGACTGGTTAGGGGGCTATCAGGCAGGTAGGCAGAGTGGTTAGGAGCCAGCAGTCCCAGATTGTGAGAGGGATGTCTGAGGGGTCCCAGATTGAAGAGGGTGCAGGCTGGGCTGAGAGACACACACCCCCCCCCCAGGTGCACAAATTTCGTGCACCGGGCCTCTAGGGTATTTATGCTTTTTGGCTAATTCCTTTACCTTCTTTCATCCAGTGCCCCCAACCCCTTCTCCTCTGACTGCTGTCAGTCTATTCCATGTATCCATGCTTCTGTTTCTATTTGTTCATCATTTGTTTTGTTCATTAGATTACACGTATAAGTGAGATCATATGGTATTTGTTTTTCTCTGACTGACTTATTTCACTAAGCATAATAATCTCTAGGTCCATCATGCTATCCCAAAAGGTATGATTTCCTTCTTTTTTACAGCTGCATAGTATTCCATTGTGTAAATGTACCACAGCTTTTTTTTATCTGCTCATCTATTGATCTTGTCCATTATAAGTAATATGGCAATGAACACAGGAGTACATATATTCTTTCAAATTCGTATTTTGGGATTCTTAGGATACATTCCCAGAAGTGTGATTGCTAGGTCAAAGGCAGTTCCATTTTTTTAGGAAACTCCATACTATTTTCCACAGTGGCTACACCAGTCTGCATTCTCACCAACAGTAAACAAGGGTTACCTTTTTTCCAATCCTTGCCAGCACTTGTTATTTGTTGATAATAGCCATTCTAGCAGATGTGAGGTGATATCTCACTATGGTTTTAATTTGCATCTCTCTGATGATTAGTGACTTTGAGCATTTTTTCATGTCTGCTAGCCATCTTTATGTCCTCTCTGGAGAAGTGTCTTTTCAAGTTTATATTGCTACCTCCTGACCTCAGACTTCCTATCCACCCCTCCTTTCTCTGCTTTCTTTTTTCCTCCAAAATACTTATCATTAGTTGACATACTGTTTATTGTCAGTATCCCACTACTAGAATATAAGCCCTTTGAGAACAGGGACTCTGTATATTCTGTTTACGGTATCTGTTACATAGTAGGTTGAGTAAATGAAGAGCCTTAGTCTTCCTAGATGTTTAAATAAAAAAATAGCAGGATACAAAATCAACACCCAAAAATCAATGTTTTTTTTATATAACAATACAGACAGTCCTCGGGTTATGTTGGACTCAAAGTACACCGTTTCGTGGTTACATCGCCATCTCCCATTTATTTATTAAAAAAAAAAAAAAAGTTCCGTCATTTCAACATATGTACTTATGTGCTTTATGTTTTGTTTGTTTTTTATTTATCGCAAGTAAAGGTCGGGAATTGTTATCTTTCTTTTAAATTTTTACTGTTTCACTTCATTACTGCGTATATGTGCTCCATGTGAGTGAAGTAGGTGCTTATGTAGGTGGGTTCCGACTTATGGCGAAAATCACATTACATTGCGCCGCAGGAACGGATCTCCGACGTAACCCGAGGATCTACTGTAATAAATTCTCAGGAAGAGAAACTAAACAAACAATCCCATTTACCACTGCAATAAAAAAATTAAGATACTTAGGAATAAATTTAACAAATAAGGTAAAAGACCTATTCTCGGAAAACCATTGGACGTTGAAAAAAGAGACAGAAGAAGATATAAACAAGTGGGAGAATATACCGTGTTCATGGATTGGTATAATCAACATCATTAAAATGTCCATACTACCCAAGGCAATCTACAGATTCAATGCAATCCCTATTAAAATACCAACAGCATATTTCACAGAGCTAGAACAAACAACCCCAAAATTTATATGGAATCAAAAAAGACCCCAAATAGCAGCAGCAATCTTGAAAAAGAAAAACAAAGTTGGAGGAATCACAATACCAGATTTCAAGTTATACTACAAAGCCACTCTAATCAAAACAACCTGGTACTGGCACAAGAACAGGCATATAAACCAATGAAACAGAACAGAGACCCAGAAATCAACCCAAGCCATTACACTCAATTAATATTTGACAAAGGAGGCAACAGTGTACAATGGAGTCAAGACAGTCTCTTCAATAAACGGTGCTGGGAAAATTGGACAGGTACATGCAAAAAAATGAAACTAGACCACTAACACACCATACACAAGAATAAACTCAAAATGGATAAAAGAATTAAATGTAAGTTGTAAAACCATAAAAATCCTAGAAGAAGCTATAGGCAGCAAAACCTCAGACATCTCTCGTAGCAATATGTTTACGGGTACAGCTTCTAGGGCAGGGGTGGGCAACCCCTGGCACGCATGCCAAACATGGCACGCCAGTAACTTTTGCTGGCACGCGAAACCCTCTCTTATAATCTTCCATTTACAATTTTATTCTTAGTATCGACTTTTTTTATTTTTCAAATAAATTCAGTGTAGGTGCATCTTAGATAAATAAATAATTTTACATAACAAGTTATCTTAAAGACCATAGACATGGATTGACGAGAGAGGGGAAGAGGAATTTCTATGCCTTTGCCTTAACTCTCCCTGCCTTCCTAGATCCAACCAGTGTTTTGGTTTCATCCACATACGCTTGTGAATCTTTGTTCTCAGTGATGAATTTTGTTAAGTCTCGTAATAGGAGTAGCCTGACGGATGAAAGTTGTAGCTCGTTCATATCTCTGAAGGTCACGAAATATAAACCTGATGTAAAATCTCTGTCATCAGTGATGCAGCAGCAAAAGTCCCAATGATAATATCAAACGGAGTCATAAAGTTTTCTGTCGGACTATCAGTGTACCTGTATACATTAAAAAATAAATGTATTTTTCATCATCATATACTGTGTTTTTGTCGCTCGAATGAATTTTATTATTTCTTCAAGGTTCTTCACATACGTACACCTTAAGAGATATCAAGTAGGCGTAACATGTTCTCAAAAAATTAGGGTTGGCACGCAGAAGAATTTTGAGTCAGAGATTTTGCTGGTTTTGGCATGCACTCACAAAAAGGTTGCCCACCCCTGTCCTAGGGCAAAAAACACTAAGGAGAAAATAAATAAATGGGACTACATCAAAATAAAAAGCTTCTGCACAGCAAAAGAAATCACCAATAAAACAAAAAGAAAACCCACTGTGTGGGAGAACATATTTGGCAATGATACATCTGATAAAGGGTTAATATCCCAAATATATAAGGAACTTATACTACTTAACAAAAGGAAGGCAAACAATCCAATTAAAAAATGGGCAAAGGACCTAAATAGACACCTCTCCAAAGAGGACATACAGATGGTCAAGAGACATATAGAAAAATGTTCAAAGTCACTGATCATCAGAGAAATGCAAATTAAAACGACAATGAGGTATCACTTCACACCTGTCAGAATGGCTACCATCAATAAATCAACAAATGACAAGTGCTGGTGAGGATGTGGAAAAACGGGAACCCTAGTACACTGCTGGTGGGAATTATGGCTGGTATAACCATAATGAAAAACAGTATGGAGTTCCCTCAAAAAATTAAATATGGAACTGCCATTTGACCCAGCAATCCCACTTCTAGGAATATCCTAAGAATCCTGAAACAGCAATCAGAAAGAATGTATGTACCCCTGTCTTAATAGCAGCACAATTTGCAATAGCTAAGATCTGGAAACAGTCCAAGTGCCCATCAGCAAATGAGTGGATTAAAAAGCTGTGGTACATTTATAACATGGAATACTATGCAGCAGTTAAAAAAAAAGAATCACTTACCCTTTGAGACAGCATGGAGGGACCTGGAGAATATCATGCTAAGTGAAATAAGTCAGTCAGAAAAAGATAAGTATCACATGATCTCACTCACATGTGGAATCTAAGTAACAAAATAAACTGATGAACGGAGTGGATCCAGAGACATGGAAGCATGGAACAGAGTGCAGACTCTCAGAGGGAAAGCGGGGGAGGGTGGGTGGGTGGGAGGTAATCAATCAAAGACCTTGTATGCATATATGCATAACCCATAGACACAGACAATAGGATGCTGAAGACCTGGGTGGAGAACAGGGGCAGGCTGCAGGGGGTCCATGGGAGGGAAAGTGGGGACATATGTAATACTTTCAACAATAAAGATTTATTTAAAAATAAAATGATCTCAAAGACATTTTCCAGAAAGCAAAGGCAAGCTGCCTTTGTCTTAGTCTAGATTAATTTAGCAAATCCTCTCCCCTTAAACAGTGCCTTTAAAGATGGCTCTTATTTTTCCATAGTTGTGAATAGATAGTAATGCCATTGAGCAATGAGTGAGCAGCTGAGCCAATGTAACCAGTGTAGTACATATTATAAAAACATAAAACTTACAGCAAAGTTAATCAGACACATATTTAATGATATGCATAATTGTTATTGTGCTGCACAGTAACTAGGCATAAATGGTAGACACTTCATGTAAATGACTCTAATTACTTTTTTTTTTTTTTTTAACACAGGCAAACCAAGCATGTCTAGGATCAGATTCAGAGGAAAACAGGAAGGAGGGTAAAGCTGGATATTTAACTCTGGGAGGTCTCTCTCTTATTCCGTACCCTTAGGCACTAGGCTACTGGTCTCCCAACCTGGGTCATGTATTTTCAAGAGTAACTTTTTCCACTCCATATTAAGAGAAGCATCCTTTTACCAAAGGTAAAAAAAATTAGGCTGAAGGCTTGGCCTCTGTCTTCAGATATAAAGCTGAGAGGAACCAGAACAATCACTACTTCTGGCAAGGATGACTGGGGCAGGCAAGCTGGTAGAGAAACCAAATACACAGCAAACTTACTGAGGACCTATGCCGGGCACACTAGTAGGTATTTTACATAATTCCTCTAACTTCCCCACCCTACTTACAGCCCCAAATTCTGTTCCTAGAGAATGGGATAGGTCTAGTGAGGACTCCCTCCTCCAAATTCTCTCATAAGGCCTAAAATGTCACCAGAGGGTAATTTAGATTATTAGCAAGCTAACACCACTAGGAAGATTAAGAGGAAGCTGTTGTTTAATGCTGTTTCCCTTGCTTCCTATCTTATCTAACCCACAAGAAGATATAGGGACCCCTACTTTCTTATGGGTTTATCCAAATCTATCCAGCCTTTACAGCCCAGGCTAAGCCTAGCTTCTCAAACTCTTTTATTTCTGTACCTCAATGCTGAGTAGGTTGTTGACACAGACAATACCAATTGGGTAAGCATGTTTGGTGAGATACACATGACAGTATCTTCTTTCTCTGGTCACCAAATGCCTAGCCCCAGAATTCTTTCAGCCACTGGAACTCTCTGCTAAAAATCAGACTAAAGAGCTATGTCAAATTAAACTGCATCTAGAATCCTAGGCCTTCAATGCTCTTCTATTAAAAGATGTTGATGACCAGATTTAGGTCTTCACCTTTCATTGTATTTAAGACTACAATGCTATTCATAAAGAACCTTAAAAATTATGACAAAATATTTGACCTAGTAATTCACTATTGTGAGTAGTAACAGCACCTGAAAATTCTTAAGTACTTACTGTATGCTAGGCACTGTGCTAGGCATTTCCTTAAAATACTCACTTAATCTCACAAAAAACAAATAAGGTCATTACTACTATTACTTGACAGATGAATAAAGGAAAGCGTGGAAACTAGTTAGGGTCACATACTCTAGTGACAGAGGTGGGACTCAACCTCGGATTAACTGAACTCCAGAGCCCCCGTTTTTTACTACCACCCAAACTAGAAATATATCCTTGGAAAATGACCCCAAAATATAGCAACAACTTTAAGCATAAGGAGGCTCAGTGCCATGTACATGGCAACTTGAAGCATTCTAAACACAGTTAAAAAATGGAGGCAATTTGGATTACAAAATATTACATAGGCATTAAAATGTTTTTACATCTAACTTTTAGTGACTCATGAAGGAAATGTTACGCTATAAGTAGAAAAAGCAAAATACAAAACTTTACATTAGTCAAATCTCAACTATATAAAAATTGTCTGCACATGGAAAGACCTAAATTTACTGTTAAATTAAAGAAGACAAGTTGCAGAATAATATAGGACTTAGGCCAGTGTTGTTCAGTGGGTAGAGCATCAGCCTGTGCACTGAAGGTCATGGGTTTGATTGTCGGTCAAGGGCACATACCTGGGTTGCAGGTTCAACCCGTGGCCTGATCAGGGCATATGCAGGAGGCAACCAATCAATGTGTCTCTCTCATATTAATGTTTCTCCCCACCCCACCCCCCGCCCCGCCTCTTTCCCTCCCTTCCACTCTCTCTAAAAATCAATGGAAAAAATTATCCTCGGGTGAGGATTAACACACACTCAAAAAAAGGTAACCAATAGCTTCAGGGGGATACAGAAGAGACATGTAGCACATGAATGGAAATTAGAAATATTTTTCAGCTGCTGTCTTTAGGTAAGAGTTTAGTTACACACACACACACACACACACACACACACACACACGAGGCACTTATTTTGAATTGAAAATGGGCAACTCCAGATCTTAGTTCCTCAAGTTCTACAGGAGTCTCAATATTTGAATATATAAGTTGAAATGCAAAGTCCATGGCATCGCACTGCATTTTGGCCTACTATGGCAAAGAACAAGTTGAAACATTAAAAAGACTGAAGATTTCCTCCTTCCCCTTCTCCTCAGGTATGTGCCACAAAATAACATACCTGCCAAAATAATAAAGGACATGAAAAATACTAAAAACTAATTAGATAGAAATCAAAACAAAAAACAACTATAACTTTGAAGAATTGTCTCTTTTTTCTGCACTGTATTGTATAGAATTACAAAACTATCACACAGACAGATAAGTCCTTACCTATATCTTGCCCCACCAGCCCATTACAGTACATGGCATGTCGCTCAATCTTTGTGGGTGGGAAGCCTTTGTCACATAGTGGGCAGGATACCTTGGTACTGGACGAGAAAGTAGAAGAAGGTATTTCCTTCTCAGCATCTTCCCTGTTACCAACCTAAAAAATATGACAAACAGCAATTGTAACAGCTTTACTTTATAAAATAATTTTTCTTTGGGAGAACTGCAAAAACGCCATCCATACTTCATTTACTTTCAGAGACAATACCAATTAGTTTGCAAATTCAAGACTGAGGATTGAGAGATAGATAACAGTCAATAGTTATTCAGTGCCTGCTCCCTATGTGCTAAGTACTCTGCATGTAATATTCATTTAATCCTCATAGTGATCTAACAAAGGTATTAACATACCCTTTTTACACATGAGATAAGCATTGTCCAAAATAGTAAAACAAATTGCCCGAAGTTAGGAACAAATAAGTGGCAGAGCTAAAATTTAAACCAAGGACTATCTGGCTCAAAAAACTGAGGGCATTCCTCTCTATCACACTACAAGGCACTGTTCTCCTGGGTCAGTATACTGTGTATGCAGTGTTTCAACAGTCTGTATACCAACAGCACCTTAAAGACACTTTTTCAATCTCACAAAAGAACTGTGATATTTTACATGAGACATATATAAGGAGTTAGAAAACAAAAGAACTCTAAGCAAAAGAAGCACAATTAAAATTTAAGAACCTAGGTCTCTGCTTACACCAATAAGACATACCACCTCTTGTGTTTTATGACTTTTGGACTGTTTTAATACAACTAAGACCCAATATTTAAGAAGGCCAAATAAAAGTCATTAAGACATTTCTGCTGAAGCCATTTTTTAAAATATGTTTTTTATTGATTTCAAAAGGGAGAGAGAAAGATAGAAACATCAATGATGAGAGAGAATCATCAATAGGCTTCCTCTTGTACACTCCCTACTGGGGATCGAGTCTACAACTGGGCATGTGCCCTGACCAGGAATCAAACCTGGTTCATGGGTCAACGCTCAACCACTGAGTCACACCAGTCAGGCCTGCTGAAGCCATTCTTGTATCTTATCTCTCTTGTTCCTCTTCTTGTGCTATTATAGTCATCATTTTTTTCAATAGTTGCCAGTGTCTCTCAGAGGCAGTTTTATGTTACCTTATAGATCAGAACTGAGAACTCTGCAGTGATTAATTCAACAGTATGCATTAAGCACTGCAGTACTACTGCCTAACACTTGCTTCAAAGGACAGCATGTCCTGTCCAATCAATGTGAAACTGTCCGGCGTAGCCACTGCTTCCATTTAAAAGCAAAGGCTGTCATTATGCCTTACTACAGGAAAAAAATAAACCATCTTCTAGTACAAGAACAAAACAGGACCAAAACTGCAATGGGTAGATAATTTGAGCTCTGAAACAACTGGGTTTTGGGGTGTGGGGATTGTCTCTAAGTTTAGGCCATCCTGAAATCTACTGCAGTGAATGTGATCCATCAGAGAGGGAAACAGGTCATCTAAATACCAAATCAAACAGTTTCTACAATTGCCAAAATACGTTGTTTTCAACACATGTTTTATACTTAAAAAGACATATTCTGAAAGGGGAAAAAAGGAAAGATGAAAAAGGAACTAACAATGGTTGAGTTCCTATACTATGCCAGGTTTGACCAAACATTTTCCATAATCATCCCTCACAACAACCCAACTGACAAAGGTGTCTCGAGCTCCAGTATTACAGAAGAGGAAATTGAGGCTTAGAAAGACAAAGTAACCTACTGATCACAAAGTTACTAAGTAGGCAATCTAGACTCAAACCCAGGCCTGTATGATGACAAACCTTCAGTATTTCCATTTTACCATGGTGTGGCAAAAGCAAAAGTCACCCTCTTCCACTTTGTTTCTGAAAGCTGACTCTGTCAGGTACTGGGAGACTATATGATCCTATTATTCTCCTATAGGAGGTGGGTCTAGAAATTCTAGGTGTTGTTTATTCCAAGCTTAGTCACTGAGCTTCTTATAAATACAGGTTATTCTGTTCATAAATTTTATAATGAAAAGTCATCTTGTACATGCAAAGCCATTTGAGCAGAGGGGAGAAAATCAAAGATACCAATAATTTGCAAGTAGTCTTGAGGTGTTGAAAGTTAGTATCGCCTGCGCAGTTGCTTGGCCTTCTAAAGTTCACCGAGCACAGAAATATTACATGACATGAATGTCACAGTGTTCACACCCAGTACTATCCTCCTTTGCATTCATCACCAGCTCTATAAAATGTAGATAATGTACCTTCAACTCAATGTATTCAAAAGGGAGTAGTCTATTACTGTCTTATTGTGAAGACCACTTCCAATCACACTCATAGGCAACCCAAAAGGTTTCTGAACATTTTTATATTAAAATAAGATTTTTCTAGCACAATTAAAATGGTCTATTTATATATTAACTATAGGGAGGGTGAGTGGAGAGTGATAAACTGGGGAACTTATATTCATATATGGACACAGATAATAGAGTGATGAAGGTCTGGGAAGAGTGGGTGTGAAGTGGAGGAGGTCATTGGGAAGAAAAAAAACACACACAAGGGATATCTGTAATACGTTTCAACAATAAAGAAAAGAAATTGAAAACGGTATATATTAACTACAATGGAGGAGCCCCAAGCCAAAAAACAAAAATAAAAAAAAATCAAGCAAAGAAACTTTTATCAGGACTATGCCATCAGGGATTAAGTCTCTGCAGAAATACTTCTATTGCTTTTACTACTGTAAAATACTATACAGCCATTTCTCAAAAGAGGCAGCTGGATTCCAAATCTTGATCTCTTACTTTTTAGCCTCAAAAGAAACTTCACTTCAAGAAATGAACTGCCCAACTGATATGGTTGCGTGTCGACCTATGAACCAGAAGGTCATGGTTTGATTTCTGGTCAGAGCATATGCCCGGGTTGTGGGCTCGATCCCCAGTAAGGGGCATGCAGGAGGCAGAGGACTACCAACAGAAAGAAAACACTGAGAAAAATTAGAGAGAATATTCACCTCCTTATCTGCCATTATTATTGTTACTTCATCCCGGGTCTCTCTGCTACCTGGAGAGACTTCTCTTTCAACATCAAAAGTTTCTGGGGAACTTAGCTGTGTCTCTGTAATTGAAAAAATATAAATCTCATTAATTTTCATTTTGTATTTTTAGTTAAAAAAACAAACATCTATTTCCCCTAAAGAGTATAATAAAACTGAGGTGAGCAATTTGCTTGATTCTTCATAAAGCTTTACTGAGGCATAATATACATATAATAGAATTCAGCAATTTTCTGTACAGTAAAATCTCAAGATAGCTGGCTAATTAGGGAGAGGAGGTGTCCATTAAAGCTGAAAGTCCATTATATAATAATAAAGCAGGTTTTCTGAAAGCATATGTTAAAAAAATTGATAAATTAGTTTACCTGTTTATATTTATGTAGACATGTTTGTGTAATTAAGTATGCATAAAAATTTAATTTCATTGAAAAGTTTTCTATATGTATTACTGAAATTTTATATTTATAGGTATAGTAGGTACAGTAAATGTGTGCATTCACCAGTCACCGCAAGTAAACAAATGCACACGACTGGGGCATGGTTTAGCGCACATCAGAACATTGGCATACATTAAAACTGTTGCAGAAAGTCACGCCATTCGACAACAGAACCAATTACCACTGGCAATGCTGTGTGATCACACCCTAATCATTTACCAAACATTGTTACAATTGGTGACTCTTGGATTTAAATATATAGACTATAGTTGTAAATATGTAATATTTAACTATGTCAGCGAGAAGTTACTAGTGTTTTTTCCAACATATGGCCTATTTGCTATAATTTGTTAAAAAATAAAAATGAATTAACAAAAAAGATAACCTGTTAATTTAATTACAAGCAAATTTTGGTTAAAAGCATTTTAAAATTAACAGGGTGTTAATTTTCACATATGACATATGGACCAGAAAATTTGTCCATTAAATCCGAAGTCTGTTAAATCAAGGTCCAAAAAATGGTTTACTGTATATAATTTGATGAGTTTTGACAAATATATACAATTTATACATATACCAGTTATACCATGTAATTACTACCACAATCAAGAGATATAAAACCTGCTCTGGCCCGGCCAGCGTGGCCCATTGGTTGAGCATTGACCTGTGAACCAGGAGGTCACGGTTTGATTCCCAGTCAGGACACATGCCAGGGTTTCAGGCTCAATCCCCAGCGTGGGGCCTGTGGGAGGCAACCAATCAATGATTCTCTCTCATCATTGAAGTTTCTGTCTCTCCCTCTCCCTTTCTCTATGAAATCAATAAAAATATATATTTAAATAAATAAATAAAATGAAACCTGCCCTGGATGCTTTTGCTCAATGATTTGAGCATCAGTCCAGTACAGAAGGGTCTCAGGTTCGATTCCTGGTCAAGGCATGTACCTCGGTTGCAGGTTCAATTCCTGGCCCCCATTTGGGAGGCAACCAATCAATGTGTCCCTCTTACATCCATGATTTTCTCTCTTTCTCTCTCTCCCCCCCTCCACTCTCTCTAAAAAAATAAATGGAAAAAATGTCCTTGGGAGAGGATTAAAATATATATTAAAAGATCTTTCTAACACCCCAAAAAGTTCTCCCTTACTAGCACCCCAAAAGTGTACCCCTTTGTACTCAATCCCCTCCTACTTGGCTCCTTGCAATGACCAGTCTACTTTGTGTTGCTATAGTTTTGCTTCTTCTAGAATGTTATACAGTGTGTTGTCTTTGTGTCTGACCTCTTTTATTTAGTATAGTATTCTACTGTATAGATATTTCAGTTTGTTTATCCATTCATCAATTAATCCACTTGTCTTCTTTTCAGCATACTTTGCTTTTAAAGTATATTTATTTTGACAGAAAACAAAAACCTGCCAATATAAGTTCTGAAGTAAAAGGAATTATTAGAGATGACAAAAATTAGGGAACAGAAATAGAAAATACATTCTCAAGAAAGATATGCCTTTCTTTTTTTATTTTTTCTTTATTTTTTCAATTTCAATTGACATACAATATTATATGTTTCAGATGTACCCCCCAGTGATTAGACATTAAAAAACCATCCAGAAAAATCTCATGCCCACCTAACACCATACATAGTTAATAGAATATTATTTACTAGGTGTATCAGTTAATAATGATTTTTTTCAATAGGTGGAGTTACACATATGTTGATATATATGCAATTTGATATGTATGCTATTTTGTTGTATTGACAACTAGCTTCAAAACTTCATATGTTGTTTGCCAGTCTGTTCAATGCTTCTCTGCCTCTGTATCTATTTTTCTTCATCACTTTATAATGTTCTTTATTATCCATAAATGAGTGACAGTGGGAAGGCTGGGGAGGGTTGGGGGGCAGAGGGAGGTAAGAGATCAATCGAAGGACTTGTATGCATGCATATAAGCATAACCAATGGACGCAAGACACTGGGAGTGGGGTGAGGATATGTGCCCGGGGAGTAGTGGAGGCTGGGGGAAGGTCAACGGGGGGAAAAAAGGAGACATATGTACTACTATTTGTAATACATTAAACAATAAAAAAAAAGAAAATCAACTTCATATGTCAAATTTTCTGAAGGTGTTAACATCATAGATATTTTTACACTTAAAAATATCTAATTTCGTGCCAAAAAAGGAGCATTTGTGGGAAGTTTTAATTCATTACTTTATTTTGAAGAAAAGTGCTGCTGAATACTTCGGGAACCTTATAGTGAACATGCTCCATCTCAAGATACTTGTGAACACTGGTTTAAACGCTTTTAAAGTGATGATTTCGATGTGAAAGACAAAGAACGTCCAGGTCAACCGAAAAAGTTTGAAGACCAACAATTACAAGCATTATTGGATGAAGATGTGTATCAAACTCAAAAACAACTTGCAGAAAGATTAAACATTGCTCAGCAAACAACTTCCGATCGTTTACAAGCAACAGAAAAGATTTTAAAGGAAGAAAAGTGGGTGCCACATCAACTGAACGAAAGACAAATGGAAAACCAAAAAGTCATCAGTAAAATGTTGCTTCAACGGCATAAAAGAAAGTCTTTTTTGCATCGAATTGTGACTGGCGATGAAAAGTGGATTTATTTTGAGAATCCCAAATGCACAAAATCATGGGTTGATCCAGGTCAACCATCAACATCGACTGCAAGGCCAAATCGCTTCGGAAAGAAGACAATGCTCTGTGTTTGGTGGGATCAGGAAGGTGTGATGTATTATGAGCTTCTAAAACCAGGTGAAACTATTAATACTGATTGCTACCGACAACAAATAAGTCAATTTGAACCATGCTTTGATTGTAAAACAACCACAATAGGCCAGAGAACACAGCAAAGTAATTTTGCTTCATGATAACGCACCATCACACACTTCAAAACCAGTTAAAGACACGTTAAAAGATCTTGCCTGGGAAGTATTAACCCACCCACCATATTCACCAGACCTTGCTCTTTCAGATTACCACTTATTCCAATCAATGGCACATGCACTTTCTGAGCAGCACTTCAAAACGTACAAAGTAGTAGAAAATTGGGTCTCTGAATGGTTTCCTCAAAACAAGAAAAGTTCTATTCGGACGGTATCCACAAATTACTGGAAAGGTGGGATAAATGTGTAGCTAGCTATGGACATTACTGTGAATAAAGCACTTCTGATGTTTCTCTTGAAATTATCGTGTTTTCTTTGATTACAAAATCCGCATTATTAACCGGTACACCTAGTACTATATTCCCTATGTTGTACTTTACAATACATGCCCATGAATACACTATAACTACTAATTTGTACTTCTAAATCCCTTCACCTTTTTCACCCATCCCCATAGCCCCTCTTCCATCTGGCAACCATCAAAATGTTCTCTGTATGTATGTCTGTTTCTGTTCTTCTTGTTTAATTACTTTGTTTATTAGATTCAATTGTTGATAGACATGTATTCATGGCCATTTTATTGTTCATATTTTTAATCTTTTTTTCTTCTTTTTTTTCTTCTTCTTCTTCTTAAAGAAGACTCTTTAACATTTCATGTAATACTGGTTTGGTGGTGATGAAATCCTTTAGCTTTTTCTTGTCTGGGAAGCTCTTTATCTGACCTTCAATTCTAAATGATAGCTTTGCTGGGTAAGGTAATATTGGTTGTAAGACCATGCTATTCATCGCTTTTGAGTATTTCTTGCCACTCCCTTCTGGCTTGCAGTTTCTGTTGAGAAATCAACTGACAGTCATATGGGTACTCCCTTGTAGATAACTTTTTTTCCCTCTTTCTCCTTTTAAGATTCTTTGTCTTTAACCTTGGGCATTTTTATTAGGATGTGTCTTGGTGTGGGCCTCTTTGGGTTCATTTTGTTTGGACCACTCTGTGCTTCCAGACTTGCATGTCTATTTCTTTCATCAGGTAAGAGAAGTTTTCTGTCATTTTTTTCAAATACGTTTTCAATTTCTTGCTCCCTCTCTTCTTCTGGCACTCCATGATGCAAATGTTGGTAAGCTTGAAATTTTCCCAGAGGTTCCTTACACTATCTTCATATTTTTGGACCCTTTTTTCTTTTTGCTCTTCTGATTGGGTGTTTTTTGCTTCCTTATATTCCAAATTCTTTATTTTATGCTTCGCTTCATCTACTCTACTGTTGTTCCCCTGTAAATTATTATTTCAGTCAGTATATGCTTAATTTTTTTTCTTTTAATCTTTATTATTGATATTACATAGGTCCTCCTTTTCCCCCCAATTAACCTCTTCCAGCCCACTCCCATCCTCCCCCGGCTCCCCCGCAGGCCCTCACCACCCCATTGTCTGTGTCCAGGGGATATGCATATATGCATACAAGTTCATTGGTTGATTTCTTCCCACCCACCCTCCCCTGACTTCCCTCTGAGGTTCAACAGTCTGTTCATCCTTCTATGACTCTGGGTCTATTTTTGATCATCAGTTTATTTGGTTCATTAGATTCCACATATGAGTGAGATCATGTGATACTTATCTTTCTCTGACTGGCTTATTTCGCTCAGCATAATACTCTCCAGATCCGTCCATGCTGTTGTAAATGGTAGAGTTCTTTCTCTTTTACTGCCATATAGTATTCCATTGTGTAAATGTACCATAGTTTTTTTTTATCCACTCATCTGCTGATGGGCACTTAGGCTGTTCCCAAGTCTTAGCTATTATAAATTGTGCTGCTATGAACATAGGGGTACATATATTCTTTCTGATGAGTGTTTCGGGTTTCTTAGGATATATTCCTAGAAGTAGGATGACTGGGTCAAATGGGAGTTCCATTTTTAATTTCTTGAGGAAACTCCATACTGTGTATGCTTAATTTCTAACTGGTGTTTTTTTATGTCGTTGATGTTCTCACTAAGTTCTGTGAAGTTCCCACTAAGTTCGTTGAGTATCCTTATAACCATTGTTTTGAACTCTGTATCTGGTAGTTTTCTTGCTTCCATTTCATTTAAGGTCTTTTTCTGGATATTTCTACTGTTCTTTCATTTGAGACAGGTTTCTTTGTCTCTGCATATTGGCTGCTTCCCTATATTTATTTCTATGTATTCAGTAGATCTATTACATCTCCCAGACTGGTAGAATGGCCTTGTGTAGTAGGTGTCCTGTAGGGCCCAATGGCTCAGCATTCCCAGTCACTTGAGCTGGGCACTCCAGGTGCAACCGTGTGAACTGTGTGCAATATCCTATTGTAGTTGAGCCTTGATTTATGTTGGCATCACTGGGTGGGATTGACCCCCAGGCCAATCAGTTGAGAGGCTCGGCTGAGACTACAACAGAAGAACTACTGTACAGGAGCCGACCCTATGGAGCAAGACTAGCTTCAGTGGGGCTTTGGTGCTCACCGAGTACACCCTTGAGTGTGTCGCTCATGGAGGTGGTAGGGTTGTAATCTAGCATGGTTGAAGCTGACCACTAGGTTCACTGGCTCTGTGGCCTCTCAGGAGGTGAAAAGTCAGCCACTGCCTGTGCCCTGCCCAGGGCTACCCAGCATGAGCTACAAAACAACCTGCAGATGGCTGCTACTTGTGTTGGGCTTGGAGGTGCCCAAGAGAGGCCAAACTATAAACCAAGGGGGGCTGCTGCTAATGCTGGGCCTGGGGGCACTTATTGAGAGGTTCAGGGCACACTGAGACCAGCTGCTGCTTGTTTGAGAGATTTTACGTAAGTCCAAAGCTTGAGACAAGAGAGTCCAGTTGTATGGAAAAGCCACTGGAAATGGCTTGGATGAGCCTGGAAATAGGGAGGGGTGGGGTCTCAGGAAATCACCATGGCAGGGTGAAAAGTGTGAGCCAGATTGATAGAGATTCAGATATGGTGCCTGCCTGTAGGCTCTGTGGCAAGGAGTACTAAGCAAAGGAAGATTGGCCTCTGCCAGCACTTGTGTCTGGGAAAAAGTTGCCCTTCCTGCTCTCACCCTAATTCCAGACAAGTTGGTTCCTCCCTAAATGTTTCAGGTTCCTTTCAAGCTGTTGCCCCAGTGCTGGAACTCAGAGAATGTGAGTCCAATTAAGTCCATGGGCAGGCCCTTTAAGAGAAACTGCCTGGGTCTCCTGCAGCCTCCGTGTCACTCAGCCACAATCCCTGCTGCTTTTTACAACCAGAAGTTATGGGGACTTCACTTCCCAGCACTGGAACCCTGGACTTGGGGGCCTGTTGTGGGGCGAGGAAACCTCCACAGCCAAGATATTCCTCCTGATTTTAAACTGCCACATGTGGGTGTGGGACCAGCCGGTTCCTTGATTGGCCCTGTGTCTCTGCCCCTCCTACCAGTCTCCGTGCCTTCTTAACTCCCTAGTTGTAAGGACTTCTGTTCAGCTAGATTTCATGTGGTTCTGAATGATGGTTGTTCTGTATTTTTGTTTTAATTTTGATGTGGTTGTGGGAAATGGTGAGTACCACATTAACCTATGCCACCATCTTGACTGGAACACTCACATATGCCTTTCTTTAATATATTCTTTAAACAGCATCTATTCATTCACACTAATTCAACAAATATTTATTCAACAAAAAGTTCCAGGCACTATATGGGCTACTGGAAATGTGGAAATAAAAGATGAGGTCCCTCATAGTGTCATAATTCAAAGGTCAGCATACTACATAGCTCATGGGCCAAATCCAGCCAGCTGCCTGGTTAATAAATATTTATTTCAACACAGCCATGCTCATTCTTTTTTGTATTGTCTATAGTTGCTTTTTTGCTAAAATGGCAGAGGTGAGTAGTTTCAACAGAAACTGTATGGCCCACAAAGCCTAAATATTTACTATCTAGTCTTCTATAGAAAAAGTTTGCCAACCTCTGGTATAGACCCCCTATCCTATCTAATAAAAGAGAAAAATGGTAATTGGCGTACGACGATACCCTTTTCATTGGCTAATCAGGGCTATATGCAAATTAACTGCCAACTATGATTGGCAGTTAACTGCCAACAAGATGGCGGTTAATTTGCATATGTAGGCACAATGCAGGGAGGCGAAAGGGAAAGCAGGAAGAAGCCCCCTGCCACTGACAGTGATCGGAAACCCAGGGGGGAGCTAAGAGCTGGGGGGCAGGGCAAAGGCGGCCCTAGGGCCGCCTTTGCCCTGCCCCCCAGCCATGATTGGAGAATCAGGCACCTTTGCCGCCCTGGCCAGTGATAGCAGGAAGTAGGGGTGGAGCCAGCGATGGGAGCTGGGCACGGTCGAAGCTGGCAGTCCCGGGAGCTAGGGGTCCCTTGCCTGGGCCTAAAGCGGAGCCCACGATCGCGGGGCCGCTGCAGCTGCAGGTCCCCACTGCCCGGGCCAGACGCCTCAGCCAGAGGCATTAGGCCTGGGCAGGGGCGGAGCCTGCAACCGCGGGGAGCTGGGGGTCCCCTGCCCAGGCCTGACACCTCTGCTGGAGGCCTCAGGCCTGGTCAAGGGGCCGATCCGGTGATTGGTGATCGGAGGGTGATGAGGGTCAACTCCTCTGGCCGAGGCATCAGGCCTGGGTGGGGGGCGGAGCCGGGGATTGGGGGGATATGATGGTCCTCTTGCCCAGGCCTGAAGCCTGGGTCAGAGGCGTCAGGCTTGGGCGGGGGGTGGAGCAAGCGATCAGAGGGAGATGGGGGTCCCCTGCCCAGGCATGATTCCTGGGCCAGAGGCCTCAGGCCTGGGCAGGGGCCAGAGCCAGTGATCGGGGGGAGATGGGAGTCCCCTGTCCAAGCCTGACACCTCTGGCGGAGGCGTCAGGCCTGGGCAAGGGGCCGATCATGCGATCGGAGGGTGATGGGGGTCTACGCCTCTGGCCGAGGCATCAGGCCTGGGCAAGGGGCCGATCCTGCAATTGGAGGGTGATGGGGGTCAACGCCTGAGGGCTCCCAGTATGTGAGAGGGGGCAGGCTGGGCTGAGGGACACTCCCCTCCCCACACACACCCAGTGCACGAATTTCGTGCACCGGGCCCCTAGTCTCTTAATATAACAAAAGAAACATAACTACATTTCAAACAATAGTAAATCTGGAAAAGAAATTGATCTCAGAGCACAAATCCAGTAAGTTCTCTATTATGTACACTGTACACACTATACATCTAACTGATATTTCTGTGCTTCTCAAATACAATGAACGGCCAATATTGGGCAAATAAAGTACCTGAAAGATACTGAGGCATTTTCTCAAACATCAAAGAAGGATTAAGTACATTTCTAGTGTTAAATATATTTTAATAAATTATAATTTTTTAAAATTGGACACACACAATTTTACCATCTTGTTGGAAAAAAGATTACCGTACTTAAACTTCAAATTTTTTGTCACGTTTCCCTGAGAGATATTACCAAAAGAGACATTCAGTCTATCAGAAAAGAGTAACTGCTTACTGCTTGCACTACAGTAACAATAAAATGTCTTTAAGCTTTCTGTAAATGGCTGAAATGTTCAACTGTAAAGACAACGTAAGAGGTCATTAGCTTTAGAAATAAACAATGCTAGTGTCATGCACATTGTAGACATAAAGCTATAAATTTGCTTCTTCAACAAAGTGAGTAACTCTAAAAGGATGTCATAATTTTCAATATCAACACTAATAGAAATTTATAAAATGAAATAGATAAGATGGATTACCATACCCAAACTGTGTTTCACTCATTTAGAACAAAGTTTTCAGACAATTTAAATGCACAGCTTTTAAATTATATATTTAGAAGTGTGCGTGTGTGTGTGTGTTCAGAGACTCCAGAGTCCAGTTCCAAGAAGGAATTAATACTTTCTTAGCAAAAGGAACGGGTTATGAAAACCTTTTGTGATCTACTTTAGAAGTAGTTGTGTCAGCAAAAAGCTGGATTCAATTAGCAGACTAGTGATAACAGTCATGATCTAAAAGTTATCTAACCTCAGTCATAAAGGGCTTGATTTTTCCTCTCTTATTAACTAGGGCTTTCAAGATTATTATATTAGGCTCTGGCCAGTTTGGCTCAGTGGTTGAGCATCAACCCGTAAACCAAGAGGTCAGGGTTTGATTCCAGGTCAAGACACATGCCCAGATTGCAGGCTCAATCCCCAGTAGGGGGTGTGCAGGAGGCAGCTGATTGATGATTCTCTCTCATCACTGATGTTTCTATCTCTCCCTCCCCCTTCCTCTCTCTGAAATGAAAAAAACAAACACTTTTTGTAAAAGATTATTGTATTTGCAGGTTCCTCCTTCAAGATTCCAGGGTGGCATCACATGCCATCATCCTAAACAGACAGACTGACTCTGAGCAGAATGGCATAAGTTAGAAGTCCCAGACAGAGAGGGGGATAAAGCTTTCTTTTCACAAAGGTAACACAGCATTTCTAAGTGCTCTTGCTAAAACTGGAGCACTTGATAGTGGACTTTCTTAGTAGGCAGTAATCCAACTACATTTCAAACAAACTAAGAAACCACTTTCAATAAAAACCAACATAGAGCTCGGCCAGTGTTGCTAAGTGGTTAGCATCGCCCCATGCACCAAGAAGTCCCCCATTCAATTCCTGGTCAGGGCATTGAGCCTGGGTTACAGGCTCAATCCCCACTAGGGGCATGCAGGAGGCAGTCGATTGATGTTTCTCTCTATCAATGTTTCTATTCCACTCCCTCTCCCTTCCTCTCTCTTAAATCAGTAAAAATATATTTTTAAAAAACCTAACATAGCTAAACTTTAAAATAAGTAAAGAAAGTCCTTAATGATATGCTGCTAAATGTTTAAAAATATTTACTTAACAGTTTTCTTATTTTGATTTCTTTCAAGTTTTTCCCCACAAAAACTCAAACTTAGTTTATATTAGCCTTTCTGACCTTGACAGGTTAAATAAAACCTCGGAGAAAACTAGATATAATTTATGATAATATTTTATTTTATTTTATATATTTTATTAGATTTTTTACAGAGAGGAAGGGAGAGGGACAGAGAATTAGGAACATCGATGAGAGAGAAACATCGATCAGCTGCCTCCTGCACAACCCCCACTGGGGATGTGCCCGCAACCAAGGCACATGCCCTTGACTGGAATCTAACCTGGGACCCTTCAGTCTGCAGGCCGACGCTCTATCCACTGAGCCAAACCGGTCAGGGCGATAATATTTGTATAATACTTGCTGCTCAAAAGTTTAAAGATTAATAGGAAGTAACTCAATCTCACATGAATAAGGTTACTGATAAAAATAATGGACCCCACATTTAAGAAAAGCCAAAAATAATAATAATAATACAAGCTAAAACAAATTGCTTAGAAAACAGTGGTTCATGTCACAAAATAATTCTTCACAGTACATACTGTTCAACCCAAGAGTTCTCTTAGACCATGGGGTACCTTAGTTCCTCTAAAATTATTTATATATCAAATTTATGCTGTGCATTTTTTAATGAACAGCTCTTGTATCTAACGCAAGGTACAAATGTCTTTTCATCTCTACAATTAACAAAACCAAAGTACAGAACTTAACCAGGTTAAGTGTCTTGTCTGAGATTAAAATATAAGTCAATGACAGAACTATGCACAAAAATTCAATTTCTTGATTCCCTATGCAATAATATCCTGTGAGTAGCAATGTAAAACTAACCACTAAAAGCCTCTGAGAAAAATCTGCTCAATGACAGGCAGATTTAAGGACAGCCCAACTTTGAGAATCCATACACCAAAACATAAAGTCCTCTAAGCTCTGAATGTACAATTAAGTGCTATTCCTGATGCTTTGCTGCCATCTCTGACGAGGCTAGTCAGCAAACAAGACAAACAAGCCATGTTAATTTCAAAACTCAAATACCTTTGGGAAAAGGTTGAGAATCAGAGCCAAAATCCATGAAAAAAAAAACCATCAGTATGTATTTGTGTATGGTGATATACACACACATCAATCACACATAAACTTCCTGGGAGTGGGATGGAAAAGTCAGACAAATTAATAGGCACAAAGATAGCTAGGGGTCAGTAAAGTCACAGTGGGATGCTTACCAGGACACACAGTAATTTCCTCTGCAGAACTCTCTGGCATAAGGACTAAGCTTCTCTTACTGGTCAAAACAGCAATGCTGAAAAAGAACCAAACCCCAAGTGAATTCCCAATAAAATAAATCAGAACACAGCACCTAAAGCAATCGTGAGTCACTCATAAAGCCACCAGTAACCTGATACCTGCTGTCCAATGCCAAAAAAGCACAACAGGGAAGCAAGTAATCAGTAGTGAAAACTCCAGGCCATTAATAGGGGAAATAAACATGCTTACAACTTTGGTTCCAGTGAAATCTGTATATGAAAAGAACACCCTTTTCGAGTCTTCACAAAGAAAGGCTGAAGGGTAAGGACTATCTATGAAGATCACAGAAGACAAAAACTACATTCCAATAAAAGGATGTCAAAGGTGTTTCAGGGTCTCCATCTCAGCCTTCTGAAGGCTAGAGATTTGTAAGCTCATAAGAGAAAATATGAAGATTCTCCTGACAATACACTTGCACTCTATCTCAAGATGTGGCTTTGTAGGCAACAAAAATAAGATACAATTCCAAACTGCCACAGAAGTTGAAAATCTCTTCTGAGAAAAACATAATTATGAATGGCTCCCCTCATCTGACCTTCTGGTTTACCCTGCCTGTTCATGGAGTGCAATCTCTTCCTGCACAGGAACACATAGCTAAGAGATCTGAGCTAGCCCCCTCATGCTCCATAGAGCTTTACCATTAGTTTGATCAAGTATACAAGAGGACACAAATCCTCACATCAACCACAGAGAAGAGAAAATAACCACCACTGATTTGTGATAAATAACTAAATCCTGATAGAAAACCACAAGTGATTTCTTTCTCTAAATAAAACATTTCATACCATTTGTTATAAACCCAAACCAGATACAGTTTACTCTGCATGTAACATTAGGATTCTATTCAAAGGGTCCATCACAAAACAATTTGCTGACATTTATAAAATGGACTAATCAATTTGAAGTCAAACCACATTGCCTGCAGTTCCAACTCTCTCCTGGTGACAAAGCGTATAATCATTTATTAAAACCTACAGCTGCTCTGCACAAGGCTCACTACAACAAAGCAGAGAGGCCTGTAGGAAGCAGAACTTCAGTTAAAACCACTTCCAAAACTGTCTTAGCAAGGAGAATCAAACCAAAGCCATATTCTTCAGCTCAAGAAGAAATACCTAGTACTATTAACCAAAAACCTAAGAACACCAACTAAATTACAGCAAATGGCCTTAATTAATTGGGCCTCAACTTCCACATAGGAGATGGAGTAATCCCCAAAGGCCAACAACCAAATAAAGGGAAAAGTAATTGGAAGGCTGATCCAGTTCATAACCAATCCATTACTATATATTAAAGTGAGAAGACCTAAGAAAGTAACCCTATCAATCAACCAGTGAGAATAATTAGGGAGGTAATACAAATACTACCATTTAAGAAAAAGATGATATATAATCGATGAAAAGTGGCATAGGATAGGGAGTGAGAGAGATACAAGTTCTGTGTGGCCTGAATAATATGAAGGGTTCAAAAAGGAGGTAAGTTATAAGAGTAGACTTAAAAGATATACGGCCCAGTCAATGTGGCTCAGTGGTTGAACCAGGAGGTCACGGTTCTATTTCTGATCAAGGCACATGCCTGGGTTGCGGGCTTGATCCCCAATAGGGGGCATGCAGGAGGCAGCCTATCAAGAAACCTCTCTCATCATTGATGTTTCTCTCTCTACCTCTCCCTTCCTCTCAGAAATCAATAAAAAAATATATTTTTTAAAGATGTATACGGTTTAGATATGCAGATAAAGTAAACATACTAGCAAGCAGAGGAAACAATGGGGAAAGGAGGACTAGAAGGAACATAAAGAAATCAGTTTAGAGCAGCGGTTCTCAACCTGTGGGTTGCGACCCCTTTGGCGGTCGAACGACCCTTTCACAGGGGTCGCCTAAGACCATCCTGCATATCAGATATTTACATTATGATTCATAACAGTAGCAACATTACAGTTATGAAGTAGCAATGAAAATAATTTTATGGTTGGGTCACAACATGAGGAACTGTATTTAAAGGGCCAGAAGGTTGAGAACCACAGTTTAGAGCCTTCACATTGGCTTAGGAAGTTAGTGTAGCTAATTAAGAGAGTAGCAGGATGTAATCATTTTTCAGAAACAGTGTAAATGGGATTTGTACTAGATGGCTGGATTGGACAAGAAAACCAACAATAAAACACCCCCAAGATTTCTTCCAACCAAATATTCTAGGCTTCTATGAGATGCATATAGGCAACAATGATTTCTCCTAGTCTATACTTATAAAAGAGCCAAAAGATCTCTGATAAGCTGTCCCCCAAGTCTTACTCATGTGGTTAAGCTCTCTTATTCTGGGATCAATAGAGGAGAATTCAAACCCATAACATATAAACTTACCTTTGTGACGCAGGGTCAGAGTTTCCTTCTTCAGAAGTTTCCTCAGCAAATAGACCTTGGGAAGACTGCAAAGAAATACATAACATCCTAAATATACAGGCACAGATGAACTAGTTTCTCTTCCTGTAAAACAACAACTCATTGTTCAACATTATCACTCAGCAGTTAACAATAACATTACATTATCAGTAAGTTTCAGTAAAAAGAACATTATCTTTTGGAGACAAAAGACTGAGATTTAAATTATGGGTGAATCACCTGTTAACTTCGTAATCTTGAGTAAGTCACATCTGACTTTGTTTCTTCATCTTTTATATATATACTAGGGGCCCGGTGCACGAAATTCGTGCACTGGGTGTGTGTGGGGGGGGGAGTGTCCCTCAGCCCAGCCTACCCCCTCTCACATACTGGGAGCCCTCAGGCGTTGACCCCCATCACACATCACCATCCAATCACAGGATCGGCCCCTTGCCCAGGCCTGACGCCTCTGGCCTAGGCGTCCGGCCCGGGCAGCGGGGACCCACAGCTGCAGTGGCCCTGAGATCGTGGGCTTCGCTTTAGGCCCAGGCAAGGGACCCCTAGCTCCCGGGACTGCCAGCTTCGACCGTGCCCAGCTCCCATCGCTGGCTCCACCCCTACTTCCTGCTATCACTGGCCAGGGCGGAAAAGGCACCTGATTCTCTGATCATGGCTGGGGGGCAAGGCAAAGGCGGTCCCGGTGCACAGATTCATGCACATTGAAAGGAAATCAATTAGAAGAAATATTTTAATATTGCTATTTGCCCTTTCTGTATAATAGAAGAGTCAACCAAATTCACAATCAACAATGACAGACTGAAACACACACGTGAGATTGGCGCGAGAGCTTTATAGGTACCGTGCATGCGTGAGTCAACTTAGCCACATATATATAGAATAAACATGCTTAATTAGACCTGCTTTCTGGTTTAGCTAAACTTTCTCCAGTCCAGTGAAGCACCCCAACTTCTCTTTCAAGTAATTGTCAGCAACATAGCAGTAAATACCAATACAAAGCAGATTATTATCGTAGATCACGCAGGGAGAACAAAGGGTAAAATATTTAACTGTGGCAGCATTTGACTATATTCTGCGCAGTAAGAAAACCTGAAGTAATTTTCCAGTTCCACCATTTCTTACGCTTTTTAGTCAGGTCAAGTTTCTAAACTTTTTAAATCTCTGTTTTCTGACAAATTAAAAGAAAATAAGATTCTACCAAGTCTCCTACCTACTCCAAGACTTCTGTGAGGATCAAATGAGATGAGGCACAGGAAAATCCTTCACATTTGGCTAAAGTGTAAAATGTTTCCACCTGGCTATAAAGCAAGTCATGTTCCTGGGCTGAAGAAACTTGAGAGATGCTAGTCGCTAGGAAGAGGAAGCCAGGAGTTGCTACATGACATCATTACCCAGAGCTTACAGCCACTGTTTCTGGGCTGGGCTGGGCTGGGCTGTGGACATTTTGCACCATGGCGTCTCGGCAGCACCGGCTGTGATTTGGTGGGGTGTCTCTCCTGGGTGGTGGTGGGGCCTGTGTTCCACTTGGGGGAAGCTGAGTGTTGGTTTGTCAGCACTAGATCCGCGGTGCCGTTTCTTTTTAAATGGCCAGTGTGTGTCATGGCAGCTCCTGCATTGAGCATCTGCCTCCTGGTGGTCAGTGCATGTCATAGCTACCGGTCGGATGGTTGGAGGGATACTTAGCCTTTTATATATAGAGATATTTTTTTTAATTGATTTCAGAGAGGAAGGGAGAAGAGGTAGAAACATCAATGATGAGAGAATTATTGATCAGCTGCCTCCTGCACGCGCCCTTCTGTGGACTGAAACTGCAACTTGGGCAAGTACTCTGACCGGAAATCGAATCGAACTATGACCTCCTGATTCATAGGTTGATGCTCAATCACTGAGCAACACCAGCCTGGCTGTTTCCTCATCTTAAAATGAGTATTAACAATTGCTTAGCTAGCCCTAGCCGGTTTTGGCTCAGTGGATAGAGTGTCAGCCTGCGGACTAGGGAATCCCAGGTTCGATTCCGGCCAAGGGCACATGCCCGGGTTGCAGCTCGATCCCCACTAGGGGGCGTATAGGAGACAGCTGATCAATTATTCTCTCTCATCATTGATGTTTCTATCTCTCCCTCTCCCTTCCTCTCTAAAACCAATAAAGATTTATTTTTTAAAAAAATTTCCTAGTCATAGCTGGTTTGGCTCAGTGGACAGAGCATTGGCCTGCAGACTGAAGGGTCCCAGGCTCGATTCACGACAAGGGCACATGCCTGGGTTGCAGGTTTGATCCCCAGTAGGGAGCGTGCAAGAGGCAGCCAATCAATAATTCTATCTCATCATTGATGTTTCAATCTGTCTTTCCCTCTCCCTTCCTCTCTGAAATCAATAACAATATATTTAAAAACAACAACTGCCTCACAGAGTGCTATGAGAATTAAACAAGGGGAGAAACCAAGATGGCGGCATAGGTAAACCCCGAAAATTGCTGCCTCGCACAACCATTTCAAAAATACAACTAAAAGACAAAACAGACATTGTCCAGAACCACAGGAAGGCTGAGTGAGTGGAAATTCTACAACTAGAAGGAAAGAGAAAAACACACTGAGACTCAGAGGAGGTGCGGAAGTAAAGTGCAGAGGTACGGAGGCGCACATGGAAAGGGCTGGCAACTGAGGACGTGGTTGTTTTTTTCAATCGGGAGGGAGACACAAGCTTCCGACTGCTCTGAACTCCAGTTCCGGGCGAGTCTCTGGGGACCCAAACTCATACGGGGAGAAACTGGACTGTCTGGCAGTGGGCAGAACTTGAGGGCGGCATTCTCTCAAAGGTGCTTGCAGCGATTACCGGGACACTGAGATGCAGGGCCTCTTAGGGCAGGGCTGAGGATCAGCCCTGTTGATTCCCTGAGACCCTGCCCTACCCAAGCTGTGCGCAGAGGCTTTTGCATATGAATGCCCTGGCCCTTAGCAATCTGAAATTACCTAACAAACTGCAGCTGGGTCAGAGAGACCCAGAACAACCAAAAGAAGGCCCAAGGCCCCACAGAAGCTTGCATTGCTTCAAAGCTGGGCCTCATCTAGGCACCTCTAAATCCCAAACAAAGAAGAGGAATCTGCAGATCTCTCCATAGCTCCTGCTGGGTAATCTCAGGCAGATGCTAAATTAGCACCTCCTTAGAGATCCAAGTGCCAGTGTACCCAGTGGTCAGAGTGGGACCATCCAGATTACAACGCCTCAGATCCATAAGGGACACACTCAGGGAGCAAACTCAGTGAGCACCAAAGCCCTACTGAAGCAAGTCTTGCCCCAGAAGGGTGTCTCCAGCACAGAAGTTCTCCCACTGCAGACAAAGCTGATTCTCACAGCGAATTGGCCTGGAGGTCAATTCCTCCTAGTGATACCTACAACAATCAAGGCTTAATTACAACAAGACTGTGCACAAAGCCCACAAAGGGGTGCACCAAGAGTGTCCACCTCAGGTAATTGGGGAGGCTGAGCCACTGGGCCCTATAGGATACCTAGCACAGAAAGCCACTCTATCAACACAGGGAAGCAGCCAAAATGCGGAGACAAAGAAACAGGTCACAAATGACAGAAATGGAGGAAAGCAAACGACTGGATATAGAGTTCAAAACCACACTTTTAAGGTTTTTCAAGAATTTTCTAGAAACTGCCGATAAATTTAATGAGACCATCAATAAATCTAGTGAGACCGTCGAGGTTATGAAAAAGGACCAACTAGAAACTAAGCATACACTGACTGAAATAAAGAATATTATACAGACTCCCAACAGCAGACTAGAGGATCACAAGAATCACGTCAAAGATTTGAAATACGAAGAAGCAAAAAACACCCAACTGGAAAAACGAAAAGAAAAAAGAATCCAAAAATATGAAGATAGTGTAAGGAGCCTCTGGGACAGCTTCAAGCATACCAACATCAGAATTATAGGGGTGCCAGAAGAAGAGAGAGAGCAAGATATTGAAAACCTATTTGAAGAAATAATGACAGAACACTTCCCCTACCTGGTGAAAGAAATAGACTTACAAGCCCAGGAAGCGCAGAGAACCCCAAACAAAAGGAATCCAAAAGAGGACCACACCAAGACACATCATAATTAAAACGCCAAGAGCAAAAGACAAAGAGAGAATCTTAAAAGCAGTAAGAGAAACACAGTCAGTTACCTACAAGGGAGTACCCATACGACTGTCAGCTGATTTCTCAACAGAAACTATGCAGGCCAGAAGGGAGTGGCAAGAAATATTCAAAGTGATGAATACCAAGAACCTACAACCAAGATTACTTTACCCAGCAAAGCTATCATTCAGAATTGAAGGTCGGATAAAGAGCTTCACAGATAAGAAAAAGCTAACGGAGTTCATCACCACCAAACCAGTATTATATGAAATGCTGAAAGGTATTCTTTAAGAAGAGGAAGAAGAAAAAGGTAAAGATACAAATTATGAACAACAAATACACATCTATCAACAAGTGAATCTAAAAATCAAGTGAATAAATAATCTGATGAACAGAATCAACTGGTGAATATAATAGAATCAGGAGCATAGAAAGGGAGTGGACTGACTATTCTGGGGGGTGGTGGTGTGGGGGGTGCGGGAAGAGACTGGACAAAAATCATACATCTATGGATGAGGACAGTGGGTGGGGGCGTAAGGGCAGAGGGTGGGGTGGGAACTGGGTGGAGGGGAGCTATGGGGGGAAAAAAGAGGAACAACTGTAAAAATCTGAACAATAAAGATTTAATTTTAAAAAATAAATAAATAAAAAGGACAAAAGGAAAAAAAGAGAGAGAATTAAACAAGATATGTGATGCACTTTGTAAATACAAGACATAAATATTAATTGGTGAGTCAAATTATGATTTCAGTAAAGCAGTAATAAAGCTTTTGTTGTGGGAGGAAGAGATATAGAGAAAAGTCCAGTTTTCAGTGGAAATACTGAGTTGGGAAAAACACTGCAATCCATGAAAGACATCTCTCCGGGCACAACAGACTTATAACATAGAACATTCCAAAAGGAAGGTTATAAAGATTCCTTTTACTATAAATCTGCCACTATAGTTTTGGTATCTGGCTACAGGGATATCTTTTAAGAAATATAACAGCCCTAGCCAATTTGGCTCAGTGGATAGAGCGTTGGCCTGTGGACCAAAGGGCCCTGGGTTCAATTCCAGTCAAGGGCATGGACCTTGGCTGCAGGCTCATCTCCAGCCCAGGCCCTGGTCAGAGCTCGTGTGGGAAGCAACCAATCGAAGTGTTTCTCTAACATCAATGTTTCTCTGTCTCCCCCTTTCTCTTCACTTTCTCTAAAAATTAATGGAAAAATATCCTCGGGTGAGGACTAACAAAATAAATAAAAATAAAAGATCTGGGTTTTTTTAATGAAATATAACAGATAGGGACTGGATAAGAAAAAGACTATTCTTTGATTAATGGTAGTTGTCGCAACTGTCTACTCATTAAATATAGGTGCACAGAAGAGCACAGAAAAAGCAGCTACTGCTAACTTAGGTGGGCTTCTGAGGAAGTGTCCCTAACTGTAAGGCTTCTTCCAATAGATGTAAAACTATTGGCTGAAGTTTAGAGGGTCTCCTAGAGGGTATCAATAACCTAAACAAGTTAGCCATCTCTCTACTACTCAGAAAAATGATGAAATGTACTAAAAAACAGGAATCCCTTCAGTCAAAGGGAAGATAAAGCTGTGATCAGCAATGTAGCCATTATGAAAAATAAAGGTTGAACAAAGCTGTCAGAAGTACTAAAATGCAACAGCAATAAATATGTCACCTATTTGTTTGAGCTCAGTAGAGAAAAACCAGTTTCATTCCTGAAATCCCAAAAAAGGTAAATACTGCCTTAGCCCATTTTGCTCAGTGGATAGAACATTAGCCTGTAGACCTAAGGGTCCCAGGTTCAATTCCCATCAAGGGCACATGCCCAGTCAAGGGCACATACCTGGGTTGTGGGCTTGATCCTCAGTATGGGACATGCAAGAGGCAGCCAATCAATGGTTCTCTCTCAACATTGATGTTTCTCTCTCTCTCTCTCTCTCTCTCTCTCTCTCTCCCCCCCCCCTCCCTCTCCCTCTTCCCTCCCTCTCCCTCTCCCTCTCCATCTCCCTCTCCCTCTCCCAAAGCAATTTTTTAAAAATGCTTTTTTAAAAGGTAAATACTGACACCTAGTGTACGTTTAATAGAATTTTACCTTCTTAGAATGATTTGTTGACTAAGCCTTAGGCTTCAGAAGCAATCAAAGCACTAAGAAGTTATAGGATACCTCCACTTCTGCCTTAGGCTAAAGCATCTCTACCTTTCCCAGAGTAAGTTTTAAAAAAAATATGTCGTGCACCTATTTATGCCAGGCCTATGATAATCACTTATATGCATTATCTACTTTAGTTCTAACAAGAAACTTTTGAGGAAATAATTAAGATTATTTTTTAAGTGAGGGAAATGCAACTTTGACAGGTTAAATAATTTGCCCAAATTCACAGACTTGGTCAAAAATGGCACTTGGACCTGTTTAACTCCAAAATACATGCTCTAACCAGTACTGTTATATTATTTACTCAAATGATCTTCTTCCCAACCATTTCAACATATCCCAAGAATGTCTTCATTTCAATAAATCATTTTTAATTTCTAAACTTATACCTCAATAGCAGTAATTTGAAGATAGGGGTAAAGTGAGGCTCTTCCAGAATATGAAAACAACACAGTAAAACAAGCAAACAAAATACCCAAATTTCATCAAGGTAAATTTCAACAGGGAAGCATGATAGCAATGTAACTTTAACTAAGGAAACTGTGGCCTAATCAAGACATAGCTCTCTGCCTAAAGAAATACATTAATGGGAAAAGGATAGTTTACAAAAAAATCTACAAAATAAAATTCAAAGATCCAGATTCAAGCAGTGTCATCAACATCATGGCCTGAGAAGTGAAAGTGAATAGACATATCATCTGGTCACCATAGAAATATTCTCTGTTGTCAGGCACTGGTAGTATATCAAGTCTTTCCACAGACTAGTTGAATCATCTCTTAAAATTTCCATTTTCTGATTACTATTTCAGCTTTCCATATACCTCATCCTAGAAGGAGATACAGTAGATGATGGACCCGAGTATTCCAATCACTAAAAATGTCTCTCTTCCATAATAAATTAACAAACTGTCATTTGGTGCTCATGTCAGCTTGAAGTTTGGTTAGTCAAGTCAGTTCTCATACCCACATACAATGTGATCATTTCTGGGAAACAAATTCCAGTATCTGAACTGAAAAATTAAAGATCAGACATTGAAAAATAGTGATCACATTAATATACTACCCCCCACTTCCCTGCTGAATGGTCATCAAGATAATCACTCCATCTTCATTAACGATTTCCCCATTATCTCAGTGATGCCAGAAACCAGTTAACATCTGACTTTAAAGCTTTTATAGCCTTCATATAAAGTAAGCAATCTGCCTCAGGGTGAATATTTTTCTGAATCCCTATTTCTGGGACTATCTTGCTATCTCTATCAACCAAGTAGTCTCAAATGTGGGCAACTCCAGCAAAACCAAAATCAATAGAAAATATTTAACAAAAATATAAATTCGTTCAACCCACAATTCCTAAAAGCCAAAGACCAAGACAAGAGGTGAAATTACAATCTTAACACTTTCATTGTTTGCCTATATAATTAGTAAGTTTATTGCTGTTTTTTAAAGATGCTATTCTATGTTGGCAAGGCTGCAATGATGTAGGTATTCTGATACACAGCTGGAAGGAAGGAGTATAAATTTGAGCAGCCTTTCTGAAAATCAATCTGGCAACAAATAGCAAACCTTTATGTTCATAACTCTTTAATCCAACATTTTTCTGGTTCCCTATCCCTAAGGACTCTAATTTTAAATAAAGAAAATTTTTATTCAGAAAGATGTTTATCACAATCAAAATATCCAGCAATAGAATAATAGTTTAAAAATTCATAAGCCAGAATATTAATCATTAAAAATGAAATCTATAATTTTAACATAAGAAAATGTTTACATGTTAACTTTAAAATACAAAAATATTATCTTAACCATACAAAAAACAGGTACAGAAAAAAAGAAGGAATACATCACTAGATGGTAGGATTGTGGAGGCTTTCAACCTTATTCTAAAAATTTTTGAACATTTTTCAATAGTCCTAAGTGATCTCTAAAATTAATGTTAATGACTGCACTGGATACTCACTAGATTGTCTGCCTGGTTTCTTTTCACCGAAGACTGCCCCTCACCCCAATCACTGCATTATAGTATCATAGCCATTTGTACAATGTGACACATACCCACTTCAGGCCACAGCCAACTGTACTGGTGAGAGCTATTAACATCAAATGGGCCATAAGTTCCTTTCCTAGAAATTTGAAATTGAACTGAAAGAAAGTAAATCTCCTGTAATCTGTATTTAAGTCTGAGAACTATACAGGATCAGTATTTTCCACCTACCATGTGAAAGACAGAAGCAAAGGAAGACAGTCTGCAGGGGGGAAATGAAGTAGATACAATATAGCACTGAGATACAGAAAAATTACCAATGATTTTCTAGACTCAGTATCTTCTCCAGGCTTGGTTACCATCCTGTTTTAAAATTTATGAGGCACCATGTTTCCTTATGATAAAGTCTTTTTTTTTAATTAAGATAGCTTGATTTTATTTGTTATAACCAAATAGTACCAATTAATAATATTTGTAGTATTTTGTAGCCTGTTCATGAAGTAAAAGAACTTCAATCTATTAAAGCTAGCCACTAAGGTCTGACCACGTCCATGCTATTCCCAAGACACTGTTTCAAACCTCAGAACTTGACAAGTCTAACAACTTGAGTTACAATAAATCATTGCATAGTTTATTCTTTTAAGGGGAAGCATCTCTAAACTGCAAAAAAACTAGGAAACGAAACATGTTATGATAAACATAACCTTTCATTTGAAAAAGAGTCAAGTCACTAAAAGTACTTTTAGGAAAAAAGCTTTCTCTTCATATACAGCAATTTTTCCATAATGTGGATGAAGAAAATGCTAGGCAAGAGTGATTCCCAGAAGGTACTCTCAGTGAATGACCGTCCAGTCCCTTAGAGAGAACTACCATTTACCAAATGTCCTAAGCATTATACTAGGCACTTTACACAATTCACTTTAATCATTAAGCTAATGACTTGCTATTCCCATGTTACAGATGTAAAAAACAGATTCAGAGGGTTAAATGGTTTGCTCAAAGGTACAGTTACTAAAACAAAAATGTCAAAATTCAAACTTCAAATCCATACTCTGTGCAGTATGCTATAAAATTTCTCATAACTACCATTTCTAGAACCTTATCATAAGAGACAGAACAAATAGGGTAACAGCAAAACAAAACTAAAAACAGAAATAGCAACAAGGAACAATATAGTCAAAAATTTCTATTTATAGTGTATAAAGAGTTTAAAATCATATAACTGCTTTTATAATATTCAGAGAACAAAACTGAATATAAGCTTTCATATATAATACAATCTAGGTATGTCAGAAAAAAAAACTAAAAAGGCAGCCTAAATGTCCCCAAAAAAGGGACTGTTTTCAGTAAATTATAGAAAATTACCACATGAAAAATTGGAAATAGACCATTATGTATTATGTGTGTGTGGTGGGGGGGGGGGACATAAACTGGAAAACTACATGTGTTTCTTATCACCCTAATACATAAAGAATGCCTATAAACCACTAAGAAAAAGATGGTCAAATGATTTTCTAGACTCGGTATCTTCTCCAGGCTTGGTTACCATCCTGTTTTAAAATTTATGAGGCACCATGTTTCCTTATGATAAAGTCTTTTTTTAATTAAGATAGCTTGATTTTATTTGTTATATCCAAATAGTACCAATTAATAATATTTGTAGTATTTTGTGGCCTGGTCATGAAGTAAAAGAACTTCAATTAAAGCTAATATTAAAGAAAAATGCCTGTAAGATCTAAACACAGAAAAAGAAATACAAATGAGTCTCAACTATACACATAGTAACAAAAATGAAAATTACCACTGCATTGAGGTAATATTTTTCATCTCTCAGATTAACAAAGATCAAGAGGTCCTAATAACACTGTATTGGTATGGGTATGGGGAAGCTTGTACTCATACATTGCAATTAGTGTAAATTTATACAACCCCTATCAATAAGCAATTTGACAATAGCTAACAAAACTGTAAATGCATACATATTTTGACTCACCAATTATATCTACAAATTATTGTACAAATATCTCCCATGTGAATGAAACATCTTCTGTACAACAGAAATCACTGCAGTAGTAGTAAAATACTAGTAACAACCTAAATGTCCACCAACAGCAGCATCCTATCTAATAAAAGAGAAAAATGGTAATTGGCATACGACGATACCCTTTTCATTGGCTAATCAGGGCTATATGCAAATTAACTGCCAACTAAGATCAGCAGTTAACTGCCAACAAGATGGCGGTTAATTTGCATATGTAGGCACAATGCAGGGAGGCGAAAGGGAAAGCAGGAAGAAGCCCCCTGCCAAGGAGAATCAGGCAACTTTTCCGCCCTGGCCAGTGATAGCAGGAAGTAGGGGTGGAGCCAGCAATGGGAGCTGGGCACGGTTGAAGCTGGCAGTCCCGGGAGCTAGGGGTCCCTTGCCTGGGCCTAAAGCGGAGCCCACGATCGCGGAGCCGCTGCAGCTGCGGGTCCCCGCTGCCCGGGCCGGACGCCTAGGCCAGAGGTGTTAGGCCTGGGCAGGGGCGGAGCCTGCAACCACAGGGAGCTGGGGGTCCCCTGCCCAGGCCTGACACCTCTGCCGGAGGCCTCAGGCCTGGTCAAGGGGCTGATCCGGTGATTGGTGATCGGAGGGTGATGAGGGTCAACTCCTCTGGCCGAGGCATCAGGCCTGGGTGGGGGGCGGAGCCGGGGATTGGAGGGATATGATGGTCCCCTTGCCCAGGCCTGAAGCCTGGGTCAGAGGCGTCAGGCTTGGGCGGGGGGTGGAGCAAGCGATCAGAGGGAGATGGGGGTCCCCTGCCCAGGCATGATTCCTGGGCCAGAGGCCTCAGGCCTGGGCGGGGGCCAAAGCCAGTGATAAGGGGGAGATGGGGGTCCCCTGTCCAAGCCTGACACCTCTGGCGGAGGCGTCAGGCCTGGGCAAGGGGCCGATCAGGCGATTGGAGGGTGATGGGGGTCTACGCCTCTGGCCGAGGCATCAGGCCTGGGCTGGGGGCAGAACCAGTGATGGGGGGAAATGAGGGTCCCCTGCGCAGGCCTGACACCTCTGGCGGAGGCGTCAGGCCTGGGCAAGGGGCCGATCCTGCGATTGGAGGGTGATGGGGGTCAACGCCTGAGGGCTCCCAGTATGTGAGAGGGGGCAGGCTGGGCTGAGGGACACTCCCCCCCCCACACACACACCCAATGCACGAATTTCGTGCACCAGGCCCCTAGTTGGATAAAATAAAACTCATCTATACATGGTGTATTACACATCCAAAAAAGAGAGAAACTCTCATATGTACTGTTATGGAATGATCTCATAGAGATATTAAATGAAAGAAGCACGATGCAGAATAATGTGTAGAGTATACCATGACCTGGGTAAAGGAAGGTGCTTATACTAATACTACATAAAATCTCTTGAAAGGACACACTAGAAAACTAGTCATAAAGGTTGACTCCAGGGAGGAAACTGATTGGCTGGGGATAGGGACAGAGTACAGACAGTTCATTTATATCTTTTTAAATTGTGAGCCATGTGAACACTGTTACCCATTCAAAAACTAAACTTTTCAAAACTAATGTAAATTTTAAGACACATAAAATAAATGATGGTACATTCATATTATAAAATGTTTTCCAGTATAGTTAATAAATAAAAAAAGATCTAAGGTAAACTATTAAGTGGTGAAAAGGAACAAAGCTTATACAAAAAAGTTTCCATTTTGTTGAAAAAATAAACAGAAAAAAATATTTTTATATGCACAGAAATATACCTCTCTAGGTGCTGGGATTATGGGTAACTTTTTCTTCTTTGCACTCTTTTGTCCTTTCCTAATTTTCTATAATAGGCATGTGTTTCATTAAAAATAAAGGAGGGGAAAAGAGAAAAAAAATAAAGGGGGAAAAACACAAAAAGCATAGCTAAAATCTTTATTTAAATCTGGGAATAAATCATCCTTAATCACAGTATCACTGACCCTTACCTGACCATGACTGGTTGCTGGTTCTTCCTTCAACAAAAGTTTCTCTTTCAAGCTTTTAATTGGACTTTCTTGGAAATCCTTGGTTTCTGAGTGCCAGACAGATGCCCTAGACTCTTGCCTCTCCTCCTCTTTGTCTTCATCTGCCGTATCTTCTGAGATGCCTTCATTTTTTTCACTAGCCTGATTTCCTTGGCCACATTCATTCTGGATCAGAGAAGGAGGTCTAGGTAACACTGGTTCCCCAAATCCTTTTTTTTTAAAGAGCTGCCTCTGAGCCATTTTCAGGCTCTTTTGATAAACCTCCAACTGGCAGAGAATGACCCTGGTATACTGGTTAGGGTCTATTCCAGCTGGGCAAAATGGAATACCCCAGAAGTAGTGCACAGTGCCCCCACTGTTCTGGATACCTTTGGCATCTGCTGAGGCAGGCAGAAAGTGCCTAGATGTGTCCCCCCTACCCTGGGCAGCTTCGTGAAAATCACATCCTCTCCCAGTACTTTCCTGTGGCTTCCCACACTGTGTGTGCTCAGCCAAGTGGCCAGTGCATCTGTCAAAACATTTAACGTTCTCATTCTCAACCACTGGCTGGCTTGACTGGTCCCAGCTTCCTGAGCTGCCAGAGACCGGCTCCTCTTCAGTGTTTTCAGTGTGGTCCCAAGGCTCCTCTCTTTTCTCAGCCTCGTTTCCCTGACTGATATGTGAGCCTTTAAACAGTGATGGAGGTACCAGCTGCCATATGCCTGTAGGTATTTGAGAAAAAGTAGGGCTAAGGACAAACTTTTTTATTAAGAGGGCTTGGTAAGTTCTCACTTACCAAGAACTACATAATGTGGGTAAAAAGGCTCTTCTTTGGGTTTAACCAACTGTTGGCTTTTCCTTGGAGATAAAGTATGCTGGATATTAGTAATATCTCTGATTTAACCTCTTTAATACCACCAAAGAAATTTAGGGAATTTCTGTATATCTACTGTCAGTATGAGATCCCTGTGATATGGTTATATTTGATGAGTGCAAGGAGTCAGAACAGGGAGACATGCCTTCAGTGGTCCCAGAGTCTGTGGTTTTCTCTTGGTGGGATTGTGAAGACGGTCCAATGGCCAGAGCTCGAGATCTGGTAGCAGAAGCATCAGAAGGCCGGCAACTCTGAAACAAGTAATCCCAAACAAGATCAGGTTTATTATTAAAATAGCTACACATGAAGGGTCACAGGAACGACAAAAAGGGGAGGCCACTGTCCCTAAGAGATTCTCCTCTTTAAAATGTAGATGCACAATTCAAATGAATTCCACAATGCATACTGAATGCTTACTATGTGCAAATAACTATCCTAGGTTCTATACTAAACCCTTTTCTAATATAGAGAAGTAGATGGCATAAATGGCTCAGGACCTGTCACTGGTAAATATCCTTCATATTTAAAATAATTTCAATTACACTTATTCAAATCACAATTTAACATTATTTGAAACATTTTAAAACTGCCCATTCTTTCTCTCTGTAACCCACCTCTAGCTCTCATTCTCTTTGTTCTCTCTACAAAATAGGGGAGGTAAGTACTTTATCTTGCCCCTTTTGGATTCTTGTGAATAGGTCCTTCTTTTCAGAAGCGGCCAACTACTATGGTTCTCTTAAGCCATGGACTGAAAATCTGTGAGATGGAAGAAAGCTCTTTCATACAGAATTAGCAAAACACTTCAAATTAGGTTTATCAACAATTCAACATGGGCTTTAAAAATTGTGGGAATATTTGTTAGTTGAAAATCCTATGAACTACTACAGCATTAGTTTCTAATGCAACCATAACACTGTAAAAGAAAAAGAATTTTACTTATCAATCCTCACAAACTTTTTCAGCATAGCATGCTTACATTTAGGCTTTCTGCAATGGCTTTCCTCAAGAGCTCCTCTTCTTCCTCCTCCTGGCTGTTCACTTCTCTAGCTTCCTGCTCACTCATTTTGAGAGCTAGAGCAAACTGTTCTTCTTCTGTCATTTCTGTAGAAGGGCAGGGAAAGAGAGGGGAGGGATAACACAAACAATGAATAAGCATGGAGGCAAGGAATAGAATTATTAAACTTTTTAAGTGAAGATACTACAGACCATGTAATACAATTTTATAATCTTACTAGAGGCCCAGTGCACAAAAATTTGTGCACTCGGGGAAGGGGGGGTCCCTCAGCCCAGCCTGTGCCCTCTCGCAGTCTGGGACCCCTTGGGAGATAACGACCTGCTGGCTTAGGCATGCTCCCAGGTGGCAGAGGGCAGGCCCAATCGCTAGGTCAGCCGTGGGCAAACTACGGCCCGCGGGCCCGATCCGGCTCGTTTGAAATGAATAAAACTATTGAAAAAAAAGACCGTACCCTTTTATGTAATGATGTTTACTTTGAATTTATATTAGTTCACACAAACACTCCATCCATGCTTTTGTTCCGGCCCTCCGGTCAGTTTAAGAACCCATTGTGGCCCTCGAGTCAAAAAGTTTGCCCAACCCTGCCCTAGGTGCAGCCCCTGGTCGGGCTCAGAGCAGGGCCGATTGGGGGGTTGGGGCACCACCCCCTGTTACACTCAAGGCAGGGTCGATGGGGAGGTTGCGATGCCACCCCGTCATGCACAGAGCAGGGCCAATCAGGGGATTGGGGCGCTGCCCCCTGTCACGCACAGAGCAGGGCCCATCAGGGGGGTTGGGGTTCCGTACCCTGTCACACACAGAACAGGGCCCATCAGGGGGTTGGGGAGCTCCCCCCTGTCACTCACAGAGTAGGGCCGGTAGGGGAGTTGGGGCACTGCCCCCTGTCACACACAGAGCAGGGCCCATCAGGGGGTTGGGGACCTCCCCCCTGTCACTCACAGAGTAGGGCCGGTAGGGGAGTTGGGGCACCACCCCCTGTCACACACAGAGCAGGGCGGATCAGGGGGTTGGGGTGCCGCACCCTGTCACACTCAGGGCAGGGCCGATGGGAAGGTTATGGCTCTACCCTGTCACACAGAGCAGGACCCGTGGGGGGCGGTTGTGGTGTCGCCCTCTATCACCCACAGAGCAGGGCCGATCATGGGGTTGGGGCGCCGCCACTGTCACACACAGAGCCTCAGGGCGATCAGGGGGTTGGGGAGCTCCCCCCATCAGGCACAGAGCAGGGCTGATCAGGGGGTTGGGGCGCCTTCCCCTGTCACGAACAGAGCAGGGAAGATAGGGAGGTTGTGGCCCCGCCCACTGTCACACACAGAGCCGCAGGGCAATCAGAGGGTTAGGGCGCTGCCCCCTGTCACGCTGATCCCGGTGCCGGGAGGCCTCACGGCTCCGCTGATCCCGGTGCTGGGAGGCATATTACCCTTTTACTATATAGGATAGAGGCCTGGTGCAGGTGTGGGGGCCGGCTGGTTTGCCCTGAAGGGTGTCCTGGATCAGGGTGGGGGTCCCCACTGGGGTGCCTGGCCAGCCTGGGTGAGGGGATGATGGCTGTTTGCAGCTGGTCACACACCCTTCAGGGTGGGGGTCCCCACTGGGGTGCCTGGCCAGTCTGGGCGAGGGGCTGAGGGCTGTTTTCAGGCTGGCGGGTGACAGAAGCTCCCAACCGCTCCTTTTTTTCTTTTTTTCTTTTATTCTGGGCCAGCTTTAGCTCTGAGGCTCCAGCTCTTAGGCCTCTGCTGCTGAAAGCAGGTATCTGGTTTGTTTCGGTTCTATAATCGAAACAATGTATAACTCCAGCTCTGAGATCCCGGCTCGCTGAAAGCAGGTTTCTGGGGTTTTGTTTAGCTTCTATATCTGTTACAATGTTTCAAACTGCAGGCTCAGAGGCCGGCAAGGCAGGCGGGGAATGTTGGTTTCCTCCGTCACTGAAGCAAGCAAGCCTCATGTTAGTTTCAAGCTGCCTGGCTGCCGGCCGCCATCTTGGCAGGCAGTTAATTTGCATATCACCCTGATTAGCCAATGGGAACGGTAGCAGTCGTACGCTAATTACCATGTTTCTCTTTTATTGGATAGGATAAATGAGGAAAGTCCCAAAAAATAAGGTATTAGCAAGATTGGCAGCAGAAGTTACAAGAATCCTGGATTAACTAGACTGTGAGCTCCTATGAAGGCAGTTTGTGCCTATTTTGTTCACTGTTGTATCTCCAGCATACAGGGGTAGGCGAAAGTAGGTTTACAGTTGTGAGCACGTGAAACAGTTTATTCTTGTATTATTTCTTATTTACTAATTACTGTATTATTTATTATCATTAATCTACTTTTGTCCACCTCTATATAAAAAAGAATACCTAGCAACTGGTAGATACTCAAATATTTGGTGAATGAATAAACAGGAACAGGTTTTCAGGGCTTTTTGCTACATACCAATCACACTGCTTTATGCTCGACATTTAACCAGAATAATTTACTCAATCAGAATCCTCTTGATGGGACCATTTACCCAGTAGAAAAGACCTTCCCTAGTGACCAGAATGTGATCTCCAAACATCATTTCCTATTAAAAGCAACTGGCGTACCTAGGAGAAATGGCTGATTCAAAGTCTGTAATAGAAATGTAGAAGATGAACTAGAGTACCTGTCATATCTGTGAGCAAGGAAGCTATAAGACATTACCAGGGTCAGTTAATAATCCAGAACACAAAACTAGATAGTATATATCAAGAAAACTTGTATAATTTGTGAGTACTTAAAATGGCTAAAAGAGAACATTTCATATAACAATGGAAAAAATAAAGACTTTCTCCCTTTTTTTGGTACAACACTATGACTTATAATTTCTAATCAATTCTAAAAACAAAAACATACGTGCAATTTTTCTTTTAGCCAAACACTTTGCTCTATTCAACTGTTTTGTCTTCATCTTCTCTAATCCATTTTCCTCCTGTGGTTCCTGTTTCAAAACAAAGAAATATGATCAGGATAGCTACCATTAAAAGTAATACTCTGCCGTAACCAGTTTGGCTCAGTGGATAGAGCGTCAGCCTTCGGACTGAAAGGTCCCAGGTTCGATTCCAGTCAAGAGCATGTACTTGGGTTGCAGGCACATCCCCAGTGGGGGGTGTGCAGGAGGCAGCTGGTTGATGTTTCTCTCTCATCGATGTTTCTGACTCTCTATCCCTCTCCCTTCCTCTCTGTAAAAAATCAATAAAATATATTTTTTAAAAAAAAGTAATACTCTTTCCATCTCCTCTACAGCCAGGAGGCTGCTGAGGCTCTGAAGAATCAGCAGTTGTAAACATTCACAGAAAACATCAGTAAAAGATCCTCTATAGTACTGCCCTGGCCAGGTGGCTCAGTTGGTTGGAGCGTTGTCTCACACACAAAAAGGTTTCAGGTTTGATTCCTGGTCAGGACACGTACCTAGGTTTCAGGTTCAATCCCTGGGTGAGGTGCATTCAGGAGGCAACCAATCAAAGTTTCTCTTTCATATCAATGTTTTTTTCTCCCTTCCTCTCTCTCTCAAATCAGTTTAAAAAAAAAAAAAAGATCCTTTATAGTACCAAAAAAAATATAGATCTAGAACCAATATATATCACAAAAATAAAAAATATTTAACATACTGACATTATCTGTCATACACATGCTCATGGAAAAAGTGGACTATCTGCAAAATAGTAGTAAGCATGCTACCCAAGTTCAGAAAAGGCTTGGAAGTTTAAAAATCACCCTGGCTGGTATTGCTCAATGGCTAGAGCATCGGCCCACGCACCAATAGGTTGTGGGTTCAATTCCCAACCAAGGGTACATAGCTGGGTTGCAGGTTCAATCCCCGATTATGCCTATGCAAAAGAAAACCAATTCATATGTTTCTCTCACATCAATGTTTCTCTCTCTCTCTGCCCCTCTCTCCCTCTCTCTTTAAAAATCAATAGAAAGAATATCCTTGGATGAGGATTAACCAAAATAAAAAAAGTTTAAAAATAATGTTTTAACTAAGTGCAAATTTTTTTAATCAGTACATCAAAAAGCAAGAGAACCACTTGGAGAAAGTATGCAACACATTTGTCAGACAAAGGGCTAATTTTCCTTTTATAGTTATACATTGCATAATCATTTCACTCAACAACATACTGCATATATTACAGTGGTCTCATAAGATTATAATGGAGCTGAAAAATTCCTATCACTGAGTAACATCATAGCCAATGCAACATCATACACAACATATTACATGTTTTGATGATGCTGGTGTAAACAAATCTACACGGCTGCCAGTCATATAAAAGCATAGTACATACTACCTTCTATCTACATATATAAAAGGCTAAGTGACCAACTGTATGTCCATCTGACCTGTACATATGATTCGCACTGGCAATTTAAAAATAAACATTAACTCTCACATGCACGATACATATAAAGCTCTCACTGGCGCATTTAAAAGGCTAAGTGACCAACCTGACACTTCTATTATAAAGAAAGGGTGAATAGCGATACTAAAATATTTCTTCTAATTAATTTCCTTTCAATGTGCATGAATCTGTGCACCGGGCCACTAGCTGTATATAGTACATAATACTTGATAATGGTAATAAACGACTCTGTTACTGGTTTATGTATTTACTATAATTTTTGTTGTTATTTTAGAGTATATTCCTTCTACTTACCAAAAAAGTTTGCTGTAAAACAGTATGCCATGTTACACCAGCAGTAACCTCATACATCTTGTGCTTACCATATATCTTGATTGCATCATTTTCTCTTGTTCTTGATTAATCTTGTGCTGTTTTATATAGTAACATGCTGTACAAGTTTGTAGCCCACGAGCAATAGGCTAGGCCAGTGGTTGGCAAACTCATTAGTCAACAGAGCCAAATATCAACAGTGCAACGATTGAAATTTCTTTTGAGAGCCAAATTTTTTAAACTTAAACTATATAGGTAGGTACATTGTTATTAACTTAATTAGGGTACTCCTAAGGCTTAGGAAGAGCCACACTCAAGGGGCCAAAGAGCCACATGTGGCTCACGAGCCGCAGTTTGCCAACCATGGGGCTATACCATATAGCCTAAGGTGTGTAAGAGTAGGTTTGTGTAAATCTAGGTTTGTGTAAGTACACTCTATAATATTCACAGAATGAGATCTCCTACAATGTGTTTCTCAGAATGTGATGTTAAGTGGTGCATGACTATATATAAAGACCTCTTACAAATCAATTAACAAAACAATATTTAGCCTCTTCCCATAGGAAAAGACATGTTAAGACACTTCCTAGAAAAACATACACAAGGGACTCATCCTATATAATAAAGAGTAATATGCAAATTGACTGTCACTCCAACACACGATGGCCGCCCCCATGTGGTCAAAGATGGCCATCCCCATGTGGACACAAAATGGCCAGCAGGGGAGGGCAGTTGTGGGCAATCAGGCCTTCAGGGGAAGGTAGTTGTGGGCAATCAGGCCAGCAGGGGAGGGCAGTTAGGAGTGACCGGACCAGCAAAGGAGGGCAGTTGGGGGCAACCAGCCCTGCAGGGGAGGGCAGTTAGAGGTGACCAGGCTGGCAGGGGAGGGAAGTTAGGGGCAACTGGGCCGGCAGGGGAGCAGTTAGGCATCAATCAGGCTGGCAGGGGAGTGGTTAGGGGGTAATCAGGCTGGCAGGGGAGTGGTTAGGGGGTGATCAGACTGGCAGGCAGAAGAGGTTAGGGGCAACCAGGCAGGCAGGCAGGTGAGTGGTTGGGAGCCAACAGTCCTGGAATGTGAGTTAGGCCCACCAGGATCGGGCCTAAACGGGCAGTCAGACATCACTCTAGGGGTCCCAGATTGGAGAGGGTGCAGGCTGGGCTGAGGAACACACACACACCCCCTGCATGAATTTCATGCACTGGGCCTCTAGTAAGTATATGAGAAGATGCTCAATTTCACTTTGGAAATGCAAATCAAAACAATTATATAGATACTATATTTCTTTTACCAATACTAGGTGAAAATTAAAATGTTTTATAAAACTCTTATTGTGGGGAAACAGGTACTCTCATACCACTGATGGGATATAATGGATGCAATATTCTAGTTTAGAGAACAAATTCGAAATAACCTCTAAAATCATAAATATACAACACACTCTTTGTACAGCAATATACTTCTGGAATTTATTCTACAGATATTTAACCTCTTTGTGAATAATTATGTTCACAGTGGAAAGTTTTATCATTGTAAAAGACTGTAAACAACCTCAATCAATGCTACTCAAAGTATGATCTATAGGTGAAAATTAGCACACTGATTGTTGCTAGTCTGCAACAAAATAAGCACAGAAATTGAGAATAAGCATTTAGAAACTTTTACAGCAATCTGACATTGCTACAACATCCATGCAGGATAAGAGAATTTACACGGTGAAAGCTGCAGACTAGTCATTTGCAAAAACACCAAGTTATAATAATATGTGCTGTTTTAAAGTTAGTTATTTATTAAAATTCAAAGTCTATAAATATCTGAGAAAATATAGATTTATTTATAATTTATATTAACTATATTTTTAATTAAGCCCATTTTTAAAGTTATACTTTAATACTACTAGCTAAACAAAAACAGTAAACTTTATATTATTTATTTTAAATCCTAATTTATAGATTTCAAACAAGCTTCACTGGACTTTTGTCATCAAGAAAAAAACAAATCTTTCTGAAATAGCAGTAGCAGTAAAAAAATAATAATAATAATGATCCAAGTAATTGTGAAGACATAAAGGGCAAAAGTTTACTTCTAGTTTTACTCTGAAGTATAATCCTTCACATATTGAGTTCAGTTTTGAACCCACAATTGATGGTGTATATAACAATCAGAGTGTCTTATTTCTAAATACATACTAACTAAAAAACTATGAAAACTTAAACATTTATATAGAAAACAAAGTTGAAAATAAATTTTAAAATCTGAGTATTAAATTAATAAGCTCACACAGATGCTTAATACTTCATATATAAACATTAGTACTTTATGGATTTCTTATAAATACTATATTTACTAAGACAAAAAAACTATATAGAAAGAAATTAGTTAAAGATGGCAAAGTTGTCTACTTGGAAATAATGGGTGAGTCTAAGGCAAAGAAGGTAGCTCAAGTACCATATTCCAGGAATACATAGCTTAATATATTCAGAAGGCAGATCATGATATGGAAGACCAATTAATAAATAAAGCTAGCAACATATTTTCATTGCAACCACATGAGTGCACAGATATTGGCAACTCAGCAGTACTTTAGGAAATGTGTGATGAGCTTGATGATAGAAAAATTCTTTCAGCTTTATTTTTGACAAACATTAAGTTCTGAACTGTTTAAAACCATAAAGGGTTTAAACTTTTACTTTTTTATGAAGCCAGGAGTAACAACAGGAAAATTTCCGAGATTAAGGAACTTGTGCCAGAATGTTAATCAACATTCCATTACTGAAAAATACCAGCCAAACTACTGTGCATAGTAGAAATTATAAATTACATAAAGACTAAGGCTAATGCACTCAATTCAATAATATTTTCTTCATTGTGTGATATGTAAATGGATCATAAACAACTGTTATTACTTGCTGAGATACGATATAAGATTAAAGGGAAAAATTCTGTGGAGAATTCTGAACTACAAAATGAATGCTCACTGTTTCTGCACCTTTTTAACCTACAAAAAAGTGAACAACTTCAAGTATTACCACATTAACTTTAGATTAAAATCTTTAATTTTAATATCTATAAAAGAATCTGCTAAGATATAGGACATATTCACTGAATAAGCTCTCTTTTTATACAAAAAACATTGCAGCAGTGCCTAAGCAAAGGACTGGAGAAAAATGCTTCTGGGTATAGTACAGCTGATTTTAATTTGAAGTGCACATACCCGAATTTAGTTAACATTCTTAAAAGGGTAAACAGATACTAAAAGCAAAACAAATGCTGTAAGATTCAAGAAACTATTCTCTAAAAGAGGGTGAGGGGGGCAAGAAGGGGCTGTAAGTACAGGAGTGCATCTTCCTACTTCCAGGAAACCAAGGACTTTTATCCGACTGAAATACTTCAAAGTGACAACTGAGAATCTTGAAAATGGGGAATTGAAGATTGAAAAACACAAGAATAAACAAATCCAATTCATCAACTGGTCCCACAGAGTGTTTTGGCACTGACAAAATCCAACTGGTTACTGACCCTTGTGGGCATCTTCTTTCAGGCAGTCAGGGAGATGCTCCAACTAGTATCAAAAAGTGATTTTAGCCCTAACCGGTTTGGCTCAGTGGATAGAGCGTCAGCCTGCGGACTCAAGGGTCCCAGATTCGATTCCGGTCCAGGGCATGTACCTTGGTTGCGGGCACATCCCCAGGAGGGAGTGTGCAGGAGGCAGCTGATCGATGTATCTCTCTCTCATCGATGTTTCTAACTCTCTATCCCTCTCCCTTCCTCTCTGTAGAAAATCAATAAAATATATATTTTTTTTAAAAAGTGATTTTATGACACAGCAGACTTTTTGTGGTCTCTTATATAAATGTGCTTCTTATAATGTAAGTCTACAAGCTTTAGAGAGGAATGGTTTGAGATGAGTGAATTTCTTATTTTATTACCATACTATATTAAGAAGTACTTTTCATCTAGAGACACTGTATAAATGTTAAAAGATTAGCTGGTGTCCAACTGATGTAGCTCAATGAATGACCATCAACCTATGAACTAGGAGGTCACGGTTCAATTCCCAGTCAGCACATGCCTTCGTTGTGGGGCTTTGATCCCCAGTAGGGGGCATGCAGGAGGCAGCCAATCGATGATTCTCTCTCATCATTGATGCGTTTTTTTCTCTCTCTCTCTGTCTCTATCCCCCTCACCCTTCTTCTCTGAAATCAATTTTTTAAAAAAATTTTAAATATTAGATAGTAATTAATACACAACATTTTTGTCACAAAATAGAAGCTTTTTAAAATAAGAGCAATAATGCCGAAACCAGTTTGGCTCAGTGGATAGAGCGTCGGCCTGCGGACTGAAAGGTCCCAGGTTCGATTCCGGTCAAGGGCATGTACCGTGGTTGCGGGCACATCCCCAGTGGGGAGTGTGCAGGAGGCAGCTGGTCGATGTTTCTCTCTCATTGATGTTTCTAACTCTCTATCTCTCTCCTTTCCTCTCTGTAAAAACTCAATAAAATATATTTTTAAAAAAATATTTTAAAAATAAATAAATAAAAATAAAATAAGAGCAATAATAATATAGTTACCATATATTGCATGTCATTATGTGCCAAGCCCTCTATATACGTTACCTCATTTAATTCCTCTCAAAATTCCTGTGTGAAGAATATCACTGCTTCCATTTCATAGATGAGAAAAGTGAGGCTCAGTAAGTGTAAGGTCAGGAAAAACTAGCTCTATCCAACCATAAAACTCCAAATATTCTTTTCTTTTCCTTTGGATTTTTTAGTGTTGTTATTTTATTAACATGAGAAAAATGTAAGAGAAGAAGACAATAGGGTTATCAACATAAGTCAGTTAGCTTTACTCTTCTGCCATCCTGAACATTTACAATGTCAGTTATCATTTACTGAAGTACCACTCTAGAAATTTTACTTACTTTATTCATAGTCCTCACAACAATCCTATAGAGTATTACTAGTCTTATATATAATAAAAAGTCCAGAAAGCTCACATAGTTAGTAAATGGCAATTCAAACACAATGGCAAGGTTTTCAAAAGCTCATCTTTGATCTCTTAAATTAGAACCTTGATGAGAGTAAGAATGAAATTGATCAGAGCAAGTAACTACTCAGCAAAAGCAAGCTATGATGAAGCCCCAGTGATGTTGGCTTTGTGCCATTATCTTTATGTTTAAAAACAACAAGATAGTTCCTGGCTTCTTTTGAACCAGGAACTAGAACATTTTCTTAAAGAAATATTCAAATAAAACAGCACCAACAAGTAAAACCTGATACAGATATTTTTTGAGAATGCCTACTGGTATAGGCCAAGCATATTGTTAAGTGTTACAGATAAATGTTAAATGTTACAGATAAAGAATTCCTGCCCTCTAGGAAATCATGGTCCAGTGATGAAGGCAGAAAAGCACAATGGCAATTTCAAAACAGTATAACAACTAATACTACAGAAGCAAGCATAGGTTCTATGGAAGCACAACAGATGGCCAATTGACCCAGTCTTGGAAAATCTGCAAGGATCCCCAAAGGAATTAATATCTAAACTGAAGAACAAATTGGAATTAGCACTGTCAGTAGTACAAAGAGCAAAAGAAGTATCAAATAATTAATTCAATTTTCAACTTTCAAGACCAAATAAGTGTATTCCTGGATGACTATACCATTTACTCATTTACATTCTAAAACAAAACAAAAAAGTCTTTAAAAAAATGCACAAAAATACCAAGACATGAAAAGAACATGAAGAGTATATTAAAAATTAGTTGGTAGGACAGTTTATGAGCAAGTGCTAGTAAATCTTAAAGAACAGATCATTCCTTTATTATCTAAACTGCGGTAGGACATAAAAAACAATAAAAAGCTTCCTTTCTATATTATAGCAGAAATCTGAAACTAATATCTGCTATAGTAAAAAAAAAAAAAAAAAAGACAATTATATAAAAATCAATGCCACTAGGAATACAAATGCAAAACTCATAAATGATATGAAAAAGTAAATTCTATATTATGTTAATGTAATACATCATGACTAAGTAAAATTTTCTCCAGAAATGCAAAAATGTTCCAACATCAGACAATGTATTAATGAACTATATATTAATTGATTAAAGGAGGAAAACTATGCCATCATCTTGCTAAATAATGAAAAGGCATTTGATTAAACATCCATTCCTAAAAATACTAATAGAAAATAAGCAATTAAAGGATATTTCTATGATAAATATAGAAATAAGAAACAAATAACAAAACATCAGAACACTTCCACAATTAAATTCAAAACAAAGATGTACTCTATCACTGATAACAATTAACATTATTTTGGAGGCTATAGTCAATGCAATGAAACAAAAAAATTAGCTGCCGAAACCGGTTTGGCTCAGTGGATAGAGCATCAGCCTGCGGACTGAGAGGTCCCGGGTTCGATTCCGGTCGGGGGCATGTACCTGGGTTGCGGGCACATCGCCGGTGGGGGATGTGCAGGAGGCAGCTGATCGATGTTTCTCTCTCATCGATGTTTCTAACTCTCTCTGTCTCTCTCCCTTCCTCTCTGTGAAAAATCAATAAAATATATTTTTTTAAAAAAAGACATTTAAAAAAAAATTAGCTGTAAGTACTAGAAAGGAAGAAAGAAAATGCTCATTATTAGCAGATACGAGTGCCTACCTAAATAACCCAAAATAATGACTGAACAATTATTCCAAAAATATATGACAGATCAATGGAACAAAATTTTAAAATCTAAAAAAAAAAAAAAATGTATAGGCAAGATTTTAATTTATAATAAAGATAAACTTTCAAATCTTTGGGAAAAGGTAGATTATAGAAAAATGTTGGCAGAAGTGCCTAACCACTAAGACTCAGTTTTGCAACATATATATGTATACTGTTTAGACATAAATATAAATATGGTAGAATCGTAAGGGAAAGCATGGAAAGATAAAACAAATACAGTGGTTACCTTTATAAGGGTGAAAAGGGATGCAACTGGGGAGGGTCACACTAAATCAAGAGGGCTTCTAAGATGGTGAATACAGGTGCTCAGATTATTTTTTTAACTATGCATTTACATTTTATGCCACTCTCCTACATGTGTGACATATCTGACAATTTTTAAAAATTTTAATGAGATAGAGCTATATGTGCTATTACAGAAAGATCTCCAAGAAATGTTAAGTGGAAAAAGCAAAACAATCTGTGTAGCATGATTTCTATTCTATAAAAGTTTTTATTGATGGTATATGCATGACGTGTTTTTTTTTTCCTGGAAGAACACAAGAAACATACACTGACTAAGGTATACATCTTCATTTCATACCTTTCTATACTGTTTTGTTTTCAAACAGTTTTTATTCTGTTTTGATTTAGCATTATGTAACTTTTTAGAAATTTTATATCTGTGTGTGGTAGAATTGATGGGTTGCTTTGTTTTCTTCTTGATACTTTTACATCTTTAAAAAATAACTACTGCCAAAACCGGTTTGGCTCAGTGGATAGAGCGTCAGCCTGCAGACTGAAGGGTCCCAGGTTCGATTCCAGTCAAGGGCATGTACCTGGGTTGCGGGCACATCCCCAGTGGGAGATGTGCAGGAGGCAGCTGATCAATGTTTCTCTCTCATTGATGTTTCTAACTCTCTGTCTCTCTCCCTTCCTCTGTAAAAAATCAATAAAATATATTTAAAAAGAAAAAAAATAACTATTTGACAAAACCCTAATTAAAAACTGTACTATGGCCGAAACCGGTTTGGCTCAGTGGATAGAGCGTCGGCCTGCGGACTGAAAGGTCCCAGGTTCGATTCCGGTCAAGGGCATGTACCTGGGTTGCAGGCACATCTCCAGTAGGAGATGTGCAGGAGGCAGCTGATGGATGTTTCTCTCTCATCGATGTTTCTAACTCTCTATCTCTCTCCCTTCCTCTCTGTAAAAAATCAATAAAATATATTTAAAAAAAAAAAAAACTGTACTATGAGGAAATTTTAAAAATATATATCCAATAGAGTTAGGAAAAAATTCTCAATCTTTCTGATTAAAAATATATAACTTTTTGATCATCAAATAGGGAAAATTTTAATAGTGATAATAGTCTTAGCAAGGGGACAAGAAATGAACAGCTGATAAGAATATAAGTAAGACTAGACTGTGAAAGTTCTGATAGAGTAAACCATATTAAAGTTCTAAACTGATCTTATAGGTATTACAGTCACAAATTTTTAAGCAATCAAGTACAAAAATATAAAATCTGAAATCTTAAAGTTGGAGTAAGCTAAGTGAAATGTAGAGAGAAAAAGCTGAAGGCACAGAAGCAAGTTCAGAGTCTACTGCAAGAACTCAAATAACAGATGATCAAAATGAAACGGAGTAAAAATTGCAAGGTCTGGCAAGCTGGCATTAAGGTTTAGTCACAACACAAACCAGTCTTGGGTAAGAAGGCCTAGTTTGAGACCTAGAGCTTCACACTTCAAAATACTAACCTCTCCATCACTATCAGATATCACAATGAATGCATCCTCCAGTTTACGCTTCCTCCTCACATTGACAGGACTGGAAGTTTCTGCATCTTTCTTCTCCAAGTTCTGAGCTTCAAACGCTTCTTTAACTTTTTTCTTTCTCCGTGGCATCCTTCTGTCTGAAATACACGGACAAATAATTCATTCAAAGTATAAGTTTTCTAGCCCTAGCTGGTTTGGCTCAGTGGACAGAGTGTCGGCCTGTGGACTGAAGGGTCCCGGGTTCAATTCTGGTCAAAGGCACATGCCCAGGATGTGGGCTCCATCCCCAGTAGGAGGTGTGCAGAAGGCAGCTGATCAATGATTCTCTGTCATCATTGATGTTTCTATCTCTCCCTCTCCCATCCTCTCTGAAATCAATAAAAATATACATATTTTTTAAAAGTATGTTTTCTAGATGCTATTTGTAATTTAATAATCTACACTAATAAAAGAGAAAAATGGTAATTGGCGTACGACGATACCCTTTTCATTGGCTAATCAGGGCTATATGCAAATTAACTGCCAACTAAGATTGGCAGTTAACTGCCAACTAAGATTGGCAGTTAACTGCCAACAAGATGGCGGTTAATTTGCATATGTAGGCACAATGCAGGAAGGCGAAAGGGAAAGCAGGAAGAAGCCCCCTGCCACTGACAGTGATCGGAAACCCAGGGGGGAGCTAAGAACTGGGGGGCAGGGCAAAGGCGGCCCTGGGGCCGCCTTTGCCCTGCCCCCCAGCCATGATCGGAGAATCAGGCGCCTTTTCCACCCTGGCCAGTGATAGCAGGAAGTAGGGGTGGAGCCAGCGATGGGAGCTGGGCACGGTCGAAGCTGGCAGTCCCAGGAGCTAGGGGCTCCTTGCCTGGGCCTAAAGCGAAGCCCACGATCTCGGGGCCGCTGCAGCTGCGGGTCCCCGCTGCCCGGGCCGAATGCCTCAGCCAGAGGCATCCTGCAGGGACAGGGGTGGAGCCTGTGTGATCGCGGCGCCCCCCGCTGCCCCTGCAGGTCCCCGCTGCCCGGGCCAGACGCCTAGGCCAGAGGCGTCAGGCCTGGGCAAGGGGCCGATCCTGCGATTGGAGGGTGATGGGGGTCAACGCCTGAGGGTTCCCAGTATGTGAGAGGGGGCAGGCTGGGCTGAGGGACACTCCCCCCCCCGCCCCACACCCAGTGCACGAATTTCATGCACCAGGCCCCTAGTATAAAAGAAAAAGATGCTCATCTAATAGGAGTAAAACTGGGTATCTAAACTTTTCCACTACTCTTTAATGAAATTTTAATAGGAATAATACAACAAATAATCCTAGTTCCTTAAACACTGACTTAGATCACTGGTTTTCTTGACTGCATATTATAATTTATCTAAAAAGATTTTTAATATCAATGCCTCAACCTGATAAAAATATATCTCAAAAAAAAAACCAAACAGCAATATCATACTTAAAGATAAAAGACTGAATGCTTTCTCCTTAAGATAGGAATAAGACAAGAATGTCTGTTTTCATCCTTTCTATTGAACTTTATACTGAAAATTCTAGGCAGATCAATTATGCAAGAAGAAATAAAACACACCCAAGCTGAAAAGGACATAATCTTATAATTTTTTAAAAATCCACAAAATACTATAATGAACAAGTTCAGCAAGATTATACAATACAAGGTCAATATACAAAAAACACTAGCAATGAACAATCCAAAAATGAAATTTGAAAAATTCAAGTTCTAACAGCTTAGGAATAAATTTAATGAAGGAAGTAGAAGATTTGCAAATGGAAACTTTAAAATCCCTGTTGACTTTTTTGGGGAAATAGACAAGCTGATCCTAAAATTCACACGGAAACAGAGGGTCCCAGAATAGGCAAAACAATCTTGAAAAAAGTGAAATAATTTTAAGGAACCACATCTCAATGTCAAAATTTACCACAGCCCTAGCTGGTTTGGCTCAGTGGATAGAGTGTCAGCCTATGGACTGAAGGATCCCGGGTTCAATTCCAGTCAAGGGCACGTGCCGGGTTGTGGGCTCGATCCCCAGTAGGGGGTGTGCAAGAAGCAGCCAATCAATGACTCTCTCTCATCATTAATGTTTCTCTCTCTCCCTCTCCCTTTCTCTCTAAAATCAATTTTAAAAAATATTTTTTCTAAAAATCTTACCACAAAGCTAGTTAACAAGACACTGGCACACTGACACAAGGATAGACAAAAATCGATGGTACAGAACTGAGAATCCAGAAAACACCCACAGATTGTCAATTTTCAACAAGGATGCCAAAATACTTGAATGGAGAAAGTATAGTCTTTTCAACAAATGTAGATATCCATATACAAAAGAATGAAACAGGACCTCTACCTATCATATACAAAAAATTGCAAGAAATGGAATTAGGTTCTTAAGAGAAACATAGGCATAAATTTTTGAGATCTTGAATAGGAAATGGTTTGTTAATTATGACATCAAAAGCATAAGCAACAACAAAAATAAAGAAACTGGGCTTTGTTTAAATCAAAAACCTTGCCCAGCCAATGTGGCTCAGTAGTTGAGCGTCAACCTATGAACCAGGTCACGGTTCGATTCCCGGTCAGGACACATGTGCCTGGGTTGTGGATCAATCCCCAGTATGGGGCATTCAGGAGGCAGCCAATCAATGATTCTCTCTCATCACTGATGTTTCTCTATCTCTCTCTCCCCCTTCCTCTCTGAAATTAATTTAAAATATATATTTTAAAAAACAACAAACTTTGTGCTTCAAACCATTATATCAAGAAATTGAGCCCTGGCCAAGTGGTGCAGTCAAGTAGGTTGGAGCGTCATCCTGTACACCAAAAGGTTGCTAGTTTGGTTCCAGGTCAGGGCACATACCTAGGTCACCGTTCAATCCCCGGTTGGGGCCCATTTGGGATCACTGTTTCTCTCATCGATGTTTTTCTCTCTCTCTCTCCACCTTCCTCTCTCTAAAATCAATAAAAGGATCCTCGGGTAAGGATTTTTTTTTAATTTTTATTGTTGAGAGTATTACAAATCTCCACCTTTCTCTCCCCCGCCCCCATTGCCCCCTCCACCTGGTTCCCACCCTGCCCCAGGTCTTCACCACCCTCCTGTGTCCATAGGTAAGATCTTTGGCTAAACTCTTCCCACTCCCCCACCCCCTTTCCTCTGAGATTCATGTCTGTTCCATGTTTCCATGCCTGATTCTACTTTATTCACCAGTTTATTTTGTTCATTAGATTGCTTATTTTGATTTTTAGATTCAATTGTTGATATTTACGTATTTATTGCCATTTTATTATTCATATTTTTTTATCTTTTTTCTCTACTTCTTCCTCTTCTTAAAGAATACCCTTCACTAGTTCATGTAATACTGGTTTGGTGGTGATGAACTCCTTTAGCTTATTCTTGCCTGGGGAGCTCTTTATCTGACCCCCAATTAGTGACCCCCCAATAAACGGTAGCTTTGCTGGGTGATCTTGGTTGTAGGTCCTTGCTACTCATCACTTTGAATATTTTCGGCCACTCCCTTCTGGCCTGCAAAGTGTCTGTTGAGAAATCAGCTGACAGAAGTAGTAGCTAATTAACTGCTTCTCTCTTGCTGCTTTTAAGAGCCTCTCGTCGTTAACCTTTTGCGTTTTTACTATGATGTGTCTTGGTGTGGGCCTCTCTGGTTTCATCTTGTTTGGGACTCTGTGCTTTCTGAATTTTTATGTCTACTTCCTTCACCAGGTAGAGTTTTCTGTCATTATTATTATTAAACATGCTTTTATTGATTTTTATAAGCTGTTTTTATCACTATTTTACACGTTAGGAAACTTATTCAAAACCAAACAGCTGTTAACTTGGTAACTGACTATGTTGCGCATTGGAGCCCCACGTGCCTGATTCCAAACAGACCCTCTCTGACTGACTGACACAGCAATGCCTCCTCCTGACGGGAAGAAATACAGACGGGAGCACAAAGCCCCACCCCTCCCGGTGTCACCGACACCTCAGGAAGACCCGGCTGCTCCAGGGCACGGAGTCCCGCCGCCGGACTCCAGCCGGCTCTCCTCTGTAACTGCCGGTTCCGCGAAGATGAACTCAACGCGCTTGCGGAAAAGGATGGAGGCACTGCCTGCCGTGCACAGAGAGAGGCAACAGTTCCGCTGCAGGGGGCCTGGTAAATGACAAGGATGTCCAAGGGAAATCTTAGTTTTCCTGGCAAAATAGTGAATGCAAGGCTCGCTCCCCGACAAAGCAGGAGGGGCGAGGCGGCGGCCGTTACCCCGGCCCCGGGAGGGGCGGGACGCTGCCGCCTCCGGCTTCCGCGCGAGGACGACGCCTCCGGGAGGCGGACGGGCCGGCGGGCGGGGAGCAAGAAATGCGAAGGGGACGCCGTGGAGGACGCAGGCCGCACCCCCGGGGTGAGGGGGCGGGCCCGGCCCCGGGGCGGAAGCCCACAGGCGGCCGAAGGGCCCACCCCGCGTGGGGAGGCGCCTGCCGGCGTCCCAAAGGGCCATCTCGGGTGTCCCGAGCGGCCCGACGGCGCGCCGAGCGGGCCCTACCCGTTTGTCAGAGGCGCCGCCGCGGGAGGAGCGGGCCGCGGACCCCGTGCGGGAGAGGCGGCGGGAAGGGGGCGGACTGGATCGTGCGGAGGCGGCAGGTACTCACCGACCGGCCCTCGCGGCGGGCCCGAGCCCCTCCTCCCGGTGCGGGGGTCACGAGCGTCCGCACCGCGTCAGGAGCTGGGGGCCGGCGAGCGGAGGTGCGCGCGAAGTTGGGCACTGCCCGGCCGACACGCGGGCGTCCGGTGACGAAACCAACGAGCACCGCGCGGGGGAAGCCACCGCCAGGACGTACCAACTGCGGGGGGGGGGGGGCGCCACCGGGTGCACCCAGCCGTCGGCCCTGCCGAGCTCCCGCCGGGTGCCGGTTCGCTGTGTTACCTCCTAGCCCTTTGCAGGAAACCAGGGTAGCACAGAGCCGCAAAACACTCCCGTTAACCCTTCGAAGTTCCCTCTGACAATCAAACCTCTTCCGGCCTTTTTGCGTGAATCCAGTTACACGGAAATTATCTGCTCACGTGACCGCTTGAAAACTCCGGGTAAATGTTACAGTCTGGTCATTTCAGGGAGGGGGAAATCTGGGAAACTCTTAGGGATGTCAGGTGAAGTGTAACATCAGAACAGCCACTTCGGTGAAAAATTTTTTTTTATGATCTTTTAAGTAGGTTTACTTTTTGGGGGGGTGAAATTTAAAATGTGCATGACCCAGCAATTTCATGTCTAAAACAATCAGAAACTGCTACAGGTGTACACAAAAAGACATGCTTATATTCAAGCTTGCTCCCTTATAAAAAAATAAATAAAAATAACAGAAATGTCCAATACGACATGGATGATGTGACATGTTTCCAAGATAAAATATTACAATGAAACTAATAAGTAGCAACATTTGATAGTTCATAGCATGAGTTACTGAAATGGCGACATGCCAACAAATTACACTGTAAAATATACGTACATTTAAAAGTACATAGAATAACAGTATATCCTGATTATGGAAAACCTGTGTATAGAAAATGAACTACATGAATAGCTGGACACACAATGTGATTATGTTATGAGGGCAGGAGACGGGGAAGGGTGGAAGCCAGGATGGATGGAGAGAGGGGATAAACAGGACTTCAGATCTGTCATGATGTTACAGGAAAGGGGACCTGGCCCTTAGTGGGTCTGACTCAAGCTGGCCCATAATCTGTGGGTCCTTAAATTCGTGCAAAAAAAATTTCATAACATTAATCCAGGTGATTTTGAGAGTATGTTTATTAAAGCTGAGGACCGTGAAACAAGGGCTTATGACAGAAAAAGCAACAGGAGAGCATAGGTGGGGCTGCTTTGGCTCTCTGGAAATACTATAAGAAAGAAATGAGCCTAGGTGGAGCTGCTTTAGCTTGCTGGGAAGTCAGAGAAAAGGGGCTTTGGAGACAGGTTCAGGGGTTTAGCCTGGGAGGAGCTGCTGCTGCGCATTGCTCCCCTGCTTGCAAGGCTCATGGGGACCCCTGGAGTTTAGGAGTGCACCCTTGGGGGGGAAGAAGAGCCGGGAGGGATAAGACAGGGGTATGCTCCAGGGAGGGGGAACTCATTCATTTTGGGACCTTCCTGTTGAGGTTTTTTAAAAGGCTGGGAGTTTAGGAGCAGCCTTAAGGAAGGATCTCAACAACATTCATCAGCTTTTCCAAGTGTACCCTTTCAGGCTCGTGGTCTCCACTGATTGGTTGGCACCAGGGAGGTCATTAGTCACTACAGCTGATTCTGGCGATGCCCACCTGGTTTTGCTGCTTTTCTGGGCCTGGTGTCCTAGATGTTATCTCTAGGGAGATGACCTGTAGCTGGGGGTAAATTGCTCAGCCAGTTTGTTCAGCTGTCTCAGTTTCCCCATTCCACTTGCCAAAGAATTTTCCTAGGTTCTTACTATCCTGGCTCAATGATTTCTTTTTTAAAAGAGGAGAAACCTAAAAATAAACATAGCAAAGTGTTAACACTTGGGTAGTGGAACTATACATTAGTCTCAGTACTTTTTTGTAACATTTAATCAAGTCACCTACCTCCAAATGATCCTCCCAAATCCAGCTAAACCACTTTTTCATCAGCCTCTTGTAACTCCAGTTCATTTCTCTTGCTAGGTTCCTCAGCTCCTGGGACTTTCCTCACCCATTATATAGTGCAATTATCTGCTGCATATATCTATCTATTCTATAAGACTTGTTAGCTTTCTGAAGACATGATCCATTACATGGATTCCATGTAACCCTAGCAAGTAGCAAAGAGCCTGCAAAAGCAAACACTCAATACATGCTAATTAAACTGAAGTGTGAAGAAGGGAACCAAAAAAGTTTTCAGTGCAGGGCCAGAAAGGTCTTTTTGGGGCATCCTATCTCAGAGAAGATTGGTGATGCAGTTGTTAGCAGCCATCTTGCAACCCTAAGGAGAGCCAGCCAATGGTAGGCAGCCTCTAAGACAGTGATTCTCAACCTTGGCTGCACATTAGAATCACCTGGGAATCTTCTTAAAATCCTGATTTCTGGGCCTCATCCTCCAGAAATTCTGTTTCTTTGTTATGGGGTGGGGCTACAACATTAGTAACAAAGAAACAGAATTTCCTGAGGATGAGGCCAAGAAATCAGGATTTTAAGAAGATTCCTAGGTGATTCTAATGTGCAGTCAAGGTTGAGAACCACTGCTCTAAGATGACCTTCTCTTGTAATGGAGTGAAATGCTCAATCTCTGTGACTCTATCTAAATTCTAGCTTGCATTTTTCCCATGGCCTTTAGGCAGATAGCTCCTGCAATAGATGTGCTAACCATTACAGGAATTCTGCTGGAGGCTTGAGTGTTTGGAATAACAGGAATTCACATTCAATTCCCAGTCAGGGCACATGCCCAGGTTGCAGTTTGATCTCCAATGTAGGACATGTGGGAGGCAGCCAATCAATGATTCTCTCTCATCATTGATGTTTTTCTCTCTCCCTTCCTCTCTGAAATCAATAAAAATCCTATATAATAAAAGCCTAATATGCTGTGTCCAGTCATCCGTTCAACCAATCAAAGCATAATATGCTAATGATATGCTAACGCCCCTCAACCACTCACTATGACATGCACTGACCACCAGGGGGCAGTGAACTGGTCAACCAGTTGCTATGATGTGCACTGACCACCAGGGGGCAGACGCTCCGACCAGTAGGCTAGCTTGCTGCTGGGGTCTGGCTGATTGGGACTGTGCGAGATGGGCCAGACATGACCTGGAGCCCTCCCACGGTCCCTCCCTGGCTAGCCAACCTCCTGCGTCCCTCCCCAGCCCCGATCGTGCACTGGTGGGGGTCCTTAGGCCTGACCTGCACCCGCTCACAATCCAGGAACCCTGGAGAGCCAGTTTTGGCCTGATCCTGCAGGCATAAAAGGCTAATATGCAAATCGACTGAACAGCAGAACAACTGGTCGCTATTACATGCACTGACCATCAGGGGGCAGACGCTCAACACAGGAGCTGGCCCCTGGTGGTCAGTGCACTACCACAGGGTGAGTGCTGCTCAGCCAGAAGCTGGGCTTATGGCTTGTGAGTGCAGCTGGGGGTGGCAGGAGCCTCTCCCGCCTCCACAGCAGCACTAAGGATGTCTGACTGCCCAGGGAGCAGGCCTAAGCCATCAGTCAGACATCCCTCAAGGGCTCCCAGACTGCAAGAGGGTTTGGGCAGGGGGAACCCCCCCCCCCCCAGTGCACAAATTTCGTGCACCAAGCCTCTAGTAAAAAATAAAAAGACCCAGAAACTGAAACTTACTGAGAAACTGCCTGGAAGTGAGGCACCAAGGCCAAAAAAAAAAAAGGGTTTTGGAGAATTGGAGCACCTGGGTGTCATGATATGGCTTGTTTCAAGAGGATCACTGGGGCCGCTGTGCTTAGAATACCTGAAGAGCAAAGGAAGGGACCAGAGAACTCCACAGCAGTAACCTTGGCCAGAGATGGTGGCTCCGACACAATTACGAGTTTGACAGGAAAGGACTTTAAGGGGAGGTCTGGGCTAACAGTTGGATGGCGTTTCCTCTATCACTAACTTACTAGTAGTGAACTCGAGTAAACAAACCACTTCTAGGTTCTGAGCCTCAGTTTCCCTACCAGCGAAACGGGGAAAATATTCCCACATCGCGGGGACTTCATGAGAACGAAATGGTAAGTGTCCAAGGCTGACCGTGTGCAGAGTGAGACCCTGCGCCAAGGCCTGCGCAAGGCGTCCGGAAAGGAGGGAGCCGCTGCAGAATTGTTGGCCGGCGTCCGCGTCAGCAGCGGAGGATCCGAGAGGCCAAGCAGTCACCAGGCAAAAGAACCGCCAGGGCGGGAACCGCAGCGCGGTTCGCGGCTCCCAACCTCGCGAGATTTGTTAGCCGGGCAAAGTCACCCGTCCGGCCACATCTCGCGAGGCCGAGTTTCTCTCGGTGGATTTGGGTTTGCAGGGAAGATGGAGTATCCCGCGTTGGGCACGGTGCAGGCCACGGACAGCGGAGGGCTCCAGCCATACCTCAGCTCCGAGGAGCCGGAGGGCCGGGAACCGGACGGGCTGCGCTTCGACCGCGAGAGGGCGTGCCGCCTGTGGGAGGCAGTGTCCGCGGCCCAGCCAGTGGGGAGGGAGGAAGGTGAGTGAAGGAGGGAGGGTGGGGGTCTCGGGAAGGAATCCCCTCGCCCGCCCGCTCCTTTCGCGAGAGAGTGGCGGAAGCGCGAGGCTGGAGTGCGGACCAGCCCCCGACTCTATGGTCCCACCCCCTGGCTCCCGGCCCGCCCCCTTGCGTGACGCAGCCCGGGACTCCCGAACTCGTGCACCCCACCGGCCCGGGCGCCGGGCATCAGGGTGCGTCCAGGCCTGCGCCCCACCGGCCCCGGGGGCCGGGCATCCAGGCCTGCGCCCCACCGGCCCCGGGCGCCGGGCATCCAGGCCTGCACCCCACCGGCCCCGGGCGCCGGGCGTCCCGGCCAGCTCCTGAAAATCAAGGCTCCTGCGCGCATGTGGTCAAGGGCCTTCTCGCGCTCAGGCCGCGGGTGATCCTGCCCCGCCTTCCTCACCCGCCGCATCGCAGCTCTTCCCTGGCTCGTGGACTGCAGTCCCTCTCCACACCCTCCGTGAGACCTACAGAACCATCCCGCCAGACTTCTAGCTTCCTCGCCATTTCTCCCTGATTCTCCATCGCCCCGGTCCCCAGGCTCCCCCACCCGTAATGTCTGTAGCCTCCTTCCTCTCATGCCCCAATTTCCAAGGGCTCTAGAAGGCCTGACCTGGTTGTGCGACCCTCTTAACAGTCCTTCGAAAAGCCAGCTGCGTAACTACCCAAAAGAACACCAGCTCTCAGGGCTTCTGTGCTAATCCTGTCAAGTAATCTGCAGGGCAGTCAGACTGCTCTAATGGTTTGTGCTCGCTGCACAGACAGATCTTGGAAAGTTTAATATGTTTACCTGTGAACTGATGCCCCCTGGAATAAAATGGAGTTTTTTACCCCAGCCAAGGACTATATGTTTCAGTTTGGGTGGCACACAGACCTATACCCTCGTATATACATACTTCTCCAGTTTAAAAACTAGTCTAGCCTGATTCCTAAATTATTATGTACAAATTTGTGGTCTTCCTCCCCCACAATTGTTCTCTTATTAATTTCACAAACATTCACTGATGGCTGCTCTATTTCAAGACTGTTCGGGTGTCAGAGGTGAGGAAAAAACTGTTCTTGCCCTGAAGGGACTTGCAGTCTGCTCCAGGAAGCAGACCCCACAGCAGTTTTATTATAATGTAGTGGGTATAGTGAAGAGGAATGCCTAAGGGTTGGGTGCACACAAGCAGAGGAAGTGACCTTTGTCCTCAGAGGACATAGAACACAGTGACTGTGCGTTGAAAAGTGAACTGTCTCTATGTGTGTACGAATGTACAGTGTCACACCAGTTCATTTCCCTAGTCGCCACACTTATACAATATTTATATGAGATCTAGGTAGATACCTATAGCACCAGTTTCTACTCACATTGTTTTTTTCTCTTTGCACTTTCATTGAGTTATAATTTACATATCATAAAATTCACCCATTGTAACTCTACCGGGTATTGAACGGTGACCACCTGGTTTGTAGGTTGACACTCAACCATTGAGCCACACCAGCCGGGCCATTTTTAATTTTTTGAGGACCCTCCATATTGTTTTCCATGGTTTTCCCATCTGCATTCCTACCAACAGTACACGAGGGTTCCCTTTTCTCCACATCTTTGCCAACACTTGTTTATTGATTTATTAATGATAGACATTCTGACAAGTGTGAGGCGATATTTCAAAAAGAATGTTCTAGCCCTGCTGGTGTGGCTCAGAGGTTGAGCCACACCTATGAACCAGGAGGTCACAGTTTGATTCCAGTGAAGGCACATTACTGGGTTGCAGGCTCGATCCCCAGTGTGGGGCATGCAGGAGGCAACCGAACGATTCTCATCATTGATGTTTCTGTCTCTCTCTACCTCTCCCTCTCTGAAATCAATACAAATATTTAAAAATATATATATATTCTAGCCATGGCTGGTGTGGCTCAGTCAGTTAAACATACTCCCACGCACTAAAAGGTCACTTGTTCGATTCCTGGTCGGGGTGTTTATGGGAAGCAACCGATCCATGTTTCTCTGTAACATCTATGTTTCTTTCTCTCTCTCTCTCCCTCTCTCTTCCTCTCTGAAATCAATAAAAAGATACATATTTTTTAAAAGAATGTTCTAGTTTTTTAATAATTAAACCCCAATACAGTTTTCTACCCAATTCTGTGTGTCCCATTATACCAATGTAAATTTAAATAATTAGAAAATGCACCTGGCGGGTATAGATCTGTTGAGCATCAACTTACAAACCAGGAGGTACGATACCTGGTCAGGTTACATACCCGATAGGGGGCATGCAAGAGGCAGTGGATCAATGATTCTCTCTCATAACTGATGTTTCCTTTCTCTCTGAAATCAATAAATTTAAAAAATGCTATTGATCTTTTAGTGGAGAAATTTTGAAGGTTGCTTTATTTTTTTTTCTAATCTTTATTCTTGAAAGTATTACATAAGTTCTCCTTTTTCCCCGTTAACCTCTTTCAGCCCGATCCTGTCCCTCCTGCCCCCCAGGAAGGTTACTTCGTTTTTAACTCCACAGAAAATGTTCCACAAATAATAAAAAGATACAAAATGTATGATTATAATAAAATTTTTAAAAGAACAGTGAGAAATGATTCCCTTGTCAAGTCTTTCAATCCTTCCAGTTCTTTCATGGAAGAAGTCTCAGTTGGGTGCTACCCTGTCGTAACACCTCTCTTCCCAGTTGCTGCTCTCTTACTGCTCTTTTTAGAGAGAGCTCCAAGCCACTGTGCCAGTATCTGGCTAAAATTGTTTCATTTTTATTGCTACCCACTAAGTTTGTGATCTAAAGATTTCTTTTTAAAAGAATTTACTTGTACAGCATGGTGACTGTAGTTAATAACTATATCTGAAAGTTGCTAAGGAGTGGATCTGAAAAGTTTTCATAAAAAGAAAAAAAATTGTAACTGAGTGGAGATGGATGTTAACTAGGCTACACCTGAAATTAATATAATGTTATATGTCAATTATATCTCAGCTTAAAAAATATTAAACAGTTTATTTAGAAAATGAAGTTGGCTTACATAAAATTATAAAGTAATAGTATACACGGTGCGAGAGCATAGCATGAGTCATGAAAGCAGTAGGGAAAGAGTGACTGAGGTTTGTCAAGATATAATAGTATGGCATTCCATTACTCAGTGCCTGCATTTGAGGCACGGTTCAAAGACAATGCTATTGAAGCAGATTTTTAACTCACAGATTTTATTTTCCTCTCTATAGTGGAGCATATGATCCAGAAGAACCAGTGTCTCTTCACCAACACCCAGTGTAAGGTTTGCTGCGCCTTGCTCATTTCAGAATCTCAGAAGCTGGCACACTACCAGGTATGCCATAGTACCTTTAGAACTGCTTTACTTTCCAGACCTAGTTCCAAGCCCCCACTTCTCCCAACTTGCACTGTGAAGTGTAATTCCTTCTTAGCCACCCAGATGTTGCCTCCATGCATGTTGACTGTAACTTGAAGACTAACTTAATTTTTCCCAAGTCCCATTTCTCTCATCTAAGTCAGAATCATTATACTTATATCTTCCCTTGTAGCTTATACAGTAGAAAGTATTGGCTTTAAATAGACCAGAGTTTGAATCACAGCTCTGCTACTCATTTTGGGCAAGAATCCTCAGCATCTTCAGCCTCTGTTTTCTCATCTATAAGATAGAGATGATGCCCTAGCTGGTTTGCCTCAGTGGATAGAGCATCAGCCCACAGACCAAAGGGTCCCAGGTTCGATTCCGGTCAAGGGCATATACCTCGGTTGCAGGCTCAATCCCCATGGGGAAGGCAACCAATCAATGTGTCACTCTCACATCGATGTTTCTGTCTCTTTGTCTCTCCCCCTCCCTTTCATTCTGTCTAAAAATCAATGGACAAAATATCCTCAGGTGAGGATTAAACAAAACAAAAAACAAGATAGAAATGATGATAATTTTCTCATAGCTTGTAAAGATTAGATTTGACGGCATGTAAAGTGCCTTGAGCAGAGTGGGAACTCCATAGACTAGGTTTCTTCCCACACCCTCTCCTGCTTAAAAGTTTTATGAGGATGAATCAGGTGAAAATCTAGTAAGTGTTTTTGAGTTCCTTAGATATGAATTGGCATTTGGCTATCTTTTATCTTTTTCCTGGGTTCTTACAGAGCAAAAAACATGCCAACAAAGTGAAGAGATACCTAGCAATCCATGGAATGGAGACATTAAAGGGGGAAATGAAGAAGCTAGACTCAGATCAGGTAATCCAGCTGCCATGTTGATACTGCTTGCTTCCTGATGAAGCCAGCAGACAGGTTGGTGTGGTAAAAAGAGCATGGGCTTTGAGTCTGACTTGGCTTCAAATTCCAGCCCTGTCGTGTGACTTGGGCAAGTCTTATTACTTCTCTGAGCCTTGATTTCTTCCTTTATCAAAAAGAGGATGCTAATATCAACTATGTTTTAGGATTTTTCCAAACTAAAATGAGGGAAAGAAAAAGACCCCACACAGAGCCTGGCACATAGCAGGAGCTTAGTAAATGGAGCCATTGCTATGTATTACCACCCAGTGGTTTGATGGAGCAGAACAAGAAGCTGCCCCTTCACTGCTTAAGGAAACAAAGTGGAAGGAGGCCAGGCTGCTTTCTTGAGATCAGGGAAAAGAGCTGAGCTCAGCACGTGAATGTTTTGAGACAAGTGGTAGGAACACTTTATCAGATGCCTGCTCTGATAGAGATGTAAACACATTTGCTTTTCGGCTTAGAAATAATGTGGGAATTATGCTGAAACAACCCAGAATCCATAGGGGTACTATAATTTTTATTCCATAGGAGGCTGTGCAAACATCATGGGATAAGAAACTAGCACTGGCTCTACAACTTACTGGTTAGATGACTTGAGGTAAATTACTTAACCTTTGTGTACTTTACCCATAAAATGGCGATAGTAATTTCTACCTCTTAAGGGTATCATAAGGTAATTTTAATTCCTAGTATATACTCAGTGAATATACAAACTGTGCCTCCTATTATAGGTTTGAAGGGCCATGCTCATCCCTTCTCCAATTCACTAGACTGATCCCCTACTTGCCCTTCTTATAATTTAGAATTCCAAAAGTCAGGATCTAACCAATGCTACCCCAATAAGTTCAATAAAAATTAAGAATAGCTCAGTCGGCATGGCTCAGTGGTTGCGCATCAACCTACGAACCAGGAGGTCAAGGTTCGATTCCTGATCAGGGCACATGCCTGGGTTGCAGGCTGGAACCCCAGTGTGGGACATGCAGGTGGCAGCCGAGCAATAGTTCTCTCTCAAGGTTGATGTTTCTATCTCCTCCCTTCCGCTCTAAAATCAATAAAAATAATACTTTTATATATATATATATATATATAATTTATTTTTTACAGAGAGGAAGGGAGAAGGAGAGAGATAGAGAGTTAGAAACATCGATGAGAGAGAAACATCGATTTAGCTGACTCCTGCACACCCCCCACTGGGGATGCGCCCGCAACCATGGCACATGCCCTTGACCGGAATCGAACCTGGGACCCTTCAGTCCGCAGGCTGACGCTCTATCCACTGAGCCAAACCAGTTAGGGCAAAAAATAATACTTTTTTAAATAATAATAATAAATAGCCCTGGCTGATGTGACTTAGTTGGTTGGGTGTCATCTCATGCCCTGAAGGGTTTCTGGTTCAATTCTCAGAGCACATGCCCAGGTTGCAGGCTCCATCCCCAGTAGGGAGCATACAGGAGATACCCAAAAGATGTTCCCTCTCACATTGATATTTCTCTCTCCCTCTCCCTTCCTCTCTCTCTAAAAATCAATAAACATTTTTTCTTTAAAAAAAAAAAAGGAGCCTTACCAATATGGCTCAATGGTTGAGCATGGACCCATGAACCTGTAGATTATGGCTCAATTCCTGGTCGGGGCACAAGCCTGGATTGCAGGTTCAATCCCCAGTAGGGGTCATGTAGGAAGCAGCTGATCAGTGGTTCTCTCTCATCATATCTCTCTCTCCTTCTCTCTGAAATCAATAAGAACATATTTAAAAAAAAAAAAAAAAAAGAAAGAAAAAGAAAAACAGGATCAACTCTGTGACCCTGAGCAAGTCACTTCACCTCTTTGTTTTTCAGTTCCTTCAACTCGGGTGGTCCAGTAGTTCAAACAAGGTCACAGGCTCCTCCCACTCCAATTAAAGAATTTTCCAGCCCAAAATGTTGATAGTGCCAAAGTTTAAAATGTTGTCTTGCCCTAGCCGGTTTTGCTCATTGGATAGAGTGTCAGCCAATGGACCGAAGGGTCCCAGGTTCAATTCTGGTCAAGGATACATACCTTGGTTGCAGGCTCATCCCCAGCCCCAGCCCTGGTTGGGCTCATACAGGAGGCAACCAATCGATGTGTTTCTCTCATGTCGATGTTTCTCTGTCTTTCCCTCTCTCACTCTCCCTAAAAAGCGATGGAAAAATATCCTTGGGTAATATTAAACAAATAATAATAATCCTATATAATAAAAGGCTAATATGCAAATTGACTGAAGGGTGGAACAACCGGTTGCTATGATGCATACTGACCACCAGAGGGCAGACACTCAACACAGGAGCTGCCCCCTGGTGGTCATTGCACTCCCACAGGGGGAGTGCTGCTCAACCAGAAGCCCTGAGCCGGGCTCGAGGCTGGCAAGCACAGTGGCGGTGGCGGGAGCCTCTCCTGCCTCCACGGCAGCACTAAGGATGTCCAACTGCCGGCTTAGGGGAACAGGCCTAAGCCGGCAGTTGGACATCCCCTGAGGGCTCCCAGACTGCAAGAGGGTGCAGGCCGGGCTGAGGGACCCCAGCCCCCAGAGTGCACAAATTTCATGCACCGGGCCTCTAGTAATAAATATAAAATGAAATGTTGTCTTGCCCTGACCAATGTTGCTTGATGGTTAGAGCATCAGCCCAAGCACCAGAGGGTCACGGATTTGATTCCCGGTCAAGGGCAGGTACCTGGATTGTAGGTTGAGTCCCTGAACCCAACGTTTGGGAGGCAACCAATTAATATGTCTCTTTCATATCAATGTTTCTCTTCTCTCCCCCCTCCTCCCTTCCACTCTCTCTAAAAAGCAATGGGAAAATATCCTCAGGTGAGGATAACAAAAATAAATTAAAAAATTAAATGCTGTATTGCCCTGGCCTGGTAGTTCAGTTGGTTAGAGTGTAGTCCCGATACACCAAGGTTGCGGGTTTGATCTCCAGTCAAGGCGCATACAAGAAGCAATCAATGAATGCATAAATGATCTCTCTTCTCTTCTCTTCTCTTCTCTTCTCTTCTCTTCTCTCCTCTCCTCTCCTCTCCTCTCCTCTCCTCTCCTCTCCTCTCCTCTCCTCTCCTCTCCTCTCCTCTCCTCTCCTCTCCTCTTCTCTCTCTCTCTCTCTCTCTCTCTCTCAAATCAATAAGTAAAAATTTAAACACAATGATCTACTTGTTTGATAAACCCTGAGCCTCTGCTGTGTGCCAGACTCCAGCAGGTTGCTAAGGATAGGAAACAAAGTCAAACAGTCCATGCCGTCCATGTTGAAATTTAGTTCACAGAAAAGTCTCCCAAGCTATTACGCTGTCAGTTTAGGGTTAAAGTGGTATGCTAGAGAGGTCTGTTTCATGCACTCTGGGAGTATGGGGGAGGAACAAAATTAATTTTCCTGCAATAGTCGCACAAAGTGGCTTGATAATTGTTTATTGAATACTTTTCTTGAGTAAAAGTCTCCCAGAAGATGTTATATTTAATCTGGGCCTTGAAGGGTAAGTGGACATATGCCAGGCAGAAAAGAAGGAAAGATCATTCTAGGTAGCAAGAATGGCCCACACAAAAAGTAAGAAAGTAACAGAGCATAAAGTGGGGAATGGTGAGTAGAGCCTGGGATGAGTTAGCTGGAGAAGAATCCAGAAAGGTAGGTTGGGGTAGTGTGTGAACGGGGCCTTGAATACCCATTCTCCTGTGGGCAATGGGGAACCATTTAAGATTTTCTGGCCGGGCAGTGACATGTTCAGACCTGTGTTCTTTCTCCCAACCAGAAGAGCAGCAGAAGCAAAGACAAGAACCAGTGCTGCCCCATCTGTAACATGACCTTTTCCTCCCCTGTCGTGGCCCAGTCGCACTACCTGGGGAAGACCCACGCAAAGAACTTAAAGCTGAAGCAGCAATCCACTAAGGTGGAAGGTACTGGTTTTCCTGAGTAGTGCTATATCGGGACCCCCCTAACCCCATCCTTAGGGCACTAATGCCAGGTGCTCCCAGAAATTATCACTGGGGCCACAGACTTGAAGAGGTTGAACTGCTTTTGGGAGCCCTTAAAAATATTAAAGTAGACCCAGCTTCATTGAAATGCAGTCTCCAAGTTGTACTCACCTAACCTCTCTTTATTTGGTTACATCAGTTTTTCTCTGTAGAAGCGTCTTAGCCCTGAGCTTTTGTTCTGACTAATAATTCGGGAGTGTCAAAGTCTTTCAGGCCATGCACACCGTGAGAGCATTCTACTTCCAACCTCTCCCACTTAGATTTTTTTCCTCCCAGCATCCACCTGCACTTATTATCATATGTTCCAAGTTGAAACCAGAACCTAGTCTTTTTTGTGTGCTCAGGTTATGCCCTGCTCACTTTAATCTTCAAAGGTGCCTCTTCTCAAGACAGGGACTTGCCTTTCAAAGCTGAATACTTCAGTACTATCACTATTGCCCCATAAGCTGTGTTTGCAACTGCTATGAATTCATTCCCAGTATAGTGACTTCTAAAGTAACCCCCTTTATCTTGTCACCACTGGGGCTCTTGATTTCATCTCATTAACTCCTGACTTTCTGGGATTTTTTAACCTCTGCTAACTGCAGTTAGTCAAGAGTGAAAATTCTTTGATCTTTATTTTATTTCTTCTTGGTAACTTTTGCTTCTCTCTTCATTTTGGACCAAGAAGTAGATTATACTATCTATAATACTTACTATCCTTTTTTGTATTATTGTATTATGAAAACAAGACAACAATATTTTGGAAGGCTTTGAAGATAGAGTGAAAAAAATCACTTATAATTTATACCTTCTTATCACACCCAAATCTAGTTATTCATCCTATAAAGCTGGGCTTTGAACTCACAGATGCCCAGGTTTAAATCTCAGGGCTGTTATTTACCATCTATATGGCTTCTTCATGCCTGAGTTTCCTCACCTTCACAGGTTGTGAGGATGAAATAATATATATGGAACCTAGGACATAACAGATGCCCAGTAAATGACAGCTGCTATTGTTAGTATTATCACCATCATTAAGATAGCCAGTGAGTGGCATTCCCCACATCTAATGCAGTAGTTGGGCAGGCATCTACCACCTGGAGCCTATTACTAATAATAATTGATTTCGTTAAAGTCAGTATTGGTACCATTCATGGCACCAAAAAAACCTAAATATTAGGCCAAGAGAAACCAGCTTAGGAACAGAACTTTGTAAGGTCACTCACTTACCTTTATATGGACTTATCTCTCCATAAATAGGAAAATTCCCTGGAATATGCCTAGTCCCAAGGATTCCATATTCTGAAAGTTATTTCCCATATCCACTTTTGGCCTTTGCTACATGCATATATGTTTTTTTATATAGTTGTAATTGTCATGCATGTATCCTGCTTTTACTTTTAGTTTAAGCACATTTTCCTGTTATCACATGAGTTTATTAGTATATTTCTGAAATTAAACATTTTAAATGTAAAAGTGATATAAGATGTAAATATGGAAAATATAGATAAGTAGAAAGAAAAAAATGCCCATAACTTTACCATTCAGAGGTAACCATTGCTAACATTTTATAGTACTGTTTCTACTATAATCCTTTGCTGTATATGTGCGTGTATGTGTGTGTCTGTATCTGTTTTATGTATATCTAGATTGAATCTATGTATATGAACATATAAACATACAATACTTTAAATCTTGTTTTTATAAAAATGATGCATACTCATTATGAATAATTCTAATTCAAACAGTGCAAAAAGTACAAAGAAAAAAGTAAACTTTCACCCAAATTCTACCACCAAGAGAAAAACACTGTTAATATGTTGGTGACTTTCAAAATACCAGAACACACATATAAACTGTGTATGTGTCTTTTCACAATAATATAATTATATTGTGCGTGCAGTTTTCTTTTATACTCTTTTCATTTTAATTTAACATTTGTATTTCCTCATGTTGTTAAGAACTTTTTTATAAACATTTTTAATGACTAGAAAGCATCTCATCATACCACATTCAACCATTCCTCTAATGTTTTTCCCTCTCTCCTTCTTCGTATTTATAAATAACTCTATAACAAACATCCATAGAGAATACTCTTTCCATATTTCAAGCTGTTTCTTGAGGGAAGACTCCCAGAGGTCTCATTTTTATTGGATGTCAATTAAGTAGTTCCTTTAACTTTACTAAGCATTTGCCTCTGATGCTTCTCTTTAGTATCTTTTAAAAAATGACCTTTATATCAACCATTATCTCTTTTCTGATGTCAAAAATCTACATTCATTGTAGAAAAGTTGGAAAATACTGAAAAGCCCCTTTACTTTATGCTTTTGGTCTTTTTCCATACATCACCAGTATGTTTTTGTTGCTTTACAGAATTGAGAACATAAGAAACACATTTCTGTATAACCTTTTCTTTTTAACTCAGTACCACATGCTGAATATTCTCTCATATTATTAAATATTCTGCAACACATAAATTACTTTTCAAGTGACTTGCTGAAACAATGACCAAGGAAAATCAATGGCCAGAGAAATTGAGATTCCCTGTACAGCGGGGCCTTGACTTACGAGTGTCCCGACTAACGAGTTTTTCCGAGATACGAGCCGGCAGTGGTTACTAAATCCACACCATTCCAGCCATGTGGCCTCATTAGTGAGTTATGGCATCCACTCTATAAGGCAGCAGCACGACCTGCAGTCAGCATTCGGACATCTCTTGATCCATAGGAGGTTTACACATATGCCCATAGCAGGCTCTGATTAACAGAATTTACTAACCAACACCAGGGATTTTTCTGAAGGTGAAAGCATGAACTGTAGCCTTCAGGTCCCCTCACCACACTCTGGCAGCCTGGCAGAGCAAAGAGGGCATGGTCTCTAGGATCACACAGACCTTGGTTCCACTCACTAGCTGGGTGGTCTTGGGCAAGTCATTTGTCCTGTGAGCCCTGGTTTTTCTCTGTAGTGTAGCAAAATGATATACTCGTATACCTCATGGAGCATTTCTGAGGACCAAGGGAGAAAATACATGTACAAAGCACATAAATAAATGTCAATGTCATCCTCTTCTCTCCCCACCTTAGCCCAGAAAGCAGTGTTGCCCAAAAAGCCTCCCAGTATAGTTGCCTTTTCTAAATGACCCTGCAAGCCCTCAGTCCCTCAGTTTCTACATTTGCATATTGCCTCCCAGCTCTGTGGTACTGGGGTACTGTGAGGATGGGAATAAAACACCCAAACTTTATCCCACTTACTGTGAAGTTCTGGGGAATTCTGAAGGATAAAAAGACTGCAAGCATGTACATCTCTAGTCTGTTGTCATTTACAACTTGATAGAAGAAGTGCAGAACCTCCTCAGAACGGGAGGAAATCAGGAATCATGTTCCTAAAGTAGTTAACGCTATTGAACAGATTAGCTCCCCCAAATCTTTGCAGTTTTCTTACTCAGAAAAGGCTTTCACTGTGTGAGTCACCCTGGCAGGACCCCATGTGCAAGTGTGATTAACTAGTTACCAGTCTTCATTTGCATTCAGTATACTCAAAAGCCTGGCTCCTTCTGGGTTTTTTCATTGTTTCTGTTTGAACTCTCACCGCAGCTCTGTCGAAACGCCTTACAAACCCTTTCCTTGTGGCCTCCACCTTGGCCTTACACCAGAATAGAGAGATGATAGACCCAGACAAGTTCTGCAGCCTCTGCCACGCGACTTTCAACGACCCTGTCATGGCTCAACAACATTATGTGGGCAAGAAACACAGGAAACAGGAGACCAAGCTCAAACTCATGGCACACTATGGGCGGCTGGCAGACCCTGCTGTCACTGACTCAGGTAAGGGAGCCCAGCTCACACCCATAATGAATCACAGCTGGACCACCAAGGCTATGCTTTTCTTCCTTAGGTCTCTTAGGGCAGACATGGCAAGCTCAAATGCTTGCAGAAGCCAGATAGGAAATTTAAATAAGGGAAAGAGCCTGGAGGTGATAGGTCAGCTAAAAAGTGCATGCCTGACTGAGCTAGCTCTAGCCAATTATTTCCAGTTTTTCACAAGAATCTAGAAGCCAGATTTGAATAAGAATTCTTATTTTTAAATGTGCAACTAAATTTTTAAAATGTTAAGTCCTGTGAGATTTTGGCCAAGGGCCACCAGTTTGCAACCTCTGATTTAAACTCTGTCCACATTTTTTGTGTGAAGGCCTCAGCTGCTTCTGCCAGATTTTAGAGTGTCCTCAGGGCCCCTTCTTTCCCAGCAGTTGAGGCCTGCCTGTATTCCTAGGATAACATGGCGAAGACCATTCTGACTGAGAATATTAGCTGCTCCCCTCACCTCAAGATGCTCGCTCATCAGCATCACAGGAGTGAGCATTCACAAAAAATTTGAAGCCCTCCCCATCACAGTAACTACTCACTGCCTATAGTGAGGGAGGGGAAGAGAAGAGAGATTATTTTTTTATTCAGTCAGTCATTATTTATTGAGCACCCACTGTGTTTCTTCATTGAGGTACAGTAATGACCAGCACTGGCACAGTTCCTGTCTCATGGAGCCGATGTGAACTTTTGTGTTGGTCCTCAGGGTTTCCTCCCTAGGCCATGGAGATCCAGCACCAGATAGTCAATACTTGAGGCCCCCTGGCATCCAGGTACCGACATCTTGGCCTCAGGGAAACTGATTCTCAGAATCATCTGGGTTCTTCCCACTGTGCTGAAGAGGTGAACATACAGTTGTCTTAGATGTTCCAGACCACATATGGGCAAGGAGAGGGATCATGGCTCTCTAACAACTCTCCAGACCTGAAAGCAGCCATACAGCACAGGTTGTCCTTGGGCAATACTGACACAAATGAGAAGGTGCGAAACAGTGGCTATGAAGCAAAGTGGGCAGCTCTTGAGCAGGGTGCCAAGGATTGCTCCACCAATGCCATTGAAGGACCCTGCTTTATAAACCTGTTCAAAATTGGAGCCCTGGCCCATGTGGGTCAGTTGGTTGGGCATTGTGCCCATGCACCAAAAGGTTGCTGGTTCGATTCCCCAGTCAGGGTTCATGCCTGGGTTGTGGGCTCAATCCCCAGTAGTGGGTGTATAGGAGGCAGCCAATGTTCTACCCTGCCCTCACATTAATGTTCCTCTTTCTCCCTCTCCCTTCCTCTCTCACTAAAAATCAATTTTAAAAAAAATGTTAAAACTTAATTTGAAAGGGATCACTGGTATCTACTTACCATTCCCACATACAGGCAGTGCCTTCCCCTTTAATAGGATCAGTATCATGCTGAGGAATCTGGAAACCTAGATCCAGGTTCCTTAGAACCCCACTTCATGACATGCCAGGCCAGATTTGAATATTTTGGCCTGTAACTGATAGGACCATAGCATCCAGCCAGCATGACCCAGGAGTCTCTTGCAGCTGACCCTTCTTTGCTATAGTTCCTGCTTCTCCTTTACTAGGCCCTGCCCTTCCTCATTATCTCTTCTCTACTGACAAGACACAGGCACTGCAATGTTTTGGGCTGCTTATCTTAACTTTTAGCCATTCTGTTCTTTTATCTCAAGCCAAAGCCTCCCTTCTATATCTACACTCCTCCATTTATCTAAATTACATACGTAATCCTAGAACTATAGCCTTGATCTTTTTTTTTTGCTTAAGGCATTTGCTTTAAAGGTCAGCCAAAGTCTTTAATGAAAACCTGGGCAGAGGAGTAAGGGGCACCATGTGCCCCTTTATTTAACACTAGAGGCCCGGAGCATGGATTCGTGCACCGGTGGGGTCTCTTGGCCTGGCCTGTGGGGATCGGGCTGAAACCGGCTCTCTGACATCCCCTGAGGGGTCCACTATTGCAAGAGGGCAGTTCTCTGGTGACACAACCAGAATTAGGCTCCCTCCTCCCTGGTTTTAGGTGCATCGCCCAAGAACCACCACTGCCAAGTGACTGCAGTTCGGCAGCTCCTGCATTGAGCGTCTGCTCCCTGGTGGTCAGTGCACGTCATAGCTACTGGCTGGTCAGCTGGTCGCTTAAGCTTTTAGATGATAGATAGATAGATAGATAGATAGATAGATAGATAGATATACATTATAATTTAATCCCATGGAATTCCTATAAATAGGCATGGTTTTCCTACTTCACAAATAAAAAGATGAGACTCAGAGTGATTTACTCAAGGACATATAGCTGATATACCTGATGTTAATCAGTGAAAACATCAGTATAGGTCTCTAGCTCTGTCTGGTTTCAAACCTTCTTCCTTCTGCCTCCAGCTCTGAATGTACTTAGCAGAAAGCTTTTTGGGTACAGGTTAGCCCAGCTGTGGGCAAACTACGGCCCGCGGGCCGGATCCGGCCCGTTTGAAATGAATAAAACTAAAAAAAAAAAAAAAAAGACCGTACCCTTTTATGTAATGATGTTTACTTTGAATTTATATTAGTTCACACAAACACTCCATCCATGCTTTTGTTCCGGCCCTCCGGTCCAGTTTAAGAACCCATTGTGGCCCTGGAGTCAAAAAATTTGCCCACCCCTGGGTTAGCCGCAGATGCACTGAGCCCACCCTGACCCTTCTTACTCTTAGTATTGAACTAAGGTATGCAGGCAGTGACTTCAACTTTCTGCCTTAGCAAAGGATTGTTGACTTCTTTTCTCTGCTGGCTTCAATTCAGTCGAAGCTTGTTCATGCATTCCTTCCTTCATTCAGTCAGCTATCCTATATTTACAAATTGCTCTGATCATCCAGGCCTTAGGCTAGATGCTCTCACATGTAATTACCTGATTTAATCCTCACAACAACTTTGTTGTGCAGGTTTTATTATCCCCATTTTACAAATAAAGACATTAGGATCAGAAAGATGAAGCGATTTGTCCTAGGCCCTACACTAGGCAATAGCAGAGCCAGCACTGAAACAGGTCAAGTTCTATGTTAGGTCCAGAGAATAGTTTCCATGGGGCTTCTGGCAAGTGTCTCATGACAATTTGGGTCAAATGTGAGATGTCCAGGGGTAGATGCACATCTACTAAGCAAAGGCTTGGTTTGCTTTGTACTCAAATAAGGCTTGGTTTGCTTTATACTCCAGGCTCACATTTCTTTCATTTACCCAAGAACTAAAACTAAAACCTGCATATCATTTAGGCAGCCAAATCCTTCCAGCCTCCAGAGCACTCAGCATCTCCTCTAGGTTACTGAAATCCTCTGCTTCACCTCATCACTTTCTTTCCCTACTTCTGACTTTGTCTCCTACACAAAACAGGTCTGCTTTCTCTGCCCCATGCTAAACCCTCAGTTTTTTCAATCCCTATACATAGGATGGTTCTCAAGTCTTATAAAAGTTATATGTAGTCAAGACATATTTCTTGATCTCTTTCTTAATATATGCCAGCCATTGTGTATATGGTAGTAAATAAGGGGTATTGTCCAAGTTCTCATGGAACTTGGAGACTACAGAGAAGATAGGCATTGAGCAAATAACAAGTGTGACAAGCTTTACAACAGGAAATAAATGGGATACTATGGAGTTAACCTAATATGAGGGAGCAGGAGTCAAGGAAGGCTTCCCAGAGGGCAAGGGGGATACATGGGGCAAAATGATGCTGGGGAGATGAGCAAGTGTCCATTCATGGCATATTAAGGATTTGGATTTTTATCATAAGAGCACTGAGAAAACATTGACAGTTTAAGCATTATTCAATCATTGTTACAAAGGAGAATGGTTTAGAATAGGGGGGAAGAGTAGTGGGGAAAGAACAACAGTGAGGCAATTGTAGTAATTCATAGAGGAGACAACAGGAATTTGGACTAAGATAGCAGTGGGGGAGGTAGAAATAAATGGATTTGAGCTGTATTTAGGAAGTAGAATTGTTGGACTTAGCCATTGAATGAGAGAGATGAAAGAAAAGGAACAGCCAAGGATGGTGCCCAGATTTAGTCTTAAGCATTTTGGTGGGTAACCAGGTTTTGTCAGCTTGAATTTAAACTGCCCATGAAAAGAAGATGTTGATGAGGCAGTTGGATACATAGGTCGAGACCTCAAACAAGAGGTCTCAGTTAGAGATATTGTCATTTTAGTAGGTTAGAAACTTAAATATTGGTAATTCCATATATTTTAACCTGATAAGTGGCAATTGAAGTCTGGGGAATGAATATGATCCCTTAAAGACTTTAGAGAGAGCCCTAGCCAGTTTGGCTCAGTGGAAGAGTGTCAGCCCAAGGACTTGAAGGGTCCCGGGTTCGATTCTGCTCAAGGCCATGTATCTCGGTTGCAGGCTCAATCCCCCGCTCTGGTTGGGGCAGTGTGCTGGAGGCAGCCAGTCGATGTTTCTCTCTTTTTGTCTCCCCCCATCCCTTCCACTCTCTCTAAAAATAAGTGGGAAAATATCCTCAGGTGAGGATTAACAAAAAATAAATAAAATACATTTTTAAAAAAAATTTAGAGAGAGAAGAGCTAAGGATCTGAGATTGAGCCCTCTGGACATTCTGTCACATGCTACAACATGGATGAGCCTTAAGGACATTATACTAAGTGAAATAAGTACAGACAACCAATCTTGTCTGATTTTACTTGTATGAGATATCTAGAGTAATCAAACTCATTGATACAAAAAGTAGAATGGTGGTTGGTTGCCATGGTTAGGGGTTTGGGGAGTTCTTTAATGAGTGTGACTAGAACTACCCTGCCCCCAAGCCAAGAATGGGACCTGGGGTTGGTGTGGCTAAGAGTCACTGATACCCAGATTACAATAGCCTACTCTTATTATCTATTAAGCACTAGGCACCACACCAGAATTTTGGATATACAGTATATGTCCTTAGATTCTTTCAACAATCATGTAAGATAGGTGGTTATCTCCATTTTTCAAATCAGGAATCAGGCCCAGAAAGGTTAAGTGGTTGACCTGGGGTCAGAGCTGGGATTTTCCCTCTGGTCATGACACCCCCATTCTTCAAATGTCTCTAAACTCTTCTATCTCCTTTGTGAGGTACAAGATCTCAACATACTATCTACTCATCCGTGAACTAGATTCAAAATGGTCATTTGACACACTATCCACTAATCTGTAAGCTAGATTCAACATTGTCATCTGAGCCCTGTCTGCATGACTCATTTGGTTGAAGCATACACCAAAAGGTTGTGGGTTCAATTCAAGGTCAGAATACATGCCTAGGTTGTGGGTTCAGTCCCCAGTCAGGGTGTGTAAGGGAGGCAAGTGATCAATGATTGGCTGCCTCTTGCATGCCCCTACTGGGAGGTTGAACTCGCAACCCAGGCATGTGCCCTTGACCGAAATCGAACTCAGGACCCTTCAGTCCACAGGCTGACGTTCTATCCATTGAGCCAAACCAGCTAGGGCTATTATTTTATTTTTAATTGTGGTAAAATACAATAGAAGATTTACCATCCAAACCATTTTAAGTGCACAATTCAGTAATATCAAAAGATAGGTCTGGTTAGAGAAATTTGTGTTTTCATCATATTTAAGTATATTCACATTGCTGTGCAACCTATTTCCAGAACTTCTTCATCTTGCAAAACTGAAAAGTCACAATGCTTTTATTTTTTTAATATATTTTATTGATTTTTTACAGAGAGGAAGGGAGAGAGATAGAGAGTTAGAAACATCGATGAGAGAGAAACATCGATCAGCTGCCTCCTGCACATCTCCCACTGGGGATGTGCCCGCAACCCAGGTACATGCCCTTGACCGGAATCGAACCTGGGACCTTTCAGTCTGCAGGCTGACGCTTTATCCACTGAGCCAAACCGGTTTCGGCTCCAAATGCTTTTATTTGAGTAATTCCAATAACCTTATGAGGTTGATACCAATATTGACTTCATTTTATAGATAAGGAACCTGTTTCAGAGAAGCCTCACTTTTGCAAATGAGAAAACCAAATCTCAGAGAGATTAAGTAATTGGCTATGGTCCTAAAGGTAAGAAATGATAGAGACTTTTTATTATAAGTATTATGGTTATGAGTTGTAATATAATTGGTTTACAATTGAGAAAAGCTGAGAATCAGAAAGGGGAAGGGAGTCAGCCAAGGTCATAGGAAGGCAGAGCCAGGATTCCAGCCCATATTTTGGCTCCTGACCACATTTCTCTACTAGACAATGTGGAGAAAGATCACTTCATCATGGGAGCAGCCCTGGCAGTGAGACAAGGTGTCTGAGAGCCCGAAGGTAGAAAAACAGATTGATTTTCATAACAGGCATTTTCATTAATTACTGTTATTGCAAGCCCAAGGAGAGTGGCACCTTCCCAGAGACCCCTGGGCAAAGGGCATTCTTAGTGAGCCATTTAGCACAATCAAGGTGGAAAAGACACACCAAATGTCACCTCTTTGTTCTGTCAATCTTTTATTTACTCAACAGACACCTGCTCTGGACCAGGTGAAACACTGGGACTGGGTGGCCCAAAGGGGAAAGAAGAGATTTACATCTTCAGGGAGCACTTAGGCACATAGCATATGCCTCCTGAGCACTGAGGCCTTCGGGATTCTCATCATGGCCAATCACCTGACCTCATCCCACCCCTCTGGCCTCAGAAGTACATTTGCATCCACTGTCAAAGCAGGTCCCTTCGCCCTAACTGGTTTGGCTCAGTGGATAGAGCGTCGGCCTGCGGACTGAAGGGTCCCAGGTTCGATTCCAGTCAAGGGCATGTACCTCGGTTGCGGGCACACTTCCCAGTAGGAGGTGTGCAGGAGGCAGCTGATCAATGTTTCTCTCTCATCGATGTTTCTAACTCTCTATCCCTTCCTCTCTGTAAAAAATCAATAAAATATATTTAAAAACAACAAAAAAAGCAGGTCCCTTCTTATTGGATAACTAAGCATCTTGGCTTTTATGTGTGTTTCAGCCGGGAAGGGCTACCCATGCAAGACATGTAAGATAGTGCTGAACTCCATAGAACAGTACCAAGCTCATGTCAGCGGCTTCAAACACAAGAACCAGTGAGTAATCATTCTTTGAAGTTCAAGGTCTGCAGTTGGAGCTCTGGGCTTCTGAATCAGAATAAAGCCAAGTACTCCTTGGCTAAAAGGGTATCCTGACAGCTTTTTCTCGGCCAATAGATCAGTTAATAGAAAGAAATATCTCCTCTGCAAGTTTTTCCCCCATCAGTTCACCCTAGCTTTCTCCCCTCCTGGGCTGAAAGTTTTGGTAAAGAAGCATAGACAGTTTCCTTGGTGGTTTCCTAAGAATACTTGAGAGGAAAAAGAGTACTTGGATTTCCTGGCCTGTAGCAGTTGGACTAGGGAAGTCTTTTTTCACTGGTCTGAAGACCCTGTTCTTCACTACCATCAATTCTATGACAAGAGCTCCCTCTACAGGTCATTACAAAGTATTACCAGGTTCTGTCATTCATTAATCAAAGATTTATTGAACACCTTGAGTAGTAGCCCCAACAGATCCAACCCCTGCTCTCAAGACCTTACATTCTGATAGGAGACAAAACATAAGTAAATAACCAATAATTACAAATTGTGTTATTTTTAAAATATATATTTTTTATTGTTGATAGTATTATAGGTATCTCCCATTCCCGCACCCCCTCCTCCCAGCCCCTACCTGGCCTCCCAGGTCTTCACTACCCTATTACCAGTGTCCATGAGCTATCATATAAGTATATAAGTTCTTTGGTTTATCTCTTCTCATCTTGTGATAAGTTCTTTGAGGGAAGAGATGAACAGAGAGTTGGCTGTTCATGATAATCTTGAAAATGACTAACGTTCTTTGAGCACCTGTTCTATTACAGGCCATATGCCAAGCAGTTTCTCTCTCAGGTAATTCTTAAGCAACCCTTGGAGGAAGGGATTATTATTCTGACTTTACAGAGATAGGCAACCACCACTAAAAGTGAACCTATTCCCTGCCGGCGTGGCTCAGTGGTTGAGGGTCAACCTATGAACCAGGAAGTCACGGTTCGATTCCTGGTCAGGGCACATGCCCAGGTTGTGGGCTCAATACCCAGTATGGGGCATGCAAGAGACAGCCAATCAATGATTCTCTCTCATCGTTGATATTTCTGTCTCCCCCTCTCCCTTCCTCTCTAAAATCAACAAATATATATATATTTTTAAAAAGTGAACCTATGAGGCAGAGCCATAATTCAAACTGAGGCTTATCTGCCTTACAGCATGCTCCTTCAGGGCATGATGCTGACAGGGAGGTTGTAGCACCACGCGAGATTGAAGAGGCTAGAGTTCGGCCAGGGAGGGCCCTCATAGTTATGTCCCACCTCTCAGAAAGGAACTGTGTAGTATGGACAGTATGCCACAACATAACCTTTGGAGGTAGAAATTATCCCCATTTTACAGATGAGGAAACTGAATTTTAGCCAGGCAAGTCTGCTGAAATGATAACTTTGACTTCAGTATTTGGTTCTGCATTACTCACAGAGTCAAATGAATTAAAGGTGATAGAAACAGAATGTTGGAGTCAAAATGTCCTTGGTCCTCTCTACTGTGCCTTAAGTCTCCTGTCCCACACTGCAGAAGGTCTTTCTCTTTATTTGTAGATATGTCTTTAACTGGGAGGACTCTTGAGATTTCTCTTAGATATGGACTTGAAACAAGCTCCAGCAACCCCTGTTTCAGCATGTCTGCAGCTTGTGACATCTTGACTGGTGGCAATTTCACAGACATTCTGGAGCCAGCCAGAGCCCTGTCCTGAGGCTACCCATACTTGAAAATGCTAGTGTTGTTTACTATTTTATTCCTATACTTTCCAGCTGTGTCACCTTAGGCAAGTCAGTAAACCACTCTGAGCCTCCAGTTCCTCTTCTGTAATATTATAGGTATAATCTCATCTAATTCAAAACAGCAGCTCTGAATTAGGACCACCCTTTTACAACCCAAGGAAACCTAATGTCAGGTAGGTTAGGTGACTTGCCTAGGATACTTGGAGTTAAAAACAGGTTTCAAACCTCTTTGATTCCAAAGCCCATTCATTTTGCTCTGCCACTTCCAAATGAAGCTCATTACCCCCACCTTCTGGGATGCTATGAGGGTTAGAGACAATGTAGTTCAAGTACCAATAAGGGAAGCTATTGGAGATGAGCTTGTATCCACTCAGCAGATACTTACTGACACCTAGTATGTGCCAGGCCTTTCGATTTGGACACTGGGGCTACTGTAGGAATCAAGACCAATGCTGTTCCCGGATCCTTTGGATTCCCCTCTGGTGGTAGAAGCAAATCCATAAATAAGTCATCAGGTGGTACTAGGTTACCAGAGTGGGATGGAGAGTGACAGGAGAGCCACTGTAGATTCTGTGTGAAGGGGAGAATGGTCATTCTGTACCATTCAGGTCCTGTGGGCCCTTCAGGCAGGATAAATAGTGTGCTATAGTGGGAAGACATGGACTGGGCTGCAATCCTGAATCTACCACACTTAAAAGTTTACTGTGGGCAGGTCACTTACACTTTCTGAACTTTAGTTTTCTCATATGTAAAATGGAGGTGCTATTCCCCACCCCTCCTTGCAAAATTGCCATGAGGACAAAATAGGATGCTGTACGCAAAGCATCCATTATCGTGCGTAGTATATTGTGGCCCTCCGTAAAAGAGAGCTGTCCTGTTTGTCAGTCCAAGGCCCAGAAGAGCTGTCTACCATTAGAATAAGCTACCTGGGGCACCATTTCAACCAGCAGAAACTGACCCTGTGCCCTTGTTCCTTCTCATATTACAGGTCACCAAAAACAATGGTATCATCTCTGGGCCAGATTCCAATGTAAAGACAACCCATTCGAAAAGACTCAACTACTTTGGAAGACTAGAGGTGTTTCTGTCCAGCACCCCAGGTTGAATCAGCCATGAGCCAGCCTCCTGACCATGACCATGGTCAGCCCTTGGCTCCCTCTTCCTCCTTTCTTACATAGACCTGAGGAATAGGCCATAGGCAGCCTCTGATTGGTCCAGGCAAATCCACCCGTGTTCCTCCCCCGCAAGGACAAAGAGGGATTTTTAGAAGACTTGGGTTCTCACAGGGTAGTAGTTTAGAGGATGGCCTTTCCCCTTTCCTGGCCCTTCTAGGCCACATGTCATGAGGCTCCAGTCCTGTATTTCCTCTGCAAGTCAGTTTTGGACCACTCCTTGCAGCTAAACAACTGAGCTCTCCTGGGCTCTAGGCATCTCCAATGAAATATGGCACTTTCATGCCATACCTTGGCCTAGGCAGGAAAGGGCAGATGAAAATAGCTGCCACATGAAAGCTTAGAGATAATGTGACACTCACCCTCCCCCAAAAATGTGCAGACTTTCCTAAGCCTGGGACCAGATGCTGGCCAGTTGTACAGGTTTCTGCCCACTGTGGAGTCTCCTCCTGGAGCAATGCCACAGTCCTGGCAGAGTGTTGCTGTCCCTCCTGCCCCTTCTCCACAGTTCCCGAATGGTGCTAAGGACCTGCAGCAGCTGGAGACAAGCTAGAGCTGGAGAAGGCCTCAGTCCCTAGTGGGATCATGGAAAGGCTCCGGTGGGCCTTTCCTCTGTGTCAGAGGTGCTCTGACCCGGTTCCTTGGGAGAGTCCCCATGTGCAAGTTTGCTTAATGGTTCTTGAGCCAGCCAGCTCAGAGATTCATTGCTGCCCATTGGCCTCCACTAGCCCTTTCCTTCCCCATGTGCAGCAGACCACCTGCCCAGGTTGCTGTGGTGCTACCCCTCCCCCATCACCTGCCAGGAGATTCCTGGGTCCCGGGTAAGGAAAGGAGGGCTGGTGCAAGTTTCCATGGTGAGGAATCAGGTGTTCCCCAGGCCCCAGACTAGGTGTCTCCAGCTCTGCCATGCTCTGTGGCCTTGGACTTCACTGGGAGCATATTCTCCTTGTATCTTTCAAGCAGGAATTCTAGGGAGTGGGACCATCAGAGGCCCCTATTCTGCTCTCATCACCTCTGCCTCCCACTCCCTATCCCTTGCCTGTGAAATGCCTCTAGTATTGTGTGTGGGTATGTGCTTATGCTCTGTCTCTTGGTCACTGAAGCATCTAAATAAAGAATTTATCCCATGAGCCAGACTGCAACTTAACAGAACTAGGACTTCGGGCCATATTGCCATTGGGTCTAATATGTCTATCTTGATCCCTCACCCTTATCCCATTCATACTCCACGGTCCTAAATACTGGTCTTAGGAATTGGGACCGAGAGAGGCATCCAAATTGTTTGGCAACCCTGAGAAAGTCTTCACACGTGCCCTAAATTCAATAGAATCTCATCTGTTCAATTCACATTCCCCGTAATGGAGAGCCTCATGGAAGTCTCTAGAAAATGTAAACTAGTAACCTGCTTTGCTTGAGAGGATTATTCTGGCTGCTATGTACAGAAAGGATGTAGGAGAGCAGGAAAGGACACAGACAGAGGTCAATGGAGGCTGTGCCCAATATGGCTCTTTCCAGGCTAACCCCTTCAGGGCAGAGACCTAGCCTTGTTCATCTCCACTTCCCTGATATACAGAGTGGTGTGTCATGAAGTGTTCCTTGAATGAATGAGTGAATAAATGAATATTCATAAGGAGAAATGGCCCTGGTAATTCTTGGAAGAACCTTTTCCATGACCCAGAAATGAGCTGAGAAAGAAGTATGATGGCTTCAGGAGTCCTTTGTCCAACCTTTGCTTCAGACGGTCAGATCTGAGGAAGGTGCTCACACAGCTTTAGCTCCCATTCTTCACTCAGCAAACTGTTCTTGAGCACCTGCTCCAGGCCAGCTGGCAAAGACCCTACACAGCTCCAAGTGTGGATTCTCAGCTCTCAGCTTCCAAAGCCCAGACTGCCTCAGCATTTTCCCCAGAATCCTTCTCTCCCACCCAGGATGTCAGAATTGGGCCCATCTACCAAGCAAGGAAGTGAAGTGAAGGGCAGAGGAATGTGGGCTGCCATACCATGCCATACTCTTGGCCTGCAGGACCGCTTTGGATTCAGGAGTCCCTGCCAGCTGTGTGCCCAGCCCCGTTGGCACGGGGATACAGGAATGAACACCTTTCTTTGGAGAGCTCACCACTGTTAAAGACCATTATGGCAGCGGTCAGAGGTTCATACTGCGTGCTGTGGGAATGCCCAGGATGCAGGCACCAACTCAGCCAAGGGTATGAAAAGCTGGAGAAGTTGGGAAACCAGCATTTGATTTGCATAACAATCTTTGGAACTAGGTAATGGTATTCTATTTTCTAGAAAAGGAACAAGGCTTAGAGAGGTGAGTGATTTGCCCAAAGCCTTGCCACTAAAATGGCAAAATGGGGAGTGGAATCCGGTTGTCTAGATTCCTATTCCAGAACCCTTTCAAACAAAGACCAGAGTCCTTCCCACATGACCCCCTGGCCTGCCTCACCTGTCTGGCTGGGTCATGGTCTCGGAGCGAGCAGCCACTCAGGGCAGGGTAGCAGCAGCACCCACAAAACAGGTCGCACAGGTTCATTGATTATTTTATATTCCAAGCCCCCTCATACTTCTCACAATTTTACCCAAGATTCTCCGTGTATTAGGCTCTAATTGTAACTGTGAGAAACTTGAAATGGCTAGCTAAAAAGGAAATTTACTGATTCACCGAATGAAAAAACTTGGTACAGGGATGGCTAGACCCAGGTTCTGACAGTGTCATTAGTAAAAATTCAATCTCGCCATGCTTTCCTCTGTGTGGCCTCCCTTGGGCAGACTGCAGAAGGTGGCAAGATGGCACTGGCAGCTCTAAGCTTATATCTGATAGATTAGCAACTGCAGTGGGACGAACATCTTTTTCTATTAGTTCCAAAAAATATTCTGAGACTGACTCATTAGCCAGCTTGGTCCTGTTCCCAACCCTAACCATTCACTGTAGGTAGGGGAAATGGTGCTTTGATTTGGGGCCTGCAAAGGAATGAGCTCCACCTAAAACAGATTGACTGAAAGGGAGAGATGTGACCCTAAGAGAAGAAAGTGTAGGGCTCCCTCCAGGCTAAGGGAGAAGATTGGGTGTAGATGGGCAAAATAACTTGTCAGCCACACCAGAAAGTGTCTTTATTTAACCATTTCTTTTTTATTTTTATCCTGACGTTTTGAGGTACAGGATACATTTAGTAATGTGCGCCAATTTTTAGAGTACAGTTTGCCGAGTCCTCCTCACATATGTGTACTCATCTGGGCATTCACCCTCCAGATCAAAATACAGAACATTGTCAGCTCCCCAGAAGGTTCCCTTGTTTCTCTTAGTATCCCCCAGAGGTAAACACTATTTTGATCTCTATCACCATAACTTAGTTCTGCTTGCTCTTGAATTTTATAAAAATGGAGTCATACATCCATTTTTGCTCAATATTATGTCTGTGATTTCATCCATGTTATTGTGTATATCAGAAGTTCATTTTTTTCATGCTGTGTGGTAACTCATTATATGAATACACCACAATTTAGCCATTCTGTTGATGGATAATTGGGTTGTTTCTAGTTTTGAACTATTATAAATAAAGCTGCTGTGAATCATTTTGTCTGTGTTGTTTGTTGTACATGTGCACAAATATACCCGGGAGTGGAATTGCTACATCATAGGTAGGTACATTTAGCCTGTCTAAATACTGCCAAATGGTTTTCTAGAGTGGTTCTGCCAACCTACATACCCACCTGCGTTGTGGGAGTTCCACTTACTCCATATCCTTACCAGCACTTGCTAGTTTTGGTCTCTAATTTTGGCCAGTCTGGTGATACCTAGGAATTTGAACCCAAGGATCCTGACTTCATACCAGGGCCACTCTTATCTGTTCACCCCCAAGATCAGGTTTGAATTTCTCTAGCCTAGAATGAGCCACACCAACCAGGGCTTTTTTTTTTTATGTTTTTATTGATTTTAGAGGGAGAAGGAAGGAAAAATCAATGTGCAAGAGAAACATCCATCAGTTGCCTCCTGTACGCACCCCAGCCAGGGACTGAACTCGCAACCTGGGTATGTGCCCTGAACGCGAGTTGAACCGGCAACTTTTCAGTGCACGGGACCATGCTCAACCAACTGAGCCACATGGGCTAGGGCCGAGACCACATAGTCTTTCTTTTTTTTTTTCATTGATTTGAGAGAGTAAAACTTATTTATGCATTCATTGGTTGATTCTTATATGTGCCCTGACCCTGGATCAAACCCACAACCTTGGCATATCGGGATGACACTCTAACCAGCTTAGCACACTGCCAGGGCCGAGACCATGTAGTCTTAACTACCCTGTAATTGGGTCCCGACCTTGCTTTTTCCCACCTCTGTGTAATCTTCATAAGTTCCCTCCTTAATCTCAAATGCATAAATAACACTGCAAACTATTATTCTTCACTGCATTGATCTCAGTCTGTTGAGATCTTACTTCCAGGTGTATTTTCTATTTGGCTTAAATAAATTTTGGTAACAATTTTATACAGGCTTGGATGTTCTTACTTCGATATTAGTGATTCACTCTGACAATTAGAATAAGGCAGAAGTGTTGAAGTGTGACTTTTGAGAGTAAGTCACAAAAGGGCAGTGTCAGTCTCTCTTGGATCATCAGCTCAGAAGGAAATCAGCTGACAGGTTATGAGGTCACTCAAGCAGTCCGTGGAGAGGCTCACATAGAAAGAAATGGAAGTCTTCCGCCAGCAGCTAGCCAGATGTTTATTTTAAGTTTTGGGGTAATTTTTATGCAGTAATCGATCTCTAATACGAGTCTTTATCCTAAGTGCAATGGGAAGCCATGAAAGGTTTTAAACAAATAGGAGCAAGAACATGATGAATTTACTGACTTATAAACAATGAGTACCACGGCCTAGGAGCCAAGAGGATAGGGGCGACACAAAGGAGGAAGGAGTAGTTTCTACCCAGAGGTCATTTATTAGGAGTCTTTTATTTATGAGTAAAATAAGAAGTCAAATTAGTATAAGAAAAAACTTGTTTGGCTCAGTGGATAGAGGGTCGGCCTGCAGACTTGAAGGGTCCCAGGTTCGATTCTGGTTAAGAGCATGTACCTTGGTTGCAGGCACATCCCCAGTAGGGGGTGTGCAGGAGGCAGCTGATTGATATTTCTCTCTCATCAATGTTTCTAACTCTCTATCCCTCTCCCTTCCTCTCTGTAAAAAATCAATAAAATATTTAAAAAAAAAAAAAAAACACGCCCTAACCGGCTTGGCTCAGTGGATAGAGCATTGGCCTGCGGAATGAAGGGTCCCAGGTTCGATTCCGGCCAAGGGCACATGCCTGGATTGCAGGCTCCATCCCCAGTAGGGGGTGTGCAGGAGGCAGCCAATCAATGATCCTCTCTCATCATTGATGTTTCTATCTCTCTTTCTCCCTTCCTCTCTGAAATCAATAAAGAAATATATTTTTTTAAAAAAAAAAAACTTATTTGGCTCACATAAATGAAATGTTCAAAGAGGTAATTTTGGCTTCAGGCATGGCTCCATCCAGGCACTGCTCCATCTCTTGGCCCTCCTATTTCCTGTGTTGGCTTCATTCACAGGCAGGCTCTCTTAAGCAGCTCTGGGCTTACATCTTCATATCTCAGTAACCTCTGAGAGTTAGTTTCCCATTAGTTCCAATGAACATCTCAGATTGGCCCTTATTGGCCCTGCTTCAGTCACATGCTCATCATTGACCCAATCACAATAGCCTGAGGGGGGTGAGGGTGAAATAGTCACATTAGCCAGGGTCAGGGCACATACCCACCAGGAGAGCAAAGGAGAAGTGTTGGTTCCATCCAAACCCCTGTGGACAAAAAAGGGTGCCGCAATAAATCATAAATTCCTCAATGGGCCGATCACACCCCAGGCCTATAACTTCTTTAGTGAAAGGCTTTTAAGCCAGTCTTGTCTATTGTCCTTGTGCATCTAGATTAATACACCTTTGAAATGCCAGAAGTAATATCCCTAGAAGGCATAACCACCCTTAAGAGAACACATAATCTTGTCATCCAATCCTCACCTTGCTTTCTCCTACCCTCATGGATCCTTCCTTACTTCCCTCCTTAATTTCAAATGCATAAAAGAAACTGCAAAACTGTCTTTCTTCGAGATCATACTCCCCTGTACGTTGTCAGTTTGGCTCAAACAAACTCATAAATATTCTCTGTAGGTTTGGACTAGAAATAGGAGAGGGCCAGGACCTGAAAGAAAAATGAGGAGCTGGAGAGAGAGAGAGAGAGAGAGAGAGAGAGAGAGAGAGAGAGAGAGAGAGAGAGATATTAGGTGTCCAGTTTGGGGTAGTCAGGAGAGGCCTCTGAGAACAAGGAATACCTGAAAGGAGTCCAGAAAGCTGAATGGCAGGCATCTGGTGGGACGGCTGGAGGGAGGAGGGGATGGGCAGGCAGAACCAAGGAAGGACCCTCTCAGCAACAGGGCAGCAAGTGCGAAGGCACCAAGGTGAGAACAATCAGACACATTCAGGAGGGCCTGCCTGGGCTCAGTGCAGCGGGAACACGGAGCAGGTGTTTGGGAGATAGGAGAAGGGACGGTAGAGAGCAGCAGAGGCCTGTCTTGAAGGGTCCTGACTGCCGGGCTGAGTTGCTGGAGAAGCCAGAGGGTAGTGGGAAGAAAGTAGTTAAAGTTGAGTTGTTAATGGTGGGTAGAGGTCCTCATCTCCCCCTGGTGCCCATGGGAGTGGAATTCTTATGATATCCTGAGAAAAAGAATTTTCTGAGACTCACACAGAAGAATGAGTGATTTTTATTTGCGTGGAATTATATCCCCGAGCGTCCAAGGTCCCATTTCCCCTTGACCCACCAAGGAAGAAGTATAACTTCAGCAAAGACAAACCAACTAGGGTCTCCTTTCTTATTATTAACTAGAGGCCCTTGGTCTGGCCTGTGCCTTCTCACAATCCAAGACGCCTTGGGGGATGTTGGACTACTGGTTTCAGCCTGGTCCCCACAGGCCAGGCTGAATGACCCCACTGGTGCATGAATTCGGGCACCAGGCCTCTAGTATGCATATAACATCTTTGGTTAATCTCTTCCTGACCTCCCCTCTCCCCCTTCCCTCTGAGATTCATCAGTCTGTCCCATGTTTTCATGCTTGTACATTGAGTGTCTGCCCCCTGGTGGTCAGTGCACATCATAGCTACTGGTCAACTGGTCGCTTAGGTTTTTATATATATAGACTAGGGGTCTGGTGCACGAAATTCGTGCACTGGGTGTGTGTGGGGGGGGGGGAGTGTCCCTCAGCCCAGCTTGCCCCCTCTCACATACTGGGAGCCCTCAGGCATTGATCCCCATCACCCTCCAATCGCAGGATCGGCCCCTTGCCCAGGCCTGATGCCTCTGGCCTAGGCGTCCGGCCCGGGCAGCGGGGACCCACAGCTGCAGCGGCCCCGCGATAGTGGGCTCCGCTTTAGGCCCAGGCAAGGGACCCCTAGCTCCTGGGACTGCCAGCTTCAACCGTGCCCAGCTCCCATTGCTGGCTCCACCCCTACTTCCTGCTATCACTGGCCAGGGCGGAAAAGGCACCTGATTCTCCGATCATGGCTGGGCCGCCTTTGCCCTGCCCCCCAGCTCTTAGCTCCCCCCTGGGTTTCCAATCACTGTCAGTGGCAGGGGGCTTCTTCCTGCTTTCCCTTTCGCCTCCCTGCATTGTGCCTACATATGCAAATTAACTGCCATCTTGTTGGCAGTTACCTGCCAATCTTAGTTGGCAGTTAATTTGCATATAGCCCTGATTAGCCAATGAAAAGGGTAGCTCGTACGCCAATTACCATTTTTCTCTTTTATTAGTGTTGATAACTAGCTAATTACAATGGTTTCAGAATGACTTGGTTAAGTCTGTGTTTTAAAGAAGATATTTGGGGCTGATAAAGAGATTGGTGATGCAGAGATTAAGTGTTTGCTCAACACTCAGGCAGCACTTCTTTTCAACAGACCCTTGTTTTGTTAGGGAAGACAATATGTCCAGCAGAATGAATATACTTCCCAACCTACTTTAAGGCCGGGGGGGGCCATGTGTCACATTGTGGCCAAAAAGATGAAAATCAGAAGTTACTGAATGTAACGACTCTTTGTGGCTTCTTCCTTCCTCCTGTCTGAGCACAGTGTGATGGCAAGAGTTGAAGCTACCATCTTGCAACCATGAGGAAAAAGTCTAGAGAGTTGAAGAGACCACAACCCTGACTTCAAACCCACCTTCGCCCTCCTCCAGATTTGAAGCTAAGTGAGGGATGAGTAAACCCCTGTTTTGTTTAAGTCCTTGTCACTTAGTAGGTGTCAGGCAAGGTAAAGAAGGGTGAGGGCCCCTCTGGGGCTTCTTCCTGATTCCCTTCAGACCGCAAATCCTCTATCTTTCTTGTCCAGCCTCTCACTTCCCAGCTACCTAGGCCCCCTATCTCCTCCAAACAAATGTGCAAGCCAAGACCCCGGGGTGTGAGGCGGACACAGACCCACAGTGTCTGGGACAAGAGGACAAGCAGACTGGGATGCTGCTGAGACTCTGGGAAGCCATAGGACTGGCCCAGAGAGAGCCCCAGATCCTTCCTAGCCCATTCTCCTCCATGTGACTTGGTCTAAGGGGCTTCCCCACAAGCTTTCCCAGGCTGCCAATATCAGTGCCAGGCTCTTTGACAACAGCACAAGGCCCTGGGCAGCCTGCAGTTCCTGGCATTGTATCTACAGGGTAGAAATTGGACATATGTATCCAATGGGTGAGAAATGAGGAAATACGAAGGCTAGAGGAGGGGTGACCCTCACAGTCCCTCCCTCTTGGTCACAGGCGTGTGTTCCCCATACCTTGGGGTAGGTCCCATGTAGGCCCGTAGTTGCTAATACTAATATTGGCCCTCTTACCCCCTGGCTATGGGAAGGAGACACCCGATTGGTGGTGTTGCTCTTATACCAATCAGGGGCAGAGCAGACATGCAGTCCTTAGTTCATCCTAGCTTGATGCCTGTCTTGGTGGCCAGAGCTGTTTCATGCCTGAGGCACATTAAAATATATATGTACATGTGCCCTCTTTACTGCAATGGACTGTGCGCGTGGGGCTTTATATCATCATCACACTGAGTCCTCGCAGAAGAGCGACTATTTACATTTTGCAGAACACAAAACTGAGGCTTAACATTAAATGACTTATCCAAGGTCACAACATTTTCAGGATTCAAATCCACAGCTCTCTGGCTCTAACACCCAACCTTTCACCACTTAGTTCCTGTCAATGTCACCTCCATTTCGAAGAGCCAGGCCAGACCTCCACGAAACCTGTAGGAGAAGCCAGGGTAGAAAAGGGTTGGAAAAAATGGTAAGAACTGCCCTGACAGGTTTGGCTCAGTGGATAGAGCATCGGCTTGAGGACTGGAGGGTCCTGGGTTCGATTCCAGTCAAGGGCATGTGCCTCGGTTGCAGGCACATCCCCAGTGGGGGGTGTGCAGGAGGCAGCTGATTGATGTTTCTCTCTCATTGATGTTTCTAACTCTCTATCCCTCTCCCTTCCTCTCTGTAAAAAATCAATAAAATATATTTTTTTTAAAAAATGGTAAGAACAATTGTCAGTTCTGAGCAGCAACTATACATTTCCCTGTGTACTTTTTCTGTATCTTACAAAAATTGTTTTTAAAAAATGAAAGAAAGAAGACAAGAAAACACAGGGCTGGGTCAGAGGAAGGGACCAGGCCTGGGCTGGAATGGGGCCTGGGCAGGAGCTCAGGGTAGCCCTTCCGCATAGAGCCCCAGTGTTCCCGCGGCCGCTGCCATCCAAGAGCAACATGGGGGGCACCAGGCCATGTCCGCCCCTTCCCCCAACTCTGCTCCCAGGCAGGTGGGTGTGGGGTAGGAGCCTGGCCTCAGGAGTCCCTCCAGGCCCAGCCTTGCACTCCAGGAGCCCAGAGTCTGCAAACCCCTGCCAGGGGCCTGGCACTTCATAGGTGCCCCATCATTGCTGGCCAAATGGGCAGGAAAAACAATGCCCAGAGCCAGCCCCCACTCGTCCTCAGGTGAATCCCCACCTTCTTGGCCACGGTTAAGGATTGGGGGAAAAAATGGGCAACCCCAGCTCTCCCTCTGTGTCCCAAATGATAGGGTTTAAGTCTCAGTTCTACTGTTCCCTTGCTGTGTGACTTTTGACAAGTCATGCCATCTGCCTGAGCATGTTTCTTTACCTTCAAAACAGAGTTAAGGATCTCTACCCGCATTTGGCTTGGGAGAAGGATAAAAGGATTTAATGCATGTGTGACATCGAGCCTAGCAAATGCCTGGCACATAATGGGAGCTCAGCTAAGGTGTGGACTTCTGCTCTACTTCCTGTTCTGTCTGGTAAAACCTATTTCAATCTCTCTCTGTCTCTCTCTCTCTCTCAATATTTTAATTGATTTCAGAGAAGGGAGAGGGAGAGAGAGACAGAAACATCAATGATGAAAGAGAAACATCTATTGGCTGCCTCCTGCATGCCCCACACTGAAGATCAAGCCCGAAACCCAGGCATGTGCCCTGACTGGGAATCAAACCTTGACCTCCTGCTTCATAGGTCACTGAGCCATAACAGCCAGGCCCATCTCTTAACTCATTAATTTCCTCCAACACCTTAGAGAAAAAGGAAGCAGGAGTGTGCCTATTTTCTGTTTTCTTTTGTGTTTCTTTGTGTGTGTGTGTGTGTGTGTGTGTGTGTGTGTGTGTGTGTGTGTGTGTGTTGGACAGTGTCCACCCATTTTCTGGAGAAAGAAACTGAGGCAGAGGCAGGTTAAAGTCAAGAACTGAGAATGGCAGGCTCCTGAGTTCCTGACTGGTGACAGACTGTTGGCACGAGAGTGAGAATGTGAGGGGAAGACAGGCCTGGATTCAAACCCCTGGTAGATCTCCTTCTGTGCTCTGTTTACTTATCTATGTCTTCCCACTATAATGTCAGCAGCTCCTTAAAGGTAGCGGCTGGGTCTGATCACTGCATTATCCCTAGGATTTAGAATAGTGCATAGCACATAATAAACACTTGGCAAATGAATGAGTGAATGGATGACCTTGTGAGAGTGTAAGATTCTGCAAAGGGTCAGTGTGAGAGGTGGTGAGTGCCAGACGGGGGCTGGACAGGGGATGTACAGACCCAGTGGAGAGGTTGTGGGAGGTTGCCAACCTAAGGGAATTGGGCATCTCAGAAAGGCAGCCTTTGCCTTTGTCTCAGGTATACTGGGAAGTGCCTGGAAGTTGAATGAAAGCTGTGTGGGGTCCAGTTCCTGCTGGCAGCTCACCCCGCTGCCACCCCCAACAAACACATTCACTAAGGGAGCCAGTAGAAGACCAGAGGTGGGGGGCTGGGTTTCTCCAGGAGTCCAGGGGGTCCGGTGAAGCCTCCTCTGGACAGGAAGCTTCTAATTGCTGGGCACCCCCAGTGCCAGAAGCCTCCAGCAAGGAGGGGCCCTGGAGGAGGGAAGTCAGGACAAGCTGTTTTTACTTATTTATTTATGTATTATTTTCTTTTTGTTGTTAATCCTCGCCCGAGGATATTTTCCATTGATTTTTTTAAATTTATTTTTACAATATATAAAATAAATCTATTACCAGATTGTAGTACAAAATTATTAGCCATTTACATGCAATAAACATTAATATTTCAAGAAAAACAATTTTAAATATAATAATATTACATGTAATAAACATTAATATTTCAAGAAAAAAGATTTTAAATATAGTAATATTACCAAAACTGTACTAACATAGTATAATATCACGAAAGTTGTAGGAAATATTAAAATCTGCAAATAAGAGGATTACTTCTATTATATTCTAAAATATTTTTTCTCTGCCTCTATTTGTGTTCGTCAGTTTATGTTGTTCATTATATTCTACAAATGAGTGCAATCATGTGATATTTATCTTTCTCCAATTGGTTTATTTCACTTAGCATAATGCTCTCCAGGTCCATCCATGCTGTTTCAAATGGTAAGAATTCCTTCTTTTTTACAGCAGCGTAGTATTCCATTGTGTAGATGTACCACAGTTTTCTAATCCACTCATCTGCTGATGGCCACTTAGGCTGTTTCCAAAACTTAGCTATTGTAAATTGTGCTGCTATGAACATAGGGGTGCATATATCCTTTCTTTCATACTTCCTAAAGAAGCATGATGGCAACCATGCTTGGTGGGAATTGCTGTTTAATATTTTAATGTCAACCCTGCTGACTTGGCTTCTGTCATTAATTGCTTGCTAAAATAATAAAAAAGTTTTTTTGATTTTCTGAATTATATAAATCATCCCATTCGCTTGAATACCCTATTGATTGTAATTTGAATACCCCATCGGTTGTGGTCATACTGGTTTTAGAAAACACATTCCTCTGTACCTGGAGACCAGGACTGCACAATTACTCTAAGTTGCCTCAGTGGCTCCAGATAACATGTTTCCGTTGACTCAGTGGTCCCAAGACCCGAAACTATAATTAATCTTTGTAGATAACTAATCAGTTCAATCTAGCTTCTGTAACAAACTGCTTTGTGCAAAACAGGTTCCTCATTCTAAACCCCGAGATGTAATAAATACCTTTGTGATTTTTTGCCTATATAAATCTGGTGTTGGGGCTATGTAATCACTACGAGATTTGGAAAGCAAAATGCCCCCTCATAGTCCCGGATTTGCAATAAATGTGAATCCTTAATTCGACTTCTTGAGGTGTCCTTGTGTGATTCGCGGGGTACATTACAACACTTTCTTTCTTACTTTCTTTCTTTTGAATTTTTGTAAGAGTTTATTTGAACCAAACTGATCCATATATCCTTTCTGATTGGTGTTTCTGATTTCTTGGGCTATATTCCTAGAAGTGGGATTACTGGGTCAAATGGGAGTTCCATTTTTAATTTTTTGAGGAAACTCCATATTGTTCTCCAGAGTGGCTGCACCAGTCTGCATTCCCACCAACAGTGCACATGGGTTCCTTTTTCTCTGCATCTTCGCCAGCACTTGTTGTTTGTTGATTTGTTGATGATAGCTATTCTGACAGGTGAGAGTTGGTACCTAATTGTTATTTTGATTTGCATCTCTCGGATGATTAGCGACTTTGAGCAAGTTTTCATATGTCTCTTGGCCTTCTTTATGTCCTCTTTCGAAAGTGTCTACTTAGGTCCTTTGCCCATTTTCTTATTGGATTATTTACCTTCC